>NC_072413.2:91928920-93128920 GCF_028858775.2 Pan troglodytes
GGAAGGAAGGAAAGAAGGAAGGAAGGAAGAAAGGGAGGGAGGGAGGAAAAGACAGAAAGGCAGGCTAAAATAGTAAATGTTATGATGTTATATCTTAGCATAGTACGAATTGTAAATAGGCTAAAGAAAAAAACACATGATCATATAAATTGATGCAAAAAATTCATCTGACAAAATTTAACATCCATTCACGACAAGAACTCCGAGAAAATTAGGAATAGAAGAAAGTATCCTCAACTTGATAAAGAGGATCTACAAAATTCCCACAGCTACATCATATCCCATGGTGAAAGACCAAAAGCTTTTCCCCTAAAATCAGGAACAAGACAAAGAGGTCTGTTTGCACCACTCTTCTTCAACATAGAACTCTTTGCCTGAACCCCATCCCTCCTGAGACTCCACATGGTGAAGATGGGCTGAGCTCTCCTCTTTTCCTGGGGCTTGAGTCCTCAGACTCACCAGCTCTAACCCCACTCATTCATATCCCTTTCAAGAATGCACAGGGGAGTGTAAGTGGGCTTACCTGATTTTATGATGTTGAATCTGCTCGGATTTACACTAGGAAAAACCAAATCATTTGCCAAATATAAGTAGCACCGACTTGTGGCACGCTATCATATAGCACCGTATCACATGATAGCACCGTATCAATACCCATGTGTGCAGCACAGAGGTCAAGCATTGATGATGTAATTCAACCAGGAAACTGAGGCCCAGAGAGGGTGAGTGACTACCTCAAGATCACACAGCCAGGTAGGGGCAGAGTTCAAAGATCTTATGTCTGAAGCCAGTCTCCCTTTCATGGTACAATAATATGGTTGAAAGCACTTCCAGCGTGGGACTTGATCACATTGATAGTGGTCTCTGTCACTGGAGGTGGACGGCAGCCAGGGGTGCTGGGGCTGGCTGAGCTGGGCTGTGACTACTCTGGGGCATTACAAGGTCTCTGCCTCCTCTGAGGGCACAGCCACACCAGGCAACTTCACCAGCGCAGGAAGCCCTCGGCCTGGCAGCCAAAGGGGTTGGCTTTGACCTGGTGCCTCCTGTTCCCAGGAAGCAAGAAGCACGTCCACTCTGATTACAGCTGACAGCCTGCCGCGGGCTGGTCTTTGATAGAAATGCTGCCATTATGTAAGAGGTTACATAAATCATCTTGTGATGTCTGCGTCGCATGTCCACAGAGGCGCTGCCGGGCCACTCTGTCCTCCGCGTGGCCTTTGTTATGTTCCCCGAGCTGGTGTGGTCTGTCGGGCCTAACTCTCCAGGGCAGGGGTGGCTGGGAAGAGTCTGCAGCCCTGGGCTAGCAAGGCCCCTGGGAGGGAGACGGGGCCCTCACATTGGTTCACAGTTGTCGGTGGGAGCAGCATCTTAGGATCACTCCCACCCTAGCTTTGTCATTTACTGCCCATGGGACCTTCAGCAAGTTTCCTAGCCCAATTTGTGCCTCAACTTCCTCATCCATTAAAGAGAGTAACCATGGCAACTGGGAAGGACAAATGACAATATATGACACATATTTCCATCAAGTAGGACTTTACACTCATATGATGAGGTGTGAGAAACAGCACAGGGTGGCTGGCAGAGCAGAGCTCCCTCCCAGGTGCTTCTCCTACCTGGCTCTGCCTGGCTTTGCCTTGGATGAATCTCTGCCCCTCTCTGGGCCTCTCTGTCTTCATCTCTAAAATGAGAAGTCAGCCCATCTTTTGGAACTGAATTTTCTGTAGAGGTGTGAAAATGTAAAATCTCCTTTAACATTTATTTTTGGCAATTTAAAACATTACCAAACATGTACCAACAAACAGATACATTTAAATGCATTTTAACTCACAAGGTGACACGCTAGGCTGCCGACTGGTGAACTTGGGCAGTCAGGTTAACTCCTGTGGGGACCAGGTAATAGTTTTTCCAGGGACTCCTTTCATTTGATGACCATCCTAAGATCATAAGAGAAGCTTTTTTAGGCCGGGCGTGGTAGCTGAAAGCTGTAATCCCAGCACTTTGGGAGGCTGAGGCAGGCAGATCACCTGAGGTCAGGAGTTTGAGACCAGCCTGGCCAACATGGTGAAACCCTGTCTCTACTAAAAATACAAAAATTAGCCAGGGGTGGTGGCACGCTTCTGTAATCCCAGCTACTCAGGAGGCTGAGGCAGGAGAATCACTTGAACCTGGGAGGCAGAGGTTGCAGTGAGCCGAGATCGCACCATTGCACTAGAGCCTGGGTGACAGAGCGAGACTCTATCTCAAAAATAAATTAATTAAAAGATAAACTTTTTTAAAAAGTTGACATCTCAACTGCTTCTCTCTCTAAACCGAGATTTTGTAAATGTTCTGCAACCAAAACAAAGTATGGCTGATGGCCGCTGTGAGACCATAATCCGTATCTCCTGATTTCAAAGTTTTATATCATCAGAACAGACTCCTTGTTCTAATGCATTGTTTGCAAATAAGTAGAAGGTATGCATTTGAGCATGGAAAATAACTTTGTACTCATAGCCCACAGTTGTCATGGTTTTACACGTTGAATCTCCACATTTTTTTTTTTTGAGATGAAGTCTCGCTCTTGTCCCCCGGGCTGGAGTGCAATGGCACAATCTCAGCTCACTGCAACATCTGCCTCCTGGGTTCAAACGATTCTCCTGCCTCAGCCTCCCGAGTAGCTGGGATTACAGGCGCCCGCCACCACGCCTAGCTAATTTTTGTGTTTTTAGTAGAGATGGGGTTTCACCACGTTGGCCAGGCTGGTCTCCAATTCCTGACCTCAGGTGATCCATCCGTGTCGGCCTCCCAAAGTGCTGGGATTACAGGCGTGAGCCACCGCGCCCGGCTGAATCTCCACATATTTTTAAATGGGCATCTCTGCTTCAAAGCAATTTGAAAACCTACTGCCCCAGATGAGCTCCTCGGGTCCCTAAGGCTTGGCCTGTGCATGCCCTGCCATATGCCTCTTCTCACTTGCAGCTCCAGTCTACACATGTGCTGGCTGAATCCCATAAGTAGATGGTGTCTGTTGACATCCAGAGGTTCTGGAGGGGTGGCTCCCAGGAGACTGCTACGTAGTTGTTCTGCTTCACTGATGAGTGGGCAGGAGACAAACGTTTACTTATCAAGATAAAGCAGGGAATGCCACCTCCACACCCTCTGGTCCCTGCACACAGTAGGTGTTGAATGGAGTTGATGCAAAGCTGGGAGTCCCTGCGGCAGGCTCAGCACAGTGGACTGTCGGGAAACCAAGGCAGCAACAACTGGTTGGGAAGGGTCCATCAGCGACCCAGCTTATCCAAGTTCAGAGCAGTTGAAGCCAGCACAGCTCATGTGCCTTTAACAGAGCTTTACAGAACTCGGGCTCTGGTGCTGGGCGATGCAGTTGGAAAGAAGCGCTTCCAGCTTTCATGTGCCATAGTCCTGTAGGATTACAGACAATTCGTTGTCATGTAAGCCATAGCAACCACAAGCATCCTTCACTCAGGCCTGCTGTGTGCTGAGTCCATTCAAGTCACAGGAGATACAGAGAGAGAAAGCTGTGAACGAGCTCCCTTCCCTTCTGGAGCTCACCTGGATGGGGCAAACAATAAACAGACAAAATTAAAAAAAATAAGACAGGAAGCAGCTGTTTACGGTTCACAGGAAAAATCCTGCTCATTGGAATGGGCAAAGTATTTAATTCATAAAACATTTAGTAAGAAGCTACTCTGTGCCAGGCTCTAGTAGGAGTCAGATTACAACGGGCCTTCTGCGTTTAGCTAAGGAGGTTAGACTTCATCTTTGACTCTAGGAACACAGGGATGGGAGAGGGTGTTATTAACAATGCTAGGAGTTGGCGGAAGGCATCCTGGAGGAGGGGGTGTTTGAGCTGGGCCTTTAAGAATGGCTGAGAGGACAGGGTTGGCTGAGTTGGGCCCAAGAATCAGGTTTGAGGCTTCTGTGGGTGTGTCACCAACTGTAAACGGGAAAAATAATCCCCTCTCTGCCCAGACCCAGGACAATAATGAGAGAACACTGGGGAGAGTCTTATGACTGGTGTGATTACTGCTGTCTTTCCACCTGCCTATATGGCCCATCAGAAAAACACAGAGGAGCCTTCCATTGTGTGGGTCAGAGGCATCCAGAGGCCTGGCCTCAAGCCACAGTTGTCTCCTCTCCCTGCTCCTGACTTCCCAAAGCTGCAGCTCCCGTATTCCTGAGTCGGGAACGTCCAACATTGGGCTAGAAGAGTGGAACCCAGGACGCATGGAGAAAATCTGGTCTTCCTGGCCGGCAGCGCTTAGGCAGCGTCTGATGCTCGCGGGAGCTCCAGGAGGCAATGTGGCCAGGCAGATCCAACTCAGCCTTTGGACACAGACGGGCCTGGCTTCAAGTTCAAGCTCTGCAGGTTAACAGCTGTGAAGCCTTGGGAAAGTAATTCAACCTCACTTCATTTGTCAGGGCAACCACAACACTACCCTCACGGAGCTGCCCCGAGGGTCAGGTGAGGTCTTCATGTGGTTGTGGAATACGGCTCTTGGCACATGCTGGGTGTCCACAAAGAATCCATTTTCTTCCACTTTTCTCTCCCTTTCCTTTCTCTCTTCCCTCTTTTCTTCCTTCTCTCTTTCCTCAAAAAGTGTTTGGTGGAAGAACAGCCCACATTAAGAGCTTTGGAAAGACTTTCGTAAGACACCGACTCACCTCCCACGGAGTCCACGGGCCTGGTGGGGAGGCTTACTACTGGCTAAGAAAGGAGAGACAGCTTCATGAGCGGGCAGTGCAGAATGGGCCAGCAGGGCTGCAGGTGCCGTGGGATCTCAAGGAAGCTGGGAGCTGAGCTGAGTGGCTCTAAAATGTCTTGATGCCCTTAGAAGAGAGAAGATCTTCTGGAGAGAGGAATGATGCAGCCCACACAAATCACAGAAGGCCTGGGGAGAAAAGGGCGAGCACAGCAAAGCAGGTGGTTACATAGTCAGATGCCAGCTACTGGAGAGGTTCAAACTCTTGGCTGTGCACACCAGCCTCATGCAGTAGGCAGCAGGGAGCTGGCCCTGGTGGCCACAGGCCCTTAGGGCGCTCTCTTCAGCCACGCGTGCCAGATGTTTTGGAGCAGAAAGGATGTTTCCTGCTTGTACCAGTCAGGGTGGGCTGGGACGTGCTGCAGAAATACATAGCCCTCAAATCTCTGGTGCTTAAAATGATGATGGTTTGGCTCTCACCCATGCAAAGGTTGCCGCAGGCAGGAGCAACCCTCCAGGGCACGTAGTGGCCGACAATCTAGGATGCGTCAGTCCAGCGGCACTTCCATCTCGGCCCACACTTCCCCGACCCCGCAGCAGGGTAGGGGCATGGAGAATACAGTGCTGGCTTTCAAGGCCTAAATTGAGTCACAGCTTGTCAGCACCGGGCCATCTCCTCCAAACCCTTCATTTTGCCTGTAAGGACCCTCAGGCCGGGGGTAGGGGAGATGGCTTGGAGTCAGGCCACAGCAGCTGTCTATTGGCCAGTGGGAAGGAGCGGGGCCATCACTCCTGGATGGAGGTCCTGGCCCTGCCCTGCCAATGCCCCCAGTCTGGGTAGGGAGACTCCAGGGAGGAGTCCTGCAACCTAAGATGTCAAATCTTAGGTTGTAGTACAGAGGTGTGGGTTGGCGCACAGACCACCAGCCATCTGGCTGGTGAGGGAGACAGGAGGAGAAGGCAGTAGAAGGGGAAGAGAAAAGGAAGGGGAAGGAGAGAAGGAGGGAAGAGGAGGCTGAGCCTGGGCAGAAAAATGACGAGGCGTGAAAGGGGCCCGTGAGCTGGGCTGGCACGGAGGCACGACCATTAGCATTTCCCAGGCGGCCGCCCTCGCCTTCAGCCTCACCTTCCCTCTGGCCAGTTGGTGGGCAGGGCCAACAGCGGCTCTGGGCTCCCTTGCTTGCTCAGAGCGGCCCTGCTTGCAGCCCCGCCGGCGTTGGCACGGTGACAGTAGCCAAGTGTGCAAACTTGTCCCATTGTCCGCAGGCCAGGGGGAGCCATGGAAACTGGCTAATATGACACAGGAAAATGTTTGCTGATGGCAATTCTATGGGCTTTGTCCACCTCTTTCTCCATCATGACGACTCGATTTAAGTCCCTAACTGTTTGACTACAAATGCAAGGGGACCGTGCAACGCCAACCTTTTGTCCGGCTGCGCTGAATGGGCAATTCAGGCTTTGTGCAGCTCAATTGAGGAAGCAAACATAAAGACAAGATTCCTGAGAGCTCCAGCTCCCTTCCCATGGATATCCCAGCACCTCGTTAGAGAGTCCTTCCTCGGCCACCTTTTCCGACAGGCATCAGCGCACCTCCCGACCTTGAAGGCCCTCCATCCCCGGATCCCTGGGGGATCCTGGCAGGGAGGGTGGTGGGGGTGGCAGGGGGAGAGAGAGAGAGAGACAGAGAGACAGAGAGACAGGAGAAGAGAGAGTGAGAGCGAGAGAGCCACTCAACACTCAAGGACAGCGGGAAAAGCAGCCCGCCCCGGCTTACCCCGTCCGATTGTCTGTCCGCACTGGAGCATGGCAGCTGTAGGCCTGGAGTCTTTGGGGGAGGTTTGCAAGCCTGTCTCCACTAGGCCCAGCCCCTTCTCGATCCTGGACATTTTAAACACACACACACACACACACACACACACACACACACACACCCCACCCCCTTGAGAAACCAGGGAACCGAGGTCAAGGGGAGGAGGGGCGTGGAGGCTGAGGAGAGTGGGGCTGAAGGGTAGAAATTTACCGGGAAATGATTGCATTTGGGAGCTGTCTTTTTTGTGATGGTCCCCATGGTGACAATTTGTGACGGCAAAGAATGTGGGAACGGGGCGCCGCCGCCTGATTGGGATGCTTTGTATCTGGAGAGGCGCTCCTGATTGGCCTGAGGGGCCCCCCAGCTCCGGGGAGTTGTCCTCCATTCAGCCCACTCAAGGGTTGCACAACTGCTTCCAGCCGGACGGAGCACGGCCGGCTGTGCCGGGGCCTGTCCCAGGTCTGCAGTGGGGAACCTGCCGGGCCACGTTGGTGGGGCCTGGGCCGCACCTTCGGTCAGTGTGGAGGCCCGGTGGCTCTGGCCCGACTGGGTGGCGGGTGTGGGGGCAGGCTGGGGTCTGGGGGAGGGGCGAGGTGCCGTGGGTGGCGGCCGAGGAGGCATGAAATTGCTGCAGATGCTTCTTCGGGGGAGTCCCTGCTGCCCGCAGCCTGAGATCAGCCCGCAAGGCAGGTCTCGATTAAGTGCCAGACAGGGGTCCTGCCTGGTCCTGCGTGAGAGCTGGGGGTGGAGCGTGGGGACTGAGGAGGGGGGCTGGTGCTCCTCGTGCTGGGGGCAGGAGTGGTGGGAGGGGGAGGCTACCACCAGTGAGGAAGGGGGCTTGGCCTTGCTTTAAAGAGGAGCAGTTGCCTCAGCTCAGAGAATAAACACCTTGCTGGCAAGTTGCACACGTTGGCAGCGTGGTGTGTGGGAGATGGGGCAGGCTGGGAGTGTGTGCCAGCCCCAGCAATGCCACCTATAGCTGGGTCACCTTGGGCGACTTGCTTGACCTTTCTGAGCCTTGGCTGCAAGAAGGGGCACCAGACCCAAGCAGGCTGGGCGAGGCTCTGCTGGTGCCTGCCGCATCCCAGGTGTGCAGGAAGTGCTCAGCCACTTGCACCCACATCCCTCTACCCAGGACTCTGTTTAGGGCTGAGAGGTGCTGGGGTGGGGACACTGTTTGTAGACAGGTGCTGTGGTCTTTTGGGAGGGCTGGGTGTGGTTGCTTGGAGAGACTCCGATGGCCTGTTTTGTCCCCCAGGTCAGCTCGGTGCCCTTCCTTGGAGCTGCCCGCCACCAGCAGAGCCTACCCTCTTCATGGAAAGCCTCGTGCAGTGGCCCCCTGGTGATGGCATCCGACAGTGATGTGAAGATGCTGCTGAACTTCGTGAACCTGGCATCCAGCGACATCAAGGCAGCCCTGGATAAGTCCGCACCCTGCCGCCGCTCCGTGGACCATCGCAAGTACCTGCAGAAGCAGCTCAAGCGCTTCTCCCAGAAGTATTCCCGGCTCCCGCGGGGCCTTCCTGGCAGAGCTGCTGAGCCCTACCTGAAAAGGGGGTCTGAGGACCGGCCCAGGAGGCTGCTCCTGGATTTGGGCCCTGATTCCAGCCCCGGCGGGGGTGGGGGCTGCAAGGAGAAGGTGCTGAGGAACCCCTACAGGGAGGAATGTCTTGCTAAGGAGCAGCTCCCACAGAGGCAGCATCCAGAAGCTGCCCAGCCTGGCCAGGTGCCCATGAGGAAAAGACAGCTGCCCGCTTCCTTCTGGGAAGAGCCAAGGCCCACCCACAGCTACCATGTGGGGCTGGAGGGGGGACTGGGCCCCAGGGAGGGACCTCCCTATGAGGGTAAGAAAAATTGCAAGGGCTTGGAGCCCCTGGGACCTGAGACTACCCTGGTGCCCATGTCTCCAAGGGCCCTGGATGAAAAGGAGCCGCTCAAGATGCCTGGGGTCTCCTTGGTGGGCCGCGTCAATGCCTGGAGTTGCTGCCCCTTCCAGTACCATGGACAGCCCATCTATCCGGGCCCCCTGGGGGCACTGCCTCAGAGTCCTGTCCCCAGCCTGGGCCTTTGGAGGAAGAGCCCAGCCTTTCCCGGGGAGCTGGCGCACCTCTGCAAGGATGCGGACGGCCTGGGGCAGAAGGTGTGCAGGCCCGTGGTGCTGAAACCCATCCCCACCAAGCCGGCTGTGCCCCCACCCATCTTCAATGTCTTTGGCTACCTCTAGCCACGCGGAGAGGGCCTCAGCCCCCACCTCTGGCCTGCAGGAGTGTCGAGGTCCCCGAGGCGCTCTCCTGTGAGGAGGTGGCTGGGCCACAGTGTGGCCTCTTCCGTTTGTGTGCGCATGGGAGTGGAGGGCAGGATTGGGGCAGGGCTCCTCAGGCAGTGACCCTTCAGCCTTGCAGCCTTGGAAGCTGGGAGGCTGGACCTGGTTGGCCCCTCCCCAAGCAGGCCAGGGCCCAGCAGCTTGTCCCGCTGTCCCTGTGCAGACCATAGGTACTGGGATGTTGCCCTTCCTTGCCTTGCAGTCACCCCAGAAGCCAGAGAGACGCATCTGTTCACCTGCCACCCACTCCACGAGCCAATCTCAGTTGTTGTTCTTGTTCTTCTTGTTCTTTGTAAATATTGAGAAAGTTAAAAGAATAAAGACATTTCTTTTGGAGTTTCCATATCTTGGGTGTCATGAAGTTGAATGAGCCCCACCCAGGCTGAGGGCTGCTGGCAGAGGTGGCTGGTTTCAGGGAGGCCAGGAGTGGCTGAAACCTCTGAGATATCCGGGAATGGGCGCTGGGGGCCAAGATCTTGGTTCAAAGGAAGGAGGGTGAGGAGGGGAGCGGAGGAGCCACTAGGGAAGGACATGCTGGCGTGCTCTGGAGAATAGGTGCTGGAACCAGGGGAGGTGGGGCTGCAGTATCAGTGCCGCCCTGTGCTGTGGGGCCAGACGCTTCCTCTGGGGGTCTCCTTGCCCCACCTGCAGGACAATGAGACAAGAACGGGTCTCTCTGCAGTGTCTTCTGCTCTGTGTACAGCCGCAGGGCAGCCTCTGTGCCAAGCTGGTTCTGCCCAACTCTGGTCAGAGGGAAAATCAGGCCAAACAGGAGTTTGGTCCCTGTGGACAAAACAGGGGGCTTGACCAAATTGTTTCTCTTGTAAGCATGGTCTTGGAGTCTATGTCCATGGGGAAAATAAATCAATTTAAAAAATAATAGCGAATTCCCCTAAACCTCGTTCTCTCTGGCACATACAAAAGGATCCTCTCTAGCTAATTCAGACTCCAGGTTACCTGCTGATGGGTCTCTCCCCGGGCCTGGCACACACCAGGTGCCCCATCAATGGAATGATGAGACCTCTGCCTGTGACAGTGCAGAGGGGAGCATTGGTGGCAGGAAGTGGCTCTGGATTTTGCCGTTAGTGTCCTACTAGCAAAGCTACCTGAGGGGCCTCCACCTGCACACAGGCCCAGATTTTCTCTGCTGCTGTGGACGTGGCTCCATGGCTGAGAGAGGGTGGGCCTGCTGGCCTGCCGAGCTGCTTATTTTATCAGAACACAGTTTCCACAACTAAGAAGGGTGCAGCGGGCCAGTCCCGGCTGGGGACTATGGTGCTCTCATCAGCAGCGTGATGCTGGGCAAGTTAATCCTCACTCTGTGCCTCAGTCTCCTCATCTGTACAATGGGGGACTAGGAAACAGGTGCAACGACCTCTTCTTCACCCCAGGCAAGTGTTGGCTGGTTGCAGGCTCCCTTCTTTGGAGTCCAGACATGGCCTCTGATTCTTCCTCATTAACACAGGATGCAGGATCCATGGTCACCAAGGGCCCCTCCTACTTGCCTTGTTTTACTCCAGGATTCCCCTGGCCTGGGGAGTCCCCTGGAGGGGCAGCCCCAGCCCCAGGAAGCCAGCCAGTGGTTTCTGTCCAATGGCCTCTGAAGACTTCAGAGCCACAGAAACAGGCATGGCCTGGGCAGAGCTGTTCAGAGTCATTATCTGGCCATGGGATGGGGACAGTCCTCAACCTAGACCCTCAGCCTCAGACTGCTCTGGTCTTAAAGAGCAGCAAGGGGCTGGGGGGGGGGTACCCTCCTCTGCCCTCTGTGTGGCATCACGCAGGCCCTCTGGATCCATGTCGATGAGCCTCAGCTCCCTGCAAACTGCATAGCAGCGGTTTAAATGCCTGCATCCTAGCCTGCCATCTATCAGCTGTGCAATCTTGGGAAAGTTACTTAACCTCTCCATGCCGAAATTTCCTCATTTGAAGAATGTGATTGATAACAGACCTGCTGTATAGGCTGTTGTGAGGCCAATGTGAGTGCTTGGCCCACTGTGCTACCCAGATGCTCAAAAGCTTCACCAACCACAAGTCGCCTCTTGTAGTTATCTGGCGGTGTCTGTAGGTCCTGTCACGCTGACATTTTAATACCATTTATGGGCTGTGCTGCCCAGGGAATAATGTGCCTGGACCACCCAACCAACCGCACCTGCTAGAGAGGACATGAGCTCCAGAGGCACGTCTTAGTCTTAGACTAAGATATCTTAGTCTTTGGGGAGAAAGCTCTGGTCTCTCTGATAAGACTGGCCTGTCCCTGCTCGCAGCCCCAGGGGGTACCTGATGATCCACCCATTCAAAAGTTGGGAAGCAGAAACCTCTACTAAGACATGGCCTGACAGAAGCCCCTGGCAACATGATGCCCCCACGTGGAAGCGAGGTAGGCAGAACACATGCATTTAGGAAAGCTTTGGTATTAAAAATCAGTTTTAAATCCCGCTGCAGTAATAACAGCAGATACTCCCCTAACCACAAAGTGAACGGCGCTGGTTCAACGTAAAACCCAGAGCCAGTCCAGGCACGCCTCCCCCTACCCCTTCGCCATCCCCGACACCCACCGCTGGGTCAAACAGGCTCCTGTTCACGAAGGGGAATCTGTGCCAGACTTTCAGGGCTGTGTCTACGATGCTGTGAGATGTCCCTGAGGCTGCAAACCTCTTGGGGCTGGGCAGGTGTGGCTGCAGGAGGGGCCCGCTTCTACAGAGGGAGGTGGCTGTAAAGTGCTCTACACAGGAGTGATGGTCAAAATACATAATGAATGGCACAATGTGAGCACTGACCAACTGGAACCAACCCACTGGAGCAGTCCCAGGCCAGGAACGAACCCCTTAGCTGCTGGGTTGTGGGGAGATGGGGGCAGGGACCTAAGAAGGCCAAGGCTGGGCATGGCAATTGCAGGGAGGGGTCCTGAGCAGTGTTTGACTAAGTGGCATGGACGCATGTACATTAATATTCTAAGAACCCAAATGTAGCACTCGTGCGTCCCAGGCCAGGAGGTGCCACATCCTGCAAATGGTGACTATAGAGAAAACAGTGGCTGAACCCCTCCCCTACACCTCCCACTCACCCCTTCAGCCTCACCTCCCCCAGGGTGGCACCTCCCTCAGACCCGTACACTGTCCTTCCCAGTGCCTGGGTCTCTGGGCTGGGAGATTTGTGGCTGCTGCCATAGGACTGTTTGGGACATAATGTGGCCCAGGAGATGCTGTGGGTTAAGAGTCTGCCCAATACGCGTCTCAGTCCACACACACCAAACAACTCACACACTGGCCCTGTGTGCCTCATTCCATCACCACCTGCCACCCCTCGGGTCAGTTTGACCAGCAGTCACCAGACATGCAAATGCCCTCCCTTTGGCTTCTGGGTGAGCAAAGGCGTTCTTCCATCAGAGTCATGTGGGGTTTCAGAGTCAGCTCCCCTGGCAGCTGAACCCTCCTTGGCAATTTACCCTCTGGGCTCTCAGGGTTGAGCATCCCCAGTGGGGGAGAGTGCAGGTTTCCTTTGGGGCTTTCTTAGGATCCCCGCAGGTTCTGCCTGGTATACAGCAAGGCCGCATGGGACTGTGGCCCAGCACTGTTGAGCTGGAACCCCAGGGACTTGCTGTGTGTGCCCAGGCAAGTCCCTTCCCCTCTCGGGGACAGTTTCTCATTTGTACCATGAAGGAGTGGGCAAGACCTGGTTGAGCCCCCTTTGACCTGTGGCCAGAAAGCGCTGCTTGGAAGGCTTTTTCTCTGGGAGTTACTGATTCCATAGAAGCCCAGTGTGTCTTTAGCCGGGCACAGTGTCATGCCCCTATAGTCCCAGCTACTTGGGAGGCTGAGGTGGGAGGATCACCTGAGTCCAGGAGGTGGAGGTTGCAATGAGCCGAGATCATGCCACTGTATGCCAGCCTGGGCAGCAAAGTGAGACTCTGCCTCGAAAAAAAAAAAGAAAAGAAACCCAGCGTGTCAGAGCCGGCAAGGCCACCAGGGGCCATCATGTCTCACCATACAGATGAGGAAACTGAGGCCCCAGAGATGTAAGCCAATGGCAGAGCTGAGCCCGGAACCAGTGCTCCCTTCCACCAATCTAGCTGCTTATTTTCCAAAGGCCAGAAACTACCTTTGACCTTGTTTAAGACACTACTAGATCCTGGGGCTGGCTTAGTACAGACTCTCGGCCGGGTGGCCTGCTCCGGTGTTGCTGCAGAGTAGCCTGGACTCAGCGGCTTCACTCACACTTGTAAAGGGAGTGCCGATGAGTTACCGCAGCTTCCATGGAAATAGGGCATGCTACCTCTCAGCCCTCGGGGCCTGGAGAGACCCCCCAGAGTGCCACGTGGTGGCGAGCCTTAACTCTGCCCTGCACCACCTGAAAACAGGATGACAATTCCTGCTCTACTCAATCCACAGGGCCACATGAAGACAGAGGGAGGCACGCAGGGGCCAGAGCTCTGTGCACTCTCAGGCTTGGTGCCTTTGCAAAGGCTGACCATAGCCATCACTCTAGCACCGTTGCTCACAGTGGCCAGTATTTAATTTTTTTTTCCTAGTTTCTCAACAACCAGCAAAACAGGGGTGAGCAGCGTGTGAAAACAGAGTGCCAGGAAACATGTGTAAGACAACCCCAGGTGTCGGGAGACATGTGGGCCCTGAGACTGTGATGGAGCACCTGTTTCCATGGTGATTGAATCAGGAGAGGAAAACCCATTGGGCCATCATCCGGTCTTGCCTGGGGAGTGAAGGACACAGCCTCTTGGGTCTTTCAGGAGCCCAAAGGTGACACGTTCAGGGGTCCTTGTGCCCCGTCCCCACATCTGCCCCGCTCCCGCTACTGCCAGGAGCAAGGCTGAGGACCTCAGGCTTCAGGGAGTCTGATGAGAGGGACTTCACTGGGCAGGTGTCACATGTGTAACATTTATTGTATTAATACTTAACAAAGCCCTCCAAGACCCAGGCTCCCCCTACCCCCTACCTTGGGCCATGTCTTCATCTTAGTCTTTGGGGAGAAAGCTCTGAAGTCAAGTGGTGAGTTTTCCAGAGCAAGTGGAGGGGCACAGGGAAGGCTCTGAGCCCACCTTCCCCAGAACACCTCAAGCTCTGCCCTGGCCCCAGGAATGGAGGTTTCTGCCATTCCTGAAGGTAGAGAAGGTCTGGGATCTGCTATCAGTTTGTAAACAAATGATTCTTCTCCTTGACACATTCTGTTCTCTGCTCTGGCCAAAGCTCTGGCCCTGAGACCCAGTGAGATCCTGGTAGCTGTCCAGGCTGAGAGGGAGGCAGCCTGCAGCCTCGTCTGTCACCAGGTCCCCTTGGAGTTGGGAACACCGACGTCCTGAGACTTAGTAAGAAGAGTCTGAGGGGCTACTCCTCTCTCCCCGTGGCCCCAGTTACTGGGTGTTCTCGTATTTCAGGTATCTAATCAGCCTGCCTGGGAGCGGCAAGGTGTCTAGGAGTTTTATACGGTATTTCCCAATGGCCTTTCGAACCCGCAGTCGGCAAAGGTGAGCCAGAGGTCTTGGAGGTTCTGAAAAAAGGAGGGAAAGACAGAGGCTGATTTGTCATTTGCAATAAGCAAAGGGATTGCATCTGTGACCCCAGCCTATGGGAGGTGCCCAGCTGATGTGGCTGGGTAAGAGAGGGAGTGCCTGCTGCTGGTCACCCCAGTCCCTGCCAACTAAAGAGATCCAGCAAGCCACCTTCCCATTGTTCACCCCTCATTGATCTGCACAGCCCACGCAGTGCACAGCGTGGTTAGCACACCCATTTCACAGGTGCGGAAACCGAGGCTTAGCAAGGTTCTGAGCCTTGCCCAGGATCCCTCCTGGGACTAGTGGTGGTGTCTCCCTCCTCTTGAGCCTCTTCCTCTTCACACACAGCCTGGGCCCCCAAACACAGCCTTAGCAATGGGGTCAGAGGGTTTGACCACTTAAGTTCCCCTACACGTGGAATTCAACTTGGAGCTCCCGGTGGTGCTGAGAGGCCAGGATAAGGGGGCAGAGACTGACAGCTCCCCTCGGGCCCCAGAATCCCACCTGGCTGCCTCCCCCAGGAGCCACATAGTGGAGTTTTCTGAGCTGGGGAGTGGGTAGAGGTAAGAGCAGGGATGAACGCATCCAGTAACGGAGTAATTAAAGGGCTTGTAGAATCACAGAATGTCATTCATTCATTCATTCATTCGAATGCTGAGCCCCTCTGCTGCACCTAGCTCTGTGCTTGGGCCAGATATGCAGAGGTGCCTGCCCAGAGGCTCTAGGGGAGGCTTCCACAAGAGACGGTGCCCTCTGAGTGAGGTCCTGGGGGGGCAGCAGGAATTTCCAGGTACGGAAGGGGGACAGGGGCATTCTAAGCAGGGAAAACAGCAAGTGGCAAGGCAAGGAAGTCATGCAAGCCTGGGGCTGGAGGGGCAGGTGGGATGTGGAGCAAGGGCGGAGGGCCAGGCGGCTGCAGCGTTGCCTAGCGAAGCATTCACACACCCATCACTGTGTTTCTGACACTTCCACTGCCCTCTGAGCTGCCCTCTGAGTTCACTGCCTTCTGAGCTCAGATTTTTCTACCACATAGTACGCCAAAGAGCAGGGAAGCATCATTCCTGTTGCCCGGGCATCTTGCCTGGTTAGTTCCTATTTCTATCTCCTAAATGCTGTGGTCTGGATAAAAAATAATGTGGTTACCTTGTACATAGAAGGTCTTGAATATATATTCATTTAATGGCTGAATTGGAATAACTAATTACAGGCATTGAGGCCAGTTAGGACACTTTTTTAATAGTCCAGAAAATAGATGGGGGAAACCCTTAGGTAACAAGCTTAGAACATAACCTCCCCTCTGGGAAACTCAGCACAGGCTGCTGGTGAGCAGAGGACACGGAACCATGAGGGCTGGGCTGGCCAATCCATGAGCTCTGGGTAGTTCCTTCCCAGAATAAGGATGTCAACGTTGTAGCATTAAACAAACAAGCTCGTGGGGACTGTCTTGCAGGTGGAAAGTGGGCTTTAAAGTAACCCAAATAGATATTGGTTAAGAACGATTGGTTTTACTGGCTAACAAAGGCGTACTGCACACTAAGGTCTCTGCAGGGATTTCCCTGGGGCATGGTTTAGTTGTGGGGGACCACCCTTCTCTAAGGAAGGCAGGAGAAGGTGACAGAATGGGTAGGACTGATACCTAGGCATAGACTGCTCCACCCTCTAGTGGCCAAGGATCGTGGTGACAGCAACTAATTATTCATTAGTTCCCTGAAGGTTTATCATGCGTCCAGAGTTAAGCCCTGAGTGAATGGGCAAGCTGACGCCTCCCTCCTCCATCACTGCCCCAGAAACTTTATCAAAGGCTTCAATTCAAGTGGCTTCCAGGCACCTGTGCCAATGAAAAATCCTACAGCACATTTGGGTTCACAGGGGTGTGGGGATCAAGGAGGAATGTGGTGAGTCAGAGTTGGGGCACAGGGGTGGGCTCCCCGAGGCTGCACAGTCCCACCTGGGGACAGGAGCAGTAGTGGTGGAATGACAATGACCTGCTGCAGGTCAGCCTCCTTGTAAACACTTGGCCAGGGCAGGACTGTGCCCTCAGAGCCAGAGAAAGCCCTAGGGTAGCTGGAATGCCACTGCACAGATACCCATTTCTGTCACCTGTGGCATCCTGTTTGCCCAGGTGAGCTCCAAAAATGCCTAAGAGGGATTCTGGCTTCCTCAGCCTGACTTAGCCAGGCAGCCCCATCTACTCTGCACACATCAGAGGGACAGTGGCTGAACTCCACTTCACTGTGCCTGGCACAGTTCAGGCCGGTCCAGCTGAAAGGAGCTGGACAATGAGCCTGCCCAGGCCCCTCTGTTCAGGTGGGGAGAGGCCTCACCCAGCAAGGCCCTGGCAAGGCTGGCTCCAGGTTTCAGGGGCCTGTCTCCCACACCAGGGTGTTCTGTGCACCAACGGCCTTGGTGTCACCTGGGAGCCTGTTGAAATGCAGACTCCCCGGCCCCGCCCCAGACCTGCGGAATCAGAAGCTGCATTTTTAACAGGACACTCAGGTGCTTCATGTGCACTTTAGTTTGAGACATCCTAGACCACCATCCTCCCCTGTCCCCTCCTACAATGCCTCTTGGTGGCCCCAAATCATTCACAACCTACCCTGAAGGTCCCGGTACCCCTCAGGGAGCTGTAGCTGTTTAAAACATCATGGAAAGATGTAGCGGAGAGACTCTGGGGTTGGTCAAACCTGGGTTTTAATCCCAGCTCTGCCACTAACTAACTGTGACTTTGGCCCAGGTGGCACAGCTCTCTGAGAGGCAGATTCCTCATGTTTCATCCAAGGAGTTACAGAGCCTGGCAAGCAGCAGGTGCTCACAGGGTTAGGAACAGTCGCATTCCCTGAGGCCTGGGACTCTGAGTCAGGCAGGGAGATCTGCCAGCCTTGGCAGCAGCAGCAAGTCCCTACCTGCCTTCTCCTTGATGACGGCCCAGTCCTCAAAGCTGTCGATGTGTTCCTTCAGCCGCGAGCAGAGCTGCACGTTGCCCACGTAGTCCAGGAGGACATCGATGATGGGCCCCGCCCAGCGGCTCACCTCTGGGGCAGATACGAACTCACAGAACTGAAAGAGAACACACCGGGACCAAGAAGTGAGTTCATCCCACCTGCAAGAGCCTGCGGCCAGGGACAGCAGCGGATGTGTCCAAGCACAGACACTGTGCACACCCAGGCTAGGATCCCCTGAACCATGTCCCCTCAACACAGGCTTCTGCTGCCCAAAGTGGAAGACGGGCAACTTGAGCAAGTCACATCACCTCTGAGCCTCAATTTCCCTATCTATAAAATAGGTATATGAAACCAACTCCAAGGGGATTTAACATGAGAATTAGGTAATATGAACATAAACTTTGCACACAGTAGGCAGCCCATGAATGATCGCCATTAACCATTAAAATAATGAGCTCCAGGAGAGGAGTGTGTCTAACTTCCTTTTAAGTTCTGACTTTTTTTTTTTTTTTTTTTTTTGAGACGGAGTCTCGCTCTGTGCCCAGGCTGGAGTGCAGTGGCACGATCTCGGCTCACTGCAAGCTCTGCCTCCTGGGTGCACGTCATTCTCCTGCCTTAGCCTCCCGAGCACCTGGGACTACAGGCGCCCGCCACCACACTCGGCTAATTTTTTTGTATTTTTAGTTAAGACGGGGTTTCACCGTGTTAGCCAGGATGGTCTCGATCTCCTGACCTCGTGATCCGCCGGCCTCGGCCTCCCAAAGTGTTGGGATTACAGGCGTGAGCCACCGCGCCCGGCCAAGTTCTGACTTTTAAAGTAACAACATGGACGTGTCCTGCCTCTGGGTCGCTGGCTTTCTGCTTCTGATCTGACCCTACACCAGCCTGCTCTTGACATGCCTTTCCAGATCGTGCTTGTTTCACATCGCATTCCAGGTGTAGGTTTGCTGGAGGTGACGAGCCTCTTAGTTTGGCAGAGTTCTCCGCTCCATCATTGGTTCCTTAAATTCCCCAACGCAGTGGACCACAAGAAGGATTTCACCGTTCCAATGCACCACTAAGTTCTGCGGCCTCTTAAGTGTGCTAACCACCGGTTCCGCTGCCTCCAAAGTGAGCTAACCCCTAGTTCCCTCCAAAGCTCCCTCCAAAGCGCCCTAAGCGCTAACCCACGCTACCCAGGACGCAGGTTAACCACCGTGCTCTGCTGCCTCCAAAGCTGGCCACACTTCCCCCGAAGGGTGTTAATCACTAGTCCACGCTGCTCACCCGGCCCCGCCCGCCTCCCATGCGCGCGCGCGTCCCTGGGCCACACCCAAAAGGCGTGCTCCCCACCGCCAGCGCGCGCTGCCCACCTGCACCACGCTGGGCTCCTTGTCGGCCGCGGGCGCGTCGTTGAACCTGCTGGAGGGCTGCGGGGCCGGCGGGTGCGGGCCGTTGCCGTAGAGGCATGAGAAGCAGCGCTCGCCGTCGCAGCCCAGGTCCATGAGGAACTTGAGCAGCGACAGGCACTTCATGGCGAACATGATGGTGGCGGGGAAGGCGGTGGGGTGCGTGGCGATATAGGCGTCGATGTTCGCGCCGTGGTCCAGCAGCAGCTGCATTGTGCGCAGGCAGCCGTGGCGGATGGCCACGAGCAAGGGGCTGATGACGTCGCGGTTGGGGTCGGCGCCGTGTTCCAGCAGCAGCTCGGTGGCGTACACGTTGTTGTTGACCACCGCGAAGTACAGCGCGGAGCTGCGCCGGTCTTCGTAGAGGCGCGCGCGCTCGGGCGCCAGCGGCGTGTTCACGTCGAAGCGCGCGCTCAGCAGCGCCTCCAGCACCTCGTCGTGGTTGCGCTCGGCCGCCAGGTGCAGCGGACTGACGCCGCTACGGCGTATGCGCGTGCGGCTGGTCACCGGCAGCAGCATCTGCACGATCCTGCCGGGTCGAGGGGCGGGCGCGGGTGAGGGGAGGGTCGGGGTGTGGACGGGTAGGGCCGGCGCCGCCAGCAGGAGCGCTCGGGCGCCAGGCTCGGCTGGTCGCCCTGACCGCGGGCTGCGACGCGGATCCCACCGGCAGGGGGCGCCGCGGGTCAACCATTCTCACCCCACTGGGGAGGGTGGGTCGGCTGCCGTCTCCGCTTTACAGATAAGGAAACAAGCTCAGAGAGCTTCAGCCACCCTCCCAAAGTCACATAGCCAGTAAGGGGCAGAGCTGGGCTTCAGACCCAGAACCCTTGGCCTCCGAAGTCTGAGTTCTTAAAAACCTCAGCCAGACTGCACTAGGGTTTCAAGAAGCTCCCACTAATTTATTTCAGGCTAAGCGCTGTTGCCCATTGCCAGCTCAGTTATTTGGAGGAATTGCCTGGAAGGCCCCCAAACCCAATGAATGTCCAACCTCCTCCCTGCAGGAGGCAGTAGAGCCTAGTGGCGAAGTTTGGAGCCAGACCCTGCTCTCTCTGGGGGAGGACGGACAGGGACAGCCAGATCCCAGAGCCCACCGTGTGCCAGGAGGCTCCTAAAGGCTTTACAAGTGCGATTGGGTTTAATCTTTACAATAACCCCTAAAGCAAGGCTCATCATTCCCATTTTGCAGATGAGAAGAGTCAAGACTCTGAGAGATGAAGGGGCTTGCCCAGTCATACAGTCAGAATAGGGGAACCAGGGTGTGTGCCCTCCTCTGACTCCAGGGCTGAGCTGTCCCTATCTTGCTGTCCTGGGACCCCAGTGGAGCCACGAGATCCTGAGGACAAAAGGGGACAAATGTGTTTGGCCCCAACTAATTTGGCCCCAACTACTACTGCCCCAGGCCCCAACCAGCCCATTGTGACCATGAGGTCACTTACACCCCTCTCCTGTCAGTCTCAACACCTCCCTCCCCGAAGGCTGACGCTAGCTTCTCCCAGTCTCTCTGCCTCACCTTCTGGGTGTGGAGAACTTGGTCAGCCACTGCGGAAGCCTGAGCTCCCTGCAACCACCAGTTCCTCTCTTCCCTAAAACACGAGCACTGATCTCAGCACTTTACCTCTATTCATCTGTGAAATCCTCCCAGTAGCCCTCTGAAGTGAGTACTGTAATATCCTCATTTCAGAGATGAGGAGACAGAAGCCCAGAGAAGGTATGTGACTCCTCCAAGGATACACAGCCAGTAAGTGATGGAGCCAGGATTTGAACCCTGGCAGTCTGACCCCAAAGCTACACTCTTAACAACACCCCTACCTCTTGTGTAGCAGTCAGGGTGACAGTTAATATATCCCGGGGTTTTGCAGTCTTCATAATGTGTTAACTTGCCTGCCCATTTTACCTTCACTTCAGCCCTGGGTGGGAGTGGCCGGAGCAGGCCTGTGGCCTTCTTTTTAACAGATGTGGCTCAGAGAGCCGAAGTGACTAATCAGGGGTCATAAGACAATTCTGGGGGCTCAACCCCAGGACTCTTTACCCCTTCTCTTGGCTCTCTTCTCCTACAGCCCTGCCACCTGCAAGAACAAGCTCCTGCACCAATATGATTCCAGACCCTAATCCATCCAATCCCTGCTGACAGGTGACCTCACAGCCTCCTGTGGGACTCCAAGGAGGTGGCCATTACAGGGGGTGGGGCGGTGGGGGAAGGGGAGAGAAGCAGGTGCCACCAGGCCCATTCCCACGCCTCTGGCCTCCTGGCACACAGGCTTCCTGGAAATCTGATGCCAGCGACCTCCTGCTGGGATCTCAGTGGAAAGTATTATGATTGTTAGTGATGCTGTGTTTGGCTAAAATCTGACTCTAAAACCTCAAAAGGAAATTCACACACACGGGGGGCTAATTGCCTCCTAATTTCTATTTGTGTAGGCACAGGAGGCCTGACTTTGCTCTGCAGAGGTGCTGGTCAAAGGCAGGCCTGGGCCTCACCCTGGATGGCGGCCACGGCCAACAAATGCTCTGCTAACAGCTGTAACGTGCCCAAGAACGGGAAGGAACAGTGAGAGGGGCTGCCCCGGGGCCGCTGGCCAGATGGGGCTGGTATCTCTGGCAGGTCACAGCTGGTCTCCGGCAGTTCTCCATGAACCAAGGGAAAGTGGCAGAAATGTGGGAACTTGAGCATTGTCTCAGTTATGTGGTGAATCATCTTACTGCGGCAGGACTCTGCCAATCAGAAAGTGAATGTGTAACGCCGGACAGGCTCTGGAGATCAGTGCGTCCAGCTTTCCCATTTTACACAGAGTAAACCTGAAGCCCAGGCTTGGGGTGGGGAACAGAGTGAGGTTGGACAGAAGGTGGGTGGTGCACAAGAGCAAAATACAGGTCTCTGGATATCCAGGGCCAGGCCTTCTACAATGCCCCTCTCCTCCCAACTATGGGAGCGGCCACGTTGGTAGCCCCACTGCACATCATCACTCCTCTTCCCAGCCCATTTTGTGGGGCAGAGGACAGGAGGACAAGGGGTTGACCCCACCAAACAGTCTGACTCTTCCCACTTCTCTGACAGGCACGTTTTGGATTCTCAGAGTATAATTGCTCAAGCGGCACCTCATGAAGAGGAACAAAGGTGACTATTGTCTGATAGAGCCGTAGGTGTCTGGAAGAATGGCCCCCTACCCCTTCCTTGTCCCCTCCCCAATGCAGAGGCCACAACTACCAGCTTAGCCTTTCCTGTCTGGGCCCTGAGACCAGAGCAGATCCAGCTCAGGGTCATTCCAGGAAGACCCAGTGCAGCAGTGTGGCAGGTGCTGAGCTGTCTCTGACCTTGGACCTCATTCCGAATCACTGGGCTCTTGTCTTGTTCCTAGGACCCACCAGTATCTGAAGCCTGACATCCTTGCCCCAGGTCTGGGCTCCCACTCCAGGATTCTAGTTTCCTCAAAGCAGCAGCCTTGCCATACCACCTGGCCCTGGCTCTGATGTCCCTCCTGAATCTAGCCCAACAGCAGGGGAATGGGCAGAGAGCTTTGAGCCAACGCAAGCTGTCCTTAGCTAGAGAGGGGCCCAGCATGGGCAGTGGGGAAACCGGGAGGCTCAGAGTCAGGGGTACATGGGTTACACACCAGCTCTGCCTTTCAGCACTGGGCCAGCGCAAGCATGTCACTTAACCTCTCTGAACCGCACCTAAAGCAGAGGGGTAATTAATTGTAATAATAGTGATGATGATGATGATGATAGCTATAGCTACCCTTTATTGAGCTCCAGTGGGTTGCTGTGAGCACTTTACCCCTTACCTTCTTAAGTCATAATTGTGCTAATATTGCTGAGCGCTTACTGTGTGCCAGGTACCATTTAAAGTGGTCCTCACATTTGTTTACTTCATTTAATCCTAGCATGACCCTCAGAGCTAAGAACTTAATCTCATTTACTCATTTACTCATAACAATCCAGCAAGGTAGGACTGCTTACAACCCCAGGTCCAGGTTACAAAGCACAATGTAATGATCTTTCACCAAGGCTGCTTCTGAGTATAAATGAGATCTTTCCCATGAATCTGATTGGCCCGTAGTTGGCAGTGAATGAACAATGCTGTTGGTATCTTGACCACCACCACAACTGCAGCCTACTGCCCCTGCTACCCTAAACACAGAGGCATTCTGGATCACCAGGTCACTGTGGTTTGACCTTTGTCAGTGTTCAGTGTAAATTTGGATGGAGGGCCGGGCGCGGTGGCTCACGCCTGTAATCGCAGCACTTTGGGAAGCTGAGGCGGGTGGATCACTTGAGCTCAGGAGTTTGAGACCAGCCCGGGCAACATGATGAAACCCGGTCTCTACTAAAATACAAAAATTAGCCAGGCACGGTGGTGGACACCTGTAATCCCAGCTACTTGGGAGGCTGAGGAAGGAGAATCACTTGAACCCAGGAGGCAGAGGTTGCAGCGAGCCAAGATTGTGCCACTGCACTCCAGCCTGGGTGGCAGAGAGTCGGTCTCAAAAACAAACAAACAAACAACAACAAAAACATTGGCTGGAGGATTGACATGGGAACCAGTTGCCCACAGACGGCTCCATTGCCAACACTTCTGAGCTTCACTGTGCCACCCTGACTTGTTTTCTATGAAGTCTTGAGCTCTGAGCCTCAGTTTCTCTTTTAACTAATGGGGATATTAACTTGCTTGTCAGTGTGCTTTATAAGCTGCTTTTTAATTTAATGTGTTAAGTGTTCTCTATTTTGCCTTATTCCAGGAAGAATTTCAAGTGGCTTGCAAAGATTGATAAAATACAGCAAAAGTGTTATATGTTGGAACTAAAAGAGAAGGAATATTTAAAAACGAGGGAGGCAGAAGTAAGGCCCAGAATGCAAGTCTGTGTTTTCTGTTGGCCACAGAAGAGGCTCTAAGATCCTGATTCTCTACCCAGGCTGCACAGTAAAATCTCCCGGGCAGCTCTTAGACACCCTGAAGCCTCAGCCACGGCCCAGACCAGCGGCAGCGCCATCTCGTCAGGTGGGGCCCAGGCATCAGGGTTTCTGGTGCAGCCAAGGTTGGACACTACTGTTTTGGGTGCTATTCTTGGGGCATCTGCTCTGGGCTAACTCACACAGTTTCTTAATACGTCTATCTTTGGTGTTGATCTTTGATTTCATACGGTGGCTTTGCTAAACTGGAAATGAACAACAGGAAAATGTGTGTCTTGGAGGTGACTGCGACATCGGGACTTTAGGGCTCCTTTCTCAACACACCCGCATGTCACCCCCTGCGGTTAAGTGTGCTGACGAGAAGACACCATCTGGCAAACAGCCTTCGGCTCCTGGTGCTGCCTTCCATGCCTGGGACGGATGGCCAGGGTGTGTTGGCAGGTGGCAGAGTGTGGAATGCCTATGGAATGTCACATCAAATCCCCGAGCAGAGGGCCTTTAATGCTGTATGCCCAGGGAGGGAGTGATGAGCTCGGGGCTTGCTGGCCATGGGCTCTGCCTGGTGGCAGAAGCTGCTGGGAACCAGGCTTTAACCCTTTGTTGCGTAGCCCTAAATATGGCCCAGGCCCCTCTGAGCCTTGGGGGACAGAGGGAAATGGGGCCCGGGGGTGGAGGTTGAATAACCAGGGAATTCGCCCTGGGAATCCACGTGAATCCAAGGTAGGTGAGTTTACAGGAACATCAGCCATGTACACAGTGTTCCAGGCAGGACGCGCCTTGCTCTCTGATCATCCACAAGGCCACCTAGTGCCCCTTCAGCTTCTCCTCCAGCTGGGGCCAGACTGCCAACACCTCTGGGTTCACTTGAAGGCAGCCCAGATGAAGGTCCCAGCCCTGCCGCTATCTCAAAAATCACTTCCATATCTGACCTTGGCTTCCTTCTCTGTAAAACCAGGGCCTGAATTAGATCAATGGTCCCTGCAGCTATAGACAGGCTGTATCTGATTTGCTCAGGGAGCTTTTCAAAGAGACAGTGGGGCTCCTTCTCTCCTGGAGATTCTGATTCACTGGATCTGATATGGCATTTTAAAAATAGCCCAGAGGGACATGGATGTGCAGGCTAGAATTGGGGGGCAGTGGGCCAGGAGATTTCCAAAGTGCACCCACTTCCCGTGTGTTCACTCTGGATCTCTCTGGGGTCAGGCTCAAGGTAAACTGTATTTGCCCAACTCTGACTGATGCCCAATGATTTGTGGAACTGAAGAGAAAGGAGCCGTCTTGTCCATGCCCACTGCCTGGCTTGAGCTGCTGTCTGAACCGCTCAATCATGGAATGCACTCTCCCTAAGTAAGAGTGGGTGAGCATAGGACGCCTGAGCACACACTGGGTGCAGGCGCTCTGCTAGGTGCTTTTTTCCATTATATATCCGTGCGTATCCATTTTACTGGTCCTCCGACAACCCCATGAGGCAGGTGTAACCATTTCCCATTTTATAAATGAGGAAAATGAGGCTCAGCAAGGTTAAGCAACTTTCCCAATGGCCTCAGCAGGGATTCACACCCAGATCTGTCAGCCTTGTGGACAGCTGTGCTGTCCAGAAAAGGCTGGGTCTCCTCTGTGTATGTACTGGGGGGTGTGGGGAGTGGGGAGGGCATCTTTGGGTGGTCTTGGTGCAGGCAACCTGCACAGAAGGGGCTGGAGCTTTAAGGGGCGGCTCTGAAGGCTTGAGTCTTCATTTCAGTCTTTGGAATGTCACTTTGACCCCATTTCCCTCTGCCTTAGTGAAGACAACAAACTTGCCCCAATACACGCAGTCTGTGCTTCTCACTCTCCTGCCTGTCTGGAAGACTCGGGTGTGTTTCCCCAAGTGTCATCAGGGTACATGAGATGGGATTTTAAATGAAATGTTTTTAAAATTGATTGTAAATGGATAACATACTAGTGTGATAAATGTTTCCTCTTCAAAATAAATTCATTGTAAGTAAAAACATTATTTAAAGGAAAAAATACTAAACGATGAGAGTATAGATATTTAAAATCAGGAAGAAAATCTGTGAATGGACAGTTTGGGAAGCACTGTCCAGCAAAAAGGGTCAGATGCTGGGGTTTAAGTCCTAGCCCTGGGGACGGGGCTTTCAAGGGGCAAATCTCTTAACTACCAGAGTCTTCGTTTCCTGTCCTGTAAAATGAAAATCCGGGTTGACCCGCATACCCGCAGCACAGTGTGAGGCTCACATGGGAGGCAGATGAGTCACACTCTGGAAATGACCAAGCCCTGTCCATCCTTCAAGGGCAGCTGGAGCTCCACCTCTGCGGCCCAGGCTTCCCCATGTAGCAGTGCTGCTGGGAATGCTTAAAAACTGGCTCAAGCAAGGGCAGAGAAGGGGGAAAGGACTCTGGTTTGTAGCATTTGCCTATTTCCATGCTGTAAATATTCCCCCACGGCCAATTTTAAGCTATCAATGTGAGGTCAGTAAACACAGAGTTGGGAAGAGGTGTGCAGTCGGTTCCTGAGAACTGGCACGAGCTGGCTCTAGTACACCTCTGCCTCTAGCCCCGGCTCGTCTGTCTCCACAGGAGCCGTGCAGCTCTTCGGCATGCTCTTTCATGATGTCATGAATGCACATGTCTGTGCTTCTTCCCTTCCTCCAGATTGCTCCTTGGGAACTTAAGCTTCTCTCTTCTCACTCAGAGTATCTAGCACATAGTAATTGCTCAATAACTGCTAGTTCTTATCATTGGTGCTATTTGTGTTATTGTAGGTTTTCCTTGCATGCTTGCTAATTGCCTGAGAGGTTATCCTTGCATTCCTGTACTCCCAGAAATATTCATTAGCTCAGACTCATATCTGCCCCCCGGATAGAATTCCTGTAGCTGTCACCTTTGGAGCAGGTGAGTACCTGCCGCCTATGAGCTGTGTGACCTTGGGCAAGTCACTCAACCTCTCTGTGTCTTAGCTTCCTCATCTAAACAACAGAGATAATAATATCCACCTCAGTGAGCTGTTAAGCAGATTAAATAAGTTTCTGATGTGAAGTACTGGTAAGCGCTGCATAAGGGTTTGCTGTTATTATTGCAGTTGCTGTTGTTACAGGCATTCACTCCATGTTGCTAACTGCTAAGGGGTTTCCCTCCTTTCCATGGGAAAGGTGATGTCCATTCTGACCTCTCCTGGGCCTCCCTAATCCTGTGGGTGGGACATTCAGGGCAGGCCCACCCCTCCAATCCCCTACTCCCAGTGTGGGCCTCGGGAGAGCTGCCTGGGTGCTGGCGGAGCCTGGGCTGACCTGTAGTTGCCCTTCTTGGAGGCGATGTGCAGCGGGAGCAAGCCGTCCTTGTTGGTCTTGTTGGCGTCGGCACCCTGTGACAGCAGAAACTCCACCACCTCCTCATGCTCATTCTTGCAGGCCTCGTAGAGGGCAGACGCGTTGTCGCTGGCCTGCGTGTTGATGTCAGCACCTGGGGAAGGAGAAGAGATCAGCAAGTGGCCAAGTGACCGGGAAGTTGCTGTCCTCAATGTAACGCCACCGCGTGCTGGGCCTGCTGTGCTAACCACGGTAATGCACGGGACCTTTAACAACGACCCTTAGGAAGGAGGAGTCTACCTGGGGCCACCCCCAGCTTCTTTCAACAACATCAAGACCCAGGGGCCTGGCCAGGCGTGGCTCATGCCTGTAATCCCAGCACTTTGGGAGGCTGAGGCAGGCGGATCACCTGAGGTCAGGAGTTCGAGACCAGCCCAGCCAACATGGTGAAACCCTGTCTTTACTAAAAATACAAAAATTAGCTGGGCATGGTGGTGGGCGCCAGTAATCCCAGCTACTCGGGAGGCTGAGGCAGGAGAATCGCTTGAACCCAGGAGGTGGAGGTTGCAGTGAGCCGAGACTGCACCATTGCACTCCAGCCTGGGCAACAAGAGTGAAATTCCGTCTGGAGAAAAAAAAAAAAAAAAAAAAAGACCCAGGGGCCTGCCAGCCCGAACAGAGGCCTCTGAGAGGCTACAAGCAGCCACGATGATGCTGGTTTTTCCTGAGCACCTACTACGTGCTGAACATCGTGCTTTCCACAGGCTATATCTGAATCCACAGTGGGTGGTCACCCTGTGAGGTCAGTACTGCTCTTATCTCCAGATTACAGATGGGGACAGTGAAGCACAGAACACCTAGACCACTTGCCTCAGACCACCCATTTCATAAAGATGGAGCCAAACTTGAACCCAGATGGTCTGATGGCAGAGGCCATGGTGGATATTCTGATGGTAGAGGCCATGCTCTTAACCCTCACTCCATGTAAGAGGGCCTGGGCTCTGCCCTGAGAGAGGCCTCACAGGTCTAGGAGGGCACAGAGCCCCTAATAAAGGAAAACCCCAATAACATTATTAATTGCAATTTGCTATTAATATTGCTATTATTATTGCTAATATTACCATGCTATTAATATTGATCCTTATTGCTATCAATAACTTCCAGCTCTTATCACTAGTGCTCCTTGTGCTAGGTATTCCCTGCATGCTTGCTAATTGCTAATTCTCTGCCTTTCACTTCAAGGAATAAGAGAATTACTTTCTGTCTCCTCCCAAGAAAATACTAGGCCAGGTGCAATGGCTCACACTTGTAATCCCAGCACTTTGGGAGGCCAAGGCGGGCAGATCACTTGAGCTCAGGAATTCAAGACTAGCCTGGGTAACCTAATGAGACTCTGTTCTCTACACCTACTGAGTAGCCCCTGGCCGGGCATGGTGGCACATGCCTGTAGTTCCAGCTACTTGGAAGGCTGAGGTGCAAGGATTACTTGAGCCCAGGAGGTTGATATAGGCTGCAGTGAGCCGGGATCACACCACTGCACTCCAGCCTGGACAACAAAGTGAGACCCTGTTCCCAAAACAAAAACAAAACAAAACCCAGAAAACATTAATCCATGCTGCTAGGAGGAGGAATCAGGCCTGGTGACAATCTGCCTTCAGCTCAGTCTTCTACACCTGCTTCATCTCCTCGGGCAGGGGGTGAGGGAGAGAACTGATGTGCACACAGCTTTCTCTGCAGAAAGAGAGTTCAGCAGTCCTTCCTTGTTCTGGAAGGACATGGAACTAAGATGCTCGAAGATGTCAGTGGGGCTAAAATCAAAAGCATCTGCTAACCACAGGTCATCTCTCTAAGCATGTTGCCGATCTCAGCCTTTCTGGTAATTTATTATTTTTGATGATGGTGTGACCAGTTTCTGATCCAGCGGAAACAGCACAGGCTTTGGCGACAGATGAGAATCAGCTGAGGCATCTGTTTCATGGCTCACAAGCTCTGCAGTCTCAGAAAGCCTTTAGGAGCCTCGGTTTTCTCATCTGTTGACCAGGGATAATAGTACCTACCCCTCGGGGTTACTGCAGGGAGTAAACAAAATAGTGTAAGCACATCTCTCAGCGCAGTGCCTGCCACAGGGAAGCTGCTCAGCAAATGCCAGTTGCTCAGGATGGAAGGAGCTGGGCAGAGGCCTTCGTCCTGCCTCCGGCCTGAGGGAGAGCCACTGAGCCGCCCTAACCCTCTGTTGGGCTCTCAGAGGCAGGTGCCCTGGAGAGCCTGGACCCTACCAGCAAAGCCACCTGCTTGCACAAGAAAAATATTTGGTTTGGAAAATGGACTCAGCCCACAAAGTGAACACACCCTGACTCAGAGTGTCGGTGGGAGACCTGGACAGATGTTTGGAGTTATTGAGGTCACCCTTGCCTGCTGAGCATGCTGTCCTTCACCAGGACCCCCGGCCTGGGCTCCCAGGACCCTGCCTGTGCCCCTTTGTTCTTACGCTGGGCAGTCCAGATTTGTTCCTGGCTGCATGGAAGGGCCTGCACCTATGTTCCCCACTGCTCAGGCGCGTGCTGAGTGCATGGATGCTTACCTGGGCAGAGTCCCGTGCTGCCGACTCTCACAGGGTAGGGTGGCTGGCAGAGCACAAAGCATGTGCAGTTTGGAGTCAGATGGCAGTGGGTCAGCATCCAGGCTCGGACTGTGACCAATTAGTTAACCTCTCTGAACCTCAGTCTCTTCATCTATAAAATGGGACGAGCATACTACCTACCACATGGGGCTACGGGGAAAGCTCCATTGCCCCGATCTGTGTTCACACTTAGCAAGTCCTCAACAGATTCCTACAGTTCAGCCTCAGCGTCTGGATTACCTCTGGCTTCTCTGTTGCTAGAGAGAGGGTTACTTCCCGTGGAGAGAGAAAAGAAATCAAAGGCATTCTTGGGGAAGATCAGGATATAATGTTCTGAAACCAAAAGCAAGTCTGCCATGTCTCGTGGTCTTTTGCTACTGGGCCATCATAATGCAGGCCGTATTGTGTTATTTTCTCCCATTAAGATATTTCACAGGCAAAGAGGGCAAAGAGCTGGGTTCAAGTCCCAGCTCTGCCACTAATTTGCTGTGTGACCTTGGACAAATCACTTTCCCATCCTGGTCCTTGAGTTCATCACCCATAAAAGGGGGAGGTGATCTAAATGTTGCTTGAGGTTCCTTCTGGCCCTGAAGTGTGATGTGGTGGAAAGAGAAGCGGTTGGGGTGTCAGGAGACCAAGAGTCTAGCTAGTTCTAAAATTAATTTGCTATAGGACTATAGATAAGTCACTTCCTCACTCTGTGCCTCAGACTCCTCGTTTGTAAAATGAAAATGTTGGACTAGATTATAAATGGCAAATAGGTGGTCCGTGGGCCAGACCCCCCCATATTTGTTCTAATGGCAGATGTCACTAGTGGATCCTGACGCTCTTCCCACTGAGCCTGGACACAGCCTCAGCATCTTTCTCAACACAGCACTCTAGGAGGAAACTCTCACTCCATCAGTGTGCCCACAAGATGACCCCTAACTCGCCTTCCCTTAGAGCTGACCTCTGACATCCTTCCCGTGTGCCCTTTGGGGACTCCATGACCTAGGGACCCTTAGCCACTCACCGTACTTGGCTAAGAACCTCAAGGCCTCCAACTGTCCACTCTGGGCGGCCACGAACAAGGGGGTGATGCCGTAGGCGTTCTTGGATTCCACCTTGGCTCCTCCGCTCACCAGGATCTGCATGACCTCCAGGTCATTGCGAGACACAGACTCGTGCAGAGCGGTCCAGCCGCGGTTGCAGCGGTGGTTGGTGTCTGCGTTGTGCTGCACCAGAATCTTCACGGCCTCCGCGTTCTTGCGCTCGCAGGCTGTGCTCAGGGGGAAGCAGGGATGGTCAGCAGGGCCTGGCAGGAACTGGCCAGCAGAGACTGCATTCATTCGCCTGTCCAATCACTCATCCACTCATTCAGCTTTCCACTGCATGTGTATTAAGTTCCAATCCCTGCATTGAACCTGGGATAGGCGACTAAAAGTAATACTGATACTAACATTAGCAAGAATACCTGCTGATTCATATGCATAGTACTGATTCTGTGTCAGGCTCTCTGTTCTAAGCACATTTTACAGGATTAACTAATTTAATCCTCCCAAATCCCCTTAAAGGATGTAGTGATGTTATCCCCTTTCACAGATAAGGAAGGTGAGGCACAGAGAGGGTAAGTGACTTGCCCAAAGTCACACAGATACTAAGTGGCAGAACTGGAATTCAAACCCAGGTAGTCAGGCTGAAGGTCTCTGTCCCCTGGGATGTCCCAGGATGTCCCTATCATTTCCCCTTCCAGTGGTACCTGCTTCAGTCCTCCACATTACCAAGGCTGGAAGAATCTTTCTAGATGAGGAGTCAACGGTGTCATAATCCTGCTGAACTTCCCCCTGCTCCAGCAAAGGCTACTAATTTAGTTCAGGGTAAAATGCACGTTGTGAGTACAGCTCCACAAGTCTTTCTTGACCTGCTCTAACCTCCTTTATAAGCCTCATCTCTCTCTAGACCCCAAACGTGCCCTTGGCTCTGGCCCCAGAGTTCTCACCAGGAGCTGCAGGTGGTATTGGAGTCACCTGGGCACTTTTCCAAATTAACCAGCCCTGGAAGCTTCTCTGTGTCCGTGTCAGTGGGAAGAGGAGTGAGGAATGGGTCAGGGAGACTGGCAGCAGGGGGAGGAGGGCTGCCTGTGTACTGTTTCAAATAGAACCATAGGCCAAGCCTTCTACCTCTCTAAGCCTTGACTTTCTCACCTGTAAAATGGAGAGAATAAAACCTTCTTGAGCAGATGCTATGGGAGTGAGACTGTGTGTAAGGCATGAGCATGGTGCTTGGCACATAGTAGGCCAAGGCCTACTGCAAGACCAGGGCCAAGCTCTGGCTGTGGGCTGCCCAGCTTCCTGGGCACTCCCTTTGGACAGCTGAGGTTCCAGGTGATAGCCATGGCACCCTGGCAGGCACGGATTCCAGGGAAGACACTTCCATGGTGGGTCTGCAGTGGATCCAGTGACCTACTACTCAGTTCCTGCTGCCCAAGCTGTTCCAAGCACTGGATAGACACATAGGAAATCAGGGATATCTGTAATTTTTCCAAGTACAAAGGCCTGATCATTTTTGTAAGACCCCAGCTGATTGCTTCAGCATGTAGGCATGGACAGGATGCTTTAGAATGTAGTAGTTGAGGGCAGTGTGACATCCACCTCCCTGAGTTTAAACCACTGGGGTACCCCTTGCTAGCTGTGTGATCCTGGGCAACCCATTTAATGTCTTGGTGCCTTAGGTCCTCATATGTGAAAGGGGATACCAGCAGTGCCTACTTCATGTGCAGATGGACATGAGGGGTCCATAAGAGAACAGTGCCTGGCACATACTAAACACTCAATCAATGCTAGCTATTGTGATTATTTAGACTTTGACTCTGGGTACTGCTAGGGCAGCCAACAAATGTCCATGGATGATGTACTGAGTAAGCCAGGAGGCCTTGTTTTTCTTAAACAAATGTCCCAGAGGTACATGCTCTCGCATACCTTCATGCCTTTGCCTGTGCGGTTCCCGCTGCTTGGCCAGCAGGTGATTCCTCCTCTGTGGTTCAGCTCAGGCACCCCTCCTCTGGGTGCCCCTCCCCCATGCTCCCACAGTGCCTCCTGCCAAGCCCTTTACTGCTCTCTGTGTGTGGGTGCCTACAGGGCTGGGAGGGTGCACAGGTTGGACTATAGCTTTTCAGCTCCAAGCCCTCAGTGTCCCTCAGCATCCTGGCCCATGGGATGCAGTTGGAAAATGTTGGTAAAATACATGCAGGAATGAATGATTCAGTTACATAAATTGTGCATTTGAGCAGGGCCACGTTGGGGGTTATGCACTTACGGGAGCAACATTCCCTGTTGCTCACCCAGCTTCTGGATTCTTCCTCAGGAAAGCTCACTCCGGGGTGGGGACCTCACCTTTGTAGAGCGGTGTCTCTCGGGATTTGTTGGAGATGTCCGGCTCTGCCCCTGCTTGGAGCAGTGACAGGAGACAGTCCAGGTGGCCCCTGCACGTTGCCAAGTAAACGGCTGTTTCTTCCTGCAGGGTGCGCTGGTCGATGGTCCCTGGGTACGCTAGGGAGGGCCCACCGGGAAATTCATGTAGGAGGAAGATACTCAGCCCCGCAACACAGAGGCTTTCCCGATTGCCTCCCAATTTCAAGAACAATGTATGACACCCTCTGAAATTTACCAACTACAGACTGCATTCATCTGGCCCTTTCACAGGGCCATTTTAGCTTCCTGGTCGTACACGTCCAAGCTCAGATGCCACGTCCTCTGAGAAGCCTTCCCTAATGGAGCCCCTCCCTCTTCGAATACTCCTGTCCTTCCCTCGAACTCACACCAGCCATTGCTGGAAACCCACTGTTACATGCCATGGTTTCTTGGAGTGTCGGGGGCCGTATGGGGTCTGTGCTGCTTCAGGGCAGAGGTGACACCTGCCTGCAGGAGTTGCCCTTCTGAACCTGGCTCAGTAGGAGGACAGGGCTCAGAGAGGAGGCATGGCTGTCCCGCGGTCCCACAGCAGGTGGGGGATAGCCTTGGCCAGGCACAGGCACAGCTGCAGTATTTTTCACACCAAATCAGCCCCTGGGACATTCTGGAACAAGTTGGCGGTGGTTCTTCTAAAAGTCAGCCCTCCCTCATTCCTTTTCTAGGAATTAGGCTCTCCTGTCCTTGGAGGCCTGGAGAGGTGGCAGCAGGGGGTGGGGACAACTCATTTCCCTTCTCGTAACTCCATGACTAACTGACAAATGAAAGTGACAGCCTTGCCTGCCCTTCTCCCAAGATGATTGTGGGCAAAGAACATGAAGCCCCAGGAGCGGCAGCCCTTCCCCCAGTCCCTTTCCCACCTCTTGCCACCATCAGAGCCCAGCCCTCACCTCGCTGCAGGACTTTCAGGCAGCCCACCTGGCCATAGTATGCGGCCTCGTGCAGCGGCAGCCAGCCCTCCTTGTTGGGCTCTGCAAGATTCTTCCCTTCCTTGATCATGGTCTTCAAGGCCTCTTCATCGCCATCCTTGATGGCCTTTATCAAGGGGTCCACAGGCCTGTGAGAGGAAGGAGTGGGTCAGTCCTCAAGGTCAGGCCAAGGCCAGGCCAGGGGGCCTCTCTCCCAGGAGTGCTGGCAGTGGAGTCACTCGGTCCTCGTCCCTGCTGGTTCTAGGATCAGCACTCAGCCCCCTGCAGCCCAGTGGCTGCAAGAGGACTGGGGGACCCCTCCATCTCTGTGGCTTTCCATGGCTGCTGTGAATGTTATACCAAAACCAATTCTACCAAGAGGATTCAGGCACACAATGCCAGCCTCCTAGATGGTGGCTAACCACCCACATGTGAGGCACTTGTGATAATTAAATGCTTTCCCTGAGTATAGCACTCTAGCATTTACCAGGCACGCCCATCTCGGGGGCCCCTCTTAACCCTGAGCATATCTCTGGGGTCTTCCAACTCCTCTCCTTGCCCTGTCGCTTATTCCTACTCCCAGTACATCCAGCTGCAGAAAAAAAATATATACTGGAAGGATTAATAAATTTGAAGCCTTCACAATTTAAAACTTCTGAATGTCAAAAAGATTTGAGGGCTAAAGTGAAGCCGTTCCTTGCTTGGCTTGTTAAAGTCCCTTTGTTCATTCATTGCTTCCTTCCTTCCTTCATTCATTCACTGAGCTCCCTACCTCATCCTTGGAGAGTCTGTGAGAACCACGATGGCTATGCCTCTCAGATCCACTTTTGGGGAGGCTTCTGCATCAATAATCCCATTTCCCAGATGGAGAAGGTGAGGCTGGAGGCAGGCCTCATTCCCAGGACACCCACGCCATGTTGGGCTAGGATGGGCTCTGGGGGGTCTCTGCCACCAGCCCCTGCACTCTCCCAGCCACTTCCTCCAGCGTGAGCAGCACTTCCTCCTGACTCTCAGGCTCTGTGGTTATTAATAGTGTCAGAGCACAGATGCCGGTGAAGCAACAGACTCAGCAAGGACGATGGGAAACTGACCAGATAAGTCCTACGGTCCCCATCAGCACCGTCACTGGCACCTTGACGAGTTCCACTTAGGAACAGGCAGAGCAGCCCCTGTCAGCATCAGGAAAAGCCCAGTGGGGGTATGTGCCCCCCTTTTCCTGGAGTGTCTCCAAAGGGACCCCAGCTGAAGTGGAAGGGAGGAGGGCTGGCTTTTCTCGTGGCCTTGGCGAGCAGGGCGCGGTGCAGTGTCGTGAGAACACTTTCAGGACCTGCCGCCCAGCTTGGGTCTCTCCAGCTGTGATGCAAGGACCCTGGAGCCCTCAGCCCACACATTCACAGCTTCTCCATGACCTCAGGCAAAGTCCCCGCCCTGTGGGTGGGGGAGGGTGCTGGGGGTGTCAGGCCATCAGAGTAGTAAGCTGGACGGGACCCTAGAGGTCATGTTGCCCTCTCCAGCCGTGTCCTGCAGAGAAGGGAGACTAAGAGGGGACAGCGACTCTCAGGCAGTCATGCAGGAGGTGGCAGTAGCTGAGACCAGCACTGGGTCTCCCTTTTCCAGATTGTCAACCACTCCACACACCCACCACACCAAGGAAGTGGAGGGCGGCAGGATTTGAAAAAGGCTGGGAAGGAGAAAGAAAATATTGGCCAATTGCCTCCTCCCTTCTCTACAACGTAACTGAGTGAGGAAATGCAGTTCCAGTGATAGGGTCCCTCTTTTGCTTTTGGCTGCTTCCGGGGTCACTATTCCAGGGGTACAGAGAGGGGAGGGAGGCAGAATTATTTTCTAAGGAACGCATTAGCCCTGCCCCCTGGTGCCAGGCAAACAGAACCCCTGCAGCTTAGATTATTTCTGGATTTTAGCACCTGGCACTTCACAAATAAGGGCAAATAAACAAAACAAAGGCTGTGGGTGTGGGCATTTTGGATGTACCCACAGCGATGGCATGGGGGAAAGTGAGACTGGGACAAACAGAAGGGTGCAGCCAACTCATCAAGTTCAACTCCAAGCTCTCCTGGGCCTCTGGGGTTCTAAGGCCATCTCCCCAATTTCCCTCGTGCTGGGTCCCCAGTTTCAGAGCCCCATGGGGCTCCTCCAGCACTCAGGTCCCATGCTGGGGGCATCTGAGGGGGGATCACCAGCATGCCTGGCTGGCAGTTCCTTGAGGACTGAAGTCTGTGGCCACCAAGCCCATCTCAGCAGGAGCAGCGGGGCCCCAGGGGGGCACCCCTAGAAGGAGCTTGCCTGGCAGGTGCCTCCATAGTGCCCTCTGCCCTCCTGGGGGCTGTGGGCCTGCTTCCCACCCTCCCTGCCATCCCAGTTAGGGGAGTGAACTTGGATGGTCCTGGGGCCAGACAGGAGTCACTTACGCCAGCTGGGAGATCTTGAATAAGCTGCTGCTGTATTTCTGCATGACCCCTTGGAACAAGCCCATTGGGGCCCGGGCCGGCGAACTCTCAGGAGGTGCAGTGGACCTGGAGGGTGCAGAGCAGGAGTGAAAGAGGGAAAAGTACTCTGCATAGGAGAAGCGGGTCATGGCTTCAGGCAGGAACGAGGATGGAGGGAGAGCCAGGGAGAGACTGACTGACAGACAGACACAGGGCTCTGAACCAAAGCAGATGGCTGGGTCCTCTGTGTGCTGGACACAGCTGCTGTGTCTCCGGATTATTTTTGGCCCTTGGAGGAAGCCCTGGGAGATTTAAATGACCATATAAGACAACAATGAGGTTAACCTCACCCCACCCCCCCCCCCCGTCCCCCTCCCCAGCCAACCACGAAAGAGGCAGATAGGAAGCAAGGTGACATTCTTCACCCAGGAGGATGTGAGCCGTGGTCGGCAGGTCCCAGGATGAAAGGGGCTCAGGCTCACTGCTGGCCAGGCAGATCCCTGCAGGGCTGGATGAGAGATTCATGGCAAAGCAGAGGATGGGGAGCAAAGCTGAGAAGCCAAGCTGTACCTGTGCCCCCACGCCCACTTGCCAGCTCATTAGGGGATCTTGTCCCAGGGGTAGGAGCAGACACTATAGTAACCTCTATAGTGTTATTATAGGATGCATGAGGAAGGGCATCGGAACCAGGGCTGCAGTCAGACAGACACAGGTTCACATCCGGGCTCTGGCACTCCTTGGCTGTGTGACGTGAGACAGGTTGACCTTTTCTGTGCCTTAGTCCCCGCTCCTGCAAGGTGGCATGAAAACAGCCTGTGCTCGAGGGCCGGTGAGGCCTGAGTAAGTGAATGGTGTGAGGAGCTTAGTGGAGTGCGAGGCACAGAGGGTGTTCCACATGTACTCACTCTTCATTTTATCATCATTTTGCCTCTCTAGGCTTCAGTTTTCCCGACCCACCAGGCTCTTGTGAGGGTGGAAGAGCCAGAAGGAGGTGGGATGGCCGCTCCACAAATCTGAGTTGGCCTGGGGTTGTCGTGAGAACAGGGTATATGGCCCCTACTGACACCACCCCCAGTAGGTCAGGCCTGGCACTCTCGACACCCCAGTGGCCCGGGCCTTTCACCACACTCTTCTGGGGGGGGGTTGGGGAGGACTCTGCTACCAGTGACTCACACCCTGTGGGGCATGGGGTAATTATGACCCTGAGAAGCACCCACACTCTTTCTGGCCAGGCCAGAGCCTACAGATTCTGTGGGTACACCCCAGCAAGGCCAGGGCCTGGTAGAGAGGAGCAAGGGTAGCAGGAGGAGGGGAACCTGCTCACCCCTCTGCTTCACCCTCTCAGGGCTGCCTGCAGGCCTGGCTGCCTTCCTCATCCTCGCCGCTGTCATGCCCTCCCACCTTCCTTCTCCCATCCCCTGCTTCTGGCCTTCTACTGACCCGCACTGGGGTGGGCAGGACACCGCCTGCATGTGTCCTCATTTATCCACATCCATCAACCGTAGATGGGGGTGCCTTTTACAGATGAGGACACAGAGGCTGTGAGAGGGGACTTAACTGTGCAGGGTCACCTGCAGCGTGACAGCGAGTGGAACAGAGGTTCAGACTGCCACTGTCTGCCCAGCTCCTGATGCCACCCTGGCCTCTGAAGGCCTGGCCTCTTCCTGCCTTTTCATCCTTTCTCCAGCTCTCTGACCTCCACACTGACTGTCCCTGTGACTTTGGACAAGCCCCATCCCCTCTCTGTGCCTCAGTTTCCTTATTTGCAAAATGGAGAAGTGGGACCAGGACCAGACTGGGGATGTCCACACTGTTTCTGTAGCTGTGGAGAGATTCAGAGTCCAACAGATCCCAGAGCCAGGGCCCCTCCTCAGCCCTAACAGCTGCTGGGTTCAGTGTCCTTTGCATTAGTGCCTGGTCCTGAGAAGGAGAGACAGCCGGCAGGTGGAGGCAGCCTGGGGCCAGGCTCACCTCAGCTGTCTCCAGCCCTGTCGTCTTGATGAGGCCCTGGGCTTCCACCTCCCAGGATCCTTGGGTCACGGCCACCCTCATACTTAGTGCATGTGTGGCCTCCAATTACCTGCCATTGTTAGAATGTTTTTAGCAGGATAATAAAGCACTGGGGAAAAGCCCACTGCACCATCTAAACGAGGACCTGTCTCTGCATAGTAATGGCAGCAGCAATGGTGGCCGAGATGTTGAGGTTGATGGAGGTGGAGGGAGCTGGTGATGATGACAGTTTCTAACAACTGTGCAGGGCAAATGTTCACAAAGTCATGCCGAGCCTCTCCGCATTTCCATTCTCCTGCCACCATTGATGGAAGCAGCGGGTGTGCTGTTCCCATTTTGCAGATGAGGAAACAGACAGACTGAGTTCCATTCAACAAAGAGTTCCCAGCTCTGGCTCAGTCCCAGGCCCACTCTGGGTGGTGATGCAGCTCATTAAAATTTATCTTTTTGTGGATCCTGAGGATATTTGGAAGTCAGCAGAGAGGGAGACAAGGCCACACACAGCCACAGAGTCACAGAGGACGGGCTGAGATCGGGGCAGAAGGGCTCATTCTGGGAGCACTGAGATCCGGGTGCATCCACTGGCTTTGGGGCTGGCAACTGGGCAAGGTGACCGCTCAGAGTTACTGAGTCGTGAGTCTCAGGGCTGGCTGGGGAGCCAGGGCCCCTGGCTGGGTTTCGTGCTCTCGCCAATCAAGGCTGGAGGCCCCATTTCCCCTCGGGCCCCAAGCAGGGGAATTCCCAACAGAGCAAACCTCCTGGGCTGAGTCATCATAGGCGAGAGGAGCCTGGCCTCGGCAGGATGTGGGTGTAGGTCATGCCCTGGAAGAGCCCCAGGTAGGGCCTCTGTCCTTTGTGTGTCACTGGGCAGGTTCTGGGGTGGAGAGTGTGTCACTGTCACCTGACCCTGGAGTCCAGCTTGTCATGAATTCAGGCACGGTCAGCCTCAGTGAGAGCAGAGAATGGGCTGGGAGGACAGTGCTCCTAGCCTCTCGGTGAGTCAATGGATGGCTGCTCTGTCTGAGTTAGTAAGAAGCCCAGGTCACCCCCAGGGAGGCAGTGATTGGGCTGGGCCTGGCTGAATGCAAGGGGCAGGTAGGCACCTTAATAGAGGAGGGAGCTAACAAAATCGATTCCACCCCACGCCTGCCAACATGTCACCAGTCCACCCCACACCCGCCACTGTGCCATGAGTCTACCCCACACCCACTCCATGCCACGAGTCCACCCCACGCCCGCCACTGTGCCGTGAGACACATGTGACTCATTGAGCACTTGTTATAACAGGCACATTGCACCAAGCATCTCATTTAATTCCCCAGTCCACTTGGTGAAGGAGATGTAATTGGCTTCCTTTGCAAATGAGAGAACTGAGGCTCAAAGAGGCTTGCTTCCTCTAGTCTACTTGATGAACTCCTATTCATCCTGCAAAGCCTACTTCCTTGACTAAGTGAATTGACCTTTTCCAGGGTCCCTCTGTAACTGAGGAAGCTGTGCTCTCCCTGCTGTGTCATCAGGCAGTTCTGGGCCTTCACCCTCATTAGACTGTGATCTTAGGGAGAGCAGGACCCAGCCCTGATTCACAACCTGGCATATCATAAGTGCACAGTAAGTGTGGGTGGCTTGATTTGAATTGTTTGAAGCTGTGCACACAACAGCCTCAGCCAGTTCCTGCTTCATGTTTTCCTCCTTTGTCTTCTCAGAAATGTATCTTAAATGAAATGCAGAAGTTTAAAGATTAGGAAGACCCAGCCTCCTGGACTCACTCTGGCTGGTCCATTCATGGAAACCTTGGGCTCTGCACTTCATGGGTTCATGGACCCCACTTCTCCATGGAACAGGAAGCTAGGTCTGTCCCTTTGGGGTCCCTTAGGGGACCAAAGCTTGGCAAATGATCCTCATTTGATCCTCATCAAATTCTGTGCCTTACATTGAGGTGAGACAGAAGCAAATTGGGAAATGGTTTTCAACAGAATTCTGTTTTCTTTGGGATACTGATCTTTCATTTCTAAGATCCAGAAGACTCAGTGGACTCCATTTTGGTCACAATATAATAATGATCAATTGCATTGCTAGAGCTTTTTATTGGTTTCAAAGGTATTTATTTGTTTAAAAACATTTATTAAGTAGCTACAATGATCCAGGCTCTAAGCTGGGCACTGGAGATAAATAAATGAATAAATAAATAAATAAATAAACAGTATCAGCTCAGCTCTCTGTCCCCAAGGAGGTCACAGTCTAGTTGGGAACACTCTCAGGAGGGTGTCCCAGGAAGACCCAAGAAGCTTGTCTGTGAAGCAGAGGCCATGATGAGGTTGGTGCTGGAGCACTCAGACAGGGCCCGGGGAGGTCAATACGAGCTGCAAGATGTGGGAAGGCTCCAACGCCCACCTCATCTTATTTGCTTTTCACAGGAATGCTGCAAGGGGAGCACAGCATGTTTTTGTTGTTGCTGTTATAAAGATGAGGCCATTGGGGCTCAGATAGGGTTAGCCACCCACCTAAGGTTGCACAGCCAGTAAGTGTAGAGGAAGAATTTGAATCTCTAGACCTACTTCTCTTTCCACTCTGCTGCCTTTCCATCTATTCCTTTATTCACCCATTCACTCATTCACAGATAGCCATGTGGTGCCTGCCACAGGTCAGACACAGCGCTTCACTGGAGGCGTAGGTTAATGGCAGAAGCAGAGAAATAAATAAGAATCGTAAGTCAAGGTCAAGGCCACAAAGGAAACAGCCATGAGAGCAAGTAAGAGGTGAAAAACCAGTTGGCCCGGGAGAGTGGTCAGGGCAGGACTGGCTGAGGAGGTGATGCTTAATCTCAGACCTGAAGATGAGAAGGAGCTGCTATGTGGATTGCCTGGGGACAGGGGTGACAACCTATTGCTAAACTTGCTGTGAATTCATTTGGACAGATAAAAGTGAACAAGGACTGTCTCGGGTCCTGCACCCACTGTAATGCGTGTCTGGGTGTGAGGGCACAAGTGCGTGTGTGCCGTGTGAATTTGGGGACCCTGGGCCTCTGTGAGTGGGAGACGGACGTAATGAGGTCAAAACCTCACCTCATGGTGGGGTAGGGGAAGGAAACAGAGGCCTTCACAGCATCAGCAGAGCCTGGTGAAGTGTCTGAACTTCAGAGCGGGACAGACTTTGGTTCCATGCCTGGCCCCGCTGTGGGCATGTTTTGTCGTCTGTAAAATGGGCACAGAAGCAATCCACTTTGGGTGGCTTTTGTAAACATTAAGTGAATTAATGTGTGGCAGGCACATGGGAGGTGCTCAATGTGCATTTGGGGGGAGGAGAATTTCATTAAACATTCTATCTAAGGGCTTTTTCTTCCCAGCAGGGCCCAAGCCCAGCCTCCTTCCAGAGGCGAAGGCGCAGAACCGAACCTAGGAGGTTTCAGGTCACTCCTAGAGTAACAAGATGCAGGTTGACCCTCCTCTGCTATATTGCTTGTGGGGCTGGACCTCAGATGAGGGCTGCTTGACCTGGGAGAAATGGTCTCAATTCTCCAGGAGAGCTTTTTCCGCAGGAAGCTGAATAAATGTTCATGGCCCACTGTGGGCCTCCATTTCCTTACCCTCCAGATGAAGGCAGAGTCAGGGTCTGGATGCCGAGGGCCCACTTCTTTCTAATGTGTCCAAGCATCCCTGGGACTCCTGAGGGGGCTGCTATGCTGGGGAGAAGGCTGCAGACACCTGAGGGGACGTGCTGGCTTCATGCAGCAGGCCCTGTCTTCAGAGGAAGGATGCCCTATCTCTATCTGACCCCCTCCTGAGGAAGAGGAACTTGTGGCCTGTCTTCCGCTGAACTGGCCAGAACAGGAACCAGGGCCACCTTGAGCATGAGCCAAGATGAACCCAGTCCTTGGCTTCAGGTTTCTGTTTCTCAGATTGGGTTTCAGAATGGAACATCCTCGGGGGCAGCTTAGTAACCTGGAGTCTTCGTACTCTTTCCGGCTGCCCAAAGTAGCTGCCTGCCTTCCCCTTTAAAAGGGGCTCCTCAGCTCTGGGCCTCTGCCCAGCCAGCCTGACAGAGATGGTCCAGCCTCGACAAGGGCAAAGTCACTTAGGGGACAGGGCTGAGACGCACCATCACCCACCTTCGTCCCCTGTCGACGGTGACTGCACATCGGAAAAAGTCTGTTTGTTGTTGTTGTTATTTGAGAAGGAAGCTGAGGTTTTCAGAGGTTAAGTGACTTGCCTGAGGTCACGCAGGGAGCCAGCTGGCTGCTGTACGTAATGAGATTTGTGGCCCATGCCTCAAAGTAACACCAACACAATTGTCACAGCAATTCCCATGCCCTGCCATTCATGCCCAAACACACTTGACCTTGGCTGGGGACGGGGGTGGGGAGCAAAAGCAATTTTATGGCTTATAGAGGTCTTTTCCAAATGCATTTTGAGATCAATCACCGCTCTGCTTAATCACCTCTCTAGCTCCCACCTCCTACAAAGGAGGTGTCGTCTAGATCTGCACCGTCTGATAAGGTAGTCACTGGCCACATGTGCTAGGGAGCGCTTGAAACGTGGCCAGTCTGAATCAAGATGGGCTGTGAGTGTAAAATACACACTGGATTTCAAAGACTTGATGGGCAAAAAGAAATGGTAACAATCTCATTCATAATTTTATATTGATGGAAATATAAGTCTCTTGGTGGAAATGGTGATACTTCAGATGTGAACTATCAATGAAAATTAATTTCACCTGTTTCTCTTTACTTTTTTGGCTGTTGGAACCTTTAAAATTGCATCCGTGCATTGCAGTTGTGGCTGGTGTCATATCTGGATGGCGCTGCTTTAGAAAGTCCTGTGACTGAGAGGATGAGGTGGGGCTGAGAGTGGGGAGCCAGAAGAAGGAGACAGGATGGCTCTGCTGGGCAGACATCCCTTGCTCACCAGATATGTTTTTCAAGGGAGGCTGTATTGTAAGATAGGGAGCCAGGCAGCTCTGATCTCGGCAGCATTATCTACTGGCTATGTGACCTCGGACCTCTTTTTCAGCCCTGAGCTTCAGTTTCCTCTTTTAAATGGGTCTATAACCCAGAGCCCACTGAGAGGGTCCTTAAGCGGATGAAAGGAGGCAGAGTGTGTATAGCACCCACTTCAGTACCTGGCACAGCCAGAGCTCGGTAAGTTCAGATAACAAATGTAAATGGGAAAGGTGTGAAAGGCAACCTAGAGACCAGGATACCGTGGTTTTGGATTAACAGCATTAGGGATCTACAGTCTGTGGATGTCCTGGATGGCCCCACTTCCCTCATCAGCCTCGCCTTGCTCACCTGGTCCATGGGTAGAAATGGGCAGGTTGGCGGTTGGTACATGCAGACGCGGTGGCCTCAGCAGTGGTTGGGCCCCTTGTCTTGTCCGCTAGGCTCTGCTCGATGGCCATCTGCACCAGTTCATCCTCGCTCAGGCTGCTGTACAGGCTGTACTCCTCCTGCCCAATGGTACACTGGCTGCCCCGAGTGCTGATCTGCGTGGCCATCCTCCTCCACCTCTCACCCTGGCCTCCAGAACAGACACCCAGTGGGGAGGAGGGAACAGCAAATCAGAAAACCCTGTGAGGAAACCAAAACCATCCTGGTCATGAACAGTTTTGCAGGAGAGCTATGTTTACCCTCAGGGAAGGGTGTGCATTTCACTGACAGTAACACATTCATTTCTAAATTTATTCATTGGTCACATGACCCACCTAACCACCTATCCATCTATATATCCATCCATCCATCCACTCATCTATTCATTTACCCACCAGCCCATCTCACCATCCATCCATTTATGCATCCTCCCATACATCCATCTACCCACCGAGCTGTATATTATCTACCTTCCCATCCATCCACCCCTCTATACATATATTCAACTATCCAACCACCCACTCAACCACCCTCCATCTATCCTCCTATCCATCCATCTGTCTACTCATCTGACCATTTATCTGTCTATTCTCTCAGCACTACTCATCATTCATCCATCCATTCATCTTTCTATCCATCCAACCATCCATCCAACTGTCCTCCCATCCCTCCATTATCCTGTCTGTCCACCCAGCCATCCATTTATTCATGCATCATCACATCCACCATACATCCATCTATCCAATCATCCACTCATCCATTGTTTATTTTTCCATTCCAGATAACCTATCTATCCATGTATTTATGCTCACTTGTTGAGCACCCACTCTGTGTCAGGCACTCTTCTAAGCACTGAGGATACAACGATGATTCCAACAGACAAAAATCCTTGCCCTCATGGAGCTTACACAGGATTGCATACCAGTTACCAAGAGCATAGATCCTGGCATTTCTCCATTTCTTTGCACTGTGATGGGCCTGAGAATACCAGAGATGAATCAGACACAGACCCATTACTTCAAATCACATGATTTAGTTAAAATCAGTCATTAAAATAACGTCCCGTGTTAATTCCAGTGACTCTTTTCTTAAAAATGCCTCAAAGAGTAATAGACTCCAGTTGGGTGCCAGTGCTTTAAGAATATGAAGTGGAATCAACTAAGCTTGATTTTCATTCTGGCTGGCTGACTCACACTGTGTGGGTCAATGGTTCTTGGTCCTGGCTGAACATTGAATCACATGGCCCTCTAAAAAATACCCCGAATACCAGTGCATTACTTTGATTTGTTCAGCAAATATTCACTCCCTTTCCCTAAAGGCAGATCTTTCCCCACCCTTCCCTGTTGATATGGGTCTCAATATGCATGACTTGCCCTGGCCTGTGAGGGCTGATGGACATGCGTCAAGGATACACATGACAAGTATGTACACTGGGGTTTGCTCTTGCTCCTCTGCCATCACCAAGAGAAGAGCCTCCCACTGGAGCTTGCTGCCCCTCAGCCTAGGCCCCAGAGAGAACACACCCGGGCACCTGAGCCCAACCTCCTCAGAGGAGCCTTCTCCTTCTTCAAGGCCCAGGGCAAGTGCCCCTCTTCTGGGAAGCCTACCCAGTTCCTTCTGGGAAGAGGAACTTCTCCTGAGCTGTGGTCAGTAGTTCATGGGTGGACTTGACCCTGGATCCTCTTTCCAAGGCCAGCACCTTATGTGAGGAGGTCAAAGTTCACCGTATGGCTGGCCAAACAGCTCCATTTTCATAGGGTGTGGCAGATCCTGTGGAAGGTCCCCTCAATGGCCATTTCCCCCATCTTCCCTGATAGCAGAACCTGGCTTTGTCTAGGCAACAGGGTGCCCTGTCCCATGGATGAGTCATGACTGCTTCAAGCCAGGTGGGACAATCTCACCGCCTCAGCTGGTGACAAGTCTAGGGATGGGACTGTAGCCTAGTTTTATCCAAAGAGTTATAACAGAAAATCTGCTGGGGTGCTCCTATGGAAGACTTTCCTTTCTAATAAAAGACAGAGTAGTGAACAAAATGACTCCTTTCCCCAACCTCTGCTTAGTGCTTGGAGGACTTGACGCTTGGAGTGGCAGCAGCCATTTTGTGACCATGAGGGGGACAGTGAATGACAGGTTGATACAATGAGTTTGGCATAATGAATAATAGTATTTCTGGGTCCTTCATTATGTTGCAGAACTGCTGAACCAATGCTGGGTCCGCCCACCCTAGCCTACTTGTTAGGTACTGAAGATCCTTGTGGTTTAGCCAATGTTAGTTGGGTTTTCTCTTATAGGCAGTCAAATCATCTTAACAGATGGCTCTCAGGCCTGGCTGAGAGTCTTGAAAACATGTCAAGGACCTGGTTCAGCCCCAGATCAATGAATTCAAAGCCTCAGGGCTGGGACCCAGGGAATGCAATGCTAGAGGCTTCTCTGGTGATGTTAGTGTGTGGCCAGAGTTGAGAACCCCTGCTCAATGAGATTAATATGTCAGGTGGCCAGTCTGTGGTCCACACTAGAGGAGTGGAAGGGTCATGACCTCACAATCATTTTATGCCCGATGCTTGGAGTGCTGTTATTTACAGCAGTAGCAGCAGTTTTATTTATTGTGAAAGAAGCCCAGGACAGGGAACCCAGGGACTTGGGTTTCTGTCCCAAGTCAGCCATGAGCGCCTCTCTTCCTCTCTTGTGTCCTCAGTTTTTCCATCTGTTAAATGGCAGGGTAGACTAGAGCCTGTCCTCTGGCCCTCGTACTGGCAGGAGGTACCTGTGCAGCTGAGTGGAGCCCCCATCTCCAGCTGGCCCAGGCCTGGCTTCCCACTCCTTTGCTGCTTCTCTGAGGCTGGGGTCCCTGCCAGGTCTGAGTTGGCCCAGGTCTGCCTTCAGTGGGGGGGAAGGGGCTCTGCCCAGTGAGGTATGACACCCTTCTCTTCTCTAAAGCTGGTTTGGCTTTACATACCCCACCACCTGGTTGCAAGGTAGGGGCTCCGTGCACATGGTGCTAAACTAGCAGGAAGTGCTGGTGCCCAGGACCTGGCCTGGCATCCTGGTGCCACCATCTAAAGGTGTCTGCTCAAAGCCAGGGCACAAGGGGGAAGAGCACTGCACTAAGAGTCATAGGCTGAGCTATAATTGCCCTGCTAATGCCAAAGTGCTTTGTGACCTCAGCTAAGTCCCTGTCCCACTCTGGGCCTCAGTTTTCTCATTGCAAAAGGAGGATTTGGGGCTGGAAGTTTTCCGCAGATTTTTCAGTTCTAAAGAGTCTGCAACTCAGCGAGACGTTTGGTTTGGCTCTGTGCTATTAAACCTCAAATTCTCTGTCCCTGGGGATCCCCTATGGCCATGTCGACAAAAAGATGTTAGTATTGGCCATGGGGGAACAGAAAACCCAGGGGGAGTGGAGGGATCTTGAGTCTGGAGGTCAGGACCCCTAAGTCTACTTTCAATTCTGCAACTTACTAGCTATATGACCTGGGGCAAGTCACTTCCCCTTTTCTGGGCCTCAGTTCCTTTATCAATAAAAATGGGAAGGAGATAAGCTACTTCGCTATGCTGTAGAAGCATATGTGAGCTAAGATGTGTAGGCAGCTTGTAAGGGGTAACATGATTATTTCGTGGGGACCCCTCATCATCTCCAGGCAGCTGCTGGCCCTGCAGCCTGGTATGGGCCAGAGACTCATAGACAGCACATGGCGGCAGTGGCCCTTCCCTGACCATGTGCCTTCCTGGAGGCGAAGGCAGCCAGGTAATGGTCACCCAGAATCACCAATCCCGAAGCTAATTCCAGACTCACCAGGCCCTTCCCAAGCCTCTCCCATGGGTTGACACCACTCAGAGACTTTACATTGGCCAATTATCCATGTCATTACCCTCACACAGCCCTGGAAGGTAGGAAGATTTTCACTGAATTAACTTAATTCCTCTACAGCCGCTCTCCTTCCAAAAGGACCCTGATGCTCATACGTTATTGGTCCCATTCTACAGATGAGGCAGGTAAGGTTTAGAGGGGGAGGGGAAGGGTTTATAGGAGGACAGACAGCTAGAAAGCTGGGATTTGAAGCCTGATCTTCCAACCTCAAATCCAATGCTCTTTCTGGCAATTCCAGGAACACTGACCCAAGCAACTGACACACACATGGGTTTGGAGCAGACCTGTCCTCATCCAGCTGCAGCCAGCTATCCTCCCAGCTGCCCAGCACCCCCTGGCCTATATCTGTGCCCTGGGCACCATACCAGCCTCTTTGCCTGCTGCATGGAGGGTACATGCAGAGGGAGGAGAAGGGCTTAACCTTGACAGGACCTTGAGAAGGTCTACTCCTTGGAATACCTGCTAGAGGCCTGTCTCCCTAGAAAGTCTGGAAACTTCTGAGGAGCAGGACTATGTCATATTTGTAACCCCAGGACCTAACCCAAGGCTGGGTACACAAAAGGTATTTAATAAATGCTAGATGGACAGGTGAATGAATGATAGGACCACAACAGTGCTCGAACCCTTGGAAGCACAGCTGTTATGGAGTTTACTTGAGAGAGAGGGACTCTGCCTTTGAGGAGGCAAATTTCCTACCCCACTGTGGACCCACATATCTCTTGCTTTTCCCACTGAGGTCCTCAGCCTTCAAGGGTTCTTGGGTAAGTTACCCACCTTTATGGGTAAAATGGATAAAATGCATAAAATGGAGATATTAGCAAGTGTTATTATGGGGTTGGTGGTAGAGTCAAAAGGGCTCATGTGTGTACAGGCTCAGCTGTGGGTCTGGCTGTTAGTAAGTGTGCAATGCACGGGCCGCTTCAGGACAGGAAACTCCCTGTCCCTGAACGGATGCAGTAGGCTGGTGACAACTGTCAGGGATGCTATGGTGGCGTCTCCTGGGGGACAGGAGGTGCTGCTCAGCCCTAGCAAGAGGGGGAAGTTATGAAGCAGTGTGTGGATCCAGCCTGACTGAGTTCACATCCCAGCTTTGCTGGTTGTTAGCCAGGAGAGCCTCTGGAAGAGTAGTTTCTCCATCTGTAAAATGGACAAGGTCAGAGCACCTATCTCTTGGGAGAGGGCATTGATTCGGGTGATGCCTTGCCCCTCTTTGGACCTCAGTTTCCCCTTGTCATGAAGATGCTGCCCAGCTTGATTTCTGAGACCTCTGTCTGGGGGTTGGGCAGCCTTCTGGGCCTAAGTCTTGGAGGGAGGCCAGCAGCCTCAAGGGACACTCTGGGAGGCTGATTGGAATCAAAAATAGCCCTTTCCCAAGGAAAGCAGGAGTCTAATAGCCCTTGCCCAGCCATCAGGGAGGCTTCCTGGTAGAGGGAGGGGCCAGTCCAAGGCCGGTGTGGAGCAAGGGAGGCCTGGCCCCGCAGGGCCTTCAGGAGTGCCTCTCCTGCCCTCTTTGCAGAACCCCAAACATTGGTTCTTGAGAAGCCCCAACTTTCCCCAGGTGACATCTGTAAAGTGGCTGTGACAGGGTTACTTAGGTTAATCCACGTAAATTACTCAGGCAAATCCACTCAGAGCAGTACCTGGTTCATTCACAGCCGGCTGTCTTCTAAGTTGGGCCTTAGTCTCCACATCTGTGAAATGGGAAAAGAGACATGGACCCTGGCAGGGTTATAGTGAGGACCAAAATTGCATTTAAAAAGTGGTCTTTTCCTCCTAGTACCTTCCCCTCTCTACCAACCCAGGTTTGCAGACAGCCAGGGTCTGCCCGGGAACTGGCGGTGGATGGGGTGGGTCTATGTGGTTGTTTGAGGGGCTGGGGTGGGAGGTGGTCACTCTCCAGATGTCTTAGCAGAAAACTGGGGGCTGGAGGAGACACAGCTGGGAAGGCGGGGCCAAGAAGGAGGCTGGCAGCCATCCTCCAACACACCAAGCTCCACCAGAGGCTTGGGTCATGCCAGGGACTTGGGTCGGGTGTGTGAGGCTGCACAAGCCACTTAGCATCCTTGGCTGTGTTTGTGGATGGAGCTGCTCGTCAGCCTACCCTGCCCTGAAGGTGCCCTTCCAGAAACAGCTCCAGCATCTCCTCTACCAGGAAGCCTCCCTGATGGCTGAGAGTCCTCTGCTGCCTCCAAGGGCCCCCTTCACATTCTACTGCTTGGACTGCCTGCTATGGTCCTGTCTCTCTAGAAAGTCTAGAAACTTCTGAGGAGCAGGACTATGTCGCACTCATGTTGTAACCCCAGGAACTAACCCAAAGTCAGGTACACAATAGGTATTGAATAAATGCCGGACAGACGGGTGAATGAACGATAGGATCATGACAGTGCTTCAAGCCCTTGGAAGCACAGCTGTTATGGAGAAGTTTACTGCACAGTGGTAGACGGTGGCACGGCCCGAGTGCCCCACTGCCTATACTCAACCCTAGCTCTGCCACCTCCTGGCCACGTGATGTGAAGCAGGTTACTCGGTGCCTCACTTTGCTCATCTATAAAATGAAGATATTAATGGCATCCTGCCTATGGAGGTGTCAGGTGAAATGAGGTGACAGGTATAAATGTGGAGCACCTGGCACACAGCTGGTGGCCCCTAAAAATCTGCTCGTGTTATTCCACAGGTCCCAAGATGCTGCGATTCTCTGCCATGATCCCAGAAAGTGGGTGAAACAGCCTAAACCTGTTCCTGCTGGGAGGATGCTACCTGAAACTCGTGCCCAGCTGGCGGTTCTCTAGGAGGCTCCATCCAAGGCATTTGAATTCCCACAAGCTCTCCTCCATTTAACAAGATTGAGAGTGAAAGTGAAAATGAGCCCCAAGCCCAGCCTTCGCGTGACAGCTGTGGTCAAAACTGCCGCTGTGACTGTCAGCTCCCCGGGCTGTGCGCAGAGCCTGCCGGGTGGTCCCAAGGGTCAATCATGGGGCTGGAGCTTGGGGAGGAAGGGGGATCTCCACGCCCTCCCCCGAAGCCAGCCTGGGTGCAGGATGGATTCTGCACACTCCTTTCAGATTCCCCACTCTCCAGGAACCCTCCTGTCCCCCTGCCCTCTCTGCTCACATCATCTGCTGCCCTAGACTTTGGAGGCTTGAATTTCTGCACGAGGTGACTGCCAACAAATGACAAGAGCAGCCATTTAGTGAGCACGTAATTCATTTAACGGTGCTGGACACAGAGCAAGTGCTGCACGAGTATTTTGGTTAGGGTTCACTTGTACCTTTTAGGTTTAGCTCTTATGCAAAGCCTGTGGTTCAGATCCACGTGTCACCCTCAGGTCACTACGTCCCACTGCAGCAGGTATGGGGAGAATCATAACCATAACACCTTCCCTTGCAGTGAATTTCTCTCTCATATTTGTCTTTAGTTTGAACCACATAATAAATCTATAAGGGTATTATAGTTCCTATTCTATAGATGAGGAAACTGAGGCACACTAAGGGAGAAAGTGACAAGGAAGAGACTAGAGGCTACATCTGATTTTACACCAAGTATTCATCCCACACAATGAATAGCAACCGCCGGATGTTTTTCAAGATTTGAGTGAAGGCCAGAATCAAACTGAAGACTATGTGTGTGTGTGTGTGTGTGTGTGTGTGTGTGTGTGTGTTCATATTCAAAAACACTACATACACGCTACATGTATTATATATATTATATAATATACACACATAATAACATAATATATAAGTATATAATAGGTAATTATATATTTTTATATTAATAATATAATATATATTATATATATAATATACACACATATACATACTCTCTATAAATCTACTCCAAAAGCTTCAAGGTCTCCCAAATATCACATGACCCATAGCTAAGGCAATCCTGAAGCCTGGCTGCTTGGGCTAGCCTGGGGACACACGAGGAGTCGGGAACTGGGCTGTTCCTTGGCACCCAGGGCACTCGACCTCCTTCCTTGCAATGCTCTCTCCTTCTGCCAAAACTTATCTTTCTGATCTGCCTTTCCCCCCAGGATCCAGGGTGGTCCTAGGAAACCCAAGGAAACGCTTCCAGCTGGAGTGCTCGGGGGTGTAGGACGTTGTTCTCTTCCGTTCCCGGGTCCTGTTGTTTTAAAACCTAATCAATAAAAATTAAGCTGGTGCCTGTGGGTCCTTGTCCTGTCTCCATCCAGGCCACTTTCACAGGTTGCCTCATTTTACTTTTTCAGTACTAGGGAGAAGAGTGGTCTTCCCATGGCGTGGATGAGGAGACTAAGTCCTGGAATGTATGTGGTACAGAGGTTGAAACCACGTCAGCCTGCGCCGTCTACATCAGGCCCTCTGACACATCATTAAGGGCATGGCAAGGAGTCAGTTGCTCTGTGACCCTAAACCTCATCCCTCTGGAGGCTTCATCTCTGCTCTGGCTAAGAAATGATCTGGCCTTGGTAAGGAAGGGGGAATGGAATCCCAGCCACCTTGCCCTTGACCCCTATGAGTGGCCAAGTCGTAGCCAGGGTGGGCCTTTGGCCATGGGGGCAGTGCTCTCAAGCCTCTGGCTGCCCTGGGGCCTGGTGTCTAGGGCCTCACAGCTGCTAGGAGTTTGAGCCTTTGCTCAGACCCACACCATCAGCTAAGGAAAGCACCCACAAAGGCCAAGCTTCCAGTTTACCCCCAGCCACCACCACCACTGGCTGCGTCATCTCAGACCTTTTGATGCTGATTTCAAGCTCCCAGCTTTCGGGTGCCAGGGCCTTGGGGCTTCCAAGGCTGGGCTGGGGCTGCTGGAGGTGATTCAAGAGGTGTGCTCAGGGCTGCAGGCCCCAGCTGACTCCACAAGACAGGGCTCTTCTCTTTGTATGGAGTAGGGGTGTGACTGCCCCTACATAACCCTGTAGGAGGTGACAACCAGGGATTTGAACCTGTCCAAAGCTGGCTCTGCTCCCACGCCAGCAGACACTCTGTGCCCATTGTATAGAGGAGGAGACTGAGGCTGCATCTGAAATGGAGCGCCTCTTGCTGATCCAAATCTTGGTGAATCTCTCCCGAAGAGTCTAAGACCCTAACGAAAAGTCTTGGTAATTTATTTACTTATTGATGTACATTGAGAATGCCACTCCAAAAAGAGAGCAAGAATGATGGTGAGAGGAAGAGAGGGAAGAAGGAAAAACACAGGAGAAACCTCCCTGTAGAAGGTTTTTTTAATGTGGAAAGTGCCCTGTTGCAATGATGAGCATCCATTCTGCACAGGACATGCCCACTACCTGCGGCAGTGCCCACACCACCAGCTAAGAAAAGCACCCACAAAGGTCAAGCTTCCAGTTTACTTCTTTGGGCCCCTGAGCTATTGAGTCTCCAGGCCCGTGGGTGACCTTCTTCTCCACCTCCTGAGTGAAGGGCCCTTCTGCTGCCTCCTGGCCCTGCCAGAGGCTGGCCCCTCCCCGCAACTGTGTGGCTCAGACACTCACAGCTCAGGACACAGGATTCCAGGCCCCTGACCCATATTCTGCCCAGGCTCTACCAATGCCAGGATCTGCCATCTGTGCCAGTGACCGAAGGTGGGGGTAACAGGGGTGGACGGGGCTGGTCAGTCCACCTCTGAGCCTCCCCAGCACCCCTGTCCTAGCACAGCCCGCCTAGCCCTGTTCTGTCCTTTGGGCAGACAAAGACGGCGGACCCTCACCTTGGTTCCTTAGTGGCAGAAGACACAGGGGGTTCTGGAGGCTCTAACTCCAGGCAGCAGAGCGGGAAGGCTCAGGCAGGGCAGGGGGAATCCTCCATAGCCCCTCCTCACCTGCAGGGCTGGCTGGAAATCTTTTAAGTTAGATCTCACCCAAATCGGCGAGGTTCTTTTTCCTTTTTTATCCTCTCTCCTCTGAGTTCCCCTGACCCCGCCTCCATTTAAATCTTTCTCTTCTCTTTTCTCTGCTTTCCTCTCTCCTTTTTTACTCCTCTATGTCCCATTCTTTTTAAAAAACAGGTAGTTTAGGAATTTCAATTTACTTTTATTTCAGCACCACCTCCCCAAAAACATTCCTCCGAACCACAAAGCTCTTAATAACTTCATTTATATTCCTGGGCGTTAATTATTCCAAACAATGGTGCTAAGGAAAGAGAACCACAGACACAAGCCACTCCTGTGACAGCTGGCTCCTGTGGGCAGCCTGATCCTCTGCAGCGCAGAAATGGAAGGACGCTGGGCAGGCCCAGAGATATTTTTGTGCCTCCTTTGGGAAGGCTCTTTGGATCTAGCCTGTCCACAATATACGGGCACCTTATGATGCCTTGACTGTGCCAGAGACATTTCCCCTGGGTGCACGATGGTCCTGTTTACCACTGCCACAGTACCTTGAGAGGCCACAGGACGCTGGGGCTTTGAATGTGGACCTTGCAGACCAAAAGGTCAGATTCCTGACTCCAACACTTGCAGCCATCCAGCCTTAAGCAAGACTTTTAAGCTCTCATAACCTGTTTCCAGACCTGAAAATGGGAGTAACGATCACCTGTAACTCATGGTAGCCTTGACCGAAGTCAATGAGAGAAATCTGCACACAAGCTTGGGCCAGTGCTCAACAAAGGCTTGCTGGTATGGCCTGTGTTGTTGTTCACTGTGAGGTCACCATGTGTGGGTTAGACAGTGTCCCCCACCCCCGCCACCACAAGGCACTCATGACCTGGCCTGTTTGTGCAAGAACAGATGATGCAAACCAGCATGGCACCCAGCGGAGCTGCTGCCAGCTTCTTGGGGACGCTGTGCAGCACATGGGCCTGCCACCAGCTGTCAGGACCCGTCCAACTGTTTTGGAAGTGCCTTGAGCATCTGCCACTGGCTGCCTCATGGTGCTTCTGCCCAGGCAGAGGTCAGGGCTGTGGCGGGGGTGCTGGCCCCAGCTGGCTCTGCCTGCGTCCCTCTGAGCCCCCTCAAGCCCTCGCCTCACGAAACAAGCTTATCTTCAGAAGAGCATTCCTGTCCTGTGCAGGGGCTCAGCTTCTGCCCTGCTTCAGGCCTTCCTCATTTACCTGCCCTCCCTAGGAGTCACCAGCCTCCTTGCCTCCTCATTCCAGTGCATACCCCTGGCTTCCCGAAGAGCCACCGAAGCCAAATCTCACATCCTCCAAGGGGAATGGGCCACTGAAATGAAAATGATTCTCCACCTAGAGGCACCAGAAACCAAGTCATGTTTCTGGGCCTCCAACTCTGGGGCCTAAGATGTGAACACACGGGTGGGAGTGTAGGTGCCTGGCCGTGTCCCTTCATATCCCAGATGCTCAATGCATGTGGCTATGTGCATGCCGTCCTCTGCTCAAAAACTCTCAGAAAGTGTTCCAACTTCTTGCTTGGCCTGGAAGGATGTGCCTCTCCCTCTGGCCTCCCCTTCTAGCCTCACCCCCATTTTTCACATGCAGAACCCTTTGCCAGAGCCACATTTCACTTTCCACCATCACCCCAGGTCCCTTGACTTCTCTGCCTTTGCCCAAGCTGCTCCTCCACGCGGAGGTCTCTGTTTCCACCCTGAGGCATCCCACCCATCCTTTCAAAGGCCATGGCCTCCTTAAATGTGTCATGCATACGCGTGTGCACACACATGCATGGTATTCTTGCATCCCTGCATTCCACAGCTTTGTTGGATCTCACATAAATAACATTCCTCCATTTCCTCTCCTAATCCCCAAACAGTTGAAAGCAGAGCCCATGGCACCTTGGCTGCTATGGTCTCCCACAATACCGTGCATGCCTAGGCACTCTGCAACAGTTACATTAAATTAACTCCCACCCATGAAAACCTCTATCTGTGCGCCCGACCTGAAAGCATTTCTGAAAGTCACTTGTCTGACACAGATACTGCCCAAGACCTACAGACCCAACAATAGCATCATTGATAAGTCCTTTTGCATTTCCATTTTTAGAAGTGCACAGCAGAGTGATATTCTGAGCAAGAGTCCTCCAGAAGAATGGGTAAGTACATGCAAATTGCTGAGTCTCTGTTCATTGCATCCAAAACGAAAGTCACCAGCGTGCTGTATAACTCAAGAAAATACGAGAGAGAGGGAAAAGCAACATCACAGTTTGACTACAAGAGGTTTCCAGTAAGTACTGCAGCCGAAAATCCCCACCAGCCAAAGAATCTTTTGCAAGATCTGTATAAGAAAGTTGAAAGCATGCATTACCTGTTAGGCTCTGAAACAAGGGTACAATTCAGGGTAATACAAAGGATTTTCTTGAAAGTGTCTTAATTCAGAACATGCTCCCCGAGTTTTCCTTCTGCCCTGGCCCCAAGCTTCTGGCTGCTCTGCCAGGCAGTTCTGAAACGCTCTCCTTTGAAGCAGGGAGTTTATTTTGGGGCCACCGCATGACCAACGTTGACAAGCCAAACTATAAGATGTTATACATCTCAGATTTCCTGTTTGGAGGTTGCACTGAGGAAGCTGCAATCCTGCCTTCCGTTCCTCCGGGTGCATCGAATACAGACTCTCACTTCAGAGAGGATCCCGGAGCTTTGGCCCTCACGTGATATCATCATTTGTGATCCTTGACATGGAGGCCATATATGGGTATGTTTCTGGAACTACCCAGGGGAGAGCCAGACAGGAGAGAGATGCAGTGGGTCAGAGACAGAGGCAGGGAACGAGGACGAGGAGACGCATAGTTGGGAGACAAAGAGTGAGGAGCAAGGGAGGAGGAAGAAAGGGGAAGAGGAGAAGAAAAGGCAACAAAGGAGGGAAGGCAAGACAGCAGGAAGGAAGAGGATGGAGTGAAAGAGAAGGGAAGAAGGGGAGAGAGGAGATGAAGGAGTTGCTGTAAAAGGGCTTTGGAGAAATCAAGGTTTGGTGCTGAGCTTGTGGCAGCATTTGGGGATAGCAGGTGTCTGGCTGCTGGATACTGTGGGGTGGGGCTGGGGATACAAAGGGCCAGGGTACAAATGAGCCAACAAACAAACACACAGGCATGCGGGCAAGCCCTGGGCAGAGATATACAACAGAAGAGAGCCCTACCTCCTGGTCTAGGGAAGAACGTCCCATTTCTGGAATAGGTCAAATGTCAAAGACAACACATACACAGCCACATGCACTGAGCATCCGGGATGTGACAGGACATGGCCAGGCACCTACTCTCCCACCCGTGTGTTCACATCTCATGCCTCAGAGTTAGGGGTCCAGAAACATGACTTGGTCTGTTCCTCTAAGGGGAGAATCATTTTTGTTTCAGTGGCCCATTCCCCTTGGAGGATGTGGATTTATGATGGCCACAGCATGATTTCTCACCGATTCAAACTCAGGAAACCTCAGGATGCCTTTACACGCACTTCGAATATTCCACAAGGAACTACATCTCAGTATACAAGGTGCCACGGGGTTGAGTCAAGGTTCTGGAGGTCTGACTGGTGCTAAAGATGGGAAGGACACCAGTGGTCCCCAGGCAGTCCCCCAGCTTCCCTGGTACCTGCCAAATTGCTCATCACCCCAGCTGGGTCAGTCTTCCCAGGCCACTGTGGCTGGGTGGCCCCTCAAAGTTAGCTCAAGTTCAGCCCCTTCCAGACCCATGTGCTATGGAGGGAGTGTAGGAGAATGGCAGAGAAGGGGCTGTCAGATTCTTTTTACTTTTTGGAGACTCTGCTACCCAGTAGGCTGTTCCCCGAGAGACGTCTCTGTGGGACGGCTCCCTGAGGCCGGGCTGCTTTCCTGGGCTCCTTGCTGGAGGCAAAACACAGGTTCCTCTACTTCCTGCCCACCACCTGCCCCTTCCCAATCCGACCTGGAAGGTGGGCTGTGGCCAGGCAAGGCCCTTCCTAGGTTGCCCTCTGCCTCATGGGCATGCACACATGCACACACACACACACATACACACCCCAAACTCCATCCAAGATGTGTCTATTCCTTCCCTCCCCTTGAATATGGGGTGGCCTAGTGATTGACTTAACAATAGAATGCAGTGGAAATGATGTCCTGAGACTTCCAAGGCTAGGTCATGAGATGCTTTGTAGCTGCCATGTTGTGAGGAAGTCCAAGCAAGCAACACCCAGGGCCCCCAGAGCATCTAGCACCAGGCAGAGGGGTGAAGACACCCTCTTGGAGGTGGATCCTTCACCTGCAGCTGCCACAGCTAATGCCACGTGGAGCAGAGAAAAACCACCCACAACTTCCTGACCCATAAACCACAAGCTATGATAAAATGGTTGTTTCATGCCACTGGGGATTGAGGTAGTTTGATATGTAGTAATAATCAACCCAGACACTCACCAAATATTCACTGCGGTCTCAGCTGCATGCTCCTCAGCTCTCGTGTGCTACCCATGAACTTTTTTCTGACTTTCCACTTGTCTTTGTTTCCATTTAAAAGAAGAAAAACAGATTCAAACTAAATTTTTTTTTACCTCACTCTTTACAAAAGAATGTAGTCCCAAGTCATTTCCCAGTTCTTGGGTTTATCAGACCAGAAGCTCCTTTTGGCTGAGATTCTGTCTTACAGGGGAATTGTGGTCCCTCTAACTGGAGGTACTCTTGGCTATCCTGGTGTTCAGAGCCCTCATTTACTAGTTCAGGCCCCAAGAGGTTCTGTGCCTTCTCTGAGATCACCTGGCAATTTGGGGGCAGAATAATTCACACATTGAAAGCCATGCCAGTGGGAACCATGCCCCATGGGATCAGACGCTGATGTCCTAAAGCACAGACACGCTCCTGACAAAGGCAGGGACAGCGTTCAAGCATCTGACTCGAGCCTGTGGAGGGCAGGCAGTGTGACCCAGAGGAAAGAGAACTGTGCTGGGATCTGGCCCTGGCTGCTCATTAGAATCATATTACACTTACCTATGCCTGCCCCACCCTAGAGATTCTGATTTAAATAATCTGTGTCGAGGCCCAAACAGGACCGATTTTTTAAAACTTTTTATTAAAGTTCAATATACCCACAAAAAAGTGCAACTTTCACATATGTACAGCCCAGTACATTTTCACAGACTGGACACACCCAACATCTGAATATTACAAGCACCTCAAGAGCTCCCACCACCCACCACCTCCTGCCAGGGGTGACCACTCTCCGGACTGCTAGCAGGACAGGTTCCTTTGAACTTCATGTGAATGAAATCATTGTGTCTCGTTTCATTTAACAACACATTGCGAGACCTGCCCATATTGTTTCATGGAGTTGTAGATGGTTATTTTAATTGCTGTGTAGTATTCCATGCTATGAATATATCACAATTTATTCATTCTACTGTTGATGGACATCTGGGTGGTTCCCAGTTTTGGGTGATGATGAAGAGTGTAGCTATGAACATTCTAGTACATGTCTTTTGGTAAATATTCATACTCCTTTCTCTTGGGTGGGGATCACTGGGTCAGAGTTTAGGTCTTCTTTCAACTTGAGTGAAACTGTCACATGGCTTTCCAAGGTTGTGTCAGTTTGCACTCCCATCAACCAGGCATAAGAGTTCCGGTCACTCTATATCCTTACCAACAATTGGTAGATTCCATCTTTTTTCTTTTTTTTTTGAGATGGAGTCCTGCTCTGTTGCCCAGGCTGAAGTGCAGTGGTGAGATCTCGACTCACTGCAACCTCCGCCTTTTGGATTCAAGCGATTCTCTTGCCTCGGCCTCCCAAGTAGCTAGGATTACAGGTGCCCACCACCACGCCCAGCTATTTTTTTTGTATTTTTAGTAGAGATGGGGTTTCACCATGTTGGCCAGGCTGGTATCGAACTCCTGACCTCAGGTGATCTGCCCGCTTCAGCCTCCCAAAGTGCTGGGATTACAGACGCGAGCCACCGCACCCAGCCTCCATCTTTTTTCATATTATCTATTTTGATGGGCATCCGTGGCATCTTGTTGCAGTTTTAATCTGCACACCCCTGATGACAAATTACCGTGAGCATTTGAGCAGCCCTGGCCTCAGTGATCTCTGGAGCCTTTCCGGGGTCCCTAACTTTGCACAAGGTCCACCAGCTACCCCGGGAACAGCCCTCCAGGGAGGGTTTTTGTGGGGAAACAAAGGGAATAGAAGGAGAATAAAAATGCAGAGGCAGAAACTATGCAACTGATCAACCTGCAAGGGAGTGGGAAGAAGAATGTGGCCACCACAGGAAAGCCCCAGGACTCACACCTGGCACCAAGGTGGGTTTCACTCTCCCAAGCCTAACTAGAACCTGCCCTCCCTTACTCTACCCCCTCACCTGGCATTATCCTCCCTGCTGACCTATTCTATATTTATCTCCCATATGTGCATTGCCCGTTTCTTCCATCTAGAATACTTTGTCCTTCTGTTCACTGCTGTGTGTCGGTGTCTATAGCAGTGCCTGGCACATAAGAGATGCTCATTCCATAACTGTTGGACATGTGTGCCCACACTCAAGCCCACAGTCCCTGAGGCAGAATTGGGAAGGGCCTTGGTTCTGCCTGCCAGCCCGAGCCTGGCCGGTGGCTACAAAGACACACACACACTTTAGGTCTCTCCCTTCCAGACATCCCTCTCTGTTTATGTCAGCCTGAATGCCCAGGAATAAAGGGGTGCATGTATGTATTGGAGAGGCCATTTGCAGGGCCCTATACCTAGTCGGGTCTAGGGGGAACCAAGACCAGCACATGTTTCTGTGACAGTGACACCTCTTCCAGAAGGAGGGAAGGAGAGTGGAGGAGGAAGAGCCAGCCAAGAGCCCCCGGGAGCTGAGCTGTGAGTCAGCGCCAAGTCCTGGGCGGACTCCAGCCCAGCAATGGAACATCATCGCTAAAATAAGCACCCCTGCGGTCCTGGCGTCCTGGCTCCCAGCCCTGGCTGCCTCTTGCTATCAGTTTATTTTGGTTTCAAATAACCAAGCTGAAGATGGACAGACAAGAGTCTGATCCTCACCCTGGGTGGTGTTCTGAAGGGGGATGGGCAGAGGGCAGACAGCAGGGCATGGGGGAGGCCAGACAAAGGCCCCAAGTCCTGGGAGGGAGGAAGGAGCATCCATGGAAGGGGAGGAGAGGAGCCAGGGAAAGAGTGAGACGTCCTCTCTTCCTTCTTCAAAATGGGCCTTTGCTCTGGAGCAATCAGGAACCAGCTCCCAGCTTACCTGCCAGCTCAGAGGGCCAAGCCAGGTCCCAGGGAGAGAAGACAGTGTTCCCCATTTATCGAGAGCAGAGCAAGGGCAGAAGCCACATGCCTCGGATGGGAGAGAAGGGGCAGGGCAGCCTTCCAGCCTATGGCACTCTACCTGTAGGGGGACACCCACTAAGGTGAGGATCCATTATCCAGCAATGTCCCCTAGGGACCAGTGAAGGGCTGACCGCAGTTGGCTCAGGGTGGCATTGGAGGCCTCCCCTCCTGTGTCTCCTGTTGTGCCCAGGCCCCACTAGGCCTAACCCTGGCCCTGTTCTCTCCAACACCCACATGCATGTAGTGGGGGCACCAGTGGGATCTCATAAGCGTGTCACCCAAGTTAGCAGTTCTGAGGAGCAAAGTCCATTGCGGGACACTGGGCTGTTTGCAGCTGGCTGGGGTTTTCCTTCAGGCAAGAGTAGCTAAGAGAGAAGAGTGGGACAGAAAGAATGGGCAGAGCTATGACCTCAGCCTTCCTTGCAAGCCCCTGCTGTAAACCCCAACCCCTCGTACAAATCTCCAGCCATCCTTGACTGGTAAGCTGTCTGATTTAGCCACTATCCCTTGATGGTAAGCTGTCTGATTTAGCCACTGTGCCTGCCCATTCCAGCCCTTAGTAAGGACCTCTCCACAGCAGAAGCCCTGGCCTGTGAAGCCCAGGACTGTCTCTCATGAATACCTTGCCCCTGGTGGGAGTGCCTACTTGGTCCTGGGCTTCCCGCTTGGGAGTGCGCTTGGCAAGCCCGGTGCAGATGGTGTCTTCCTTGTTGAAGATGCCACCCATGTGCAATCCAAGTTAGCACCGCCCCATCTAGTTTCTAGCCCAGGCACTGGAGTCAGATGATCCCAGTCCATTCCTTGAATGCTGTGGGCCCCCAGCTACAGCCCTGCAACTCTCTGGATTCAGCTTCCTCTTCTGAAACTGGGGGAGTGATGACTCTCTCCCACGGTTGTTAGGGGGATTAAATGAGATCCCAGGACTCCGTAGGAGATACCCACTAATCCTACCTCTTCCTCCCCACCTGCTGTCTTCAGGCCTTGAGCTGCACTTTCCTGGAGGCCACTGGCTCTATTGTCTAGCCAAGTCACTTGGCCCCTCCAGGGCTCAGTCTCATCCTGTCTGAATCACCCTTGGGAACTCAGGGACAAAATTAAACCCTGAGTGGCCCACAGGCCCAAGTTAGCTGCTGGGAACAGGTTTTCCATGAGCTGGAGCTCTCTGGTGCCCTTTGGCTGGGGGGAAAGGCCTCTCCCACACCAGTCTAGAGTGCAGCAGCCCAGCCTCCTTCGCCAGGGATGCGCTGTGGCTGGGTCGGACCCTACACGTCTTGCTGGATGCAACAGCTCCGGGCCATGTGGGCAGAGCTGAGGTCAGACCAGTCTCCTCCAGCACTAACTGTGATTGGCAGTTGGGAAGGAGGGTGCCTCGTGGACACAGTCCCTGGCTCAGCCATTCTAGAGCCTGAGCTCGCAGGGAGCAAAACGATTCACCTGCTCCAGACAGGCAGCTGTTACCCATTTGGCACCTGCAGTGGTGGGGGGTGCCTCCAGCTGGAGGGTAACTGCTCTGAGCTTCACTTTTCACCCTAGGCTTTGCTCCCCAGGTGTACTAGTCTATTCTCATGCTTCTATGAAGGAATACCCAAGACTGGGTAATTTATAAAGGAAAGAGGTTTAATTGACTCACAGTTCCGCATGGCTGGGGAGACCTCAGGAAACTTACAATCATGATGGAAAGTAAAGGGGAAGCAAAGACCCTCTTCACATGATGGCAGGAGAGAGAATGAGTGCCCAGCGAAGAAAGCCCTTTATAAAACAATCAGATCTCGTGAGAACTAGCTCACTATCATGAGAACAGGACAGAGGAAACCGCTCCATGATTGAATTATCTCCACCCCGTCCCTCCCATGACACATGGGGATTATGGGAACTACAATTCAAGATGAGAGTTGGGTGGGGACACAGCCAAACCATATCACCAGGGAATCCCAAGTGACTAGTGATGAGCATCGCAGAGGTGTCAGTCAGACCCTTGGTGAGGAAGGCCGGCATTCTGGGTGGGAGTCAGGGCTGAGATGCAGGGTTGGCTCAAGGGTCCTGATGACCTGAGGCTGGGCCATCTCTCCTTTTCCGTGCAGGTAGGAAGGGATGGGGCAGGGAATGCCCATTTGCCAGCTTTCTCCTGGGATGTGGGCACTCGCACGGCCATCCTGCGAGGGAGGCTTTATCATCCTGATGTTACGGATGAGGAGCTGAGACCCTCATGGGACTTGCCTGAACTCGGTGATGGTGGGATCTCCGTCCACACAGCCTCCGTCCACACAGCCTCGGTCCTGCAGAGGACTGAAAGATCAGAACAGCCGGGAATGTCACACCTGGGAGCTCCTTGCAGTTCATGTTCCAACATCCTTTTCCTGAGGAAAGGGGAGGCGAGTCTGGAGAATAAGAGGGGCTTGTCAGGCCTTTGTAGGAGCCATGACTTCCAGAAACCCATGGAGTGCTTTTCCATAGCTTCCTCCCATGATAATCTCATCATGCCATAGACCTTAAACCCAGGTTGTGGGGCACATTGGCAGGAACCTCACCACACTGGAGAAGGATGAGCCCAGACAGCAGGCTGGACTTTCTCATGGGCACATTCAAGATGCCTGCTACCCCCCGGAGACTCCCAGAAGTGCCTAGGGGTGAGGAGGTTGTGGTTTGCAATGGATCACAAGCCCCAGCAAGGAGCCAGGGGCTTCAAGCCCAGGCATCTCGGGTGTCAGTGTCATTGTGCCTCATTGTTCCCAACCACAGGAGGTCAGGCTGGGGGCCACTCCCAGCACAGACTTGCTGGTAATGTGACTGCCCCAGATCCCTCTTCAGAACCCAGTGGCTAAGAGCCTAGACTCTGAAGTCATCTGCCAGCTCAACCACTTGCTAGCTGTGTGACCGTGGAAAGTCTATTTAACTCTCTGCCTTGGCTTCCTGATATACATTGCAGGGAGGAGGAGAATAATATTATCCATAGCTCACAGGAAGTTTGCAAAGATTAAATTATACGACATAGTACCCCAAGCATTCTGTGTATATATATGTGTGTATATATATATGTATACACTCATAGATATACAATATGTGTATATATTAATACAATATATACATAATATATGTTATCATATATAATTTATATATAGTATTCATATATTTATATATGTATGTTCATATTCATATATATATATCCCTTAGAATAAAGACTTATAAATGTTAGAGGTTGTTATTAGCTTAAACTTGCTGACAGAGACAGAGAGGATGGTGGTTGGCTGGAGACAGTGGTTCTTAATTGGGGACAATTCCTGAAGACATTTTGGGTTGCCACAACTTGGGGGAAAGGGGAGGATGCTCTTGGTATCTAGTGGGCAGAGGCCAGGGATGCTGCTAAACATCCTACAATGCACCAGGCAGGACCCATGCCTGCCCGCCCCCCGCCCCATGGAATTAGGGCCCAAATGTCCACAGTGCCATGGGGAGGAGGCCTGGCTGAAGAGCAGGGGCGGTGGAAAGTGGCTCTTAGGGAGTAGAACAGGGCCTGGGCCAAGCTGACAAAGGGGTAGGTTTGGATTTCGGGAATAGCTGCCACCAGGAGAACTGAGTGGATTTCCACCGCCTTGTGACTGTTATATAATGGGATGATTCACTGAATGGGGCTCGTAAACCCGCTCTGAAGGCCACCAGCAGGGGGACACGTGGCTGTGGTTTGAGCAGCACAGAAAGAACAGCCATAGTGACCATGTGCAGGTTGGGGTCCTCCTTTAAGCAGGAAAGGGGAGCCCTAGGCAGGTCTCAGCCCTGCTTGTAGCTGGTGCATTCAGACACACACACACACACACACACATACAGATGGTGCTTAGCTGACAGCACACCACACACACATAGTTTACATTCTTTAAGTGAAGAGGTGGATTTAACCCACCAGTTAGTATGACAGTGGGCAAATGGACTAGTCTTTTTTTGAGACAGACTCTTGCTCTGTTGCCCAAGCTGGAGTGCAGTGGTGCGATCTTGCCTCAATGCGACCTCTGCCTCCCAGGTTCAAGCGATTCTCCTGCCTCAGCCTCCTGAGTATCTGGGATTACAGGCATCTGCCACCACACCCAGCTAATTTTTGTATTTTTAGTAGAGACGAGATTTCACCATCTTGGCCAGGCTGGTCTCAAACACCTGACCTCAGGTAATCTGCCTGCCTTAGCCTCCCCCAAAGTCCTGAGATTACAGGCATGAGCCACCGCACCCAGCCGAACTAGTCTTCTAAAAATAGTGAGTACCTACCTGTTGAAGTCTCCTGTTTTCTACAAATACAACACTCCATCTCTTTCTTGGCGCACATGTGTGCAGGTGTGTGTGTGGTTGCCCCAGTGTACACGTATGAGCACATGTGAGATGTGTAAACTAACAACTCTACAGGCATGTGAGGCACCTCACATGTTGGAAAGGACTTGAGCCTAACCACCAGTGTGCTGCTCTTCACCCTTCTGGAAAGTTCTGACCCTATGCAAACCTTTCCCCTCTCCAGAGCCCTGAGAAATTGAGGAAGGGAGTGGACTGTGGAGCTCTTAGGAATACAGGCCCTTCCACACTCTGAGTGCCTCTGAAACCAGATGAGCAACTGAAAGTTGCTGCATCCACCAATCTTTTTTCTCTGAGAATAAAAATTTTAATCATAAGTCAGTTGGAATTTAAATCAAGCATACCTAAATATTTTCAAAAACAGAAATAAAAGATGGGATAATTATTTTGGAAGAGTTTGTGAATCCTGGGATGCAACCTCCTGTTCCACATCATTTCAAAATAATTGGTTGTTGGATAAAATTCAGCCTCTGGGCATGGTGGCTCACGCCTAATCCCAGCACTTTGGGAGGCCGAGGCAGGAGGAGTTTGAGACCAGCCTGAGCAACCTGGTGAAACTCCATCTCTACAAAAAACATACAAAAATTAGCCAGGCATGGTGGTGTGCACCTGTAGTCCCAGCTACTCAGGAGGCTGAAGTGGGAGGACCACTTGAACCCAGGAGGCAGAGGTTGCAGTGAGCTGAAATTGTGCCACTGCACCCCAGCCTGAGTGACAAAGCGAGACCCTGTCTCAAAAAAAAAAAAAGAATTCATTTAACAAACATGTTTGCTGCCAACCTTTGTGCACACAGGTACTCTCATACACACTCGTGCACATGCATGGTCTTGTACGCACCTGGTAAGGTGACCTTCCAGGAAGCTCAGGGGCCCCTGATATGAGCTGACACTGGGTGAGGAAGATGAGGGCTTGAAAAGAAAGGGCGTTTGATATTGATATTTCTCATGGTCCAAAGTGGCCATCTCTGCTTCGCAGCTAGGGAGATGGAAGCACAGAGACTTGAAAATATGTTTCTAGGTTCAGTCCGTTAATGCAGGGTCCAGATTTCTTTCTGTCTTTCCTTGCCCTTTCTCCCTGACTTCCCACTTTTCCTGGTGCCACTGAAGCCAGCCACATCCCCTCCAAATTGCACTGTCATAGCTCCTGGCCTGGCCCCTGAAGAGCGTGTGACCTGGGCAGTCACATCGACAGCCAGGGCTGTGCCCTGAGGGTGGATACACTGCAGCCCACAGGGCACTGCCAGCCCCGGGCTCGTGGGACGAGTGCTGACTGGATGCTAGTGCAGGGCCTGCCCATGGCCCTCCTGGCGTTCCAGCTGGCCTCTCTGTCTTTGCCCTGCCCTCAGGGCCTCTGGCTTTATATTTAACAGCACTGCCTGGCCCAGTGGGATCAAATGTCTGCCGTGCCACACGTCCCAGGAAAGGACTGCAGAGGCCTTCAGATGATCTCCACACTGCAGTACCCAGAGGTCTGGTTTCTGACCCAGGTGCCTGTCCAACCCGAGGGCTGCTGTGCATTGCCTTTTGGGAAAGGCTGGCCTGGAGAGAATCAAAGCAGGTGACTGCATTTTGCCAGATCTTCTTGGTAGGGCCTCTGCGGCCTGTGTGGTCAGCCCCAGACGACTTGCGCAGCCTCCTCTTCCTCATGGCTCTGCCTCTGCCCCACCGTCTGTCCATCTGTGTCTGGCCTGTTGAACCCTTTTGGGCTTGGAATGCCCTCTCCCTTGGGCCGTGTGGGCCCTGGGAGTGGCTGGCGTGGGGTTGGTGTGGGCGCTGGGCCAGCAGCCTTGCTCCCTCCCTCTTCCCTCCACTCTCTGGAGGCGGGCAGCCCCAGGTCCTCACCTGTGACGCAGGAGTCAGGACTGCAGCAGCTTCCTAATGGGCAGGAGTGAGGCTTCAAAGAGGTAACACTCCAGCAAGTCCGTGACAGGGGCTGCAGGAGGCGAGTGCCCAATAAGTGGAACTATTATTATTTTTATCCTCAAGGCACAAATTAAATGCCATGAGCCCTGCTAAGTGCCAGAAGCAGTGTCAGCTCCTGGAATATAGACTTCCTACCCACAGGAGGTACAGCCTCAGGGAGGACAGCGTGGGAGGGAGGTGGGAAGGAGGGAGTGGGGGAGGGGAGGGGCCAGGGAGAAACAGTAGGGAGGTGGGGGCATCTGGAAGGAGGAGTGAGAGGAGGGGTGAGGCCAGAGAGGAGAAGAGGGGTGGGGCCGGAGAGGAGAGGAGGGGATGAAAGGAGGGGATGGGAGGAAGGGGGTGGAAGGAGGGGTGAAGGTCAGGGCGGAAAAGTGAGTGGTAGGGGAGTCTAGAAGGAGGAGTTGGAGGAGGGGTGGGGCCAGAGAGGAGGGAATGGGAGAAGGGTATGGGAGAGGGGATGAGAGAGGGGATAGGAGAGGGGATGAGAGAGGGGATGGAAGGAGGGGATGGGAGGAAAGGATGGAGGAGGGGATGGGAGGAGGAAATGGGAGGAAGGATGGAAGGAGGGGAAGGGAGGAGCAGATGGGAGGAGGGAGAGGAGGGCATGGGAGAGAGGACAAGAGAGGGGATGAGAGAGGGGATGGGAAGAGTAGATGGGAGGAGCAGATGGGAGGAGAGGATGGGAGGAGGAGATGGGAGGAGGGGATGGGAGAGAAGATGGGAGGAGGGGATTGGATAGGGGATGGGAGGAGGGGATGGGAGAGAAGATGGGAGGAGGGGATTGGATAGGGGATGGGAGGAGGGGATGGGAGAGAAGATGGGAGGAGGGGATTGGATAGGGGATGGGAGGAGAGGATGGGAGAGGGGGTGGGAGAGGAGATGGGAGAGGGGATGGGAGGAGGGGATGGGAGAGGGGGTGGGAGGAGGGGATAGGAGAGGATGGGAGAGGGGGTCGGAGGAGGGGTTGGGAGAGGGGATGGGAGGAGGGGCTGGGTGGAGGGGATAGGAGGAGGGGATAGGAGGAGGGGTTGGGAGATGGGTGGAAGGAGGGGATGGGAGAGGGAATAGGAGAAGGGGTTGGGAGAGGGGTGGAAGGAGGGGATGGGAGAGGGAATGGGAGAAGGGGATGGGAGGAGGGCATGGGAGAAGGGATGGGAGGAAGGGATGGGAGAGGGCATGGGAGGAGGGGATGGGAGGAGGGGATGGAAGGAGGAGATGGGACCAGGGGATGAGAGACAGGATGGGAGCGGGGATTGGAGGAGGGGATGGGAGAGGGGTGGGAGGAGGGGATAGGAGGAGGGGTTGGGAGAGGGGGTGGAAGGAGGGGATGGGAGAGGGAATGGGAGAAGGGGATGGGAGGAGGGCATGGGAGAAGGGATGGGAGGAAGGGATGGGAGAGGGCATGGGAGGAGGGGATGGGAGGAGGGGATGGAAGGAGGAGATGGGACGAGGGGATGGGAGACGGGATGGGAGCAGGGATTGGAGGAGGGAATGGGAGGAGGGGATGGGAGACAGGATGGAAGACAGCAACAGCAGAGCCTTAAACCAAGCACTTCTGAGTGCGGGACGCTGTGTGCCTGCAGATCCATGAGATCCTGATACAAAAAGATTGTGTAAACTGCAATGTTTGGGGTCCATGTGAGAGATGGTGAGAGAGGGCAGGGGAGTCTCAATGAACACATGGGTAAATAGCACCCACCTTATGTAAAGTCAGGCCTCATCCTCCAGCCAGAGTTACTGAGATGCTTGACAGCTGCCACAGACCCTAGGGAGTCAGATTGACTATCCTCAAAAGGGTCAGCCATCCCTTTAACGCTGTCCCAGACACCTGGCTCCTAGGTCAGAGGCTTTGCAGCCCAAGACCCAGGATAAGAAGCACAGACTCTATGAAAATTGCAGGCTGCTCTGTGACGCACAGTGACATCCAGCACTGGGTTGGATATCAGAACACACCACTTGCCTCAGTTGTCCAGTCCCATGCCTCTCCCTCAGGCAGATGCTGCTCAGAGTGTGGTGCTCCTATACACGCAGGAGCCATCAGTGGCCCTGGCATGCTCAGTGGGGCACATGGATGGCCTTTCTCCTCCACACCCTTCCTAGGAAGCCATCAAGATTTCATCCAGATGCAATGATTCTCCTGGCTTTGGGATACTTAGAATTGAAAGAGGTCAAATAATAGCCTTTAAACTCACGTTGACCTTGTTCCTCATGCCCACCTGGGTCCCCAGGGCCCCCAAGATCAAAACCCAAGATCAAGACTCATTCTTAGTGAGTCTTGTAGGTCTTAGAGGGTCTTTGCTGAACCAGCCCCGATGTGCTGTAGGTTAGAAGCCTGGGAGGGCTCCACTGGGTTCTTTTCTTTGGGTCCCATTAGGCTGAAGTCAAGGTCGGGCCTCTTATCTGGAGGCCCTGGGGAAGAATCTACATTCAAACTTACTCAGGTAGTTGGCAGCGTTCAGTTCCTTGCAGCCGCAGGCCTGAGGTCCCTGTTTCCTTTCTGACTGCTGGTCGGGCCTGTTCTTAGCTCCTAGTGGCTTCTCTGGTCTTTGCCCTATGACCCCTGCCATCTCAGCAATGAGAACCTCTGTTCTCTGTTCCCATTGAATCCCTCTCACCCATTCAATCTCTGACTTCCTCTTCTACCAGCCACAGAGAAAATGCTCTGCTTTAAAGGGCTTGTGTAATCAGTTAGACCCGTGGGTAATCTTCCTAGTTCAAGGTCAATTGATTGGTAAACAACATCTGCAAAATCCCCATTGTCATGAAAGGTGACATGATCATAGATGTGACTGCTCACCACATTCACAGCCCCAGGGACTAAGGGGAATCCTGGGGGCTTCTTAGATCTGTTTCTTTCCTAGACCATCTCGAGTCTGTTTCCTTCTCGGCTTTCAGCGTACCACTCTCCTGGTCTTCCTCCTTCTTCACTTCGCCTCCTACTTGACCTCGTTAGCCGTGTTCTCCTACCACCATTAAGAACATCAGGAATCCATAAAAAATGATAAGAAAGAGGGCTGGTCCAGGCCACCCAGGGAGCTGGCAGAAGCCACCCCAGCCCAGAGTGGACTGAGCCACTCTCAGTTCCTGCTCCAGGCCAGCCTATTTTCCAGGAGCTGGGGACATCTCCTTCCAAGCCCAGTAGATGGAATGACTGCCCAGGGTCAGGTAGTCCCATGGGAGATTTTGGGAAGCTCCGAATCACCCTCTAGTGGACTGTGAGGGGGCAGCTCTGACAGATTGGGGTGCACATTGGGGTGGGTGAGCCAGAACTGGCCCTTTCTCCAGCTTGGCTGGAGAGCATTCAGGAGAGGCCTGGCCTTTGGGGCAGAAAAAGGCCACAGATGCTAGATCTGGGAGTGGTCCTGCACCAGGCATGATAATAGTGACAATAGTGATGTCTTTTGAGCACTTTCTTTGGGCTAGATGCCGAATGCTTTACGTATACCAGCTAATTTCATCTCCACAGCAACCCCAGGAGGTAGGTAATATTGCTAATCTCATTTCATGGAGGAAGAAACTGAGGCTAGGTGAGGGTGAGGGACTTGCCCAAGGCCAGGCAGCTCATGACTGATGAGAGCTGCCAAGGGGTGCCTGACCTGCCATTAGTGTTCTTTTCATGCTGAAGCACGACTCTATCAACCTTCATGCCAACATTAAGAAAGTGGTTTTAATAGCAAGAGACTTTCCGTGTGGGAAGTTGTTAAACTAGGACTGAGGCAGGGGACATCGGAAGAAACTTATTTGGATTCAATACAAGAAAGGGCAGATGTTCTAGTGGTCACAGTGACCCAGAGGTGGATGAGGAGGCTACCGTGGGAGGGGATGAGCTGCCCATCACTGAATATATGAAGTGAAGAGGCCATTCTCATTTACTGAGATCCTAGTATGACAGACACTGTGCTGAGTGCCTTACCTATGTCATCATTAGGCCCTCACAGCTCCATCACATAGGCAATGTTGTTGTCCCCCACTTACAGACGAGGACACAGAGGCTCAAAGAGATTGAGTGATTCATGATGGCTACACAGGTGGTTGGTGCGAGAATCGTGACTCAAACCCAAAGCCGTGCATCTCCGAAGCTCTGTCTGTATGCATACATCTATCGAGCGCCTGCTGTGGGTCCAGTACTATTCTTCTAGACACGGAGACTCCAGCAGGGACAATTCGGTCCCAGTCCTTGACCTCATGCAGATCACATTCCAGTGGGGAGGGAGAAACTCCACAGGAAGGAGTGCTAAAATAGAGCCACACAGGGGTGAGGTCATCAAGGGTAAGCTGGGGTTGGGGTACCTGAGATGGTCAGGGAAGGCCACTCTGAGGAGGTGGGTTCTGAGCTGGGATCTGGAAGACCAGAGGGAAAGAGTACTATGAAGAGCTTGGAGACTTGTGCTCCAGGCCGAGGGAACCACAGGTGCAAAGGCCCTGTGGCCAGGAAGGAGAACAGAAAAGCCACTGTGAGAGGAATAGGCAAGGGGGAGCCAGGGCATTTGGAGCCTCATCAGCCAGAATGTGAACTTCATCTGTCATGTTTTAAAGTGGTGGTGTGCTGTAGCCAGCTCAGACCAGCTCATAAGAGCCAGTGTTAAGTCTTCAGGCATTTTGCAAACAGGTTGTTAAATTGTTAGTAGCTTGAAATCAGCCATGGCGGGCGGATTGACACCACAGAAACTGATGAATGCCATACATCTTGGCTTTTCTCCCATTCACTGTTGACCTGAACACCACTGGTTTTGGCAGGGAAATGGGGAGATCTGGTTTTCGCTTTAAGACGAGCTCTCTCTGGCTGCCAGGTGGAGAGTGGCCCGCAGGGGACAGGAGCAGAAGGAACAGCAGGGAAGGCCAGTGCTTGCTCCAGGTGGGACCAGCATGGGCCAGTGAAGAGAAGTGAAGAGATTCCAGAGACTTTGGAGGCAGAGCTCACAGCCTTGCCGGGCCAACCCCCACCAAGAGATTCATAGCAGGAGGTGACAAGGTGGCATGGAGGGGCATGACTTGAACCCAGGCCTGCAGGGTCCCTAAATTCATTCTGTGCCCCACACCTCAGTGATTCTTCCTAGGAAGGTGATGGTTCTGGGACAGAAGAAAACAGTTGATGATGCCCTGGCTGCCCCTCAGCCCTGGTTCCCTCTGGTCAGAGCAGCCCCTTCCCACACCGCCTCTTGGGAGGGCATCTCCTCTGAGCTATTCCAGGGAGGTGAGGGGTGGCAGGATGTCAGTGTCATAGACACCGGAAGGCCCAGAACTCCACTGTGGCCCCTCGGACCATGACCAGAGCCTCCATCCTCCACCACGGGAAGGCCCTGTCTTGGGAGAACTGAGCTGGAGACAGCCTTACAGTGTCCTAGGACCTGCTTGGGTGATTCCCCAGCTCTGGGACCTGGAGCTTTTCCTGGTGCAGAGCAAGGATGAGGGTAGGGGCACAGGGAAGTGGGTGCTGGGCCAGGCTGAGGGCCTCAGAGGAGGTGGGGCCCCAGCACAGCTTCCTGGGCCCAGGATGCCCTGGGTTTGCCTCTTGTGCTAGAAATGGAAGGAGGGGACAGAGGTAGACTGCTGAGATTCTGTCTCAACGGGGGAGGAGCTACATCGTGCCAGGTCTTAGTACAATTCTGGCCGAATCAACAGGCCAAGTTTGTCTCCCTTGCACCCTCTCACCTCTTCCCACCAGAGCCACCTTTGCCAGCCAACCCCAGCAACCTCTGCTGAAGCTCCTGTGCTCTTGTATTAGGGGATCAGCCCATTGAGATCCTCTGGAGGGGGAGAGAAGAGGTGGGCAGGAAACAAAACTAACGCCCATCGAATACCTACGACAGCTCTGGGCTGCTTGCTTTCCTAAAGGGTCAGAACAGATACTCTCTTAAAGAGTTGTACCAGTTTAAAAGTTTCCCCTTTTCCCTGCCCCTAAGACATAAAATGCTCATTCATATCTTTCTAGACTTTCTCCTATGCACACATGGGTTAATTCTACAAAAACGAGAAGATGCTAAGTGTTGTACGTGGATTATCTCGTTTAATCCATGGGTGCTATTACCCACACTTTGCCTTTCAGGAAACTGAAACTCAGAGAGGTCAGTGCTTTTCCTGAGGCCACACAGCTGGTAGCCCTGCCTCAACCTGCAGCCCCACTCTGCATCCTGAGCGTCAATGGCTGAGGAAGGGCCGGCCTTGGCCCTGTTTAGGGGCATTTGGGGCTGTAGAGCAGATGGGGTGAATTCTGCAGAAGGCCTGATCAGGCCCTTCCTTCTGCTGTGCCTGGTGACCCAAGCCTGGGGGCAGATTCCAGCCCCAGGAGTCCTTGTTAAGGTTTTTGAAAAGGGGTCCTATTGCCATTTAATTGCAGCTCTGTCCTTGTAGCAGGTTCCCAGCTCCCAAGATTCCCAGCTGCCTGTAACAGACAGACTTGCCTTGGATTTCTCTTGCCCAAGGCCCAGGGGGTAGAGGCTAGTCTGGGAGGTGAGAGACCTGCGCCCCTCACCGCTGTGGAACCTTGCCAGCTCCTGTCTCTCTGCCTTGATCATTTCTTTTCTTCTTAAGTTCCTTTCACCCTCCATGTAAGTGCTTGAGTCTTCCCCTAATTAGGGAAGGGTGGGGTCTGCTGGTTGAGTGAGGCTGGGGAAGGGGGAGGAAGAAGAGGAAGAGCCAGGGCGGTGAAGAGGGGTCTGAGGCAGGCCTGTGGGTTTTAAGGAGCAGGATGGAGAATAACTACATCTGGAATCCCTGGACCTGGGTCCAAATCCCAGCGTGGGTCGTATGCAGTTATGCAGGATCTGTACTCGCAAGAGTCCACATTTGGCTTTATCTTCTGCTATTGCATCTTGAAATTCTTAATAATTTTTGTGCAAGGAGCCCAGCGTTTTCATTTTGTACTGAGCCCCACAAACTGTGTAGCCAGCCCTGTTACCTTGTGTTAACTGTGTACCCTTGGGCAAGTTACTTCGCCTCATAGACTCAGTTTTCTCATCTGCAAAATGGAGCAGTGCTACCACCACCCTAGGGGACCGTTCTGAGAATGAAACGAGAGACTCCCGGTAAAGAGTCAGGCAGTGGCAAATCCGTGATAGGACTCAATCCCTGGTGCTTGTGACAGTCACTCTTTAGGGGCCTGGGTGGGAGAAATGGCTCCCGAGGAGCTGCAGCCTCTCCCAGCCTTATCTGTGTGTTCTCTCAGCGCCTATGGGACACTTCAGGCCAAAAATGAAGTTGTCACTGGAAAACAAATAGTGCCACCATCCCCACTCCAAACCTACCTGCCCACCCCCACCTATGGGGTCAAGTGGTTTACAGCCTTGAACTTCTAGGAAGAAAAGTCCTGGAATTTTTGAGCGTGGGAAGGGACGAGGGTCTGGCGAGCCTTCTCCAGCATCTGCTTCCGGCCAGAGGAGGGTCAGTGGTCTGACTGTCCCCAGTGAAGGTCCCATACCCAGAGGTGCTAATGGAGTCTTCCCCAAGAACAGCCTCCCGCTGTGGGACCCCCTATCCATCACTTTCAAGGTCCTAACAACTCAACCTCCCAGATGGTTCTGGATCTTGACTTTCTGGATTAATATCGGAACTATTTTGGGCAAGTTACTTAGCCTCTCTGGGCCTCAGTTTTGCCCTCTGTGAAATAACAGCTTTGACGTCGGTGTGTCATGAAGATGAATGAACCCCTGCATGGAAGTGCTTAGACCTGAGCCACACAGACATGAGTCACTCCCGCTGCCACGCTGCCAGCCTCACCGCCACTCTGAGCCAGACAGCATGCTCAGAAATGCTCTGACCATTTCTGAGTGGGCAGAGATGATGATGAAGCTGCCTCCTCCCTAAGCAGGCTGCTTTCTGAACCAGCTTCGGCTCTCACCCTGTGACTCCTTCCAGAACTTGTTGGAAGCCAGCACTTATTGAAAGTTCCCAGGCATCACGGTGGCCAGGAACTGAAGACTTGGGGGTGATGGGGTTGTACCAGTTATAGGGCTGCAAGGGAAACAAGGCCCCTACAGAATGGTACCCTGAACCTATCCGGAGCTGGGGATGCAGCCCAGTTGTCCCTGAGCCTCCTCAGCCTGTTGTCCCTGAGCCTCCATGGAGGAGCACCTGTGGGTTCTGTTGCTCAGCTGTCCTGATTCCCTGGGAACAGCGCCAGGGTTTGCACTGGGAAACTTCCGGGCCCCAATGCGGGCTCTTAGGATATGACTGTCAGTCAAGCCAAGGGGTGGGCACATGGCCCAGGCTCAGCCAATTGGGCACCCTCTCTTGATTCTTGAGAATGGAGAGGATGATGAAAAGGGGTTGGGAAGGATTCATTCTGGGGGCGCCTCCCTGAGTTCCTGCCGCATGGATCTCCAGGGCTGCCCTGAGCCCCTGTCCTCTCTGGATTTTCAGCTTTTCTTCTGATTCTGCACCTCCCTACAGCCTCCCATGCATCCCTCCTTGCCCAGAGTAGCCCGGACAGTCTCTGCTGCTGGCTGATACCCTTTGACTCCTGCCAACAGCTTCACCAGCCACGGTCCAAACCACTCCCACCCTGATCTCCCCCTTCTGCTTTGAAGGCTCTGCCTACGGTTTGCGCAGGATGTGCAAGCTGTTCCGTGCCTCCGAACCTTTGTCCCTGCCATCCCTTCTGCCAGAATGCCCTTCCCACCTTCTCCTTTCATTCTTATCCTCGTGAAACACCTCGGACACTGCTGACTCTGGGGGACTCCCCCACCCCTCCTCGAACTGGGCTGACTCCTTCTCTGGGCAACCCCAGCCCCTGAGCTCCTCTCCCTCTGCATCCATGTCCCCCACACCTGCATCCACCTCCCTCCTGAGTCTGAACCCAAGGCCAGAGCCAGGACCCTTCACCTTCATTCTCAGTCGGTGCTCAGCACACAAGCGAGGAGCTCTAGGACCATGAAGAGGCAGCCCTGAGCACCTGTCAGGGACTCCTGGGCTGGCTGGGGCTGATCTCACTGCCTGCTGGTAAGGGGTCGTGAGGGGGATGAGTCCAAACCCCTGCTCCTGCCCCCGAGCCCAGCCCCGACCCTGGCCCCAGCCCAAGCCTTTGATCCAGATCTTGCTCCAGCCGTGCCCCAACTCCAGCCACAGACCTGAACCCCCGGCCCTTGCTCTGCCCCCGAAGAGACCCCAGCCCCTCCCTCATTCCTGGCCCCCGCTCTGGCTCAGGCCCTGCCCTGGCTCCTGCCTCCTTCACCCTCTCTGGGGACCTTCCCCACCCACAACGTTCCTCCCAGTGGAGCCCACACTGAGCTGTGGCTTCCCAGGAGCCATCTGAGGTTGCCCAGCTCTGAGCCAATGGAAGCCTTTGAGGGGGAAGGCCAGGCCAGCCAGCAGGGTGGTGCGTGTGGTGGGGGTGGGGTGTCAGGGTGGGCAAGAGGCCCAGCCCTCCCCACCCCACCTTCCCCGGTGGGACAGGTCCAGTGGCTCCAACAGGAGGTTCACCGCCAAGCCGTAGGCAAGGGCAGTTCCCAGACATGGGTCCTTCAGCTTGCTCCCACCCCCTGCACGGAACCAGGCCTGGTCCTGAGTCATGGGTGGGGCTGAGCCTTGTGGGGGCTGATGGAGAAATGCCTGAGCTGCAGCCACCAAAATCAGGTGGGATGGGGTCAAGGGAGAGTCCCGGGACAGGTCAATGGGAACTGGGCAGCACATAAAGCAGACCAGCCTTGACAGAAAGGACAAAAATAGCCCAAGTCTCACACGGGGTTGCCAGTGCCCTTTCTCCCCATCTTCTTGGGAACGGGACTGGGAGTTGGGGGTGGGAGGTTTTAGGACCATGGAGAATCTGGCCCTCCACCCACAGGTGGATCCTGCAATGGACACATCATAAGGACAGAAGCCAGCATTGTGATGTCACAGCCTGGCTGTGGCTTTGTGCTCCTGGAGCTGTAGGTGAGTCAGCTAGGCCCCTTCCTCCTCCAGTGCCTGTCTACCTATGTTTGATGCTTGGGGCTAGAAAGACTGACCTTGTAGCCCCTCACCTTCTCTCCCCAACGCACTGGGCTGGTTCAGCAGTTGACCAATGAGGGTCATGCTTGCATACTGGCCTTGGGCGAGTGGCTCAGGAATGGTTTGCAAGACTGTGTTGAAGCTACTTGTAACTAGACCAGTTTCCCAGCTTGACCATGAGCTTCTTCAAAGCATCTCTGCTCAGTCTCCACTGTAGCTCTGTAAGACCTGTATGAGCTCAGAGCATGTAATATTGGTTAAGTGAATAAATGCATGGATGGGGGGTGGGTGGGCAGAGATGATGATGAAGCTGCCTCCTCCTTAAGCAGGCTGTTTTCTGAACCAACTCCGGCTCTGACCCTATGACTTCTTCCATCATTTATTTGAAGCCAGCACTTGTTGAAAGTTCCCAGGCATCTTGGTGGCCAGGAACTGAAGACTTGGGGGTGATGGGGCTGTACCAGTTATAGGGCTGCAAGGGAAACAAGGCCCCTGCAGAATGGCACCCTCAACCTCTCCAGAGCTGGGGATGCAGCCCGAAGACCTTGGACTTGGGATTTAATGAGCCCTGGGTCCTCATCCAGTCCTGCCAGATGACCTTAAGCTGGTCACAGCCCCTTTCTGAACCTCTGTCTCCTTTTCTGTGAGGTGGGGATGCTAACCCTGGCTTCCAAGGATCTGAAGAGGAAGCTGCGGCTGTGACTGTCCCTTTTCGGTCTGTCTTCATCCTGCCTGGCTCACGGGGCTCCTGTCCTCCTGCATAGCTTGCGGTGGTGAGGTGATGGCAGCCATGGACACAGGCCAGAGAGCTGACCCAAGCAATCCTGGTGACAAGGAAGGGGACCTTCAAGGGCTGTGGCAGGAACTCTACCAGCTCCAGGCTAAGTATGTGTTGTCCCACCCCTGCCCCAGCCCCAGCCCCAGTGCTTCCCCCGTGGGCTAAGTGGCTGGACTTAGCAAACATGTCCCTGAGGAGGCCAGGACAGGGGGTGGATGAGGAGGGCAGTGTGGCTTGGAAGCAAATGGGCGGGGTGGGGCTGAGCAACAGCTGTGACGGGAGAGAGAAGAGGTGTGGCTATTGCCCTTTGGCCTGAGATCTTGGGCCAGTCCCGGGCTCTCTGCAGGCTGAGCCTCTACATCAGGAAGGAGGACTGTGGGTGACCATCCGTCTGCACCTGTCCACTCGGCCCCTCTAAGGCCAGTCTACGAGGTTGCCGCCTTGACTCTTAGTGGTGACCCTGGGTCCTCACCCCATGGGGATGGGAGGTTGGGGAGATAAGACATTTCAGGCTACCCACAAAAGCCTGAATTCGATGCAAAAGGATGTGTCTATGCAAAGTTTTATGAAGAAAAGGGCTGACCCAACAGATGCAGAGGCCTTCCTGATCCCAATACGGTTTAGCACTGTCACGGCTCACAGGGCCCCACGTGGTATCTGTGGGAAGGATGATGTTGTCCTGCACTTTTCAGAACCATACTGATGAGAGAGGGAGGGCCCAGAGAAGCAGAGTGGCTTGCCCTGGGCCACTCAGAAACCCCCAGCACAGCCCCTGTTGGACAGTCAGAGTGGCTTGGGAGCTTGGCCAGCTGGCCAGGCCAAGCCCCACTCTGGTCTCTGCCCTTGACTGCTGACCTTGGCTGGGTCCAGAGCAGGTGACCTGTTGGTGACTTGCTTAGGGATTCCCCAAAGAGTCAAGTATGGTCAGGCAATAGCACGTGGCCGTCTCCCGTCTGGGGGCTGGTGGGGCCCCCACCTCTGATGGAGTGCTCCCAAGGCACTGGGAGCCCCACGCATGACCCTGGCCAGCAGCTCACATCATCCCTGCTGTAGATGGGCAACCCGGGCACAGAGAGGTGAAGCAGCTGGCCCCACATCACCAGCTAATAGGGGCCGGCCTGTCTCCTGAGATGGCAGCCACTTGCACAGCCTCCAGGGGAGGCACTGTAGACTCTGGCCAGAAAGGCTCAGCCTTCATTCTCCCCCAGATGCCTTCTTTGCTGCCTGGGAGATGCTGCTATGGGCATTTATTTGATCTGCTTGTGGCTCAGTTTGCTCAGCAGTGAAATGAAGGTGCAGAGACTCCTAAGTCTATGGCCAACTGATAAAGTGGTACGTGGCCGGCCCAGTGCACGTCCAAGCAGGAGATCACAGATGGTGGTCCAGGTTCATTCACAGGGGGTCCTGCGTGACCTGGGAGCCTCCAGGCCATGTTCCTGCATCTGGCTTTACAGGCAGAAGAAGCTCAAGAGAGAAGTCGAGAAGCACAAGCTTTTTGAAGACTATCTGATTAAGGTCCTTGAGAAAATCCCCGAGGGTATGTACACAGCTTCCTCGGAAAGCCCTTTCTCTCCACAGCCGCCTACTGGCTGCAGGACTGCGACACGGTGTGTGGCCTGATGGAGCCACGAGCTGCTCATCTACAGAATGGGAATCCACAAAGGCCAACCCCACAGTGGTGGGGAAGGGCTCAGGCAGCCGAGTCTGACTGCTTGGTCCCAACTCCAGCTCCACTGTCGCTAACAGTGTGGCCTCTGGCAAGTTCTCAAGGCCTTGATTTTCTTATCTGTACAATGGGAACAGCAATAATTTTGTGGACTAGATGAAGTCATCCTTTATAAGCACAGCACAGGGCCCCACATTTAGCTAGTACCTGGTAAACGTTGGCCATTATTATTATTATTTTGTTTGTCTTTGGTTTTGTGTTTTTGTTTTGCTATTATTAACTAAGAGTATAAGGACATCTGAGATGAGGTTTTGTGTGTTGTTTTTTGAGTACTGGAAACTCATTAGAAAAGGGAAGGGGAGTCACATATTTATTGTTATCATTATTATTTCAACACCATCAATAATAATTATTACCATTTATTAAATATGTGCCCTGTGCTAAGCTCTTTAGCAAATCTTTTTTACCCCTCCTATGAGCTTTGCACTACTGTGTCACTCAGGCTCAGAGAGGGTAACGAACTTGCCCAGGGTCACCCAGTCAGGAAGTGGTGGCACTGGGCTCAGACTCTGGTCCGTCTGACTTCATAGCCACTGTACTAAGTGCTAGAATGAGAGGAGCTATGGAAACTCCAAAAACTCTGCCTTGGAGATCAGGGAAGGCTTCATGGAGGAGGTGACCTCTCATGGGGCTCAAATGGGTGCAGCAAAGGAGAATGACCCTCAGGCAGAGGGAGGGACACAAATGTAGGCAGGAGCCATAGGGCTGCGAGGTGGGTTTGGGGGTGGTGAGCTCCCGGCTGCTGGGAGATGTGGCTGGGAGGCTGGGGATATATACTGAGTACTGAGCCAAAGAGGAGTCAGGGCTGCAGGTCAAGCATGGGGCTTGCGGCAGACCCAGCACCCAGTGCTGCTTGTGGTTTGGGACCTTCCTAATTCAGCAATTCTGCCCTGTTCAACCCATCCAAAATGCATAACCACCAGGACTTGGCACTTGCTCGCTCAGGACAGGAACAATTCCTATCCCCCTCTCAGGCTGCTCCAAGCAGCAACGTCTCCTTGAGGGCAATCTCCTGCCTCGCTCGGTGGTCTTGATCCAGAATCCCTGTCTCAGTCTCTGGCTGAACTTTCCAAGATTGAGGATTCCCTTGAAGTGGAGGGGGCGGGAGGGCGGGGGACGGGTGTGGATGGCAAGCCCGGAGAACTCCGGGACCATCCTACTCTCTGGGGTCATCCTACTGTCATGGACTGTCTGGCACCTCTCAATTTTGTGGCCCCAGCTGGAATTCCTGGCCACCCTGTTGGCATGGCCCACTGCAGGGGCACCCACCCATCCCGCCATGGCGCTGTCTCCATAGGCTGCACGGGATGGGAGGAGCCGGAGGAGGTGCCGGTGGAGGCCATGGTGAAGCACTACGGGAAGCTCTTCACAGCTAGCCAGGACACGCAGAAGCGCCTCGAGGCCTTCTCCCAGATGAGCCAGGCTGTCCACCGGAGCCTGCAGTCTCTAGAGGAGGATCACAGGGCTCTCATGTTGGTAACAGCTGCCTGAAGTCTGCTCCATTCCCCGTGGCCCAGGGAGCTGGGGGCGTGGGGCCCCCTTTCCTGCATAGCCCTGGGGAAGGCCTAGAGGGAGCAGCGGTGTAATGCTGGGGGGCCCTCGGTGGGGCTGTCGCTCCTGAGCCGCCTTCCATATCCCCTTCCTCTCCCCTCTGCTGCCTGAGGCTCAGCTCGTGCCTAACGTTGTTCTGCGTGGTAGAAAAGCCAGGTGTCCTGGATGCAGAGGGACTGGAGCTCGGCTCCCAGCTCAGCCACTGACTAGCTGTGTGACTAGTTTGTAGCCTCTCTGAGCCTCAGTTTCTGCATCTGTCAAGTGGGGGCAACACACCCTAGTTGCTAGGGTCCTTGCGAGGCACCAAACACAAACTGCCTCAAAGTAAGTGCCAGAGACATCATTTCCCTTCCCTTCCTTTGTAGTTATCGCATAATAAATAGGACTTCCGCTGGGAGGGATGGGCACTCCAGGTGGAAGAGCCTGCCCTGACAAAGGCGTGGTGGCATCATGAAGATTCATGCTGCCACTGGGACCGGGGACTTCGGGATCCCAGAGGAAGGATGACCAGCCGGTTGGTTCACTGCAGAGGGTTGCTGCGTAGTTTTGGAGAGAGCATCTGCCCCCTAGTGGCAGCGCTGCAAGCCTGCACCACGTTGTACCATTTCTTTGGAGAATGGAATTCATGGATGGGCTGGGCACTGCGTGAAGCACTTTACATGCTTTATCTCACTTAAATCTCACGCCAGCACCTCCAGGTAGGTGCTACTATTCCAAGGGCTGGGACTAGGGAAAGGCAAGTCCAGCCATGCTATTCTTCCCATTTTCGAGGGGAGGAAAGTAAGCCTCAGAGAAGCGGGGCCACGGGGGTATGTCCTGCGTCTTTCTCTCTCTCTTTCTTTCTTTCCCTCTCTCTCTCGCTCCCTCTCTCTCTTTCTTTCTTTCCCTCTCTCTCTCGCTCCCTCTCTTTCTTTCTTTCCTTCTTTCATTTTTTTGGGAGACAGGGTTTCACTCTGTCGCCCAGGCTGGAGTACAGTGGAGTGATCTCGGCTTACTGCAGCCTCCGCCTCCCAGGCTCAAGCGATTTTCCTGCCTCTGCCTTCTCAGTAGCTGGGATTACAGGCGTGTGCCACCACACCTGGCCTGTTCTGTATCTTTCAAATTCCTAACCCACAGGGCCTGGCTGGGGGCATGTATTAGTTCCTTCTCATGCTGCTAATAAAGAAACACCTGAGACTGGGTAATTTATAAAGAAAAAGGGGGCCAGGCATGGTGGCTCACGCCTGTAATCTCAGCACTTTGGGAGGCCGAAGCGGGCAGATCATTTGAGGTCAGGAGTTCAAGACCAGCCTGGCCAACATGGTGAAACCCCATCTCTACTAAAAATACAAAAATTAGCCAGGCATGGTGGTGTGCGCCTATAATCCCAGCTAATTAGGAGGTTGAAGCAGGAGAATCACTTGAACCCAGGAGGCGGAGGTCGCAGTGAGCCAAGATTGTTCCGCTGCACTCCAGCCTGGGCAAAAAGAGTGAGACTGTCTCAAAAAAAACCACAAAATTATAAAGAAAAAGAGGTTTAATGGACTCGCAGTTCTACATGACTCGGGTGACCTGACGATCATGGTGGAAGGTGAAGGAGGAGCAAAGGCACGTCTTACCTGGTGGCAGGCAAGAGAATTTGTGTAGGGGAACTGCCCTTTATAAAATTGTCAGGAACTGGGGCTCAGGTAAACTCCATCAGCCTGGACACGCCCTTTTCTGCATCTCTGGTGCCTTGAATGGCCCCAGCCACCCAGAAGTATTCCTTCCTCCTATCCTGTCATTGCACAGACCACCCTGGGGACTCAAACCAGGGCGCATGCCCTGGAGGGTTTGTTGTACCAAGATGGCCCATTCCCTCTGCCCCAGAGCCTCAAGATCCGGCTGTGTCAGCTGCAGAAGAAGTGCTACCGCAAGCAGGAGCAGTGGTGGCAGCTGAAGCACAGCATCACTTACCAGAAGGACATTGACTTTGACACACACACCAGCAGCAGCTATAATGTGAGTCCAGTCTTTCAGCCTGGGGGTGGGGTTAGGGGTGGGGAAGGGGAAGCCGATGTCTCCATCATCAATCCCAAAACACACAGACACATACGCACGCAGACACACACACACAGAGCCAGACACATAGACACACAGGCACACACACGGCCAGACACACACACCCACAGACATAGTCACAGCCAGACACATAGACACACAGACACAACCAGACATATAGACAGACCCAGCCAGACACATACACACAAATGCACAGACACAGCCAGACACACACACAGACATGCAAACACACACACAGACACACAGACACATACACACACAAAGACACATGCAGAGACATACATAGAGACAGACACACACACAGACAGACCCACACCACTTTCTTCTCCTTGGTGACAGTTTGCTTTCAAAGGGCCTCTCTTTGAGGGGTCCGATGTTACTTCACAGATGGGAAAACTGAGGCCACAGATATTTCAGGACAGAGCTCTGCCAAGAACCAGAGCCGGGATCCACCAGCCCAGTCCCAGGGCTTGGTGTTGTGCCGAGCTCTTAGTCCTTGTATAATGTTTGTGGTTAATAATAAGATAACAGTGTTTAAGTGAGTGGTTGTTATGTACTGTCTTCAGTAACCCTGGTGTCTCTCTGATCAGAGAGTCTGACCTGGAGTAGGTGTTCTTAAATATTGGTGAATTTTACCCACACTCATTTTACAAATGAGAAAAATGAGGCTCAGAAAGAACAAGTCATGGCCAAAGTCCATGGCCATGAATTCCAGGGATTCCAGAATTCAGCTCTTGCACTGCCCCTTACTGGCCTTGGGAGTGTGGTCTGGTCACCCCTGGACCCCGGTTCTTCACCATAAACGGAGGCAACAGTCTATGTTCTTCTGGCCTCCAGGACTGCGGGAGGACAGTTAGGACCATGGCTTGGGCACAGGGCTGCGCTGGGCACACCTTCCCTGCACAGGATGAGGTCATGGAGTGAGTGTGAGACCTGCTCAGGTCCAGACTGACTGGGCCTCGAGGGATCTGAGTTTGGAAGACGAGGCTTGGGGGCTATTGGCTGCTGACCTCCAGCCAAGGCAAGGGGCTTAGGGAGGGAGCTGGGTGGGTCACAGTCTACAGAGCCCCTTTGAGGTCTTTCTCTCTAAGCTGCTGCAGCAGACCAGGATCCTGGAGGTCTGAAGTCCAGGGCCCCACTCCATGCCCCTTCCCAGTCCTCTGCTTCTAACGAGGTGTGGACCCCGATGCCTCCAGCCAGGAAGCCCTTCTGAAAGGAGTTAGTCCAACCTGCCTCTTTGCAGAGGAGGCTGCTCAGGCTCTGACGTAGGGAGGAACTCAACCGAGCCCCGCAGGAGAGGAATATAGACCATGATGAGAAGGACACTCCCAGTGTCCCAGCTCTGTCCACGACACTTCGCCGGCTGGAGTGAGCCAGGGCAGGGGCAGGGGATGCTGGGAGAGAGCCTGAGCCACCACCTCCTCCTTCTCTTTCCTGCAGGATCAGCTGCTCGGCTACATGCAAATGACCATCACCAACATGGCCCGGCAGTGCTGCCCCTCTGCCCACGGCGTGCCCAAGAGCATGGATCTCTTCTCCAAGCTCGATCTGATTAAGGTAAGGATAGACAGATGGCTGCGGGGCTCCTGACTGCCCCAGGCAAGACTCCAACTTGAGCTAGTCCTGCTCCTTAGCCCAGGCTGCATTTGTGTTTAGCCCCCCATCAGCTCTTCTTTCCATAGCTACATTGGTGCCTGGTGCAGTAAGGTCCTAAGGTCTCTATTAGTCTACAAACTTGAGCACCCACTAGGTGAAGGGTTGGTGTAGAGGGTGCATAGAGGAACTTCCCACCTGGTCTTCATATGTAGCTCCACACTGACACATCACACACAGGCACACGCACACACAAAGTATACACCCATCAACATCCATGTGTGCTTTCTGCACACCCACACATGAGACATACACAGACACACCTGCAAATAAGCACACAAACATCGACTTGCACGCACGAAGATGCAAACAGGTATGATCACACTCTTACACATATGAGAACGCTGGCAGCGGGCATTTCAGTGACTGAGGGAGCCTCTTGCACAGGGTCCTCACCTTAAACTTCACACTGTCAGTCCACTGGGCTTCTTTCCTCATCGCCCCCATCAGTCAGGATGCTGTTACTGCAGTAACAGAAAACGTGATCAGATTGGCTTTGATTGACAACACAGCATGTCTTTTTAAAATAATAACTTTATTGAGATATAATTTACATACCATAACATTTAGCCCTTACAATTATGCACGTCCGTGTTTTCAGTATAGTCAAAATTGCACAGCCATTACCCCTCTCTAATTCCAGAACATTTCATCACCCCCAAAAAGATACATTTTGCATCTGGCTGCTTTCATTTAGCGTCTGGCTGCTTTCATTTAGCATAATGTTTTCAAGGTTCATCCATGTCCCAGCACGAATCAGCGCTTTATTTTTATAGCTGAATATTCCATGGTATGGGCGTATTTATATGGATAGAACTTTTGTTTATCCATTCATCAGTTGACGGACATCTGGATTGTTACATTCCTTAGGTATTATGAATATTACTGCTAAGAACATTTGTGTACAAATTTTTATGCAGAGATATGTTTTCACTTCTCTTTGGTACATACCTAGGAGTGCAATTGCTGGGTCATCTCTTAACTCTATGTTTAACATTCGAAGAACTGCCAAACTCTTTTCCAAAGTGGCTGCACCATTTACCATCCCCATGATCAATGTACGAGGGTTCCAGTTTCTCCACATCCTTGCCAACATTTGCTATTGTCAACTTTTTCTAATTTAGCCCTCCTAATGGGTGTGAAGTGGCATCTCATTGTGGTTTTGATTTGCACTTCTCTGATGACTAATGATGTTGAGTATCTTTTCATGTGCTTATTGGCCATGTGTATCTCTCCTTTGGAGAAATGTCTATTCAAATTCTTTGCCCATTAAAAAATTTGATTATTTGTATTTTTTTTTTTTGAGACAGAGTCTCACTCTCTTGCCCAGGCTGGAGTGCAATGGCGCTTCTCGCTCGGCTCACTGCAACCTCCGCCTCCCGGGTTCAAGCAATTGTCTTGCCTCAGCCTCCCAAGTAGCTGGGACTACAAGGCATGCACCACCATACCCGGCTAAGTTTTGTATTTCTATTAGAGATGGGGTTTCACCATGTTGGCCAGGCTGGTCTCGAACTCCTGACCTCAAGTGATCCACCCGCCTTGGCCTCCCAAAGTGCTGAGATTATAGGCATGAGCCACTGTTCCCGGCCTATTTGTCTTTTTTTAGTTGAGTTGTAAGAATTCTTTTTGCGTTCTGGATACAGGTCCCTTATCAAATATATGATTGCAAATATTTTCTATCTTGCATGTTATCTTTTTACTATCTTGATGAAGCACAGAAGTTTTGAATTTTTATGGAATCCAATTTGTTTGTTTGTATTTTTGCTTGTTTGTTTGAGACAGGGTCTCAGTCTGTCACCCAGGCTGGAGTGCAGTGGCGCCATCTTGGCTCACTGCAACCTCCGCCTCCTGGGTTCAAGCGAGTCTCCTGACTCAGCCTCCCCAGTAGCTGGGACTACAGGCATGCGCCACCACACCTGGCTAATTTTTGTATTTTTTGGTAGAGACAGGGTTTCACCAAGTTGGCCAGGCTGGTCTTCAACTCCTGACCTCAAGTGATCCACCTGCCTCGGCCTCCCAGATTGCTAAGATTACAGATGTGAGCCACTGCATCCGGCCGAGAATCCAACAGTTTTACTTTGGGTATGTGTATGTATTTGTCCTTTAGGAGTCATATCTAAAAAGCCATTACCTAATCCAGGGTCATGAAGATTTACACCTGTTTCTTGTGAGAAGTTTATAGTTTTTGTTCTACTGTTTAGGTCTGTGATTCATTTTCAGTTGATTTTTTAATATAATGCAAGGTAGGGGTCCAATTTCATTATTTCGCATGAGGATATTCAGTTGTCCTGATACCATTTGTTTAAAAAGTTCTATTTTTCCCCTTTGAGTTTTCTCAGGACCCTTGTCAAAAATCAATTGACCGTAATATGAAAAGTTTATTTCTGGATTCTTGATTCTATTCCATTCATCGCTACGCCTGTTTTTATGCCAGTACCATACTGTCTTGATTACTGTGGCTTTGTAATAAATATTAAAATTGAGAAGTGTGAGTCTTCCAACTTCGTTCTTTTCTGAGGTCATTTGGCTCCTCTACCAGGGCACATCTTGTGTCATGAGTGGAAGTTTGGTGCCTGGGTGGGTTTCAGGCATGGTGTGATCCTAGGCTCAGCGGCATCATCAAAGACCCATCCTTTCCATGCTCTCCTGTCTTCTACCTTTAGCACTGACTTCATCCTAAGTCAGAACTTGCTTACCTCATTTGAGGCAGGTTCCGTGCAGATATCCAAACACGGGATACTTAGCTCCCCAGGAACACTGAGGGGCAGGTCTCTTCCCTAGTGTCCAGTGCAACAGTCAGCAGTGAGCAAGCCTGTGGCTCAGTTCAGAAGGACTTCTCCAGGAGCCTCACAGGCAGTACCGAGGCTGCTGCATGGCACAACTCAGTGGGCACCATTCAGTTGAAGTCTGTGTAATTGGCATCCCTAGTTATATACAGCTTGGAACTTATTCATATTGCAAAGAAATGAGATTTCTGAGTAAGGACACGTTTGTCCAAATAGTCACAGTGTATTAATTTCATCTTCTTCCCAAGAAAAGGGAAGAAATTATGTGGTGATGTCACAGGGTCCCAAGCAACAATCAGATTGGGCCTCTGGATTGACAACTGTCAGTCACTCAGCCAACATGAATTGAGCCACCTGAATATGCTCAGCATTCTGCTAGGCAACAGGAGATGGAGGCCCATCTGGTCCTTAAGAAACGAATGCCCTTCGGAGAGGAAGGCTGGGGACAGTCAGGGTGGGCTTCTTGGAAGAGGCAGTGAGAAGAGGCAGGCAACCATTTTCAGGAAGTCACACCAGGATCTGGACTCCTATTCATCCAGCTCTGTCACTCCTGGCTGTGCCACATCAGACAAGTCACCTAACCTCTCTGAGCCTCTGTTTGCTCATTTGCCCAGTGGCATTGATACCACATCCTTTGCAGGGCGCTTGTGAGAGTTAAAGGAGAAGTAGGTCAGCCTTTGATGATGCTTTGGTACCTAGAAAGCAGCATCCAGAGGCCAAAACACTGTCAGGTGAGAGATTTATTTTCCCTCCCAGGAGTTCATGTTGGACAAAATGGAGACTGTAAGACTGATCGCACTGCTCACGGAACCCAAAGTGTGCTGGTCGTGGGACAGCTTCAGGGACCAGTGGCTCAGAAGACACCCCAAACCCTTCAGGAAATGTCCAAGGTGGCGGGTTTCCACCCCCAGGACCCCCTTTCCCAGCCCCCATGCTTCAGAGTGCTCCGGCCTGTACTGACCAGCCTGCGCCTTGCAGGCCCCGCGGCATCACGACCTCTCCTTACCTGCCTGCCTCCTTTTCTCACCACCAACATCTCTAAGCCAGTGGGAGAGAGTCTGGGGGCATTGAGGGGGTGGTCAGGGTCCTGGGCTCAGCTAGGGTTGGGGGTGCTGCTCCCCATCCTGGGGGATTGGCAGGGATCCAGGTAAGGCCTGCCTGGGATCGGGGAGAGAGAGGCAGGTTCCCGAGTTGGGGGCAGCAGCCAGGCTGGAAGATCCTGGGCTGAAGACTCCCTCCTGGGAGCCGGGGCTGCGTCTCTCACTTTCATGGTGGGTTCCTGAGACTGAGGAGCTTTGGACGGATGCTTGGCTCTTGGGAATGTCCCAGTCACAGGACACTGTAAAGAGCCACCAGGGCCGTGGGATCCATGGGAGTTCACCTTGCCCACAGCAGTCTGCAGAGCTAATGGGGGTGCTGAATGTGTAGGGGGCATCTCATCACTTTCTTCCAGAAGTTGAGTACCAGGTTGATACCTTCTGCCCATCCTGCAGGTGTCTGAGCTGCCTGAAATGGTTGGTACTCTCAGGGAGACCTTGGCAAGGCAAGGTCCCTCTCTGGGCTGGTTTTTCTACCTGTAAAATTGGGAGACAGTGTCGGACACAGTGGCTCACACCTATAATCCCAAGCACCTTGGGAGGCAGAGGCAGGAGGATCACTTGAGCCCAGGAGTTCAAGACCAGCTTGGGCAACATAGGGAGAGCCTGTCTCTATAAAAAATGAAACAATTAGCCAGGCATGGTGGCACACACCTGTGATTCCAGCTACTTAGAAGGCTGAGGTGGGAGGATCACTTGAGCCTGGGAGGTCAAGGCTGCAGTGAGCCGTGATTGTGCCACTGCACTCCAGTGTGGGTGACAGAGCGAGACCCTGTCTTTAAAAAAAATGGGGGTGGTGGTGAAAGGATGTTTAAGCCCCCCACGCCAGTCTGACATTCTAGGTCAAGTTTGGAAAAGCCAGGTCTGCATAGAAGGCACTTGCTTGCTTTCGTTGTGCCACTGGGGTAAAATCATTCCAGCAACCACCACAGCCCCAAAAATAATTCAACTCTCGAGGTCAGCTGCTGTTAATTTATCTAGGTAAAGGCAGAAAGTTAAGAGCAGCTGCTGAGCTGTGAACAGTGGTGAGTCAGCACATGAACTTTCAAAGGGGAGTTTTAGAAAAGAAAAGATGCTGACTGTCAGCCAAGAACCTCGAAAGCCCGCTTGACTCCAGGTGCTGCTGGGAGAGGGTGGGGGATAAGTCAGGCTTGGCCAGGGAGTTAAATAGGAAAGATACACGGAAGAAGGAAGGCTGATTGTGGCCAGGTTTTAAGAGTAGTATAGTTATATTTTGGGGTGTTTGTTTGTTTGTTTGTTGTCATTGTTTTTGAGACTGAGCCTTGCTCTGTGACCCAGGCTAGAGTGTAGTGGCACAATCTCTGCTCACTGCAACCTCCACCTCCCGGGTTTAAACGATTCTCCTGCCTCAGCCTCCCAAGTAACTGGGACTACAGGCGCGTGTCACCATGCCTGGCTAATTTTTATATTTTTAATAGAGATGGGATTTCACCATGTTGGCCAGGCTGGTCTCGAACTCCTGACCTCAGGTGATCCACCCGCCTTGGCCTCCCAAAGTGCTGGGATTACAGGCGTGAGCCACCGTGCCCGGTGAGTAGTGTAGTTTTTAAAAGGAGAGCCAGGAGGGAGCCGCTGTTCCGAGTTTCTTGTCTCATAGACCTTCAGAGGAAAGAGGGCACCTCAGGTAGGGCTTGAGTGGGATTTCAGAAGGAAGAGGCTGCACTAAAGAAAAGGGACAGAAACGCCAGAGTAGGGACTTGCATTTTGGCTGGAGCATGCGGAACCCCCTGAGCAGTCTGAGAAGGTGGGCTGGGGGACCACGTGGAGCCCCAAACACCAGGCTGAGGTTTAGACTCCATCAAGGGCAGTGCAAGGGGAGCCTCACACACTCATGCCTCTCTGTTCTCTGTCTTTCCCACTCTTTCCAAAGCAAGCTAAAGTATCCCATTAATCTTCCCCAGTGCAGAGGATTAAGCTGGTGGTTCTCAGGTTTGAACACGCATCAGGAGGGCCTGTATCAATGCAGAGTGTGGACCCACCTCCAGAACTTCCAGGCCCTAGAATCCGCATTTCTAACAAATCCCCAGATGTGGCAGATGCTGCTGGTCCTGGGGTTACATTTTGAAAACCACTGCTTTAGAGTAATGGCAAATCCTACATGCTGAAGCCAGGCACTGCTCCACTGTGACCACCAACTACCCCTGCCTGGACTTCGGAATTCCCTCTGCACGATGGGGCTGGACCGGGCATTCCAGGAGGGCTGCCCTAATCCTGTCTGACCTCCCGGGAGGTGCTGGAGAGAGCACCGCCTTCTACGCCCAGGGTGCAGTTCTCTGGCTTGTTGACTGTGCCTTCGAGGGCTCTATGTCATTCTGTCCCCTGTCACCTGCCTGCTGTGCACCTGTCGTGCTTGATCTAGCTCAGATATTTTGTCACACTCCTTGGGGAGGAGCGGGATTGGTACAGTTGCTTGGCGTGGCAATGGCCTGGCCACCAGTCGACATTTGCAGCCAGCATCTGGGTACCTTGGGAGCTCCCAGCCTCCCCTGGGCAGGGCTGGGGCCATGAATTGGACACGGCATTGCGCTTAACAGCGCGGCTACCTCAGGCTGCTGGTAAGTACCAGAATGCTGTTTCTCCTTTCTTGGCTTTTTGTCTTACAGAAAGCTCACTCCCCCATGACCCTGCACCTTCAAAGCACTTTTCTCATAGGTTCTATATTAGCTGGAGAAAAACCTTCAAGGGCATTTGGAGAAAAAATAAAAAGCACTAGTTCAGGTAACTTATGAAATGTCATTTCATTTGACCTTCCAACTGGACCATGGGATCCCAAGACACCAACAGTCCCAGGCTTGGACATTTTGAGACCAAGAGCTCATTACCTGCCAGTGAATCCCAGCTTTAAGCAACTTCAAGCATGAGGAAATTCTTCCCACAGACTATCCTGGAAGAATTGGATTATTGCCAAATGGCTGGTGCTGGGGAAGTTGGCTCTTGGGAGGGGGGAATTGGATTGTGTTCTTTTTCAAATTGTGTCCTATCATTCTTTTGAGCAGTGGTTTTCAAACTTTAGTGTTCACTGGAACCACATGTGAGACTTGCTAAAAATGGAGAGAACTGTGGCTTCCTCTTAGAGACTCTGTTTCTAGGGTGAGGCCCCAGAAATCTGGATTTTTAGCATTCTCCCCAGGTGATTCCAACACAGACAGCTCCCAAATCATAGGCAGAGAAACACTGGGCATCTGAATGTCTCTTCCTTTTCCTTCCTTTTCCTCTTCCTCTCCCCTCCCTTCCCTTCCCTTCCCTTCCCTTCCCTTCCTTTCCCTTCCCTTCCCTTCCCCTCCCCTTTCCTCCCCTCCCCTCCCCTCCCCTTTACTCCCCTCCCCTTTCCTCCCCTCCCCTCCCCTTCTCTTACCTTCCTCTCCCCTCCCCTTCCCTTCCCTTCCTCTCCCCTCCCCTTCCTTTACCTTCCTCTCCCCTCCCCTTCCTCTCCCCTCCCCTCCCCTTCCTCTCCCCTTCCTCTCCCCTCCCCTCCCTTTCCCTTCCCGTCCTCTCTTTCTTTCTCTCTTTTTCTTTCTTTCAACAGAGCCTCACTCTGTAGCCCAGGCTGTAGTGCAGTGGTGTAATCTCAGCTCACTGCAACCTCCTCTTCCTGGGTTCCAGCCAGTCTCTTGCCTCAGCCTCCTGAGTAGCTGGGATTATAAGCACCTACTACCATGCCTGGCTAATTGTTGTGTTTTTAGTAGAGACAGGGTTTCACCATGTTGGTCAGGCTGGTCTTGAACTCCTGACCTCAAGTGATCTGCCCGCCTCGGCCTCCCAAAGTGCTGCTATTATAGGTGTGAGCCACTGTGCCCAGTCCTGAATGTCAAAAAGAAGAAAACTTGGTCCATATTCACCTGGCCTTCAATAGGGAAGGACTTTGAAAGCATGGAAACGACAGGAGTAACACCCAAAAACAAACTGACAACATAAAAGTTACAAATATGCCCGGTGCAGTGGCTCACACCTGTAATCCCAGCACTTTGGGAGGCCGAGACAGGTGGATCACCTGAGGTCAGGAGATCGAGACCAGCCTGGCCTACATGGCGAAACCCTGTCTCTACTAAAAATACAAAAACTTCGTCAGGCGTGGTGGCAGGCGCCTGTAATCCCAGCTACTCAGAAGGCTGAGGCAGGAGAATCACTTGAACCCAGGAGGTGGAGGTTGCAGTGAGCTGAGATTGCACCACTGCACTCCAGCCTGGGTGACAGAGTGAGACTCTGTCTCAAAAAAAAAAAAAAAAAAAAAAAAAAAAAAGTTACAAATACATCTACTTCAGAGTACATCAAAATATCAAAAGACAATAAGCTGGGGGGAAATGGTGAGGAATCTGGGAAAGGATCAATGTTTTTGATATTTATATCAATGTTTTTGATACTTATGAAGTAAAAAAAGAAAAAAAAATTGACACCAGTTGCTCATATTCAGCAAACCACGAAATAAAATGGCCTATAAACATAAAAATATTTCAACCATACAATTATTGCCTATCAAAATAAAGCAACAGACAAATGCTTTTAAGATAGGCTCACTGTAGAATTGTTTGTATAAACTCTCTGGAAAGCAATTTGCTAAGAGGTCTTGAGAGGCTTAAAAAATGTTTATGTCCTTCAGCTCAGTATGGTCAGCCCTCTGTATACATGGATTCCACACCTTTGGATTCAACCAACCGCAGATCAAAAATATTCAGAAAAAAATCCCATCTCTACTAAAAATATACAAAACTTTATCTGAGCATGGTGGCGTGCGCCTGTAATCCCAGCTACTTGGGAGGCTGAGGCAGGAGAATCGCTCATGAGGGAGGAAGAGGTTGCAGTGAGCCGAGATAGTGGGCAACAAGAGTGAAACTCCATCTCAAAGAAAAAAAAAAAAAGCCGGGCGTGATGGCTCACGCCTGTAATCCCAGCACTTTGGGAGGCCTAGGAGGGCGAATCACCTGAGGTCAGGAGTTTGAGACCAGCCAGTCCAACATGGCAAAGCCCCGTCTCTACTAAAAGTACAAAAATTAGCTGGGCATGGCGGTGCGCACCTGTTATCTTAGCTACTCGGGAGGCTGAGGCAGGAGAATTGCTTGAACCCAGGAGGCGGAGGTTGCGATGAGCCAAGATGGCGCCACTGCACTCCAGCCTGGACAACAGAGCAAGACTTTGTCTCAAAAAAAAAAAAAAAAGAAAAATTCAGGAAAAAAAGAAAAACATTAAAAATTAAAATTACAACAATTAAAAATAACACAAAATTTTAAAAATACAGTACAACAACTATACAGCATCATAGTATTAGGTATTAAAAGTAATCTAGAGATGATTTAAAGTATATGAGGGGATGTGCATAAAATTCTACACCGTTTTATATCAGGGACTTGAGTATCTGAGGATTTTTATATGTGTTGGGGGAGTCCTGAAACCAATCCCCCACAGACACTGAGGGACAACTGAAATTCCAGCTCAGGAACTTCTGTCAATAGCACCGAGCTATTATTTGGTTGAAAGTGATAGAAAGCACAACTCAGTTTAGGAGACAAATGAAACGCATTGGCCTCTGAAACTGAAAAGAGCAGGGATTCTTGCTGGAGGCACAGTTAATCAGGAGTACAATGTCAGCAGAATCCAGTCTCTTCGTTTCTGAGTTTGATCGCCCAGGTCTTGGCTTTATTCTCAGGCTCAGTGTAAACAAGACGCTTCCAGCAACCTCAGGATTGCCAGCACCCTCTGAAGCAGAAGTCAGAGAAGAGAGAATGCCTCTTCCTAGCTACTCCTTGGCCAGTCTCAGGATTCACTCTGATTAGATCACCTTGGGTCATGCACCTCTTTTTAGACAACCATTAATTAGCCGGGACTAGGCACTGTGTCATTCCTGAACTAATCTCTGTAATGAGGGGGATTCCATACTCTGGATGGCCAGGCCTGGGCCCAATTTTTGAGATTTAGTGAGATGGAATACCTTTCGTGGCTAGAGGCCATTCCCCGGGAGCCAGTGATGGATGCCACATGAACTACACGGAATCAAACTAGGTGAGGGGCGGTTCCCCCAAAGGGAAATCAGGGCACTGACTCACTGAATTCAGGGGGAGGTTGGACTTGGTACTGGGCAAACAGAAGCAAGAAATGCCCATGACAGATGCCAACAAAGTTTCTGCACAAAGATGTTCATCACATTGTTATAGTAGCCCCAACTGGAAAACCCTAAGAATCCTAGAAGAAGAGATTAACGAATTATGCCAAAACATGTTAAGATTCTGCAGCCATTAACATATTTTCAAAAATATTTAATGTTAGAAAAATGTACAAGGTATAAAGCTAAGTGAAAACAGAAACCAAGAAGGAGTTTTAAAAAGGTAGACTAGAAACTCAATTTAGTAAAAATTATACATATATAAGAGTAGAAGGAAATCTACTAAAACAATGCTCTAAGCAGGAGGATCAAGACCCTTGGGGAGAGCAGCATATATTAGACCCACCTAGTGTAGTAGACGAAGTGATCAGCCCCAGTAGTGTACATCCACACTCTTGCCAGGCCTCCTGGTGGACAGAACAGTCATCCCCATCTCTTGACTTGGGTTGGCTGTGTGCTTTGGCCCATAAAATATCAGTGGATTATGACACGGAGGCTTAAAACATAATTGTGCAGTGCACTTACCACCCGTGAGCTCGCCCATGAAGAGAACCTGCCTCAGGGAGCCCCCCCTCTTTCCAGGAGGATGACAGTCATGTGGTGCAGAGATGGACCCAACCTGCAGCTGGCAGGCACCTAAATCAGTCAATCCTCAGCCAACCCACAGACTCATGAGTGAGAGACAAATGCTTCTTCTACCTGCAAGCCAGGGCAAGTTTGAGGTAGCTTGTTACACAGCATGATAGCAATAGCTGCCTGAGACACCTGCACACTTGTTCAAATTCCGTGTTTTCTCCAACCTAAGCATCACCCCTTGTGGGAAACCAGGCCATCCAAGGGCATGGATCCTGTGTCTCAGGAATGCTGGGATGCATAAAAGTGGAGAAGAGCTCTGCCGTGTTAACAGTGGTTATCTCCAGATTGTAGGATTTTTTATTTTCTTCTTTATACTTTTGTGTATTTTCCAAAGTTTCTGTGATTAACACGTTTTTTTATAACCAGAAAGAAATACTGTATTAAAAAATTAGAAACCAACTCTTCTTGGCACCTCACCAATCCTCACCCTTGGTGTCCCCAAGAACAAGAGGAATTGTCAAATCCTTCACCCACGTAACTGTCTTCAAGTCTCTGGAGAAAGGTACTTGGCGCTCCACATATTGGGTTTTCTCAAAGTTCATTAACTCTAGTTCTTGTATGAGCACCTGCCCTGACACCACCACCACTGGCTCCTGCTCTCTGAAGGGGTCCCCTTTGGTCTCTAACTTTAAATCTTGGCGTCCCAACCTGAGTCCTATTCTCCAGGTAAGGAGGCTGGCCAGACAGGGATTACAGGAAATATGTTGGAGAGGCTTCCCTGCCATGGCCTCAGCTGAAAAGGTGCTGGGCATTCCAGCTCCACTCCCACCCCCTTCACTGGGGGCCAGATGCCCGGCCCAGCCCTGCTCTTGGCTCAGGAGCAGCCAGGCCACTTGGGAGGCCTGTGCTCCCAGGCTGTAAGTGCCAGTCTGGCCAAAGCCACTCCATGGGAATGTCTCAAACGTCTCCAAACCTGGGGGTTCCTCCATTTCCCTTGACTGGAGTCTCCAGAAGGTGCTGGCACTGTTGCCGTGCCCTTTGCTGCCAAAACTTGCTCAGCCCTCGCTGGCGGCTGCTGGACTTTCTGTAGGACTCAGTCATGCATGGGATGCTGCATTCACAGATCCAAGAGAGGGAGCCTCATCCCCACCTGCTCTCCAGCACCATGAACAGTGCACATGCTGAGGGCAGGAGCCCTGTGTCCTTTGTCTCCAACTCCCTGTGCCTACCCGGGGGGCTGGCACAAAGCAGGTGGTGCTCGGTGTTGAAGGAACAGGTGCGTGTGTGCATGAACAAGGGAGTTAGGTTCCTCACGGGGTACCAGAATGCTGCTTAACTGGCTACCGTGCGTCCCTGAGTTGTCCCCGCAACCTGTGAGCCAGAAAGTTTTTCCTAATCCCCTTTTATAGGAGGAAACTGCAGCTCAGTGTGAAAATGTGCCTTGTCTGAGGTTACACAGACAGTCAGTGGTTGAGCCTGGACATGAATGCAAGTGCATTGGGCTCCAAATTGAACCACTGTCACTGTCACAGGACAGTTCAGTAGTAAAGGAACTGTAAGAACAAGAGCTCACGTGTGGGATGCTTGCTGGATGCTAAGCTCATTACAGCTTAGGCAGCTTTCCCTGCAGGAGTGTTTATCCCATTGTACAGATGAGGCTCAGACAGGTTAAAAGCTTTCCCAAGGTCACACAGCCATCATGTCTGCCTCCTTTCAGAGTTAGAGCTCTCAGCCACTATAGGCTGAAGGGAGCATGATAGTGAATCGTGATCTAGAGGCAGATTGGATGGCTCAAGCGCAAATGGAAGACAGCCCACAGACAGAATCAAGGGATGAGTGTGTTATTGTGTATCCCTGCCCAGGTGTGGTCTGAGGACCACATCATGGGCATCCCCTGAGAGCTTGTGAGAAAGGCCGAATCCGCATTCAAGTGAGGTCCCCAGGCGATCCGTGTGCGCGGTAAGGGTTGCAAGTGCTGGTCGGATTTGCTCTGAGGTGGGTCTGAGTCTAGCATTGCCTTCCAGTGAGAAAGTGACTCTTGTGGACAGCTGGCATCATCCAAGGCTTCTGCTGCAGGGGCTGTGACCCAAGAGACATGAGGACCCTGGCCAGCCAACCTTCGACCCCCAGCTTGCACTGGTGTGGACACACACTCAAGCTGCAGGACACAGGGCGGGATAAGCCCCAGTCCTGAGTGTGCTTTTGGGGAGTTTCCTTCTGCCCTGATGGCTGTTTTTCCCATCCCTCTCTTCCCTGGCCACTTCCTGTCTCACCTCCTCCATGAAGCCTTGCCAGTTGTCCCTGCCCTAGGCAGAGACAGCAGAGCTCTCCCTGGGCTTCCAGCCTCTCCCACAGGCTCCTGAGAGCACCTGCCTTGTTACAGTCATCACTTAGTTGTTTACACTCTTCTCTTCCCCGCTGGAAGGAGAAGTTCTCAAGAGGAAAAGCTTTGTCTTAACCACATACCCAGAGCCCAGTGTGAAGCCCAGTCCAGAACAAGCCCTCGGTAAATCTGTGTTGTACATCCTCATGTCCTCAGAACACATGATGAATGAATGAAATTCTCAAGAATAGGAGTAAATCTCTAAGTGAACATTTTAAGAAAGGTGTAGAAGTCAAAAGTGAGGGATATTTAAGGGAGGGCAGAAGAATATTAGCTACAACTTGGTCTTCGGGATCAACTGTGTCCTGTGCACAGGGCACCACACCACCTCCCGGGATGAGCTGCCTCTCTAGCACCCATTGGAGGAGCCCTGCGCAGCCGGCCAAGTGCCCATGAGTTTTCCAGGGGAATTACTGGGGGAAGAGTTCCCTCGCCCAGCCTCCACAGCATCATAAATCACAGGAATTCTGTCACCTGTCACCCTAGGCTGCTGCCAAGGAATATGGAGGGAGAAGACTCATGAGCCAAGGCGAGGATGGCATCTGTCTCCTGGGAGCCAGCAGGACTTATCCTGGGCTGAGTGCAGCCAAACAGGCCCATGGGGCCCTTTCAAGTCCCTCAGACTCCCTGGCCCTACTGACCTTTAACATGGAATTGGGATGGGAAGGGCTAGAAAAACAGGATGGGCACCCTAGGGCGGTGTGTTTGTGTGTGTGTGCGTGTATTTAAATTACTGTCTGTTCCTAGATTATTCACGGTGGCTGGATAGATTATCACCAATTCTAAAGAATGGATTTGGGAAGATTTGACTAAAAATAAGATCTCATGATAGCTATAAAATTGGCTGATGAGGGGGTGAGGTCGAGAGCTCTCTAACTTTCTTTTCTTTCACATAGAGCAGTGTAGCACATCATTGAAAGGATTTCAAGGCTGGGCGCGGTGGCTCACGCCTGTAATCCCAGCACTTTGGGAGGCTGAGGCGGGCGGGTCACGAGGTCAGGAGATCGAGACCATCCTGGCTAACACAGTGAAACCCCGTCTCTACTAAAAAAAAATACAAAAAATTAGCCGGGTGTGGTGGCGGGCGCCTGTAGTCCCAGCTACTGGGGAGGCCGAGGCAGGAGAATGGCGTGAACCCGGGAGGCGGAGCTTGCAGTGAGCTGAGCTCGCGCCACTGCACTCCAGCCTGGGAGACAGAGCGAGACTCCGTCTCAAAAATATAAAAAAAATTTTTTTTTAAATTTCAAAAAGTTGATATAAGACCTCTAACAATTTAAATGTTACTGTCACGTCCTGCACTGGATATGGTGTGAGGTGTCCTCCATCATTATTTGTTTCTGCATGATTGATTTCAATTTTTCTATTTCCTATGAGCACCCATAAGAAATTATGTTAGGCAAGATGCTGCTATCTAGAAGATGAACAAACTTTAATTTTCTTCCAGCAAATACTATAAAGGTGAGAATTGCGAGAGTCGAAAAGCCAGTTTGACAGGAACAAGTGGTCAGCCTGGGAAAGGCAGGTGCTTTCAAGGGCAACCAACACTGATGCCTGGGCTCCGAGGGAGATAGTAATTAGCTCAAGGTCACACAGCAAACAGGCAGCAGAACCCAAGTCTGGCTGACCTTAAGGCTGGGATGCTTTTCCTGATCAAAGCTTCTCAGACTTTCCCCCAACATCCCTAACGGCAAAGGAGAGTGAACTCGGACCTGCAGGGCACTGGCGCGGAGGCCGGAGGGGAAGCACAGGATTTCTTTGCAGTTTCATCAGAAAATTTTATATAAGTGAATTTGCATTCTATTTCATAATGCGTTGCTCTAGTACAAAAATTATGTTTTGTCCTTGTAACAATCTCACAGTAAAAGAAATTATCCAGGAAGCTGCACTTCAAGTCCCACCTGGCAGAGCTTGGAGACCCGGGACCTCTAGGGAGTAGCTGCCCTCACCCCACACAAGCCTCCACTATCTGTAAACACAGGCTCCTGTTTCAAGAAGTTTTTACCAACCACTCCAAGCCCAAGTTTTTCTGAGCTTTGCTCTCCAGGGGCCTGGAGCATTTCTCGAAATCACAAAGCCTCGAGCTTTTCCATTTTTTATGTTCTAGGAGATGTTATTTGGGGAATTCCCTCAGGCACTGCGCTCTGCTCCGTCTAATGGAGGCTGAGCTGCGCTGGTGTCCGGTTGCCCCATCCAGCCAGCCAGGTGGGCCCCCACTCTCCTGCAGCTCCACATCCAGCCCACCACCAAGCCCTGTCCATGTCCCCTCCTGCTCTTGGACCTTTTTCCACTTTTCCCCATCTCTGTGCCCCACCTGGACTTGACCACGCCCATCTCTGGCCTGGACCACTACAGCAGCCTCCTTCCTGGTTTTCTGCTTCCACTCTTGCCCTCTCAAACCCATTCTCCTCACAGCAGCCCCAGCAATTCCTCAAATAAACAAAATCAGTCGTGCCCACCCTCCCTCTTGCCCCTTCCATGGCTCCCTATTGCCCACATGTCAACCCATTTTCCAATGCCTACAAAGCCTGCATGGCCTTGGCCACCTTTCCAGCCTGATATGAAGCACTCACTTTTCCCCTTTATTCCTGTGCTCCAGCCAGACTGGCCCCTCCCAGTTGCTAGAATTCACCAGGCTCCTTTTCAGGAGGTTCACTGATACTGTCCTAGCTAACTGTATTGTTGTGCCTTTAGCCCTTGCCTACTCCCACTCATTTATTCAGGGCATTTTTCCTGAGTGCCTGCTACGTGCCTCGCACTGTGCTAGGTACTCAGTGTACTGTGGTGACCTAGTTCTTGCCCTCTTGGAGCTTATTATCTAACAGGTGGAGAGATACACGGGAATAATCACGAACTGTGAGAAATGCTAGGATGGGAAATAGCAAAGTGCAATGGAAGAGACTATCAGGGTGGGGACAGGGAAGAGGACAAATGAAGCCTCTTCCAACTCATCCTTAGACCTCAGCTCAAAACTCACCTCCTCTGAGACGCCTCCCCTCCCTGCTAGACAGGCCAGGCCCTTGCTCATCTGCTCTACAGTTCCCTGTTCTCTTCTTCCCCAGCACTTGCCATAATTTGCAATTAGACATTGATTTGTGCAACTAGAGCAGTGGGGAGGAATGTGCTGTAGAATACCTACTCTGCCTCCAGTGGGAGCTTGGGGAGGTGTCCCCATCCCCAAGCCTGTGTTCATCCACACAATCATCTAGAGATGTATCATTAACCCATGCCATAGAGGAACTGACTGAGGCTGGGAACAAGAGAGGCGGTGTGAGTCATCTAATGCTGCCTAACAAATTATCCCAAAGCTTAGCAAAACAATCACCATTTATTATCTTATTCCTATGCGCCAGGGATCTGGTCATGGCTGAGAAGGGTCCTTTGGCTCTGGGTCTTTCCAGAGGCTTTGATCAAACTGTTAGCCAGGGCTGCAGTCTCACCTGAAGGATCGACCAGGGAGAATCAGCTCCCAATTTCACTCACACAGCCATTGGCAGATGAGGTTCCTCCCTGGCTGTTTGACTGAAGGCCTCAGTTCTTTGCCAGCTGTTGGTGGGGGTATCTCCCTCAGCTCCTGGCCCTGTGGATCTTTCCATAGAGCAGTTCCTAACATAGCAATTGAGGGAGTGAGGGTGAGCCAGCAAGCTGGAAGCCACAGGCTTTGGGAATCCTAATCTCAGAAATGACAGCCCATCACTTTGCTGTGCTGTATTGGTTAGAAGCAAGGTCCAGCCCACACTCAAAGGAAAAGATTACCCAAGGGCTTGAACACAGGAGATAGAGGGGGCGGGTAGTCACTGGGAACCATTTAGAGGCTACTGATCACAGAGGTCACATAATCTTCCCAAGCTCTCGTCGCTAGAATGTGTTCCAGCTGCCTTTGGGAGCTGGGCTCTCTGTGCCCACCACAGGGAGCGAGGACAGGGCAGGAACAGGCAGCTTTCTCCAAGCCTGGGGGCCTCCTGCTACTGGTCTTGGCCTTTCTGAAAACCACAGCAAATGCACCTGCTCCCATAGAAACTAGAGATGGTTTCCTGCCCAGCCCAGGAGGCTGAATGGGTTACAAGCATTTGCCATGTGAGCTGAAAAACGCTAGCTTTCAAAACCCAGGCCCTGCGGAACCCACAAAGGGGTGAATGGCTGGAAAACGGGCCCATCTGTTACCCTCCTGGGGCTGTGTGTAAACTGAAGAGGGGGTTATGCCATGGTCCTAACCCAGCCTTACAAAATGACTTCTCCTCCCGATTTTCTTGCCTTACACTTGAAAAGCCATTCATGCCTCCTCTGGGGCCCTCTCTGGGGGTTCAAGAAATCCCACAGTTCTTTTGTTTCTCCTCTCAAAAACGAATGCACTATATATCCTGTATCCCTGGGCTGGTGGAAAATTAACTCTCAGTTATTTGGGGGAACTCCCTCCCCATCTTCACCCCCAACCCCATTGGGGTGGCATAGTCTGGGGCAACTTAGTGCAGAACAATTGGAGGTTATTTCCCCAGGAGAATGTAAGCTGAGTGACAGCAGCGACTTTCGTCAGTTTCATGCAGTGATGTGCAGTGGGTGCCTGGCACATAGTTGATGTCCAGTAACTCTTTGCGGAATGTTGAATGAATGCCTTTTGCCTTGTTGCTACACCCCTCACCCAAAACATGCTCCTAAGGGAAGGACAAAGGAGTCTCCGCCAGGCTAGGGGCCCGAGTTCCCTTAGGCAATACAGGCTTGTCCTCTCAGGATCCAACATGTGACTTGTGAGTGAGGAGTCACTGTACTGCACTACGAGTCTCTTCTGTCCTAGGACACCTGCTTCTACCCTTCCTGGATTCCAGAAACTTATCCCTACTCAGCCAGATCCACCTCCCCATTCCCTAATCCCCCCAGTCCCACTGTTCTTCCTAGAAAGATCCTCTTTTCTCAAAAACAAAAGCCTCTTTCTCACCTTTGCCCTTGGGGGTGGGAGCCAGGACAGCCATTGGCTCCAGGGCCAGCCCCCAGCTCTGCTCCCTGGGACTGGGGCAAGGGAGGAGTGAGGGGAGGGCTAATTCTAGCTCTTCTTTTTGATCTTTCCCAGCAGTGAAACAACACCTGAATTTGTATCTCAACAAGTTTTCCAGCTCAAGGTTGCAGGAGGAGAGTGCTGACACCCAGCAGAGGAAACTCAAAGTCTGAGTCGAGCCTGCACTCTGCATGGAGGTGAAGTGCTTTACTTCCTGGGGGCCTGGTCTTCCTACCAAGCACCCTTCCCGCAGCTGGCGGGGTGGGGAAGGCGTTGTCAAGTGAATAAAATAGCACAGTGTAACCAGCATTGGGAAAATGGCCGCTCTTGCCAGCATGGGTGTGGCTGCCTGAAATGCCTGCATCATAGCTTCATTCCATTGATCTAGGGAAATGGCAGACAACCCCCTTTTCAGGCACCCAAACACCATCCTTGTTGGGGCTCCTCCCTGTCACATGCAAATCTATACCAGCTAACAGAAGCTGTGAGTCTCAGGCCTCATGGTGACCTTGTCCCCTTTAGGCTTAGTCACATCAGGAGGAAGGAGACTCAGGCCCCGAATAGCCACCAAGCAAAGCCCACATTTGTTAGGCACTTACTGAATGCCAAGTACAATGTTAGTGCTTTTCACGATCATCTCATGTAATCTCTGAGATAGGAATGAACACTCCCACTTTACAGGTGAGGAAACCGAGGCCCAGAGAGGTATGACTTGCTCAAGGAGTAATGCCATGGGAAGGGTGACATGAACATACTTGACTCCGCTGCCCACACTCAATTACCATGGCCTCCTGCTCCCTCCAAATCCCAATAGCAAGGGATCAGCACCAAAGGAGGACAGACATGGTGGGGAAATTCAAAGGGATTCATGACCATCTGGGCAATCCGGGAAGGCCTCATGGACAATGACCCAGGATTTGAAGGACAGGTGGTATCTGACAAGTGGGCATTCCAGGAGGAGCAAAGGTACAGAGAGGTGTGAAAGCACAAGGAAGTTTCCAGGCCCTCAAAGCCATCCCTGTAAGCTCATGTATTACTGGACAAGTGGGGAAGTCAGGGAGAGAAGGTGAGAAAGGTGGGCTGGGGCTCCATTGCAGAGAGTGGGATGACGTCAACCTGGGAGAGCTCTCTGGGTCTGACCAGGCTGAGAAGGGCCAGACCGTGAGTGGCATGGGCAGCAGAACCCAGCCCTCAAATCTGGGGCATCTAGTACCCAGGTACACAGGTCCTTTGCTGGAAGACAGGACACCCAAAGCCTCCTGCTTCTCTGGACTTGTGAAGCCCCAGCTGCCATTCCCTGACCCCTCCACCCAGACACCTGGACAACAGGGAGAAGGGGTGCAGGAAAGTTGGAGCAAATTCATTCCAGACATAACACATGGATCCCCTGCCATGGGCAGCCCCTAACGATGCTGTCCGCATTTTCGATGCAGACCCAGCTTGAAAACCCACTGAACCCTTCTGCAACTTTTTTCCTTCTAACCAGGCTTTAGAGAGCTTACGAGGAATCTTGATTAGTTAGACTAAGGAAATTACATTTTCCCTGCTAATTGAGCTAAATTTGAGGAAATATTCTGTTACGCATACACTGAGATTCTTGTAAGATTGTGTGTGTGTGTGTGTGTGTTTAAAGCCTTCATTACTACAAATATTAAAACAAAACAAAACATTTTTAACCACCCAGATTGTCCAACCCTCTCACTGAGTGAGGAACCAGAAGACCAGAAAGGGCCTGGGCATTGCCTGGGGTCACACAGCAGTGAGTGGCAGAGCCCAAGGGCCCAGAATTCCTCATGGACTCCAGCCCAGTGCTCCTTCCACACTCCCATGCTGGCTTGGTTTGGAACTGCTGGGGCCTGAGGAAGGGCAGAGAGTGAGCCCAGGACTCCGGGCTTAGTGCAGCCAAACTTGAGGGCTCATCAAAGCCTTGGCTGAAAAGACTCTTCACCCATACCCCTCACTCAGACACCATGGAACCTGGCTCAGTCATTCCTCCACAGAGGGAAGCTAACACGCCTTGGAATGAGCACTGGTTGGGGAGTCAGGAGTCCGGGCATCCAGCCCAGCCAGGCCACTTCTTAGCTCAGCAGCACTGGGCTGCTCCTGTCACCTCTCTGCCTTCCTCGACAGTAAAAAAAAAAAAAAAAAGAGAAACCCCCCGAAAACAAATGGGGGTCAGGGGCGGGGGCAGGTAACACAGCCCCTGTAGTCACATGCAGAGTGAATTCGAAACCAGCTCTGGAGTCACACTGCCTGGGACTGAATCCCACTTCAGTGCTATGTGACTAAGGCAAGGAACTTAAACTCTCTGTACATGTTTCCTCACCTGTGAAATAGGGATAATAATAACAGGACCTACCCCCATAAACCAGTTGTGAGGAAATTAAGTAAGATAATTCTGTATATGTGGAGAGTTCAGGATAGCGCCTGATACATAGTAGGTGTTCTGCATAACTGTGTAAATAACTGTAAAAAATTACCTGCTATTGTTAGTGCTCCTTGAGCCTCCATTGACCTCACACTCCCTACCCAGGACATGATACATGCTTGGAAGACTCAGATGTCTGTATGCCCAGAGCCTAGCACTGTACCTGGGACTTACGTAGTAAGAGTGGGGTGCGGGGGGCAGGGGCGGGGGGCAGCAGCAGGAAGGGGAATTGCTCAATACACGCTCCTGGAAATATTAATTTTTTGAAGTGGGTGCATGCAATGCACTGAGCCCCCCTCCCCTACAAACCCTCCCTCCCACACCCAAGCAGCTCCTCCAGGACTCAAGGGCTGGTGAATGAATCTTTGAATGATAAATATTCCTATTTTGATGTCCATTAATAATGAGCTTGTAGGCAAGATAAGTCATCTAGACCTGGTTCACGGATATCCCTACAATTCCAGAGCCACAGAGTCAACGATCCTGGACATTCATTCATTCAACAAACATTAACTGGGTGCGTGGCAACCTACTGATTCATGAGTTGGAAGAGGGTAAAATATTATATAGAAGCCATACTTAATGTTATTGGACACGTGTTCCCTAAGCGCCTATCCTCTGATCTTGTGCAAACTATACTTATGTGACCTTGTTTATGAATTAATGACGGCCAGCTAATCCTTCAGAAGACTCCAATTTTAGGTTTGCGCAAAAGCCCTTCAGCCTTTACAAACGAGGACCTGTCTTTCTGGGTTGAGCTAACTCCTCTGCTAGTTAAAAGCTTTCTGTGTCTTTAAAAGGGGGAGGCATCCTATCAAATGGGCCCTAACGCATAGGCTGAAGGCACGTGAAGTCCCACCCACTTTCTATGACGTCCTGCGTCCCGGCTTCTGATTGCCCGCCTGAGACGTCAATCGCAGGGCGTGTGTCTTGCTGGGACACAGTGGAGGTCTAACCTTTGGTTTGCGGAGCGGTCGGGTGTATTCGCCGCCGCCCCCACGCCCTCGAGGTCCCCGCCACCGAACCAGCGGCGGAGCCCGCCCGCGCCTCCCGCGGCATTCCCGCACCGGATCGCTCCTCGCTGGGGCGGGACCTGGCCTGGCGGCTCTGGTCACTATGGTCAGTGATCGTGGGGGATCGCGAAGGGGGAGCGGGCAGGGGGCGCGGTGGGCGGGGTCGCTGCCGGAGCGGGTGCACCCGCGGGACGGGGGTCGGACGCGAGGCTCAGCCCCCAGCTCGCCCCCGCCGCTTTCCGACCCCCTGAAATACGGAGTCCGGACGGACACTGAGGGCCAAGTCGCGCCCCCCTGTACCCCGTGGATGTGCAGCTAAGGAGGTGCAGCTCGGCCCCGAGCCCCCGCCCCCAGTGTGTCCGCCCCAGGTGGCCCGGGGCGCCGCCTCGACGGCGCTGGGTGGGCGCCCTCGACGGAAGCAGGGACAGGGAGGCTGCAGCACTACGGGTCGCCTCCTCTTTGTTAAGTAGCCCCCCAGTCAGCAGTCCACGGCCCCACCCACCCGACGGCTCGGCCGTCAAAGACCTCCTGGCCCCTGCCCCAACCCCAAGGGAGGATCTAGGGGTTGCACGGGGGACCAGGTCGTCTGCTCCGTGGGCGACTAGACCGTCTCCATCTTTGGAGTCAGGACCCACGTAGAGAGGATGCCTCAAGTTGTGAGGCGCATGAGTTAGGGGTCGGGGAAAAGAAAATACTCAGGAATCCCTGATGGAGAGCCTTGTCTGCGCAGAACGAGGCCCAGAGACCCTCTGAGCCAGGCTAACCCTGGGCTTGGGCAGGTGGGGAAACTGAGGCCAGACAGGGCAGGGCTGGTACTGATTGTGGTGGACCTGGGGCTTGAACCCAGGCTCTGGACTCTCAGTTCAGTGCTCTTTGTGTTACATCGGCTCACCTTCCAGGTTGCCGTGGGGTCAGGCATCCTGCAGGGGACTGGGTGGCACGGCTGCCTAAGACCCTTCAACCCTGAGCAGGGGGAGCCTGTGGAGTGAGGGCTGGGTGGCTTGAGTCGGGGCCACACAGCCCCAGGTTCAAGTCTCACTTCCACCTGTTGGAAAGCGAAGAGGCTTTGGTTGGTCCGCTCTCCCCCTCAGCACCGTTTTGCACATCTGTGTCATGGGAACCATGTGAGATGATTAGCTGGAGCTTTTCCTGTGACAACAGAGTCCTGGAAATGGGTGTGCACAGATGCCTGGTTCTTCAAGCTTAGCCTCCTCTCTCCTATGACTGGGCAGGAAAATGGGTCACCACGGCAGCATGCTGCCGGGCTGGGGCATGGGTCAAAGCCTGGTCATGGCCTGGCATGATCTGGGTGTGGCATAGGCAGCCAGGGCACTCGAGCTGGGACTGTCCTTGCCAAGCCAGCCTGCTGCTTGGGGCGTAGCTGGGGGCCTCTGGAGCATCTGGAAGCACCAGCTTCCTGCTTCCACTTGGTGCCCAAGGGTTTACCTGGTTGAGCTGCTCCTGGAAGGCAGCCCAGGTGTTTCTGCATCACCCACCAGGGAGTGGTGGAGCTGGGGTAATGATGGGCTTAGCCACCCGGGAGCTGGAGGCTGGCATGCCCTCTGGCCACCACTCGGCAGCTGAGAGCACAGCAGAGGCAGTAGCTGCTCTTTGTGCCATGCAGTGAGGCCGCTCACTCTGCTCCCTATCTGCCCTGACTCAGGAGACTGGAAGTTAGATGGCAGATGGGGTCCAAAGCCCTCACCCCTCACCGGGGGCTTGGGTGCCTTGGAGAAGGATGAAGTGGTTAACCCACTAAAATATGACGTCTGTCTGGTAATCACAGGGGTGGAGGCCATGCAGGGTCTTTTCCCTTCCCTTCACATGGCATTTATTGAGCACCTACTGCATGCGGGGACCATACTGGGCCCTGTGCTGCATGGTGGGTTTTTATGTTGAACTTGCATTGTGTGGATGGTGGTGACAGAAGGAATATCCTTGGAAAATACAGCATCTTCTTTGCTTTCCTGTTTCTACATCACTGGGCTAAGCTTGAGGAAGGGCGCCCCGTGGAAGACACAAAGACACTTGGGAAGGTAGGGGTGAGACAAGGACCAGACCTCTGGCAGGGACTGCAAATAGCTAGGGGTCTCGTGCACTCAAGGTGCATTTCATGTTTGACGAATGAATGAGTCAGACATAAGCAGGAAAACCACAGGGTCCTATTGTGCTTTGTTCTGTTATTTGTCAAACAGGCCCCCAGTGGGCGCCTTTGTCAGGCCTGTGCTGGGCACTGTGACACTGATGAGAAAGACAAGGTGCCTGCCCGCTGTAGGAGCTCACTGCCTGCTGGCCAAGACAGCTGGACACAAGCAGTGTCTGAGCTACAGGTCATGGCCTAAGAGGCCTAAGGACATTGGGAACACAGTGAGAGGTCAATATGCTCTGAGGGAGTGGGGGTGTTGGAAGGTTCTGCAGAGGAGGTCTTTTGAGCTGAGTTGAAGGATGTATATGAGTGTTCAAGAAGGATTTGGGAAGGGCACATTCCTTTTGGCGGGTGCGGGGGGACAGTGGGCTATCAGGCCTTGAAGCACGGTCAAGAATGGGGGATTTTGGCAAAGGTGAACAGCCTCTGAAGATGCAAGGAGATTGAGGGAGGCAGGGAAATTGAGTCTAGAAAATTCGGTGGGGTCAGGATGTTCTGTGCAGGGCCTCACTTGCTGTGCTGTGGGGTTTGGGTTTTATTCCACCAATGAGGGGGAAACCATAACATAATTTTGACAAGTAAGAGATGGTTGACTTGGACGACCTCTCTGACGATGAAGTGGACACAGGGTTGGAGGTAGCCAGGCTGGAGTCAGAGCCTGGCTAGTCCCATGCATGCATCTGTCTATTCATTCATGCAGTGTGTGAGCTTCCCAGGCTGCCATAACAAGGTACCACAAACTGGTGTAGAGCAACAGAAATGGATTCTTACAGTGCTGGAGGCTGGAAGCTCAAGATCAAGGTGTCAGCAGGGCCATGCTCCCTCTGAAGGCGCTAGGGAAGGTTCTGTTCCAGGCCTCCCTCCAAGCTTCTGGTAGCTCCTTGGCTTGTGGTTGCAGAACTCTGATCTTCACGTGGTGTTCTTCCTGTATGCCGGTCTGTGTCCTAATTTCCTCTTTTTATAAGGACACCAGTCGTATTGAATTAGAGGCCCACCCTACTCCACTATGACCTCATCTCAGCTAATTACATCTGCAATGACCCTATTTCCAAATAAGATCCCATTCTAAGGTACCAAGGATTAGGAATTCAACATATGAATTTTGGTGGGGGGGACACAGTTCAACCCATAACACTCAGTATACATTTCTGGAGCATGGCTGTGTGCCAGGCACTGAGGAGCCAGCACTGACAGGCAGACAAAGTCCCTGCCCTCATGGAATTGGCATTCCAGTGGAGGGAGCCGGGCAGCATGCGGGTAAACAGGCGAGCCTATGAGATCATGCCATGAAGAAATAAAGGTGAGAGGGATGGGGTGGGGCATGGGAAGGCCTCTCTGAGGAGGTGATGCCACCTGCATCTTGGGAAAGGCAGAGGAAGAATCCAGGTCAAAGGAGCAGCCGTGCAAAGGCCCTGGGGTGAGAGTGTGTCTTGTGAAGGAACACAGAGAGGGCCACATGGGGTCAGACATGGGAGGTCGTTGTCAAAAGATTGAGTCTTGGCCTAAGTGAGGGAGTCCAGTGGAGGGCATGGGGGAAGGGTGTGCCCTTGCTGGTTAAGCAGCTTGTATTGGCTGCTTGTGGAGAATGAGCTGGGATGGGGGCAGGAGTGGAAACCAGGAGGTCCTTGGGCAGATGTTGGTGCAGCCTCCCTGGGGGGAGATGATGGCAGCTTGGACCAATGGGGAGGTCGGGGAGAGAGGAGTGGAGAAGCACTTCTGGGTCTTGGCATCAGCTTTGCTTGGATGGGGAGGTGGAGAAGTCTGTCGGGGGTTGGGGGCGAGGTGGGCAGGAGAGCAGTCAGGAACACGCTAATTCAGTAATGTTCTCAGACTTCTGAGCAGGAGTGGCTGTGGAGTCAGAGCTCTAGGGAGAGGTCAGGCCCGGAGAGGAAGATCTGAGGGCCTGTTGGGAGGATGCTGTGTGAGTCTAGGCATAAGATAAGAGGGAAGGCCCGGGCCCAGGTCAGGGTCTCTGCAAAGCCAGCCAATAACTGACCCGGGGGGGAAGCCTCAGTGCAGGGTCTTGTCACTTTTCTTAGTGGAGCAGCAGAGAAGGGACATGTAGCAGGCTGAACAATGGCCCCAGTGATGTCCACGTCCTAATCCCCACAACCTGTGACTATGTTACCGTGGTGAGAGGGACTTGGCAGATGGGATTCCGTTAAGGATACTGAGTTATCCAGGTAGGAGCGATGATGTAATCACAAGTGTCCTTATGAGAGCAAGGCAGAGTGATGGGGGGGTGGGGGCCGGTGTGTAAGCCGGGAAACCCGGGAGCCTCTAGAAACGGAAGACAAGAAAATAGATTCTCCTCTAGAGCCCACAGAAGGAACACCACTCTGTCGCCATCTTGCTTTAGGCCAGCAACACTCCTTTCGGACTTGTGGCCTCCAGCACTGTCAGATCGTACATTTGTGTTGTTTTGAGACACTAAGTTTGTGCTCCTTTGTTACAGCAGCCACAGGAAACTCAGGGCACTCGGCTGCCCCCAAATCCATGGCTTCCAAACAATTATCATCGCTCACCTCATCAATACAAAAACTCTGAGGCCAGGCACTCATACCTGTAATCCCAGCATTTTGGGAGGCCAAGGTGGGAGGATTGCTTGAGCCCAGGAGTTTGAGACCAGCCTGGGCAACACAGTGAGATCCCATCTCAGAAAAAAAAAAAAAAAGAAAAAGAAAACAATGTTGAGCACTGCATGCATACATATGTCACATATCATACCCCTGAGTACACATCTGAAGGGATATTTCCTTCCAGCCCCTGGAGCAGTCCATAGTGCTGGGCCCATGGCTGCGGGCTGCTTGAGGAGTCCTTAGGTAATGTGGGCAGGTTTCAGGTACATACAGAGGCTTGGGAGGGAAAACCAGAAGACAGTGGGGACTCGTACTTTCCCTAAATTTGGAGGTGGGGCTCGGTACATGGATTAGGGATGGGGTATCAGGGGCAACCTCTCCAGCGTCATGGTGGGAGTTTTATACCCTGGCTCTTTAATCTCAGCTGGCGTTCCAGGGATGTAGGAGGAAGGACCAGCAGACAGATGTAGTGCTGGCTCCCACCAAAGACTCAAAGCCAGTCTGAACACCAAGCCCACGTCCTAGCGCTTTCTGCTAGTTCCCAGGGTTACTGGGGAAAAGCAGTGATTAAAGAACATCCTTTTCTCACTTTGAAATATATTCCTCCACGCAAGCTGCTAAATCTGTTTCCAAGCCACAGTGCTATCTGACTTAATTAATTAGCATCTATTTGCAAACCAGCAATTAAAGGGCTAAAGTCCTTTTAGGTGGCCTAATTAGGTCTGACAGGACATTGTCAGATGTGGCCCGTCCTTTCTCCATAACATCCTAGAAATTTTCAGCCATGGTTTTAAAAGCAATTACGAATGAGAGTCAGCCAGGTCAAGCATCATGCCTGATTTATGGGCTAGTAAATTGAGGGTGTGCCTGGGGTTCTTCTGGGAGCTTGAGTCTCTGGTCTTGCCAGGGGTGTGGCCAGAGCCCTGCTAGTGGGGAGTGGCAGGGGACCAACTTCGGCGGACTTGGGTCATTCTGGAGGTGCCAGGTGGGGACTTGAAGGGCCAAAGCGAGAATCCCCTTGTCCCCAGGTCCCCCAATAATTACATCTGGGACCACTGGTGCGCTGGAGCTAGCCCAAGGTTCCATCACCTGCAGATGGAGGTAGCCCACCTGTGAGACATTTGTAAGCAGGGGTAGCTCTTAAATAGTGTGGAGTAAAGGGAAAAAAATATCCAGAATATCTATAGAATAGTATTATGCAAACTTAAAATGCATGCATACTTACAAGTCTGTATTTTTTAAAAAGACAAATGCATTTCATTTATAAGAGGTACCTAGAGTAGTCAAATTCATTAGAGACAGAAAAGTAGAAAGGTGGTCGCCAGAGACTGGGGGCAAGGGGATGGGGAGTTAGTGTTTAATGAGTAGAGATTCATCATAAGTACACGGAAGAAAAAAAATGGGTATGGGAGTTTCAGTTTGGGACGATTAAAAGCTTTGGGATGGGTGGGGACGAGGGTTGCACTGTTGTGTGAATGTACTTAAGGCCACTGAACTGTGTACTTAAAAATGGTTAAAATAATAAATTTTTGGCTATGTATGTTTTACCATAATTGTAATAAAAAACAAATATATCTAGAAAGACATGCCATAGAGACCACCTATAGGGGCGTGGGGGCATGGAGGAATGGAAATAGGGATCAGGGACAAAGGACAACAAAACCTGAGAAAATTCCTTCCTGAGGCTGATGCCACAGTGTGTCCTGAAGGTGTGGTGAGCTCAGCTCTTAGCAGACGGGAGGGCTCCGAACTGCTATGTAGTATTTTCTTCTTTTTGGAAATGAAGTCTGTTGCCCAGGCTGGAGTGCAGTGGTGCGGTCACGGCTCACTGCAACCTCTGCTGCCTGGGTTCAAGTGAGTCTCCTGCCTTGGCCTCCCAAGTAGCTGGGACTACAGGTGCCCACCACCACACCCGGCTCATTTTTGTATTTTTAGTAGAGACGGAGTTTCGCCATGTTGGCCAGGATGGTCTTGAACTCCTGACCTCGTGATCCGCTCGCCTCAGCCTCCCAAAGTGCTGGGATTACAGAGGTGAGCCACCGAGCCCGGCCCTATGTAATATTTTCCCTTAACTTGGCTCTTTTAAAGAGCTTAAGTAGATTTGTCAAAAATGCAAATTTTATGTTAATAGAGCAAGTGGAAACCTAACTTGACTTTCCTGGCATAGGTGCCACCCCCATTCCTAATCCACCTTTAAATATTCCTCATTTTAACTGTTGATGGCAGTTTTCTGCATTGAAGTACTTATTTCTGCATGTTGAAGATTAATTCCTTAAATCCATTCCCCTCCTCCATTGATTACCTCCTCAGACACCCTGCAGAGGAAATGTAGCTGATTTTGTGTCCTCCTTCTGCCATTTTGGTTTTGGTTTCGGGCAGTCCAAGCACAAGCAGTATTAACTATAGTTGTTCTACTTTTTGATCTATGATTTAAAAAGACCCAAGCCATCATTTTAAGTCAGCTGTCTGTATAAACAACAAGGCTTTTATACAGTATAAACAAATTGTTAGATAAATAACGGGACTTTGGAATGAAGTCAGAGGGTGCGTGAGTGGGAACGAATTGGGCAGAGCAGGTGTGCTTGTTTTTCAGTATTACCTGTTTGTCCTCTTACCATCCACACAAGGCAGCAGAGGGAGAGCTTTCATTCTGAAATGTATAGAATCCTATGAATATTTGCTGTATTAGCACGCAGTATGAGTGCCAAATTAATTGTACAACTAGCAATTGTTATTATGCTAGTAATGTCAATCTTTCATGATTTAGAATAGACCAAAACATGTTAACTTTTTATAAATTTGCCTTTGAAGTCAATAAATCTGGCTTGGTTTAAGTTAAAAGAAAAAACACAAATGAAAATGGAATGATTTTAAGCTCCAAGTCAGAGGCCTGCCCACTCTTGAGAAGAGAGACTAGCAAAGTAGAAAGGAGTTCAAGGTATGCTAGAGATTGTCTTTCTCCTTGATGCGATCAGAAGGCTTGAAGGAAGTGGAAAGGCAAATCACTTTCCTTCCAGATATCACTGATGTATTTTACCACCGTGTCTGGATATTGCCTGTAAATCGTGTCCTGTTCCACCTGTGATGAGCATGTCTTGGGCTAGAAAATGCTGTTGTGGACACTGAGCCCCCAGGATCAGGAGCTGGATGGAGAACTTTCCTGGGTGAGGCCTCAGAGGCAGGAGGTGGGGACCTGGCCTGTTGATAAGAAGGCCCTAGGCTGCCCTGCGTGGAATGTTCCTTTGTGTTCAGCAGCCTTGGTCCCTCAAGACCTCTGCGCTCTGCCTGCCTAGCAGTTTGGCATGGTAGAATTTCCATGGGCTTCAGAGTCAGATAGATCTGCCTAAAATTACTTCTTAGCACAGGGCACCTGTGCTTGTCAGTAGAATGGGTATAATACCCATCTCGGGAGGTGGTCGTGAGGATTAAGTGAGATAATGGGGACGTGTCAGCCTCTCTCCCTGAGCCTAGCACATAGTATTTGCACAATAATGGCACCTGTTATCACTTCATACCTCTTGGGCCTAGGGTAGCAGATTGCCAGATCATCTTCCATGTGTTGACTTTCAGCCTCACGCTCGCAGGATGGCTGCTGTAGACATTGCATCTGCATTGACGGTGGGAAGGAGTAGAACGTTCCATCTCTGTTCCTTTTATCCAAAACCAAAAGCTTCCCCAGAAGTCCCCAGCAGACTTTTCATGGGTCCAGCTGGCCAACCCCAGCTACCTGGCTGCCCATAGCTGCAAGGGAGGCTAGGAAAATGGGAAAGAGGTAGGATTGTTGTGACTTACCCAGTCATTTTTCATCATGCTGTGGGATTCCATTAGTGGGGAGGAAACGGGTCACAGCTGATGAGACAGAAGCCCTCGGCACCTGCCCCCAAGTGTTGTCTGATTCCTCCTGATGGCTTTCCTGTTGCTTTGCCAGCCCACACTATGATGTCAGGGCAGAAGGAAGGAAGGAGCCTGGGGCTGGATTAATTTCGCAAAGAAGGGTTGGTACAGAGTGGAAGCTTCTGGAAGCAAAATCCAGAATCCCTTCTTCCCACCCCCCAAGTGTTTGCATGCCCTGTTTCCTCTTTCCTCTTTTGGAAACATTCTTCATCCAGTTCTTTTTTTTTTTCTTTTCTTTTCTTTTTTTTTTTTTTTTGAGACAGAGTCTCGCTCTGTCACCCAGGCTGGAGTGCAGTGGTGCAATCTTGGCTCACTATAACCTCTGCCTCCCCGGTTTAAGAAATTCTCTACCTCAGCCTCCTGAGTAGCTGGGATTACGGGCATGTGCCACCATGCCCAGCTAATTTTTTTGTATTTTTAGTAGAGACGAGGTTTCGCCATCTTGGACAGGCTGGTCTTGAACTCCCAACCTCGTGATCCACCTGCCTTGGCCTCCCAAAGTGCTGGTATTACAAGCATGAGCCACCGTGCCTGGCCCATCCAGTTCTTTAGGACAATGAATTCATCCTCTATTCTTAAGCTATCTTCTGGGAAGTTGCCCTGAATCCCCCATGTCGGGGGGAGATCATGTTTGGTGCCACCAGAAAGGGTGAAACAGAATAAAGTGTAAGTTCAAGGGAGAGCACAAGCCTGACTCAGATGAGGTGGGGAGATCAGGGAGGCTTCATGGAGGAGGTAGCTTTTATTCATTTGTATGAAAAATATCTCACCCCCTTCTCCGTGCCAGGCCCTGGGTGAATGGAAGATGGCAGACAGTATGACAAGCTGTCATTCCAGGCCCCCTAAAAACACCCCTGCCCAGTCCCAGCTTCTCCCCTGACCTGATACTGGACACAGGATCAGGGCCAGATGGAAGTTTGCCATCTGTCCCATGTGGAGACAGGAGCGACAAAAGTCATTTAGGCCTCATTATCTAATCTCATGGCCCAGCTTTCTGCTTCTGTGGGCTGAGCTTTGGAAAAAGCTAATCATCAAAAATCCGGATATATTTCTTCAGGTGGAGAAAGGGGTTTGTAGCATCAGAGGGCTCCTCTCTGAGCAGGATGGTGTTGGGTTGAGATCATTATCTAGTCAGTGATGAGGCTGAGAGGCTACCAGGGAAGGCCACTGTGGCCGGTGTGACATGAAAAAGGCAAGTTACAACTGCATGTCAACAATGATGGTGATAAATGAATGGAAAACTAGATTACTATTTACAAAAATCCTAATTAACAGTGACCATCCACAGTGCTCTATTGCATAAAAATGGTCTCCCTGGGTTGTGTGCAGGAGCCAGCCTCATTTATTTTAAGCGGTAAACTATAAGTGGCTTTAACACCATGTCTCTCACAGTATGTTCATGCTGCAATCAAAGCGACTCTGGGTGGGTTGGAGGCTAGAGATGCATCTCCTGCTTGTTTGAGCCCTGCTGACAAGATAGCACAAGGCAAAGAACAGGCCCACGGGGAGCTGGCTGCTAGAACGTGTCTCCTGCAGTTTCCTTCACCCTGAAGCTTCCTTTTGCAGTTGCCTCCTCTCTGTCCGCCAATTTCTTCTCGGGTCTGGAGAGACCCTGCCTGTAGGAGGCTTGTCTTTCTGGGTTGGAATTGACCTAGACCTAGAGCTGGGCTGTAGTATAAACTTTCGCCGGTAGGTGGTGCATGAAGATGCCCTCCTGCCCTGTGCTCCCTGAGCTCAGATCTCTGACACCTTCTCTGGCATCTCCATGTACCAGTGCCACACACTGCGGCCTCTTCTGGTGACCTTATCACCCCCTATCTTGATTGTTTTTCCCTGTAGACTGTGAGCCTTGTGGGTGAGGGAGCGCTAGACGTCCTTCCTTCTGTATTTCCAGCATGTGACACAGTGCTGGGCATGTGGATGTTCAGGAATTGTTGGATGAATAAAAGAATGAATGAACGAATGAATGAATGCATGAATGAGAGAAGAGGGATGGAAGGAGACAAAGGGCCTTATCCTCCAGCATGAAGGTTCGTTAAGTTCGAGGTACACATTCTGTGAAATGAATCAGGCTTCCAGTAAAAAGATGAGTTTCCTTATAACCAGGGCTATCTCTTCACGATGGCCCCGGCCCTCACTATCCCTGTCCTGGAAATGCGGTGATCCCAACGGGCATCTAGGATGCTGGTAACATACTCCCAGCATGAGAAGGTGGGAAGGTCTCATTCATTGTTGTCTGTAACTGGCAGTTCAGAGGCCACCAGCTCGGGGAGTCCTGTCCGTTGCTTTTGAAATTGTCACAGCATTTCTTCCTTCCCTATCTTTCAGAGTGAAACATCTTTCAACCTAATATCAGAAAAATGTGACATTCTATCCATTCTTCGGGACCATCCTGAAAACAGGATTTACCGGAGGAAAATCGAGGTGAGGCAGAGGGCAGGGAGAAGAGCATCCGAAACTAAACAGGCTGGAGTTGGGAGTGTAATGGTGATGCCTCTTTGAAGGCCGATAGTTTGGGCCAGGTTCCTGGGCAAATGAAAGGATTCCTAGGATATTTTGATGTTGGACATTTGCCTTAGCAATAAATCCTTTCATTCCAAAAAAAAAAAAGGATTTTTTTTTGTTGAAAAGTTTAGCACTATCCTAATGTTTTATTTACTCACCAATACTTCATTACAACTCTGTGAGGTAAGTACTTTTATTACCCCCATTTTACAGCTGAGGAAACTGAGGCACAGAAATTAAGTGGTGGCCATTTAGTTCATGAGTGGCCAAGCTAGGATTTAAACCCAGGCAGCTGAGTCTCAAGCCACATTCATAACTGCTGTGCTGGGAGACCTCTTGGAGGGAAAGTTTACGCCAGTGAGGCTAAAGGGATGTATGGGAAGGCTGCAGGGATCGCTCATGGAGCACTCACCCGTGGATGGCGGAGGAGCTGGGTGCCCACTCTGTCCCTCTGGTAGCAGGCCCCGGCCGCTCTCTGCACTCTGCAGGTCTTCCTCTCGCTGCAGGACAGGCTTGCTCTGGCACTGGCCCCACAGGCCCTTCCCTTCAAGTTCCTCTCAGACACGCAGCACCGTTGCTGGGCCCCATTACTTATCCTCAGAGACTCGGATAGGTCCAGCTTGGGTCAGATGTCCATCAGCAGCCAGGGGTAGTGGTGTGGGCATCATGTGATCCGAACGCCGCTGCGGGGCACTTCCAGGGCAGGAGCTGGGCTCTGCAGCCCACTGACTTTTGTGTCCCCCAGAGCCCTCCTGGGAGATGAGCCAGGGGCTCCAGAGAGTGCCTGCCTCCCCACTGCCAGCTGGCCTCAGGTGCGCCCAAGTCGGCTCTGAGCCTTCTCATGGCTATGGGGGGAACAGGAACTCCAAGACCCCTTGAAAACCATCCTCTGCTGTCAAAATGCTGCTTATAGTCCCATGAGGCAGGAAAGGGGATTCCAGGCCAGTTCAGAGGGACACCTACTTACTGCTAGGGGTGGAGCTGGAGCCCACCCCTCCCGCCCCTGCTCACACATGCAAACCCCCACCCCCTACTTCTGCCAGCTCCCGATTCTCAGTGCTGCTCCCCCAGGAAGGCTTCCCCAACTTCCAAAATCCAGTGCAATGCCAGTGCCCCGTGGCACCCAGCCAGGCACTCCTGTCCCCTCACAATGCCACTGTCTAATTATTCATCTTCCCTCCCAGACCGTAGGCTGCCTGGGGGCAGGGACGGACACACAGGGCAATGCAGTGTATTTTTATATCAGGGGAATGAACGAGGGTGGGAGGCTGAGGGGATAGCAGCCTGAAGGGAGGGAGCAGACATTTCCTGGGAGAGATGGGGGGCACCTGGCCAGTCCCAGTGCCCAAACCACACAGAGCCGTTGTTGGTGCAAATGCCCACATTTCTTTCTGTCCCCCTCAGGAACTCAGCAAAAGGTTCACCGCCATCCGCAAGACCAAAGGGGATGGGAACTGCTTCTACAGGGCCTTGGGCTATTCCTACCTGGAGTCCCTGCTGGGGAAGAGCAGGGAGATCTTCAAGTGAGTGCTGGGGCCCCTTGGCCTGTCAGGGCTGTGTTCTCTATGCTAAGTCAGCCCCAAGTCTCTCGGAGGTTTTCGTTACACTCAGGCTGGTTAACCCAGAGAATGAGCTGAAGGGCTGCCTGGCAGAGGCGTTTGATGTTGGGGGTGCCCAGCTGCCTGCTGTGGTGAAGTTGGGGGCAGCCAAGGGGTGGAGGATGGAATCTGTGACCTCCCAGATGCTTTCCAGCCTCTGCTTCCACCACAGGCCTGGGTCAGCCCAGGTGAGTCGCAGGGAGCAGGTACTTTGTGACCCACTCTGAAAAGAAAAGACAAACAAAAAGACGCTTTGCCCCAGTGTTCTGCATAATTCCTGTTGACCTTGGTGTGGAGTGTGTGTGACCCAGGCATTCAGTTGGCTGGGCCTGTCCCTGAGGTTCATGCTGGAGAAGGTCTGTGTCCAGAGCTGCCCCTGTCATCTCGGCTAGTTCAGGGCTTCTCATATCTGAAGTTTGTACAAGGCGCCTGGTTCTCTAGTCCATAGCAAGAAAAAAAAAAGCAAAGACAAACAAACCCCTGAGACCTGGCTTGGACCCGAATTCCTGTCCAGTGGGAGCAGGGCAGAGCAGGGACTGCTTTTGTCACTGGCTCCCAGGAGATGCTGATGCTGCTGGGCCTCAAACCACGCTTTGAGGAGCAAGGAGCTAAGAGACCCACCTGGCTCTTAACCTTTGGGGGTCTCAGAGCCCTTAGAGGCTTTGGTGAGGGCCATGGGCCCTCCTCATCTGAGACCCGCACCCACATGCTCTCTGGAAACAGTACGGGGGGCAATGGGTCACAGAGCACTTCTTTGGCTAAGGCAGGTTTCTCAACGGCGGCATGACTGATGTTTTGGGCCAGATCATGCTCATGGTGGGGGCTGTCCTACGCATTGTAGGCCTATTAGCAGCATCCCTGGCCCCCCACCCATGACATACTAGTAGTAACCCCCTCCCCAAGTCATGACAATCAAAACTGCCTGCAGACACTGCCAAAAATCTCTTTCGGCGGAAAAAAGTCGACCCTATCTGGTTGAGAACTACTAGGTTAAGGCCATCATCTCCTGTTCAAAATATAGATGATCTCAAAGAGGGTAGAAGTTGAGCCATCTGTTCCTTGGCTGAACCATTCAGATTGTTTCACCAGTGACAGACTGGCAGAGCCCCTTTTGATGGAGAGTCAGCTATCTCAAGCCATTTCCCTCCCCAACTTTCTCACAGCCCTGTGGGGACCAACACAGCACAGTGCAGGGATTATGACCCCAACTTCATTTCCCCACGACCCATGTCCCCTGGAGTTGTGCCATGCAGCAGCCCTGGGCTCTGAGGTCAGACCTCACTCTCTTGCTTACTTGCTGTGCGACCTTGGACAAGTGACCTGATCTCTCTGATCCTGTTTTCATGCCTGTGGAAGGTGGACATTATAACACACTTCAGGGGGCTATTGTGAGGACTCAGTGGGTGATGCTGGCTAAGCCCAGCGCCTGCATTTCTCTCTGCACCAGCCCACGTGCTCTGTTTACCTTCACTCCGTCCTGTCTCCCCACTCCAGTCAGCACACACGGGTGCCATGCTCAGACCCTGCTCTAGGCTGTGGGGATACTGCAGTGAACAAGAGAGACAAAATCCCTGCCTTGTGGGGCTTGCGTCCTAATGGTAGAAGATGGACAGTACATGAGTATCACGTTTGAGGTGTCGGATGGTGATAAGTATTGTGGGAAAAATCAGGCAGGAAGGAGGCCGAGGAGTGCAAGGTCTGGGGTTGGCAGTGTCAAGCAGGGTTGGAGAGGTAAGGGCGGCAGGGCACATAGGGCCTCGGGCCTTTCTAAGGACCTTGGCTTTCAGCCTGAAGGACACGGGAGCCACCGAGGGATTGCGCAGCATGGGGGACCTGCCCTGCTGGCTGCTGTGTGCAGGACAGACGGGGGCGGAGACACAGCCAGGGAGATGTGGTCGGGGAGAGATCCAGAGGGGAGATGGCTGTGGCATGAGCAGGTGGATGCAGTGGGCATGGCAAGAAGTGGGCAGGTCTAGACACCTGTGAAGGTGGCGAAGACAGGATTCGTGCCTGACTCACATGTTGGACATGGCAGAGTCAAGAATGGCTCCCAGAGGTTTGGCCTGAGAGTTAGCAGGATGGAGAAGCCGTTTGCTGCAAAGGAGGGCTGAGGAAGATCAGGAGCTGTGTTTTGCGATGCTGTCTGAAATGTCCGGGAGCCATAGAGTAGGGGTGTCTGGTGGGCAGTGGAGGTATGAGGCTGGCGTTCAGCAGGCAGGCCGGGGCACACAGGTGATAAGTCAAACCAAAAGGCTGCATGAGACCACCAGCATTTTTTCTTTCTTTTTTTAAAATATTTTCTTTCTCTCTTTATTTTTTCTTAAGAGATGGGTCTTCCTATGTTGCCTAGGCTGGCCTCGAACTCTTGGGCTCAGGCGGTCCTCCCTCCTCAGCCTGCATCTTCTTAACACAAAAACCGAGACCATGTCACTCCCAAGCTTGAAATATGCCCCTGACCTCTAGGAGCAGTGGAAACCCCTGACACCAACGCCCTCCACACCAGGCCCCTGCCTCTCCTGCCCCGTTGCCTGCCCACCCTGAGTTCTAGGCACAGGGACTCACTTATCCTACACACACCAGAGCTTGCAGGCATGACATGCCGCCTGATGCTGCCTGGGCCTAGGTAGCCCTGCTTCTGACCTGGCTGTGGGTTCCTTGGGCCCCAGGCAGGCTGCTTCACTCACTCCTCTGTAGCTCCTTTCCCCAGTTGAACAGTGGCCATAGCCCTGTCACGGACATTAAGTGATTGACTCGTGAGCACTTGGAACACTGACTGGGGTGTTCCGTGCTAGCTCTTAGCGTCAGCGTCATGCATCCTCCACAAGCCACTGTCTCCCTGTGTGCAGTGAGCCCAGAGCCACCCAGGCAGACACTTGTTCTCTGCTCAGTGCTGCTGCAGGGCTGGAGCAAGCGTGTTGCAGCAGTATGCTTGTTCCAGCCCTGGATCTGGTATACTTGCTCTAGAAGTATGCGAAGTACTTCTGTGTGCCAGAGGCTTGGAGAACACGCTCCGCCTTTGAGGGCAGCCACTGTTACTACCCCATCTGATGAGCAAACAGAGCCTCATAGGGGTCAAATGACTTGCCAGAGGTCCCACACAGGCTTGTGTGCAGCCCCAGCGGTCTGAACTTGCACCCCCTCCGAGCCCCAGTGTTATCCTTCTCCCTATCCCTGGCTTGCCTCTCGGGGGTGCATGTCCTGGCCTGGGGGCTTGCCCCCTTCTGACAGGGCCTACGACTGCATGCTGCTTATCTCCGTGCCCCAGTGCCTGGCACAGAGGGGCCCACAAGTCACTGGCGAGGAATGAATGTGGAATGAGGCAGAGGTTTGGGGGTGGGAGGGGGGGCAGGAGAGCTGGGAGCAGAGCAGTGCACTTCATGGCCATGCAGGGACAGAGTGGCTAGAAGAGGGTGCGGGCCCTTGGAGCAGCCCTGGAGGACTGCAGCTGCTTCCTGGAGCTGCTTCTAGTACTCTGGCCATGGGCCACCTAGCCGCAGCTGAAGACAGAACAGGGGGTGCTGATGAGGGTGGCTCCTGAGTGAGAGGCGTTAGCCAGCACTGACCATCAGATCCTTGCCCTGGCCAGGAGGGGAAACCTAGGCAGCAGGTACCACTGCAGTGGAGGCCTCGTCCTCCCAGGCAGCTCTCCATTCGCCCTCAGCACCCCTGCAGTCAAGGCGTCATCACCATCCACACTTGCGCCAAATTGGAGCCTATGGCCAAAAGCCACAGGGGGACTTGACAGGGCTGGAGGGGACTGCGGCTAGAAGCCAGCACAGGCTCCATCCCTCCAATCCAGGCACCTCACCCTGCAATCAGGACAAACTAGTCCTGGCCCAGGCAGGACTGTTAGATATGCCAGGACCAGCCAGGCGCAAGCGGCATCTAGGCAAATACTCCTCCTTCTGAGTTAGGAGACCAGCTTCCCGTCCACACCCACCACCTTCTCCCTCCTCACTGCCCCCTGTCCTCCTACAAGGCACCAGGCTTTTCTGGAGCACAGCAACTTCTGAGGTGGCCCAGGCCTCTGTATTCCCTTGTGAACCTTCTGCCTCCTGCGTGCTGTCAGAGCCTCATCTCCGTTCCCAGGCAAAGTGAGGGGCTGGAGAACTAGGTGTGGCCTTAGTGTTCTGCGCCTGCCAGCTGGTCACCCAGGGCCGCTCACCTGGTCTTTGTGGGAGGCAGCCCTTCCTCCATACCTCGTTACTGCCACCAAACTTGGGAGTGTCCTGGAGCCAGGGCCAGGCCCAGGCCTGGGTTTCTTGCCATACCCCCTGAGGGCACCAGGACAGGTCCCAGAAAGGGGCTGTGCCATGAGGGGGCTTGCAGTAGGTGCAGAGAGTAACAACCCAGCATGCGCAGAGCAAGGGCCTGTGGAGTGGGTCCCCAAGGGTAACTTGGTGCTGGCAGATGCTTAACAGCCGGCTGTGGGCGTGCGGGAGGCCTGATGTGTGTTGTCAGCCGATTGCTGTGGTGTCAGTATTCAATATTATCATGACTGAGTCAAGTTGCCCTCATGAGGTCACTGAGTAGGGAGTTGGAAAAGATGCAAAATCACACATGCCCTTGTCATATCGTCTTTCCACCATGCACACACACACAATGCAGCTCAGCCACCAGGGCCCGGCAGGGCCAGGGTGGAGATGTGCACGGTGCATGTGGCTGTGTATTGGGGGCAGGGGCGGGAGGTTCTGCGGCTGGACTAGAGATGAGGTTGGTGGGCGCAGTGGGTTGAGAGGGGGACGCACAGTTGCCAATCACAGCACTCTCGCTGTGTTTCCCTGTAAACACTCAGTCTACCCCCTCTGTAGGTTCAAAGAACGCGTACTGCAGAGCCCAAATGACCTTCTGGCTGCTGGCTTTGAGGAGCACAAGTTCAGAAACTTCTTCAATGCTGTGAGTTCACCTGGTCCCTCCTTCCACACTGGCAGAGCAGACAGGAGTGGGCACTGGCTGGAGCCCCTACACAGCCCACAGCTCTGCTCCTCCTGGCTGGGGAAGGACAGAGGGTTCCTTCCTGCTTGTGGGGGTGTGTGGGCACAGGGAGCCCTCACCCTATTCCCTCACCCTATTCCATCTCCACCTCGTGCCTCCCTATCCAATTAGTGAAGGGGCGGGATCGAGGACTCTCAGACGCTTGCCACTCTGTGTGCACGTGAGAATCCAAACCCAGGCAGTCATGGTGGGGAGACCCAACTGCCGCTCCCAAACATGCCTCTGGACTAGTGTACAAACGGCAAAGTCTTGCTAACCCTGGGTTACTTAGCTTAGGCAGAATCTCAGACTGATTTTCTAACTCAACCTGAGAATCTACAAACGAAAATGCACGTGAGGGCTTCACGCGAAGGGAGGGAGCGGAGGGAGAATGCAGAGAGAGGGCTGGGGCTTGCTTGGCCTCCCTAGCTGAGGGCCGGGCGGGTGCAGTTTTACAGTGTGGTGGAACTGGTAGAGAAGGACGGCTCAGTGTCCAGCCTGCTGAAGGTGTTCAACGACCAGAGTGCCTCGGACCACATCGTGCAGTTCCTGCGCCTGCTCACGTCGGCCTTCATCAGGAACCGAGCAGACTTCTTCCGGCACTTCATTGATGAGGAGATGGACATCAAAGACTTCTGCACTCATGTAGGTGCTTGGGGTCTCAGCCCCAGCCCTGGGCTCTGCTCCTGTGGCCCTGTCCTGCAGACTTCAGCACCCATCCGTAGCCAAGGGACTCGGGTGTCACGACTGCCCTTGTAATTCAAACAGAGCTAGGTCAGCAAGCTGCAGACAGGTCCCACCTGAGCTGCCTGAGCTGTGTGGCCTGAGGCAAGTCACTTCCCCTCTCTGGAGATTTCCCATCTGAAAAATAAGGGATTTGGACTGGCCTGCTTACAAAACCACAGTCATAGTCCAAGAGTCACATTTGCTTGACGTGTTTATGATGCATGGTATTTACCAGAAAGAGTTGCCGATATTTAAAAATTAGGCACTTTTCATATGAATATTTGGATTTCTGCTGGAAAGTAAGAAGTACAGCCCCCAGGTCCTTGCTCTTGCAGGGCAGTCTCAGCAGGCACTAAGCAGCAGCTGCCCTCTCTATGTAGGACATACGCCTGCTTGCCACCGCCTCTGCTTCTTCCATCATCTCTGCGGCACCCGGACTCGCACCCTCACTCACCAGCCTAGCCTCTGTAAACACTTAAGCTTGAAAGGCACCCCTGGATGACAGGGTGCCTTTTATCTCTAAGATTCTTTGATGCCCAACCTGAAAAATGTCTGCCCCCTGTTTCCAGATCCCTCTAAAGTAGTAGCCTGCTCTCAGGTGTAACTACAAGGTCTAGAATGGAAAAGATTCAGGTTCGATTCTTGCAATTGTAGCGATTTCTAGCTATGCTGCCTCTCAATGAGGCTGTTTCCTGTGTGGCATGAGAACGTCCATACCCAACTCATGGGATGTTGTGAAGATGACGTCCCAGCCCAGAGGCTGTGACCATGACCCTGAGAGCCAGAGCTGAACTCACTTGTCCTCTGCCAGGCCTCCCTCCTAAGCTGGCTTGTTTTCATTTTGGCCCCTGCAGGAAGTAGAGCCCATGGCCACGGAGTGTGACCACATCCAGATCACGGCGTTGTCGCAGGCCCTGAGCATTGCCCTGCAAGTGGAGTACGTGGACGAGATGGATACCGCCCTGAACCACCACGTGTTCCCTGAGGCCGCCACCCCTTCCGTTTACCTGCTCTATAAAACATCCCACTACAACATCCTTTATGCAGCCGATAAACATTGATTAATTTTAGGCCATGCAGTGGAACCTGTCACCTAATGGGACTGCATTCTGAATGGAACATTCCGGCTCTTCAATTTTTTAAGCAATTTAGACTGTAGCAAGAAAATGTGCAGCCTTTTGGGCAAAGCCCCTGGGAACGAGGCCTACCCATTATGGACTGTGGTAACTTGGTAGGATTTTTAGTATTTATTTTAATGGAGGGACAAATGCTTTCTAACTGGGCCCCCAACTCCACACCCCAGTTCGCAGTGAGGCGTGGGTGGGTCACCTGCCCTCTCTGGACTTGTTTCTTCAACTGGAGGAGGTCCCTGCCTATGCTGACATTCCATTGTAGAAAAATGGGGCCTCTGGTGTCTCTTTACCAGGGGCAGTGCCTCTCTGCGGGGGAGGAAAAGCTCAAGGTTAGCTGTCTTAACCCAAGTGACTTACCAGGCCTACAGAAGAGTCCAGTCCAGTCACTTGTTGGACTGGGCTCTGACAGATGGCCTGTTGAGGTCAACTGGAATGTGAGGGCTGCGGTGTGGTTTCAAACATTCATGATGGATGTATTTTCCTACCCCTAACTTAAGGAGAAAAAAAAAAGACTTCCTTTTTTTTGCCAAAGTCCAGAAAGGGGCCTTTAGCCTTTAGTAGGAGCTCAAATTGTTGGGGCCCCTCTACCTCTCTCAGGGCTAGAACTGCCTGACTCTTGGTGGACGAGCCCTTCAGGGTTCTGCTGTCAGCCCCACCTGGACAGAGGCTTACAAGACTAGGGTCTGGACCAGAATCTGTGTATTTCTGTCTGGGACCAGGAAGCTGCAGCTGTCCCATCATCCCCAGCGAATCCTAGAAGTGGAGTCTGGATACTTCAAGGATAGAGGTGTTGGCACGCACAGCCATGGACCCAGCTGAGCAGAGCAGACGCTTTGCAGGCTGCCCCTGGCTGCTTCCTCCCTTTCCCGCTTCTGCTCTCTTTATGGACTGGTCAGAGGGTAGGTGGGAAAGAACAGACAAGCCATGGAAGTTGGCAGTGGGGAGATTTCCACTGTGGAAACCGCCTGGGAATTCTGGCCAGCAGCTTCCTCCTTCAGCCACCTGGCCATACCCCTTAAATAAGCCCCTCACCTTGCTGCCTCAGGACCTTCAAGATTCCATCTGTGGGCTGGCCGGCAAGATGGCACCAGTGGGGACCCACACCCTGGCTGGGCGGAGGTGCTGCTAGCAACCTCTCTTCCTCTATAAGAGGAAATGGAAAATGCAGGGTGTGGAATTGCCCTTTGGGGTCCTTCCTTAATTGAAGGCCACCTTCTCACAGGTTTCATTCTGCAGGGATTTACTGGAATCTATTGGTGCTGCTGCGTGAGTCTGCTGACAACCTGACTGCACAAGGACTGGGTAGCAGACTCCTCAGAGTCCTCTTGACACAAATGTCAGATTTGTGTCACTCTTCTGCCTTCATGAAAAGCCAATAGCACTCTCAGATATCAGGGGATTTTAGTTCCAAGCAGGGACCCTGGTTTCCATACTGCCCTCAGCTGGAGTTTGGATCCAAAGGCTCTGGCTAAGTCATTATGTCACTTTTTCACAGGAATGTAAATTTGACCGTCACCTCTGAATTTGTTCAGTGTCCCACCATGGTCTATGAGAAGTACACTGGAAGCGTGGGGGGAACACATGACATGATTTGTGAATAGCATCATCTTTGCCAGACAAGTCTCCAGGGGATCCCTGTTTCCCAACTGAAAGGTGTGAACGGACACACACATGGCCTGGATGACGCCTTGGCTGTTCTAAGGGGCTGTAAGGTGGGCTCTGGGCCTTCCAGCTAGGCTCTCAAGCACAGCAGAAGCCTCACTGGGCTGCTATGTCTCTGTATTTGTGGCTTGTGTGGTAGCCTCAGAAGCAGAGCTGTTTGGCAGACTGGCTGGAGAAATTCCCTCTAGGAGACTTCCTGTGCTGTGCTTCCAGGTCACAGAGCCCCCCGGAAACTCACAGGGGCCCTCTTCCCAGAAAAGAATCTATTCTATCACTTCAGAATCAGGACACTCAAGCTCTGGCAGAGGAAGGCCAAGTTACTTTCATGGTCTTACCCTCTGCTTTTCCCCTTTTTGCAAAAAACCACTGGCCAAATCCGAACCATTGCCCTTGTTTCCCCCACGTTCTCTCTCAGATCTTTGTCTCGAAGGGAAAACATAGTGGATGAAAAGGTGTGGCAGGCTTTGGCAGCTTGTTAAAATCTAGTCATCTGTGGATGTTACCTTGCTTGTCCACAGCAGCCAGTCACCCTGGCCAGTCCCACTTCCTGGATAATTCTCTACCCTCACCCCAGAGCCATCTCTCTCCAGACCAAAAGCTGGAAGGAGAGTTGCTTTGAGAGCTTGTTTTCACAACTGCATGTTTATTATGATACTTTCTCTCCAAAGGAAACTTTTAAATCAATGGGAACAATTAGCAACAGAAAGAGCACAGTCCCTGCTTTTGACTGGGTTCCTATTTTAAGCACAAATGAGAGCTCTGGAGCCAGAATGCCAGGGTTCAAACTTCAGCATTCACTTACTAGCTGTATGATCTTGGCCAAGTCACTTCACCTCCCTGAGCCCCAATTCCCAAGTTTGTGAAATGGCAACAATACCTATGTGTCACTGGATTATTGGTTAAAACGGAATGAGATTCCTTGTGTGAAAATAGCTATTATACCTGACACACTCATCGTATGGGCTCTACAAAGGGATATTCCCCAACCTGTCCTTCCTGACAGGAAGCATAGGGCACTGCAGATGGGGAAGCATGTCACCTTGGCAGTGACTCGGTGGCTTCCCAAGCAAGATTGTCAGGGGAACCATGAGAGAGAGTCTAGGAGCCAAACACATCACCACCCTGAGCAGATACAGGAGTGGGGAGGGGGCTGTAACTCAGTGAGTGGCTTCCAGGGGCCCCAGGCCCTGCGGGATGTGGGCCAAGCCCTACAGCTTCCCTGGGCAGTAAGTAAAAACATTCTCCTAGCATTAAAATGGTTTCCATAACTACTTTTGTCCTGGCTTCTTAATACTGGGTACCTGGCATGCAGCCAAGAACTCTGCTTTTCCGTGGTGCTTATGTATTAAGTAGATTAGCTGGGGAGGGATATTCCTTGTTTAATGGCAGATCCAGGACACTCTGGAAGCTCTGCCCACCAACTTCACCTTACCAGGCGAGAGTAGCACTGCTTGGAAGGCTGCTCCTGTCTTTTAAAGCCTGTCTACGTATTAGCTCCTCCACCAAGGAAAAGAATTTGCTGTTAGATGGCTAGGACAGGACACGGACAGTCATCAGGGGATCAATGTTTGGCTTATGACAAGTGGCTTCACTCCCACGGCTCAGGTGCTATTAGGGGATATTGAGCCCGCTTACTAACCCCACTGACCACCACTGCATCATTTGGAAAATGGAGAGTCTCCCTGCCATTCTCTGATAGCTGTCAGTCAGGAGCTGACCTCACAGACAAGGGCAATTTCCCCTCCTATTCAGGTCACTGGTGACACTGGGGGATGGGAGGCCATTCCTTGGCAACACTTCTGAGACTGAAGTAGTTTTCTGAACTTGTCCTGGGCCCAAAAGGAAGATACTAATCCCACCTCTGCTACTTGGCTGCTGCGTGGCCCTGGGCAAGTCTCAATCAGTGGGTGTCTATATGCTCAGGTACAAAAAACACTATTAAGACTTATAGATGGGCACAGTGGCTCACACCTGTAATCTCAGCACTTTGGGAGGCTGAGGCAAGAGGATCACTTGAGGGCAGGAGTTTTGAGACCAGCCTAAGCAACATAGTGAGACCCCATCTCTACTAAAAAAAAAAAAATTCAGCCAGATGTGGTGTTGTGTGCCTGTAGTCCCAGCTACTTGGGAGGCTGAGGCGGGAGGACTGCCTGGGCCCAGGAGTGTGAGGTTGCAGTGAGCTGTGATTGTGTCATTGTACTCCAACCTGGGCAACGGAGCAAGACCCTGTCTCAAAAAAAAAAAAAAATTATTTCTCAGGACCTTCAAGACTAAATGCTAATTAGATAAAAGTGCCAACCATGAGGCTGAGAGAGGCTAGCTACTTAGATCTTGGGGTATCTTGGTCCCTTTGTGTATCCTCTTCAATTCCCTAGCACCCCTTGAACTAAACAACTGTATTGTATTGTGCCCCGACGAATATCTGTTTGGAAGCCAGACAGCTGTGCAGAAATCTATGCTTCTCCCATGGTTGTGGGAGTTGTGGATACTCACCTACACTGATCCAGACAAAGCTGGGGCAGCATTGGGAAGTCCCTAGTTCCCTGAGCACATATTTATACCAGGCTGACCAAGCCTTGAGTTCCTCTTCTCCCAAGGAGCTCAGCTAAGGGAACACAGCATGGCAAGTGCTATGAAGAGGGTAAGCACGGGACACTAAGGGAGCCCCAGGAGAAGCACTGCTTCCCCTTAGAGGCTCAGGACTAGAGGACCCATGGCAGTGCTCCAGGATGGAGAAGGCCAAAAGGCAATCCAGACCGACGGAAAAGCCTATTCTGCACAAAGGCTCAGGACAAGAGAAGGGGTGCATGGAACCGTGGGCAGGAGCCTGCTCTGTCACAGAGGAGGGAGTGGAGACAAGGCTGGGGCTAGATCCTGAGGGCTTCACACGCCAGACCTAGCGACTGTTACTGTTGGCTCTGTGATGTGAGGGAAGCCTGAAGACAGCAACCTCATCCCTGCCCACCTCCCACGGTGGCTCGGACAATACCCAGGAGAGTGGAGAGAGCTAAGGAGCTATTAGGTTGCTGCTCTGGGTAAAGCAGGAACATGCACCTCTTGAACATTCCAGCCTCTTGCTCCATCCACACTGTCCAATCTTGGCCTGCAGCCAGAGGTCTGACACTATTCCTGTCCTTTCAAGGGCTTAGCACTGTGCTGGCCCAGGAGAATCACTAAGTTAATAATGAAACAAACTACACCACCACCATCTTCTATCTTAAAAAAAAAAAAAATCAGGATGACACAATGGCTCTGACCATTGTTTTTAATTTATGAAATCAAGTTGAACACACAAGAAGCCTATAAACACTGCAATACAGAAAAATTAAGCTGCTGCATTGAATTCTTACTCCAAAACAATGCAAATCTGCATGAGGTCTCTCCCGCTATGGGTGTGAGTGGAAGAGAGGGAGACTTTTTTACCTGGGGTTGGTGGTGGAGTGAAACACAAAGGTGGGAGAGGTTTTGCAAATAGCCAGAGAACAGAAACCAATGTGCAGTCACTGACACACTTGACCAGGGCAGTTAATTTGCACTTGTACTTGGCTGTGGCTGTTTCGGCTGCGGCTCCTTCGGCTTCTTTGTCTTCTTCTTCTTCTGCTTGGAGAGACAGCTCAAAGCAGACTCGCTCTTACTTGGGGCAGACACAAGCAGGGGTGGCTTGCCAGACTGAGTGGGATACTTGGTTTTCTGGCTCTCCGTAAACAGTGGCTGGGACAGCAGGTGGCGCAGCTCCTTCTTCAGAACCTTCATCTGCTTTTGTCTCCGACGTTCTTCTTGCTGGTCAGCTTTTCCTCCTTGAAACACAATACAAAAAAGATCCTATTTACTATGGTTTGTAGAAACATTTTGTTTCCCTTGATGGGTAACACAGTGAAAAATGTTTTAGAACTACTTTAGGGAGGCAGGGTTCAAAAGTTCTCTGAAGAAGCTAGTGGTGGCTTGGCAGGGGCTGTAAATGGATAATGTCTAACCATTTGCGGGGGATACGCAGGACCGCTCTGTCCTTTTTTACTCCATAAAAATCCTCCAAGACTGGAATTATCTTTACAGATGAGGCAACTCAGGCTTAGAGAAGTCACCTGGCTCACATCACAGAGCCAGTCATCAGACAGAGCCCAGAACCCAAGTCTCCTGACTGAAGATCACTTTTCTTCCTATGACCCACCCACTTACTGCCCACCTGGGGTTTGGTGACTTCACAACTACAACCCCCCCACTCCCCGTCGCCCCAGGAGACACTGAATGCTTCTTTGTAGCCCAGCTCTCCTATGCCTTGCCACCAGTGCTGTGACTGCACATGGAGAGGCTGGCAGAGCCAAAAGGTTCCACCTCAGCCTGTCCTCAGGAAGGGAAGCCAGGGCCTCCACATCTTCGGCCCAAGCCCCAGCCCTGAGCCACCAGGAATAGCTCACTGTCATCAAGCCCACTGGTTTGGCTCCTGGCTTCCATGCTGAGCAGACAGCAGTAAGTCTGCCTCTGAATTTGCTGACTTGGGCACCAAGGTGTCAACATCTCTGCTGAGCTGCATTCTTGGTGGTGTGGAAGGAGCATGGAGTTCTAGATTTGGTTCTACTACTTTTTAGACCAGGAGTTTTCTCAAGCAGGGACCGGGCAGATTCATCCCTGAAGCCTCAGCCTGTGGTCACATATAGAGTAGCAGCTCTGGAAATGCCTTGTGACAGAGCTGTTTCCCTGCACAAACTGCCTCTGCTGTGGTATCTAGTTTCCATATGTAAAAGAAGAGTACTTCCTGCTGTGTTCATGTCATGAAAGTGGAGAAGATCAAATGAGATAATGGCATGGAAGTGCTTTGTCAACTTGGAAGGCAGGTGTAGTAGGAACCATAATGACAAATAACTTAAAATGTAATACTTTCTATTTGCCAGGCAATGCTATAAGCGCTTAACATTTTTTAACTCAATCAGTCTTCACAACAATCCCATGAAGTAGGTAGTTGACTACTTCCATTTTATGGAGGAGAAAGCTGAGAACACAACAGGGGTTAAATAACTTGACTCAGTCACATAGTTAAGGCAATGAGCCGGCATTCTAACACAGGCAGCCTGGCCAGAGAGCCTGCTCCCTTCCTCACTGTACTCCACTGCCTGTCCATGTAAGAGGAGGCAGCTGAGGGCACAAGACAGAGACAGAGGAAACAAAGACTGACTGAGGGCAGTAGGCTCATCTGGGACCAGGGCCTGTTAGCAAAGAGGGGGAAGGACGCCTTGCTGATTTTGACAAGACCCACAGTAGTAGAGATGGTTCCAACAAAGCAAAAGTTAAAGAGAGATTTCAACTTCCTCAATTCCCATCCCGCCCAAGGGCTTACCCTTATACATGTCTTCTTCCAGCTCGATCTCCAGGGCAGCCGCTGCCTGCTCAATCCAAGAGTTGTGCAGGCAAGCCTGGAAGTTCCGATACTCAGATTTCTCAATCTGTCGAGCTAAACGGATTCGCTCCTGGGGGGAAGTAAAAGAAAATATTCATCTGAAATAGAGTTCAGGCCTCTGGGAAGCAAAGTCTCACTTGAGTTGTGTTTGTGTGTTTAAGGCAGGTATCACTATGCTGCCCAGGCTGAAGAGCAGTGGCATGATCATGGCTCACTGCAGCCTCAACCTCCTTGGATCAAGCAATCCTCCCACCTCAGCCTCCCAAGCAGCTGGGAGGCACCACCATGCCTAGGTAATTTCTTTTTTTTTTTTTTTTTCGTAAAGACAGGGTCTCAACTGTGTTGTCTAGGCTGGTCTTGAACTCCTGGGTTCAAGCAATCTTTCCACTTCAGCCTCCTAAAGTGTTGGGAATACAAGCGCGAGCCACCGTGCCCAGCAAGTAGTGTTTTTAAAAAGCTCTTGAGCCGGGCATGGTGGCTCACACCTGTAATCCTAGCACTCTGGGAGGCCAAGGCGGGCGGATCACCTGAGGTCAGGAGTTCAAGACCAGCCTGACCAACATGGAGAAACCCCGTCTCTACTAAAAATACAAAATTAGCTGGGCATGGTGGTGCATGCCTGTAATCCCAGCTACTTGGGAGGCTGAGACAGGAGAATCACTTGAACCCGGGAGGCGAAGGTTGTGGTGAGCCAAGATTGTGCCACTGCACTCCAGCCTGGGCAACATGAGCAAAGCTTCGTCTCAAAAAAAATAAAAAATTAAAAATTAAAAATAAATAAATAAACAGCTCTTGAGATCAGTGGTGAGATGCAGTTCAGTTCCTATTGAAATGCATTTATTTTGTTTCCTGATAAAAGCCCAGTGGGCAACCATTACCCGTCTGTGTGTACACATCTAAACACAACTGCCAGCTTTCCCAAAAATCAACCTGAACAGCCACATCCTTTGAAAACCCTTACTGGTTTGACTGCCAACCTATAGGTAACCAAAGTGAAGTCTTTACGCAGATGCCACAGCTTGCTTCCACAGCTGAGCTAAGATAAAACATTTCAACTCTCTCCCTCTAGAGGGTTTTGGGGTTACATTGCAGTGGCAAAATGAGAAGGATCTTGTGATGTGGGGAAAGAAACCACGGGAAACCTGGGTGGCTCCTAATCCTCCTTACTAATGGGAATTCTCTATGATTTCCACTTTTCCATCCTTATCTCCACCCTATTTCCCCACACAGCTAATATTCCTTTTGAGCCAGAGAAGCCAACATTCCTTGAACTGTGCCATGCTTTTGCTCCCTCAATTCCTGGAATTCCACCTCCTCTGTACCCTTCCACATCTTTGCCAGCAGGAGGCTGGGATAGAACCTCTTCTCCTCCCAATGTAACCATATGCCCAGTAATTCCATACTGCTCCACTGTACCTGAACTTTATTCACAGCTGGCAAACCTCTGGGAAGGAGAACCCACCCCACTTTGGTCACTAATACAGTGTCCCACGGTAAGTGGCACCTACCTGGGGAATGCCTGCTGAGTTAAAATCCAAAAGACAGAATTTACTGGCACCTGCTCCAGGGATGTGCCAAACCTGTAGCATCTGCCTCAGCAAGAAACACTAACCACACTGTCTACAACCCTCTGACAGGATATCCAGACAGCCATGACCACTGCACTGTCTGGTGAGGAGGGGGGACTTCAGGGCCAGAGAAGGAAGAAATGGTTCAGGGAGAAAATGCCTCCCACCTTCGGTCACTCCCCTTTTCTCCCTTTTCCCAGGTATGTTGCTCTCAATCCTATCTACAAGTCTCCTTGTTCAGCTGTTGGCAGAACGATTCCTTAGTTTTCAAGGGTTATGCTGCCAGAGTCCCACAGCAAGGTGCTCTGCAAGGGAGCAGCACAATCCCTTCATTAGCACTGGGGTTTTAACTGCTTTCTACCTTGACCACATCCATGTATTTTGTCTGCACGGGGAACAGTGGGATGTCCTCATCTTTCTTGAGCGTTTTGTAAATCTTCTTAAAGTTGATCACATCCTCAGGCCCAATGAGCATCAGACTGAGGCCTTCATTGGTAGCTCGAGCAGTTCGACCACTTCGGTGGACATAAATCTCCGAGGTACGTGGGACCTGCCACAGGAAGAACTGGGAGATCAATACATGGCCACTGCCAAACACTGGTCCTCTCCTCAGGGCCACATCCCCAAACCAGACCCTCCTACCTCCCAGCCAGGCAGGTAGAAACTTCTGCAGCATTGTAGAGCAATCTAGCCCTCCTCTCTTAGTCCCACATTCAAAATGTTCCCAGGTTTAGCCCATTCACTGCGCAGGCTCTTCCCTCCCATGCCCCTGACCCTGGTTCAGGTCCTCAGGACCATGCAGCCAGACCACAGCAGTTACTTCTTATCCAGGATTTAAGCAGCCCAGCTCCACAGACCATGTTAATCCCTGGGTTATACGGTCTCTACTCCTATATATATTTTATCCATAGATAATGTGGCATGGTTGCTAACACACCCACTGAGCCCCTGGCACACACCATTAATCAAGCACAACAGTCTTCTCCACTGGGCCCAGATAACATCTAGGTATCCTTTTCAATACAGTACTTTAAGTAGCCACTATGAACTGTTCATAAGAGTTCTAGAAATGAGATTTGCCTTTCTTTACTTACAGGATAAAGGCCCAACTCTTCAACCTGACACTCAGCGCCTTTAGTGACTTGCCCTCAACTTACCCCTCCAGCCTCAGCAACTATTCCTTTCCCAACACATCCCCTCTTCTCACTGTGAGCCAAGTGCCCCTGAACACTGCCCATTTCTTTGCTCCTTCCTTTAATACCTCTACATGTCCAAATCCTCTTCACCCTTAAATGCCAGGCATGTTTTTAGAAAGTACTTTCCAACCTCCCAAACTAGAAGTTACCTCTCTCTTCCATTGTATTTTGTAATTTTCTAATACCTTCTGCCTTAAATTATGGCTGTGGTCATCTCACCTCCTTTGCTGGATCCAATACTTCTTAGGGGCTGGGACTGTATTTGATTCATCTTGACTCCACAAAGGCTGACCCAGCTCCTTCCCCAAAAAAGGGAAGACTATAGAGATTTGCTAAACCAAAATTAGCACCTGTGATACAGTGAAATATGTATTTGCTCTTCATCCTGTTTCCTGGCAAAGGAATCTCAAAAGTAATGTCTTTTTGTATGCTAATGACAAACTATTGACTGATGGCTGATAGCCCCCCAGGAAGTTTCAGGATGGGGGCTGGTCACCAGAAAGGCCAAGGCAGGATTAGAAGGTTGGGACTTGCAGCACTACTTCCTAAAGGCCAATGGCTTAATTAATCATCTTACCCAATGAAGTCTCCATAAATATTCCTAAAGGACAGAGTTTGGAGAACTTTTGAATAAGCTGAATATGTGGACATTCCTGGAGGGTGGTGTACCCAGGAGGGGCATGGCAACTCCATGCTCCTTCCCCTGTACCTCAGCCTATACATCTCCCCATCTATATTCTTTGTAATATCCTCTATAATAAACTGGTAAATGTGTTTCTTTTAGTTCTGAGAGCTGCTGTAGCAAATTAATTGAACCCAAAGCGGGGGGTCATGAGAACCCCAACTTGAAGCTGGTTGGTCAGAAGTTCCAGAGGCCCTGACTTATCGACTGGTTGCGGGGAGGAGGGACATCTTGAGGGATCTGAGGCTATCTCCAGGAAGACAGCATCAGAAAATGAAACTAAATTAGAGGATACCCAGCTGGTGGCTACTGCTTGATATGTGGTGAAAAACGCCCACACATTTGGTTACAGAAGTCTTCTGTGTTGATTGTTGTTGTGAAGTGAGAGAATGGGAAAAAGCACTGTGAGTTTGTTGTTTCTCTGAAACAGCAGCCTAAAAGATTTTTAAAAGCACAAAGAGGAATTAAAGAGGAAAAATAATAATGCCATACCAGCTACCATTTATTGAGTACTTACACTGTGCTACCGGCTTCATCAGCATCAGCTCAATTTAATTCTCAGGATAACCCTATGGGGTAGCTAGTTGTTACTTCCAGTTTACAAACAATGACACTGAAACCAGAGGTACTAAATAACTTGCCTAAAGCTAACCAACTAGGAAGCAGCAGACTGGGGATTCAAAGCCTGGCAGTCTGGCTCCGGTGCCCATACTCCTAACCAAAATTTTATGCTGATATTCACTAGATGCACACACTAATATTACTGCTACTATCAATGGCAGTTAACATGAGTAAGTGCTTGCAATGTGCCAGGTGGCTTCTTAAGCTCTTTATACTTAGTAACTTATTTCACCTCAATAAGAACCCTAAGAAGCAGGTACTCACTGCCATTTAATACATGAGAAAACTGAGATACAGAGAGATTACATGACTTGTTCAAGGTTACACAGCTGGGATTTGAGCCCAGAGAGATCTAAACTACCACACTCTTCTATTAATACTTCTCTACATCAGGGTAACCAATTACATGCTTAACTTATGCCCATTTCACAGAAAAAACTAAGACTCTAACCTGACAATATCAAGTAGCTTGGAGAGAAGGGCTACTTGACATGAGACAAAGCAAGGTTTTCTGGAGACCAAATCTCAGCAGTGTTGCAAAAGTGGGAGTAGTGGGCACTCGATGCCAGTGGTATTCTCTGATGCCAAGAGCCTTGGAACCAACAATTCCTCCTCCCTCCCCCAACCTTTGCCTTAAAAATTCCCCACTCAGTGCAGGCAGATGCCTATAAATTTTCAGATGCCCCTACCTGGTAATGGATGACATGCTGGACTTTAGGAATATCCAGACCCCGAGCTGCCACATCTGTTGCCAAGAGAACACAGCTGGGGTAGAGAGAGAAAGCTTATTAATAATAACTAACAGCTATCTTTAATCAAATTCTTACCAACTGCTGAGCATCCTAAACATTACAGTCCTTACCAATACTCTGTAAGATATCACTTGTATACCCTTTTACAGAAAAACTGAGGCTCGGAGAGATTAACTTCCCAAGCTATCTACATGGCTATTCAGTTGTGGAGTCTGGATCCAAATTTGGGACTCATTGATCCCAACCAACATGCCATACTCTGCAATGATAAAGACTCCCTCCAGTGAGTTAAATGAGGCCATACATATTCTGGGTCAGTGACTCCTCTCCTAGCACCCTCTCATTTACTTCCTCCCAGTGGCACACAGACTTCCTTGCTCTTCCCCAAACAAACCAAGCATGCTCTCACCTCCAAGCCTTTGCACTTGCTACTCCTTAAGGCCTTAAAGGGTCTTGCCTCAGATGTCCATATGACTCACTTCATTACTTTCTTCAGCTCTCTGCTCAATTCTCACTTCATCAGAGAAGCCTCCCTGACCACACATACCCAATCTCTTTTCTCCAACCCCTGCTCGACTTACTTCTTAGGATCACTTGGCAGACTGTGGGCTTACTTTGCAATTTATTATCTCTCTCTACTAGAATGTAAGCTTCATGAGAGCAAGGACTTTGCATTACTCACTGCTGTTATCACCACCACATAGAACAACATCTGGTTCATGGTAAGCACTTGATAAATGTGTTGGATGATGTTTCTCAATGTGTGGTTCATGGAAAGTCAAAAGTACTTGAGGTGCTTCAAAACATAAGACTCTGGCCCTTCAGGGTCCTCACTCCCTGCATGTCTGAGCTGAGGCCGGGAAATGCAATGCAAATCCTAGTTTGTAAAATATTAAAACTACTGCTCTGGATCAAGGTCAGCAAACTTTTTCTGTAAAGAGCCAGACAGCATTTCCAGCTTTGTGAACAACACAGTCTCTATGGCAACTATTCAACTCTGCCACAAAAGAGGATATTGACAATACATAAATGGGTCTTGCTGTGTTCCAGTAAAACGTCTACTAAAAAAACAGGCAGCAGCCAGGTGTGATGGCATGCATTGGTAGTCCTAGCTACTTAGGAGGCTAAGGTGGGATTGCTTGAGCCCGTGAGTTCAAGTCTAACCTGGGCAACATAGCAAGACCCCATCTTAGAAAAAAAAAGGGCAGCAAGCAAGATTTGGCACGAGGCCTATAGTTTGCCAAGCCTTGTTCTAAGCTAATCTCAGTAAACCACTGATACTACTTAACCAATTTTTAAAAACCAGTAAATCAAACACTTGTTCTAGAAACTAATTACCCCATGACCTGACAAAACACTGGCAAAAGACACTTTGTAGTCTGCCTCAACTTTCCAGGCCCTCATCTTGACAATCTGCACCCCATTCCCTGAGCATCAGTCTGGTCCAAAGGCAGATGGACAAAGACATCAGGAATAAGAAATAACATGGGCTCTGAGGTCCGACAGGCTTGTCTGAGGCCCAGCTCTACCACTTCCAGGCAGAGAAACCTTGGGCACACTGATCAGCTTTTCTAGACCTCATTTTTCCATCTATAAATGAGAATAGTGATAATGGTAATAAGTAGTAAAGGGACTAGAAATTATTAAAGCTAACATTTAGCAATATATACATACTATGTGCTAGAGACTGTTCTAAACACTTTACACGCATGAATTTACAATCAATCTTCATAACAACCCTAGAATGGGTTCTATTATTATCCCAATAATGAGAAAATTAAAGTACAGAGAAATTAAATAACTTGACCACCTAAGGAGTGACAGAACTAGGATTTGATTTCAGGCATTCTGGTTCCAGGATCTGTGCTCTTAACCATGAATCTATTCTGCTTCCTCTTAAGGATGTTAGGAGAGTAACTGAATGTGATTCTGAATCTAAAGTGCCAGCATAGGACCTAATCTATTGTCTATACATTCAATATTATGTATTGTCACCCATATTCATTAGTATTGAAGTTTCTGTATGGCATTTAACAGCAACCAAATTCACTAAATGACAGTAACCTTGCCAAATGCTGTGCAAAAAAAAAAAGGCTACCTACTACTGAGACAAGGCCCCTATGACAGAAGGTGGCTTTTCTACCATTTCCCCACCATCCTGACCCCTTTTACCCCAGTAACTAACTAGAGGTTAAGCCTCTGGGGACAGTCCTAACTTACTCTTCCAGACGGGCAAACTGCTCCAGGTTTCTGAGCCTCTGCTTCTGGTGCATACAGGCATGCAGGGTCAAGGGCATGATATCAAGGACTTTGAGGAGCCCAGAGAGGCGTTTGATGCAGGAAATGCTGTTGGCAAACACTAAGCTGCGGCCTGGATACTGCATCAGGAAGTAGTACAAGTAGAAGTCTTTCTCATCAGTCTCACAATGGATCTTGGTCTCTGTTAGCGTCTCCACTGTGGCCTCATTCCTTGTGAGGTCAATGACCTTGGGCTTGCCCCTCATGCCAATTTTCTGCATAAGGAGGTCAAGTTTGGCTGTTTTATCCATTTTCTTGGTGTGCTTCTTATGAAGGATTCGAGCAGGAGCCTGATGCACCAGGGTGAGTGTGGCAGAAAAAACAAGCGTTTGTCTCTTTGGGTTGTATTGGGAGTCACTGAGCATCTCTAGCAGCTGTGAGAGCTCAGCAAAATGGCCTTTCTCAACCATCCGGTCAGCCTCATCCACTACCAGGCACCTGCAGATCCAGAGAGACCCATATCATTGGTCAGCAGCGGGTTAAGAGGAATCATCTATAGCACACCCTACACTCATCCTAAACACACACACACACACACGTACACACCCTACTACCACCACCACCATCAGGCCCTCAACTAATCTCCCTCATGCACTCTTGGCTTTCTAAAGGCCAGGGTCTGGATGATACCACACCATAGCATTCTGCGATGGGAAGAAGGCATTGCCCACACCATGTCACCTAAGGCTCATTTCAGAAAAGGCAGTGAGGAGGAAAAGAGAAGTGCCATCTATTACCTGAGCTGCCGAAGGTTCCTCAAATGATAATGCTTTTCTTTAATTAATTCCCACAGCCGGCCTGGAGTAGCAACCACAATCTCAGGACGACGGTTCAGCATCCTCTGCTGTTTCTGCGTGGACATTCCACCAACCAAAATAGCAGTTTTAATTCCTATGGGACAGAAAACATAAGGGACACTTATTCAATCTGGGTGATCATTTTCTTACATGGCTGACACAGGCACCCCAGATTAGCAGAGACAGACATCAGCACAGTGTAATGCTCTAGAGCTAAAAGAGCAGGCCTGGCCAGACTGTTGACGCCACTCCTAGAGGGCTTACTAAGTCTTCTGTGATCTGGGCTCTACTTCTTCAGCCTCATTTCTTTTCTACTCCCTCCCCTCCAACCACACCAAAGGGGCTGAATTTGAACCCAGGTATGCTTACCTCCAAAGCTCTGGGAAAACGGAGCACTGGGGCACCATAATGCTGGGAGGAATATGACCTGCAGCTGTGCTACACCTCTCCTAGGAAGCCCTTCCATTCCCTCAATTAGAATTATTCTGAAAGGTCCACTAATGCCCTGTTGTTTTCATCTCTGGTGCAGAAGTTCTCATAGTATCATGCGGGTAAAGGGCTTAGCAATAGTAACAACTTGGTAATTAATTGCTGCTTTTATTATAAAATTAAGATTCCCAGAGTGAAGCCCTTCCCAGAGTGAATTCCCTGAGAGAATTAAATCCTAATTGCTTAGAGCAGGGATCAGCCAACTTTTTCTGAAAGGGTCACTAGTGAACATTACTGACCTCATAGGCCAGATGGTCTCTGTCACAACTATTAACTCTACTCAACTTCACCTTTGTAGTACAAAACCAACCACAGACAATATAAAACCAAATGGGTGTGGGTGTGTTCCGGTAAAACTTTATTTATAAAACCAGACAGTTTGCTAATCCCTGCCCTGAGCATCTACTGTATCCAATAAATTTCCTATGTATCCACAATGGCACCAACTATGTATTATCCTTGAGGGAACTGAAAAAAATGTCACTCAATCAATTTTCTGTAGGGCTTAATTGTCTGGCTTATAGATGAGAGTGGCTTACTCTAGAGGGCAGGAACCACAGCTCATTCATCTTTACCAACGAGCATTTGGGATTTGCCTAGAAAATATTTATTAAATGGAACTAAACCTCACCTGTAAACCTGGCCACAGCATCAATGTGCTGTTTGACCTGGACAGCCAGCTCTCGAGTGGGAGTCAGAACCAGTCCAAGCAGAGGACGCTTTGGATATGCCTTACAGGTGGCGCTTTTGTCATCCAACTCTTGTTTTAGATTTCCAGTCTGCTCTTTAACAAGATTTTCCTCCTCATTCTCATTCTGTTTGGGAACAGGTTTCTCCCTGATCAGGGAAGAAGGCCCTTCACCAGCATCATCGTCACCAAAGAGCAACGCCTGGTCTGAGACAGTGCCTCCAGTCTTGGCTCTGGCCTCGGCTGCAATATCACTGGGCAGTGCTTCACTCTCAATTACAGTATCGTCAGGCAATGCATCAGACTCAGCTTCAGCCTTGCCTGGTGATCTAGTCTCAGCTCTGGCCTCAGTTCTGGTCTCTCCAGGTGGTGCTTCGGTGTTACTTGGAGGAGGGGCAGCATTCCTCTTCTGCCACTGCAACACTGCATGAATCATTGGGATGGCAAAGGCAAGAGTTTTCCCACTTCCTTAAAAGTAAAAAAACAAAACAAAATAAAAACAGTGTGAATCAACAGATGAACATACTTTAGTCTGGAATTCATTCTTTTGCACAGAATAAGGTAGCCAAGTGCCACCCTGACCGACCCAAAGCTCCTCCACTCTACACAGATTTCCCCAGAAGGAACCAGAAGGCACATGTAAATTAGAACCCGAGGAAAAGTATGGCAGGCTAGCACTGAGGTCTTAGGTCACCAGTAACGAATTACAAATGTCCAAGAAATGAAACAATAAAGAGAGAAAGGGCAAGTTTTGGGTGTATGTGTTGTTTCTGTGAGGAGCAGGAAACAGTAATCCATACAACACTTTCCCAAGACTTTTCTTTGGTGATAAAGGAGTAAAAGAAAATTTTCTTAAGTTTTCAGAAAATGTAAATATAAAACTTTTGTCTATGCCTGAACATTTTCAAACTGGCCTTTGAATGTACACAGAGTCCAAATCATCTGGGTGGTCAAAACAAAACATCTCAGGCTGAGAATTTAAATAAGTTCCAAAGTGATAATGCCCTAGGCAGAAGCCAATAAATGCTTTCTCAAGGGAGAAACCATTATCATACATCTCCAAAAATTTTCACAATTTTCAAAGGAAATAAGCAGCTCTCAGTAAAAAATAACCACACACACAAAAATAAGATACTATAAGGAAAAAAGAGAGCAAAAACAGACACATGAAACTTTCGATAAGAAGAACAGCAGACTTATCAGAAACAATGAAAAGCCAGAAGACAGTGTAGCAATATTTTTTATTTGAATGCCTAAAAATAAAACCCTGACAATCTATAACCCTATACCCAGCAAAACTCTCTCTCAAAACAAAATGTGAAATAAAGACTTTAGGCATATAAAAGCTGAAATAATTCACCAGCAGCAAATGTGAGCTATCAGAAATATTAGTCTTTCATGCAATAGCAAAGATAACATAAAATGAAAATCTGGATGTACCCAAAGAAATAAAGAGCAACCGAAACAGTAACTACGTAGGTAAATATTTAAAAACTTCTTTTTATGGCCAGGCATGGTGGCTCATGCCTGTAATCCCAACACTTGGGGAGGTCTAGGCGGGAGGATCAAGACCAGCCTGGGCAACATAGTGAGACTCCCATCTTTAAAAAAATTTGCCAGGCATGGTGGCACACTCCTGTAGTCTTCGAAACTTGGGAGGCTGAGGCAGGAGGATTGCTTGAGCATGGGAGTTTGAGGCTGCAGTGAGCCATGATCGTGCCACTGCACTCCAGCATGGGTGACAGAGGGAGACACTGTCTCTAAAAACAAACAAAAAAACAAAACCCCTTATTTTTCTTATTTAACATCTTTAAAAATAACTGTTTAAAGCAAAGATAATAAAAATGTATTCTAGAATCTCTAACACGTATGAAGTATACAACAAAAAGCACAAAGGAGGGGAGAAATGGAAAATACTCTTGTAAGGTTCTTACATTGTATGCGAAGTAGTAAATTACTTGAGGGTAAACTATAATAAAAGATATATACTATAAACCCCAAAGCAATCACTAAAAAGACGTTAAGAATTATAGCTAATAAGACAACAAAAAAGATAAAATGGTATCTATGCATATATATGTATTATAGTCCCTGTCCCTAATTCTTGACACAGAGCTTCTAAGAGCCTTGTAACTTTCTCAGTGATAGGGGCATCTTTTGTTGAAATATTTGGTCTTAGTCCTCTGTTGCTGATATAAAACCTTGTGATACCTTAAAAATATTTGTAGTAGTAAGAGCATCTTTTTGCATGTTAATAAGATGACTAGTGGCTGGAGTCCCTAGACAGCTTCAGGATGGGGGATGGAACTTTCAGCTGCCTCTCCCCACCAACCTCCAGGGAGGGAAGAGGGACTGGAAACTGAGCTCAGTCACTAACAACCAATGATTTAATCAATTATCAATCATGCCTATGCAATGGAACCTCCACAAAATCTCTAAACGATGGAGTTCGGATAGATTCCAGGGTGGTGTACCCAGGGACCATGAAAACTCCATGCCCTACCTCTCCTGACTTCCAACCCCGCCCCATACCTTGCCCTAGTCATCTCATCCATCTGGCTGTTTCTCAGTTACATCTTTTATAATAAATTGTTAAATACAAGTAAAGTGTTTCCCTGAATTCTGTCAGGCATAGCAAAGTGCTGAACCTGAGGAAGGTGTTGTGGGAATACCCAATTTGTAGCCAAGCTGATCAGAAGTACCATTATTTGTGATTAGCATTATTAATGGAGGCAACCTTGTGGGACTGAGCCCTAAACCTGCAAGGAATGACACTAGCTCCAGGTAGATAGTGTCTGAATTGAACAGAATTGTAGGATAACCAGTTGGTGTCCACAGAGTTGCAGAGCTGGTTGTGAGTGTGGGAAAAACCCACACATTTGATGCCAAGAGTGTTCTGTGGGTAGAAAATCTTTTTTTTTTTTTTTTTTTTTTTTTTTTTTTGAGACACAGTCTTGCTCTGTCGCCAGGCTGGAGTACAGTGGCACAATCTCAGCTCACTGCAACCTCCACCTCCAGGTTCAAGCGATTCTCCTGCCTCAGCCTCCCAAGTAGCTGGGACTACAGGCATCTGCCACCACACCCAAGTAACTTTTGATTTTTTTTTTTTAGTAGAGATGGAGTTTCACCATGTTGGCCAGGATGGTCTCTATCTCTTCACCTCGTGATCTGCCTGCCCTGGCCTCCCAAAGTGCTGGGATTACAGGTGTGAGCCACTGCACCCGGCCTATGGGTAGATCTTAATAGTATCTCTCTCTCTGACACACACACACACACACACACACACACACACACACACACCCACACACAAATTCAGTGCCAAAGAAGGAAACAAAGAAGAGCTGGGACTAATAGAAAAGTAACAGATTTAAACCTAACCACTGATGCTGCTCCCGGGATCACTGCAGACGGGAGGCAGGACTAGATTGCAACTCCTGAAAGAGCAGCAAGGGGAGGCTTGCATTGTGAGTTTTAGCTCCAGATTGACTGCAAGAACAAACCAGTAATCCTGAGAGGAACCACAGACCCTCTGAAGGAAGTGGACTGCTCCAGCAGGACCCAGGAGACCCCCAAATACTGTGAGTGCCCCAACTGTGGAGAGGAGGGAGACTCTCCTCTCCCAAACACACACCCCCACTGGAGAAGGTGAAGGTCCGTTTGCAGGAGAAGTTTCTGACTTTACCTGGAGCTGAGTCAAGTTAGAGAGCTGAGCGAAATACAGGGGTAGAGGAAGCAGCAGAAAGGCCCTGGGAGCTCGCTGGGTCCCCAAGCAGCCCATTCCTGCCTGGCACCACAGGGATCCACTGGGAGGGTGGCCAGAGGAGCAGGGGGGCAACATTCCACAGAAAGAAGGCATTCTCTAGCCAAATTCTGTAACAATTTGATTTAACAATCTGAACAGGACCAGAAGCCTCCTGGCCAGAACTCGGGGGAGGGCATGAATCCAGACTTCACAGGCAGGGGAAGAACTAAAGCTCCTTTTCTTTCAGAGCTGGGAAGCAGATAACCTTGGGCAAGTTTTCAAGCCCTCCTCCTGGAAACAGACTGGGGCTGTTGGGGAGGACACGGTGGGAGTAAGACTGCCCTTCGGTTTGTGAGGGAGCTGGGTGAGGCCCATGACTGCTGGCTTTCCCCCACTTCCCTGACAACCTGCATGACTCACCAGAGGCAGCCATAATCCTCCTAGGTACACAACTCCAGTGACCTGGGAATCTTACCCCCATCCCCCACAACAGCCACAGCAAGACCCACCCAAGGAGAGTCAGAGCAGGCGTAGACCTGCCCCCACATGATGGTCCTTCCCTATCCACCCTGGTAGCAGAAGACAAAGGGCATATAATCTTGGGAGTTCTAGGGCCCTACCCACCGCTGGTCCCTCTCCATACTATAGCTGATGCTTTCTGGAAAGTGCCACCTCCTGGCAGGAGGCCAACTAACACAAAAACAGAGCATTAAACTACCAAAGCTAAGCACCCTCACAGAGTCCAACACACCCTCAGCCATCTCCACTGGAACAGGCGCTGGTATCCATGGCTGAGAGCCCCATAGACGGTTAACATCACAGGACTCTGTGCAGACAACTCCCAGTACCAGCCCAGAGCCGGGTAGATTTGCTGGGTGGCTAGACCCAGAAGACAGACAACAATCACTGCAGTTTGGCTCACAGGAAGCCACATCCATAGGAAAAGGGGGAGTACTACATCAAGGGAACACCCCATGAGACAAAAGAATCTGAACAACAGCCTTCAGCCCTAGACCTTCCCTCTGAAAAAGCCTACCCAAATGAGAAGGAACCAGAAAACCAACCCTGGTAATATGACAAAACAAGGCTCTTCAACAGCCCCCAACAAAAAATCATACTAGTTCACCAGCAATGGATCCAAACCAAGAAGAAATCCCTGATTTACCTGAAAGAGAATTCCGGAGGTTAGTTATTAAGCTAATCAGGGAGGGACCAGAGAAAGATAAAGCCTCAATGCAAGGAAATCCAAAAAATGATACAAGAAGTGGAGGGAGAAATATTAAAGGAAATACATAAAGAGAAAACAATAAAAAATTCAGGAAACTCTAGACATACTTTTAGAAATGTGAAATGCTGTGGAAAGTCTCAGCAATAGAACTGAACAAGCAGAAGAAAGAAATTCAGAGCTCAAAGACAAGATCTTCAAATTAACCCAATCCAAGAAAGACAAAGAAAAAAGAATAAGAAAAAATGAACAAAGGCTCTAAGAAGTCTGGGATTATGTTAAATGACCAAACCTAATAATCGGTGTACCTGAGGAAGAAGAGAATGCTAAAAGCTTGGAAAACATATTTGGAGGAATAATTGAGGAAAACTTCTCCAGCCTTGCTAGAGACCTAGATATCCAAATACAAGCAGCACAAAGAAAACCTGGGAAATTCACTGCAAAAAGATCTTCACCTAGGCACACTGTCATCAGGTTATACAAAGTTAAGACGAAGGAAAGAATTTTAAGAGCTGTGAGACAGAAGCACCAGATAATCTATAAAGGAAAACCTATCAGATTAACAGCAGACATCTCAGGAGAAACCCTACAAGCTAGAAGGGACTGGGGCCCTATCTTCAACCTCCTCAAACAAAACAATCTTCAGCCAAGAATTTTGTATCCAGCAAAACTAAGCATCATATATGAAGGAAAGATACAATTGTTTTCAGATAAACAAATGTAGAGACAATTTGCCATTACCAAGCCACCACTACAAGAACTGCTAAAAGGAGCTCTAAATCTTGAAACAAACCCTGGAGACGTATCAAAACAGAACAACCTCTTTAAAGTATAAAGTAAAAATCACACAGGATGCAGAAATACAAGTTAAAAAGCAAAAACAAAAAAACAAAACTAAAGTACACAGGCAACAAAGAGCATGAGGAACGCAAGGGTACCTCACATTTCAATACTAACATTGAATGGAAATGGTCTAAATGCTCCACTTAAAAGATAAAGAACTGCAGAATGGATGCAGAACTCATCAACCAACTATCTGCTGCCTTCAGGAGACTCATCTAAGACATAAGGACTCACATAAACTTAAAGTAAAGGGGTGGAAAAAGGCATTTGATGCAAATGGACACCAAAAGCAAGCAGGGGTAGCTATTCTTATATCAGACAAAACAAACTTTAAAGCAACAATGGTTAAAACAGACAAAGAGGGACATTATATAATGGTAAAAGGCCTTGTCCAACAGGAAAATATCAAAATCCTAAACATATATGCACCTAACACTGGAGCTCACCAATTTACAAAACAATTACTAACAGACCTAAGAAATGAGACAGACAGCAACACAATAATAGTGGGGGACTTCAATACTCCACTGACAGCACTAGACAGATCATCAAGACAGAAAGTCAACAAGGAAACAATCGATTTAAACTATACCTTGGAACAAATGGACTTAACAGATATATACAGAACATTTCATCCAACAACTGCAGAATATACTTCTATTCAACAGCACATGGAATCTTCTCCAAGATAGACCATATGATAGGCCATAAAATGAGCCTCAATAAATTTAAGAAAATTGAAATTATATCAAGCACTCTCTCATACCACAGTGGAATAAAACTGGAAATCAACTCTAAAAGGAGCCTTCAAAACCATGCAAATACATGAAAATTAAATAACCTGCTCCTGAATGAGCATTGGGTCAAAAACAAAATCAGTTTGTAAATTTAAAAATTCTTCAAACTGAATGACAATAATGACACAACATATCAAAACCTCTAGGATACAGCAAAGGCAGCACTAAGAGGAAAGTTCATAGCCCTAAATGGCTACATCGAAAAGTCTGAAAGAGCATAAACAGACAATCTAAGGTCACATCTCAAGGAGCTAGAGAAACAAGAACAAACCAAACCCAAACCCAGCAGAAGAAAGGAAATAACCAAGATCAGAGCAGAACTAAATGAAATTGAAACAAACAAACAAAAAAACTAAAGATAAACAAAACAAAAAGCTGGTTCTTTGAAAAGATAAGTAAAATTGACAGACCATTAGCAAGATTAACCAAGAAAAGAAGAGAGAAAATCAAAATAACCTCACTATAAAACAAAACAGGAGATATTACAACTGAAACCACTGAAATAAGAAAGATCATTCAAGGCTACTATGAACACCTTTACACAGATAAACTAGAAAACCTAGAAAAGATGGATAAATTCCTGGAAAAAAAACCCTCCTAGCTTAAGTCAGGAAGAATGAGATACCCTGAACAGACCAATAACAAGCAGCAAGATTGAAATGGTAATTAAAAAATTACCAACAAAAAAAAGTCCAGAACCAGACGGATTTGCAACAGAATTCTACCAGACATTCAAAGAACCGGTCCCAATCCTTTTGACACTATTCTACGAGACGGAGAAAGAAGGAACCCTCCCTAATTCATTCTATGAAGCCAGCATCACCCTAATACCAAAACCAGGAAAGGACACGACCAAAAAAGAAAACTACAGACTGATATCCCTGATGAACATAGATCCTAAAATCCTTAACAAAATACTAGCTAACCAAATCCAACAACATATCAAAAAGATAACCCACCATGATCAAGTGGGTTTCATGCCAGGGATGCAGGGATGGTTTAACATATGCAAGTCAATAAATGTGGTATACCACATAAGCAGAGTTAAAAACCAAAATCACATGATCTCAATAGATGGAGAAAAAGCATTAGACAAAATCCAGCATCCCTTTACAATTAAAATTCTCAGCAAAATTGGCATACAAGGGACACACCTTAATGTAATAAAAGCCTTCTATGACAAACCCACAGTCAACATAATACTGAATGGGGAAAAGGTGAAAGCATTCCCTCTGAGAACTGGAACAAGACAAGGATGCCCACCTACTCTTACCACTCCTCTTCAACATCGTCCTGGAAGTCCTAGCCAGAGCAATAAGACAAGAGAAAAAAAATAAAGGGCATCCAAATCAGTAAAGAGGAAGTCAAACTGGCACTGTTTGCTGATGATATGATCATTTACCTTGAAAATCCTAAGGACTCCTCCAGAAAGCTCCTAAAACTGATAAACAATTCAGCAAACTTTCCGGATACAAGATTAATGTACACAAATCAGTAGCTCTTTTATACACCAACAGCGACCAAGTGGAGAATCAAATCAAGAACTCGATCCCTTTTAAAATGGTTGCAAAAAAAAAAAAAAAAATACTTAGGAATATGCCTAACAAAGGAGTCAAAAGACGTCCACAAGGAAAACTACAAAACACTGCTGAAAGAAATCACAGACAACAGAAACAAATGGAAACACATCACATCCCACGCTCATGGATGGGTAAAATCAATATTGTGAAAATGACTGTTGCCAAAAGCAATCTACAAATTCAATGCAATCTCATCAAAATACCACCATCATTCTTCACAGAATTAGAAAAAACAATTCTAAAATTCATATGGAACCAAAAAAGAGCCTGCATAGCCAAAACAAGACTAAGCAAAAAGAACAAATCTGGAGGCATCACACTACCTGATTTCAAACTATACTATAAGCCCATAGTCACCAAAACAGTGATACTGGTATAAAAATCGGCACAAAGACCAATGGAACAGAATAGAGAACCCAGAAATAAACCCAAATACTTACAGCCAACTGATCTTCAACAAAGCAAACAAAAACATAAAGTGGGGAAAGGACATCGTTTTCAACAAATGGTGCTGGGATAACTGGCTAGCCACCTGTAGGAGAATGAAACTGGATCCTCATCTCTCACCTTATACAAAAATCCGCTCAAGATGGATTAAGGACTTAAACCTAAGACCTGAAACTATATAAATTCCATAAAATTAACATTGGACAAACCCTTCTGGACATTGGCTTAGGCAAGGATTTCATGACCAAGAACCCAAAAGCAAATGCAATAAAAACAAAGATAAATACCTGGGACCTAATTAAACTAAAGAGCTTCTGTACAGCAAAAGGAACAGTCAGCAAACTAAATAGACAACCCACACAGTGGAAGAAAATCTTCACAATCTATACATCTGACAAAGGACTAATATCCAGAATCTACAGCAAACTCAAACAAATCAGTAAGAAAAAAAAATCCCATCAAAAAGTGGGTTAAGGACATAAATAGACAATTATCAAAAGAAGATACACAAATGGCCAACAAACATGAAAAAATGCTCAACATCACTAATGATCAGGGAAATGCAAAGCAAAACCACAATGTGATACCACCTTACTCCTGCAAGAATGGCCATAATCAAAAAATCAAAACACAGTAGATGTTGGCAGCCAGGCACGGTTGCTCATGCCTGTAATCCCAGCACTTCTGGAGGTTGAGGTGGGCAGATCACCTGAGGTCAGGAGTTCGAGACCAGCCTGGCCAACATGGTGAAACCCCATGTCTACTAAAAATACAAAAATTAGTCGGGCATGGTGGCAGGCACCTGTAATCCCAGCTACTTAAGGAGGCTGAAGCAGGAGAATCACTTGAACCTGGGAAGCGGAGGTTGCAGTGAGCCAAGATTGTGCCACTGCACTCCAGCCTGGGCAACAGAGTGAGCCTTTGACTTAAAAAAAGAAAAAAAGCCGGGCACAGTGGCTCACACCTGTAATCGCAGAACTTTGGGAGGCCAAGATGGGCGGATCACCTGAGGTCGGGAGTTTGAGACCAGCCTGACTAACATGGAGAAACCACGTCTCTACTAAAAATACAAAATTAGCTGGGTATGGTGGCGCATGCCTGTAATCCCAGCTACTCGGGAGGCTGAGGCAGGAGAATCACTTGAACCCGGGAGGCAGAGGTTGCAGTGAGCCGAGATTGCGCCATTGCACTCCAGCCTGGGCAACAAGAGCGAAACTCCATCTCAAAAAAAAAACAATGCTGGCATGGATGTGGTGAACAAGGAACACTTCTACGTCCTGGTGGGAAAGCAAACTAGTATAGCCACTATGGAAAACAGCGTGGAGATTCCTTAAAGAACTAAAAGTAGAACTACCATTTGATCCAGCAATCCCACTACTGGGTATCTACCCAGAGGAAAAGAAGTCATTATACAAAAAAGATACTTTCACACATAATTTTATAGCAGCACAATTCACAATTGCAAAATCATGGAACCAACCCAAATGCCCATCAATCAACGAGTAGATAAAGAAACTGTGGTATATACAGGATGGAATACTATGCAGCCATAAAAAGGAATGGATTAACAGCATTTGCAGTGATCTGGAGACTATTATTCTAAGTGAGGTAACTCAGGAATGGAAAACCAAACATCGTATGTTATCACTGATATGCAGGACTAAGTTATGAGGATGCCAAAGCATAAGAATGATACAATGGACTCCGGGTACTTGGGGGGAAGAATGAAAGAGGGGCGAGGGATGAAATACTACAAATATGGTGTAGCGTATATTGCTCGGGTGATAGGTGCACCAAAATCTCACAAATCACCACTAAACTGGCACAGTGGCTCATGCCTGTAATCCCAACACTTTGGGAGGCCGAGGCGGGCAGATTACTTGAGTTCAGGAGTTCAAGACCAACCTGGCCAATGTGGTGAAACCCTGTCTCTACTAAAAATACAAAAAGTAGCCGGGCATGGTGGCACATGCCTGTAGTTCAGCTACTTGGGAGGCTGAGGCAGGAGGATGGCTTGATCCCAGAAGGTGGAGATTGCAGTGAGCTGAGATAGCACTACTGCACTCCAGCCAGGGTGACAGAGCAAGACTCCGTCTCAAAAAACAAACAAACAAAAAAACTTGCTCATGTAACCAAATACCACTTGTACACCAATAACTTATGGAAAAATTTTAAAAAATTAAAAATAAACATCTAAACATAGAAAAGGAAAAAAAATTTAAAAATAAAAAACAGAAATGTGAAAAAAAAAATAAATCAGGTACGCTATCAGTCAAAAAATAAATAAGTAAACCCAACCATTATCAATAATCATTAAACGTAAATAATCTCAATAACTCAATTAATTTTTTCTTTTCTTTTTTTTTTTTTGAGATAGAGTCTCACTCTGTCACCCAGGATGGAGTGCAGTGGCACAATCTCAGCTCACTGCAACCTCTGCCCCCTGGGTTCAAGCAATTCTTGTGGCTCAGCCCCCCAAGCAGCTGGGACTACAGGCACATGCCACCACGCCTGGCTGTTTTTTTGTATTTTTAGTAGAGACAGTTTCGCCATGTTGGCCAGGCTGGTTTTGAACTCCTGGCCTCAAGTGATCCACATGCCTTGGCCTCCCAAAGTGCTGGGATTACAGATGTGAGCCACCATGCCTGGCTTCAATAATTTAACTCAAAGACACGAATTGTCTGATTAAACAGCAAGACCCATTTATATGCTGCCTATAAGAAATTCACATTAAATATAAATAAGGGAAAGTAATAGTATTGAAAAACACACACCATGCTAACATTAATCAATAAAGCTGGACTGGCTGCATCAATACCAAAGGACATTTTAGAACACAAAAAAATTACTAAGGATAAAGGGGGCCATTTCATAATGATAACAAGCCAATTCATTTAGAGGATATAATAATAATCTAATGTTTTAATCCATAAAACATGTATTCACATAAACTGATTGTCAGAATACATGAAACAAAAACTAATAGAACTGCAAGTAGAAAACAGTCACTCAAGAAAAAAATAAGTGGCCGGGTGTGGCGGCTCATGCTTGTAATCCCAGAACTTTGGGAGGCCGAGGCGAGCAGATCACGAGGTCAGGAAATTGAGACCATCCTGGTTAACACGGTGAAACGCTGTCTCTACTAAAAATACAAAAAATTAGCCGGGCATGGTGGTGGGCACCTGTAGTCCCAGCTACCTGGGACGCTGGGGCAGGAGAATGGTGTGAACCCAGGAGGCAGAGCTTGCAGTGAGCCGAGATCGCACCACTGCACTCCAGTCTGGGCAACAGACCGAGACTCCGTCTCAAAAAAAAAAAAAGAAAAAAATAAGTAACACAAATATCTCTAATCTATTAAACAAAGTAAATTTGTAGTCAAAAATCTTCCTACAAAGACAAGTACAGGCTCAGATGAATTCTACCAAAAATTTAAGTTGGGTATAAAATGTCAATCCTGTATAAATTCTTTCAGAAAACTGAACAGAATACTTCAGAAATCATTCTGAAGCTACATTACTGATTCCAACACCAAAACATTACAAGAAAACTACAAATATCCCATGAACATAAGTTCAAAAATTCTCAACAAAATTTTCGCAAATCAAATCCAACAAAATATAATTAGAATAGTATATTGTGACCAAGTTCAGTTTATCCCAGGAATGTAAGTCTAATTTCATAATTGAAAATCAATGTCATTCACCACATTGGCAGATTAAAAATGAAAAACCACCTATTTCAATATATGCAGTAAAAAAGCATTTGAAAAATATCCAACATCCATCTCTGATAAAACCTCTCAGCAAATGAGAAATCAAAGAGAACTTCCACAACGTGATAAAAAGCATCTACAAAAAACCTACAGCTAAGATCAGACTTAATGGTGAAAGACTAAATGTTTTCCCCAGAAGATCAAACACAAAGCAATAATGCTCACTTTACCACTACAATTCAAAATTCTGCTAAAGGTGTTAGCCACTGCAATACAACAAGAAAAACAAAAGGCATCCAAGACTGGATAATGATCATCTTTGCAGAAAATACCATGGAATCCTCAGAAAACTACTTGGTGGAACTAAGTTGCAGGACACAAGATCAGTATACAAAAATCCATCATATTTCTACTTATTGGCGACAAACAATGGGAAATAAAAAATTTTAAATTATCATTTACAATAGAATCAAAAATATAAAATGCTTAAGGATAAATCTAACATAAGATGTGAAAAACCTATATACTGAAAATTTTAAAACATTGCTAAGAAAAGTTAAAGATCTAAAGAAATGGAGAGATACCATATTCATAGACTGGAAAATTAAATATTGTTAAGACGTCATCTATCCTCAATTTGCTCTGTAATCAACAGAATCCCAATCCAGATATCAGGTTACTTTTTTTGTAGAAACTGATATAACGGATTCTAAAATCCATATGGAAGGGCAAAGGCCTACAACAGTCAAAATAACTTTTAAAAAGAACAAAGTTAGAGGACTCATACTACCTGATTTTAAGACTTATTATAAAGCTATTATAACCAAGAGAATAAGAAACTGACATAAAGACTAGACAAACAGATCAATGGAAAACAAAAAGACTCTAGAGAAAGACCCACACCTATATGGTCACAGACTTTCAACAAAGATGTAAAGTCAACTCAGTGGAGAAAGAATAGTTTTTCTACAAATGGTGCTGAAATAATTAGCCATATGCAGAAAAACCCACAAACTTTGATCCATACTTCTCACTCTAAATAAAAGTTAACTCAATAAGGATCACAGACCAAAACATAAAACCTAAGACTATTAACACTTCTAGAACAAAACACAGGAGAAATCTTTGTGATCTTGAATTAGGCAAAAGGTTCTTAGATAAAACACCAACGGCACTAAAAGCATAAATTCATAAAAGACAAGGCTAATTTGGATTTCATCAAAATAAAGACTTTCTGCTCTTTGAAAAACACTGTTAAGAGAATGAAAAGGTAAGCCACAAACTGGGAGAAAAATTTGCAAATCTCACATCTGATAAAGGACATGTATCTAGAATACACAATGAACTCCCAAAACTCTACAACAGAACATCCCTATTTTAAAAATGGGCAAAATAATCAAACAGACAAATAAGCATATGCTAAAATGCTCAACATTGCTAGTCACTAGGGAAATGCAAATTCAAATGACAAGGAAATAATAGTAAAATTTTAAAAGTCTAAAATAAAATTAAAGACTGAGCATACCTAATTATTGACAAGAATATGGACCAACTTGAACTCATACCACCTAGTGACAACGTAAAATGGTATAATCACTTTGGAAAACTCTTTAAAAGTTACATTTACCACAAGACCTAGCCATTCCACACCTAGGTATTTACCCAATAGAAATTAAAGCACATATCCATACAAAGACTGGTACAATAGTATTTACAATAACTATATTTGTAATAGCCAAAAACAAGAAAAAGCACAAATGTCCGTCAATAGATGAACAAACTGCTCTACCCACACATTGGAATACTATTCATCACTAAAAAGGAATGAACTACTAGTAATTGTAATAACATGGCTTAATCTCAAATGATGCTGAGTCAAAGACTCAGATACCACCCCCTCCAGTACATATTATATGATTTCATTATATAAAATTCTAGAAAACGCAAATTAGGCCAGGCACAGTGGCTCACACCTGTAATCCCAGCACTTTGGGAGGCCGAAGCAGGCAGGTCATGAGGGCAGGAGTTTGCGACCAGCCTGACCAACATAGTGAAACCCCGTCTCTGCTAAAAATACAAAAATTAGCCAGATGTGGTGGCAAGTGCCTGTAATCCCAGCTATTCGGGAAGCTGAGGCAGGAGAATCACTTGAACCCAGGAGGCGGAGGTTGCAGTGAGCCGAGATTGGGCCACTGCACTCCAGCCTGGGTGACAGAGCGAGACTCCGTCTCAAAAAAAAAAAGAAAGAAAGAAAATGCAAATTAATCTATAGTGATAGAAAGCCTATCAGTGGTTGCCTGAGGAGGAACACGAACTGAGGGAGGGAGGGAGGGACAACAAAAAAACCCAGGGTATCTTTTTGGGGGTAATGGATATACAGTTGACCCTTTAACACAAATTTGAAGGTGGGGGTCCACTTATACACAGAATTTCTTCCACCTCAGCCACCCTGAGACAGCAAGACCAACCCCTCCTCTTTCTACTCAGCCTACTGAAAGTGAAGATGAACACATTTATGATGATCCACTTCCATTTAATGAATAGTAAATATATTTTCTGTTCCTTACAATTTTCTTAATAACATTTTTTTCTCTAGCTTATGTTACTGTAAGAATAAAGTATATAATACAAAATATGTGCTAATAGACTGCTTATGTTATCTGTAAGGCATCCAGCCAATAATAGGCTATTAGCGTTTAAGTTTGGGGGGAGTTCAAAATTTTACATGGATTTTCGACTGCACAGGGGACCAATGCCCCTAATCCCCACATTAAGGGTCTATGTATTCTTGCATGGGCAGTGATCTGTTCACAGCCCCAGATGGATGACTTATCCAAGTCGTTTTGAATTCCGGACTTGTAGATTCACAACCTGACAGGAACTGTGGTATACATCCAAATGTCAATCTCTGGCCACAACGGCTCATATAAACCTTGTTTCTGCCTTCCAGGGACTTACTTCCAGGACTCTGCTGCACATACCAAAGCAGTGTAGCAGAATGCTTAACAACACACAGAACTAGCCTGGAATCCATACACTACCATTTCAGTTGTGTAATTTTAGGGAAGCTGTCTATGCTCTGTGAGGCTGAGTTTTCTCATCTGTAACATGGGAATAATGGTACTTACCCCAGGGTGGTTGTGACAACCGATTTCATCAACATAAAGCACTTAACACAGTGCATGACACATCTTAAATGCTCAGTAAATGTTCTAAGTTATTATCTCCATTCCCCTTTCCTGTAGTTCCTCACTCTTCCATCTATATGACTGCCACAGAACGTCATCCTGAGTTTCCTGACCACTGTTCCAGAAACCCAAAGCACGTGTCTACTGAACACTTAAAATGTAGTTACTCTAAAATGACATGTGCTGCAAGTTTAAAACACACCAGATTTTGAAAATTCAGTAAAAAAAAAAAAAGAATGTAAAATATCTCACTAGTTTTTAACTTTTAAAAAATGTGGCTCCTAGTAAATTTTAAATTACTTATGTGTTTCACATTATACAGTCACCCTTCTGTAACCGTGGGTTCTGCATCTGTGGATCGACAATATTCGGGGGGGTAAAAAAAAAAAACTGTATCTGTACTAAACACTGTACAGACTTTTCTTGTCATTATTCCCTAAACAATACGGTGTAACAATTTACATAAGACCTACGCTGTATGAGATATTATAAGTAATCAAGAGATGATTTAAAATATACAGGAGGATGTGCCTATATAGGTTATATGTAAGCACTACACCATTTTATATCAGAGACTTGAGCATCCATGGATTTTGGTATCCAAGGGAGGTCCTGGAACCAATCCTCCATGGATATCAAGAGATGACTGTATGTATTTCTAATGGACACTGCTGGTCTAAACAGACCAATAGTTCCAGGCAGTACTAGTTCCTCCCCCAAGTCAGCAGTCTAGTCTATCCAGCAAAGTCAACCTGTCATTGCTTCCAAAAGTCTTGCAGGAACCTCAAACACAGCATAGTCCTAACACTTCATAGCTGAATCTGTTTACAAAATCCACCCAATGACTATCCACCACACTCAAATCCTTCCAATGACAAGAAACTCATCAACTCCCAAAGCAGCAACCCTTTTCACCTTTGCACAACTCCTGAGAATTAGACAGTTCTTCCCTATACTCATGAAGATCTACCTCTCCAGAGGGCTGATCTTAGCCTTGCCTTACCCCTTTGAGCTATTTAGAAAAGGCTCAAGAACAGCAGAAACTACGATTTGCAGACCACTTCCAATGTACAGTGTAAGCTTTAGTTTACTGTGGCATTTAACCCTCACAGCAATGCAAGAGGTAGAAACTGTTATCTCCATTTGGTTGATAATGGGGTCTACAGAGCTGAGAGGGATAAAAGTGATCTGGCTAGGATACCATTCAAGAAGAGCATATTTCAAACCAGAGGGGCTGACTTCTAAACACCTTTATTCAGCGTTGCTTTTGTGGTTATGTTCTCAACATTCTTCTCTCTCCCAATTATCTGGCCTATTAGCAGCTATGGGCTCAATCCAGAAGCAATCCTGCTTTGGCCGGAGTTGCCCTTACCTGTCTCAGCAGCCCCAAGGATGTCCAGTTTGTCACGGATGGCAGGTACCAAGGTCAGGGCTTGGATTGGTGTGGGTGCAGAGAAGCCTAGAAAGCTGAGTGCTCGGAGAACCGGCCTGGGAACAAACAGGTCCTTCCAAGCTGACACATCTGCTTTCTGATCATGAACTTCAGGAATCCATGTCTTCGCTTTTTTGGGCACCTTGGCAGCAGTGCTCTGAGAAGGCTCGAACCCTTTTTTCCCTTTATTTTTCTTCTTTTTTGGAGCAGTTTGGACCAGGTTTTCTGATGTCATCTCCCCAGCCTCCGGATCATCATAAACCATGTCATCTCCCTGGGCCTCCAGCTCAGGATCTTTCACTTCAAATTCTTTCTGGGTACTGGTTCCTTCAGTTGCTACATTTTTACTTTTCTTCAACTTGATCTTTTTCTTTGGTGAGCTAGACTCTCCCTCCTCCTCCTCCTCTTCTTCTGAAACAGCTTGTGCCTTTCTCTTGGGTGCTTCCTTTGAGAAGAGACTGGAGGGATTCTTGGCAGGGGAGACCAACTGGTAATCTGTCAATTCCTCAAAGCACACCAAGTCATCCATCTGTCCATCTGCAAACATATTTGGGTCAATCTTCACTTCCTTCCATTTTCCCACAACTTTGATTCCCTTTGTCTGAAATTTGCCACAGCTTGACTGCTTTGGCCTTGATTTTGTGTCCTTCAACTTCATGGCTGCTGAAAAGGAGATACATGTTCTATTAGGTTGGTGTCTGAGAAGCAGAGGGTTCTGATGTAACAAATATTTTCTAAGCAACTAGGCCCTACAAAGAACTGAGGATACAAAGATGGCTATCACACAGTTGCTCCCACCTAGAGAAGAACAAAGAATACCACAGAACAGACAGCTTTGCCTGGAACACAGGGTACACATGTGATGGAACAAAGACATATGAGCTAGACCTGGTTTGAATTCCAAATCCAACACTTACTGCCTGTGTGACCTTGGATAGTGCCACCCACTCCTCTCTGAACTTCAGTGCTCTCATCTATAAAAAGAGAGGAGGGTACCTAACAATATCTAAGTTGTATATTTTATGTAAATAAAGGAAATTATGTAAAGCACGGAGGATGAAACCTGCCACACCTAAGTCGTTCTGAAGGCAGAGTAAGAATCTCAGGGGTTTTTCTTGCGGGGGCAGGAGGGGTGAGCTTTATTAAAAGCGTACTGCGTTTGCTTCCTTCTCAAGCCTTGCCTGAGAGAGCAAATGCCTGCTCCACCATCCTTTCCTTTGCCAAGCGTCTTAAAACCCATCCAGTTTTTTCATCATATTTTAAGTGGCTTAATGGCCATTTAGGCCCAACTCGTTTGGGTGGAACTCGATCCAGGTTTTTCCTTTTCAGAAAGGCCAAGAAAGATAACAGATTCCGTGAAAAAGACCAAGGTAAACTTTGGTTCAAATCCAGATCCACCACTTGTCAGCTGTGGCTCTGCGGTGGACGTATTCATCTCTGAGTCTCTTATTTCCCAGTCTGCACAATGGGAAAAACGAGGACATCTGTCCCACAGAATCCTTATACGCCACTACGAAAAAGTGACGCACGTCAAAAAAACCGCTGAGCATGGCGCCCGGCGAGGAGAGCGCGTTCGCACACAGTGCCCGCCGGACCCGCTGCGCCACGGCAAAAACAAAACAAAAACAAAAACAAAAACAAAAACACGCGGGGTTCAACAAGGAGAGGGCGAGGGGTGCCACGCGAACCGGGCGAGGACACGGAGAGCGCCAGGCAGAGTAGAAGGGCCTCTGTCTCCTCGTGACGCCGGTCCCGCGCGGCGCTCTCGCTTTGTCTCAGGGACGAACGCGCGCACGAAACCGAGAAACCGAGAAGCCGAGAAGCCAAGGCCGTCAGGCTCTGATGACCGGACAAGGAGCCCAAGGCGCGGGGACTGTGGCACGCAGCTCGGTTGGACGGCTTGGGCCGGCGGCCGCCCTCTCTGGACCCGGGAACCCACCGGCCCAGAGCGACCCGCGATAGAAACCCGGGTTCCTGGCCTCAGCCCCTCTCCAGAGTCGGCTCCAACCCCGCTCGTTTTGGTACTCACCGTGTGGAGACGCCACCGCAGCTCCGTCAGTCGCCGGTGAGGAACCTCAGAAACCGCCGCTGTACCTCAGCTGCAGCAGCAACTGCAGTTCCGGGGCGGGACCTCCACGCACATACTCGTGCGCGCTGGGGAGGAAGTCCCGCCCCTATGGCAAACGCAGCTACCTGATTGGCTGCCTCGCGGACCGCAGCAGTGCCGGCGGGAGAGCTGGCTTGGGGCGCTGGCGCCTCTTCTTACAGCTTTACTCCTGCCGGCTTGGGAAAAGGCCGGAGAAGGTGAAATTCTGTGTGCTCCCTCCGGCGAGAGACTTTGTCAGCTCCCGCACAGTAACGTAAGTTTTCTTGTATTCTTAGTGTAGTTTTGTTACAGGAAAGGGGTCTCGATCCAGACCCCAAGAGAGGGTTCTTGGATCTTGCATAGGAAAGAATTCAGGGTGAGTCCTCATAGCAAAGCAAAAGCAAGTTTATTAAGTACTTTACTCCGTAGACAGAGTAGGGCGTTCCCGAAAGTAAGAGGACGAACGCGTCCATCCTAGGTACAATGCTCGTACCTAGATCATAGGGAGATGTGCTCTGCTACAAGGGTGACGTGTGATGAGTGTTCCTTGTATTGTAATTGTTTTGGGGCGCCATGAACTGTGCCCATATAAGATACAAACGTAATTGATAAATGTTGTGTGTGTTCAGACTAATCCACTGACAGGCCGTTCTTCCTTCTCTCTCCCTTTCCTTGGGTCTCTATTCCCTGAGACACAACAGTATTGAAATTAGGTCAATTAATAACCCTACAATGGGCCTCTAAGTGTTCAAGTGAAAGAAAGAGTCGCACATCTCTCACTTTAACTCAAAAGCTAGAAATGGTTAAGCTTAGTGAGGAAGGGATGTCAAAAGGCAAGATAGGCTGAAAGCTAGGCTGAAAGTTTGCACCAAAAAGTTAGCCAGTTTGTGAATGCAAAGGAAAAGTTACTGAAGGAAATTAAACATTTTACTCTAATGAACACATGAATGATATGAAAGCGGAACAGTTTATTGCCGATTTGGAGAAAATTTTAGTGGTTTGGATATAAAATAAAACCGGCTACAGCATCCCCTAAACCCAAAACCGAATCCAAAGCAAGGCCCTGATTCTCTTCTATTCTATGATGACTGAGAGAGGTGAGGAAGCTATAGAAGTTTGAAGCTAGAAGAGATTATTTCATGAGGTTTAAGGAAAGAAGCCGTCTCCAGAACATAAAAGTGTAAGATGAGGCAGCAAATGCTGATGGAGAAGCTGCAGCAAGTTATCCCCAAGATCTAGGTAAGATCATTGATGAAGGTGGCCACTGAACAACAAGTAGTCAATGTAGACAAAACAGCCTTCTATTGGAAGACGACGCCATCAAGGACTTTCATAGCTAGAGAGGTCAATGTCTGGCTTCAAAGGCCAAGCTAACTCTTTTGTTAGAGGCTAATGCAGCTAGTGACTTTGAATTGAACCCACTGCTTGTTTACCATTCTATTATAAAAATCTTAGGTCTCTTAAGAATTACGCTAAATGTAATCTGCCTGTGCTCTGTAAGTGGAACAACAAAGCCTGGATGACAGCACATCTGTTCATAGCATGGTTTACTGAATATTTTAAGCCCACTGTTGAGGCCTACTGCTCAGAAAAAAGGATTTCTCTCAAAGTATTATTGCTCATTGAAAATGTGCATAGTCACACGAGAGCTCTAATGGAGATGTATAAGGAGATGAATGTTGTTTTCATGTCTGTGAACACAAGATCCATTCTTCAGCCCATGGATCAAGAAGTAATTTTGCATTTCAAGTTTTATTACTTAAGATACATTTCGTAAGGCTATGGCTGCCATAGAGAGTTATTCCTCTGATGGATCTGGGCAAAGTATATTGAAAACCTTCTGGAAAGGGTTCACTATTTTAGATATCATTAAGAACATTTGTGATTCATGGGAAGAGGTCAAAATATCAAAATTAACAAGAGTTCGAAAGAAGTTGACTCCAGTTCTCATTGATGACTTTGAGAGGTTCAAGACTTCAGTGAAGAAGGTAACTGCAGATGTGGTTGGAAATAGCAAGAAAACTAAAATTACAAGCGGAGCCTGAAGATATGACTGAATTGTGGCAATCTCATGAGAAACTTGAATGGATGAACAGTTCCTTCTAATGTATGACCAAAGAAAGTGGTTTCTTGGGATACAATCTACTCCTGGTGAAGATGCTGGGAACACTGTTGAAATGACAATGAAGGATTTAGAATATTTCGTAAACTTAGTTGATAAAGCAGTGGCAGGGTTTGAGAGGACTGACTACAATTTTGAACATTCTACTGTGGATAAAATGCTACCAATTAGCATCACATGCTACTGAGAAATCTTTCATGAAAGGAAGAGTCAATCCATGCAGCAAACTTCATTGTTGTGTTATTTTAAGAAATTGCCACAGCACCTCACCTTTCAGCAACCACCACCCTAATCAATCAGCTGGTTTCAGAAAAAAAGAAAAGTATATTATGGCAGAGGGGGACACAGTCAAAATGTTAATAATTGGTGAATTATTGGTGCTAGAGTAAGGGTACGTGAGTGTTCATTGTACTATTCTTTCAACTTTTTTGAGGTTTAAAACTTTTCAAAATAAAGAGTTGAGTAAATTGTTTTGATTTAAAAATTATGAATTAAAAAGAAATTGGCTTAAGCCAGGTGTGGTGGCACATCCCTGTAGTCCCAGCTATCCAGGAGGCTGAAGAGGGAGGATCGCTTGGGCTCTGGAGTGTGAGTCCAGCATGGACAACATAGCAAGACATCATCTTTAAAAAAAGAAAAAGAAAGAAGGAAAGAAAGAGAGTCAATTTTAATTTTTAAAAATGGGGGAGGGGGAGATGTCAACCAAAAGCAAAATGATGGCAAAGTTTCCATTATAGTAGTGGAAACATAGGTATTTTTTTTCCTTCTTCTCAATATTCTAATTTTAAAAAATAGTAAGAATAAACTATTTTAATGTTATTCTTATTTCAAAGGTGGAAAAACAGATGCAGGAAGATTAATTTGCCAGAGTCATACAGCTAATGTTACAGAGCTCAGACCTGACTTGGAGATCTGTGACTTTAACTGGGTGCAGTGGCTCACACCTGTAATTCCAGCACTTTGGGAGGCCCAGGCGGGTGGATCGCTTGAGCTCAGGAGTTCAAGATCAGCCCAGGCGACATGGTGAAACCCCATCTCTACAAAAAATACAAAAATTAACCAGGCTTGGTGGCATGCGCCCTTAGTCCCAGCTACTTAGGGGGCTGAAGTGGGAGGATTGCTTGAGCCCAAGAGGTCAAGGCTGCAGTGAGCCATGTTCATGCTGCCGTGGGATAAATAAGAAACCAAAGGGACCGAGGGGTTGAGGAGGAATTATTTAATTATTTAGGTGCACAAACCCAGTCAGATTAACATCCAAAGGACTGAGCCCTGAACAAAGAGTCAAGCTACCTTTTAAGCATTTCGTGGGGCAGGGGGAGATTTGTGCAGTGGGAAGCATATTACAGAAGCAAGAAACAAAGACAGTTATTCAATTGAGACATGGCATTACATTATATCTTACTTTTCAAGGAACAACATGTTTTACGACTTGAGAGTATCTGTCTAGTGACCTTGCAGCTGCACAGCTAGAGAAACAGAGTCTTCACAATGCCTGGGAAAGGGAGAGATAAGGCTCACTAGCCTCAGAAAGAAAAACAGGCAGTTAATTTTAAAGGACTCCAGCCCTTTCTCTTCCTCAAGGGAAATTGGGTTTTTTTACATACAACCGAGTTTTTGCTTACACAGTTTTTAATTTCTTTTAATTCCTGTTCCAATGCCACTATACTCAGCCTGAGTGACAAAGCAAGACCCTGTGTGGGGGAAAAAAAAAAGTAATAAAGATCAAGAAACCCTGTAAGGAATGTGTCCCAGTTTCCAAGGGACCCATGCAGAAGCCTCCATTGCCAGTGGCTGAAGTGGGAGTACTTATGAATGTGTTGATTGACTTTCCAAAAAGACTGAAGGGTAGATGTGGGCTGAGGGGAACCAAGAATGCATATGGAGAAGTTGGAACAGTTGAGCTCATAAATTTCCCAGCAAGAAAATGGCTCATCTAGCGAGGTAGGGCATCTAGAAGGGTGGGGGAATCAGATTGCCTGGAGTCAGGTCTGAGCTCTGTAACATTAGCTGTGTGACTCTGGCAGATTACTTACTCTTCCTGCATGTTTCCTCATCTGTAAAATGAGAATAATATTGTTGAGAAGATTAAACATAAATGCATGTAAAGTTCTTGCTGCAGTGCCTGGCACATGGTGAGCTCAATTGACCTTAGCAATTCCTTTTGTCATCACACATTTCTTTATAAGCATACACATACCTTTCATATAGTATAAATATGAAAAGGTGATAAGTTGGGGGAAAACACATTTCGGCGAAACATCCCACAGTGTTAAGTAGTTGTTTTAAGGTGATGGAACTGAGTGTAATTTTTTCTTTTCAATATTTCAATTTTAATGTGATTATTTTAATTATATATATTATATGGAGGTATAATTAGTGTACAATAAAATGCAGAGTGCAGCTTTTCAGTTCAATGAATTGTAACATTTCCATATCATCATATAAGCATTGCACAAAACAACATAAAGAACATTTCCACCACCCCAGAAAATTCATTCATCCCCATTTCCAGTTAGTTTTTATCCCTACCCAGAACACAAATATATTTTAATTTAAAAATTAATTGGCAACTATTTCTTAAATGGGAACCATTTTGGTATTTTCATTTATTGTAAAAGTGACTTATGCCTGAGGCATTGTAATTCATCTAGCACCAAAAAACATACGTATGTATAAGCATTCTACATGGGTGATATAGTTTGGATATTTGTCCCCACCCAAATCTCATAGTTGAATTGTAATCCCCAATGCTGGAGTTGGGGTCTGGTGGGAGGTGTTTGGATCAAGGGGGCAGATGCCTCATGAATGGCTTGGGCCATCTGCTTCATAATAAGTGAGCTCTCACTCTGAGTTCATGTGAGATCTGGTGGTTTAAAAGTGTGTGGCGCCTCCCCTCAATTCTCTCTGACTCTTGTTTTCACCATCTCATGTGCCTGCCCCCCTTCCACCTTCTGCCATGATCGTAAGCTTCCTGAGGCCTACCTAGAAGCTGAGCAGATGTCAGCAGCATGCTTCTTGTAAAGCCTATGGAACGGTGTGCCAGTTAAACCTCTTTTTTAAATAAATTACCCAGTCTCAGATATTTCTTTATAGCCATACAAGAATTGCCTAATATAATGAGGTCTTCCTTTACCACTGTTTTGTAAGTTGCCTCTTTCACTCAACAATATCTAATGAACCATTCCCCATTGCCAATAAATATTAATCTATAACCAGGGACAGATCCAGTCTATTTAGGGACCTGAAGCTTACATAATTGGTGGGGCAGAGAGCTTAAAAAAAGAGAGTTATAATACAAAATACCAGTAACACTACAATGTCACCCCAAACCAGGGGAAGTATGGCAGAGGGAAGCCAGATTGGAAAGCAATTACAAGACAACAGCCCTAATCAATTACTCTTAGAAGAACTTTTGCAAATAATAATAATAACAACAACAACAACAAAGTGAGCAATGGCTAGAGCTGCTCTTAGGGTCTTGGAAGGAGCCAGTGCAAGTGAGGGTCCCTGAACTCAGGCTTCTTTTGCTTCGAGGTAAACCCATTTCTGCTTCTATCATCAGTAGCTACATATAATTATATAGGAGTATAAAATTTTATTTATTCAGTTTTTGTTACTTCCCACTTTTGCTGTGTCAACCTAAATAACAAACAGAGAGAAGCCCTCTAAAAGAAAATGACATTTGAGAATACGGCATTGCAGTGGGAAAATTCATGCCATAGTAAACTATGTACATATTCAAGGATGTAAAGGAAGACAAAGGTTTTTAAAGGAAAAATGAAGACAATTACGTAATTGTTTTGAAGCCAGATTAGAAAGCAATTAAAAGACAACAGCCTTAATCAATTACTTTTAGAATAACTTACTTTTACAAATAATAATAATAACAACATGTTTGGCTATAAGGATTAACAGCAAGGGTGACACCAGTCTGAGGTTGGGCAGGTAGTTTCTGGGCAGATGTGCTCACGGAAGTATTTTTTGTGTACGGTTGTGATGGCCTTTGTGCAAGATTGCAATTTTTGCAGATGATAGTTTTGTTCTCAGGCATACAAAAGCATGAAAACCCTCTCTTCATGGGTTTTCCCTAGCTCTATTTGTCAGAGTTTGGGTGTGTTTTTTGTTATTTTTATTTTTATTTTTGTTTTGTTTTGAGACGGAGTCTCACTCTGTCACGCAGGCTGGAGTGCAGTGGCGCATCTCGGCTCACTGCAAGCTCCACCTCCCAGGCTTCACGCCATTCTCCTGCCTCAGCCTCCCGAGTAGCTGGGATTACAGGCACTCGCCACCACACCCAGCTAATTTTTTCTATTTTTAGTATAGACGGTGTTTCACCGTGTTAGCCAGGATGGTCTCGATCTCCTGACCTCGTGATCTGCCCGCCTCGGCCTCCCAAAGTGCTGGGATTACAGGCATGAGCCACCGTGCCCAGCCGATTGTCGTTTTTTTTTTTTTTAACACAAGCAACTCCATTTTGACTCTGACTGCTTTTATAGTTGTCATCAAAAACACTGTGATCATCATTCATGTGCAGATATTTGTGCACATCTCTGATTATTTTCTTGTGATGAATTCCAAGAAGTAAAATTTCTAAACCAAATAAGCTTTCACTACATGCTGTCAAATAAAGTATGGGTTAGAACACGCCATACCCAGCAGTGAATGAGGATCACTATTCCTTTCCTCATGCAAACACTGCATGTTCCAGTTATTTGCTTCCTGAGGCAGATTATAAGGATGTAGTCACTCAGCTCTGTTTCACGCTCTGCTGTGAACCCTCAAGGATGGAAAGTTAATGACTGTATTCCCCTGGCTTCCCCATATGCCAGTTCTGCAAATGACCTGAATTGTGCCAAGCTGACTCCCCTGTGCAAGGATGTGAAGGTGGAAGGGACACAGGGGCTGTGCTTCGGCTGCTTCTACTGCCAAGCATTGTAGTAGGGACTTGTTTTTTTGCAGTAGCAGAAGCAGAGTCCCAGGATCTATTTCTTACGTTACTATGCGAGATGCAGAAGGTAAGTTTTCATTTTACTGGCATAGATGCCCCAGAGCCAACAGGTGTGGCAGTGGCTTCCCGATATCCCAGTTTCGTGATCATGGCACTGGCTGAAGCATTCTTGGTGGCCCACTTCTAGGGTGGAGCCACATTCTGGGGTTGGGGCATTCCTGGAACATCAGCTTAGACCCTCCTCCTCCAATCCTGGAACAATCTTTTTTTTTTTTTTTTTTGGAGACAGAGTCTTGCTCTGTCGCCCAGGTTGGAGTGTAGTGACACGATCTCAGCTCACTGCAAGCTCCACCCCCTGGAACAATCTTATAGTCACCTAATTCCCTGTGTCAAAACCCACTCTGCTTAAGTTGGCTGGAGTGACTTCTGTTATCTGCAGCTGAACTCTGACTAATAGATGCATGTGACACACATACAAAATGTTACCTCCTTTAAATCTTTTACTATTAGTAAGATTGACCATCTTTTTAAGTGTCTATTAGTCATGCGTAATTCTGTCTTGGGGAGCTGTCTCCTAGTCTTCGGAGTTCCTTGTTAAAGGCAGTTCCTTTTAAAAATTGATTCATAAGGAAAACTCTCTTTGAGTTGGGGATACTAATCATGCAGAAGTATTATTTTGTTTGGTTTGTTTTCCCCTCAGTATGTCACTTGTCTCTTAACCTTCATGATAAATCCATTTTTCACCACGAGGGACTTTGTTCATGGTGTTTTTTTGTTTGTTTTGTTATTTTGTTATTTTTATTTTTAGAGAGAGTGTTTTGCTCTGTTGGCTAGGCTGGAGTGCAGTGGTTGGGTCATGGCTCACTGCAGCTGTTACTGGATAGAGGTCCCGATGCATATCCTAAGAGAAGGTTCTTGGATATCATGCAAGAAAGAATTTCAGGTGAATCCATAAAGTGAGAGCAAGTTTATTAACAAAGTAAGGGAATAAAAGAATGGCCATTCCATAGTCAAAATAGCAGCTTGAGCTGCTTGAATGATAATACTTATAGTTATTTCTTGATTATATGCTAAACAAGTGGTGGATTATTCATGAGTTTTTGAGGTGGGCAATTCCTGGAACTGAGGGTTCCTCCCCCTTTCAGACCATATAGGGTAACTTCTTGATGTTGCCATGGCGTTTATAAATGGTCATGGTGCTGCTGGGAGTGTCTTGTAGCATGCTAATGCATTATAATTAGTATATAATGAGCAATGAGGATGACCAGAGGTCACTCTCATCACCGTCTTGGTTTTGGTGGGTTTGGGCTGTCTTCTTTACTGCATGCTATTTTATCAGCATGGTCTTTGTGAACTGTATCGTGTGCCTATCTCCTATCTCATCCTGTGACTAAGAATGCGTAACCTCCTGGGAATGCAGCCTAGTAGGTCTCAGCCTTATTTTACCCAGCTCTTATTCAAGATGGAGTCACTCTGGTTCAAATGCTTCTGACATATTTACCCCCTCCCTTTTACAAGGAAACCCTTAAGCCTAAGGGTTGTAGAAGTATGTAGATCCATCTTCTGTAACTTCTTCAGACTGAATAGGGGCAATGATATTCCTGCCTAACTATTAGGGTCTCTTGTATTCAGGGTAGAGTGGAGCTCAGTCAGAAAGTGTCGGTATAACAAGGACCATTCATAACTCTTGAGTTCCGACAAAAGGTGATATCTGGAAGATTAGTAAGTGTTCAATTTAAGAAAACATTGAGTAAGCTCATCCTACATTTCTATACAAAGAGTACAACAGCAACATATTCCACAACAGTAAAGTAAAATAAGCAAAATTATCCCAAGTAAACTGAATAAGAAGGCTTTCCAGGAACTGGGCAATTGTTGGAACCAAGCTGATATGGGGGTCTCTAGCTGATTCCAATATGTGCCCAAATTAGAATATTGATCCAGATTTTTACATTACCCATCCCTCTTGTTTCTTCTGAGCTGCAGCCAGAGATCACCGATTGGTTCACAGGAACAAGCAGGGTCAGTCTAAATTGCAGGAAAAAACTCAAAAACAACTGATGAGACTAGAATTTAATAACTGGTGTACCACAGTTTTTGAAACCTAATTTTTCTCTCTCCAGTCCTCATTTTAGTATAAAACAAATCATAATTTGACAGATTTGGTTTATTATACCTGGCCTGATTATTTGTATAAAGTGCAGCAAGAATGATTATTTTTCACATAGGCTTTTTAAATTGACTGTGGTGGAACTTTGTTCCGTGAAAGGAATCTCAGATAAGACATTTTTAAAGCTGAGGCCAGCCATGGGTTGGTAGCAGATACCTACGAGTTTGGGTAAATTCCTCTCCTTAAGAGGTTTCAAGATAACTTGGGGCTCTTGGGCCTGTCAGAAAGTGACATTCTTTGGTCAGGAACCCTGTACAGTGACTGTGTAGGCAAGATATGAGGCTAGTTTTCCCAAGGGGCTTTTATTGGCTCTATAAGTCAAGTTTGATTCCTTAAGGGAAAGCACATCATTACAGTCAAAGCCTTGGTAAAATAACCGATGTCTCCAATTGCATCCAATTGCAAAATGAAATGGATTCTTATTGTACTTATGCAGATAACTATATTGCCATAAATTAAGAATATGCAGTTTCCAAATTCTGGAGAAATCAGGTAGAGAGAAGCAAATATACTCCAAATTTTGTTCACAGTAGTATACTTTACTCAATTATCAACAGTTGTAAATAGCTCAAAATAAAAATTTTTTTGGCTCTGTAAAAGATCAGGAAAAAGTCAAAAAGATTGGTTCAGACTTCTGTTAGTTTAGTTCATGCACTTAATTCCTGTTCTGTCTGATGCTCATGAACATTTCAGCTCTCCATGAAAGTCCTGAAAGATTTTTTCTAACATCACAATGTCCAAAGTTATCAGAAACCTGCATCCAAGAGCATCTGTCAAAGTCCTATAGCTGATTAAGGGTCACCTTTTAAAGAGGATCAAAACAAGGTAACAGTTGCCTGTGGATGACAAAAAGTTTTAGGACAGCCGCTATTATAGCCACAGTTGGCTAGAAACTGTGGTTACTTCTATGGCATACAACAATTTTACATAACAATTATAACTATTAGTAGCATACACTAAGTCGTATCATGATTATAGGAGTTTCCCATAATTTTAGAACACATACCAATAACTTAGTTATACAAAAACAGCCAAGAAAGCCAAACACCCAACCATTTCATATTTAACCATGCTTCCTATATGATTTTTATACCAAATAAGGCAAATATGTCATTTTTAGACTTGAGGAGACCTAATATCTAAAAGATTAATTAGGAGGTCAGAAGAAGACATGATTTATAATTTGATTTTGGAAATTTTGTCAAACATCAGAGGTTTTAAACACTTGATATTATAAAATCAAATCCCAGGTCACCATAAGTCATTTACTTAGCTGAAACAATAACTCAGAATTTTTTAAAAGGCAAAACCTTTACTCATTAATAGAGGGAAGATTTAGCTTTCCAAACAATCTGTCTCTTTCCTTTCCCTTCTTCTGTCTATAGCTTATTCAAAAGGCAAACAAAAATCTTTTTTTTTTTTTAATATAACATGAAAATCAGCTGGGTGCGGTGGCTCACACCTGTAATCCCAGCAGTTTGGGAGGCCAAGGCAGGTGGATCACCTGAGGTTAGGAGTTCGAGACCAGCCTGAGCAACATGGTGAAACCCTGTCTCTACTAAAAATACAAAAAAATTAGCCACGCATGGTGGCGGGTGCCTGTAATCCCAGCTACTCGGGAGGCTGAGTCAGGAGAATCGCTTGAACCTGGGCAGTGGAGGTGGCAGTGAGCCGAGATTGCACCACTGCACTCTAGCCTGGGTGACAGAGTGAGACTGTGTCTCAAAAAAATAAAAAAAAGAAAGAAAATCTTGTTTAAGAGAGAAAGCCAGATTTCACCCTTTGCGTTAGTGTACTATTGATATCAAACTCAATTCTTAATAAAACCTGGCCGTGCGCTCTGGCTCACGTCTGCAATCCCAGCACTTTGGGAGGCTGAGGTGGGCGGATCACAAGGTCAGGGATTCGAGACCAGCCTGACCAACATGGTGAAACCCTGTATCTACTAAAAATACAAAAATTAGCCAGCTGGGTGGTGCGCTTTTGTAATCCCAGCTACTCAGGAGGCTGAGGCAGGAGAATTGCTTGAACCCGGGAGGCGGAGGATGCAGTGAGCCAAGATTGCACCACTGCACTCCAGTCTGGGCAACAGAGAGAGACTCCATCTCAAAAACAAAACAAAACAAAACAAAAAAAACCTTACAGACAAATCAATCTTAATCAGTTTGTCTATGAGGCAAGATTCTCATAAACCTTTTATAACCCTTTACAAATTCTTGTTAAAGAGAAGATCAGTGCTCTAAGAAAAACTCTGTTGTGCTTTTATTCCAATGTTCAATTTACAGAAAAACTGAAGAATACCTGATATGGTTTAGCTGTGTCCCCACCCAAATCTCATCTTGAATTGTAGCTCCCATAATTCTGATGTGTTGTGGAAGGGACCCAGTGGGAGATAATTGAATCACCGGGATGATTTCCCCCATGCTGTTCTCGTGGTAGTAAGTCTCATGAGATCTGATGATTTTATAAGGGGTTTCCCTTTATGCTTCGCTTTTCATTTGCTCTTTGCCAGCCACCCTCCTGGGTTCAAGCGATTCTCCTGCCCCTGCCTCCCAAGTAGCTGGGACCACAGGCGCACACCACCACGCCCAGCTAACTTTTGTATTTTTAGTAGAGATGGGGTTTCACCATGTTGGCCAGGAAAATCTAATTCCAACACATCCCAATACCAGGAGCATTACTTTTCCCCTCAAAATGCCCTTCTTGGAGATGTGAGGAATTCAAAATCCTCCTTTTCATCAAAATTTTTGACTGCATTTCTTTTCTTTTTTTTTTTTTTTTGAGATGGAGTCTTGCTCTGTCACCCAGGCTGGAGTGCAGTGGCATCATCTCAGCTCATTGCAAGCTCTGCCTCCTGGGTTCACGCCATTCTCCTGCCTCAGCCTCCCGAGTAGCTGGGACTACAGACACCCGCCACCACGCCCGGCTAATTTTTTTTTTTATTTTTAGTAGAGACGGGGTTTCACTGTGTTAGCCAGGATGGTCTCGATCTCCTGACCTCGTGATCCGCCCGCCTCAGCCTTCCAAATTGTTGGGATTACAGGCTTGAGCCGCAACGCCCGGCCCTGACTGCATTTCTTATGAACTTCATTTTGTATGGAGAACATCCCTCCATCCCACATAGAAGATTTATAGTATGAAACATTCTACACTAGGTGACAAATGGCATGGAGCCCTACTCCCATATTTGTGATAAGCAGGAAGTCAGCATGGATTGGTGGTTAACAGCATGATCTCTGACCAGGGGCCCTGGTTGAAATCCTTAGAGCTGTGGCCTTGAGGCAAGTTAATTAACCTTGATGTGCCTTAGTTTGGTGACAAATAGGGAGTTAGTAGATATGTACTATTGTTTTTTGCATTTGCTTGTTTCTGTCCTTTTCCCCTACTGGAATAAATTTCATGAAATAAGGATGTGTCTATCTTTTTCTCTTGAGTCCGTGCTCAGGAGCTTGGTAAATATGTTTTGAATGAAAGAATGAATGAAGAGAAAAAAAGGAAAGTGAGAGTCTCAGTGTGAAGTCTGCGGAGAGAGGAATACAGAAAATTAAAGAAGTGACAGAATCGGGGTGGGAAAGGCCCTCTGCTTGGGATATCCTCTAATGTCCTGGAAATGAGGCTGTGTCCCTTTTGCAAGACAAGGAAAGGAGGGAAAATGAGCCCTGCACCCCAACCCCAGTCCTGCAAGGATGCTTGACCAAACTTGGGTTTGAGGCCCAATTTAGGAATGTTAGAGTCCTTCCAAAGATTCAGGGGGTTAGAGGTCCCTCTCAGTAAAGTCTCTCTTGGTTAAAAATGGATTTGGCACTACGAGGTATTAACTGCTATTCTTTTTGGGTTAATCTGCCTCGCACTCTTTGCTGATGGCTGTGGGTGGCAGGATTGAGCATGTACAGGATCATGGGACATTGGGAGCTTTTTTCTCTCTAAAGGCGGAAACTTGAGAGCTGATCCCTTCAGGATGACAAGTGGCTGCCTGAAGTTTTGAGTCAGTGTTGCTGCAACGGGTGGGTCTTTCTCTGGCCTCCCTGAGCTCTTCACCTTCTCCACCCTGCCGTTTCCTTGCACAGTCCTGTTTAGTTTTGGAACAACACTCCCAAATAATTCAGCAAAAGACTTTGCTGATAAAGCAGCATGATGTAAAGAAGTCAGCCCAAATCCACCAAAACCTAGATGGTGACGGAAGTGACCTCCATCACTCTAGGAATTGTCCACCCCTTTCCCAGAAAACTCGTGAATGAGCCATCCCTTGTTTAGCATATAATCAATATAATACTGTAAGTATTATCAGTCGATCGGCCCAAGCTGCTGCTTTGCTCTCACTTAACTCTGGATTTGGCTTGAAGTCTTCCTGTGTGAGGTCCAAGCACCCTCTCTTGGAGTCTGGATTGGGACCCCTTTCCAGTAATATACCCCTGGTGAACCATGAAAGGACGATATTGAGGAGACCCCTGAACTAAAGGAAATAGACCGCAACACCAATTGGCTGACTTTGGGTAAGTGGTGGGGTACATTTTACCTGGGTAAAGGATGAGAATGGGTTAGAAGTCCAACTTAGGGGAATTAGAGTCTCTCCTAAGATAGAGTGAGTTAAAGGCCCCTCTTAATAAAAGGCAAGGATGCACAAAGGCACACTTAAAAAAAATTTAGAGACAGGATCTCACTGTGTTGCCCGGGCTGGAGTGCAGTGGCATGATCACAGCTCACTGCAGCCTCGACTTCCTAGGTACAAGCAATTCTCCAGTTTCAGCCTCACAAGTAGCTGGGACTGCAGGTATACATGACAGCACTTGGCTAATTTTTAGAGACTTTTTTAGAGATGAGGGTCTTGCTATATTGCCCAGGCTGGTCTGGAACTCCTGGCCTCAAGTGATCGTCTTGTCTTAGCCTCCCAAGTAACTGGGATTATAGGTGCCAGCCACCGTTCCAAGCCTTAGGCACACTCTTTATCCATATTTCTTTTTATGAAATACTCAATGTCTACTTGATCTCCCGTCTGGGCCTAGCATTAAGGGAGGCAGCAATGAATGACTCCTGACTCGTGTTAGTCAGTTTTACATTTCTATAAAGGAATACCTGAAGCTGGGTAATTTATAAAGAAAAGAGGTTTATTTGGCATGGTTCTGTAGGTTATACAAGCATGGCACCAACGTCTGCTCAGCTTCTGGTGAGGCCTCAGGAAGCTTTTACTAATGCAGAAGTTGAAGGGGGAGCAGGTGTGTCATATGGCAAGAGAGGGAGCAGGAGTGAGAGGAGGAGGTACCAGCCTCCTTTAAACAACCAGTTCTTGCATGAACAAACAGAGTGCGAATTCGTTCATTACCATGGGGAGGGCACCAAGCCACCATGAGGGATTTTCCCCCATGACCTGAGCACCTCCCACCAAGCTCCACCACCAACATTGAAGATCACATTTCAATATGAGATTTGGAGGGGACAAACATCCAAACCATAGCAGTCCTTGATTTTAAAGAGCTCTGAATCCAGCAGAGGAGATAGAGAACAACGTTGCATTGTGGGAAATTCTGTGGCAGAAAGAATATAGTGGACTCACGTTTGAGAGCATAAGTGGGGGTATAGTTGCTCAAGCGAGATTGGGAATGTGTGGCCAGGGAAGTCTTCCTGGAGAATATGTAAGATCATGAGGTCCTGAAAATTTTCCTGAGTCTAGCATGCAAAGGATCAGAGGCCTAAAAGAGCAGGGAATGATTTCTATTTGTCCCCCAGGACAGAAGCATAGCTGGATATTGGCAACAATAAGTTTAGGGCGAGGCAGAAGCCAGTTCATGGAGGTCTTGCTTATCCCATGGGCCATACAAGGCTGTTGAGGGGTTTTAGGCAGATGGATAGGTAAACACCATGACTTTTCCCTGTACCACAGCAGCCAGTAGATACGTCCCCATTCAGTGTTTTATATCCCTGATGCTTGGGTTGCTTCCATCTCTTAGCTATTGTGAATAATGCTGCTACGAACATGGGTGTATAAATATCTATTCAAGACTATGCTTTCAGCCGGGTGCAGTGGCTCACATCTGTAATCCCAGCACTTTGGGAGGCCAAGGTGGGCGGATCACAAGGTCAGGGATTCGAGACCAGCCTGACCAACATGGTGAAACCCTGTCTCTACTAAAAATACAAAAATTAGCCAGGCGTGGTCGCACGCACCTGTAATCCCAGCTACTCAGGAGGCTGAGGCAGGAGAATCGCTTGAACCTGGGAGGCAGAGGTTGCAGTGAACAGAGATTGTGCCACTGCACTCCAGCCTGGGTGACAGAGCGAGACTCTGTCTCAGAAAAAAAAAAAAAAAAAGGCTACGCTTTAAATACTTAGGGTAGTTACTCAAAAGTAGGTTTACGGGATTATATGTTTTATATGATAATTCTATTTTTAATGTTTTTATAGTCCCAGGAGGGATGCAGAGTTCTTTATTAATGCAGCTTTATCCAAACCAGATCCTGAATAAAGTCAAAACTCAACCAACAGGTGGAAGTCCAAGAATCCGAATGGAGGCTCACCGAGGCGAAGGGGCCAACCATGGGAAAGGAGAGTGGATGGGACTCAGGTGGGTACTGCACATGATTCTGGGGGCTGCTGGTCCTTCCGAGGTGAATGCACTTTGTGTCCCACTCTTCTGACACCAGATTATGTCAACCCCAAATAACAGAGAGGGAGGCTCTCCATGGAAAAGAGATTATTCAGGAATGAATGACGGGATTTTTAAATCCCAGAATACACATGCCATAGTGGACCATGGCGGGGCCACAGATGTACCCAGGAAGGCAAAGGAAGACAAAGGTTTTTAAAAGCAAAACAAGGAAAGTTACTAAGTGGTTTTGAAACAATGATCCTTGGCTACAAGTGTGGCATCAGCCCAAGATTGAACGGGCAGTTGCTGGGCAGTCATCCATTCAGAAGTATTCTTTATGGAAGGCTGCAGTGGCCTTTCTGCAAGGTTGTGGTTTTCAGAGCATCTTTGTAATAGCTCTTTTCATAGGCATGTGTGCCTGAGAGCCCCTCCTTGGTGGCCTGCCTCCATTTTGTTAGGATTTGGCATAAGCGACTCCATTTTAATTCTGACAACTTTCATAGCAGGAAGGCTTTTGGCCTGAGCTGCTGAGAGAATGGATTCCGGGTTCAGCAGTGACTTGGGCCAGAGCAGAGGCAGGGAGACAAGTTAGGAAGCTCCTCCAGTCATCCCACTGAGAGACGCGGGTGGCTTGGTCCAGGACTGGAGCTGCAGAAGTATGAGGAATGGTCAGACTGGATATTTCTGAAGGTGAATAAGCATTCGCGGATAGATTGCTGTGAAGGAGAGAAACCATGTGGAGTCAAGGAGGACTCCAGGCCACTTAACCTGAGCTACTGAGAGAACGGGGCTGCCCTTTACAGAGGCTGGAAAGTGGGAGTGCACTTGGGTCACTTTATGTTTGAGGTGCTTCTCAGATACCCAAGGGACATGTTAAGTAGGTCTAGGCTGAGCACATCAATCTGCAAGTCACCAGAGTACTTAACACAGTGGGACTGGGTGAATTGCCCCCGGGTGTGGGGCTAAAGCAGGGGAGTCTGAGGACTGACCCTGGACACACCCACACTGCACTGAGTTCAGGGAGAGGGGCTGAATGAGACTGAGAAGGAGAGGCTAGTATGGCAGGGGGAAACGTGGAGGATGAGGCCAGGTGAGGAAGATGTGTCGGCTTCTAGGGCTGCTGTCACAAAGGTCCATGGATTGAATGGCTTAAAACAACAGAAATTTACTTTCTCACAGTTCTGGAGGCTAGAAGTCTGAAATCAGAGTGTCCCAGGGCCATGGTGTCTCTGAAGGCCCTTCAGGAGAATGTTCCATGCCACTCCCTAGTTTCTGGTGGCTGCTGTCAGTCTTCGACGTCCTTGCCTTGTGGCTGCATCACTCCCATCTCCATCTCTGTCTTCACATGGGCTTCTCCCTGTGTGACTCCAAGTATCTGTGTCTCTTCTTTTTCCCTTACAAGGACCTCAGTCATATTGGATTAAGGGCCCACCCTACTCCAGTATGACCACATCTTCATTACATTTGCAAAAACCCTGTTTCCAATTAAGGTCACATTCACAAGTACCAGATGTTAGGACTCGAACATATCTTTTTGGGTGATGCAATTCAACCCGCAACAAAGACGTTTTGAGGAAGAGAGAGTAATCACCCCTGTCAGACACTGCTGAGAGCTGGGAACGTTGAGGCCCGAGAGGGAGGGCTCTGGATGGGCACCAAGGAGGTCAGTGGGGACGTTGTAAGTCCAGTTTCTTGGGGACTGGGTTGGGGAGAAGGCTTATGGGTATGGGTTTGAGAGTGCATGAGAGGAGTGGTGGTGTGTCATGCCTATACACACATCTTGACGATTCACTCATGTTCTCATGCTTTGCATTAGACCCTCCCACTAACCCTGTGAGGTGGCTGCTCTCATTATCTTACATATTTTATAGAGGGGACAGGAAAGCTAGGTAACTGCTCAAGGTCATGCAGCTCTGAGTCTGGGTGCCTAACCACGGTGCCATTCTGCCTTTCCCTGAATGGACAGAACTACCACAAGGAGCTTTGCTCTAAGGAGCAAAGCAAAGTGAGGTGGCAGCTGGAGGAAGATGTGGTGTGAAGGGAGGGGCTGTCCTTGTTTTACTGGTATTGGGAACAATCCCAGAGAGAGGGAGACTTTGATGATGCAGAAGCGAGGGAGGCACTGCTGGAGCATGACTTGGAGTAGGAATAGCAGGTGGGCCCAGCGCACAGGGTGGCAGGCGCACAAGTGGGGAGGCACACAGGTGGCAGGTGCAGGCACTGCTCATCACAGAAGTGGGAGGGCAAGGGAATGTGGGGGCAGGGGTGGTGAGTGGCAGGGGTAGACTTGCTGGTGAGAGCAGGGGGACGCTCTCTTCTGGTTGCCTTCATTTTCTTGGTGAATTAGGACCCTGACAGAGGCAAGAGAGGAGGTGGTGCAGGTTTGAAGATCCAGGGAGAAGTTGTGAAATTTGCATAATCTCAGAGAGCGGGGAGTGAAAGGAACAGAAAGACACAGAGATTGGAGTGATGCAGCCACAGGCCCGGAGCACCAAGGATTGTTGGCAGCCACCAGAAGCTAGAAGGAGGCACAGGAGGACCCTCCCTGAGAGGCTTCAGAGAGAGCGTGGCCTTGCTGACTCCTGGATTGTGGACTTCCAGCCTCCAGAACTGAGAGAATTGATTTCTGTTGTTTGAAGCCACCCAGGTTGGGGTCCTTGGTTACAGCAGCCTAGGAAACTAAGACAGAGCTCAGAAATCCCAGGGTGACTGAAGAACTCCCAAAGCTTGTGTTAGAGTCAGAAAACTGGAAAGGGAGGAGTTAGGGGCCTCTAGGGGGCTGCTCGCTGTAGGGAGGGTACCATTTTGTTATTAACAAGGTCTAGGACAGAATGCTAATAGAACTAATAGAACCTTCTGTTCTCTGAGCTGTCCATTGTGACAGTCACAGGCTACACGTGGCTCTTGAGCTCTTGAGATGTGACTAGTGCAACTGAGGCACTGAGTTCTAAGTTTTATTTCATTTTTAATTCACTAAACTTTAAATAGCCACACATAGCTAGTGGTTACAAGTGGGCAGCACAGGCCTAGGGTTTGACTGAGGGAATATGGGGCATAGAGTCCAAGATCTTTGGAAGCAAGGAAATAAGAACTGAAAGACACGTTTTTGGGAAATGTCATCTGAGTAGGGATTGATATCATCAATACAGGTCAGGAGTCGTGACAGAGAGAAAGGGAGGTCCTGAGCCATGAGCTAAAAGCTTCAAGAAATGGCAGGGAGTGATGGGAGGATTGAGGCTGATTTTTGCCCCTTCTGTTACTTGGCTGAGACCAAGGCGCCTCTTCCTGGGGAGGTGGCTGAGCTCTTTCCAGCAGGCCCTGAAATCTCCAGAACTTTGGTCCCAGCTGCCTAAGCACCCCAGTCCCTGCCCCTGTGGCAGCCATTGTCAGATGTTCCTGCCAGCCCTGAGAGCTCAACACAACTCAGGAGGCCCAGGCATGCTCTGCCCAGTGCTGCAGGGGGCCCAGCCACAAGGCTGGGCAGAGGAGACAGGTGACTTCTGATGTGGGGACCTGGGGAGGCTTCCTGCAGAAGGTGCCATGTGCAGAGCCCTGAGGATGGGGCCTTCACCTCTGACCTATGGCCTAGGATGAGTAGGGGGCTTCAGAAGAGGGAAAGAATAGCAAAGTTGAATTTGAGATGGGGGTATCAGAGAGTACCCACTCTCATAGGTTTGTGTTTGTTTGTTTGTTGTTGTTGTTATTGTTTTTGTCTCCAGGCAGGGCTGCTGTAGCAGCTGTGGTCGGAGGAGGTGAGTCTCTATGGGAAGGAACTCAAGCCCCCATCCCCCGCCTCCCCCCAGCCCTGAGCCTCTGGGAGAAACTGGCTTTGACCAAACCCAGGATTCTCCAAGACATAGCTGGGTAGCGGTGGAGTGGGCAGAGTGATGGGGACCTTAGAGCAGCAGGAAGCAAAGCAAAGCCATTAAAGGCACAGGGCTTTGGAGGCAGCCAGAGCTGGGGCTACTCTCAGCTTCCACCAAGTACAAACCATGCAACCCCGGATGAGTCATTGGAGCAGTCACAGCCCGGGATTCCTCCCCGTCTAAAGCAGGGCCCATGGTATCCTTGGGGACTTTTGAAGGGAGTATGTCAGCTGAGCTGTGTCTCATTCCTCAAAAGTATTTGACAAATGCTGGTAGCCCATCCACTGAGTCAGAAGCTTTTGACCTGCTATAAAGCAGTGTCCTCCAATGCAGTGGCCAAAACTAAAGAAAATCATAATGTTTCTCTGTCACCTGCACCACATTTCAAGTGCTAAACGTGGCTACCCTAGTAGACAGTACAGAAAACAAATGTGGCCGTGATTGCAGATGGCTCTCTGACTGCACTGCTCTGGAGATTTTGGGGAGCCCCAGAGGACCCCCGCATGCTGCTGCAGGGCCTTCAGGGCCTCCATCCCCTCACCTCTCCAGAAAAGCAGCTCTGATATTGTCTTCTGTCAACCTTTTGCATGGAGAGATCATGTTTTCCTTGCCAAAAGGGAAAGTTTGAAGACTGCTGTTTGCTTCAATGTATTTATTTTACATTAGGGGAACAGAGGCCCAGGGAGGGCCAGTGAGCCCTCAATGGTGTCTGTGAAACAGGCGTAAACAAGCCTGGGATTCAGATTATCCTGGGAGCCGGTCCACTGGCTGCTTTACACGTTGACTGCCCTTGTTTTGGGATCCCATCCCTGCTCAGTCTTTCCTGAGAGCACAGCAGACCCCTCCTCCTCATCGCCCCAGGAGGATGTCAGGGAAGTCTGGGGGACTCCGTCCCATGGGGCCAACCCCAAATCTCCACTTCCCGCAGTTGTGGCTGTGGGGACTGTGCCCGTGGCGCTCAGTGCCATGGGCTTCACCTCAGTAGGAATCGCCGCATCCTCCATAGCAGCCAAGATGATGTCTACAGCAGCCATTGCCAACGGGGGGGAGTTGCTGCTGGCAGTCTGGTGGCTATTCTGCAGTCAGTGGGTGAGTGTTCTGGACAGGATGACCAGAGCCAGGAGATGATCCAGCCCTGAGGCTGAACCAGGGAGGCCTCTCCTCTCCCTGCAGGTCCGTGAGCCTCTGCCTCTTGGGCCCTTTGTCTTTCTGTCACTGTCCCCTCTTCTGGTTGGAGGTGGGACCAGGGGTGCAGCCTAAGAGATCTGCATTCCTGGTGAACCCTACAAAACCCAGGCAGGTCTCCTCCCCTCTCTGGGCCTTTGGAAGATAAGGAACCTGCCATTTCTCAGAGGGTCTGCCCTGTTGCTGGGATTCCTCACCAGAGTTCTTGCCTCCTCTTTGGGCAGTGGCCTGCAGCAGCCCCTCCCAGAGCAGAAATCCTAGGGTTTTAGGAAGCAGAGGTGGGGAACCGGGTTGGACTGCCTGGGCCTCAGGTCTCTGGAGGGACCCAGGGTCTCTGGCCTTCAACCCCCTGTTAGGAGCTGCTACCCCTCCCTGTGCCCTGTGCTCACCCTCTCTTCTCCCCCAGGGGCAGCTGGACTCTCTGTGACATCTAAAGTTATCCTGGGCTTTGCTGGGACAGCTCTTGGGGCCTGGCTGGGTTCACCCCCTTCCAGCTGAACACCACACTGAGGCAGGGAGTTGGCTCTCTTGGTGGAGATGACTTTCCTGGGCCTCTGGATGACAATCTTCCAAAGGACAAGTCTCCTACTCCCAAAACTATTTAAGGAAGCATGAAAAATAAAGATGCTGGTTATCTTCTCCTAGTGTCGGTTCTCTGTTCTTGTGGTCAGGATAGGGTACAGCGCTACTGCAGGACTGCTGGACAGGGAGGGACTCAAGAGGAAGCAGCATGGGATGTCTGTGGCTGGAGCCAGGTCTGGCCCCAGGCTTTCCACTCATTCTGTGGTCCTGAGCAGGTCATGTCTGCCCTTTGAGCCTCAGTTTGCTGCTCTTCAGATGGGAGAGTCAGCCAGAGTAAGCGTTATAGGATGGCGTGGCTCTTGGGTCATTGCTTGAGCCATTGACCCTCAATTACGAAGCCCTTTGTCCTCATGCGTGACTGATCCCTTCCTTTCCCACCCAGGACTCAGGGTGTGACTGATTACTCTAGAAGTTTACTCTACTGATTACTCTAGAAGTTTAGCAACACTACATTTGCCTGGCCTATGGGCCTTCTCCATACAGGTCGAGAAGTTTCATTCCTCCAGGGAGCTCTGTCCCTCTCAGCACAGAGCCCAGGCTCCTCAGGCCCCAGGTGGACTGAGCAGAGCCTGTGAGGATGGGCAAGGGGCTGGGGCTCCTGAGAAGTAGGCCAATGCAGAATACCCATTTCCAGAGACCTCCTGTGTGCCTGGCCCCAGATCAGGTGCCAGCTGTCCTATGCACACTGACCTGGCATCTGCCACACGGCACCTGCCTGGCCTTGAGGATAAGTAAACCACACTTGACTTCTGCAAGGCCTGTTTAGATGTGGCCTCTGACCTCAACGTTAGTCCCACTCTGGGCTGCTTGACCTTCACACTTATTTTTCCTTTACAGCTGCACTCCTGCAGGGCTCTCCCTGGGATGCTGGCTGAGCTGACTCCCACAGCTCCCAAAGGGGCCCCAAGGCTCCATCCCACAGGATTGCCCTGGCTACAGAGGATCACAGAGGTCCATCTCTGCCCAGGGTGCACAATGTTGGGGAAGCCAGCCCTTAACCAATGATGTGAAGGGACTTGGGGTAAATTACAGAAACGACCATATTCTCCGCCCTTTCAGCATGGCTGTACAGCTCCTCCCATCAAGAGGTAGGAATTTCTTTCCCCTCCCTTTGAATCTCCTCTGGCCTGGGGAGTTGCTCTGGCCTGGCCGATAGAACACAGTGGAAGTGATGGCGTGCTAATCTTGAGCCTAGTCCCTAAGAAACCTTGCAGCCTTCTGCTGTATCTCCCGGACCCCATCACTGCCATGAGAACAAGCCAGGCTGGGCAAGCACACAAAGTCCATTCATTCCAGACAAGACCCCAGACATGGCAGCTAGCCCAGCCAAGTTCTGCAAAGCTGACCTGCAGCTGACTGCAGATGGATGAGGGGCCCAGCTGAGACCAGAAGAACCACCTGCCTAGATTGCTGACCCACAGAATCATGAGCTACATAACTTTTTTAAGCCACTAAATTGTGTGGTCACTTTTTATCCAGCCATGGGTAACTGACAACATAAGACAATGTGTAAAATCACTGAAGAGGATCAGGCTATATGGCTCGTAGGACAGAAAAGGAAGCGATAGATTCTAATTGCAGCAACCTGGGAAGACTTCCCTGGAGTAAGTGCTGTTTTACTTAAGGATTATGGAATTGTAAGTACTAGAAACTTGATCGCAACTTGCTCAGAGTTCAACGGACTTCATTGCTTTACTAAATGGAAAGCTCCAAAGGTAAAGTATGCTTCGGACAGGGTTTGATTCAGCAACACAGCACGGATGCCAAAGACCTGTCTTTTCTATTCTTTGTTTCTGAGGCATCAGCTTCATCTTGTGGCTGCCAGCTCTCGTGGTTACAAGACAGCTGTTAGCAAGCTCTGGAAGCTACCTTCTTTATTCATGTCTCCCAGAAAGAACATTTTTTCATGTACTTTCTCCTGAAAAGCAAAGAAACATCTTTCCCAAATACCTCTAGTAAATGTTCATGCTACTATCTTAAATGGGGTCATTTACTCATTCCTAAAACCCTTTATTAGGCCCAAAGGATGGGTGGGATGTGATGACTGGTTTAAGTCCACCTGGACTCACCTTTAGAAAGTGCGAGGAGAGCCCATGCCTCTGATACACTCAGGTCAAGGCAGGGGCTCCTATACCTGAAAGAGAAGGTTTCTGTTTCAAAGAAGAGAGGGGGGTAAGAGACAGTGAGTGCCCAAACACAGCGTCCTGTACAGACAGCGTGGGCGTTGTTCTTAGGGAAGACTGCGCCTCGAAGATCCTTGGAGGAAACCAAAGTGGGCTCCCAGCCAGGTTCGCTGCTTCTGTCTCTGTCTCGTTATTCTCACCGCTCCAGCCATTAAGGAAGAGCACACCGGACCCGAAGGTAAGTGGACAGTAGGTTACTGTCTTTTTGTTTTTAACTTTATAGTATGGGATTATATTATTTTCTAATGAAAACCAACATTTTATTGCATTTAAATTACTTAAGAAATCTTGAAGTAGCTTCTACTCTTAAAAATCTAAATTCGTATAGGTAAGTCTAAAGCCCCTTTGGCTCTGATAAGCATCCTTGCCCCTCATTACAGCCCCTACTCCCACCCTCAGAAGTAAAGCACTGCTGCAATTTCATGCGTTCCTTTCCAAGGACCCCCCTTTTATAGTGTGATAAAAATTCATAAAATTTACCATCTTGACCATTTCTTAAGTACAGTTCAGCAATGTTAGGTATATATTCACGTTGTTGTGAAACATCTCCAGAATTTTTTCATCTTGCAAAACTGAAACTCTGTTCCCATTAAACAGCTCCGCTCTGCCCCTCCCCCTGCCCCTGGTAACCACCATTCTACTTTCTGTCTTTGTGAATTTGACTACTCTAGGTACCACTTAATGGTAGAATTATATAGTATTTGTCATGTGTGTGTGTATATGTGTGTAGAGATGGGCTTTTTTCTCCATGTTGCCCAAACTGATCTCAAATTCCTGGGCTCAGCTGATCCACCCACCTTGGCCTCAGAGTGCTGGGATTACAGGTGTGAGCTGCCGTGCCTGGCCAAAATTATATAGTATTTGCCTTTTTGTGACTGGCTAATTTCATTTAGTATAATGTCCTCATCCATGATGCAGCATGTGACAGAATCTCCTTCCTCGATAAGGCTGAATGACATTCCACTGGAGGTATAGATCACATTTGGTTGATCCGTTCACCCATCAGTGGACACTTGGGCTGCTTCCACCTCTCGGCTATTGTGCATAGTGCTGCTATGTACGTGGGTATGCAAATATCTCTTTAAGATCCGGTGTCTTAGGCCGTTTGCACTGCTGTAACAAAATACCATAGACTAGGTAGCTTAAAAAACACAAATTTATTTCCCACAGTTCTAGAAGCTGGGAAGTCCAAGATTAAGAGGTGTCAGCCCCCTTGGTGTCTGGTCAGGGTGCCTTTCCTGGTTTGTAAATAGTGCTTTCTGTGTCCTCACATGGTAGTGGGATAAGGCAGCTCTCTGGGGGGCCTCTTTTATAAAGGCACTAATCCCATTCATTAGGGCTCTGCTCTCCTGATTTAGTCACCTCCCAAAAAGTTCCATCTCCCAATACCATCACCTTTGGGGTTATGATTTTAACGAATTTGGCGGGGCCGTGGCATTCAGACCATAGCACCCTGCTTTCAATTCTTTGGGATATATACCCAGAGGTGGGGTTTCCGGATCATATAGTAGTTCTTTTAATTTTTTAAGGAACTTCCATACTGTTTTCCATAGCAACTACTCCATCTTACGATCCCACCAACAGTGTGCAATGGTTCCAATTACATAAGGGCCAACACTTTTTATGTTCGGTTTTTTTTGATAGCAGCCATCCTAATGGTTGTGAGGTAGTATCTCATTGTGGCTTTGATCTGCATTTCCCTAATGATTGGCGATCTTAAACATCTTTTCGTGTGCTTTTTGGCCATTTGTATATCATATTAGTTCATCTTGCACTGCTATAAAGGCATACCTGAGACTGGAGACTGAGTACTTTATAAAGAAAAGAGGTGTATTTGGCTCATGGTTCTGCAGGGAGCATGGCACTGGTATCTGCTCGGCTTCTGGTGAGGCCTCAAGAAACTTGTACTCACAATGGAAGGCAAGAGGAACTGACATCACGCGGTGCAAGAGCAAGAGGAAGGCAGGAGGTGCCAGGGTCTTTTCTGCAGTCAGATCTTGCAGGAACTAATAGAGTGAGAGCTAACTCATTACTGTGAGGACAGTGCCAAGCACCCCCATGACCCAAACACCCCCGACTAGGCCTCATCTCCAACATTGGAGGTTACATTTTAGCACGAGATTTGGAGGGGGCAAATATTTAAACTATAGCATATATCATCTTTGGTGAAACGTCCATTTAAGTCTTTTGCCCATTTTATTTATATATTATTTATTATTATTATTATTTCAGATGGAGTTTCACTCTTGTTGCCCAGGCTGGAGTGCAATGGCACAATCTCGGTTCACTTCAACCTCTGCCTTCTCCTGCTTCAGCCTCCCAAGTAGCTGGGATTACAGGCACACACCACCACGCCTTGCTAATCTTTTGTAGTTTTAATAGAGACAGGGTTTCACCATGTCGGTCAGGCTGGTCTTGAACTCCTGACCTCAGGTGATCTGCCTGCCTCGGCTTCCCAAAGTAGTGGGATTACAGGCGTGAGCCACCACTCCCACTTTTGCTCATTTTAAAATTGGGTTATTCGATTTTTTGTTGTTGAGTTGTAGCATTTTTTGGTATACTCTGAATGTTTACTCTTCATTGCCAAGTTTGATGTCATGAATAATTTCCCCTATGTTTTCTTCTAGGAGTTTCATAGTTTTGTGGCTCACATTTGGGCAATTAGTTCTCCAGGCCCTTTTAAAGTTATTTCTGTGGATAGATGATAGAAGAGATATATAGGTATCTCCATAGAAAATATTTGTATATAGTTCTGTTATATGCATTTTTATTGCTATGGTTTTGTTTAACCTAATACATACTATTCTGATGCTGGCTTTTTTTTACATTTTATAAGTCTTTTTCATTATTTTTAATTGCTGCTTAGTATTCTACGGTAATGATCCACCACATTTTATTTTGTCTTTTCCCTTTTAAAGGTACTTGTGTCGCTGGTTGTTAAAGGAACATTTCCTACTTTGGAGGAATTTCTTTTTTTTAATTATACTTTTAAGTTCTAGGGTACATGTGCACAACGTGCAGGTTTGTTACATAGATATACATGTGCTACGTTGGTTTGCTGCACCCATCAACTCGTCATTTACATTAGGTATTTCTCCTAATGCTCTCCCTCACCCAGCCCCCTTCCCCCAACAGGCCAAGTGTGTGATGTTCCCCTCCCTGTGTCCATGTGTTCTCATTGTTCAACTCCCACTTATGAGTAAGAACATGTGGTGTTTGATTTTCTGTACTTGTGATATTTTGCTGAGAATGATGGTTTCCAGCTTCATCCATGTCCCTCCAAAGGACATGAACTCATCTTTTTTTATGGCTGCATAGTATTCCATGGTATATATGTGCCACATTTTCTTTATCCAGTCTATTATTGATGGACATTTGGGTTGGTTCCAAGTCTTTGCTATTGTGAATAGTGCCGCAATAAACATACGTGTGCACGTGTCTTTATAGTAGCCATTCTAACAGGCGTGAGATGGTATCTCATTGTGGTCTTGATTTGCATTACTATTTACTATTGAAATTGTGTAGAACTGCTGGACAAAAACTGTGTCCATATGCTGGCCGTGTATTGTTCCATCCAGAAGTGATTTGAGCCTCAGCATTAGGGTGACCCCAACCCAGCCTTTGGTTAGGACATGGAGCCTGATGATGTCACATACATACATTCATACATTCATTGTGCTAATTTGCACAGTCTCTGGTACTGATGTAGTAGCTGCACAGGGGCGTGTGGATTTCTGAATATACTGCCTCCCCGGGGGCTCTTCCCAGAGAGAAAGCCAGAGTGGACACCTGCTGGACCCCTGAATAGGTGTATAGATCGCCATCAGTGTGGCTTAAACTAGTTGAACCAACATATTGATGTCACACTTGTGTCAACATAAAAAAAAAAAGAGAGAGAGAGGGAGACAAATCTTTAAGTAAAATAGTTTTACTTGGGAATAATACAAAAGAAGTAGGATTGCAATCCCACAACATAAATATGGACCAGGGTGGCCTTTTTGTTTTGGAGAACAAAGGAAAAAGCTGGGGATTTTTAGAGAAAGAGGCTGTTATGCAAGTTGTTCTGAAGGAAAGTTCAATGCAATTTGTTTTATGAAAGTTATGCAAGTTGTTTTGAAAGAAAGTTTAATGGCTGTGATCCCACAGCCGAAAGCTCACACCTGTAATCCCAGCAATTTGGGAGGCTGAGGCAGGAGGATCACCTGACATCAGGAGTTTGAGACCAGCCGGGCCAAAATGGTGAAACCCCATCTCTACTAAAAATACAAAAAATTAGCTGGGCATGGTGGCAGTTGCCTTTAATCCCAGCTACTTGGGAGGCTGAGGCAGGAGAATCACTTGAATCACTCCACCGGGAGGTGGAGGTTGCAGTGAGCCAAGATTGCGCCATTGCCCTCCAGCCTGGGCAACAAGAGCAAAACTCCATAAAAAAAACTCCATAAAAAAGAAAGGAAAGGGAGGGGAGGGGAGGGGAAGGAAGGGAACGGCAGGGAAGGGCAGAGAAGGGCAGGGAAGGGCAAGGGCAAGGGCAAAGGCAAGGGCAAGGGAAAGGAAAGGAAAGGAAGAAAAAAAGTTTATTGGTGGTGGCAGCATCTTACAAGACCTGGCGAGTTCTGACTGGCAAGTGTCAGTAGTTGCTAGGTAGGACTGGGAATCTTGGAGTTATGGTCAGGTTCCTGCAGTTTTGGATTGGGTTTGTGAGACACTGTGCCAGGCAAGTGTTTTTGCATAACTGGCTCGCTCTCCCTGTGCTTCTAGCTGTCCTTGTGTGGCCCATGTGATAAGCTGCAGTTTGGAAACATTTCTTGTGATAGTTCCTGTTAGCAGGCAAACGGGAGAGCCTCATCTTGCATGAGAGCCCTCGCATTAAAGCCTTGCTGGCTCTGTCTGCTGAGGTTTTACCCAAGTGACTCCATTTTGAATCTTACAACTCGCACACTACTCATGTGGAAGATTTAAATGTACATTCCAGGACCTGGTGCTTTCTCTTCCGCCTGTTCTCAGAGCAGCTGCAGAGTGAGCCTGACTGTGTCATTTCTCAGCTTCATCTCCCTTTCCCCAAAAAGGTATAGATGATAATCCCCTGCAATGGCTTCAGGACACAAGATCAAGTCCTTGCAGTGCTTTTTTGGCCTCACAGGGCCTGGATCCCTGTTAAACTCTGAGTTCACCTCCTGCCTCTCTCCCCTGCCCACCTGCTGAGGCCACACTGGCCCCCTTGCTGCTCCTGCCACACGGGCTCTGCCACTGCTGTGGCCTCCACCTGGAATGACTGCCCCCCCATAATTCTGCCTAGGTCGCTGCCTCACCTCCTTTTGCTTTAGCGCTTCATCAAATAACATTCTATACATTTAGTTATTTATTATGTTTAATTTGCCCCCATTGCGGTAAACTCTGTGAGGATGGATATTTTGGTCTGTTTTGTTTACAGTCCTGTCCCAGTGCCTAGTCAGTATCAAGCACAGTGGGCCTTCAGTTGAGACTTTTTTTGAAAAACGGAACATCTGCCTATCGCAAGGACTAATATTATTCTGAAAATCACCTTCTTCATTAGAAAGTACTATTTATCATTTTATTATAGAACTTTGATCTTACTTCTTGTGACTTCATTCTGCATAGAGCACACTCCCATCCTTGAATTAAATGACAGCATTTTATATTAACTGACAATGACTGATGCCATGGGCAAATCCTATTTCTGTGAATAACTGAATTTTCCTCTGGACTGCGCATGAGGGGAGAAAGATGTGTGCAGTTTCGGTTTCCTGGAAAATGAAACCTGTCTCATTTGTTGCCTGTGTCAAGGGGCAGTGCTTCAGTCGGGGTGGAGCTGCTTAAAAGGCCTGGGATCACACCCTTTGGGAACACATCCAAGCTTAAGACGGTGCGGTCAGCTTCACATTCTCAGGAACTCTCCTTCTCTGGGTAAGACTGGGAGGGTGGGCAGGAGCTACCCTTCCCGTGGCCCCGGACCTTGGGTGGGCTGTGGGCTCAGGGAGCGGAGGGGAGGCCTTGAGCATCCACTCTCTGCCCGGTGTTTTGGTTCTCATCAGGGAGCCTCGGATGGGAAGGGACTCGAGCCCCACCTGTCCCTGGACTCTGGAATTTAAGGACAATTAGCTTTGTCCTTGCCCAGGTTTTCCTCAGGCCTTGAGGGCGGCTTGGGGTAAAGTGGGCAAGGGGAAGAGACAAGTGTTAGGAGGAACCAAGTCGAAGCCATTGCAAGTCCATTCCTGGGCGGGGTGTTGCTTCCCTGTGGAAAGCTTCTGACCTGGAGCAAATCACTGAGCCAGATCGCGCTCCCTCATCTGTAACATGCGGAGGAGGAGGGTCCCATCTTTTTCACGTTAGTGAGGAGATTACATAAGAGCAGGCACCTCGCCTGCTGTATATGCCTTAAAAATGCGATTGGTTCTGATTTCTTAATTTTGGTGCTTTTTCAATTGCTCCGTGGAGAGATAAGGGAGTCCCGGAAGTGTCTAAGACATTGGCGCTGGCACTTTCAGGAGAAAGAAAGCAGCCCCCCTGGGGAAATAAAGTCCCTCAGGGCCCTGACCTAACACAGGTCCTTTGGTAGCCCCAACTCCCCAACATCCCTCCCTCCCTCCCTCACCCCAGGATCCTTTCAAGACCTGCTGCCGCACAAGCTCAGAGCAGCCTCCCTAGCCCCCTGGAGCCCGTCACATTTTTCAGGACAGTGGGAAGCAAGTCAGGTTGTGTGCCCATCCCGTCCTCAGAGCTCCATCCCTTCGGCAGGTCTGGCTGAAGTTGAGGATCTCTTACTCTCTAGGCCACGGAATTAACCCGAGCAGGCATGGAGGCCTCTGCTCTCACCTCATCAGCAGTGACCAGTGTGGCCAAAGTGGTCAGGGTGGCCTCTGGCTCTGCCGTAGTTTTGCCCCTGGGTGAGTGTTCCTGGGAGGGGCTGGTGCTGGGGGCGAGGAGGCGGCTGGGAAGGGCGGGGGTCCTGTCCAGGGACCCGTGGGAGAGAAAATGGGGGACACCCGCAGCCTTGCTGCCCTGTCCTGTCTTCTCACAGCAGGCGTCCACCCTAACTTTCCATCTGGGAGGGGGCCCGGGGCAGGCAGACAGACTCTGGCCAGATGCCCAGCCCTGGGTGTTCCACAGGTCCCCTCCCCTCTGGGCCCGGGCCTCCTCCTGCCTAGCCGGAAAGGGTCTATCTACCACTGAGTCCCACTCTCTTCAGCTCTCCCTTCCCCCAGATTCACCATCAGAATTCATCTCCTTTAGGAGTTTACCTTGTCAATAGGGCCCCGTGTCCTGTGGGATCTCACATCCAGAGTATCGAGTTTAACAAAATTCTTCAGCTCACTTTTTTCATTAGTTTCTGGGAGATCTCTTTCTGGTTTTATTTATTCTCATTTTCTTCCTTTTCACCCTCGATTCCCCTCCCTCAAAGTCAACCTTTCTAATATATTTAATGTGTGTCTGTTTTTCATATGTATTTTTGCAGAATGGGTATTGTGTTTTGTTTGCGGGCATTTTAACTGACATGCAGGATGGTGTGCTGTAGATCCCATTCTATTGCTTTTTTCCACACTGAGAACCATATTCTTGAGATCCATCAGTGTCATTCGATGAGCATCTAATCCTGGCTTCTACCTGCTGACAAGTGCTCCTCTGTGTGTATCCCCTGCCCTTTACCTTTCTGTCTCTGTGGGTAGACATCCAGGGGTTCCCCCAACTCCGCCAGCACAAATGGCACAGGCTTGAATGGGGGCACAGGGCCCCTGACTCCGACCCTGACTTCTGACCCCTGCCCCAACCTCTAACCTCTGTTTGAGCCTGCACGCACCCTTTGCTGACCCTGTCATCCTCAGCTGCCCTGAGCCCCAACATCTCTCTCCTCAGACCCTTGCTGGGGGCACTGGAGGCTAGCTCCTTCATGCTGGGGTCCCTCACTGGCACCCTGTTTTGCAACTTGGAGGTAATTGGCCCTCAGCAACACACACCACTCTGGGCTCCCAACTCAGTACAGAGAAGTGTGATGAGCAAGCGAGGGCCTGGGCCACGCCCAGCAGTCCTTTCTGTTTGTCAGAAATGCAGATGACTTCTCAGTTTAAGATCAAGCAATTCATAAAATTAAAATAATAACAGCTCAACTTAAGCAAGCGCTTTTATGTTCTAGTCACTTACCCTAGCACTTGAGGTTTGTCAATTTAATTCTATAACAACCCCAGAGGAAGATAAGAAGACAATATCGTCCCTTATTTACCAACCGGGACAATTTACTGTTGTCCAAGTGCTCTGGGCAGGACAGAAGGGTGTGGGTGTGCTGCTTCCAGGCTTGGAACAGGAGGTAGAACAATGAACAATGATAGAAAGTATTCATAGGCCAGGCACGGTGGCTCACACCTGCAATCCCGGCACTTTGGGAGGCCAAGAAGGGCGGATCACTCGAGGTCAGGAGTTTGAGACCAGCCTGGCCACCATGGTAAAACCCTGTCTCTACCAAAAATACAAATATTAGCTAGGCATGGTGGTGCATGCCTGTAATCCCAGCTACTTGGGAAGCTGAGTCAGAAGAATCACTTGAATCCAGGAGGCAGAGGTTGCAGTGAGCCGAGATTGTGCCACTGCACTCCAGGCTGGGTGACAGAGCAAGATTCTGTCTCAAAAAATTAAAAAAAAAAAAAAAAAAGAAAGAAATATTAATAGAAGTAGGAAAAGGTTGGAGGGAGGTCTCAGGGTAGGGCAGGTTCTGAATGGCACGAAATAATGGCCAGGCTACTCTGCCCTATGAATGCCCATCAGCTGAACTTAACAGGCAGGCCTCCAGACACACAGCAGCCAGTTCCTGAGGGCTTTTGTGTGTCAGGGTGCAGGTCTGCTGGGCTGCCAGCCAACTTGACATCACCTCTCTTGCCTGCCAATAAAACTGAACCTTCTAACGAGGTTATACATTCCTGAGTCCCTGGGCTCATAACCCTTCTAGGTGGCCTTTCTGGTCACTCAGGGGTGGGCCTTCATACCTGCGTCTCTTTACTTCCTCTCACCATCACTCTAAGGCCTCTCCCTGGGAGCTGGCTGAGCTCACTCCTGCACATTTGGCTATCTTTAGAACTCCTGGTCCCAAATTGCAGTTCTGGCCCCTCTGGCTGCTGGGGAACATAACCTCTGCCTGCTCCCCAGGGGCTCACCGTGTGGGGGAGCAAACCATGTATATCCAGTGCTGTGAGTGGCTCCAGTCATGGAGGAGCAAGGATGAGTTCTGCCTGGAAGAATCTGGGAAGGCTTCCTGGAGGAGGGAACAATGGCATGGACCTTGAAGAGTCAGAAGCTTTCAATTCATTCCATTCAAGCATTGCTCTCATGTGGCATTCAAGCATTCTATAGTGCTTGCCGTGACTCAGGTGCACAGTGCAAAAGGAAGCACATCTTTCTCTGCCATGAGGACTTATTAGTGTCTGAAGAGCTTTTTCTGGACTATAGGAGAAAGTCATGGTCTCCCTCACTAATAAACACTGACCCTGCTTTGGATGAGCTAACAGCCCTGCTCAGAAAGCATGACACCCATCCTGTTCACTTCTCCCTGCCCCGGTCAAACCACCAAGCCCTAGATTGCATTGCCAAGTATCCTGTATTTACTGGGAATGGACATCACAGTAGCATGCCTTCCTAGCCACATCTATGAGGTTTTGTTCATTTTCATTCTGCTTTTTGTTTGAACTAAACCTGCCTTAGAAGGCAGAAAAGAAAAGATAACGTCTGATTCCCCCGATCAACCAACCAATCAACTAGGTCAGGGCCACGTAAATTCATTCAGGACAAGCACTGGGGTCAAACTCCCCAGTGATCCTCACCCTCCTCCAGAATTTCCACTTCCCAAAATGAAGCAAAGAGCGGTAGACAGGAGTCATCCCTTCTTGTGGCTCCCAACCTGGGGCAGCCCCCTGCCTCCCTTTAGATGGGCAATCGGCTTAGAAAGTGGAGGGGAAGCCAGTGTGGATCTACTCACAGAATGTTCTTCTGGTTTCCAGCCAGGATTGCTACAGTTGTGATTGGAGGAGGTGAGTCTGTGGGGAAGGGGCTCAAGTAACCACCTGCCCCTAGGGAGGTGGACTTGGGGAGCAGCTGGCCTTGTCCATGCCAAGGTTTCCCTCACATGGGTGGTCAGGGGAGGAGGTGGGATGAGGGGCTAAGTATGAAACAAAGAGCTAGAAATACAGCACTGGAAGCTGGAAGCAGGGGGCTTGGAGACTGGGAGCTGGAGTGTGTGTGGGCAGGGTGTGGCAGCAGCCGGCAGAGGCCATTTCCCCTTTGCAGAACATTCACCATGTGACCCTGAGTATGTCTTTGAACTCCTCTGAGCTCCTGTTTCCTCTCCAGAGAAAAGGCTGGTAATGCCCATTCAGGGTTATGGTCAGGATTGCATAGAGTGAAACAATAGAGATTGAACACAGTAGACATGAAAGAGATGCCAGGGCTCAGCTCCCTTTGGTTTAGTTGCTTCCAGTGTGCTCTGTGGCAACACCACGGAGCCCTAGAGCTGTCTCTTTGAGCCGCTCTGAATGTGCCTCTTACATAATCTCCTGGGCAACATCTGCTCCCCTAATGAGATTTGCTCCCCAGCAAAGATAAGAAACTTGCCAACTACTCCCCTGGTCCAGCATTTGGCCAAGGCAGACACTGAGGCTCCGAGGACAAGTGGCTTTCCCAAGGAAGGTCCTGCTGCCCAGAGGAGCTTGGCCCAGAGCCCTGTGCCCAGTGACCCCATTAGCTTTTCCCTCTACTTTCCCCGCCTGGCTGTGCTCCCCTTGATTCGTGCCTATTGGCCGTGCCCATAGTCTCTCCCAAGCTCAAAGTTCACCTCTTTCTCCAGATCCCCTGAGGTCCCCAAGCCTGACTCAGTGTATCTGGGGGGTCCCTTCTGAGCCCACACACCGACCCAGCTCCTCTTCCCTGCAGTTGTGGCCATGGCGGCTGTGCCCATGGTGCTCAGTGCCATGGGCTTCACTGCGGCGGGAATCACCTCGTCCTCCATAGCAGCCAAGATGATGTCCGCGGCGGCCATTGCCAATGGGGGTGGAGTTGCCTCGGGCAGCCTTGTGGCTACTCTGCAGTCACTGGGTAAGTATCCTGGCGGGGCTTGCTGGGGAGGGCGATGAGGAGGGCAAGAGCCTCCAAGGACCCAGTCCCAATCTCAATCCTATGAACCTCAGTCTCCCTGTTCCTCTGTCTCTCTCTACACATTCTCTCAGGGTTTCTCTGAGGGAGATGGAGGAGGGAGGGAAGGAGCCCAAGCCAGGAACAGTGGACTCAGGAAGACTCAGCCCGAAGCAGATTTGCTGGGTTACCTGGGGCGTCTCCTCCCCTCTGGGGTGTAGCCTCCTTCCCTGAAGAGCGAGGCTGCTTCTAGCTCTGGAGTTTACCATGGGAGTTCATGCCTGCAGCAGCCTCTCCCCAAACAAAGACCCCGAGGGTACTGGGAAACAGAGAGGGGAACTGGGTGGGGTCTCCAAGCCTCAGCCCCTGCTGAGGGTCACTGGAGTCTCTGACCCCACAGTCCTGCCCACAGAGCTTCCCCGACAGGCATGTCCCACTCTGTTCACCCTCTGCTTCTTCCCAGGAGCAACTGGACTCTCCGGATTGACCAAGTTCATCCTGGGCTCCACTGGGTCTGCCATTGCAGCTGGCATTGCGAGGTTCTACTAGCTCCCTGCCCCTCGCCCTGCAGAGAAGAGAACCATGCCAGGGGAGAAGGCACCCAGCCATCCTGACCCAGTGAGGAGCCAACTATCCCAAATATACCTGGGGTGAAATATACCAAATTCTGCACCTCCAGAGGAAAATAAGAAATAAAGATGAATTGTTGCAACTCTTCCCAGAACCTTTTCTTCTCGCTGGCTGTGGGGCAGGCCCAGCATACTTTGGGTGGGGAGGGGGCATGTTAGGCTCAGGAGTATCAGGAAATACGTTCATATGTTGTTTTGCTCCTTCTTTCCACACCCTCTATGAGCACATGCTGTGGTCCAGGCACTGGGCTGGGCCCCAGGGAACAGAGGGGACACAGCTCGGTCCCCTCGGTCCCCTGAATCCCCACAGCCAGCGACACTCACGGTCTGCTGAAGGGATGGACCCACAGGCAGATGGCCATGGGCACGGACCTCTGATAAGCGCTATGCCAGAGGCCAGCCCATGGCTCTGGGGGCCAGAGGCATGTTGAGGAAGGGGAGTGTGGATTTTATCCCGAGGACTTCGGAGAGGCACTGAAGGGTTTCAACAGGCCAGCGACCACGGACACTACAACCCCGCGCACCCTGCCCTGGGGAGGGGTCATGTTAGGCTCAATTCTCTTTCCCCACACTGTCATCACAAAAACTTGGGATGTGATGAACCGAAATGAATCTAAATTTGAAGACAAGCTGTCTCCTCCCCTGCTACGACTCCGTATATAACCCTGGGCAGGTCACCTCCTCTCTGAACCTGTTTGCCCCTCTGTAAATGGGGAGTTGAACTAAATGACCTTCAAGTTCCCAGCCAGGGTTTGTGTTTGGCTCAGTTCATGTAGCTCAGGTTTGTGTTTGGCCGTAGTGTCTGTGATCACTGCAAACAGAGTGAGTCCCTGTCTCAAAACGTTAAAAAAAAGACAGAAATTATCCGGGTGGCTCTGATCCAATTACATGAGCCCTTTGAAAGCAGAGAAGCAAAGAGAAGCAGAACTGTGAGTCTAGTGCTACAGACATTTCAAAAACTTGAACAACTCATCCATGTCTCTTAATTGGGTCAATGAAGTATGGTTTATTGCTTCATTGCAACTTAATTGTTTATTGCAACTTAATTCCAGCCATAGGAATTAAGCTTCTCAAGATATTCTTTCAATACGTGATTCTTTTCCCCCACCTCCCCCTTTCTTTGATGCCTTGGGGAATCTGAAAAAAGCTGTGAAACTTCTCCCCACAAAATGTACACATTCCCCAAATAACACCCTCAATGTCAGGGCTTTCATTAGAACATCAGAAGACCCTCATTGGAATGAAAGGTACAACCCCCTGCGTTAACTAGAAATCCAAGCCCTTCCGAAAGGAAAGCACTTGGGTCTGACCTGGGTCTGGGAGGATGGACGAGCCTGCATCCCAGCCGAAGCCCAGTAAATGGTCCTGCAAGGCAGGTCACCCTGGAGCACCCATTATTCTAGGTGTGAGTCCTGACCTCCTCCCTCGTCCCCCTCATGAAGATGAGGCCTCCCGGTTCCCAGAGGACCTGTTTCCATTCTGGCACTGAGCCCCTCACCCCCACCTCGGTTCTGTGGCTCTCACCCCCACCTTGGTTTTGTGGCCCTCACGTGGTTCTTTATCTCTAAACCCTCAGCTTCGACCTTTGTAGCAGGCAGAATTCTAAGAATGGTGCCCAATAACCTCCCTAGAATAATCCCCTCCTCTCTGGGTGTTGGTGGAGCTTCTGAGCATGTTGAGCTATCACTCCCGTGATTTTGTTACATTAATGGCAAAAAGGAGATTATCGGCCGGGCAAGGTGGCTCATGCCTGCAATCTCAGCACTTTGGGAGACCAGAGGGATTCTTGAACCCAGGGGTTTGAGACCAGCCTGGGCAACATGATGAAACTTCATCTCTACAAAAAAACACAAACATTTAGCCAGGCATGGCAGTGCACACTTGTTGTCCCAACTACTCAGGAGGCAGAGGTGGGAGGATCACTTGAGCCCAGGAGGTTGAGGCTGCAGTGAGCCATGATTGCGCCACTGCACTCCAGCCTGGGCAAACAGAGTGCAACCCTGTCTTAAAAAGAAAAGAAAAGAAAAGAAAAGAAAAGAAATTATCCAGGTGACTCTGATCCAATTACATGAACCCTTTGAAAGCAGAGAGTTTTGTCTGCTCACAGCAGAAAAGGAAGTCAGAGATTTGAAGCATGCAGGCGATTTGATGTCTGTCTCTGGCTTTGTGGATAGGGATGCCATGAGCCAGGGAACGCAGGTGGCTATTAAGTGCTAAAAGCTGTCTCCAGCTGCCAGCCCACAAGAAAATGGGGACCTTAGTCCTACAATGGCAAATAACTGAATTCTTTGAATAATCTGAAGGAGCTTGGAAGCCAATTCTTACCAGAGCCTCCAGATGAAAGCCCAGGCTGGCTGAAACCTTCCATTTCTGCCTTGTGGGGCCACAAGCAGAGAACTCAGAACTTCTGACCTGCAGAACTATAAGATAGTAGTGGGTGTCACTTAAAGCCAACTAAGTTTGTGGTAGTTTGTTACACAGTAGTAGAAAATGTATGCAGCCTGGATACCCTGTCTCCCTTCACTGGGCTGAGGCTTGTTCACCCAGGAGCTGGCTGAACTGACTCTGGCAGCCCCAGGATTCCTGACACTCCTGGCCCCAGATGGCCCCTGGGACACCAGGTTCTACTCCTGTGGGATGCCAGAAGAATCTGCCTGCCCTCAGGCCTGCAGTGTTAGGGAAGCCAGGCACATCCACAGCTAACTGGGCTGTGGCACACAGTGGCTCAACAGGCTGAACAGGGATGCAGAGAATTCTCATTGCAGGGATCTAGAATGGCTTCCTGTCGAGACTGGTGTCTTCACCAGAGAGGCAGAGGCTGCTAGTAGTCACCCAATGCCTGTTCTTCCCTTCTGGATGATACGAGAGAGCCCTGGCTTTGGCTAGGCACACGATCCCTAGGGAAGAACTACATTCCCAAACCCTCTTGCAGTTAGATGCACTCATCTGGGTATGCAGTTAAAGGGATTGGATGGGCCCACCTTTGCCCCTTTGTCCTTCCCCATGGGCTCTGCTGCAGGTGAGAGAGTGAGCATCTTACACCCATAGTTGAGAACAACACCTTACAGAAGGCAGAGCAACAAGACTGCAGGAGCCTGGGTCTCCCAGAGCAGAGTCACCACCCTGGCTGATATTTCTAGATGAAAGAGAAGAAACTTCTCTTGTGTAAGCCAAGAGGGTCTCTTACTGCAAACAAACATACATTCTATTGCACACAGTAGGGAATCTTTTGATTGCAAGCAATGGAAGAATTAACCCAATAAAGAGAGTTGCTTCCATCTCTGTTCCATTTCAAAACACCATTAAAATAACAGTCAAGGATTAAAGAAATGCATAAGCCCACAAGGACAAAGAGAAGAAAAAAGGAGATGACTCCACAGAAGTCGCACCTGCTTTCTCTAAACCCACCAATTAGAGCCTGAACCCTGCAAAAGAAACCTGCTTGGGTAATGCCCTGGACCCCCATAAAGGCCCACAGCCAGAAATGACATGGACAAGTGGTTCCACTTAGCAGCCCCAAGAAAGTTGGACATTAAGTTGTCAGTAAAGAGAGCAGAAAGAGTCAGCTTTGCCCTATAGGACCCTGAAGGCTCAGCCACTAGAGCAGCATGGGCTTTGGAGGTGGGCATGAAGGTAGATTGAGAGCAGGAGGGCTGGCTGGAAGTCTGCTTAAGAAGCAGGAAAACCCCAAGATTCCCCCTCCAGTAGACCACTGGAGAGTTATCTTTGGAGAGGTTGAGTCTCTGGACTAGGGGCCACCAACAGGACTAAGGGCAGGAGCTTCACACTAAAAACGAAAGTTTCCATACTAAGTGTTAAGTCTCTCAATCTTCTTTATCAATAGACACCTAGAACACTAGCAGGCAGGCTATGACATTCAGGATGGAAGTGCAGTGAATTCTTACACTTTTATGTTGCCTTGGCCTCCATTCTGAATCTAACTTGGACTTTCTCACACCAGAAGCAGGGTTTGGTCACCCTTGACACAGTTTCCAATTCTTTGCTGCCTTCCAGTCTCTTAAGGTGGTCGATCCATATATCTGCCTTATAAACTGCCTTGTGGTGACCACCTCCTTATGGGACGCCTAGATACCACCTACTTGATTCACCTCTCAATCACAGTGTGACTCCACAGAAGTCATGCCTGCATGCTGTAAACCCACCAGTTAGAACCCCAAAGGGAAACCTGCTTGGGTAATGCCCTGGACCCTCATAAAAGCCCACATGTCCCTCGCCCCCTCTCTCTCGCTCTCACCTGCTGTTTGAGCACGTGTGTCCTGGAGGGCACCCTGTTCCCATTGGCCCTGGATGGCACTCTGCCCTCTTCTCTCTGGGACCTGTAAGCAATAAACTGTTTCTGTTATTTCATGCATTTTGTTGAGTTGCCTCCTCTGAGTCTCATCTGACCAATACACATAAACCTGACTCCCCTCCTAGAGTGTGACTATCTTGGTAGGAATAAACTGGACACAAGTCAGACAAGAGCCACAAGAGCATGTGCCAGTATAAACAAGTTTCCTGTGACGAGATTGCCTGGTCATGAGTTGAACATTTAGGCCTTAGGCTGTCCTCCAGGATAAAGAATAAAGAAGTTTCCTGTGCTTTTACATTGTAAACATCCAAGACCAAATTTCTAGAGCCCCATCAGCACAGGGCTAGGGTTTATAGCCACTCTCCAGAGAGAGTGAGAGAGAATGAGAGGCCAAAGGAGAGGGGGAAAAAAAGCAAAAAATGTGTGTGTGGGTTTAGGGGGAGATTCTTCCCAGGCATTTTATCAGCCCAGGAAAAGAAATGCTCACATTCTGACATTCTGGGAAGAAACTGGCCATTGAAAGCCTGGGTCGGATCACAGTACAGTCCTCGGGTTGATGAGAACAGCCCCTGTGGCCAAGCCTGTCATTGGATATCTACAAAGGCTCAGATATGACGGGGAAGCAGGTGTGAGCCCCTCATGTCTCTGATCCTCTCCCTCCTATCACCCCCAGCTGCAGCCCATCCAGGAGCACTCACCCTCTGACAGCTGTGAAGCTTCAACACTGGCTTCCCCACCCACCAGGAGACTCAAGGGACCCAAGGGAGACTGGAGTGGCTGCTCTGAGTTTGTGGAAAACAGTGGGCACAGGAAGGAGTTATGAGCTGTGAGGACTGCAATGAGCCCAAGTGGGAGATGGCTGGAGTGCTGTGACTTCCAAAGCACCTGGACTGGGGGAGGGAGGAAAAGAGCTTCTATGTCCTGCCACTCTGCCCTCTCTTCTCCTGAGTCCCCATACCAACCTCTGGGTCACCTATGGGACACCCTAAATAGCCACAGGGTGGTCCTAAAAGTGCTGGAACAAGAAGATCAACAAGAAGATCAAAACAAATAACACTTATATACACACACCATGGTCAAGTCACTGCTCATGTCTCATTACATAAAATCCTCACACCATTCCAAGAAAGGTGACGCTCCTGGTCCTATTTTATAGACGTTGTTAGAAGAACTTGTAAGAAGTTGATCCAGAGAACCCCACTCCTGCTGCTATTAAAGATGGGCATCTTTCCGTGGCTGAAAATGATCAACTTTGCAGGTTATTCCCAGTAGATCTGCAGCCTGAATCTGGTTGCCTGCCCACTAACTCTCTCCAGCTGCCTCCTTGAGCAACCAGCCTGCACTCAGGGAGGTAAATTTACTTTTACAATGAATCAAACAATTTCAGATTGATGAAGAGGTCCGGGGTAGGAGTGGGGGCAGAGTAGTTCAATAATTTTAACCATTTTGGGAAGAGCCTCAGCCAAACTCTCTTGAGTGTCTTTGGTAACAGGGATTTACTAGTGGAAAAGATAACTGAGAAGAAACATTTAAAATTGAAATTGAGCCAGGCTTTCCCTTGACAAATTGCAAAGACCTAGGGATCAATCACTGGTTTGAGTGGTTTACCCCATTGCCCCATGCCTTGGCACATGGCACTGCCCAGGGTAGCCCAGCTGGGGAACAGCCCCAAAGTTGAGCTGTATCCTCTTCTAAGATTCGGACAGGTCAGGGGCTACCTGTGGTGCTGAGTGGGTGAATCATTGCACAGAGATGGCAAAGCCACCTGTCTGAGCTTTATCCCAAGGGAAGGAGATGGATAAGACCTGAACACAGCCAGATTTCAGGAGTAATACGATAGAGTGCTGTGGCTATCTTAGGCTCAGGCCTATGGGCTCCTGAGTGGGGACAGAGAAGAGAGTGGGAAGCAGCCTTAGTTGAGACACCAAGATGAGATGTTATGTTTTGGCTGTGTCCCCACCCAAACCTCATCTTGAATTGTAGCTCCCATAATCCCCATGTGTTGTAGGAGGAACCCAGTGGGAGGTAACCAAATCATGGGGGCTGTGCTGTGCTGTTCTCATGATAGTGAATAAGTCTCACGAGATCAGATGGTTTTATAAAAGGCAGTTCCCCTGCACACGCTCTCTTGCCTGCTGCCATGTAAGATGTACCTTTGCTCCTCCTTAGCCTTCTGCCATGATTGTGAGGCCTCCCCAGCCATGTGCAACTGTGAGTCCATTAAGACCTCCTTTTTTTAAAATAAATTACCCAGTCTTGGGTATGTCTTTATTAGCAGCGTGAGAACAGACACAAGGATGTAAGTGCAAGTGGCTTATTTGGGAGGTGATCCCAGGAAACACCAACAGGGGAATGGGGAGGTAAGCAACAGAAGGGACAGCAGCCCAGAAAGGGTCGATTAATGAGTGACTTTGCAATGCAGGCTACTGAGGCTCAGTCCCGCTGGGGACCACTGGAGACAATGTGGAACAGGCAAGAGTTGTCCCACCTGTAGGGGGTTAATCGCCCGACTCCCATCCTTCATTGGCTGAGGTCTATTCTGGATCAACGCGTGGACACTTTCAGCCTGTCTTGTGGGCCTCATGGGTGGGACCCTGGGGCGGGGGCTCAAAGGTGCTGGATGTAGGGAGCAGTAGGCAGGGACTAGAAGAGAGAGTGTAGCGGGTAGGGGCAACAGTACAGACAGGACAAATGATATTCATGCTGGGAAATGCGTATGTCTTTTCTTCTGGCTAGGCCTTTCCCTGGGGGTTGAGTCAATCCAAGCAGGAGTCGAGCTGGACTTGGGTTTTGTAGTTGCCCTATGCTATACTTTGAATGTTTGTCCCAACTCATGCCGATATTTGCCATCGTAACAGTATTAAGAAAGAGGGCCTTTAAGAGGTAAGACACAAGGGCTCCACCCGCATGGGTGAGATTAATGCCATTATAGAAGGGTGAATTTGGCCCTCTTTTTCTCTTTCTCATCTTCCCGCTTTCCATCATGTGATGATGCAGCAAGAAGGCCCTCAAACATACTGGTACCTTGATATTGGACATCCCAGCTTCCAGAACTGTGAGCCAATACATTTCTATTAGTTATAAATTAACCAGTCTGTGGTTTTCTCTTACAGTGGCACAGACTAAGACACTGTGGTTGCTGTGTGTGTGCCACTGGCTTCAGATCAGTGTTACCCTGTGCTTGGGGTGGAGGCTGGCTTGCAGAGGACTTTGCTCAGTGTCTTTAAGCTTCTGCACTGTGCCTGAGCCTTGGATATGGTCTCTGCACATCTGCCCCATCCCCAGTGGTAGACATCTGTTTGCTTGTTATTTGCTAGCCTGGTTGGATGGGAGAAGTTGGATTCTCTATGATCCTCATCCAGCCTCAGTCTAGGCAGGCCCTGTGTGTTTGGGGCTTAGGGGTGGCATTTTCTCAAGATCCCTGCCCCTCTCCTAAGGGTAGCAGGTCTCCAGGTCTGGGCTCAGGATGGTTTCTTGCTCTTCCCCAAGGGCGGAGGGTTTTACTTTTTCTTCTCCTTCTGCAATTGTCTTTGCATGAGCTTTGGAAGCTACAGGGTTGGCTGTCTTTCCCCCGCAGCTTAAGGTTTTTGTGCCCTTCTTCTAGAAGAGAAGGAAGGTGGGGGGTATTTGATGCCCTTCTTGCTCCCTTCCTCCAGTCTTGCCCCTTCCAGGAAAGCTTTCTTCAGGACCCTGCAGGGACCCAGTCCGCAGGGAAAAAGGTCTGCATGTTGGTAGGATCCATGCTGTCTCTGTGGCTTCTGAAGGTTCTATGCACTCACGTGAGTCTTAGTTGGCCTTTAGCAATCACTTAAGACTTTTAGCTGATTCCTTACTCGCTTGTGCAATGGACCCCAGGGGGCTCAGTGATCCAGAGTCCTGTCTTTCCCTGGAGGCACCTGACTGTCCTGCGTTCAGGCCATCTGGTGCCCCTGCAACCTCAGCTGTCCTAGGGGTTCAAGGAAAGTAATGATTTTGTAGACTGGCCTTTTTTTTTTTTTTTTTTTGAGAAAGGGTCTTGCTCTGTTGCCCAAGCTGGAGTGCAGTGTGCAATCTTGGCTCATGGCAACCTCCACCTCCCTGGCTCAAGAGATCCTCCCATCTCAGCCTCCCAAGTAGCTGGGACCCAGGCATGTGCCAATGCACCCGGCTAATTTCTGTATATTTTGTATAGATGGAATTTTGCCATGTTGCCCAGGCCGGAACTCCTGGACTCAAGTGATCCACCCTCCTTGGCCGCCCAAAGTTCTGGGATTACAGGTATGAACCACTGTACCTGGCCAGCTCTTCCTTCTTGATAGGTTACCAAGTGGTCTATAAGATGCCTTGTGTGCACCCAGAAGGCTGCCTTAAGACCATCTGTTACAGTGTGGGCGGAAATTTTAGAACTTGTATTTCTACTTATACCTCATTCTTTGAAACACCTCCAGGGAATGAGGCTTCTCTGGCAGGAAGTGAGACTTCACCCTAGCAGCGAATGGAGCATCAGAGGACACCCAAAAATGCCTGTCACCAGGGTAGGAGCTGTGAATACCCACGAAGTTCCTCCTTGGGGAACAAGGGAATCAAAAAAAGTCTAACTTACAAATGTAGTCATCTCCCATCCTGTTATTTCTCTTTTTTTAAAAAAAATTTTTTTATTTTTAAATTATTTATTATTTTTCAGTTTTCCAGAGGCTGAAGCTAAGAAATTCTCTCCTGTCCTTTAGGTCTTAGGCAAAGCGTCTCTGTTTCAGAGGCCTTCTTTGACCATCTCATCTAAGGAGGGCCTCTGTTATTCTCACATGATGACATTCATCACACAGCCTGGCCTAATGGTGGTGGGAGCCAAGGGTTAGGAGAATGAAGGGAAAAGGTTCAGTCCCTGCCATATCTGGGTCTCCAGACGGGGAGGCTGGAGCTGTCTCATGGGTTATGGGTGGCAGCCCTCAGTGGTGACGGCTTCTGAGGGGCCAGGAACATGGCAGGAAGGAGCAAGATGCTGAGACCTCCAGACGAGACAGAAGTAGACAGATGCCCTTTCTGCTCTGTTCTCTGTGTAGTTGATGCTGCTACCTTGGAGGACAGGAGAGGCAGCCTTCTTGGTCACCCCTTCATACCTGAGCCCTTGGGGAAAAGGGCTCAGGTTTTGTCCTGGACACTTGGCCTCTCTTACCTGGGTTCAGCTGTGCAGGCAGTCCTTGGGAGGAAGATGGAGACCAGGTTGCTCCCCTTGTGGGGCCTGGGCTGCCGCTGTCCTCTGAGTGGCTCAGAGCCTAGGTCTCTGTCCCACAAAATACAGGGGAGTTTCAGCAGCAGCAGGCATGCATGTGCCTCAGCATAAGGAATCTAAAATGTATGGGGGCAGAAGGACAGCTGGGGGTCATCCAGACCAGACTTGCCTCCCTGTAAAACCTCCACGCTTGGGAGTTCCCTCCTGCCTCTGTTGCTCTCTACGGCTCCCTAGAGGTCCCCTTCCTCTCGCTGGCTTCTCGGAGGTATTGCCTTCCACCCACACTGCCATGGAAATGCCTAGTTACATCTCCCTCTCCAGTTCTCTCACTGAGCAGCTGGGACTTCCTTCCTCCTGGGACACCTTTCCCTTTGCCTGCCTCCTCCTCTGTCAGACTTCCATTCGCCTTTCAAAGCCCAAGCCTTTGCCTCCTCTTCCAGGAAGGCTCCCCAGATGTGAGAATATATCTCTGCCTCCTCTGTGCTCCCTACTTGTGGCTGGAGTCCATCACTGCACTGAACATAATGCTCTGTGTCACTTTTGTTTGGGTAAGTGCCCAGTTTCTCCTGACATCATAGTCTCCTGGGGGTCTATGTGGACCCCTCCCATCCACTGTAGCACCCGTCACATGAACAAAGACTGGAGTCTTTAAGTGACTGATATAGTTTGGATGTTTGTACCCTCCAAGTCTCATGTTAAAATGGGATTCCCCAGTGTTGGAAGTGGGGCCTAGGGGCAGGTGTTTGGGTCATGGGGGCGGATCCCTCATGAATGACTCCGTGTCCTCCCCACAGTAAGGAGTGTTTTCACTCTATTCGTTCACAAGAGAGCTGGCTACTTAAAAGAGCCTGGCATCTCTCTTGCTCCCTCTCTTGCCACGTGACACACCTGCTCCTCCTTCCCCTTGTGCAATTGTAAGCTTCCTGAGGCTTTCACCAGAAGTAGATGCCGGCACCATGCTTCTTGTACAGTCTGCAGAACTGTGGGCCCAATAGACCTCTTTTCTTTATAAATGACCCAGCTTCAGGTATTCCTTTATTGTTACCCCAAACAGCCTCACACAGTGAGGGTGTGGTCAGGGTTCCAGGTCTTCACGCATGAACTCAGCCTTTCCTTCAATTTTCCAGCCACATTTTGGTGACCATTCCTGACTCAGCCTCCTCCCCTCAAAGTACCTAGAGCCTGCATGTAACACTGGACACATTGTCTTTTCCTGCTGGCTTGCTTATTAGCCTTCTGACAAGACTTTGAGGTTAGGCAAGGGAAGGATGGTGTCCTGCTCATTCTGGGTATCTAGTGCCATTAATGAAGAACAGAGGGCTCTACAGTCAGTGGTTCCTGAAGTGCCCTGGCTTCCCCTCACCCCTGCCTCCTAACAGCAGCCTGTGACAATGCCAACATTGAATAAGGGGGAAACTGAGGCCCAGAAAAGGCCCATGAATGGCCCTGGGTCACATGGCCCATCTCCGTAAGGCTGAGACCAATCAAAGCCTTCTGCCTACCGATTATCTGCGTGGCCAACCACCTCCCTCTGCCCCTCCACGACAGGGCAGTCTAGGAGAGAGGGAGAACTGGAAACCTCCAGCTCAGAACTCCAACCAGAGCTGCAAGAAGCAAAACAGGGAGACGCATCTGCATGTGACCTTTATTCCTCATGTTTCTCTGACTTGAGTGGGGGTTTTGGAGGTTCACCTTGGGGTACATTTTCTCTTGCCTCATCTTTAGCCTCGGGTTCAGCTGGGAGAGAAGAAGAAGATGAATTCCCCAAGCAGGCCCCCAACACTGACCCAACAGAGGCCAGGAGGATGTTGGATGATGTGGAGAGTCCAGCTGCCCCTGTGGAGGAGACAGAGAATGAGCACAGGGGTCGGGCAGTGGCCCAGAAATCCCACCCGGATCCCTCCTCCAGGTCCTGAAAATCCCAGGGCTCTGCCATGGGTAGAAGCTGCTAGAGGCAACTAAAAGACAGCTCAGGGGTGAATTCACGGAAACTGAGAGACAGAGGGAGAGTCATCCACAGACAGACCCTAAGAGCTACAGAGCCCCTCACTTTACACAGGAGGCCACTGAGGCCCAGAAAGGACAGGGGACCTTGCCCAGGTCACCCAGGTGTCAGAACCCAGGCATTGCTCTTGGCCTAGGTTCCTTTCCTCTTCTCCCTACCCAGCACCCCATCACCCCTCCACTCCCACCCCAAACCTCACTCAGAAGGAGCCAGAAGAGGGGACAGTGAGGGAGAGACTGAAGACCCAGGAAGCTGAGGGTCACGGAACTGCAGGGTGAGAAGAGCTTCCCTCGGGCTCAGCCTCAGGGCTGGATCTTCTCGCAGCTCTGGTGGTCCTGTCTAGGACACTTACCCACAGACTGCAGAGTAGCCACCAGGCTCCCCGCAGAAACACCACCCCCGTTGGCAATGGCTGCTGCGGACATCATCTTGGCTGCTATGGAGGACGCGGCGATTCCTGCCCCAGTGAAGCCCATGGCACTGAGCACCACGGGCACAGCCCCCACTGCCAGGGCTGTGGGGAGAGAGAAGCTGAGTGCAGAGGTGGGCTCAGGAGAAGGGACCCTTCCCCCCGCCCCCCGCTTAGGAATTCCTTGACAGTTTCCGGAGACTGTCAGCTTGAGCAATAGAGAGATGGCAGGTTAGTGGTCTTCTGGTGAAGAAAAGGTGGAGTGTGGAGCCAGGTGAAGCAAAGATGTCATAGAAGGACCAGCCATGGCCCTGGTTTGTCTCTAACTTGCTGTGTGATGCTGAGGAAGTCAATACCCTTCATTGGGTCTCAAATTTGTGTGTGTGTGTGTGTGTGTGTGTGTATGTGTGTGTGTCCACGCATAAATGTGAAATAAGCCATGTGGAGTTTAGCTGCAAACCCTCTTTCAAACGATCTTCCTCCTATGCTGATTCGACATAAGGACTAGAAGAGAAGCTGGGTCAGGAATGGGAGTGAGCTTTTCCCTGGAGTATTTTGATGCTGCTCTCGGCCCTTGTGGCTCACTCAGGCTACTCGGGCAGCTTCGGAAGTGGAGGGTGAGAGGATGAGAGGATGAGAGCCAGCCCAGCGCCTCATCTCTGCGTTCTCCCAGCAGCCCCGGGACCAGGCTAGGTGAGGGCCTGGAGACAGGCGATCCGGGTAACTTACCTCCTCCCACTGCAGCAGCAGCTGCCCGTTCTAGAGAGAGAGTGCCAGGGGAAGGCAGAGGGAGAGGGGAAAGGGGAGAAAGAGGAGCGAGAGGGGCAGAAAGGGAGGGAGGGGGAGGGAAGAAGGGAGGGGGAGGGAAGCAAGGAGCGGAGGGAGGAAGGGAAGGGGAGGGAGGAAGGGAGGGAGAGGGAGTCAGTAGGTCAGCTGGTTGATGAAGTCAGGGAATGAAGCTATTCCCTGTCCCTTCCTGGGCTGGGGTCGGAGAAGCCTGCCCCCAGCCCAGCCCGCCAGCCCCCTGGGGAAGCAAGACTCACTCATCATGGTGAGGCCGTCCGGGTCCCAACTTGGCCCAGGAAATGACAGCGTTCTTGGGGTGTTACTTCCCCCTCCATCCAGTAGGGACGCGCCCACTCTGCCCTAGAGAGACGCAGGCCCCGCCCCCCGCCCCACCCCGCTCGCCCGGGAGCCTTCGCGACTCCCCGGCTCGCCTGTCCCGGCTTGATGGATCTACCGAAGAGAAAAGCGCTGGAAAGAACCTAGAAGCCAGAGCAAGTGAGCCCTGCTTCCAAATTGCTGTAGCACCGCCCCCCACTCCAACCCCGCCAATAACAGAAGAGCTGTTTGCTGCAAAAACCAAAACCAAAAACAACACAACAATAACAAAGAAACAAACAAAATGCAAGGAGAAAAATGATGTTTAATTTAATAAACGATGTTTAACTTCCAGAGAGACACTAATATAAATACATTCTGGCACGTTTGCTCCCAGCCTATGTCTCCCCTGAATATGTAAACACCCCCTCCACCACTGGCCAATTTCCCATCACACTCTGCCTTGCAAATTACTTACTTTAGTTAATCAACCATTTAGATTTCCCCAGGCTGCTTAATATCCTTCAACAAGATTTTTAAAAAGTCAAGTTTATTAAGGTGTAGGTGATTTACAAAGTAAAATTCACCCTTTTAGTGTACACTTCTGTGAGTCTGGGAGGCTTTGACAGCTCTGATTCAGACCGTTTTTTTTACATGCCCCGCCCCCTCCTCCATCAATTCTCTCATGCGCTTTTGGAGTCACCCCCGCCCTGCTCCTGGCAACCATCCCCGCCCATTTGCCTTTTCCAGAACTTCAATATGATATTTGTCATTAAATATTCCATCCCCGTGGGTTCAACGTATCAGCCCTCCCTTTTAAGGGTTCAAAGTCTAATTTTTGCTCTGATAAGTTATTTTAGCATGAAGTGCTAACATTATGGGGCACAAGTGTTTTCTGTATATTCCTGGAGGTGGAACTGCTGGGTCAGAAACTGTGCATTTTTTACAGCACCTGATACCTGTGTTGTTATGTTGGCATCCAAAACTATTGTCATCAGTTTACATTTTCCCAGAAGTATGTGAGAGAATCTATTTTTTTTCTACTCCTCACTAACAATTAGCTTTGTCGTTAAGAAACAATAACACAAAAACCCTTTGTTGATTTAATAGGTGACTTATTTTAATATACTTTTCTCTTCACCACTAGTGAGACTAAACTATTTTTAAGTTTATTAGCTTCATGTACTCCTTATTTTGTGAGTTATCTTCTCATATTCTTGGATCCTTGTTCTACTGAACAAGGATCCTTATTGGTATGTAGGAATTAATGATATATTAATTATCTTCATCCATTCTCATAGATGTTGCAAATTTTTATTTATACTTCATTCCTGCCTTTTTGGTGTTTTTTTTAAAACAGAAAAGTGTTTAATATTTATGCAAACTTACCAGTATTTTACTTTATTATTTTTGTCTTTAGAAAAGGCCATTTCTACTAGCTATTCAATACACTGTCACTTGTATTTTCTTTAGATTCTTCTGGGGTTTGCTATTTAAGATTTACTTTAATCCGTCTGGAATTTAGATTGGTACATATAGTGTTTTATGTATCCATATATGTCTTAGCCAGTTGTTCCACTACCATTATTGAATCATCTTACATTTCACCTTCAATTTGATATTCCATCTTTATATTCAAAACTCATTAGCTGGTATATATACCAGTATATCTGTTTGGATATTTTCTGTTCTGTTCCAAAAAGCTATCTCTTCTGGCAACAATATCACACTGTTTCAATCTTATAAATTTATTATCTGATTTAAAATCTGACTGTGCATAGCAGTATTGTTAATCCAGGGCTACACATTTTTTGTGAAGATTAAAAATACTTTGTAATGCTCTCTACTATCCTGAAATGAAATTCATAGATGACATTCTCTATTATAGTTACACACAAGGTATTGCCCAAACAAAAGAGAAACACAAGAAAATTATTTGTAATAAAATAGTGTATATTTCAGTATGTACATGCTCAAGCACTATTACACCAAAAGGTATAATGAAAGAATGAGTTGTTTGCAACCATATAAGTTTGGATTTAAGATGATACAATATTCAATGGTAAATTCTTAATTTTTTTTTTTCTTGAGATGGAGTCTTGCTCTGTCGCCCAGGCTGAAGTGCAGTGGCGCGATCTCAGCTCACTGTAACCTCCGCCTCCCAGGTTCAAGTGATTCTCCTGCCTCAGCCTCCCGAGTAGCTGGGATTACAGGTGCACGTCACCATGCCCAGCTAGTTTTTGTATTTTTAGTAGAGATGGAGTTTCACCATGTTGGCCAGGCTGGTTTCGGACTCCTGACCTCATCATCCGCCCTCCTCAGCCTCCCAAAGTGCTGGGATTACAGGCGTGAGCCACCGTACCCGGCCAATGCTTACTTTTTTATATTTGATGTTTCAAAACAAGGACCTAAGAAACATATCTATATATTTGTATACATATATCTACATCTAATCACCCTGAATGAGGGAGCTGCAAATACAGGCTGAAGTACATTGCTGCCGGTGACATGATTTTCTGAAATAGTGAATAACTCTTGGTAAAGTTCAGAACAAATCAAAGTACGATTTCTCCCTGATTTACAAGATAACAAAATTCCTAAAAATTCAATCTATATTAAAACTATGCCAAAAACACGTAAAACATGTTTAAGTTCTAGGCCTAAATAATTATGAGCTTTTTGCTTGTATGAAGAGATCTTTGACATTTATACAGGGTAACTTTTAGCTGTGCAGGATTGTCTTACCTATTTCATTTGTCAGGCCCTCGTCCCCATTCAAGAGCTAAATACAAGCATCCTCTCGCCAATTGCTGACTAATAAAAGCACACCATCAAATTTCCAAAATGCCCCCTAGGGGGCAGTACCATCCTGTTAAAAACTACTGCCTTAGCCTGCTGCCTTAGTATTAATAGTTAAAAACTACTGCCTGCTAAAAACTACTGCCTTTGTTAAAAACCTAGAAGTGTTTATAATTACTTATGGAGAAAATAAAACAAAATAAACAAAACCAATGGCATTAACATTTTTGGCATTAGTTTTAGGACTAATTTGTGCATATTGAGTATTTAACGTGTGAATAAGAACTTGGCGTATGGGGCAGATTACTTATAATTCCAATTTTAATGATGTACTTCCATAAGAGCCTTAATCTTATGATTATAAAGTTGAAAGGTATTCTACTTTAAAAACAATTTTGTTAACAAATATTGTTTAAGAAAACTTAACACTCAAAATTATGTTTATTTTATTAAATTTATAAAATTCATCTGTGTTCATGGGAAGTCTTTGCTTGTTAGAGACGTATGCAGTGTTTAAAAAGAAAATTGACAATGTTTATATATTTATACACACACACACACACACACGCACACACAAAAGGAAACTAGATTATGTTAATATACACGTAACCTAAAATATTTTGGAGAATTTTCTCAACTAAATTGTAAAAGTCCCCTTAGATGTATAAATAGAATATTAGGATTTTAATTAAAGCTAAGAACTTAAGGATTACTAGATTTTTAATTTATTTCAGTAAATTTAATATTAATCTAAAAACCCAAATAGCCTTTAGTGTTTATCAAAGCTGCTTTCAAGGATAACCCAAAATTTCAGTGTGTACCAGCTGTCTTTTTTTCTTTTTCTTTTTTTTTTTTTTTTTTTGGAGGGGACAGAGTCTTACTCTGTTGCCCAGAGTGGAGTGCAGTGGCACTATCTTGGCTCACTGCAACCTCTGCCTCCCGGGTTCAAGTAATTCTCCTGCCTTAGCCTCCTGAGTAGCTGGGATTACAGGCGTGTGCCACCATGCCCAGCTAATTTTTGTATTTTTAGTAGAGACGAGGTTTTACCATGTTGGCCAGGCTGGTCTCAAACTCCTAACCTCAAGTGATCTGCCCACCTTGGCTTCCCAAAATGCTGGGATTATAGGCATGAGCCACTGAGCCCGGCCACCAGCTGCCTTCTACCACACCCTGAGTAGTGCCAACTGGACCTTTTCTGACTTCCTGGAATATGCAAATAAAGACTGTAAGCCTCAAGCAAATGCAAAAAAAGCACTTAAATCTAAAGGAAAACATTATTAATTATCTGAGCACAATAAAATTAAGACTCTCTGTTCAACAAAAGGCACCGTGACAAGAATAAAAAGTCGTGCCACATAGTGGGAGAAAATACTTGCCATACACATAACTGACAAAGAATTGATATTCCGAATATATCAATGTCACCTTGATATCAAAACCTGACAAAGGCATTAAAAAAGAACTACAGAAAAATATCCCTTACAAACATACATGCAAATATCCTGAACAAAATACTGGCAAATCAAATCTATAAATATATAAAAGAGACTTATGTCATGACCTCATGAGGTTAATATAAGGTGAGTTCAACATTTGAAAATCAATTAATTTACCCCATATACAGAATAAGGGGAAAATATTGTATGTGCATATCAATACATGCTTTGATTAAAAATTCTGAGCAATTTAGGAATAAAGGGAACTTCCTCAACCTTCTAAAGTTTTCTATAGAAAAAAGCAACAAATATCATGCTTAGTGCTGCTGTATTGAATGCACTCTACTTCAGATTGGAAGGAGGCAAGGACATCCACTTTCACCACTTCGATTTAATATCATGATAGAAGCCTTAACCAGTGTAATGAAGAAGGGAAGAAAGAAGAAAAAATGAGAAAGGTATCAAAATTGGAAAGAAAGATGTAAAACTTTCTTTATTCATGTACAACATTGTTGTTTATGTAGAAAGTACTAAGGAATCTACAAACAACTGCTAGACCTAAGTGAATTTAACAATATTGCAAATATCAATTGCATTTATAAATATCAGCCACACAAGTTAAAACGAAACATCAATAGCATCCAACTGTTTTCAAATGACACAATAGCATCCAAACTGAAATATTTAGGAATAAATTATGAAAACACATGCAGGACATATAGATTGAAACTACAAATATTGCTGAGAGAAATTCAAGTGGACCTGAAAAAAAGATAAATTACATTCATGGATTGGGAGACTGAATTTTAAGATGTATTAAGTTGTTAATACATCACAAACTGGTCTGTAGATTCAAAGCAATCCCAATAGAAATTCCAGCAGGGTTTAATTTTTTGTGTGAAATTGACATGATGTTTCTAAAATATATACGGAAATGCAAACGACATAGAATATGCTTTTTTGTTTTTTTTAATGAAAAGATAAAGTTGGAAGATTAACACCAGAGTACTTAATTTCAAGACAGTATAAAGCTACATAATTAAGACAGTGTGATGTTGGTGTGAGGATAGGCAGAGAGATAGATGGGACAGAATAGAAATCCCATAAGTAAACCTAAACATATATGGTCAACTGAGTTTCAACAAAGGTACTAAGGTAATTCAATAGGGATGGTAATTGTTTCAATTGATCCTGGAATTACTGAAGATCCATGTGGCAGGCTAAATAATTAGCCCAAAGATATCAGGTCCTAATCCCTGGAACCTGTGAATGTTACCTGTATTAGTCTGTTCTTACCATGCTAATAAAGTCATACCCGAGACTGGGTGATTTATAAAGAAAAAGAGGTTTAATGGACTCACAGTTCCACATGGCTGGGGAGGCCTCACAATCACGGCAGAAGGTGAAGGAGGAGCAAAAGCATGTCTTACATGGTGGCAGTCAAGAGAGCATGTGAAGGGTAACCACCCTTTATAAAATCATCAGATCTCATGAGACTTATTCACGATCACAAGAACAGCATGGGAAAACATCCCCCCCATGATTCAATTACCTCCTGCTGTGTCCCTCCCATGACGTGTGGGGATCATGGGAGCTACTTTTCAAGATGAGATTTGGGTGGGGACACAGCCAAACCATATCATTACCTGCAAAGTGTCTTTGTGGATGTGATTAAGTTAAGGATCTTGAGACTGTGAGATATCCTGGATTATCTGTATGGAACCTAAATTCAATCACAAGTATCATTATAAGAAGGAAGCAGAGGAATATCTGACACATAGAAGAGAAGAAGATGATGTGACCACATGGGCCGAGATTGTAGTGATGCAGCCGCAAGCCAAGGATTGCTGGCAGCCACCAGATGCTAGAAGAGGCAGGAAACAGATTCTTCTCTAGAGCCTCCAGAGGCAGCACAACCCTGCTGACACCTTAAATGTGGTCCAGTGATACTGATTTCAGACTTCCGGTCTCCGGAACTGTGAGATAATAGATTTGTTGTTTTAAACTACCAAGTTTATGGTAATTTGTTATACTACACACAGAAAATTATATAATCCAGATGGAAAACAATCAACCTCCAACTTTACTTCATACCATGCATATATTTGATAAAGGATTCGTAAAAAATGCCTATAGCACAATTTGAAAAAGACAAACTCACCCAATTTAAAAAGGGGCAAAAGGTTTGAGCAAATGCTTCACAAAGCAAAATACATGAGTAGACAGTAACCACACAAAAAAGACTCTCAACGTCTTTCGTCATTTGGGAAATGTAAAATGATGCCACCATGGAGCACCACTTCGCACCCGCTAGAATGGCTAAAATTTAAAAGGCTCACTTCACCAAGTGTTGACAAGGATATGGAGCAACTATCACATATTCCTGTTGGGAGTTTAAAATGGTACTACCACTTTGGAAAACCATTGGCTGTTCTTATAAAGTTAAAGATATTCCTATCCATTAATTCCCCTGCTTGGCATTTACGCAAGAGCAATGAAAACATGTCCACACAAAGACTTGTACACAATGTTCAAAACAGCTTTGTTCATAAAAGCCCCTAACTGAAAAATAACCAAAAAGGTACATTAGCAAGGGAATTATACACACAATACGTGTTCATTAGAATATTTAGAAAACATAAATATGCAAAGTTAAAAAAATCAAAGCCCCTGGTTTCCTAACACTAACCCTGTTAATGTTTATGGTGCAGAGAGCTTTTAGAGTTTCTCCCCATTTTGCCTGCATTTAATGTAGTCCTTAGGCTGGCCTCTAGCCAAGTCTCCCTGTACCCCTCTGAAAATTCCACTGGGGTTCTGAGCCAACTTTCCAGCTTAAAATACAGTGACTGGGTTTGCCTGGGATGTGCCATCCTTCATGAGCTGTGGCAGGGCCTGGGCAGCAGGCCAAGAGTTCTGAGATCGTGGGTCCCTGTCCTCTCTGTCTCTGCCAGCCTTGCAGACTTCCTATAGCCAACCTAGCTGGGCCCGCGGCAGCTGAGTTGCAATCTGAGGACTGGAGTTTGAGAGAATGCGCTTCTTGCTTTGGAGTGCCCTCTCGTGGCGATATCTCAAACTGCAAGCGCAGTTGCTAGTGGGCTGGATAACGCACCCACAGCGCCTGGGTTGGCTGGGCTGGAGCTTTGTTTTCAGGACTGGAGCAGGCTTGTCCTGAACCTCAAACTGAAAGGGCTGTTCAAAATGCAAATACTTATTTACAGTTTCTACACATCAATCACTGTTGAGACCCAAAGCCGAGTTACTGAAGCCTGCATCATGAGTCTTTCCATGAGAATTGTGTGAAATACCGTAGATGCTGGGTGTAAGGTGACCCACAATATTCCATCATGCCCCATTTTCCCACTTTTGGAATCTATAAAAGATGCCGTCACTGGAAAATTAATCCCAAGCCCCAAAGCCTTATTTACGCAGATTAGAATAGCTTCTGTTCAAGTGTTTGTGATGTCGCCGTGTAAGCCCTCATCGTGATGCTTTAAAAGTCATCGTTAAGTCGTGTTACCTGCTGTCCGGCCCTGGCACGGTGAGGCTACACTCCCACAAATAATGACGAAACTCCCTCCTCCCAGTTCTGCCAGGTGATCCCAAAGTGCATCTGAAACCAGCACAGATTGAGGGAGTCTCACAGTCCTCTGTTACCAAAAAATTGAGAGCCCCCCCTCCCAGAAAATGAAATACTTTGCAAGTGCCCAAGTAGGAAGGGACTCTTTCCCAAGGGATATATTTCTGGGGGGATCTTCCTCTCAGTCTTCACTCAGTTAGGTCCTCCTGCAGTTTGTTTCACATGTTTATTTGTATATCTAGGTTTTCTTTTTTTTTTTTTTTTTTGACGGAGTCTCGCACTGTCACCTGGGCTGGAATGCAGTGGTACCATCTCAGCTCACTGCAACCTCTGCCTCTCGGGTTCAAGCAATTCTCCTGCCTTAGCCTTCCAAGTAGCTGGGATTACAGGCATGCGTCACCACGCCCGGCTAATTTTTGTATTTTTTTTTTTTTAAGTAGAGACGGGGTTTCACTATGTTGGCCAGGCTGGTCTTAAACTCCTAACCTCATGATCTGCCCGCCTCGGCTTCCCAAAGTGCTGGGATTACAGGCGTGAGCCACCGTACCGGCCTATTCTCTAGGTTTTGAACGCACACATGGGAGCATTTAAAACTACCGTCAGAAAGGACTCCTTTAACTTGATTTCCTCAAGGGATTGTGTTCAGCTAGGAAAGCACATAGGGCCAAGCTGCTTGTGTTTCTTGAAAACAATAGAAGAGATTTTTCTGGAAAGAACATCCCCAGCCCTGAGTCCAGCTTTTAGGATTAGGGCTCATGGCTCCATCACCGTGGATTTGAAACATCGATTAGCAGAGCCATTAGAGTTCAGCTGCTGGGGGAGGCCAAGGAAGGGGCTTCTGGGCCAGACCAGAGCTTTCGATTCATCTGCAAGACTGTGGGGAAAAGGCTAATTGCAAACCTGTGCTAAGAGCGGGCCACACGTTTTCACATTTAATGCTCACCACAGCCTCATAAAGTTGGTATTTTTAAACCCACAAAATGGAGCACTTACCTCCTTGCAATTATCATACCTCTCTCTGGGTAATTACTTGAATGGAGTGTTGTCGAGCATGATGCAGTCCATTTCCCAGCATCGCAGGGAAATTTTGAAACACAGGTCAAGTGCCCTCACCTTCGAGTTATATCAAGAAGCTTGCTTAATAGAAAAGCCAGCGTAATGAGAATACCGCTCGTTAAATGTGCAGACGATGCCTCTGAGACAGTCTGCAAGATCCCCTCAGCTGGTCCCTTTGCAACTTGGAGGATGGAGCTACTCCAGGGTTCCCCGATCCACTTACTGATCTCAGTCCTGAGTTTACAGGGGATACTCTGCAGCCTGGGGCAGGCCGAAGACCCTCCAGGCCTCCTGGTGCCACTTTGGATATCTGACAACCAAGCAGGGCTCTCCACTTCTCAGCTGCCTTTGGCCCACAGCTGACTTGAGGGTCCATGCCAAGAAGCTTCGGTGACTGAGGAAGGGTTGTGGTGGGGGTGAGCAGGGCTGACGGGGGAAGCGCTGATCTCTCCCTGATCTTCTCCATTGTCTTCTCTGACCCATTCCCTTCACACCACTGGGAAGGGGCTCCCTGCCGCTGAGCCCTTTGCCCTCTGCCCCCTCTCCTCTCCATTCCACATTCTCCTTCTCCTACTGCAGCAGGGTGACACTTCTCCTACTGAGGGAACGGAGGCCCCGGTCACCTCCCAAGGCCACGAAGGACTTTGTGGCTGAGCTGAATTTGAACTCAGAGCTCCAGGATCCAGATCACACATTCTTCTCCCATACCACATTTCTGTTAGCATATTGCAGTACTTCTCATGCAAATCACGTGGGGTCTTGTTAAAATGCAGATTCGGATTCAATATGTCTGAGGTGAGGCCTGAGATTCTGCATTGCCAGCAAGCTCTCAAGTAATACTGACACTGCTGGTCCATGGACCAAACTTTATGTAGCAAGCACATAGCATTTTCAAAAAAAAAAAAAAACCCTCATATATTTTTTATTTGTCTTGATCCTTGCCACAATCCAGCAAGGCTGTCAGGATGGGAGCTAATGCCCTGGGTGGAGGGGAGAGGAGACTGAAGTCTAGAAAGTTGCCATGACATATATGCGTTTCCCTGGGTAGCAAGCAGCATCAGGGAAATGGAGCCCCCACTTCAGATTAGGAACCTCTTGCCTGGGGCGTCATGCTGCTCTCCTGCAAAGATGCAAAGGGCCTCCGGCCTGCCAGCATGGCCTTCCGGTGGCTGGAAACCACCCTATGTGTTTAATGTCACCCACATACCTGCCTCTGAGAGCAGCCTTGAAATTGTGGTGACTGTCCTATTATTCTGAGGTCCCATTGTTCCTGCCCTAGTGAGGTGCCCCAGTAAAGCAAAAGACTTTGGAAAAGTTGCTTGTGTCCGTGGGTGGAAAGCACACATATCCCAGAGGGCAAAACTCGCTGTTTTCTTGTGCAGGATCAAGTGTGCTTTGTAGGCTGTCCTTGGCAGTGAAAATGGGCCATATAAATTATACATTGAAATAATAGAGGCTGCTGCAATCTGCCAGAAGGTCTACAAAGTTGGAGATGATGAACTTGTCGGTGAACTGTGGGCTGTGCCAAGGGCACCTGGAGAATTCAAGATAGCAGGGACATTGAGTCAGCAAGGACACGTGCTTTCATCTGTGTTTAAGCTTGCTGGCATTTGACAAAGGACTAACATGCTCGGGGTTTCGGGTCTTGGGTATGAAAAGAAGAATGAAATGCGGTCCAGTTAATGAGCAACAGCGTTAGCTCTGGTGAATCTGAGAATGTCCAGGGTGGAGGGGTGCAGCTGAGGGTCTGAACACCCGGCTCCTCTGCTGAACAACTAGGGAAGCAGAGGCCCATGGCCAGGAATATTTGGCCAAAGCCACTCGTTTATTATGGGCAGTGTTGGGGCCAGGGTGTGGGCTTCTGAATTGCAGTCTCAAGTTCATCACCTGGCTTCACCTCTGAGCCTTCTCCTGGACCAGCTCTTGTCTGACTTTTCTTAAGCAGGTCAGAGGGGCTCTGGATTTAAAACAGATGGCGGCCAGGCGCGGTGGCTCACGCCTGTAATCCCAGCACTTTGGGAGGCTGAGGCGGGTGGATCATGAGGTCAGGAGATTGAGACCACGGTGAAACCCCGTCTCTACTAAAAATACAACAAATTAGCCAGGCACAGTGGCGGGCGCCTGTAGTCCCAGCTACTCGGGAGGCTGAGGCAGGAGAATGGCGTGAACCCGGGAGGCGGGCTTGCAGTGAGCTGAGATCGCGCCACTGCACTCCAGCCTGGGAGACAGAGCGAGACTCTGTCTCAAAAAAAAAAAAAAAAAAAGAAAGAAAAACAGATGGCAGCAGGGCAGCACACTGGAGCGCCTTGGAGAGAAAGGCTCATTCAGGGGGTGCACGTGGAAAGACATCAGAAAAAGACACATTCCTACAGGTTGTCACCCTGTGCAGGGCTGTTTCCTTGGGCCACTATTCGATTTGACCCAAGGAAAGAGCATTCCAATCTGCATTTCAATCTGCCTTGCACTATGTCTCCACCTCTCAATAAATGCTTGTCAATCAAATGAGGAAGATGAGCTATGTTCACAGGTCATATTCTCGCTCCGGGTTCTCATTTTCTTTGTCGACAAAACTGATTTGATGCTTCTCTCTACAAGTCAGGTCCTGTGCCAGGCATTGGCTATCTTTAAATTGGAATATTCGTTTTCTTATTGTTGAGCTTTACATATTTTAAATATAAATCTTTTGTCAGATGCATGAGTTTCTTTTTACTTTTTTTTATTTTTAAGATGGAGTCTCACTCTGTTGCCCAGGCTGGAGCACAATGATGTGATCTCGGCTCACTGCAACCTCTGCCTCCCGGGTTCAAGCGATTCTCCCGTCTCAGCCTCCTGAGTAGCTGTGACTACAACATGCACCACCACGCCCAGCTAATTTTTGTATTTTTAGTAGAGACGGGATTTTACCATGTTGGCCAGGCTGGTCTCGAACTCCTGACCTCAGGTGATCCACCCTCCTCAGCCTCCCAAAGTGCTGGGATTACAGGCGTGAGCCACTGCGCCCGGCCAGATGCATATAATTCAAATATTTCTTCCCAGTCTAAAGCTGCCCCAACATCCTCGCCCAGGCTGCAGTGGCACGATAATAACTCTGTGCAGCCTGAAACTCCTGGGCTCAAGCAATCCTCCTGCTTCAGTCTCCCAAGAAGCTGGGACTACAGGTGCACACCAACATATTTTTATTATTTTTTATTTGTAGAGACAGGGTCTCACTATGTTGCCCAAGTTGGTCTCAAACTCCTGGCCTCGAGCTTTCCTTTTGCGTAGGCCTCCCAAAGTGGTGGGATTACGGATGTGAGCCACTGTGCCTGGCCCTTAACATTCTCTTAACAGTGACTTTCATGAGCAAAAGTTCTTAATTTTGGTAAAATCCAATTTTTAATTTTATGGATAGTGCTTTTGGTGCCATGTCTGAGAACTCATTGCTAAATTCAAGGTCATGTAGATGTTCTCTGGCCTTTTCTTCCGTTATATAATTGTACATGATAAATTTAGATGGATTTTGTGTTTTGTGCAAGGAATGAGGTTTAGGTTCCCTCTTCTGCCTATGAATGTTTGATTGTATAGTAAGTCCTCAATACTGTTGCTAGGTCTTGGAAACCATGGCTTTAAGTGAAACGGCAAAACAACGTATAATGAAACCAATTTTACCATAAGCTAATGGATATAAAGAAGAATTAAATTCCTATGGCATATTTCTCATCACAAAAACATCACCGAGCTTCTAAATAAAGACCAAAACACTTCTAACATTAAACATGGAAATAAATGTGAGTTATGTGTACAGTTAAGAAAGATTAATAAAAATAAGCAGAATTATTTGAATGCAGGGCAGTGGTTGGCTGGAGCCTATCCCAGCAGCTCAGGATGCTAAGCAGGGACCCACCTTGGACAGGATGCCATTATGTTGTGGGGTGCACTCACACACAGACACACACACACACACACACACACTGGCATGGGGACATTATAGACACACCAATTCACCCAATGTGCACATCTTTGGGATGTAGGAGGAAACTGGAGTACCTGGAGAAAACCCAGGCAGACGTGAGGAGAATGTGCCAACTCTACAGTGGCCTCAGCTGGAAGTCCATTTGAGGATCTGCTGCATGTACACAATTGGGTGTAAAGACTATGTTTTTTCCATTTAATTGCTTTTGCAACTTTGTAAAAAACTAATAAGCCTTATCTGTGTGGGTCTATTTCTGTATCTCCATTCTTTTCCATAGATCTGTGTGTCTATCTCTTTGCTAATGCCACACTGACTTCATTACTATAGCTTTACAGTAAGTCTTAAAATTACAGTGTTTGATTCCTACAACTCTATTTTTTAAAAATTTTATTAGCTCTTCTCATTCCTTTGCCCTTCCATACACACTTTATAAATAGTTTGTCTATATCTCAGAAAGAATCCTGCTAGGACTTTGATTGGTACTATATTAAATCTATGAATTTATTTAGAGAGTATTGGAGTCTTTACTCTGTTGAGTCTTCCAATCTATGAAAATGGTATGTCCCTGTACTTATTTAAATCTTTGATTTCCTTAATCAGCATTTTGTGGTTTTCAGCTTAGAGATCTGTTACTTTTTTTTTTAGATTTATACCTAAGTATTTCAGTTTTTGAAGCTATTGTGACTACTATTATTTTAAGTTTTTGTTTCCATCTGTATATTGCTAATGTATAGAAATACAATGCATTTTTATGTATTGACCTTGTATGCTATGACCTTGTAAAACTTATTTATTAGTTTGGGGAGTGTTGGTTGGTTTTTTGTTTTTTTGACTTTCTACGTAGATAAAAATACTTCATATTTTTCACATGTAATATTTGCCTCATAGCTATCTCTATCAGGGGACCCTAAATAACAGTAGCTTAAAAAAACATAGTAGTCTATTCTTACTTTGCTCTTCTCTGTGCCATTTTGGGGGCACATACACCTTCTATCCCCAGTGTATTGCCTCCACCTGCAGGTTTGAGATGGCTCTGCACTTACGCCTGCATTCCACTGGCGACAGGAAGAAGAGGGTAGGCCCTGGAAATTCTGCTCACATCTAACTACAAAGGATGCAGGGAAATTGGGTCTTTATTCTGGACAGCCATTGTCTCTAGCCTCCTCCTTAAAATAGGAAGGGGCAACAACTACCAGTCTGCACCACAACAATGAAGTTAAATAAATGTCTCATTTCTTTATTTTTAAATCAAATTAGATATGGCTTACAGCTGCCATTGTCAAGGTTTGGGACTGGCTGTCAGTCATCATAGGACTTTCTCCAACGCACCCCACTCTGTCCAGGACAACATGGGGACCAACTGGTCTCATGCACTCTGTTGCTCAGTGTCACTAACAAGGGTGGATCCTTCATTCTCTGAGGAGCACTGTGGCTCTGAGGAGGGACTGAAGGTGCCCCTCCCTGAAGGCTCAGCCACAGGGGCATATGCTTCTTCTGTGAAGTCTGTTGCCTTCATAGTGTGGCCTCCATGGCATCTTCCCAGCTACCCCTCATCCAGGGCCCAGGGCTTTAGGGCACTACATGGCAATAGGGCTAATTTCTCACCCTTGAAGAACACTCCAAATCTCGGTAAAATTGACACTTAATAATAATCTTAAAAATACAGATTTATGGCCGGGTGCAGTGGCTCATGCCTGTAATCCCAGCACTTTGGGAGGCCGAGCTGGGTGGATCACGAGGTCAGAAGTTCGAGACCAGCATGACCAACATGGTGAAACCCTGTCTCTACTAAAAATACAAAAATTAGCCGGGCGTGGTGGCAGGCACCTGTAATCCCAGCTACTCAGAAGGTTGAGGCAGGAGAATCGCTTGAACCCGGGAGGCGGAGGTTGTAGTGAGCCCAGACTGTGCCACTGCACTCCAGCCTGGGCGACAGACAGAGACTCTATCTCAAAAAAAAAAAAAAAAAAAAATATATATATATATATATATATATATATATATATTTTAAATAGTCTTATAAAAAATATATCCAGAGGAGCCTCAAGGAACCTGAACAACCTATGACATTTGACAAAAAAAGCCCGAAACATGGTTAGGTTTAATATTCAGAAAGTAGGTGTCTCAATTAGGGTCTTGGCAAGAAACAGATGGCAGAGTCAATCTGGGACATTTCAGGAGAATTTAATGAAGGGAACATTTACACAGGCGAGGACAGGTGTGGGGGAGCCACAAAGGCAGTGAATACTTTGGGGCTGGCAACCTCGGGGAGCCTGGGGGCGTGAGGGGGTGGGGCTGGTCACATAAGGATTTGGAGAGGGAGAGAGCTGTGAGGAGGGGGCTTCAGGCCCTCAGCAGCCCACAGAGAAGGCACTGGAAAAACACAATACCCTGACAGCATGCTCCTGCCTCCTCCTGTCCCCTCTCAGTGTTCCTCCTTCCTCCTTAGCTGAAGCCAACAGGAAGTCAGAGGTCAGGGGGCCTCCTGATGCAATCCCTGGAAGTCAACCCCTGTGGACAGAGATGGCGCAGAGTGGGTTGGGAGGGACCTGTGGAGGCATCCAACACAGTGGGCAAGGGAGGACAAGGATAGGGGTTAATAATGGCCAACATGTTCACAGGGCTGGCTCTGTGCCAGGAATTATTCTAAGGCCCTTTCATAGGATAACTTATCTAATTCTCTCAGGGCCACAAGCAAAGGACACATAGAGTGAGGCATTCCAGGGAGGCATTCCAGGGAACCTTTTTTTTATGAGCTAGGGTCTCACTGTCACCCAGGCTAAAGTGCGGTGGTACAATCACAGTTCACTACAGCCTCAATCTCCTGGGCTCAAGTGATCCCCTCACCTCAGTCTCCTGAGTCACTGGGACTACAGGTGCATACCACCATGCCTGGTTATTTTCTCTCTCTCTGTCTCTCTCTCTCTATATATATATGTATATATAATTTATATATATATAATTTATATATGTATATATAATTTATATATATGTATATATAATTTATATATATAATTTATATATGTATATATAATTTATATATATATAAATTATATATAATCTTAAAAACATAGTGAGACCCTGTCTTTAAATATATATATTTAGATATATTTATCTAAATATATATATTTTAATATATAATAAATGTATATTATATATTTTATATATTAAATATATAATATATATTATATATAATATATAATATATATTATATATAATATATAATATATATTATATATAATATATAATATATATTATATATAATATATAATATATATTATATATAATATATAATATATATTATATATAATATATAATATATATTATATATAATATATCTTATATATTATATATAATATATCTTATATATAATATATATATTTAATATATAATAAATAAAATATATATATTAAATATATATATTTAAAAACATAGTGAGACCCTGTCTTTAAATATATATATTTAGATATATTTATCTAAATATATATATTTTAATATATAATAAATGTATATTATATATTTTATATATTAAATATATAATATATATTATATATAATATATAATATATATTATATATTATATATTATATATAATATATCTTATATATAATATATATATTTAATATATAATAAATAAAATATATATATTAAATATATATATTTAAAAACATAGTGAGACCCTCTCTTTAAATATATATGTTTACATATATGTATATATGATTATATATATTTTTTATATTATACAAAATATATTAAATATATATTATATTAAATATATATTTTATATATATTATAAATATATATTTTATATATATTATAAATAGATAATATATAATTATATTAATATATTTTATATATATTATAAATATATAATATATAATTATATTAATATATTTTATATATATTATAAATATATAATATATAATTATATTAATATATTTTATATATATTATAAATATATAATATATAATTATATTAATATATTTTATATATAATAAATATATAATATATAATTATATTAATATATATTATATATATAATTATATATACATATATATGTAAACATATATATTTAAAGACAGGGTCTCCTTATGTTGCCCAGGCTGGTCTTGAACTCCTGGGCTCAAGTGATCCTCCCCAAGTGCTGACATTACAGGTGCGATCCACCACGCCTGGCCCAGAGAACTTCTGATTGAAAAGATGAGGAAGGGCTTCCCGAGGGGAGGTGGTTTTGAGCTGGGCCCCATGGAGGGAGTGGCTTGAAGAGTAAACACTTGAAAGGCCCAGCAAACAATATCCCTGGATTAAAATGACCATTCATCTCATGAACCAACAATGGCGAGTAGCATTTTGTGTGTGCTAGAAGGGAGCAACTGTGTGAGGTAGGTAGGAGGGGTTTGCATGTTCAGGCAGGATTGGGGTAAACAGGAAGTCAGTGGCATTCTGCTACTGCTGCAGCCAGCTGGCTGTCTGTAATTATGACCTTACGGAAGTCCGGCCCAGCAGAAGGAGGACTTACTGCTCATTAACATCAAGGGTGGCCATCACTATTAAGCTCCCTGGGTGCCACTGCATTTATGCCCATTACCTCTAATAATCACCGGAATTTTGCAAGGTAGGCATTATTGTCTCTTTTTTATAGATGAGGAAACTGAGGCCCAGAGAGATTAAGTAACTTGTCCCAGGTCACACAGCTAATAGTTGGCAAAGCTGGGACTCAATTCCAAACGCAGTGAGCTTCCTATTATACTATATTCCCCTGGACATTTAAAAAGGAGACATAAGACACAGAAAAGTGTAGAAGACCAGAATAGACCACGTGCAGAAAGATGGGTGATATGGTTTGGCTGTCTCCACCTAAATCTCATCTTGAGTTGTAATCCCCATAATCCCCGTGTGTTGAGGGAAGGACCTGGTGGGAGGTGATTGGATCATGGGGGTGATTTCCCCCATGCTGTTCTCATGATAGCAAGTGAGTTCTCATGAGAGCTGGTGGTTTTGTTTTTTTTTTTTTAATTATGCTTTAAGTTCTGGGATACGTGTGCAGAACGTGCAGGTTTGTTACATAGGTATACATGTGCCATGGTGGTTTGCTGCACCCATCAACCTGCCATCTACATTAGGTATTTCTCCTAATGCTGTCCCTCCCTTAGCCCCCCACCCTGCAACAGGCTCTGGTGTGTGATGTTCCCCTCCTTGTGTCCATGTGTTCTCATTGTTCAACTCCCACTTATGAGTGAGAACATGTGGTGTTTTGTTTCCTGTTCCTGTATTAGTTTGCTGAGAATGATGGTTTCCAGCTTCATCCATGTCCCTGCAAAGGATATGAACTTATCATTTTTATGGTTGCATACTATTCCATGTTGTATATGTGCCACATTTTCTTTATCCAGTCTATCATTGATGGGCATTTGGGTTGGTTCCAAGTCTTTGCTATTGTGATTAGTGCTGCAATGAACATATGTGTGCATGTGTCTTTATAGTAGAATGATTTATAATCCTTTGGGTATATACCCAGTAATGAGATTGCTGGGTCAAATGGTATTTCTGGTTCTAGATCTTTGAGGAATTGCCACACTATCTTCCACAGTGGTTGAACTAATTTACACTCCCACCAACAGTGTAAAAGCGTTCCTATTTCTCCACATCCTCTCCAGCATCTGTTGTTTCCTGACTTTTTAATGATTGCCATTCTAACTGGCATGGGGTGGTATCTCATTGTGGTTTTGATTTGCATTTCTCTAACCACAAGTGATCTTTTCTTCATAGGTTTTTTGGCCACATAAATGTCTTCTTTCGAGAAGTGTCTGTTCATATCCTTTGCCCACTTTTTGATGGGGTTGTTTTTTTCTTGTAAATTTGTTTAAGTTCCTTGTAGATTCTGGATATTAGCCCTTTGTCAGATGGATAGATTGCAAAAATTTTCTCCTATTCTGTAGGTTGCCCTGTTCACTCTGATGATAGTTTCTTTTGCTGTACAGAAGCTCTTTAGTTTAATTAGATCCGATTTGTCTATTTTGGCTTTTGTGGTCATTGCTTTTGGTGTTTTAATATGAAGTCTTTGCCCATGCCTATGTCCTGAATGGTATTGCCTAGGTTTTCTTCTAGGGTTTTTATGGTTTTAGGTCTTACGTTTAAGTCTTTAGTCCATCTTGAGTTAATATTTGTATAAGGTGTAAGGAAGGGATCCAGTTTCAGTTTTCTGCATATGGCTAGTCAGTTTTCCCAACACTATTTATTAAATAGGGAATCCTTTCCCCATTGTTTTTGTCAGGATTGTCAAAAATCAGATGGCTGTAGATGTGTGACGTTATTTCTGAGGCCTCTGTTCTGTTCCATTGGTCTATATATCTGTTTTGGTACCAGTACCATGCTGATTTGGTTACTGTAGCCTTGTAGCATAGTTTGAATTCAGGTAGCATGATGCCTCCAGCTTTGTTCTTTTTGCTTAGGATTGTCTTGGCTATACGGGCTCTTTTTTAGTTCCATATGAAATTTAAAGTAGTTTTTTTCTAATTCTGTGAAGAAAGTCAATGGTAGTTTGATGGGGATAACATCGAATCTATAAATCACTTTGGGCAATATGACCATTTTCACAATATTGATTCTTCCTATCCATGAGCATGGAATGTTTTTCCATTTGTTTGTGTCCTCTCTTACTTCCTTGAGCAGCGGTTTTTAGTTCTCCTTGAAGAGGTCTTTCACATCCCTTGTAAGTTGTGTTCCTAGGTATTTAATTCTGTTTGTAGCAATTGTGAATGGGAGTTCACTCATGATTTGGCGCTCTGTTTGTCTATTATTGGTGTATAGGAGTACTTGTGATTTTTGCACAATGATTTTGTCTTCTGAGACTTTGCTGAAGTTGCTTATCAGCTTAAGGAGATTTTGTGCTGAGATGATGGGGTTTTCTAAACATACAATCATGTCATCTGCAAACAGAGACAATTTGACTTCCTCTCTTCCTATTTCAATACCTTTATTTCTTTCTCTTTCCTGATTGCCCTGGCCAGAACTTCCAATACTATGTTGAATAGGTGTGGTGAGAGAGGGCATCCTTGTCTTGTGCTGGTTTTCAAAGGGAATGCTTCCAGCTTTTGCCCATTCAGCATGATACTGGCTGTGGATTTGTCATTAATAGCTCTTATTCTTTTGAGATATGTTCCATCAATACCTAGTTTATTGAGAGTTTTTTTTTTCTGCATCTATTGAGACAATCATGTGGTTTTGTCATTGGTTCTGTTTATGTGGTGGATTACGTTTATTGCTTTGTGTATGTTGAACCAGCCTTGCATCCCAGGGATGAAGTGGACTTGATCCTGGTAGATAAGCTTTTTGATGTGCTGCTGGATTTGGTTTGCCAGTATTTTATTGAGGATTTTCGCATTGATGTTCATCAGAGATATCGGCCTGAAATTTTCTTTTCTCGTTGTGTCTCTGCCAGGTTTTGGTATCAGGGTGATGCTGGCCTCATAAAATGAGTTAGGGAGGAGTCCCTCTTTTTTATTGTTTGGAATAGTTTCAGAAGGATTGGTATCAGCTCCTCTTTGTACCTCTGGTAGAATTTGGCTGTGAATCTGTCTGGTCCTGGGCTTTTTTTTGGTTGGTAGGCTATTAATTACTGCCTCAATTTCAGAACTTGTTATTGGTCTATTCAGGGATTCAACTACTTCCTGGTTTAGTCTTGGGAGGGTGTATGTGTCCAGGGATTTATCTATTTCTTCTAGATTTTCTAGTTTATTTGTGTAGAGATGTTTATAGTATTCTGTGATGGTAGTTTGTATTTCTGTGGGATCAATGGTTATATCCACTTTATCATTTTTATTGTGTCTATTTGATTCTCTCTCTTTTCTTCTTTATTATTCTGGCTAGCGGTCTATTTTGTTAATCTTTTCAAAAAACCAGCTTCCAGATTCATTGATTTTTTGAAGGGTTTTTCGTGCCTCTATCTCCTTTAGTTCTGCTCTAATCTTACTTATTTTTTGTCTTCCGCTAGCTTTTGGATTTGTTTGCTCTTGCTTCTCTACTTCTTCTAATTGCGATATTAGGGTTTCGATTTTAGATCTTTTCTGCTTTCTTCTGTGGGCATTTAGTGCTATAAATTTCCTTCTAAACACTGCTTTAGCTGTGTCCCAGAGATTCTGGTACATTGTGTCTTTATTCTCATTGGTTTCAAAGAACTTAGTTATTTCTGCCTTAATTTCAATATGTACCCAGTAGTCATTCAAGAGCAGGTTGTTCAGTTTCCATGTAGTTGTGAGGTTTTGAGTGCATTTCCTAATCCTGACTTCTAATGTGATTGCACTGTGGTCTGAGAGACTGTTTGTTACAATTTCCATTCTTTTGCATTTGCTGAGGAGTGTTTTACTTCCAATGATGTGGTCAATTTTAGAATAAGTGTGATGTGGTGCCGAGAAGAATGTATATTCTGTTGATTTGGGGTAGAGAGTTCTGTAGATGCCTATTAGGTCTGCTTGGCCCATAGCTGAGTTCAAGTCCTGAATATCCTTTTTAACTTTCTGTCCGTTGATCTTCTAATATTGACAGTGGGGGTGTTAAAGTCTCCCACTGTTATTGTGTGGGAACCTAAGTCTCTTTGTAGGTCTCAAAGAACTTGCTTTATGAATCTGGGTGCTCCTGTTTTGGGTGCATATATATATTTAGGATAGTTAGCACTTCTTGTTGCATTCATCCCTTTACCATCATGTAATGCCCTTCTTTTCTTTTTTGATCTTTGCTGGTTTAAAGTCTGTTTTATCAGAGACTAGGATTGCAACCCCTGCTTTTTTTTTTTTGCTTTCCATTTGCTTGGTAAAGATTCCTCCATCCCTTTATTTTGAGCCTATGTGTGTCTTTGCACGTGAGATGGGTCTCCTGAATACAGCACACCAATGGGTCTTGACTCTTTATCCAATTTGCCAGTCTGTGTCTTTTAATTGGGGCATTTAGCCCATTTAAATTTAAGGTTAATATTGTTATGTGTGAATTTGATCCTGCCATTATGATGCTAGCTGGTTAATTTGCCTGTTAGTTGATGCAGTTTCTTCATAGTGTCAATGGTCTTTACAATTTGCTGTGTTTTTGCAGTGGCTGGTACCGGTTTTTCCTTTCCATATTTAGTGCTTCTTTCAGGAGCTCTCGTAAGGCAGGCCTGATGGTGACAAAATCTCAGCATTTGCTTGTCTGTAAATGATTTTATTTCTCCTTTGCTTATGAAGGTTATTTTGGCTGGATATGAAATTCTGGGTTGAAAATTCTTTTCTTTAAGAATGTTGAATATTGGCCCCCACTCTCTTCTTGCATGTAGGGTTTCTGCCAAGAGATCTGCTGTTAGTCTGATGGGCTTCCCTTTGTCTCTGACTGCGCTTTCTTTGTCTCTGACTGCTTCCCTTTCTCTCTGACTGCCTTTAACAGTTTTTCCTTCATTTCAACCTTGGTGAATCTGATGATTATGTGTCTTGGGGTTGCTCTTCTCAAAGAATATCTTTGTGGTGTTCTCTATATTTCCTGAATTTGAATGTTGGCCTGACTTGCTAGGTTGAGGAAGTTCTCCTGGGTAATATTCTGAAGAGTGTTTTCCAACTTGGTTCCATTCTCCCCATCACTTTCAGGTACACCAAACAAACATAGGTTTGGTCTTTTCGCATAGTCCCATATTTCTTGGAGGCTTTGTTTGTTCCTTTTCATTCTTTTTTCTCTAACCTACTGTTCACTCTTTATTTCATTAAGTTGATCTTCAATCCCTGATATCCTTTCTTCCGCTTGATTGATTCAGCTCCCTCAGGGTGGGTTCTGCTGAGCTAGACCACTTGGTTCCCTGGCTTCAGCCTCCTTTTCAGGGGAGTGAACGGTTCTGTCTCGCTGGCATTCCAGGCACCACTGTGGTATGAAAAAAACTCCTGCAGCTAGATCGGTGTCTGCCCAAACGGCTGCCCACTTTTGTGCTTGAAACCCAGGGCCCTGGTGGTGTGGGCACCCTAGGGAATCTCCTGGTCTGCGGGTTGCAAAGACCGTGGGAAAAGCATATTATCTGGGCTGGAGTGTACCATTCCTCAAGGCACAGTCCCTCAGAGCTTCCCTTGGCTAGGGGAGGGAGTTCCCTGACTCCTTGTGCTTCCCGGGTGAAGCAATGCCCCAACCTGCTTTAGCTCACCCTCTGTGGGCTGCACCCACTGTCTAACCAGTCCCAATAAGATGAGCCAGGTACCTCAGTTGGAAATGCAGAAATCACCTGCCTTTTGCATTGATCTCACTGGGAGCTGCAGACCAGAGCAGTTCCCATTCCTTTTTTTTTTTTTTGAGACAGAGTCTCACTGTGTCACCCAGGCTGGTGTGCAGTGGCATGATCTCAGCTCACTGCAACCTGTTCCTCCCAGGTTCAAGTGATTCTCTGGCCTCAGGTTCCTGAGTAGCCAGGATTACAGGTGCCTGCCACCACACCTGGCTAACTTTTGTATTTTTAGTAGAGATGGGGCTTTGTCATGTTGGCCAGGCTGGTCTTGAACTCCTGACCTCAGGTGATCCACCCACCTTGGCCTCCCAATATGCTGGGATTACAGGGGTGAGCTACTGTACCTGGCCTCTGATGGTTTTATAAGGCAGTTTTCCCTGCTTTTGCTAACTCTCTCCTGCTCTTGCTAACTCTCTCCTACTGCCATGTGAAGAAGGTCTTTGCTTTCCCTTTGCCTTCTGCCATGATTGTAAGTTTCCTGAGGCCTCCTCAGCCATGCAGAACTGTGAGTCAATTAAACCTCTTTTCTTTATAAATTACTCAGTCTCAGCAGTTCTTTATAGCAGTATGAAAACAGACTTATACAATGGGGGACCCAGGATGGCGGAGGAGAGGAGGGGTAGGATTATCCAAGATAGTTCTAGGAGGAAAGCAGGTGCACATTGTACTTTGAAGGACAAGGTTAATTCCTGTTAGTGGAGAGTGAGAAAAGAGCATGGGCAGTGGGGGAATAGTTTCAGCAAATGTATGCAGGCAGGAGTGAACACAGTTTATAGCACAAGGCAGAGGAAACTATCCTGGTTAGAGCAGGTGGGCTACTTTGGGGAGGGACTTTGCAATAAAACCTCTGGGGGCAAGACTTTGGACTGGCTTCAGTAGGACTTAGGCATCAGCTCAAGTTCTTGAGCAGGAAAGTGACATGATGAATGTGGTGACTAAGGAAGATTAAAACGCAAGGTACACAGTTCAGTGCCACGGACAGGACTTGAACAACGTACATGACACAGCTATATAGATTAGGTCTTCATAACAAGGGGCTCTCCAACACAGTCATTGTCCAAGTCTCTCCTTTGGCACTAGGTATTAAAACAAAAGGCTGTCATTCAAAATGTAGCTAACACAAAAGGTAGATTTTTTTTTTTTCCCTTTTCTGGCTTAGTGAGTTTAACTGACACTGTATTACTTTTCTGGAAAACTACTGCCCACAAATAAAACCTATGAGTGTTTGTGTGTCCACCACAAAGCTTGTGTAAGGTGCTATGCTATTTTGTCAGTGTTGATGGTGGGTCCCTCTAACAGAGCTCTGCCATCTTCTCCTGAATCCCTCAGCAGGTGCTAGAAAGGTCTGAGGAGCCTCAGGACATGAATGTCTAGAATTGGCCTGGGTGCCGGGTTCCATGTAGACCTGTAGTAGATGAACTCCTCTTCAGAGACAAGCCGAGAGCGTGGAAGCCGGGTTTCACTTGTTTTTTTATAAAATTGGCAAATCAAACTTTGATTGGTGCAGTGGCTCACGCCAGTAATCCCAGCACTTTAAGAGGCCAAGGCGGGTGGATCACTTGAGGTCAGGAGTTGGAGACCAGCCTGGCCAACATCATGAAACCCCATCTCTACTAAAAATACAAAAATTAGCTGGGCATGGTAGTGCACACCTATAGTCCCAGCTACTCAGGGGGCTGAGACAGGAGAATTGCTTGAATTCAGGAAGTGGAGGTTGCAGTGAGCTTAGATGGCACTACTGCCCTCCAGCCTGCGTGACAGAGTGAGACTCTGTCTCAAAAAAAAAAAAGAAAAGAAAAAACCTTAAACACACGTAAGTGAACTTACCCCCAGGGCTCAATGAATAAGGGAGTGGGAGAAAGGTGAATCCAGTTGCTCAGGTGCTAAGTGGTCATCTGGAATGGCAGAATAGGTGACAGTGCAAGCCAGTGGTTCCCCCATGTCCACCCTGCGAAAGGCTCTGTACCAGGTATGGGAAGATGCAAAGCTGGCTGGGCCCAAGTCCCTGCTCTCAAGTGGGGAAGCCACAGCTACAGCTCCTCAGATGTCACCTCTTCTAGGACCCTTCTATCCCATTCAGGTGCCTCACTGGGACCCCACAGGCTCACTTGTTGATACTGAGCACGTTGCTTGCTGCACTGGATGGTCATTTGCTGACTTCTGTCTTCCTATGCTCCTTCTATTGCATCACTGCTGGGACCTATGTTTTACACAATTGACTGTCCGGTGAAATAGGGGAAGTGAATTTAAATCTAGGTGAGAGGGCGAATGAAAAATTTTGAGGTGCACTTGAAAAAAGCCAAACTCATACAAATGGAGAGTAGAAGAATGGTTACCAGGGGTCAAGGGGTTGGAGAAATAGGGAAATGTTAGTCAAAGGGTACAAACTTGTAGTTAGTTCCAAGATGAGTAAGTTCTGGAGACTTAATATACAGCACAGTGACTATAGTTCATGTATACCTGAAATTTGCTAAGGGAGTTGATATGGTTTGGCTGTGTTCCCACCCAAATCTCATATTGAATTGTTGTTCCCATAATCCCCACATGTCATGGGAGGGACCCAGTGGGAGGTAATTGAATCATCAGGGTGGTTACCTCCATGCTTTTCTCTTGATAGTGAGTGAGTTCTCATGAGATCTGATGGTTTTATAAGGGGCTTTTCCCCACCTTCACTCTGCAGTTATCCTTGCTGCTGCCATGTGAAGAAAGATGTATTTGCTTCCTCTTTTGCCATGATTGTAAGTTTCCTGAGGCCTCCCCAGCCTGCAGGACTGTGAGTCAATTAAACCTCTCTCTTTTATAAATTACCCAGTCTTGGGTATGTCCTTACAGCAGCATGAGAATAGACTAATACAGTAAATTTGTACCAGGAGTGGGGTCTTACTGTAAAGGTACTTGAAAATGTGGGAGCGACTTTGGAACTGCATAACAGGCAGAGGTTGGAACAGTCTGGAGGGCTCAGAATAAGATAGGAAAATGTGGGAGAGTTTGGAACTTCCTAGAGACTTGTTGAATGGCTTCGACCAAAATGTTGATAGTGATATGACAATAATGTCCAGGCTGAGGTGGTCTCAGATGGAGATGGGAAACTTGTTGGAACTGGAATAAAGGTCACTCTTGCTATGCAAAAAGACTGGTGGCATTTTGCCCCTACCCCAGAGATTTGTGGAACTTTGAACTTGACAGAGATGATTTAGACTATCTGGTGCAAGAAATTTCTACATGGCAAAGCATTCAAGAGGAAGCAGAGCATAAAAGTTTGGAAAATTTGCAGCCTGACAATGTGGTAGAAAAGAAAAACCCATTTTCTGGGGAGAAATTCAAGCCTGCTACAGAAATTTGCAAAAGTAATGAGGAGTCCAACGTTAATCACCAAGACAATGGGGAAAATGTCTCCAGGGCATGTCAGAGACCTTCATGGAAGCCCATCTCATCACAAGTCTGGAGGCCTAGAAGGGAAAGGTGCTTTCATGGACCAGGCCCAGGGCCCCGCTTCTCTGTGCAGCCTCAGGACATGGTGCCCTGCATCACAGCTGCTTCAGCTCCAGCCATGGCTAAAAGCGGCAAAGGTACAGCTCCAGCCATTGCTTCAGAGGGTGCAAGCCTTAAGCCTTGGTAGCCTTCGCATGGTGTTGGTTCTGGGGGGCACAGAAGACAAGAATTGAGGTTTGGGAACCTCTGCCTAGATTTCCGAGGATGTATGGAAATGCCTGAATGTCCAGGCAGAAGTTTGCTGCAGGGACAGAGCCCTCATGGAGAACCTCTGCTAGGGCAGTGTGGAAGGGAAATGTGAGATTGGAGGCCCCACAGAAAGTCCCCACTGGGACACTGCCTAGTGGAGCTGTGAGAAGAGGGCCACTGTACTCCAGACCCCAGAATGGTAGATCCACTGACAGCTTGCACCATGTGCCTTGAAAAGCCACAGGCACTCAATGCCAACCTGTGAAAGCAGCTTGGAGTGGGGGGTGCACCCTGCAAAGCCACAGGGGCAGAGCTGCCTAAGGCTGTGGAAGCCCACCTATTGCATCAGTGTGACCTGGAGGTGAGACATGGAGTCAAAAGAAATATTTTCAAACTTTAAGGTTTAATGACTGTCCTATTAAATTACAGACCTGGGTGGAGCCTGTGGTCCTTTTGTTTTGGCCGATTTCTCCCATTTGGAATGGCTGTATTTACCTAATGCCTTTACCCCATTGTATCTAGGAAGTAACTAACTTGCTTTTGATTTTACAGGCTCATAGGAGGAAGGGACTTTCCTTGTCTCAGATGAAACTTTGAACTTGGACTTTTGAGTTAATGCTGGAATGAGTTAAGACTGGGGGACTGTTGGGAAGGCATGATTGTGTTTAGAAATGTGAGAACATGAGATTTGGGAGGGGCTGGGGTGGAATGACAATGGTTTGGCTGTGTCACCACCCAAATCTCAACCTGTAGTTCTCATAATCCCCATATGTTGTGTGAGGAGCCCGGGGAAAGGTAATTGAATCATGGGGCTGGTTACCTCCATGCTGTTCTCATTATAGTGCATTCTCATGAGATCTTATAAGGGGCTTTTCCCCACTCCCCTTTGCTCTGCACTTCTCCATGCTGCTACCATATAGGAATAGATCTTATAGATACCTTAATTAGCTTGATTGTGTAATCATTTCACAATGTATATATATTTATCAAAAATCACATGGTCCATACAATTTTTATTTGTCAGTTATATCTCAATAAAGCTGGAGGAAAATAATTTGGAGTTACCTTGGGACCATTTGCTTTCCTAAGAGAAGTGATTCACAAAACATTCTCCAGCAGCTCAGAAGGAAGCCACCTAGAGTGTTTCTGGACTCCAGGGTGGTTGTGGGACTCTGGGAAACTACAGCCACCAACAGGTGCATGGATGCCCAGCTGTCTGGACCAGATGGACAGTGGGTCAGAACTACTAGGAGGAAACGCCAATCACTTCTTACCCTCTCACTCCTCAGGGAGGAGAATGCCACCATAATCCCAATGGCCTTGGTCCTCCTTGGGCTGGGAGTGGGGAGTGGCTTAGGATGATGGTGACGGCCACTGTGTAAATATTGCCCCTCACTCTACTGGTCAGTGTACATTATGGCACCAAGTCTTAGGGTCTCATACTTGACCAGGTGACAACACGGTATTTGACAAGGAAAAAGACAAAAGATGATAGACTGCCACCTGGTTTAAGTGTGGTCATTGGTGGGCTTCTGTGTATTGTCACACGAAAAATCATATTTACCTCCTTCCTCCATATGCTCTCAGTTCTTCCTTGCCCTCTCTGTTCTTTCACCTTATTCTAGAAGACACTCTTTAGATGGCTGGACAATAATAGACTAACTGTATGGGTGATGAAAAATGACATCTCATATTCCATTCTCCAATGTTAAGTTCACTCTATTATGTTGGCATAATGAGTTGACACAAGAAACAGAGTGCTCACACACTCATACCAGGCAGTAGTGGTTACTTAGCAACAAACTGGAAACTGTGTTAAGTAGGTCTTGTTTGTGTCCAGGTTCATGTGCTATAAAGAGCTGGAGTCACTGTTGAATGTGGATGGACATTTTGTGCATGCATTGAGTTCTCCAGGTTCTGTTGCAATGTAGTTACCTAACAAAGAGTTTGAAAGGCTGTAGTATTCCTGAAACTGTTTCATGGTTCTAGAGCTAATTTTAAGAGGAACTAATCTTATCTGCTTATACTTGTCATTAATATACTCTTCGAGTTAGAACAATTTTCCTGGAGTAGCATAGAATAGCTATTCTTAAGATCTGTCTTAGTTTCTAAATTCATCAATCCCTCCTATTTTCTGTTGTTTCAGTGATCTTAGTGAACATGCTTTATTTCCATTTTACCTCCTGCAGTAGAGGCTCAGAGAGGAGAAGAACAGGTCCAAGGTCACACAGCTAGTGAGGGGCAGGACTAGGATTAAGCCTGAAATCCGCCCACTCTGTTATGTCTATGGTATTTGTAGGAGGTTTCTGGTTTGAGACTTAAACCATTAGAGTGTGTCTCCTAAAAGATGGCAGCAAGGGTGTTCTTGGGTGTCTGTGATGTATGTTATCACTCTCCCAAACTTCAGCATCAAATGATCACTGTTCTGGCAGCCTTTCTCTCTGGATCAAGATGTAGGAGGGAATAAAGCCAGACTAGTCTCCACTGTATACCCTGCCTGCTGTGTCACTGGTGTCTTATTAGTATGTGCTGAATAAATGAATGAATGAATGAATGGTTCTAATCCCATTCACTGCCAAGGTTTAAGCTTGCTATGAAAACTGAAGCAGAACATATGGTTTCTGTTACCCAATACTCAGGAGATTTTTTTCTGCAAATGACACTACTTTTGCATGTTACTAGAGAATTATAAGTTCTCATTGTTCAAATTATTGTTCTCAATAATTATTGTGGTGACACAGGGAGAGAAACAGAGCTGCCCCCTCTTATGAAACTGAGCCAGTGTGAGTCAGGAAGGAGCATCAGCGGGTATTGTGGTGAAACAGGTGGCAGCGGACTGCCAATAGTTCTGTTTGCCAAGACAAATGCTATCCTAGGGCATGGCTTTAACGATCTCTGCATAGTCTTGCTGAGAAATTGTGTAGAAGCATTTGTACATTGGTTCACTCCGTTTCATCCTGAATGTGAGCCGTTCTGACATAGGCTGACTTCTGAGGCATTTTGAGTTTTTGGGGCCATGGCATCTATTTATAAGCTGGGTCTCCAAATATAAAGGAACAGAAGCCCTGCGTCGCCTCTCTCTCCAAGCCACATCCTGGGGCAGCGCCCTCCTCGTGTGCATCCTGTCTCTCCAGTTGTACCCAGATGTGAGGTTAGAGAAATCTGTGCTAGTCGACCATCATTCACTCTCTAATCATCTATTCATTAAATATTTCTTCTTTTCAAAAATCTCTCTCATAATAAATAGACATCAATTTCTTGCCAAGTGCGAGACATTAATGGGAGAAGTAAAAATGAGAAAGTCATTTTTCACAGTGAAGAAGCCCCACTCATGGGACACAGTGTCTTTGTCTCCGGGGCCAATTGTCTTGAAGATTTACTGGCAAAAGAGGGGCCTTTACCACTCAGCAATGCAAACAACTTAATATTGAATATTAGACATCACCATCCTTAAGTATTTTTTTATTTTTTGAGACAGAGTCTTGCTCTGTCACCCAGGCTAGAGTGCCGTGGCACAATCTCAGCTCAGTGCAAACTCTGCCTCCTGGGTTTAAGAGATTCTCCAGCCTCAGCTTCCTGAATCACTAGGACTACAGGCATGCATCACCATGCCTGGCTAATTTATTTTTATTTTCATTTGTGATATCCAAAAATATTTATTCATTTTTTAAAAAATTTTCCCCATAGGTTATGGGGGTACAGGTGGTGTTTGGTTACATAAGTTCTTTAGTGGTGACTTGTGAGAGTTTGGTGCACCCATCACCTGAGTGGCACTGCACCTTTTTTGTCATCTTTTATCCCTTGCACCCCTCCCACTCCTCCCCACAAGTTCCCAAAGTCCATTGTATCATTCTTATGCCTTTGAGTCCTCATAGCTTAGCTCCCACATATCAGTGAGAACATACGATGTTTGGTTTTCCATCCCCGAGTCACTTCACTTAGAATAACAGTCTCCAATCTCATCCAGGTTGCTGCGAATGCCATTAATGCACTCCTTTTTATGGCTGAGTAGTATTCCATTGTATTTATATATACTACAGTTTCTTTATCCACTCATCAATTGATGGGGGTTGGTTCCACGATTTTGCAATTGCTGCTATAAACATGAGTGTGCAAGTATCTTTTTCATATAGTGACTTCTCTTCCTCTGGGTAGATACCCAGTAGTGGGACTGCTGGATCAAATGGTAGCTCTACTTTCAGTTCTTTAAGGAATCTCCACACTGTTTTCCATGGCGGCTGTACTAGTTTCATTCTCACCAGCAGTGCAGAAGTGTTCGATGCTCACTGCATCCATGCCAACATCTACTGTTTTTTGATTGTGATTATGGCCATTCTTGCAGGAGTAAGGTGATATCACATTGTGATTTTGATTTGCATTTCCCTGATCATTAGTGATGTTGAGCATTTTTTCATATGTTTCTTGGCCATTTGTAAATCTTCTTTTGGGAATTGTCTATTCATGTCCTTAGCCCACTTTTTGATGGAGTTATTTTTTGTATTTTTAGTAGAGATAGGGTTTCAACATGTTGGCCACGCTGGTCTTGAACTCTTGACTTCAAGTGATCTGCCTGCCTCAGCCTTCCAAAGTGCTGGGATTACAGATGTGAGCCACTGCACCCAGCCACCATCCTTAATTCTTTCCACTGTGATGCCTTCCTTGTGTTTTGGGCATCTTCTTTCCCTCACAGGGAAAGACTTTTATCTCTGCCTCCTGATGACTCAAGGAATATCTTGATGGCCAAAGATTCATTCATGCAACCTCCTTGAACAGCAAACAGTTACCTTAGGTGTGATTCCCTGCCCTTCCAGTCTTTCATAAGGGAAAGGAGTTAATGGTATTAAGATTTAATTTATTCATGGATTTAAGTTATATCACACACTTTCTCCTCCCTTCCCACTCCTGCCCTGACCCTTAGAAGTAATTTCTGAGTAACTACAACCAGTTTTGGTTTTAAGCCACATATATTTGCATTATATGCAGCTGTACTTAACAGTCTGTATGTGTAGTTTCTTGTCTTAGATCATAAGCTCATCTAGGCAAGGGTTGTACCTCATTTAGATGCCTTTTGTTCTGTCTTAGTTCCAAGCATTGTGCTAAGTGTGTAGAGCAAAGGTTTAGGAATGTTTTTGCTAGATCGAAACAGGGTTTGCATTGGGGTTGAATAAAGGGTTCATTTCCTTTATGCAACAGAGGAGAGCATGCAGGACAGGAACTAAAAACAGCCTTCAACTCTGCTTGTTGAAGAAACTGATGAATAAAGCTGGGATAAAATGCTCAGAGAAATAACAAGAGGGTGGCATGGCCAGGTTCTACCCCAACTAGGAGTAGTAAGGCCAGAGGCAACTGGGCAGTGCTATTCCCCTTCATAGTTTTGAAATTCAAATTCCAAAGCAAACAAAATATTGTACTGGCCTAAGAAACCCAGAACCCCATCCTCAGAAACCAAGGGGTGAGGGAAGTTTTCTCTTCCTTGGAATGAACAATAATATTAGCAAACCCTTTGCTATAGTTCAGCTGCTTGTCCCCTCCAAAACTCATGTTGAAATTTGGTCCACAATGTTGGAGGTGGGGCCTAATGGGAGGTATTTGTTCAGTGGGGTGGATCACTCACAAATGGCTTGGTGCCATGCATGTGGTAATGAGTTCTTACTGTATTAGTTCCTGTCAAAGCTGGTTGTTCAAAAGAGCCTGGCATCTCTCCTCTCTCTGTTGCTTCCTCTCGTATGATCTCTGCACACATGGGCTCCCCTTTGCCTTCTGCCATGAGTGGGAGCAGCCTGAGGCCCTCACCAAAAGCAGATGCATGTGCCATGCTTCTTGCACAGCCTGCAGAACTGTGAGCCAGATAGACCTCTTTCCTTTATAAATCATCCAGCCTCAGGTATTCCTTTATAGCAACACAGATGGACCAAGACATCCTTAGGATAACACTTTCTATGCTGCAAATGCTGTCCTCAACATTTGACTTGTACTGACTCATTTAATCCTCATCAACTCTACGAGAGTCAGTTATTTACTCCTTTTCACTTCTTTTAAAACTGTTTATTTGCTTGCTCTGTAAGGATGGAAACATTTTCCAGAATAATGAAAGAAAGAAGAAGAAATTAGCTTTTTGGAGACAGGCACTGTGTTCCCAACTTGTGACCCCAGGGTTGGCTACATAATTTGTGGGGCCCAGTGCAAAATAAAAATGTGAGTTTCCTTGCTCAAAAAGCAAAACAAAAAAAATCATTAGAGATACTAAAATAGAAAGCATTTTCCTTTCTTCCCTGGTCTCTCTCTCTCAGCTTTTCATGTATATTTTATATATTATTTAATGCTGTAAGTAAAGAAAACTTATTAGCATGAATTTCAGCATTCATCTTTATGTTATGCAATGCCATTTTTAAATGCAAACATGAATGCATTAAACTTGTTTATGGAACCACGGAATTTTGTAGTTTGCATGTGCCTATGTACTTTATTTTTACCAGGACAGTGTTTGAAATGCTGCCAAAAACAAGCTAATCTGTTTTCCTTTCACTTCTTGATATGTGCACGTTTCATCAGCACTCTTTGCCTTCCTGTTGAGGGGAGTAGGGAGGACCGAAAGGAACAGGAGCTCTGGGGCCCTTCTCTCCCCTTTCCTTCTAAGTCATCTTCAGTGGGTGTGGTTGGCCAATGCAGGGAAGCAGCACCAGTAAGGAAGGATGTGATGGGGCATCTTGCCATGGTGTGGGTTAGAATACCATTGCCTTCTTTCTGTATTTGAAGCAAGTCTCCTAGTTTGAATAGAAATTTCGGGCTCTGGGCAGAACACAGTTACCTTGGACTCACTTTGAGCCTCTCTGAACTGCCATGCCTGTGGGTTCCCAGAACTCCATGTTCATGGAGCATCGTGAACACTCTCTGTAACTGGCAGCAAGGAAGGGTGAACACGACTTGTACCTCCTTCCTCTGCTCACAGACATGTTCTAGCGTCCCATAGGACTTCACTTGCAAAACACAAGTTCAAAGATAAAATTGTTGAGAATTTCAAGATGGCCACAATAGGAAACCAAGCTCAGGGCCCCTCTGAGCTCCGGACCCTGTACAACTGCCCAGGTCATTTACCTATGAAGCTGGCCTGGCCATAGGAAGTACTCAATAAATACTTGGTTAATGAATAAACAAATGTTACTTCTTAAGCACAGGCCTCGTTAACCAAAGCTCAATCTACTAATGGTAGACAACACAGATATATTAATCCCTCAGTTAATTCTGTTTAAAAAAACTCCGAGCCAAGAGTTTTAATCTTTTCCTTTTATTTATTTATTTGTTTTTGAGACATAGTTTCACTCTGTTGCTCAGGCTGGAGAGCAGTGGCAGGATCTCGGCTCACTGCAACCTCCTCCTGGGTTCAAGTGATTCTAGTGCCTCAGCCTTCCCAGTAGCTGCGATTACAGGTGCACACCACCACAGCCGGCTAATTTTTGTATTCTTAGTAGAGACAGGGTTTCACTATGTTGGGCAGGGTGGTCTCGAACTCCTGACCTCAAGTGATCTGCCTGCCTCAGCCTCCCAAAGTGCTGGGATAACAGGTGTGAGCCATCGAGCCTGGCCTAATCTTCTTTTCTTATATGAGATTGGTTAATCAGCTGCAATTCTGAGTAGATTTGAGTTTCATCAATTCCATTTTTTTGCTAGACAGAAGGGGATGGGAACTGATGAGGCATGAAGAATTCATGTTTGGAGGAGCAGATTCCTGCAAGGGAAATATTAATTCTTGTTGCATATGAAATTTGATATATCAATAACCAGGAAGGTTCAGAAGAGCTTGTATGAATGAAAATGCTGAGGAAACAGTACTTCAAAAGTTTGAGGGTCTGGTGGGTTGTATCTGCATGCCCTGGGCTTTCCTAGGGGGATCTAGTACTAATGCCAAAGGGACTGAATGCCATTTACAGGGGCTGAAATGCAGTTCTCTCAAAAAAGGTACGTGGGGAAGAAATCAAGTAACAGATGCCTGGAGTCCTAATTGCATTTCATCTCTCTACTAAATGAAGTGAATTGTTGATTAAGAAATTCAGATTTACACTGCATTTATTCATTCAACCAGCATTTGTCATCTGCCTACTGTATGCCAGGCACTGCTTTAGGTGCTGGGGCTTTGAAGCAAAATTCAGCCAAGTCCTTGTCCTCTAGAAGCCCTCAGTATATCCTGAGATGAGAACTGAAATGATGATTGGGTTGGGATGAGAGAGGTGTGTATCCCTGCCATCTCCTGGTGCCTTTGGTAAAATGACCACAGACATCCAGAGCATTTGGATGTTGGAGGAAGTCATTTTACCCTACAGAGGTTGATGAAGCTGCAATTGTCATGGCAACAGATTAAACGGAGCTGAAACTCTCGGGTGTGAGTGCCCCAGCTGTGAGCACTGCCTCCTCCTCCTCTGCCTAAGTTCTAGCCTGACTGATTCTCGCTTACTGCAGAAACCATTTTCCTGGATGTGGGATTTGCCTGGCAAGGGGCTGCTGGGAAGGCGAGAGGGTAGTAGAGATACTACAGGTTCACATAGAATAATAAGCAGAAAGCCTAACATTTATTGGACTCCCCTGCCCCAAGGTGCCAGGCCCTGTGCTATGCTTGTGGCCTTATCTCATCTGATATTCACAGTAGCTGCATGGGTGGGAGTCCTTTTTCCTCCACTATACAGATGAGGAAACTGAGGCTTAGATGGGCTACAGATAGATTGTCCTGTCAGATCCCAAAGCCAGCACTTTTAATGACAGATTACAGTGGCTCTGAAACGCAGGTTCAGTGTATGTGGAAGGTGCAGGGTGGAATGGCTGAAATGCAGATTCTTAAGCCCAGCTGTGGACCTACTAATCACAATGTCTGGGGGTGAGGCCTAGGAATCAGAACACAAAGAGGTCCTGGAGGGTTTCTCGTCCAAGTGAGGATGAGAGGGCGGGAGCCACTTGTTCCAGGTTCCAGGGCTAACCAGTTAGGATTAGGATCCAGGCCTTCTATGCCAGCTCAGTGGGCTTAGAGCAGGTGCTGTGGGGTTTTCTCAGGGAACGAGAACAGGATAAGGTGGGTCCAACCACTGAAAGTTATCCTTCATTTATGATCACAAGGCTCTATCGAACTGGTGCTCCAATCAAGAAAAAGAAAAGAGAAAATCCCTAAATGGTGCTTATCATATTTTCCTTCCAGCATTTGTCGGCAAGGCCAACCCACTTCCCAGCCTAGTCACCAGGGCAACCATCACCCCCACCTTGACAGACAAGTGCAAATGCAGCTTCTTGCACCCACATCCAGGGCCACGGGACCCAGCCCTATAATCAGTCTCCCGCTGCCTCTGCAGGCAGCCAGCAGCGACAGTCACACACACTCCCTGCACTCCGAGCCCATCACCCCATCACGGTTCTGCAGGCACCCCCTCCCCACGCTCACACAGCGCATTCTGCTTCCCTCGCCCACTGCCTCCCAGGAGACAAATGTGCAATCTGCTCCTGGCGCGTATCATCACCTCTGGAGGGAGGAATCTGCCCTCGAGTCGAGGCACAGCCCAACACACACAGCCCACACATGAGAAAAAAACACCCCTTCCCGGAGAAGGGGAGTGGTGGCAGCGAACCCCCTCTCCCCTTCCAGAGACAGCTGAGGGGGCGGCGGAGTTTAGGAAGAGTTTGCAAAGTGACGAGCACATGAGCGGCTGGCTGAGGCAGCTGATGGGGAGGCTAGCGGCGGGGCGGGTTGGGAGTGGGGGAAGGTGGGCGGCCACAGCCTGTTGCTAATGAAGCAGCTCGGGCTGCCATGCGAGATCAGAGCCCCTTACCTGGCTGCAGACACCTGGAGTCCCACCCAGCAGAAAGTGAAGCTGGGCTCCCTCTTCAAGGTCCCTGCTAGAGCAGTTTCATGAGACCAGGCTGCCGGGGACATGGACCCTCTGTCAGGACTTCAAACAAATAAAGCCAGCTCCTTGGGTCCAGAGTGCCTACCCAAGTGCCTGACCGCTATACTGTGCTCACCTGAGCTCCCTCCTCAACTGCTGGAGCCCACCTGTGCTTCTGACCAGCTTTACCGTGGCCTCTGTTCCAGATGCCTCAGCTGTTCCCCTCACTGACTCCTTTCCCCCTTCTCACCTGTCTTGCACACATCCTGGGCATCTCAGAGTCTCTGGGTTTCCCCTGTCTCCTAGGCTTAGAGCCATTTGCCCAGACTGCAGGGATCAGGGCTGCTGTCTTCATGACCCTCCTTCCTCAGGTGCCTGCAGCCTGAGGCCGACCCCTTCAGGCTCCTCCATCCACTTCCTGGCTGGAGGCAGCCCTCCTCCTGAGGGGTTGAGCCCCAGAGGCTGCTAAGCCAGGTGAGACCATTCCAGTGCAAGGGAGTTAATCCCTAAGAAGCCAACTCTGACCAACGGAAGGTGGCAGGAAGCCTGACAGGCCTCCTTCCCATGGACAGTTCCCAGGCCTGCCTCGAGATGTCCTGTGTGGCCGGGTATCTGGCAGTGCCTATTGGTAAACTGAGGCCTGGTGGGCAGCACAGTGCCCTGTATTTGCTTCCCTTCTCGCCCCATCTCACTGCCCTCTCCCTCACCCCAGCTGCCCTGTGATTGTACCCCCCCGCCCCCACACCGCCCCCTCCAACCGCCAGGCAGCATTAACACCTAAGCTTCACTGCAGACTGCTTTCTAGGTAAGCCAGCTACGTTGGCACTCAGATTTAAATAAAACAGAATTCTTGCTCTGTCTTATCTAGCCTAATTCCCTTATTTGAAAGAGGGAGCTGAGGCTCAGAGAAGTTAAGTGGAGGAGATATGTCTGTTCATTACTGTAACAAATAGTTAACAAGCATCTGTTATGTGCCAGGCATGATTCTAGGCACTGGCAATGCAGTGGTGAATAAAATGGACAAAAATCCCTGCCTTTATGGAACATAGCATTCTATTAGAGGAGAAAAAGACCATAGACAAAGTGAATAAGTAAAATATTCAGAATGGTAGAGTGATCATTGCTGGTGGTGGCGATGCTGGGTGTCATGGGCTGAATTGTGTCCCTCTCAAAATTCATATGTTGAGGCTCTAACCCTTAGTATCTCAGATTGTGACTATATTTGGAGATAGGGCCTTTAAAGAAGTAATTAAGTTAAAATGGGCCCTAATCCAATAGGACTGTGTCTTCATAAGAAATTTGGACACAAAACCAGGGAGGTCTATACCCAGAGAAAAGACCATGTGAGGCCCTGGCAGGAAGGCAGCCACAGGGGTCAAGCCATCCTGCAGATGCCTTCATCTTGGACTTCCAGCTTTCAGAACTGTGAGAAAATACATTTCTGTAGTTTAAGCCACCTAGTAAGTGGTATTTTGTTTTGGCAGCCCTAGCAAACTAATACAGTGGGATTTTAATTTCATGAAAGGCATCCCAAGTTGGCCTCATCGAGAAGATGACATTTGAGTAAAACCCTAAAGGAGGTGATGGAATGAGTTATTTGAAAATCTAAGGGAAAAACATTCTAGGCAGAGGGACTAGGCTCAATGGCTCTGATCTGGATCGTACCTTGAGTGTTGGAAGAATAGCAAGGGAGCCAGTATTCATGAAGGAAGCAGAATGGGTGAGGGAGAAAAGGGAGGACATGAGATCAGAGGGTGAGGGCATGTGGAAGGACATTCTCCACATGAGATGGAGAGAATTGCAGGGTTTGGGGTGGGAAGGAGGAATTTTGTCTCCAGGGGACATTTAGCAATCTCTAGAAACATTTTTTATCATCACAGCGGTGGGAAAGAGGGTGGAGTAGCAGTATGACACTAAGTGGGTAGAGGATACCTTTCAATGCACAGGACAGTGTTTTCCTCCCCTCCCCAGCAATTACCGGGCCCACAGTGTCTGTGGTGTCAAGGTTAAGAACCCTGGTTTCAAGCTCATGGTGACTAGGTCTGACTTTTGTGTTAATAGGTTCACGTTGGCTATGTTGGGGACAACTTTAGAAGAGGAAAGGCAGAAGCAGAGGCACCCTTGATCCAGGTGAGAAATAATGGTGGCTCGGACCAGGGTGGTAGATGGCCTCCTGATATTCCAGTTTATTGCTCCCCACCTCCTCCCTCTTTCTCTTCTCACTTTCTCAATAAACATGAACAGGACCCTTACTATGTGCTAAACATTGTGTCAGGTGCTGGGTAGATTCCAACAAGTATGGCCCACTAGGAGCCTGGTCTAGTTCACTTAAGATCCAAGTGAAGAGAACTGCAGAGAACAGGCACTGACTTGGGAGCAGACTATGTGACGTCCACTTGGAGCTGCAGATGGAGCTCTGGGGCAGTTGTCAGCAAATGCCATCTACTCGGACATTAATGAAAGCACAGAATGAGCACTGGGTGGCTGATATTTCCATCTATCCAGCTCCACAAGCCAAAAACTTGGAAGTCATCTTTACTGCCTCTGCCTCCCTGAACTCCACGCACCGTCCCCCCACCCACCCATCTAATCCATCCCAGTTACCTGTAAAACTTCTCTTGAATCTGTTCACATCTCTCCACCTCTATACTAATGACTCTAGTCCAAGCTACGATCATTTTCCACCTGGTCCCTGTTGTCACTGTGTGGCCTGCAATCTTTATTAGTCAGGATATATAGCCAATGCTGCAGAAACAGAAAGCATGGCCTCTCAGTGGCTTAACACAAAGAAGGTTTATTTCTCACTTACGCAAAAGTAGGTGGGGTGATGCTCCTCCATCAGTCTAACTACCTGTATTTTTTCCATAGCAATTATCATAGTTTGTAATGATATATTTAATTGTATGCTTATTGGATTAGATTGCTTTTCATTGTTCTCACCAGGATGTATGCTACCTGGTAGTAAGGCCTACACCTAGAACAATGCCTATAATATAGCAATAATCCTTGAAATATTTTTTAATGAATGAATGAATGGATAAATGAAGTGGCTAAGCTATAACTGGAAAACATTTAATTGCCCTGATCTAAAAAATTATAAAATATTATTTCATGCATAAAAAATTATATATAATACATACGGATATTTTAAGCATAACAATAAAATAAACACTCATGTTACATCAATTCAAAAGGTAACACATTACCTATGCCCTCTGTGTGTCCCTCCCTGATCACGTCTTAATCCTAGAGCTAAACAATAGGTTGCATTTTGTGTGTATCATTCCTCTTCTTTTTTTGGTCATTTTAACCAAGTATAGATATTATATATTATTGTTTCAGAATATTGTGTCAATGGTGTCATATGTAGATAAACTTTGGCAATTTGCATTTGTTGTTCAACATGTTTCTGAGATTTGTCTTCACTGAATTATGTAGTTGTGGTATATTTTCACTGACAGTTTTCCATTGATTGAGTAAAATGCAATTAGTGAAAGTATTTAAATGTCCGTAAATGTTTGAGTTGTTTCCAGGCCTTTGCTATTGCAATATGTACTGCTATGAAATTTCTTGTGCATAGCTCTTCGTGCAAATGTGCAAGAGTTTCTCTAGTGTTTTACAAGTTAATGCCAAATTATTTTCCAAAGTGGTTGCACCAGTTTACACTCCACAAGCAGTATGTAAGTCTGCCTCTTGACATTTGCGAAACATTTGATGTGATCAGATGTTTAAAATTTTGCCTGTTTGATGGGTGTGTAAATTTGCCTTTCCACTTTTATTAGTGAGGGTTGAGCTTAATTATTATTAAGGTTATGTTAATTATTCTTAATTAAGGATTATTGAGATTGAGCTCCTTTTCATATTGGTGATTCTTCTGTAAAATCACTGCCTGTTTATATATTTTGCCCATTTTTCTATTTAGTTGTCTTCTGATTTTTTCGAAGTTCTTGATTCTGGACAGTAATTCTTCTATGATTAATTGGTTGTCAATATGTTTTCCCAGTTTATAGTTTGTCTTGTCATGGTCTTTGTGGTATTTTTTGATAAATACAAGTTCTTAATTTTAAAGTAGTTAGAGCTTTTTCTTTTCTCGAGATAGGGTCTGACTCTGTCACCCAGGCTGGAGTTAAAGTAGTTTGATTTATCGATCTTTTATTTTATGGCTTATGCTTTGGTTTTAAGAAAATTTTCCCTATTCAGATGTCATAAAATGACTCTCATATTTTCTTCCAAAAGTTTGAAAGATTTGCCTTTCATATTTCAGCTTTTTATTCACCTAAAATTGTTTTTTGTGTATGATATAATTGTATTAGTTTCCTATGGCTGCTATAACTAATTACCACCAACCTAGCAGCTTAAAACAACATAAATTTATTATCTTACAGTTATGGAAGCTAGAAGTCTGAAATAGTTTTCACTGGGCTAAAATCAAGATGTCAGCAGAGCTGCATTCCTAGAGGAGAATTTTTAAGTTTTTTTTTTTTCCAAGTTCTATAGGGTGCTGGCTTATGGCCCCATTTCATATTGAAAGCCAGCAGTCAGCCAGGTGTGGTAGCTCATGCCTGTAATCCCAGCACTTTGGGAGGCTGAGGTTGTCCTTGAGTCTAGGAGTTCCAGATCACCCTGGGCAACATGGTGAGATCTCGTTCCAACAACGACAACAACAAAAATTAGCTGGCACACAGCTGTAGTCCTAGTTACTCAGGAGGCTGAGGCAGGAGGATCACTTGAACCTGGAAGGTCAAGGGTGGAGTGAGATTCTAGCTCAAAAAAAAAAAAAGTGGCTGGTTGCATCCTTGCATGGCATCACTCTGACACTGAACTTCTGCTTCCCTTTTTCACGTAGAAGGTCCCTTGTGATTACACTGAGCCCACGGAGGTAAACGAGGATAATCTCCCTACTTCAATATCCTTAAATTAGTTGCATCAAAATCCTTTAGGCCATGTAAGGTAACATGCCCATATGTTCAGGGAATTAGAATGTGGACATCTTTGGGGAAACATTATTTTGCTTCCCATTATAATCAATTGATTCAGCACAACTTCTTGACTCTGTTCTGAACCTGGGTTCAGAGGGACACTGGTCTGGTGACAATGATAATAGTAACAACAAACACTTGTGCCAAGAATGTTTCTAAGCATTGTATGCATATTATCTCATTTAATTTTCACAACACTTTGTACTAAGTGCTACTATTATTCCTAGCTTAGCGATGAGTGAAGTGAGGAACAGAGAGGTGAAATACTTTGCTGAAGATAGGAAGCAGCAGAGTTTGACTCAACCCCAAGTACCTGAGCTTCGAAGTCCATGTGCTTAGTTAGCACCATGCTATTTTTTTTTAATTTTATTTTTTGACAGGGTCACATTCTGTCGCTCAGGCAAGAGTGTAGTGATGCAATCTTGACCTCCTGGGCTCCAGTGATCCTCCTGCCTCAGCCTCCCAAGTAGCTGTGACTACAGGTGTGCACCACCATACCTAGCTAATTTTGTTATTTTTTGTAGAGACGCTATATTGCCAGGGCTGGTCTTGAGCCCCTGGGCTCAAGCAATCCTCCCACCTCAGCCTCCCTAGTAGCTGTGACTACAGGTGTGTGCTACCACGCTCGGCTAATTTTTGTATTTTTTGTAGAGACAGGGTTTCACCATGTTGCCCAGGCTGGTCTCGAACTCCTGAGCTCAAGCAATCCACTTGCCTCAGCCTCCTAAAGTGTTGAGATTACAGGCGTGAGACACTGCGCCCGGCCTACCATGCTATTTTTAAATGAATAAACAAAGTGGATAAATCTAGTTTCCGTTAGCTGTGTGTTCATGACTAAGTCACATAAATTCTCTGAGCCTCAATTTCATTATTTGTAAAATTAGAATAGTGATGCAGCTTTTCTGCATTCCACAGGGATGATTTGAGGGCACGTTGAGACAACATGCATGAAAGCAGTTCAGATAAGGAAAACAGAGATCCAAGAGTCATTCTGCCACATGTCACTGGCAGAGCCAGGACAGGGACTCAGGTTTCCTGGCAGCCAGGCTGGGCAGGCTACTTCCACCACAGAGTGGTAATTAGAGCAGCTGCAAATTCCAGTCATCAAATTGAACATTTTCCCTTCATCACCCTCCTGCCCTGGAACGGCCAACATTAAAGCTGTATCTGTATATTCAATCAATTGTTCATTAAGAACGCCCTCCAGTTTTAGAAGATACTGTTACAAAATCCAAATGTGAGATAATACTTCTTAGCTGGAACAGGGTAAAGTTGACAGGTAATATTTTGTATCATTTACAAATCAAAAGGCAGAGAATTTCAGAAATTGACAGAAAGGGGAGGCTGTAAGATATCTGCTTAAGAAAACCACCTCCTCATGTGTTTGCCTCTTTTCCATCCTCATCCTATGTTTCTGTCCTCTTCTACTTCCCTTCACTTTTCCTTAGTAAAGCAGGGATTAGAAAACCTGAATTTTAGCTGTGGGCATCATTACTGACCATTTTGCTTTGAATTTCAAAGGCAAAATTGAAGAACAAAAGAGCCAAGAGTGGGAGATTCACTCTACCAGATCTTAGGATGTATAATTAAGCCACAGCAATAAAATCAGCACAGCACTAGCATAGGAACAGATCTAGATCAATAGAATAGCCACAAGAGCTCAGAGACAGACGTGTGTGTCTCTAGGGACTTGGCATACGATACAGATGCCATCATGCATCTGAGGGGAAAAGATGGATTGTTTAGTGGGTGCTGCTGGGAAAACTGGCTCACTAAATAGAGTTAATAATACTGTATTCCTGCTCAAACTGTATGCAAGGTGAACCCCAGGTGGATTAAGACCTGTGACAGGTAAAAGTATGAAGCCAACTAGGGGAAAATGTAGGAGAATATTTTGCGACTAACAGGTGGGAAAAGATTCTTAAACAAGACCCCAAGACCACACTCTACAAGGCTAAAATTTGATGCATTAGGCTAAATGAAAATTAAGGATTTCTCCTCCATTGCAGCATAGCAAAGACCAAGCAAACAGGATGCATGAAAGATTGAGAGAAATATTTGCAGTGTTTTTCTAAAACTGACAAAAGATGAATATTTAGAACATATAAGAAACTCAACTGCTTCAATTCATTCAGAAAAAATAATAAAATCCAGCAGAAAATAGGTAAAGGATGTAAATAGATAATTCACAGAAGGAAAACAATCTCGATGGTTCTTAAGTATATGGAAAAATGGTTAACACCACCAATCAAAAAAATACAAATCGAAATTACAATGTGATACTACTTTACTGATTTCAGATTGACATAAATTAGGACATCAGATAATACCAAATGTTAGCATATAAAATGGGAAACGGGTACCTTCCTACCTTCATGTGCCATTGGTGGGTGTGAATGGCAAAGCCATCTGGAGGCCAACATGACAGAGTGAAACCAAACACTGTGGACTTCATGACCCAGCGACTCAATTTCTTATGTTCTGTAAGGGACACGTCTAACATCCATTCCAGCATGGTCTGTGGTAGTAAGGAACTACTGGCGACCTAACTGGCCGTTATTTGAGGAATTGATAAGTAGAATATGATAGACACACAAATCAAATATTATTATTAGTCATTATTAATGAACTCTTGTTGTATAGTGTCACATGGATAGATCTCTAAGACACTGAGAGAAAAACAAGGAACAGAATGAGTTCTCATCACAATGCCGTTCATATATGTTAAAAACAGACACAAACCATGTATCTTTTGAGGCTGTATACGGTGCATGAACTGGGACATACCTTAATAGAGGAGAGGGTGCATATGGCGGGTAGAAGAATGGGTGTGGAGAAGGAACGAGTAAAAAATAAAAACAAAAAAGAAAAGGGCCTTGCTGACTGACGAGCTGAACAGTACGAACTTATCCCCAAGGTCCAAAAAAATCGCCCCAATCCTCCTTCCATCTCGTCCCATTCTTAACAGAACCAAGTGCAAGGGACTCAGCGTGGCTGTCCAGAGCAGGGCTTTTCTTCATCAAGGACCTAGGTCCTCTTCCTTCCACCCACCTCGCCACGCCCTCGGTGCCCGAGCCCCGAGCTCTACTTCGACGGCACTTCTCAAACACAACCAAACACACCCAGGCTTCATCCCCAGACCGGCTTGCTTTTATTATTTCTCTTGGGAAAGCCTTATCGGTCGCTAAGATTCAGTTTAAGTGACTCTTCTCTGGGAGGCCTTTTCCGAATGCTGCCCTTGACCAAAAGCCAGCCCCTCCAGGGCTGTATTCCCACAGCCCCCTCCCCCGTCAGCCGGGCACCCCGCGTCCTAACTGCTAATTTTGGGCACTCAGCGCTCCCCTCAGGGCTGGAGTTGTGCTAGGGGGGTGTCTGGGTTCGCGGCCCGCCAGCTGGGGTGGGCGGTCCTGGGAATAACTGGACAGTTAAGTCAGCAGGTGCAGCCGCAGCCCAGCCAGCTCCCTCTCCTCTGCTTCCGCTCTCATTGGCTCAGCCTCCCCGCCCCCAGCCCCCGCCCCCCAGCCCCCCTCCCCAGCGCCCGCCCCCCTCCCCAGCGCCCGCCCCCAGCGCCCGCCCTCAGCCGGCTGCGGGAGGCAAAAGGCTCTGCGCACGCGCCGTGGGGTGGGGAACACTTGGTTGGGGGCGGACGGGGGTTTAGGAGGACGGCGAGGAGCGGGCGCAGAGGGGTGGCTGGGCCGCCGCGTCGTTGCGCGGCAGTTGCGTCCGGCCTCTTGCGCGCGGCGCCCGGGAGGGGGCGGGGCCGAGGCGGGCAAGGTGGCGGGCCCCCGCCCCTGGCCCCGCCCCCGCAGCCCGCCTGCGAGCCTCGCCCCGCCTCCTCGCCGGGCCCGCCCCGCCCCCTCGCCGGGCCGTGCTCTTGCTCCCGCCGCCCGGCAGCCTCACGCTCGGCTCCAGCGGCCAAGAGCGGGAGAAAGTCCTGCTGGTGGGCGGCCGCGGGGCTGAGGGCGTCCGGCATCCCGGGGCCGCTCCGGCCCGGGCGGCGAGAGTGCCCGGCGGTCCATGCATCCGCCGCCGCCCGCCGCCGCGATGGATTTCAGTCAGAACAGCCTGTTCGGTTACATGGAGGACCTGCAGGAGCTCACCATCATCGAGAGGCCGGTCCGCCGGAGCCTCAAGGTGCGCCTCGGGGAGAGGACCTGCCCTCAGGGCGTCCGGTCGCCTGCCCCGCGAGGTCCCGCGCTGATCTCTGCCCCACCCCACCACCCTCCCCGCCGCCGGGACCCTCTCAGTCGGGCCGGCCCCTCCTCCTCCACCCCTCTTGCCGTGTCGCCCTAAGCCAGTTCCCTCTCGGACCCTTGCTCAGAGCGGACCGGGTCCTCTCTAGTCTGGACCCCCATCCCCAAGGGACGGGTCCCTGCCCCAGCCCCGGACCGGCGCCAGCCCCGCGGCCCTTGCCCCTCCTGAGGCGTCCGAATCCCCCCGGCCCACCCCCAGGAACGGCCGAGCCCCAGCCCTCGGGGCAGCCCCAGGGTCCTCCGTCGCGGACCCCCTTCCTTCCGCCCCCCGCAAAGGAGCTGCCCCTCGAGGCCGCAGCCCACTTCTCCCCGGTCCTCTCCTGGGCTCCCCAACCTCTGGTCCGCTGACGCCGCCCGGGTTCTGGCCCCAGGCCCACCCATCGGTCCACACATTCCCAACTCCTCCCCCCACCTCTCCCGGAGACACCACCCCGCGTCCCGTCCCCTCACCCCCAGCCCAAGTCAGATCAAGCTCGGGTCCTTCTGCCCTCGAGGCAGCCCGGCCTCCCCTCGCTTCCCAGCCAGCACTCTTTCTCAGTGTCCTCCTGGTCCCCGTCTACAAGCCCTCGCGACCCTTTGCCGCCATCCTGAGTCACCGCGCATCCTTTCCTCCCAACCCCTCCAGGACTCTAGCTGGGACCCAGCTCCCCAATCCCCTTGAGGGGGTCAAGCTTCAGCTTGCTCCCCCCACCCCTACTGGCTCTCCCACCCCGCAGAGTCATCTTCCTCCCGGCGGCTCCAACCTTTAGCGCCAGCAAACCTAGTTTACGGACCGGACCCCTTTCCCCTGGCCATTGCTTAATTAGCTGCCTTAGCTCCTCTCACTCCCACCTGCCGCAATATCTCAAATCTCTGGTTTTCTTCCAGCCCCGGAGTTTATTTCCTTCCCTCCCCCACTCCAGATCTTGTCCTTTTCATGCCTACTCGGCTGCAGTCTTCATCCATCTCCCTTTTAGCATTTCTTGGGGTGGAAAATGCTGGAGAAATAGCCTTGAAGTATTAGAGATAAAAAGTGTGTGTATTCGTTTTATAACATGCGTATGAAATGGATTTCGGCCAAGGTTCTGAAGCCACGATGTGATTTTCAAGCTGCAATCCAGGAGCTAGAAGGATAAAAACAGAAAAATACAGCCCCCTCCCCAAACTCCCCAAACCACCCAATTAGAGACCTCCGTGATGGATGTCGCCTGGTATCCTCAGCTCCTTGATTAGTTTTCATTGTTAATGCTTAATTGTGAAACTTTTTCATTCGTTTATCCTCATAGAGGGTCACTGGGAGGTTGGGGGGCAAGACTGAACCAGTATTTGTGGTGCATAAATGTGTACTTTACCCTTGACAGACACCGGAAGAAATAGAAAGATTGACAGTCGATGAAGACCTCAGTGATATTGAAAGGGCTGTTTATCTGCTCAGGTATTTCCTAGTCTTTCTGTGAAATTGCTCTTTTTTTTTTCCCTGTGGCAGTAGAGATGAATGCTTTCTAAAATGTATGTTCGCGTTATGTTCAGATTTACTTAGCCACTTGAACAGAGTACTTTTGTGTGCATAGTACTTAACTATATTATAAATTAGATTTGGCTATGGACTTATGACTTTGGGAATTTAAATAAAATACCTAATTTATAGAATGTTGCTTGGAGGAGCAAGAGCAGATGGTTGGAGTTGAACCTCATCCTTTTTTTCTTTTCTGGCTTTGGTTTTTCTCGCGTAAGATTCAGTAAGTTTACATGAGACTTGAGTATACAGTGATTAGTTTTAAGTTCATTGTAGAGTAGGAACATTATATGGGATCTACTATACGGAAAAAAATCCACAAATATGGTAGTTCATTTCGCTGTTCAGGATATCCTGTTTGTATTACTTTTGCTGTGCAAGCTTTATGATTTTGTCTGAGGGGTTTTAGAAACTTAGTTGAGCCTGCTGTCATTTCAATTTCAAACCATCTCACAGGCTCTACAGAATTGCTTAAGGCAAATGGTTATTGCAAATATTTACAAGATTTTTCTGAACTATTTAAAACATTGTCTTGTAGATTGAGCATCTTAAAAACGAATACAGTGAACATTAATGATGTTTTAATTAATTGATTAAAATCCTTTAGAAACAAATTTCCTACAGCATTTTGCGTATATTTAAAATTGTTCATTAGCTTACACAACATATTTTTCCCTTTTGGCAAATTAGTCACTCTTTTTTTTTTTCCAGAATCAGGTTTTGAAAACTGATGTAATTTACCTCCTAGGATATTTGTCATCCTTGTTTCCTTAGTTCAGCGCCAGTTTCAGGTACTGGCAAGTTTCTTGTTCTCCTTTCTTGTTTACAGATCATGTTCCAGTCCCATGTTACTCATTGAATGATTCTGTAAAAAAAAAAAAAAAATCCCTCTCCAGGTCTTCAATTTTCTTAATTACTTTTTTAGCCTACTAAAAGTGGCATCATGAGTTTCTGTTGTAACTTTAGTCAGAATATCAGCATATTTACCATGTAGACCATTCCCTCTGATAATTGTATCATTTAGAAATGTTTCTGCATCTAGACTTTATGTTGATGTTATTTTCCCCCCTCTTTGGGGTATCTGTGGTAGCATGCTCTCATCATTTCTACCTATTTACTTCAAAGAAAACTTCTATTTATGTATGAATTCAACGGTATGTGTTTTGGGTGTTTACTTAGAGAATAATCCAACTTTTAACCCATTTTCATATTGTGTTATATTTGGAATACTTTATTCCTTAATAATTAACATGTTTATTATGGTGAACAATAATTGTCAACATTTGCCTTTTCCCACAGTTCTTTTACTCAAAGTAGGTAGAAAATTGATGAAAGTGTGGAAAATGTGTTTTAATCTACAACAGTTAATGATTTGAAATAAACTCCTGTTTATTCCTACTGAATTCTTTTCTTTAGTATAAACACTGGCTTAGAATTAGGAAATGGAGAGTCTTGCTCTATTTACTTGTGATAGAAGACACCGTATTCTAGATATCAGTGATAAGGCTTCTTTTTTAGGAAAGCTTTTTTGTTTTCTATTTTGCTTTTATTGTTTGTTAGCAAACCAGGTTGTCTGAGTTGTCTTTATTTCTCAGACTCAACATAAGTTTCGCTCAGTTCTGGAATTTACAAAGCCCTTAAAGAGACAGATGGGCCCTCTCATTCTTGGACAAGAGAATTTTAAAAGAGATTCAATATCTCCTTTAGTTTCTTGTGGCTCACCTACCTTGAAGGAGGTTTGCAAGGTGACTCACAAGGGGAACACTGGTTTGGTTGTGTATGGGTTCTCCAACTGAGTTCTTCTTTTGTATCCCTACCATCTTACCACCTCCTGGGGGAATGTGGGATTTCACCTTAGTCCAGCTTTGGGAGGGATGATGCCAAGAATGCCTGAAAGGGTCTTTCTTCCCTGGGATTCAGGGGAGGGGACAGGATTGTTTCATAGAGATGTTCTGAACTTTGCCTCTGTTTAGGCCTCATCTTCTCTCATGTATTGAGCCTGCTATTGTAGATGTAATTTATTCCTTTTTTTCTAGTTTGTACTTTGCTGAGTCCTTTTTTCCGTCTGTCAGTGATTTTCAGGTTTATTTTTGAGCACTTTACCTTTTCCTCTGCATTGAATATTATATAAATGTATAATATATAACATGTTATATATATTTTTTCTCTCTGCTTTTATGTGTCAGGTTTGTTTCTTTAGTTCTTTTATTTTGTGTATTGAAACTATTTTGGAGTATTATGTTAAATTAGCATTCAAAGTCAGATGTGTAAGCATCAGTAAGCAATGCTTTATATTAGTGGGGTTCTGATAGCATTTAGATTGAATCCAGTATCTGAAAAAAGCATTTTATATATAGAGTACTGTCATCGATAAAAAACAAATTATACTGTTCATTATCTTACCCTGAAATATGACATGTCATTTATTAATGACGTTTTCACAATTAAGTTTAGAATATTACAGTCTTCAAAGATTTGACACAGATGAATTTGTGGTTTTGCATACGTACGATACTGATACACCCATCTGTGGCATTTAGCACTGAAGCAAAACAACTTTCCTAATAGTCACAGCTTGTGTCTTAGTCAAAATCATATCATATCTTTTTCCTGTTTTTTCTCTTCTTTGTGATTTTGCATATATTTTTGGAATGTACTTAAAACATGTGAGTGATTTTATTATAGAAGAATCCTAAGTATGTATACTGTGCTTTCATTAGGTAAATCTTTACTTGTATATTTCTGATTGCCTACCAGATAAAGTGTAGACCCTGAAGGCTGGCATTCAGAATACTCCATAGGTGACTCTATCTTAGCTGTGCAATGTGATGTCCCACCAGTCCCTCACTTTTAAAAATGGCTTTATTGAGATATAATTCATAGTCCTTGTAGTTCACCCATTTAAACTGTACAGTTAAGTGAGTTTTAGTATATTCACAGAATTGTGCAACCATCACTGCAATCAATTTTAGAACATTTTCATCACCCCCAAAAGAAACCTTGTACTATTAGCAGTTACTCCTCAATACCAACCCTCTCAGCCTTTGGGAACCACTATTCTGCTTTCTGTATCTATGGATTTGCCTATTCTGGACATTCCTAAACATGGAATCATACAGTATATGGCCTTTTGTGACTGACTTCTTTCACTTAGCATAATGTGTTCAAGGTTCACCCATGTTGTAGCAGGTATCAGTAGTTTATTCCTTTTTATTGCAGTGTAGTATTCTACTGTATGGATATAGCGCTTTTGTTTAGCCATTCATCAGTTGATGGATATTGGGTTGTTTCCACTTAATTCTTCACTTTTTGATTCAGTCATGCTGGCCTTTTCACTGTTACTCAGTTTCATTGTGTTTATCCTTAACTTTTGCTTTTCCTCATCCTGGAGTACTCTTTGAATATATCCCTATCCAACATACACCATCTCTAGGATCCCGCTGTAATCTTACATCTTTCATAAAGTCTTCTCTAACTGCTTAAACCACATGGATCCCAGGCTTCTTTGAGCTCCGTTATCACTTAGTGGCGCTTTCTTCAATTGGCCATTAATCACTGATTTACATTCCTTAACTGTGTGTGCATGTTTTCTTCAGTAGATTGTAAGGTCCTGGAGGACAAGCTTTTAGAGGACAAGGGCAAGCTTTCTTGTTGTTGTTCTTTCTTGTTCTTCGCTGTGATATAAATATATGCCTCTTAATGGAATAAAGCGTATTTAAGATGACCATACTGCCAGATGAATTAAGGAACTTCTGATATTTTTGATTTTAGGTATTATGAGTCATATCTTGTTCCACAATTTATTATCTATGTGACAGTGGTGAAGTTAGTTATGGTTTTCGAGCCCTGCTTTTCATTTGTAAAGTGGAAATAATCATTCCCTTTTCCCAGTGTGGTTGAAGCACCTGGCACATAATAGGCATCCCGTTACTGTTAATTCCCTTCTGTCTCCTTTTCCCTTTCCCTACTTCCTTGCTACTTAGGTGCTCAAGTTACATTTAAAACTTTAAAAGAGGATAATGGTATTAATTTTGCCTTCCAATAATTTAATAAACAAAGTATACCAACTGAAGTTTGTGATAGATATCCATTAACTTCATTTGCTAACAGTATTTATCAGAAATTAGAATCTTCACAAATCATAATTAAGCATTTTTAACTGAGTAATAGTAAGGTCAGCCTGTTGATTTATATTTTCTTACCAAATGACCCTAAGTAATATTTGCTATTATGCATTAAATGTATTGATTGGTTAATGTACTGAGACTAGCTTTTATGTTGCTTACTTTTAAAGTCACTTGTGACTTTAAAAATATTTTTCACTTTGTGCTGTGACTTTTAAAGCATTTTGAACTTTGCTTTCCCAGGACAGTCAGATAAAGAGCTTTGCTTTTTTTTTTTTTTTTTCTTTTTTCTTTTTTAAAGACAGGGTCTCACTGTGTTTCCCAGGCTGGAGTGCAGTGGCTATTCACAGGCACGGTCACAGTGCTCTAACTCCTGGGCTAAAATGATCCTCCCACCTCAGCTTTCTGAATAGCTGGGACTACAGAAGGCACACACCACCTCCACAGCCACTGCCCCCGATCATAAAGTGCATCTTTAATTGGAACTTTTTTTTTTTAACTTTCTCTTCCTATTTTTTAAAGAGTAAGTGCTCCCCCTAGTGATATGAAAGAGTGAGATTTCTGCAGTCAAATCAGTGGAAATAAACAAGTGTTGTACCATGTGAGAACTCTGGCGTACTTCTTCTTGGGTTCAAGACTAGGATAGGGTAGCAATGAGACAGTAAGGAAGAACTCCAGTGATTAAAGCTTTGCTACCCACCTAGCTTTTGGTTGTTTTTCTTTTAAAATACCTATCTTATTTGCTATCCCAAAGTGGAAAGTTGTGTGAAAAACTCCTTTGAATGCCCTCCTTTTTATGACGTGTGTCCCCACATTTACTTTCATTATTGTCTTGATTTCTGTTTTTGATGCTTGCTTCCTTTCAGTATTGTTTTAGTGAGGCATGGTTTGTGTGTGTGTGTATGTGTGTGTGTGAGAGAGAGAAAGAGAGAGGAAGAGAGAGAGATCACATTTGTGTTGTGCATGCATGTGTATATGTGTATATAGGTGGTCTTGAGTGACCAGTATTGCTTGCTCAGTTTTCTTTAGTGATACACAGGAGAGGACTTTTGCATTCTTCACAATTAAGATAGATAGTTGGTTAGTTAATACAAACAATTGGCTAGAATCATAAAATCATAAATGTTACATATTTTCAACATCACATTTTAATGTAAACTATAAATATATTTTCATTTGCCAATCTTTTGATGTGAAGTCATGATCTTTTCTTTGAGTATGGGTCTGCTGATTAAAGTTTGAAATTCTCCTTCTTTCATAAATCACCCCATAATGCATTTACAATATCAAGTTCAGTTTTCTTTAAAGTTGAACAAGAATTTAAATTTGCTTATGAAGCAGTCTGAAAGCATGGTTCTAGGTTTTTATGATTTTCTACTTGTGTTTTAAAAGTTTTGTTCTTCCATACTTTAATAGCAATTTTCTTTGACAACTTATGTTTATTGAATTTAGTTTTTCTAAAACTTTTAACTTAATTTGATAGAAACAAATATATGTGTTCATATATTTAGGTAATATTTAATTAAATTATGTAATTGCAACAGCAAGTGAAATTTGAAATAAACTAGTTTGAGAACATACTTAGCTGACTCTTAATTACAACTCAATTAGTGAGAGTGGAATTCTGTGGGCTTTCCAGAGAGTAGCCTATTAGCGACGAGCTTTCAGCTTGCAGTTGCAAGGGAGTAGAGAGTATTGCTTAATCAGGTCTTTTAACATCTTGTCACATCTCAAACACCTTTGTTTGAGAGAGATACATACCATCTCCTTTCCAAGTGTGCTCTGTGATGATCTTGCTTCATTCTTGATATTCCTCTCCTGTCTCTCTGTTGTATTTGTTCCCATGGTCTGGTTTGTTCTTTGTTTGCCTTTATAGATTTAAAAAAGTAATGAATTTGGAATATCAGTTAAAGAAGTACTTTCATAAGCTTATATTTTATTTTTTAACATGAACTTTGAATGTATGCAGAAATGTGCACAAATCATAATACAGCTTGTTGAATTTTCACAAGTGAACACACCCATGTACCCAGTATCCAGATTAAAGCATAGAACATTATCATGTTAGCTTAGTAGCTTCCTTTGTATTCCTGTCCCAGTGCCCTGTACTTCCTGCAAAGGGTAGCTACTCTACTGACTTCTAACACTATACATTGATTTACCTGATTTTGCACTTTATATAGTAGGAAGCACTCTGTGTACCTTTTGTGTATAGCTGCTTTTGCTCAATATTTTAAAAAAGAGATTTATCCATATTGTTGCATGGAGCAACAGATTGTTCATTCTCATTGCTGTATACTATTCCATTATGTGAATATACCACAATTTATTCATTCCACTGCTGATGGACATTTGGCTTAGTTTTCAGTTTGGGGCTTTTATGAATAATGCTGTTATAATCATTCATGTACAAGTCTCTTGGTGAATACATGTGTGCATTTCTTTTAGGTATCATTATAGAAGCCGAATTGTTGGTCATAGCATATGCCTATGTCCAGCTTAAAAGATATTGCTAAACAGTTTTCCAGTGTGCTTTGACCAGTTTGTACTTCTGCCAGCAGTGTCTGAGTGGTCCCAGCCTACATATTTTTAGGAAACAAAAGTGACAAACTTCTAGTACATAATTTCTAGCATATCAATAATGAACTTCCTAGTTAATAGCCTTTAGATGTTTCGTTTCTCTGTGCATGACTTACACCATCTAACTTTTTTTCTTTCCCTACAAGAAGGGGAGTTCTATAAGGTTTTACTTGGCTACACAGTTGGTTAGAAGACTCTCAGTTATTAGATTGTCTCTTAGGAGATGAGGCATGTTGTGTGATTAGTTTTTCTTAGAAAAAGAGAAACAAAGTGGACATTGGAGTCTACCTGCTTATGGGAGTACTATTCTCAGTCCCTGTGCTTTTAATGATTCTAAGAGGTCCTCATTAAAAAAATTGCCCACGTTGTCATCCTCTGTGAAGATGATGTACAAATGACTTGCCTTTCTACATGGAAATTGCAGGCATCTTCATTTGTATTTTTTAGGACAGAGGGATCACTGTTTAATATATTAAGAGCAGTATATAATGGATTCCAGCTGTATACCTTCCATTATTGCTAAGGCCAAATTACTGAAGTCTTTGGCAAACCTTGAATTCCCTGTTTTGGAAAAGTACTAGGTCTGTGAATATAAAGGGTTTGGAGATTGTTTCCCATCTCTGTTTCCTTGTCTTTTGTTATGAGAACAACCATGGGAGGCATCTGTGTCTTTTTTCCTACTTACCAAACACTCAGAAAGGTTTCTTTGTGACATCTGTAGAAAGCAGAATGCTCTCATGGGATCTATAGGAAAAGCTTGAAAATAAAAAGTGAAATATTTTCATCAATGTAAAAGTGACCCATATAATGTCATTGAAAAGACCTCTGAAAGCGTAATAACATAATGTGATGTGAGAGAATTGAGCAAAGTTTTCATCTTGTAAGCATAGTGTTTTATTACTTTAAAAAAGCCTATACAATTCTGTAGTACAAAATAATTTCATAATATAGAATAATAAAATACATTAAAATTAATCTATAAAATAATATATAAAGCAATATAAAATAAATGAGTATACATATTTGAATAAAGAATGTGTCAAGTTATGTAACTATCAATGTAATCATATTATAACATATGTATATCATAAGTGTATATGCATGTGTGTGTATATGTTTATTTTCATGAGCAATTAATTCATCCCAACGCTCCCTCTTGAGAAGTAGCTAAGTGAGACACAGGGACATAGGAAGATTGAGTTCTATCATAAATTATAACTAATTAGTTCCCAGTAAAAAGTGGGAGTTGTACTGCTTGGTTCCCAGTCTTGTAATGTTGAATTGTGCAGTAGTTTCTTAGTATTGACATTAAGAATTAGAGGGCTCACCATACCAAGTGGTAAAATTCATAGCTTTCTTTTTTTTTTGAGACACGGTCTTGCTCTGTTCCCAGGCTGGAGTGCAGTGGTGCGATCACAGCTCACAATAACCTTGAACTTCTGGGCTCAAGTGTTCCTCCTGCCTCAACCTCCTGAGTAGCTGAGACTACAGGCATTAGCCACCATGCCTAGCTAATTAAGTTTTTTTTGTAGAGTTAGGGGTCTTGCTCTATTGCCCAGTCTTGTCTCGAACTCCTGGCCTCAAGTGATCCACCTGCCTCAACCCCGCAAGGTGCTGGGATTATAGGTATGAGTCACCAGGCCTGTCTTCCTTCTTAAAATTAAGATTGCATGAAGGGAATTAAAGCACTGAATAAGGTCCAATGAACTTTTAAATCTGTACGTCTTTCAGTTTGATATTTTGGGTATTATAGTGTCTTTCATTGACTATGTTGGCTATCAAATGTGGAAAGCATAGAGAAAGTGTTTAGGCTTAGTTCTTCATAGTCATCACTTTTGGCTTATCCTTATACTGGTATAATATTGGTATATGGTAATCATGTTAGTAATAATTACAAAATCTATTATACCCTTAGAATGTAATTTTCCCTCCAATCAGAAATGTTAATAATGGAAAAGATTTGTAATGCAACTAATAGTTGCTTTACAGTATCTTATTAATTTAGGTTAAAACATATATGAGTACTTATGTGCTAGGCATCTCCTGGGGAATGAAGGTCATTATACTAGCAGATACTTGTATTCAAGGAGATAGTTTAAGGAAGCAAATGCATTTTTCTTAAATTTCAGTAGAATAGTGGTTATCCCCAATTAACAGGTACTGGGAGTCAGTGTGTTGTATTGGAAATAGTTTAAGACAGACCCAGATTTATTCTTGGAGGCTGAGGCTTGCTCATTTACTTACTGAGAGACCTTGGGTAAGTTGCTTATCTTCTGTGAGCCCAAGTCCCCTAATCTAAAATGGGAATACATAGGCTGGGCATAGTGGCTTTCACGCTTGTAATCCCAGCAGTTTGAGAGGTCAAGGCAGGAAGATCAGTTGAGCCCAGGAATTCGAGACTAGCCTGGGCAATATAGCGAGACCCTGTCTCTACAAAAAAATTTAAGAAATTATCCAGGAATGGTGGCTTGTGCCTGTTTTTTGGCTACCTGGGAGGCTGAGGTGGGAGGATCGCTTGCGCTCAGGAGTTTGAGGCTGCAGGAAGCCACGAGTGTGCCACTGAACTCCAGCCTGGGCAACAGTGTGAGACCCTGTCTCAAAACAAACAAACAAAAAAAAATAAAATGAAAATAATAATATCTTCATTGCAGGATTGTTGAGAAGATTAGTGGAAATGTATGTATAGGGCACAGTGCTTGGTACAGAGTAGTGTTCAGTAAAGGATAGTTGTTGCTGCCCTTTTAAATCATCTGTTTGGGATTAGGAACATATTTTACTTTGGATATATAGGAAACATCCCATTTGGAAACATCCCATTTAGAAACTTCTTGTGTTACAAAGTTTCCTCTCTAGATCAGTTTTCTAGATTGGGCACCAAATTTCCCCATGTCCATTTTTGGAAAATAACTTTATTGAAGTATAATTTAAATAAACTAAGTTTATAGTTTGATGAGTTTTGACAAATGGGTACACCTGTATAACTAGCACAAAATATAGAACATCTTCATCACCCCCACAAAAGCCACTGGTATCTCTTTGCAGTTAATGCCACACCCTAACTCTAAGCAACCATTAATCTGCTTTTTGTCACTGTGGAATAATTTTGCCTGTTCTGGAATCTAGCCATAGTTTTTTATATCTCTTGGATAAATGCCTAAGAATGTTTGTTGGGTCATATGCTGACTATATATTTTTTTCATTTTTTGAAGCTTTTTGAGGTATAATTCACATCCAATAAATCACACGTATTTAAACCATGTAATTTAATGATTTTTGACATATGTATACATGATTCAGATATTGAACATATCCGTCACTCCCAAAAGCTACTTGTGTGCTTGGATTATCTCTCTCTCCCTCCCGTGAGCCCCTTCCATTCCAGGCAACCACTGATGTGCTTTCCGTTACTATAAATTAGTTTCCAATTTCTAGAATTTTATAGAAATGGATCATACAGTCTACTCTTTTGTCTGGCTTCTTTCAATCTAATTATTTTGTAGTTTATCTTTGATGTTGCCTATATCGTTAATTTACTGCTTTTTATTATTGATGATTATTCCGTTTAATGGGTATAACACATCTTGTTTATCCATTCATCAGTTGATGGACATCTGGGTAATTTTCAGTTTTCAGCTATTACAAACTTAGTGACTATACACATTCATTTATAAATCTTTATGTAGACATGTGCTTTCCTTCCTCTCTGGTAAACATCGAATTGCTGGACCATATAGTAAATATATGTTTATACCTTTAAGAAACTGCTAAACTGTTTCTAAGGTGATAGTACCATTTTACATTTCCACCAGCAGTATATGAGCGTTTGAGTTGCTCCTTATACTCTATAACACTTGATATGATCAGTCTTTTTAATTTTAAGTCATTCTAGTGGTGTGTAGTGTTATTTCATTGTGTTTATGATTTGTTCTATTGATTACAGAGAGTATTGAAGTCTCCAACTGTAATTGCAGGTTTGTCTAGTCCTCCTTTAAAATATATAATTTTTTACTAGTAGTTTAGTATTTTGAAACTGTGTGGTGAAATGCACATAAAATTAGGATTATTATATTTTCTTGAATTGACCCCTTTATCATTATGTAATATTTATTCTTTGAAATATACTTTGTTAGGCCAGGCGTGGTGGCTCACACCTGCAATCCCAGCACTTTGGGAGTCCGAGGTGGGCAGATCACAAGGCAGGAGTTTGAGACCAGCCTGGCCAACATGGTGAAACCCTGTCTCTACTAAAAATACAAAAATTACCTGGGTGTGTTGGTGGGCACCTGTAATCCCAGCTACTCGGGAGGCTGAGGCAAGAGAATTGCCCGGGAGGCGGAGGTTGCAGTGAGCCAAGATCGCGCCACTGTACTCCAGCCTGGATGACAGAGCAAGACTCTGTCTCGGAAAAAAAAGAAAAAAAATATGTTGTTCTGAAATCTACTTTAATATTCACATATTCATTCCAGCTTTCTTTTGGCTAGCGTTTACAAAGTATATCTTTTTCTGTCCTTTTAATTAATTTTTTAAATTTCAGAATAATTTTAAATTTTCACAAACATTGCAAAGTTAGTATAGAAAGTTCCTATATATCTTCCACCAGTGTCCCCTAATGCTAACATGTTATTAATACATAATCATGGTACATCTTTCAAAAATTCAGAAATTAACATTGATACATCACTCTAAACTAAACTTCAGACTTTAGTTGGATTTCACTAGTTTTTTCACTTTTTTTTTTTTTTCTGTTTCAAGATCAACTCCAGGAAACTGCATTATATTTAGTTGTCATGTCTCCTTAGTCTTCTCTTGGCTGTGACACTTTCTTAACTTTTCCTTATTTTTCATGATCTTGATAGTTTTGAAGAATACTGGTCAGGTATTTCATAGACTGTCCCTCAAGTTGGGTTTGTGTGATGTTATTTCTCATCATTAGATTGGGGTTATGTGTTTTTAGGAAGAGTACCATGGTGGTGAAATGCCTTTCTTATTTCATCATATCAGGGGGTTCATGCTATCACCATGGATTTATCATCAGTTATGTTAATTTAGGTCATTCAGTTAAGGAAATACCTGCCAGGTTTCTCCACTGTGGGAGTGGTGAGAGATGACTTCCAGCCTTTCCTCATCTTAGGAGAAAGCATTCTATCTCTTACCATTAACTATATATAATGTGGTTGTACTTTTTTTTATAGATACCATTAGGTTAAGTTTCCTCTATTCCTAATTTGCTAAGTTTTATCATGAATGGGTATTGAATCTTGTAGAATTTTTTTTCTGTATCTATTGATATGGTATATGGCTTTTCTTATTTTGTCTTTTAGTATAGTGAAGTACGTTGATTAATTTTTGAATGATGAACCAACCTCTCATTCTTGGAATAAATCCTACTTGTTCATTATGTATTAGTCTTTTTATATGTTTCTAGACTCTATTTGCTAATATTTTGTGGAGGATTTTGTCATTTATATTAATGAGAGGATTAATCTTCAGTTTTCTTATAATGTCTTATTTTGATTGTATTTTATGAAGATGACCCTACAATCAAAATGCCTTGTATTCTGTTACACTGCTTAGTTTCTTCATTATTACTACATAAATAGCATATGGACCTAGTCTTTGGACAACATATTGAAATCTTGACAGGGATATGTATATCTTGCCTAAAATATATATATGTGTGTATACACACACACACACACACACACTTATATAAACATTTATATCTTGATATAGTACCTAAATTATTTGCTGTTGAATTACATATGTTGTAATTAATAATTATATTTCCTTAGACATTTGTATAGTTGAAATTTGCTAAGAGAGTAGATCTTAAGTGTTCTCACCACAAAAAGTCAGTATGTGAGGTGATGGACATGTTGATTAGCTTTACTGTAGTAATCATTTTACAATGTATACATATAGCAAAATATCATAATCACTTTGTAGCCTGTAAATACATAATTTATTTTTTCTCAATTTACAATTAAAAAGGGTTAAAAAATCCCATCACATTGTATATCTTGAATATGCAGCATTTTTGTCAGTTATGCCTCAATAAAACTCAAAAAATTATTTTAGAATAACTAGAGGACTGATAATTCATATATTGTTGAATGATAAGTATGTCTAAAACAATTACCATAAGAGAAATCAGGGAGAAAATTGACTTTTTTTCTCTTAGAGAAGAAAATATACATATGTAAAATTTATTTAAATGAATAGTTATTTAGGAACCCATGAGAGAGATTATAGGATCAATAGTTTTTAAAAATTTGCTCTTGCTTTGTGGAGATGACATTTTGACCCTGATAGTAACTAGCTGGTTGACCTAAGTTCCATAATCTCTGTAGATGTTGGTTTCTTCATTGTCACAATGTGAAGGAGATGTATTTTATTTCCAAGACCCCCTTTTAGTTTGAACATTTCATTGTATTCTATCTTATCCTGTCCTTATTATTAGAGAAAAGAAATAATTATTTCACGTAGCTTTTACAGATTTATTTTGGATTGACTGATGAGTTTTTAAATATTATAATTGATTTGTTTGTATTACATTTCTTCTGATTCAGTGCCCCATTTACAGTGATAATCAGTCAAATGAACAGACAGGAGCCACTGTGTATTATTTGGGACTCTCTTTCTGGGTCAGATTTTACACTCTGGATTTCAGTCATCATTTCCATGGCATGATTTCCAAATGTGGCTGTAGCCTTGGCCTTTCCTTCTCAACTTTGGATCATTTCTGTTTGCTGGGCACCTCCACCAGGGTGTCTCCACCAGAATGTCTTGCTGGCTTTTCAAACTCAATGTGCTCGAAACTGCATTTATCACTTTTTATCTAAATATGCCTCTGCTTGTTATTGAAGCCTGACCATCTTTCTATATCATACTGGAGGGAAACCTGGGAGTAATTTTATACTCTTTTTCTCTCAGTACTCTTGACAGTCTTTATTGTCTGACACATTCTGTGCTAGGCATAAAGCATTATTGGATTGTGTTGGAGAATCCAGAACCAGTGCCTGCCACCCAGCAGTTCCTGAATGATTGAACATGTCACTTTACCTATTTAGGTTAGTTAATTGGGTCTCTTCCCCTTCCTGTAATACTTGTCACCCCTTCTTCCTGTAGGTGCCAGGGATTTGGCTTGCTTTTATCTTTTTTTTTTTTTTTTTGAGATAGGGTCTTGCTATATTGCCCAGCTGGTCTCAAACTCCTGGCCTCAAGCAATCCTCCTGACTTAGCCTCTCTAGTAGCTGGGATTACAGGCAGTGTGCCACCACACCTGGTTTGTTTGTTTGTTTATTTTTAATAGCTGTCGGCTACTATTCTGTTTTCTGAGTTTGTCTTACTGGCTGGGTTGGCAGTATGTTATCTTAGCTAGCCCTTTTCCCCTGCTATGTCTTAACATATCTATATATTTTTAAAAAGTATTTTAGGCTGGGATGGTGGCTCACGCCTGTAATCCTGGCACTCTGGGAGGCAGAGGTGCGTGGATCACTTGAGGTCAGGAGTTTGAGACCAGCCTGGCCAATATAGTGAAACCCTGTCTTTACTAAAAAATTAGCCAGGTGTGGTGGCATGTGCCTGTAGCCCCAGCTACTCAGGAGGCTGAGGCAGGAGAATTGCTTGACCCCGGGAGGCAGAGGTTGCAGTGAGCCAAGATTGTGTCATTGCACTTAAGCCTGGGCGATGCAGGGAGACTCTGTCTCAAAAACATAAATAAATAAATAAATAAAATAGAAAGTATTTTAAAGGAATTTTTACTGCTATTTGTTAATGAGGAAATAGAAAGGCTGGTTAAAAAAATTAACAGGAGGGAGCTTACAATGTTCCCAGAACTCTTCCAAGTTTATGTAGTTATTCCTGAACTAATGTTTTGCATACCTTTCAATATTCCTGCTATAGCTCATATATTTAGGACAGACTTTGATAATATTCCCTTTTACTCTATGCAAAATACTGTAGAGCAGTGATTTCCAACTTTTTTTTTTTTTTTTTTACTATGACCTTATCATGTAAGGAATACATTTCAAACTGTGACCCTACATATACAGACACGTTTGTGTGCATGTGTATTAATATATATAACTGAAACTAAAATTTAACAATTATTCTTCCATGTATAATACAATAAAACATATCAAAGTTAATATCAAATATAATCTTTGTATTGCAGTATAATATGGAACAAATCCAAGATAAACAATACAAAAAACCAAGGATTTATTAATGCCACAGGTGTACTTGCACCTTAATAAGTTCTTTTCACTCCAGAACAATTGGGAGTCATACACATCTTGTTATACTGTTTTGAAATGTGCTGTGGGGTGTGAGGAGAAAGGGAAGGTTGAAATAATTCTAAACTGTATCCTAAGGAATCAGAGGGCTGTTTGTACCCTCGTTGGTATAAAGAGGGAGGGGAAAAATAAGCTCATCTGTTTTTTTCAGGCAAATTTTGAGCCTTTATTTATTTTTTCGTATAAGTTGACATGTAATAATTGTATGTATTTATGGGATACAGAGCATATTTCAATACATGTATGCAGTGTGTAATGATCAAATCAGAGTAGTTAGCATTCATCACCTTGAACATTTATCATTCCTTTGTGTTGTGAACATTCAGAATTCTCTCTTCTAGCTATTTGAAAATATACACTAAATTGTTGTTAATCGTATTCACCTTACACTGGTACAGAACAGCAGAACTTATTCCTCCTATCTTGCTGTATAAATTGTTGAAGAGCCACTCAAAAGGCAATGTTCTCTATATCATTGATGATAAAGGTTTAATCTAAAGAGGAGTTTATCTCTTCGCAAGGAACATGAAACTTTCGTATACTGTTTTGACATGGCATTGATAATAAAGGATACATAGTGGACTTTATTAGTAAAATACCTTATTGTAACATAAATATTAAATCATGAACATAACTCTTACAAAATTATCAACTTAGAAATCCTTTTAGGCTGGCATTTCAGCCAGTTCTTATGATGGGACTATGACCTGAGATGGTATGATGGCTATAGGCTATGGACTGAGAAATCATAGGTTGGAATACTGGCTCTAATCTTTACTAGTCACATGACTTTGGGTGAATCCCATTTTTTTTTTCTGAGCATCAGTAAGGATAGAAATATACCGCTCATATATTGTGATGATTAATGTGATTATGTATGTAAAGTGCCTTGTATAGCACATAGTAGGCCCTTAAATGTTAACTTTTCTGTTACTCTTTCTTTGGTCCTACTAAAAAATATTATTTGTTTCTCTATGGTCTTAAGCATGAAGACTATAATCAGGTTTGAATGGTTTTCTACATAAACCTTTTAAGGCAATGTTTTAAAGATTTAACATTATTAAGAATTTCATTTTACAGGACTAACATATGGAAATATGCTATATTTGAAAAATTACTGATGTTAGGGATTGGTATTCAATATCTTCTGCTTAAGCTTCTTGTGTCCCTCTATCAGTCATCTTTGCCTTACAAGAAGGTTTTGTCTTTCTTGGAAGGTTAATTCTCTAAGGTAATCATTTAATTTATTTTGTTCTATTCATTAAAACAAACTGTTTAATAATTTAATTTGAGTAAGGAAATAATTAACTATCAACTATGTAAAGTTTAGTTTTTATTGTGAACTCAAAGCAAGGCTTTGTGGCATCTGCTTTATTGTTATAAATTCAAGCACAGTATCAGCAGCTTATGAGTTATATTTTGGATTTTAAGTGAGAGCTGCTAGGAGTAGGATCACTGGCTCTCTATAACTACAAACATTTGATATCCTGCACATAGTTGAACAGTAGCAAAGCTGGAGTTCTCAGATATAGTACTGACTGATTATGTCACCTCATCATTTTTGGATAGCATCTGCTCATCTCCTCTCTCTTGTCTAAGTGGTTTAGGATTAAATAAATTATGAGGGTGTCCAGGCTAGGAAAAGAGGACTTTGTGCTATGTAGTCAAAATTTTTAGTGTGTGAATCTATCTTCCTTATTAGATTTTAAGTTCTTAGAGGTAGGAGCAAGGTACAAGAATAGATGAAGATAATATTGTTAGTACCTGGATTTATTCTAACATGTGGCTTATTCTTTGTGGAGAAGGGCAAGGATTTCATAAACTAGCACAGGTAGCCTCATTTTGAGAGATCAAAGATGTTTCTGAAAATGCTTTAGGCAATATCATAAACTAAGAATTTCTGGTTCCTTTCTTGATTGCAACAAATTGGTTATCATTTTGTGTTTTTGTCTAGCATCATTGATCATTGAGGACAAACTTTTTTTTTTAACCATATGTTTTTTAAAAGCATTAAGCAGCATAGTTACACAGTTTTCTCTAGCAGTGCTGCATAGCTTAGGAGCAGGAGTGGGATAGGAAAAGCTGATAGATGTGTTTGGTATTGTCTGGATGCACAGTTTGGACAAGAGTCAGTGTAGTATAGTGGTTGGTATGAGTTTTGGAGTAGTACAGGCTGCATAACTTTAGGCAAGTACCTTAATTTCTCTAAGCTCTAATTTCCCCATCTACAACATGGGATAATAATAATATCTACCTACCTTATAAAATTAGTATGATAATTAAATAAGATGAGTGCAAGTAAGGTGCTTATTTATTAGCACAATGCCTGGCTTATAGTATATTAGATGCTATTTTTATTTTGTTGTGATTAGAAGGAGGTTATTAAAGTAAGGTTATTGGCGAGAATCTAATTGAAATAATAGGGAGGTTCAGGCTGGCAAGGAGGAAAGTGAAACTAGGAAGAATGTTAGGTACTGGAGAATAAGAAGGTTAATAGGTTAGAAATGTGATGAGGGTGAAATGTAGGCTCAGCAATAGAAAAGTAGAAAAATAAGAGTTAATGGCCAATAAGTGAGATCACAGCTTGAGATTCTAGAGATGGAATATTTCCAGATAATATCCAGCCTTTGACAAAAGGAATGGGTTGCTGATATGAAGTGAAAATGAATTCATTTTAACAAATATTTATGAAGCCTTTACCGTGTGCTGCTTTGCTAGGCATTGGGGAATGTCACATTTGGGTAAAACATCCTTGGATTACAGGAAATCAGAAACCAGCTGTTGGTCACTCACCTGAATGAAAAAGTTTACCATGACAATGGCAGAAGCTGGGACAACAAGAAAGACTATAAAACTTATTGTATCTAAGAATACTTCAGTGGATTGACTTGTTTTTCATTGGCGTAAGATTTTACTATAAATGGCTCTAAAATAGGTGCATCTCCCAGTAGGGATAAAATAATTAGTAACATTAATTTAGAGTTTAAAAGATAGGTGTCCTAAATTCATTTATTTAACTAGTCTTGTTTTTTTCAGCTTTCCTTTTTAGCCACTAGTGTACAGATTAGATGATTAACCCAATTCTTTTTAGTTTTAGAGGAATGGTTTGTTGAGTGGGCTTGTGTTCATTTTGTTTCTGAGTAAGTATCCTAGAAAAGGAGCATGTCCCAAAGAATAGCACAACTGGGGCAAAAAGGAGCAGCTCAAGTTGTAACCATGATGATTGTTTCCTGTGCTGGCTTTTCAATAGGAAGTTGTAGATTTTAAAATCTGGGAAGCTGGGAAGCTTACTTTGAAACAAAAAGAATAATGTTGATCAAATATTTAAAAATTACATGTGTGATATAAAGCAGCAAGAAAGTGGAATCCTGTATGCCATTTTTTTGGGTTTCTTCTAGTCAGTGATGGTAGCATAGATCCACACATACTTGTTTTTTTTGTTTTCTTTTGTTTGTTTTTTTCTTAAGAGATAGAGTCTGGCTGTGCTGGTCAGGCTGGACTTGAATGCCTGGGCCTGAGCTGGAGTGATCTTCCTCTCTTAGTCTCTTGACTAGCTGGGACTACAGGCGCAGTACCCCACACCGGGCAATACTTGGTTTATTTATACTGATTATGACTAAAGTCAGCAGAACAAAACAACATGTTCACAGCCCCAAGAAATTCCCAGGCATGCAAGTTAAGAACTCCCATTTTAATGCAAGCCAAGTCTAGTCAGTGACCCTTTTGTCTGATACACAACCTTTTCACAAACTCCTTATACTTTTCTCTAATGTACATTTAAGTAGACTTACATGTTATTCCATCTCTGCTATTTTTTTTCCATATTACTTTTAACATCATTATGAAGAGCCAGTAGCCAGGACTAACAGAAGTTGTGAACATATGCAGTCTACTGTCAGATGGACCTTCCGCTTCATCTGGGCAAACTGCTACTGTGCACTTGGCTCATTTCACTCACATCTAAAAAATGTTAAGATTCTGCAGTCTCCTTTTCCTCTTTTTTGTTTTTGACTGTCCTTCTACCATAGTGACTCTCACTGTGTGATCCCCAGTAGTATCACCTGGAAACTTCTTAGAAACTTCTTAGAAATCAAGTTCCCAGGCCTAAACAAGACCAACTGAACCAGAATCTCTGGGGGTGGGACCCAGTTTTAACAAGCCCTGTACAAGTTGACTCCGACACATGCTGAAGTTTGAGAACCGCTGCTCTAGCATGTTGTAGTTACCAACCTGTATACATTTTCTTGATGTCACTGACTTAATATATTTCTGCTAAGCTCAACATATATGTTGAACTGTGGCCAGTAATTAATGTTGGTGGTTTCATGTGGCTCAACTAATATTTGCTTTGTCTAAACCAGGATTTCTTAGACATATTGTGTTGAGATATTGACATTCTTTGTTGTAGGCAGCTGTCTTGTGCATTGTAGGATGTTTAGTGTCATCTCTGGCTTCTACCTACTAGATTACAGTAGTATTTCCTAAATTATGATTAAAAAAAAATGTCCCTAGACCATGAGTAGAGGGGAGGGGAAGGGGGAGATCACTCCTAGTTGAGAACCACTAGCTAACCCAGTTTCTTTTCCTTCAAACTCATGATACCCAATGTACTACCCATAATATATCAGTTTTTCTCCCTGGGTAGGAAAAGGGCCAGATATAAATTAATTATAGAAATTAAAGATTATGGTGATTATAATTTTTTATAATTTTACAAAATTTATATTTCTTTTTATGTTTTTTCATGTCCTATTTATAGTGAGCAATATCACCCTGTAGACTAGTATTATTTGCTTTCCTTGTATCTTATTGCTGTGAAAGTCTAATGATAATTTGCTTTTCTTTTTGTTCCTAAGTAACTTGCTTATTTTGCTTGGATGCCCAAAGGATTTTTCTTTTTCTTTAAGATTCAACAGTAAATCTCAGTATTGGTTATATTGGATTGATTTTCTCAGGTTTGTGGTATGTGCTTTTGAATCTTTTTTTTTTTTGACTTAAAAAAAATTCCTTCCCTTGCTTTGGTTTTGGTTTTCTTCTTCAGGAACTCCTATTGAAAGTTGTTAGATCTTCTTTGTCTATCTTATATATTACTTTCTCTCAAGCCTGTATTACTTTCTTTCAAAGGTTTTTTTTTTTTTTTTTGGAGACAGAGTTTCATTCTGTCGTCCAGGCTGGAGTGCAGTGGCACGATCTTGGCTCACTGCAACCTCCACCCGCCGGGTTCAAGTGATTCCCCTGCCTCAGCCTCCCAAGTGGCTGGGATTACAGGTGTTCGCCACCACACCCAGCTAATTTTTGTATTTTTAGTAGAGACGGGGTTTCACCATGTTGGTCAAGCTGGTCTTGAACTCCTGACCTCAGGTGATCTGCCTGCGTCGGCCTCCCAAAGTGCTGGGATTACAGGCATGAGCCACTGTGCCTGGCCTCAAATCTTTTTTATTTAAAAATTTTTCTTCTTTTCACCTTTTATTTCTCTTGAAGTATTATTGTGTTTATTCATCTTTTTCTTCTTTCTAGTTTAGTCTTTTTTGAAATATTTTCTTCTAATTCTTTCCTGAGTTCTATCACTTCATTTCTGAGTTTTCATAATTACGATTCATGTGTTTTTTCATATCTTACACATTAAAAATTTCTTTGCTTGTGGAGAAATAGTAGGTTATAGTTACCTGTAGTTTGCTTATGTCTTTCATGGTCTTTGGGAATATTAGTCTGCTCCTTATTCTCTCTTTAAAAATTAACTATCCGTGTAATTTAATCATGATCCTTATTTTTCATTTTTATGTGAAATTAGTTTTCATAAACCTTAGGAGATGTGGTTCAGGATAGCTTTTCTAATTTCAGGGCTCTAGAGCTCCCTTTTTTGTTGTTTTGTATAGTGTTTGAATTAGGATACCTTACTTTGTGAGGTTTCTCGGTTCTGTTTCTCTCCTGTACTTTTATGTGGACCTTCTCGTTGTTCCTCTGCTGCTCAATTTGGATTGTGTTTCCCAGAATTTTTCTTCATCTTGGGTCTTTGTTCTAGAAGTTTTGAAAGTTCATGGGGATAAGACTGCTTGGTCCTCTCAGATGTTACTATGGACTTGAATTCATCAGCTGTTGGAGGATACAAAACCATTTGCAGTTTTAGCTGCCATTCACACGTGGCATGCATTTTTGGTTTGTGTGGGAAATCTTATCACGTAGTTATGGTGTAGATGTTATGCATGGTTTATTTTATTTATTTTGTTTAATTTTATTATTTTTGTCCTAGTTGCTCTGTTTTTAATGAGGGATTCAGGAAATTTTAAAAAATGATGTGTTCACTGCTGCCATCTTCATAGGGGTACTTTCATCAGTCTTTTTGTATTTATATACTTTATTTTGCACCAGTTTATTGAGGTATTGATGTGCAGTAAACTACATATATTTAAAATGGGGAATTTGATGACTTTTCACATATGTGTATTCCCATGAAACCCTCACCATGATCAAGATAATAAGCATATCCACCTCCGAAAATTTCTCCATGTCCCTTTTGTAACCCAGCTTTCATTCTCCTTTCCTCATTCCCAGGCAAAAACTGCTTTCTGCCACTATAGTTCAGTTTGTATTTTCTGTGATTTTCTGTAAGTGAAAACATACAGTAGTATTATTTTTTTTGTATGGCTTCTTTCATTCAGTGTAATTGTTTTGAAGTTTATCCATGATTTTGTTCATTTCTTTTTATTGCTATATGGATATATCACTGTATGGAATATAATAATTTGATTATCCACTTGTTAGTGAACATCTGGATTGTTTTATGTATTACAAACAAAGCTGCTATAAATATTTACATTAAAGTGTTTATGTGAACATATGCTGTTATTTCCCTTGGATAAATGTCTAAGTATGGAATGTCTGGGTGGTTTGGTAGGTGTATGTGTATCCTTTAAAGAAATTGTCAAACTTTTCCAAAATGATCGTATTATTTTATATTCCATCAGTAGTATGTGAAAGGACCATTACTCCTCATCCTTGCCAACATTTGGCACGTTCAGTCCTTATAATTTTAGTTATTTTAGTGAATGTGTAGTGATATCTCATTGTGGTTGTAATGTAATTTTACCTAACGATTAAAATTTTGTTGAGCATTTTAAGATGTATTTATTTGCCATTTTTATATTTTCTTTGGTGAGGTGTTCAAATCTTTTGTCTGCTTTTTATTGGATGTTCTTACTCTTGTAGTTAAGAATTCTCTATATATTCTAAATACAAGTTGTTTGCTAAATATTTATTTCGCAAATATTTTATGCCAGTCTATGGCTTACATTTTCATTTTTGTAACAGTGCCTTTGAAAAACAAACATTTTTAATTGTGATGAAGTTTATTTGGTTGATTTTTAAATTTTTTATACTTTACCTTTTGTGTTTTCTTCAAGAAATCTTGTCAAACCCAAGGTCACTAAGATTTTCTGCTGTTTTCTTCTAGAAGTTTTACATTATTGGCTCTTAAATTCAGGCCTGTGATCCACTTTGAATTAAATTCTGTTTATTGTTTCAGGTTGAGGAGAGACTCATTGTGTTTGTATACGGCTATTTAATTGTCCCACCACCACTTGTTGAAAAGATTATCATCTCCTCATTGAGTTGCCGTTTCACCTTTTTAAAAACTCAATTGCGCATTTATGTTTGGGTCTATTTCTGGACTTTCTGTTCTTTTCCATTGATCATATGCCAGTATTGCACGACATTGTCTGTTGTAGCTCTACTGTTGTAGCTCTGTGATAGGTTTTAAAATCAAACCTGCTAGTATTAGCCCTACAACTTTGTTTTTGTCAGATTTGTTTTAGCTATTCTATATCCTTTGCATTTCCATATAGACTTTAGAATAAGCTTGTTCATTTCTGCAGAAAGCCTACTGGGTTTTAGAAGGGGATCATATTGAATCTGTCTTCAATTTGTGAGATTGACATCTTAACAGTATTGAGTCTTTGATACTTGAATATATTTAGTTCTTCTTTATTTCTCTCAGCATGTTCTGTAATTTTTGGTCTATAAATCTTAAACATCTTTTGTCAAGTTTTCCAAATATATTTCATATTGAAATAGGAAAAGTTCCCCAGACCCCTCGCAGGGCGTGCAGTGGGGGAGTGGCTTGCTTCTTTGGTGCCCCACTGCTCAAACCTCTAGGGGGAGCATGCAGACGGGCAAGTTGTGGGGCTCCGACCCCATGGCAGTGTCTAGAGGTAGATGTTTAGAGCTCCCGAAGTCCCAGTGGGCATGTGTTACAGGGTGCTCTTTCAGTTTTGCTGTCCGTAGGCGGCTTGTGTTAGTCAGCTCAATTAGACCCTTGCCTTATTGCAAGGTCAGAGGGCTTTCTGTATCTCGGGGTTTCTTGCCTTGGTGTACTGGAAGAATCGGATCACACGTGGACTTGGAGAATAAGTGCAAGGTTGTATTGAGTAGAAGTAGCTCTCAGCAGATGGGGGAGCCAGAAGAGAGACAGAGTGGAAAGGTAGTTTTCCCCTGGAGTCGGGCTGCTTAGCAGCCCGCACTCTCCTCTGACTGCCCCAGCCAAACTCCACCTCATTCCGGGGGTTGATGGCTTGCGGACCTGCCAGTGCCTGTTATTGTGCTCTTATGCGGATGCGCTCCTCTTGACGGCCTCTTAACATCTAGCTGCGTGTGTGTCCTTCCGCTGGAGTGTTCCTTTCCACGTCCAGCCACTTGCGTCTCTGCCTGCTAGGGTCTTGGGGTTTTTACAGGCACAGGATGAGGATGTGGTGGGCCAGGGTGGTCTTGGGAAATGGCAGAATTTGGACGTGAAGGCAGGAGTTCCTGTCCTCACCTAGGTCCGTGGGCACAGGCCCAGGGGTGGTACCCTAGTCAGGGAACAGCCCTTCCCTTCCTGGCACTTCCCTGCACCCCCTCCCATATCAATATTGTTATGTTAATGTAAATTAGATTACTTTTAAAATTATAATTTATATTTCTTTTCTATTATATGGAGAATATAATATATAAAAGTAGAGATACTTTTATATATTGACCTTGTATTCTGCATACTGCTAGACTCACTTATTCTAGCCATTTTGTAGATTATTTAGGATATTCACCATAGACAACTATGTTGTTTGTGAATAAAGATAATTAAACTTCTAATCTGTAAGTCCTTTATTTCCTTTTCTTGCCTTATTGCACTGGCTCAGAGCTCCAACACAGTGTTGGATAGTGGTAATGGCCTAGTTTCAATAGGTTGGTACCAATTCTTCTTTGAATGTCTGATAGTATTCAGCTGTGAATCTGTCTAGTCCTGGATTTCTCTTTGTTGGCAATTTTTAAATTACAATTTCAATCTTGCTGCTTGTTATTGGTCTGTTCAGAGTTTCTATTTCTTCCTGGTTTAATCTAGGAGGGTTGTATACTTCCAAGAATGTATCCATCTCCTCTAGGTTTTCTACTTTGTGTGCATAAAGGTGTTCCCAGTAGCCTTGAATGATCTTTTGTATTTCTGTGGTATTGGTTGTGATATCTCCCGTTTCATTTCTAATTGAGCTTATTTGGATCTTCTCTCTTCTTGGTTAATCTCGCTAGTGGTCTATCAATGTTGTTTATCTTTTCAAAGAACCAGCTTTTTGTTTCACTTATCTTTTGTATTTTTTTTTTTTGTTTCCCTTTCATTTAGTCCTGTTCTGATCCTTGTTACTTCTTCTCTACTGCTGGGTTTGGGTTTGGTTTGTTGTTTCTCTAGTTCCTTGAGGTGCGACCTCAGCTAGTCTATTTGTGCTCTTTCAGACTTTTTGATGTAGACATTTAATGCTATGAACTCTCCTCTTAGCACTGCTTTTGCTCTATCCCAGTGATTTTGGTAAGTTGTGTCACTATTATTCAGTTGAAAGAATTTTTTAATTTCCATCTTGATTTCATTGTTGACTCAATGATCATTCAGGAACACATTATTAAATTTCCATGTATTTGCATGGTTTTGAGGGTTCCTTTTGGAGTTGATTTCCAATTTTATTCCACTGTGGTCTCAGAGAGTACTTAATGTAATTTTGATTTTCTTAAATTTATTGAGACTTGTTTTGTGGCCTATCATATGGTCTTTCTTGGAGAATATTCCATGTGCTGATGAATAGAAAGTGTGTTCTTCAGTTGTTGGGTAGCATGTTCTGTAGATCATCTGTAGTTCATTTGTTCTAGGGTATAGTTTAAGTCCATTGTTGCCTTATTGACTTTCTGTCTTGATGACCTTTCTAGTACTGTCAGTGAGGTATTGAAGTCCCCCACTATTATTGTGCTGCTGTCTTAGGTCTAGTAGTAATTGTTTTATAAATTTGGGAGCTCCAGTGTTAGGTGTATATATATTTAGGATTGTGATATTTCACTGTTGGACAAGTCTTTTTTATCATTATGTAATGCCCCTCTTTGTCTTTTTAAACTGCTGTTGCTTTAAAGTTTGTTTTGTCTGATGTAAGAATAGCTACTCCTGCTCACTTTTGGTGACCGTTTGCATGGGATATCTTTTTCTACCCCTTTACCTTAAGTTTATGTGAGTCCTTATGTGTGTTTGGTGAGTCTCTTGAAGACAGCAGCTGGTTGGTGAATTCTTATCCATTCTGTGATTCTGTACCTACTAGGTATCTACCCAGAGGAAAAGAAGTCATTATATGAAAAAGATGCTTGCACATGCATGTTTGTAGCAGTACAATTTGCAGTTGCTAAAATATGGAACCAGCCCAAATGCCCATCAGTCAATGAGTAGATAAAGAAAATGTGTGTGTGTATATATAAAATATATATATATATATACATATATATACACACTCACCATAAAAAGGAACAAAATATTGGCATTTGCAGCAACCTTGATGGAGACTATTATTCTAAGTGAAGTAACTCAGGAATGGAAAAGCAAACATCGTATGTTCTCACTTACAAGCAGGAGCTAAGCTATGAGGACACAAAGGCATAAGAATGATACAGTGGACTTTTGGGACCCTGGGGAAAGGGTGGGAGGGGTGTGAGGGGTAAAAGACTACACACTGGGTACAGTGTACACTGCTTGGGTGATAGGTGCACCAAAATCTCAGAAATCACCGCTGAAGAACTTATTCATATAACCAAACGCCACCTGTTCCCCAAAAACCTATAGAAATAAAGTGCTTAGATACGAATCTAAGAAAATGTGTGTAAGATCTGTTTGTTAAAAATTACATAAAACTGAATAAATTATTCAAAGATATAAATAAACAAAGATAAATATTGTGTTTATGGATTAAAATAAAGAAGTGGTAATGGTCAACATCCCTGCCTTGTTCCTGATTTGGGGGAAAGTATTCTTTCTTTCACCATTAAGTATGATGCTAGCTCTAAGTTTGTCGTAGATATTCTTTATCTGGTTGAAGAAGTTCCCTTCTATTTGTAGTTTGCTGATAGTTTTAAATCATGGGTACATACTGGATTTCTCAGATTTCCACATGCAGTGAGGTATCCATGTGTTTTTTGAAAATTCTGTTACATTGACTGATTTCAAAAATTAACCCTTTTGACCTGGTGTGGTGGCTCACGCCTGTAATCCCAGCACTTTGGGAGGCTGAAGCAGGTGGATCATGAGGTCAAGAGATCGAGACCATCCTGGCCAACATGGTGAAACCCTGTCTCTACTAAAAAATAAAAACAAAATATTAGCCGGGCGTGGTGGCACGTGCCTGTAATCCCAGCTACTCGGGAGGCTGAGGCAGGAGAATAGCTTGAACCAGGGAGTCAGAGGTTGCAGTGAGCCGAGATTGCACCACTGCACTCCAGCCTGGTGACAGAGCCAGACTCCATCTCAAAAAAAAAAAAATCTTTTTATTTTGAGAAAACTATAGATTCACATACAGTTGTAAGAAATAATACAGAAATACCCATGTTCTCTTTATCCAGTTTCCCCCTATAGTAACATCTTGACAGGATGTTGACATTGGTAAAATCAGGATACATAAGATTTCCATCACCATGGGATCTCTCACATTACACTTGTGTAGTCACACCTATTTCCCTCCTGCTCCTGTATCTCTCCTTAGCCCCTGGAATTCACTAACCTGTTCTCTATTTGCATAACTTTGTCATTTCAAGAATGCTATATAAGTGGAATCATACGGTATGTAACCTTTTGGGATTGAATTTTTTTCACTTAGCATAATTTCTGGAGATTCTTCAGGTGGATACACATATAAATAGTTCTTTTTTTTCCTTTTTATTGCTGAGTAGCATTCCACAGTATGGTGTACTACAGTTTATTTATCCGTTTCTTCACTTAAGGACATATCATTGTTTTCATATCTTTTTTTTGTTGTTGTTTTGTTCAAATAAAGGTGTTATAAACATTCATCCACAAGTTTTTATGTGAACAGAAATTTTTATTTCTTTGGGATAAATGCCCCAGAGTACAATTGCTGGCTTGTATGGTGTTGCATATTTAATATTTTAAGAAACTTCCAAAGTGTTTTCCAGAGTGGCTGTACCGGCTTACATTCCTAGCATCAATGAGTCATCCAGTTTTTTTGCTTTTGGTAGTGTTTTTAAAATTTTAGCCATTCTGATAAGTGTGTAGTGATATCTCATTGTCCTTTTACTTTGTGTTTGCCTGATGGTTAATGAATTAAGCATCTTTTAGTGGGCTTATTTGCAATCTGTATATCATCCTCAGTAAAATGTTCCCTCATGTCTTTTACCCATTTTTGAATTGGATTGTGTATTTTATTACTATTGAGTTTTGAGAGTTCTTTATATGGTCTCGACACTAGCCCTTTTTCAAACATTCATTTGCAAATATTTTCTCCCAGTCTGTGGCTTGTCTTTTCATCCTTTTACAGGGTCTTTCACCATGCAAAAGTTTTAAATTTTGATGAAGTCTAACTTTTCTTTCTTGTGGATCATGCTTTTACTGTCAAGTTTAAGAATTCTTTGTCTAGCCCTAGATCTAGAAGCTATTTGCCCATGTTTTTCCTGACAGGTCTATTGTTATATGTTTCACACTTGATCTTAGTGAAAAGGTTGAGAAGTGATTAATTTTATGTTTTAAGTATAAGTCTGTGATTTACTTTGAGTTAGTGTGAGGCATAGGTCGTGTCAGTTTTTTTTTATTTTTAATTTTAAACACCTGTGGATATCTAGTTGCTTCAGTGCCGTTTGATGAAAAGGCTGTCTTTTGTCTACTGGATTGTCTCTGCACTGTTGCCAAAAATCAGTTGGGCATATGTGTGGGGGTCTATTTCTGGGTTCTCTCTTCTGTTCTGTGGATCTGTGTCTCTCTCCTTCCACCAATACTGTGCAGTGTTGGTTACTATAGCTATATAATAAGTCTTAACAGTGGGTGGACACAATTCCTCCTACTTCATTCCTCTTTTTCAAAATTGTTTCAGCTATGCTCATTCCTTTGGTTTTTCATACAAATTTAGAAAAAATATAATCTATGTCTCCCGAAATCTTGTTGGTATTTTGATAGGAATTGTGTTAAAGCTGTATACCACTTTGGGGAGAATCGCCGTATTTACCATGCTGAATTTCCCAGTGTGTGCCTCTCTAATTGCTTAGATATCCTTTGATTTCTTTCAGCATTGTGTATTTTCAGCCTACAACTTCTGTACATATTTTGTTAGTTTTTTGGAGTGATTATAAATTATATTGAATTTGTAATTTCAGTGTTCATGTGTTGACTTTTGTCACGTTTTTTCTGAATTGGTATGATCATGTGATATTTTTCTTCTTTAGCCTGTTAATGTGATGGAGTACATTGATTTTTAATATTGAACCAGCGTTGCATCCCTGCAATAAACTTCATTTGATCATGGTATATAATTCTTGCTAAAATTTTGTTAAATATTTTTGCATCTATATATATGAGGTATACTGCTTTGCAGTTTTTCTTCATGAAGTGATTTAGGAAGTGCCACCTCCTCTTCTCTTTTCTGGAAGAGATTGTGTAGAATAGTGTTAATTTTTCATTAAATGGTAGTATTCTCCATTGAAACCATCTGGGCCTGGAAAATTTTTTAAGACTTTGAAAATATTAATTCAATTTCTCTAATAGTTGTAGGAGCATTCAGATTATCTCTTTCATATTGGATAAGTTGTGACTATGTTTATCAAAGAATTGGACCAGTTTGTCTAAGTTTTCAAATTTATATGTATAGAAGTATTCATAGCATTCACTTATTATCCTTTTGATTTCTGCAGTCTGTAGAGATACCTACCGTTTCAATCCTGTTGTTGGTAATTCATGTCTTGTCTTGTTCTTTTGTCATTCTTGCTGAGATTAGTTGATTTTTATCGATCTTTAAAACAACTAGGTCTTTGTTTCCTTCCTTTTATTTTTTCTATTTTTATTATTAATCTCATCTCTTTGTTTCTTCTGCTTGTATTGTGATTATTTTGTTCTAGGTTCTTGAAGTGGAAAGTTAGATTATTGATTTGAGATGTTCCGTTTTTTTCTAATGGTTACATTTCCTTCTTTGAATATGTTACCTGTATCCCACAAATGTTGATTTTTTATTTTCATTAGTTCAGTGTATTTTTTGATTTCCCGTGAGACCTTTCTCTTTGATTCATGGGAATATACAGAAGTTTGTTGTTTAGTTTCCAAGAGTTGGGAGATTTTTCTGTTACCTTTCTTTTACTAACTTCTAGTTTGATTCCATTGTGGTTAGAGAAAATTCTGTATTATTTAAATTTTCAAAAATTTGTTGAGGTTTGTTTTGTGGTCTGTCTTGATATATATCCTTCGGGCACTTGAATGGAATGTGTATTCTGCCGTTGGATAGAGTGTTCTATAAATGTCTACTAAATCTTGGTTGATGGTATTCTTGAGTTCTTCTGTATCTTTGCTGATTCCCTGTGTAGTTCTGTCAGTTGTTGAGAGATGGGTTCTGAAATCTCCAGCTGCACCTGTGTATTTTTGTCTGTTTTTCTTTTCAGTCTCATCAGTTTTTGCATCACATATTTTGCAACTCAGTTTGTTGTATACACACTTAGGTTTGCTATTTCTTGGTGGATTCATCTCTTTTATCATTTTATAATGTCCCTGTCTGTCTCTGGTGATTTTCTCTTCTCTGAGATTTACTTTACTTGATATTCATATAGCCACTCCTGCTTTCTTTTGATTCACATTTCTATGATACATTATTTTCCGTTCTTTATTTTCAACCACTGATACTGTTATATTTGAAGTGAGTTTCTTGTAGACAGTATATAGTCGAATCATTTTTAAAATCCACTCTGCCAATTCCGGTCTTAAATTGATATATTTAGACCACTTATATTTAATGTAATTGTTGATATTTTAAGGCTAAAGTGTATCATTTTATTTTTTATTTGTTCTTTTTTTGCTTCTGTTTTCTTTTTCTTGCCTTCCTGTGAAAAGTTTTGTTTTCACCTCCATGAGGTATTAGAGATTATACCCTTTTTTATCTTAATTGCAAATTAGTGAATAAAATTCACTGAACATTCAATATTTAATGTTGCTGACATCTGTTCATCTAGTTAGCCATCTATTCATTCATGTTTTCAAGAGATATTTATTGAACCTCTACCCTGGGCCAGGCATTGTCATTTTCTTTTTCTTTCAGATTATTCTCTTTCAGTTCTTTAGCAGTGTAGTAAATTTATTTCCTCTGGTTGTTGTAACAAATTACCGCAAACCAGGTGGCTTAAAAATAATAGAAATTTATTCTGTCACAGTTCTAGAAAACAGAAGTCTGAAGTCAAGATGTCAGCAGGGATCTAGAGGAGAATCCATTCTTGCCTATTCCAACTTTTGGTGGTTGTCACCATTCCCTGACTTGTGGCTGTATTGCTCAAATTTCTGCATCTGTGGTCAAATGGCCATCTGTTGTGTTTTATTCTCTGAGTTTTTCTTTTAAGGACACTTGCTATTGGATTTAGGGCCTAGATAGTTTGGATAACCCAGGATAATCTCTTTATCTCAAGAGCCCTTTAAAAATTAAGACAATAATCGCAGGTTCTAGGATTAAGATGTAGACATATCTTTTAGGGGGCCACCATTCAGTTCACTACAAATAGTATTTTTCTGTGCAACTTTGATTTCTCTTTTTTTGATCCTCTCTCCATTTGGCATGGGTTCTCTATTTCACACCCTTTGCTATTCCTTCTGAATTTTGTCTATTAAAGGATTCTCCTAGAGAGTGATGAGAACAGTGGAATGATTATGATGTCCTGTATTTCATAGCTTACCGTATAGCAACAGAAAAAGCCTTTCTTCATGGCAGGGCAGCTTCATTTAGAATCAGAATATGTTTCTTTCTAATAGAACTTACTCTAAAGCAAAAATAATATTATTTTAAAAACTATGTAAAACATGTATTAAAGTCTTATGTATGTATAACTACAAATCCATTTGAAGAGATAAGTAAAAATAATTCTAATCAATAAGTAAATATTATGGAATCAGCTATCAATATTTAAATTGGTGTCAGTTAAGAACAGGTGGAATTTCCCTCTGAGGTGATGTCATGTTTATTAGCATCTTTTTGCTATATATATCTATATCTATCTATCTATCTATATATGTATATTTCAAGTACTTTCAGAACTTAGGCCACTTTGGTTATATTTGAAAACAGTCTTTTGCTGTTTGTGGAAATGGTTTTTTTGGGAAGAATCTGAACATTTTTTTCAAGGTATTTAGGCCACTAGAGTATTGCTGAGATTATTTTGATAACTCCTTAATGAATGTTAATTTAAAAAGGAATTATGTAAATATACCCTGCTGATCTTTAAGAGTATCGAGTGTATCTTTAAGAAGTTTCTGACATGGAGTCAAATCTAGTGTAACAAGTGATTTCACTGTACCAAGAGAAAGTTGTATGATTTTGCTGTAGTTGATTTTATTGCTGTCCCTGTTGCTATGACTATTAATGTTTTACCATAATAAAATGTTACCATTTATATATTTTTATAAAGTATGGCAAACTGGCAGGTCACAGGAAAAAATGAGGTAGAATTAAAAAATATGTATTTAATAATAGTCTCGAAACTTTTAGACTTAAGACATATAAAACAATAGACAATCTTGTTTCAGCACAAGCATAATTAATATCTTCATGTATTTGTTATAAGATTTGCTTAATGAAATTTCAGTTTTGGTTTTAATTTTATATCTAAATGATGTATTTCTGGCTTAAAACTTAGAAGTCTGAGTGCTTAACATTCAAAGCAGTCATTTTTCCAATTAGTCCATACTTTTTATAACTGTGCAGAGGAATTCAGCTTATAATTACAAATTTTAAATTTGTGTTTTCTTTGTAAGTGCTGGTCAAGATGTCCAAGGAACAAGTGTGATTGCAAATCTCCCATTTTTGATGCGACAGAATCCCACTGAGACGCTTCGGAGAGTGTTGCCAAAAGTCAGAGTAAGTTGGTATGAAATAAGATTGGAGTTTCCCATTTTTTCCCAGTAGCATGTTGTCATTGTTGAAAGGATTTTGGAGCTTTGATGGCTGATCTTTTGCACCTAAAAATTGAGTGGAGGAAGTGTTATTATATACATTTTGAATTATAATGAAAATATTTAGGGAAATTAGCTGATGGAAATGGAGAAATCCAGATCTTAAGTTGTAAAATTTCTTTAGTCATTTTCTCAGTAGAGACATTTTACTAAAGGTAGTTTTTAGTAGCTCAAAAACACCTCTTAATTATTCTTAAAAAAAAGTATTTAGTATTCTGTTGACTTAAATCTATATTAATAGTATTTGTATAACATTGATAATATAATTGAGCTGATATTCCTAATAATTGACCCTATGATGACTTCTGAAGAATCATCAGATAAAGATTGAATTATAGCCATCACAATTTTAGATGTGTATGTAATTTATTGCTTTATAAATTTCTTCAGAATTAGTTTTTCTGCTATGAACAAAAATGTTTGATCTATTACATTCTTTCTTCTGACTAATATTTATTGATTATTAATATAAAATTAAATAATTTCAACTATTAAATATTTAGTAATTATTTATTTGTACTTATGTGCAAAGTGCTTTTCTTTATAAGAACTTGAATGAATAAAACAGACATCAGTGTGTGTGTCCTCCAAGAGTTTACCTACTAATGGGGTCAGTGAGGTTACCTACTAATGAGGATTATGTTTGCTAATAGAGGTTGGTAGATTTTGCTTTGTTTTTTTATTTGGATATAGCTCTTGTCATAATTTTTAATTTATGTGTTTAAAATACTGAAGTTATTATTGAGTCCTTGAGTTTTATTTTTAGGCATGTGTAGCATGGTTCTAGTTACTGTGATTTAGATCAGGGACATACCATGTTATTTCCATGAGATGCCCACCTATGCAGGCACTGTGAACATTTTGACTGATTACAATGGTGAATTAAGATGATATTTATTTTGGCATTGCATGTGATTCAAAAGTAAATCAAGCTTTTTTATATCTGTTTTTCCCAGAATCATGCCATGTTTCAAAGGAATTAGGCCCACACAGACCAGGTTTATTTTTACGTTCAATTTCAGTGATACTAACTGACCTACACTTGTCAGCATGACACCTGGAAGTGCCAGTTAAACAATAGCAGAAAGGAACAGGTATTTAGGTCCTCTTGGCTACAGAGTTAATGTAAGTAAGCAAATTAGATTTATAACTAAGAATACTGCATGCTGCACACTTTGCATTGAGCAGGTGAAATCTGGTCCACAGAAAGCATATTAGATATCCAAAGTTTCATATGCAAGAATAAAAGATGAAAGAGAGCAGTGAACTTTAGAGGTCTCTAAATTACTTTGCAAAAATCCTTTTGTTGAGTTCACAATAAAGGAAGTTAAGTAACAGCTCCCCCAAAACCTTCATTTCATGGGAGTGTATAAATAATATTATACACTTTTTTTTATTTTCTTACTTTCTATTTAAAATATTCTAAAGAAAATTTTATACAAATTTTCATTACTTTTAAAGCTTATTAAAACCATATCTTCAATAACTCAGGCATACCTTACAGTTTCAAAAGATACATTTGATTCTTTGTATAAATATGCTATATATATGAGTGTATAATACAAAGAATCAAATGTATCATATTTATACAAAGAATCAAAGTGTATAAAGAATATTATACACTCATATGTATAACATATTTATACAAAGAATCAAAGTGTATAAAGAATATTATACACTCATATGTATAGCGTATTTATACAAAGAATCAAATGTATCTTTTGAAACTGTAAGGTATGCCTGAGTTATAGAAGATATGGTTTTAATAAGCTTTAAAAGTAATGAAAATTAATCCATAATACAGAGTATATTAACTGAATAATGGATACAAAGGTAGTATATACTAGTGAACATGTACTAAGGAAACCTTTATTTATATGTGAATGATTTCACTCATTTATTTTACTAATCAACATGCAACCATTTATTTAGGACCATCGTCTTGCTGTACTCCGTTTAAAAGAGATACCGAAAAGGTAGAAGAGTCCAGATTAGACTATATATTAGGAAGGTCTAGTGACCATGGAAAACAATGAGAGAACAAGTATAATATTGTGTGCTTGTGACTTGATGTAAAAATGCTGAAGAATAAGGCAAATGAGAAGGGCTTTATGGGGGTAACTCCAATAATAATGACTTTTATTGATAGTCTAATATATAATGTAGACAGCCAAACATTTAATCACTCCCATTTCAAATGATAAAATCTGTGTTTCTGTGCATATTATTTTAAATTCATTGTATTCAGATTTTGTTATGACTTATTGGTACTCCTGGTTAGCGCCTTTGTCAATTCCACCTCACTTCTGTGAGTGTCTACTTTCCAGTGATGAAATGCTGACAACATCTCGGGTAACCGCTTTATTTACTTTTGCTTGGCCATGATTTCTCAATTTTTTAAAAGAAAGTAATCTTGAGCATTTAGTAATAATGGCATTCTCATTCATTCATAAATATTTACTGAGTCCTTTTATAAGGCAGGCACTGTTCGAAGCACTGGGAAAATAGAAGTGAACAAAAGATGGGGGACTTGCCCTCAAGGAGGAGGCTACAGTCCAGATGGAGAAACAGACATTAAACAAGTAAATCCCTCCTCACCCAAGAAAGGTATAATGGTCATTTGTGATAAACACTCTGAGTGTACAGAACATGAGTTGATGAGATAAAGTAATATAGTAACGAGGGCACCTGCTGTGCATTGGGATGGCAAGGAATGCCTTTTTGAGGAGCAGAAAACTGAAGGGATGGAAAGAAGCAGCCATTTGAGAGTCAGGACCAAGTAGTTCAGGTGGAGAGAATGGTAATTAGCCCTAAGGTGAAAGAGCTGGGTGGGACTGAGAGAGACAGGTGTGTTTTGGACCCAGTGGATGGGGTGGGGTGTGATTGAGAAGAGGTTAGAGAAATGGTTGATGAAAGAGCATGCAAATGTTGGTTTTCATTCTTAGGACAGTGAAAAGTCGTTGAAGTCTTTAAAGCAGGCAGTGACTTAATTGTGTTTCTATTTCACAGTGATCATTTTGGTTACTGTATGGAGAATAGATTGGAGTGGGATAGTTAGGAAGCTTCAGTACTGGCCCTCATAGCTAGTATGAGGACAACTAATTAAGACAGTAGAGAGCAGTAGACATATCTGAGATACATGGGTTAAGGTAGAATGAGCAGAATTTCATAACAGATTGGGTTTGTGAAGTGAGAGATGACTTCCAGATTTCTGGCTTGACCATGCATATGGTTCTGCTGGTTTTCAGTTATAGCTGATAGTCTGTTAAATTCAGAAGGAAAATAATTTGTGTACTTGATAATACTAGTCTTTTGTGAGTGATTTACTTTTAGATAATTTAAAGATATGAACAATACATATTTTATGAAAGAAGTTAATCAATACCAAGATTTTTACCACATTTATAACAGTGGTGTGTGCAGCTTTTAGAGCTCACTTTTTACCTTGTCTTTACCTTTAAGAATATCAGATGAAGTAATGGAGATTTTGCTGGCCTTATGTATTATAAACTTTCACCAGTGATATTTTTGTTTTATTGCATTTGCATTTTGTTCTTATGATAATGGATTAATTGAAAAGTGATTTTAAAAATAGGTTGCTTTCACTGTTTTAGAGATAAAGGAATTTAATGTTTAAAAATAAAATGTCAGAAACAGAGTTAGTGTTACAATTGAGCTAATCCATCAGATTGAGGTTGCTGTCTAGAATAACTAACAAAGAAGAAAAATAGAAAGTAAGAAAAATAGAATTAAGCCAATCCATAGTATTTCCCCAATTTATTTTCTAAATTGTGTGCTAAGTGGGCAATGAATGGTAGTGCAGTTAGGCCACTCATCTCAAGGTTAAATTTAGCTAGAAATTTAGAAAGGAAATATTTTGACCTCCAATTTAAATTTCTTAAATGTGGAGACATTTTAAAATATAGTTTTTACCATATATTCATGTTACATGATTTAATCCTAGGGTATCTATTAAATAATTTTTTTCCTGTGATTTTATTAAGTTTTAATTCTTTTTCCACAGTATATTAAATTGAAATCTTAGATGTTTGTTAGACTTCAATATTTGCTTTGAACTTCTCATTATCTAGAAGTGAAAGAATTTGATTGTCAAGATAAATATCCAAAATATTATACCATGGTCTCTTATAAAATTCAGAATAATAGCGATATAATTATACCACATAATGAAGGTGATTCCATTACAATCCAATGCAAAAAACACTCTCTACTTATCGAGGTATTAAATTTATTTAGTTGTTTTTACACTTATATTTTGGCAACCATAAATTTGTCATAAAATTATATAAAAGAAATTGAGCAATTCCAGGCACAGATAAAAATAATGTAGCCAATATTTATTGAGGTCTTACTATGTGTCAGGCACTGTATTCTGTCAGATATTCTACACATTTTAATCTGAATACTCATAGCAGTTCTATAATGATCACTTGACAGTGGAAGAAACAACTTAGTTAAGTAACTTGCTCAACGTCACAAAGCTTGCAAGTGGTATAATTAGGTTTAAACAGGAAGTCTGAGCCCTGAGTCCTCACTCTTTACTACTCATTAGCTGATCATGACTGTAACAGATATAAAATGTGTAATTTAATGTCTCAAGCCTTAGTCATCTCCTGTCTGTACTACAGCAGCCTCCTCACTGAGTCTGTTGCTTCCATTTTGCCTCCTAGAGCAAACTCACCCAGAGAAATCTTCTAAAAAGCATCAATCATATCTTGTCTCCCACTTGCATGAAAATTACTTAAGTGGTGTGGTAGGTAGAATCATGCTCCTTCCCAAAAGATATTGGGCCCTAATCCCTAGAAATTGCAAACGTTACCTTATTTGGAAAAAGGGTCTTTACAGATACAGTTAAGGATCTTGAGATTGGGAGATTATCCTGGATTATTGGGGTGGTGGTCTAAATGCCATCACGTGTCCTTATAAGAAGGCAGACGAGAGTTGACGTATACATGTAGAAGAATGCAATGTGAAGATGGAGGTAGAGATTGGAGTGATGTGGCCACAAGCCAAGGAATGATAGCAACCACCAAAAGCTGAAAGAAGCAAAAAGCAGATTCTACCCCAGAGCCTCTAGATGGAATGTGGCCTTGCCAACACTTTGATTTTGACCAGGTGATACTGACTTTGAAATTCTGGCCTCCAGACCTGTGAGAGAAGAAATAGCTGTTGTTTTAAGCCACTCAGTTTGTGGTAATTTGTTACAGCAGCCACAGGAAACTAATGAAAGTAACTTCCCATTTCAGATATAATACAACCCCCTACCATGTCCTTAAATCACCCCCATCTACCTTTGTGACCTCATCATCTGCCAGTCTTTTCCCTTTCTTTCATAAGGGCAGTATATTTGTCAGTCTAGTTTCTCACTATACCCCCGGAACCTAGAATAGTGCCTGGCAGATAATAGGCACTCAAAAAAATTTTGTAAATGAGTGTTCATTGAACTTAACATTTAGAGACAATATAAATATCTACCTGAAAGACCAAGGGAACATTGGCCTGATCCACTGATGGCATTCTTGGATGAGAAGTAGGAACAGAATTTGTTTGGAAATTTGACACGTACATGTAGAATGGTATATAATGCTGATTTATGTTCGAGAGAGACTTTTTGGGGGTTTGGAGAGGATTCGGGAAATATATAATAAAGAAAGGATAAAAGGGACATAATCAATGTGAAACGTGATTTCCTTTTATTTCGGTGCATGCCCATAGTCTCAGCTGCTCAGGAGGCTGGGGCCCAGGAGTTTGAGGCTGCAGTGAATAGTTACTGACTGCACTCCAGCTAGGGCGGCATAGCAAGACCTTGCCTCTAAAAAACAAAAAAAACAAAAAAAAAAAAAAAAGAGAGAAAGAAATAATAGGAAAAAATAATAATTTCTCCTAATATGATTATTTATTATAGAATTTTATGTCTCCTGTATATGGGTAGTTTTTTTTAACATCTTATTCTAGAGTTTTTACAGAAAGCATTCACTTTATAAATACATTTGTAAATAGAAAGCTTAACTTTACTTTTTTAAAAGTCCTATTTCAAGTAGCATAGTTAAGTGAACAAACAACACAGATTGAGCATTCCTAATCCTCAAATCCAAAATCAAAATGCTCCAAAATCTGAAGCTTTTTGAGCATAAACATGATGCTACAAGTAGAAGACTCCCCATCTGACCTCATGTGATGAGGTGCAGTTAAAGTCAAAATGCAGTCAAAACTTAGTTTCATGCACAAAATTATTTAAAATATTGTATAAAATTACATTCAGCCTATGTGTATAAAATGTATATGAAACAAATGAATTTCATATTTAGACTTGGGTCCTATCCCCAAGGTATTTCATTATGAATATGCAAATATTCCAAAATCGCAAAACATTCAAAATCTGAAACACTTCTGGTTACAAGCATTTGGGATAAGGGATACTCAAGCTGTAATAATGTGTGGAACACTGTAGGCCAGGCACTATGCTTAATGCTTTAGATATATCCTTAAAAAAATCCTCCTAACAGCTCCGTGTGATGTATTTATACTCATTTTACAGTTGGGAAAATCTAGGCTTAAAAAATTCAGTGTTTATGAATATTTTATTGGGAGATTTCTAGGAAGCATGAAAGTATTAATTTATTCTTACAGTTCACCAAGAAAAAGAAATAGTTTTGACTAAAGGAATTAAAGAGCATAAACAAATGATACAGATTGCTTTCTTCTTTGGTTTGCAGCTAAGAAAACAGGGATCTGTCTTCCTCACTGAAGATGATGTGTTCTGAGATAAGCATAATAAGCAGATCATGATGTTCCAGACCCTTACAGATCATAAAAAGCCCACAATATAGTATTCTTTAGACAGGCTAAACATTTAGGGACACTGATAGGAAGGAATGTAAATAAGAAAGTGAAATAATTCCTATAATGTAAGGTTGATAGAAGATAATCATCAGGGTCAGAATTAAGAGGTCTTGTGGTTTAGGAAGCATAAAATTATGTAACTTATTGTTTATTTCACTCAGAAAAGTATTAATGAAAGGAATTAGAGATGAGCAGATTGATACAAACTGTTCTATGGTTTACAGCTTAAAAAATAAAGGTACATTTAATGCTATGCATTTTGAGAATAATGTCTTTTATGCTTTTTCTTTTTACATATATATCTATTTGTATTTAAGGACAAAATAGATTGACATTACTAATTACTTCACAATAATAATTAAAGTTCTGTGAAACATTTACTGAGTATATAGTTTTTCTGGGTATATATAGTTATATTAGCTGGTATTCATTATAGACCTAAAAATATTGCCTTTCAGTAAATTCCTAGTGGACACCAGTGTTTTCACATATGCTTCCTAGTCATTCAGTCATTTGTTATTTTTACCCTATCTGCAATAAAAACGAACGGAAACTTCTGAAATTACTTTAAATGTGTAGTTAAGCTTGTAAGTGAGTAAGGAATGATACTAGGGCTCAAAAACAAAGCAATCCGTTTCACTTCCATTTAGGATATAGAAAGCTGCAAGAGAACATCACTCTTATTCTAATAACAGTAGGTTATCCACAAAATCCACACAGTCATAACTTCTTGAGCACATCAGAGTTGGTCACCAGGCAGCCAAGTGAGCTGAATTCTCAAGAGTAACAAACCCCTCTGAGGATAGATGGGACACAGGAACATTGACTTGGCAGAGCATAGGAGGAAGAGGTGCCCACCACATAAAGTAGTTAGCAGTATCAGCTAAGATTTTAACACATTTTTAAAGGGTGAATGTGCGCTCGCACAGTTTATGTGTTTAGGATAACTTGTAGCTTAGACACAGAGGAGCTTTGCATCCATTTGCAAGCTCTTTTCCATACATCTCCACTGTTTTATCTGTGAGAAAGACTAGGGGACAAGGCAGGAGATTGGAGAGCATCTCCCTTGGTGATAAAGATGTGGTGGTGATGAGCTGTTGCTGAGGGACAGGAGCCAACTCTGCCCATTTCCTGAAAACCTTCTCCTTTATGAAGCAAAAGTCTAAGCTGCAGAGGGAGAAGCAGTGAACTTTCCTGCTTCTACAGCCCAGGTGAAGTGCCATTGCTTTGATGAGTTTGGTAGGAGCAAAACCCACTTGCTTCTGGAAGAGAGGTAGAAAACCCTCACTCCTCCAGGACCATGCAAAGATCACTTACTTCTGGGAGAAAGGTGGGAGCATAAGCCTTTTGACACTAGGGACTGGGTGTGGAAGGCAGGAGATGTTAGAACTAGGACCCTGCACTGATAAAAAGCAGAGGTCTGCCACCAGTGGGGATAGGGCAAGAAACTTGACCCTGGCAAAGGTCCCCCTCCCGCACCCCAAGATACAAAGTTATAGGACAGGAACACTGAAAAAGTTATATTCCTGAGGCCCAGGCTCAAAAACCCCCTACCTAAGATGAGGCTACACCAAGATATCTGAGAATACTCTACATCCACCATTAGCCTAGTGTGTAGTAACAAGCAACAGTTGTCTACTACTAGAGAAGGGACAAGAGTGTGGAGAGAGACCGCCTGCTGAAAACTGAGGGTGGAGCAGGAACACTGAGGCAAACCCTTTGGCATCTGAGGCTGCACGTTAAACAAAAGGTAATAGTGGCCCACTATTGGAGGTCTGAAACCTGTTGTGCTGTGATTGCCGTAGCAACAAAAAGCCTGAAACCCAGCTCAACTGCTAACTAGACTGGTTATTCAACCCCCTGGACTTAACAGCCTAGCAGAGGTGGAATGTTCATTTCTGAGCATAAATACTGTTGCCCCTATCATCACTGAATATCCAGCATTCAACATTTCAAAATCAAAAATTTCTGGGCACACAAAATAGGAAAACTTACCAAAACATAAAGCAACAACAGGTCTAGTGTCAGAGATGACCCAGATATTGGAAGTATTAGGGAATTTAAAGTAACTGTGATTTATATGGTAAAAAAAATCCACTGAAAAAACAACATGCCTGGATGTATAGGGCATTTCAACAGAGAGAGGATCTATAAAATAATCAAATGAAGATGCTAGAAATAGGCCGGGCATGGTGGCTCACGCCTGTAATCCCAGCACTTTGGGAGGCTGAGGTGGGCGGATCACCTGAGGTCAGGAGTTTGAGACCAGTCTGACCAACATGGAGAAACCCCATCTCTAATAAAAGTACAAAATTAGCCAGGCATGGTGGCACATCCCCGTAATCCCAGCTACTCAGGAGGCTGAGGCAGGAGAATCGCTTGAACCCGGGAGGCGGAGGTTGCGGTGAGCCGAGATTGCACCATTGCACTCTAGCATAGGCAACAAGAGCAAAACACTGTCTCAAATGAAAAAAAAATGCTAGAAATAAAAAAGATGATATCTGAGATGAAGCATTTCTTCAATGGGCTTATCAGGAGTTTGAACATGTCTGGTGAAAGAATCAGTGAACTTGAAAATAGAAACTATCCAAACTGAAACATAGAGATAGAAAAGAGTGAAAAATGAGAACATCCAATGGCTTTGAGACAGCATAAAAAGAGATCTAATATATATGCAATTGGCATCTCAGAAAGAGAAAAGAGAAATGGGAAGGAAGAATTATTTAAAGAAATACTAGCCAGGACAAAGCATAGATCTAAGAAGACCAGAGGACTCAGAGCAGGATAAATGCGTGCGAGTGCACACACACACACATACACACACACCCTCACCCCTAGACACCGCACGCGGGCGCACACACACAACCTCCTCACCCCTAGACGCCGCACGCGCGCGCACACACACCCTCACCCCTAGACACCGCACGCGCGCACACACACACACCCTCACCCCTAGACACCGCACGTGCGCGCACACACACACACACCCTCACCCCTAGACACCGCACGCGCGCGCACACACACACAGTCACCCCTAGACACTGCACGCGCGCGCACACACACACACCCTCACCCCTAGACACCGCACGTGCGCACGCACACACACACACACCCCCTCACCCCTAGATACCTCATAAACTGCTGAAAATAAAAAGGATAATCTTGGAAGTAGCCAGAGACAAAGGTGACAATTGAACAGGCTTCTGATCAGAAACTATGTAGTCTAGAGGACAAAAGAATATCATATTAAAAGTACTGAAAGTAAAAAGCAAAAATTAAAAAGTCAACTGAAATATATACCCAGTTAAAATACCTTTCCAGGATGAAGACAAAGTAGCTTTTTAGATAAACAGAAATTGAGAGAATTAATTATATCAAATCTATACCACAAGAAATGGTAAAGGAAAATCTTTTTTCTTTTCTTTTCTTTTCTTTTTTTTTTGAGATGGAGTTTCGCTCTTGTTGCCCAGGCTGGAGTGCAATGGCACGATCTAGGCTCACTGCAACCTCTGCCTCCCGGGTTCAAGCGATTCTCCTGCCTCAGCTTCCCAAATAGTGGGGAACAGGTCTGCTGCCATGCCCAGCTAATTTTTATGTTTTTAGTAGAGACAGGGTTTCACCATGTTGGCCAGGTTGGTCTTGAACTCCTGACCTCGGGTGATCTGCCCCCAAAAGTGCTGGGATTACAGATGTGAGCTACCGTGCCTGGCTGTAAAGGAAATTATTTAGGTAAAAGTAATGTGATACCAGATGGAAATTGATTTACATGAATAAATGAGCACTGGAAATGGTAAAAATTAGGGTAAATGTAAAGGAAATAACAATTCTACACAAATTCTTTCAGAAAATAGAGGAGGAGGTAAGAACTTTCTGATAAACTTTCAGGCCCAGCATTACCCTGATGTATATATACTCATGAGCGTAGATGCAAACACCCAAAAAATGAGAAATCAAATCCAACAATATATCAGAAGGATAATAATACATTATGACTAGTCAGGGTTTATCTCAGGAATTCAAGATTGTTTCAAAATTTAAAAACTAGTCAGTATAAATCTTGTCAGAAACCTAAAAAAGGAACACCACCATCTAATCATCTCAGTAGATTTAGAAAAAGTGTATGACAAAATCCAACAACTATTTCTGGAAAAAAAAATCTTAGCCAGGTGTGATGACACACACCTGTAATCCCAGCTATTAGGAGGCTGAGGCTGGAGAATCTCTTGAGCCCAACAGTTTTAGTCTAGTCTAGGCAAGATAGTGAGACCCTGTCTTAAAATAAAATAAGGCCTGGCATGGTGGCTCACGCCTGTAATCCTAGCACTTTCGGAGGCCGAGGCAGGTGGATCATGAAGTCAGGAGTTCGAGGCCAGCCTGGCCAACATGGTGAAACCCCATCCCTACTAAAAATACAAAAATTAGCCAGGCGTGGTGGCAGGCATCTGTAATCCCAGCTACTTAGGAAGCTGAGGCAGGAGAATTGCTTGAACCTGGGAGGCAGAGTTGCAGTGAGCCGAGATTGTGCCACTGCATTCCAGCTTGGGCAGCAGAGCGAGACTCCATCTCATAAATAAATAAATAAATAAATAACCTCACAACTCAGTAAACTAGAAATAGATGGGAGCTTCCTCTGTGAGAAACCTACATGTTCAGTTAAAGGTGAAAGACTTTTTCCTAAGATCAGGAAAAGGCCAAAAGTGTCTGCTCTTAACCACTTTTGTTTAACAGTATACTGGACATTCTAGCCAGTACAGTAAGGCAACAAAAAGAAAAAGCATTCACATTGCAGAGAAAGAACTAAAGCTGTCTTTTTTTTCTCAGATAACATTATCATATGTAGGAACCTGCAAAAGAAAAATACTGGAACTTCCAAGCGAGTATAGAAAGGTTATGGGATATAAGATCAATATACAAAAATCAACTGTGTTTCTACAAACCAGCAACCAACAATTGGAAACTGAAGTTTTTCTTAAACTATCAAAATAGCATTAAAATAAGTAATACTTAGAGATAAATCTGGTAAATGTTACATAAGGTCTATAAACTGAAAACTATAGAACATTTCTGAGAGGAAATAATGAGAGAACTAAGTGAACTGAAATATAGATCATATTCGTGGATCAGAAGACTCAATATTGTTAAGATGTCAGTTTGCCCCAGATCAATGCGTATATTTAATGCAAAATAATCAAAATTCAAGTAGGTTAGGTTTTTGTAGGAAATGACAAACTAATTCTAAGATTCGTATGAGAATGTAAAGGACCTAGAATAGCCAAAACAACTTTGAAAAATAGGAACAAAATTGGAGGACTTACATTACCTGATTTCAAGACATAATATATAGCCACAGCAGTTAATACTGTATGATTGGTGTAAAGACAGATAAAGTAATCAATGAGACATAGAGAAAGTTTAAGAAAACTCACACCTACCCCACAAATTGTCAGTTTGTTTTTGACACGGGGCAAAGGCAATTCATTATAGAGAGGATAGACTTTTCAACAAATGATGCTCAAACAGTTTGAAAAATAAATCCATACCTTGCTCCATATGCAAAAGATAAAATAGATCATAGACCTAAATGTTAAAGACTGAAATTATTAAAACTTCTAGAGGAAACCATAAGAGAAAATTTTTGTGACCTTGGGTTAGGTAAAAGTTTCTTACATATGACTCTAGAAGCATGATCCTTAGAAGAAAAATTTGATAAATTAGATCTGTTCTTCAGAAGACACTATTAAGTGAATGAAAAGACAAGTCACAATGGGAGAAAATATTTGTAAATCACATAGATGACAAAGGACTGTGTTCAGAATTCATAAAGAACTTCTCAAAACACAATAATAAAACAACCCAATTTTTAGAAATATGGAAAAATTTTTAAGATGCTTCACCAAAGAACATTGGCAGATGGCCAGTAAACATAAGAAAAGATATTCAACATCATTAGTCATTAGGACAATGTGAGTAAATCTCCAATACACTTGTTAAAATATCTGTACTAAAAATAACAAAAAACAAACAAACAAAAAAACAGCAATTGACCATACGAAGTATTGTGGAAGACTGTAGAGCAACTCAAACTCCCTTACACTGTTGGTGGGAATATAAAATGGTACAACAACTTTAGAAAACAGGTTCTCAAAAATTTAAATATACATCTACTATATTACTCAGCTATTTAATTCCTAAGGATTAAGAGAAAATGAAGCATCTTTTCATATAAAGTCTTATACATGAATGTTCATTGCAGCTTTACTTGTTATAGCTAAAACTGGAAACAACCCAAATATCAGTCAACTGTTGATGGATAAGTCAATTGTGGTATAACCATTCAATGATATAATACTCTTTACATATTCTGGTTATGTGTTGAAATTTCTTCTTCAACTCTGTGGCTTCTCCTGATGTTTTAGATTTTATTTTGTAAACAACATGATTGGGTTTTATTTTTTAATCCAATCTCACACTGTATTTTAATTAGAATATTTTTCCCATTTACATTTAATGTAATTGCATAGGTCATCTTACAATTTGCTTTTTCTTTTTGCCAGCTGCTCTATGTTTCTATTTCTCTTATTTATTTTATTTGAATTAAGTAGTTTTATTATTTCACTTTCCCCCTCATTTATTAGCTTGGAAGTTACAGACTCTTTTACTTTTCTTGTGTTAGTGACCTTAGACATTACAAAAAGGACATATTATCAAAGTCGAATTTCATTGGTATTTTTACCCTTTTCCTAGATAATAATATAATTATTATTTAATCCTCTTCTGACTTATATGTTACTGTTGTTAGCTATTTTATTTATATATTTCAGGTCTCCTAGATATTGTTTTATCTAACCAATATCTATTTAGATTTACCCACATAGCTATCATTTTTTATTACCTATAGTATTTCCATTTGGAATCTTTTTTTTTTTTCTGCCTGAAGAACACCTTTTAGTATTCAGTACAAGTCTGCTGGTAACAAATTATCTTTGTTTTTGTCTGTTTGAAAATGTCTTCCACATGCATTTTAAATAGATGTTTTTATTAGCATAGGATTTTACACTGTATATCTGTAGATTTCTAGAAATATGGAGGCATATTTATGGCTTCTTGACTCTGTGGCTTATTTTCTTTGGCCAGTTTTGGAAAATTCGCAGGTATCTTTTTACATGTGCCTCTGCCTAATCTTCTCTCTCTCCTCCTTCTAAGACTCCAATTTTATGTATATTAGATCTTTTAATAGTATTTCCATGTCCTTTATCTTCTTTTCTTTCTTTTCCATCCTTTTTTCTGTTTGTGATTCATGGGTGTTTTATTCTAATACACCTTCTGTCTCACTAATTCATCTGTATCTAACCTGATTTTTATTTTGATTATTGTATTTATCTAGTCTAGAATTTCCATTTAGCTTTTTAAAGTCTGCCATTTTTTATATCTTAGAGAATTCTCTGTTGAAATCCTCAATTGTATCTTTTATCCTCTTGAACCATGTATGTATCATATAGCACTAGTACCTGGAGCTCCTTTTGGTATGTTTATATTTTGTATTGTTTCTGCTTATTATCTTATCTCCTTATATATGTTGATATTATTGATTATGTGCTTGGTCTTGTATTTGACAAATTATTTGTAGAAATAGTTTGAGGCCTAGGATGATATCTTTCTCATGGAAGGAATATATTTTCTTCTGGCAGACACCTAACTGCACTAGCAATAGAGTCTTACTTAACCTGATTTCAGGTACTGGATGATTTGAAGCTGGGCTGTCCTCCCCTGCAAAGGACAGTCTATTCAGGACTGCCCTTATTCCCTACTGCAGAGGGGCTTACCAGGGACTCTACAAGGCTGTCAGAGAAGTCACTTAGGCTCTCAGTCCCTCAAGACCCTCTTCTAGAATCAGCAAATACCCCCAGGCCCAAAGCAGGCCCCAAATTACATGCTCACTTTTCTGGATATTTGTTGTCTCTTAGATCTTGGAAGGGTAATTTTTTACTACCCTGTTAGTTTCCATAGGCCTGTATGCAGATGATTTTTATGTTTTGTTCAGCTTTAAAAATTATCCTTGCCAAGAGGGTTGATTAGAGTTACCTAGTCTGCCTTTATTGAAAGAGGAAGTTCCCTTTCCTGTTATTATTCCTTCTTGATTTAATCTTAGAATGAGATTAACCCCAACATTTCTATTTATATACCTGCATAGGTTCTCTGTGCACATATATCCCTCTACCATACCCTGTTCACCATCTCCACATCCACACAGATCAACTGATTGTTTTCTAACAATACGTTAGAAGTAATCAAGAACCTAAAATTAAATATTTTGCCAAAACCCTTGTGATATATGTCCTTAATTTACACTTCTAGTTCTTAAGCTTCCTTATTTTGTTGGTGTGACATTACATGTATGAAGAGAAATAATTAGATGAAGGGCAAGATAAGGGGAGATAGGAAAGCAAACATTCCCAGCATTGGGAAGGAAAGAGAAGCATGCAGATTGAATGTAGATTCAAAGAACTGAGAGAAAATCAGTGTGCCTAGAGCATAAAGCAAAAGGAGTTGCCGAGACAGTGAAAAAGCCCAAATTATGCAGATCCTTAGGTGCATTATGCAAGAGAATATTCAAATTATAGTTTTAAATGCTTTGAAATCTCATGCTGACTGTAAAGTCGAAAATGAATCAGAAGAGAGTGATGTAGGATGGAATGGAAGGGATGTAGTGGGTGAGGATCACTTGGAATCTGTTACCCTTACCTGAGCAAACCTTCAAAGTAGTTTGGACTACGGTGGAAGTAGCCTGGTTGGAGAGGTGGATGGATTAAAGAAATAGACAACAAAGCAAAACCAGGACTATATGAGCAATAAAAAACCAATAGTATCAACGATAACTCCTGAAATCCTGGTTTGTAAACCAGGTGGGTAACAGTGGCACACACTAAGATAGGAGACTAGAGAAAGCCCACATTAGGACAAGAGACTGGAGGAGGCCCAGGTGTTACAGGAAATACTGTGAGCTCAATTTTGGACTTGTTACCTTTGAGATACCTTTGAGACATCCGAAGTAGAGTTTGCAGAGAGTTGTATATACGGATGTGATACTCTGAACAGGTCTGCCAATAAAAAAGTAAAATTTATACAGATTACATTTAAAGTCATTGGTGTGGAGGAGATTGTCTACAGAGAAAATGAAGACCAAAAGTGGAGAACTGCTATTGGAAACATAATTTTACACCAAGAAAATAAGGAAGCTTAAGAACTAGAAGTGTAAATTAAGGACATATATCACAAGAGTTTTGGCAAAATATTTAATTTTAGGTTCTTGATTACTTCTAACGTATTGTTAGAAAACAATCAGTTGATCTGTGTGGATGTGGAGATGGTGAACAGGGTATGTAGAGGGGTATGTGTGCACAGAGAACCTATGCAGGTATATAAATAGAAATGTTGGGGTTAATCTCATTCTAAGATTAAATCAAGAAGGAATAATAACAGGAAAGGGAACTTCCTCTTTCAATAAAGGCAGACTAGGTAACTCTAATCAACCCTCTTGGCAAGGATAATTTTTAAAGCTGAACAAAACATAAAAATCATCTGCATACAGGCCTATGGAGACTAACAGGGTAGTAAAAAATTACCCTTCCAAGATCTAAGAGACAACAAATATCCAGAAAAGTGAGCATGTAATTTGGGGCCTGCTTTGGGCCTGGGGGTATTTGCTGATTCTAGAAGAGGGTCTTGAGGGACTGAGAGCCTAAGTGACTTCTCTGACAGCCTTGCAGAGTCCCTGATAAGCCCCTCTGCAGTAGGGATAAGGGCAGTCCTGAATAGACTGTCCTTTGCAGGGGAGGACAGCCCAGCTTCAAATCATCCAGTACCTGAAATCAGGTTAAGTAAGACTCTACTGCCAGTGCAGTTAGGTGTCTGTACATTGTTAGTCCTGCTCATTGCTGGGTCTCTAGGTCTCTAGCACCTAGCAGCACAGTGCCTTGAACATAATTGAGCATTTGAGTGAGTGTATATAGTTAACAGGAATCACTGAAAGGTAGAGATCCTTATTTTTGACTTCTTTCCAGTTTCCCAGAATACGTAGTATGATGCTGGGACTTGAATGAAATTAAAATGATATTATCTTCAGAATTAGATTTTCTTTGGGCTACTTTTGAGAGAGATTAGGATAGAAGGTGAAAGTATTATGACTGACTTGGGAGAAAAAAAGCCCTGTTTCCTCTTTCTTATAGATATTTGCTAGACTTTCCATGGCTGCTTTTTTTTTCTAAGAGAACTGTGTATAATTTTTGGAAAAAAATATTGAATTAATTAAATATTGCTATAGTGAATCATTCAGAAGGAATGGTTCTTTATAATTCACATCCATTAACAAGATTATTTCTTTGAAAAGCACATCCTTTCTTTGCAAAGTTTTGAACTGCTGCTTATTTACATTTTAAGCCTAAATTATGAAATTCCTGTGATTCTAATTTATTACGTTTAAAAATGACTTAGCAGAGTACTGCAGCTGGAAGGCTCAATTGCAAAACCATGGTCTTTAAATTGATTTGTTTGTTTTGATGTTCTTATGATTTGCATGGCAGCATATTTTATTGTATATTTACAATAGTCATATGATACTTACTATTGGTATTTCCTTTATGGAAAGAGTTCTTAAGGATATTTTTATGTGTACCTCCTCATGAATCTTGCTAATCACTGAAATACAGACTTAGGAATGGTAAAACATATCTCCCTTTGTTATTTCTGTTTATTGTCTTCACTTCATTTTTCCCTCTCAGATTTTGATTTTCAGTGATCTCTTCTAGTCCTTTACACCCTTTATTTTAGTGGTGGAATGTGGCAATCAGGGATAGGGAAAATAATGAGGTATAATCATTAAAGGTATCTTAGAACCTGGCATATTTCAATTATTCATAGTTAACCTATTTGAAAGTCTTTTATAAATATCATGATTTTATAATGAAGAGGGCTATTATACTATTATGTTAATTACTAAAACCTCCCACATTTATGATCTTTAATAGCCCAGATATTTTATATGTCCCTGATCTTCAGTATTTTAATATAGAAGTCCCTATTATTTAATTTCAAAATAATCAATGCTATCTCTAAAAATACACAGATATTTTGTAATTTTAGAGTTCCTTTACCTTTTACTAGCACTATTCATGATAAATATATTTTTAAGTTTTATTCAATAAGATTATTTTCAGAATTTGTGAAACTTAAACACTTGCTCTTTTGGAGTAAGCCAATGATTTATTTAATGCTTTTCTATATTGTGTATTTTAAGGAGAAATATCTTCCTGATGGATATAATACAGGCTTGTTGGAGACAGCTATTTCCCTCTCTGCAAGGAGTGTATTATGTTGTTTTACAAAATGCTTTCTTGCACCACTCATGTTAACTAAAGAGCGAATTTAAACACAGACATGTCTACTGCACTTTCCTTCCTTGAATGGGTACAGTTTTTAAAACTTGGAAATGTACCATTAACTCTTAATGTCTCATTTCATTTTTGAGGAATTCAAGTTGGGATGCCAGCCGTACAATAGTAATGTAAGAGGAATGGTAACTGGCTTAAGGCATGCACTTAAGCAATAGAGGAATTTACTTTTCAGTGTCTTCCAAGGTCCATGAGGATGCACACTTATTTATCCAGAGAGTATGGATCTCACATATGTTTGTCCAGAGGGTGTGACTCTGTGGAGGAGAACACTTACTGGTAAGTATTGAACTCTTATTGTATTATGTTTCAGAAAAATATGTTTAGAAAATCAGTTGATTTTTAGCAGTGATGAAATCTCTTAGTCTGTGCTGGTTTCTTAACAGTGGACAGTCCCAGATGTTGAAGTCAGCACAACAAGAGAAAAACCCAAATCCTGATAAGACTTGAGGATTTTTCGAAAATTAAATGCAAAATAGTTGGGGCAAATGTTGCTGCGGGAGTCAAGACTAAGTAATACAGTAAGAAGATATGAAGTTGGAGAGCTTCTCATGTTCTTCCTTTGTATAAAGTTTGCATATGTACAAAACCCAGGACTTTAATGACTTTAAGAGGGGGCAGAATTGCATCTCTTGGAAGTTAACAGACTCATGTGAACTGGAATGTACATTGTGGCCCTCACAATTGATTTTAATATTTATTTGCAAAGTCCTTTCTGTTTCTAAATAAAAGCTGTGCCTTCTGAAACCTGTAAGTGATGTATACTGGCCACATCAAATCTTTTAGAAGTGTTTTCCAAACCCCAAATTGTTAGTGTGGAAGAAATGTTTCTTTTGGGAACACTAAAACAAAGGGGTATGGGAGGATTGATTTCAGAGACCAGTTGCTGCTTCTGCTTTATACTTTAACATTCTTTCCCTCTTTCTCTCAGCCAAGAACTCTCATGATATGTAATTGACTTTTGGTTGAAAAAACATGTAAAATAATGTTTTTGTATATGATACAAAAGTTTAGAATAAAACAAAAATCAGCCACTCTAATATGTGGTAGGTTTTCTGGCAATTAACCATAGCACATAGACATTTGCCACGGGAAATGCCACTGCCAGATCTCCCACACCGCCACATGAAGGCTTAGCATTGCTTTAAGTCATGCCTTAATAAATGATGAATGGAAGTGCAGAGTCCGTGAGGAAGAATTCAGTGCGTAGGAGTGTTTTGGCATCTGGTAGACAATTGTTTGTTAGAGTTGCCAGTTATTAGCTTGCTGGCCTTTATCAAAGTGCTTTACTATTCTGTTTCTTCTGCTGTAGAAATCCCTGTGTTATCCCCTATTGTGATGACTGACAGTGTCCTACTGTGCTGAATCAAGAAGACTGGGTATATAGGTCCAAATCATGGTTATGGAGATGTTAGGGTAGAAGACAGCAGTATGGACATGATAGAAAGAGGATTGAGAATACATTTCTATGTGATCCATTTTTGCTTTGCCTTCTATCTAATTCTGCCAATTCCTAATCTTTAGGACTCACCTCAAAATCTCTTGAAGCCACTTTTTGGGAGATGTGCAAAATGTGTGTGAAGGGAGAGAGCATCAAGAGCAGAAAGCGTAGGTGAGAGGGTAAGAGACATTTAGTCACCCGGCAGCTGCTTACTGAATGCCTGCTGTGTGCTAGGAGGTGGGGATACATGAAGCTTGTGTCCAGTTTTGAAAGATAGGCCATAAACAAATAAACATGTTGTGTATTGGATGATGGTAATGAATAAACTGGTAAAGGGGGGTAGTGAGAACTGGGATAAGGAGGTGACTTTCAGCTCGAAGTAGGGTCATCAGGGAAGGCCTCATTGACAAGGTGGTATTTGAGTAGAGGCTTGAAAGAGGTAGGGGAGCCAGCCATATGGAAATCCAGGAAAAGTAGAACTGAGAACACATACTGTAAGTCATTAAAAGGACTTTGACATTTCCTTTGAGTGAGATGGAAGCCCATTGGAGAGTTTTGAGCAGAAAAGTGACATTATCTGACTTATTTCTTAAAATAATTCCTCAGGCTACAGTATAGAGAATGGATAGTAGAGGAACAGTGATGGAATCAGGGACTGGTTGAAGGTTTTTTGAGTAATTGAGGCTGGAGAAGATGGTGACTTGGACTAGGGTGGCAACAGGAGAGGTGATTAGTGTTCAGATTCTGGATTTGTTTTGAAGGTAGACCCTTCAGGATTTATTGGTCTTTTGACTGTGGGGAGTGAGGGAATGAGAGGAGTTAAGGATGACCCCACAGTTTTTGGGCTGAGCAGCTGGAAGGGCAGAGATGACATTTACTATTTATCAGGATGAGGAAGATTACAAGAGGAGCAGGTTTTAGGGAGAGATCAGTGAAGGTGCCAGCAACTGAGATTCCAACTAGATATCCAAAGGTAATATAGACAGAAGACAGTGGATATACAATAGTAATTATTTAAACGTTCATTTTGCACAAGTTGATAAATCACAAAAGTTCTGTTTAAATGATTTAAATCTTCATGAAGATGTTGCTATAATTCACATTTTATAGATTAGGAGATAATGCAGAAGGATTAATATTCCTAAGATCACTGATATGAAACTTTATTTTATGACTAAGTTCCAGGTTGTTCTACTGACTTTATTATATTATAAAATAGGCATACAAGGGAAATTTTCATTATTGCCATAATTGAACAAGTAATACTTCTTGTTGCCTTTACATTACACACACAAACACACACACTTTCTCTATCTCTCTCTCTCATAGAGAAGTACAGTAATATCTTTGAGGCTTACGTAGAAAGATAGTTTTTTTTGACCCTTTGGTGTGTTGAAAACATACTATAATATAGGCTTTAATTTTGGATATGCATTTTAAAATTCTTTAAATGGTGAATGGAGATGGCTATGAATATAATTAATTTTTAAAAGCATATTCTTAAGAAATTTTCTTTTGAAAACAGTTTACTTCATGGTAATTTGTGTTCTCTTCAGTTGTTTAAAGGGAAATATTTTGCATACTCTTAAGTGTATTCTTTTTTATAGTAGAATGTATGATGTTTATTTTTTGAAACACAAATACAAATAATGGAAACACATGTGATTGTCTGAGCTTTGACATTGTTCTAGGTAGGATGACAAACTGTCACAATCCAAACAGGAAAACAGAAATTAAAACCTCTCTAAAGTTTCTACTCTGTTGCTTAAAGGTTTATGTACTGTTTATAATTTTTATTCAATAAAGCGATGGCAAGTTACTTTATCTTATAAAATCCTAAGACACTTAAATTTTATGTAGTGTAATGAGTTAAATGATCAGGAGCAGATTAATATAGTTCTCTGAAATAAGTACATATCCTTAAAGGTCATATGTCTTAATTTTGTGGAATATGACTATTTAGTTTCTACAACCTTGGGTTTTTAAAAATTATAATTTGTGATCTCTCATCTATGTAAATAGCAAACTCTTTCTGATTATACAGGAAGCCCTGCATGTTGCAGGAGTGGAAATGCAGTTAACGGCTGCGATGTCATTTCTGACCATTCTGCAGGACGAATCAGTGTCAATTCATGCATATACCCACTCATTCCTCCAAGTCATTCTCCTGCATCTGGAGCACAGGGACACAGGTCAGGGGCCCGGCATGCTTAATTATATACTTGTTTATTGTTTTTTTGTGTATGGCCATGATATTATATAAATACTGTTAGCCTGATGAGGATAACTGAGTAAGGCCATGCTGCCTAGGAGTTGAGCAGTGGAATGACTTAAAATAGCTATGGCTGTCTTATAAAACCCACAAAATTTAATATCCTTGAAAGCTGAAGATCCATTAATTCATCTTATGATTTATACTTTCTTGTTACTTTTTTTCCTTTTCTAGCAGTCATGTTTATAGTATTGTACAATAAAAGAGCAAACCTTGGTTTAAAGATATCTCACCAATATTATTTTTAAAAATATAAAAATTTTCTAGATGTTGACTGAGACAAAATAATAGAGAAACTTTTTAGAATAGTAATGAAAATAATTATTTCCATTTTATCATTAAGTGCTATTGTAACTATTAATGGCTGAGTTGAAACTGAATTTGAAGTGATACGTTTAATTTAGTATGTTTTATCTCTGTCAACCAGGTGTCAGCAATGCATGGCTGGAAACTCTTCTGTCTGTTATAGAAGTATTGCCAAAAGAAACCCTACGGCATGAGGTAATACTTTCATGGGGGCAAATACTAATAAGTAAGTCACTCTAAGGTTTTTTTTTTAAAAGGTTTCTTGTCAAAAATGGTTTTTAAAAAAGAAAGTTGTTTTTCATTTTGAATGTAACACGTGCACATTGGAGGAAATTTGAGAAATATAAAATATAGAAGGAAGAAAAAAGAATTCATAGCTCTGTACTTGTCCACTTTTAAGGTCCTGATGTATTTCCTTTCAGATTTTTTTCCTATATATGGTTGCTGCTTGGCTTGCTATATCAGTGATCATACTGAATTTATATATGGTTGCTTTTCACTTAGCATTACTTTCCTATATTTTTTAAACTCATTTGATAGTAGCTGCAGAATATTTTACTTGTGAAACATTTAAGCCTGTTTTCAGGCTTATATTTTACTATTGAATAGGACATTAATGAACATTTCTGTAGAGCTCTTCCTGTTTTTCAGATAATTTAATTGTAGCTTTCAAACAGGAATTAATGGATCAGAGGGCATTAATATTCTTAAGCTTTTGACTAACAATATGTGAAGATGCTCTTTTCCTAGACTTTTATCAGCAATAGTGTTTCTGTTACATTTAATGGGCCAAAAATTGAATTACATTTTATTGGAATTTTTAAATTATTGTGCTGTTGAATATTTTCTCATATTTATATCAGTTTCTCTTTATTCCTTTGCAATTGTTTGATCCTATCCTTTAATCACTATTTATATGTGCTATTTACCTATTATGGTTGCCAATTCTTTGTTATATTTACAAATATTATTCCCAACATGTTGTTTGCCTATTAATTTTCAACATTGAACAGCATACTCTTCTCTAAAGACTTTAAATAAATTACAATGACAGAAGAAGAAAAATGGAAAGAAAAGTATCCACTAATGAAAAGATTTTGTATTCTTTGAACATTATTCCTATATACATTTCTTTCCAAATATGTCATGATTGAAAAAAAGAGTCATCAGCCAATGAAATGTCCTCTACTGACTTCATTAAGTGTCTTTGTCCTTTCTTTGTCTTCATACAGTTTATGGTCCTATCACAATGCTTAAATACTGGCTTGAAAATGGGAAGATTTTCTAGTTATAAGGATGTTTGCATACTTGATGCCAAACATCTAGATGATTATGCATATTTAAGTGCTGAATGTAATATAGACATGTTATTTTTATATTTTTTTGAAAAGCAATATGCTGTATAATGCAATTTTTACTCTAGAATACCATATTATTTAACATGTGGTTTCAAAGATTTTAGATATGTAATTTATTCTAAACTTTTCACTTCTAAATTATCAATGCATATTCAGTAATTCCAGCTACTTTGAGAGGAAACAAGCCAGTTGACTATAGAGTCATAGAATTTTAGAAATTAAAGAGATCTTAGTAGGACATATTCTTGTTTCCATTTTAAATAGATGAGAAACTGGAGATTAGAAATAGCGAGATTATGGGCTGGGCGCGGTGGCTCACGCCTGTAATCCCAGCCCTGTGGGAGGCTGAGGCGGGCGGATCATGAGGTCAGGAGATTGAGACCGTCCTGGCTAACACGGTGAAACCCCGTCTCTACTAAAAATACAAAAAATTAGCTGGGCGTGGTGGCAGGCGTCTGTAGTCCCAGCTACTCGGGAGGCTGAGGCAAGAGAATGGCGTGAACCTGGGAGGTGGAGCTTGCAGTGAGCCGAGATCGCGCCACTGCACTCCAGCCTGGGCGACAGAGCGAGACTCCGTCTCAAAAAAAAAAAAAAAAAAAAAAAAAAGAGAGAGAAATAGCGAGATTATTTGGACAAACTAAAGAACTGGGACTAGAATCAGAGTCTGATCTTCATAGTGTTTTATGGTCTGTCAGGCTGTTGTAGTATTTGAGTGTCCAGTATATACATAATGCAATATCAGACTTGGCTTATTGTACTCAAATGACAGAATTATTTAATAGGATTTATTTGAAGCTATAATGTTTTTCATCCCATTAGGATACATATAAAAATTAATCTATATGGAATAAAAATACATTTCAAGGTATTTAGTCATTATTTGCTTTTTTCTTTTTAAAATATGTATTTCAAAATTCTACTTTTATCTGTGCATACAGAGCATTGTGAAATCACCATAAACTTTACTTCAGTTTTTTCCTAATTGTTTTAATTGCATAATTTGTAATTATCTTTACCTTAATAACTCAGAAGACAAATAAGATAATCCAAGTTATTGAGTCATGAACCTCAAATCGTAATTCAGTTTCTTTAAAAACATTTAGAACTTTAAAATACTCTGAAGGAAATAGCTGATATGAGTGGCATGAATGTATAAAATTTTGTGAATTTTTTTCTCTAAATTTTCTCTTTAGATTTTGAATCCACTTGTTTCCAAGGCACAACTTTCCCAAACAGTCCAGTCTCGTTTAGTTAGTTGTAAAATTTTAGGAAAATTGACCAACAAATTTGATGCCCACACGTGAGTATTTGTATGTAATTTTTGGTCTGCTTTATTACATTGATTTAAAATGTATAATGACTGTGTAACAATATATTTGTATTATTTCATACTGCATACAAATTTAGTTATCTTAACTATTTTAACTTTATGGAATTCTCATGACGAATTTACTTATTCAGATGCCTTTCTTTTCAATCTCATAACTTTTCAGAATTGGTAAGGTTAACTTTTTTCCTACTTCCTATCTTAATCTTCCCTATCTCATACCAAATATAGTTTTGAGGATAAAATAGCGTTATCTTATTGACTTTCAAAATTGGCAGCGGCATAAAGATAGAATTGCTGCTTTTTTACACTGTTGTCATGAATTTGTTATTTTGAATAATTTAACTTATTGTGAGGTTTTATGGAGCATGTTTATAATTCATGTGCTACTTCTTGCCTGCTTATTAAATACCAAATGAAAAGAATGGAATGTTTTGTAATCATGATACAAGAGTAAAGCTGAAGAATATTTTGGTTGATGGTTGCTAGACTCAGATATTCTACTGCTACAGCCTTTTATCTTAGCTATAGACATTTCAACTGCCAATCCAAAATTAACCATTATTTTAAAAAGACTGTGTGATATACATAATTTACAAGTAGCTAATAACATCCAAATTTAATAACATGTAAAATACCTTGTAAACTATTATTTTTTTTCTATTAAAATACATTTGTTATTATTAAGGTGAGTTAAGATTTTAATGATAATTGTTTGGGAATATTATTCTGAAACACTCATTCATTTGCATGTTTCTTTTCTCCCCACCTTCAGCATTAAGCGAGAAATACTTCCTCTGGTAAAATCACTCTGTCAAGATGTAGAATATGAAGTTCGATCTTGTATGTGTCGGCAATTAGAAAATATAGCCCAGGGCATTGGGTAGGTATACTTTGAATTCCTTATGCCATTTCCATGAAAACATGCCATTGAAAGGCTGTATTTGATCTTTAAAAATGATCATAACAAGTACCTCCTCTATGTCTGGATTAAAAGAGATAAAGAGGAATGTGCTTAGCATGGTGGTAGGCATTTGATTAATGTTAATTTCTTTTTTTCTCACCTTAGTTGCTTAGTTATCATTCCAGACACCTAGATTCAGGAAAGAAAAGATAGCCCAATATAAACCATACTTGGAATATGTTTGACTGGCTATTCTTTGACTATATTATTGGGTCATTTCAGATGGGATTGCAGTTGTCCCTCCATATCCTTGGGAACTTGGTTCCAGGACCTCTTTTGGATACCAAAATCTGAGGATGCTCAAGTCTCTGATATAAAAGAGTGTAATATTTCCATATGACTTGCTTATATCCTTCCACATGTTTAAAATCATCTCTAGATGCTAATAGTACCTAATACAATATAAATGCTATGTAAATAGTTATGCTGTATTGTTCAGGAAATAATGACAAGAAAAAAGTCTGTACATGTTCAGTAAAGAAGAAATTTTTTTCTGAATATTTTCTATTCATGGTTGGTTAAATCCACAGATGTGGAACCTGCAGATGTTGAGGGCCGACTACACTCTAATGGGAGGCTTTCTATAGCTCCTGTGCAACTTCAGGCTTCCAATGTTTGTTTTGTTGCTCTCCTTGTTCTTTTTTTTTTTTTTTTTTTTTTTTTGAGAGGGAGTCTCACTCTGTCACCCAGGCTGGAGTGCAGTGGCGCGATCTCGGCTCACTGCAAGCTCCGCCTCCCAGGTTCATGCCATTCTCCTGCCTCAGCCTCCCAAGTAGCTGGGACTACAGGTGCCCACCACCACGCCCGGCTAATTTTTTGTATTTTTAGTAGAGACGGGGTTTCACCGTGTTAGCCAGGATGGTCTCGATCTCCTGACCTCGTGATCCGCCTGCCTCGGCCTCCCAAAGTGCTGGGATTACGGGTGTGAGCCACCGCGCCCAGCTGTTGCTCCCCTTGTTCTATGGGTGCCTGAAGCTCCAGGAGAGGCATAGCAGCCAATCTCTTCACCCGTAAGAACTGATCTCATTTCAATCTTAGAAGTGTGATATTAAAGGGAGTCTTACCTAAAAACCATCTTGGGAAATCTTTTCTTTTAAAAACAAGATTCAAAATTGGTACAAAAATCATTGGAACCTCTCATTTTTAGCAGAAGTTGCACTGATTTCATCTGGTTCTTTGTTGCACAAGCTAGGACAATCAGATTGTGGTCATTTGTACCTTTGTTAATTTTTTTAAAATCTGGGCCAATATTTAAGGCTCTGAAAAGGCTTTTGAATGTCACACAGGGTATGGTAGAATGTCACACAGGGTATGGTGGAATGTCACACAGGGTATGGTAGTGTACTCTGTCCTGTGTCCACTGTTGCTAAATAGTATTTAAGTGTTGTGTTGGAAGTTTAACACAATTAATGAAAGAGTTATCTGTTATGATTATTTTCATTTTTAATGCCCAGAGATAATTAAGTTGAATTTGCATCACTGTCACATGTTTTTGAAAAAAAGAGAACTCTGTTTAAAGATTGAATGGATATAACTTTTACTATAGAGATGAAATTATTTTTCTTATTTTCTTTCATTGTTAATAAATTCAAGGATTTCAGTAGGTATACAAATATATTCTGAGCAAAATTTATATGAAATAAATTTTTATGAACTTTGGATTTGTTCTGTCACATTTTACTCTTCTACCTCCTCTGTCTATATCCTGTATTTGCTGAATGTTTGTGAAGTACTGGTAATGTTAACATCTCTATCTGTATGATCTAGATCAATCTCTTAGAAAAACATGTTTTTTTGTGGCTCTTCAATTGCTTAAGTCCTTGTCATTGTGGTATGCTGCCTAATATGGTAGCCCCTAGTCACATGTGGCTATTTTAGTTTAAAATAAGGAAAATTAAAGAAAATTAGAGCTTTAGTTCCTCATTCATAATAAACTTATTTTTAAAAATGCTCAATAGTACCCTACTGAAGAGTACAAATGATAAACATTTCCATCATTGGAGAAAGTTCTACTTGACAGCATTGTCTTAGAGTCTTTGAGATTTGCCCTGAAATTTTTAAAAGTTTTCTACAACTCTTAATAACTTTCTTGGACTCTATCAACATCTTATGTCAATTATAATTGATGCTATTTTCCATCTTGTACCCAAGAAAGCTAACCACATCACAAGGCTCTCCTTGATCAGAGTGTTTGTCATTACAGTGACACCTTATCATGAGGAATAAGCAGAAACAAATTGTTGAATACAAACTATTTGTGATTGTATTATAAATATTGTATACTCCCTAAAAGTATTTATATTATGTTTCATTCTGCTAGGTAGGACACCTAGAGTCATATATCATCTTCTATATAGAAATTAGTTACCATAATTTCATGTATTAGGTGAATGGAAAATAATTTATACCCTGAAATCTAGATAGAAATATATTATTTAGGTTTCTGCAGTTACTACTGATAAGTTTTTCTTATTAGTCCAGATTTTTGCTGAAGTTGCTTAAAATGGAAAACTATATTATAATTTATAAAGTTTAATATAAACTCTTAGTTATTAAGATTTCTGTAGGTAACAATATTATGCTGGAGGAAGTGGGATTGATTGAAATCATTATGAAATTACTATTAATGTTTCTTATATGTATGGTGTGCTTTCCCAATAAGACTGAAAGCTTCTGGAGAGCAGGAACAGTATCTTTATGATTTTTCATATTTTCTGCAGCAACTAGCCCAGTCACTGGTTTTTAGTAAGTTCCTGCAACACATTTATTGATTTGATTTATTTTCTTCTATTGCTTATTGTGCAGGACAGAACTTACAAAAAGTGTGGTGCTCCCTGAATTAATAGAACTTTCTAGGGATGAAGGCAGCAGTGTACGACTTGCAGCTTTTGAAACTTTGGTTAATCTGCTTGATATATTTGATACAGGTAAATCATGTGGCTACATCTTTGCTTCTGAAAACAGTGTTTTTCTACATGTTTTATGTTACTAATAAGGAATAAAAGTAGATTTAGAATTTCCTATGTTAAGCCTCCCTTCCTCTCCCTGTTTTTATGATTCATTCTGTTTTGGTGTCTTCTTGGCTTTCACTTTTACCCTCATGGTGTCGTAGTCCATTTTGTGTTGCTGTAACAGAATACCTGAGACCAGGTAATTTATAAAGGAATTTATTTTGGCCCACATTTCTAGAGGCTGGGAAGTTCAAGATCAGGCAGCCCCATCTGACCTGTTTCTGATGAGGGCCTCATGCCGCCTCGTAATCTGGCAGAGAAGTGGAAGGTGAAGCAGGCCTACAAAAGGGAGAGGGAACAAAAGAAGCTGACTTTGTAACAACCTGCTCTCCAGAGAACTAACCCAGTCCCACGAGAGCTAACCCAGTCACTTGTGAAGGAGATCTCAATACCACAGGAACTTCACCAGTCAACCCACGAGGGTGGAGCCAGTGGGTGGACCCATGCAGCCCCACCTCTTAAAGATTTCACCTTCCAGTATTGCTGCACTGGGGCCAAGCCTTGACAGGCGTTTTGATGGAGACAAATCATATTAAAACCAGTACCCTATGGCATACAGTGTTGCTACATATTCCATCTCTCTTTTCTCCCATCAAAACTTAACTGACTTGTGTGTATATAGGGCTAAGAATTTGACTTTAACTTTTTCACCTAACTGACATTAAGACAGATCCTGAGACATTGTCTACATGAGTTTCCTCTCCTTAATAATATTTTAATGCTAGAGATCTCATGGCCATTGGGGGAGAAATTTGGGATGGGGTATTTGAGTGGGAGAGGGTAAAGAGATATTCCTTAGTGTTATGTAAATCATGTCACAAAGACAGTTAACTGCTCTACTGAATGTATGGCTAGACTCTTGACTAATGCTGGATATTAGTTATCAGTAAACATTAACTATTTTGATAAAGAGAAATTTGGAGAAGTAAATGTCAAGTACTTAGGTACAGAATTCAATCGTATAATTATAGTATTACATTTACTTGGATTACCAACATTTTATCTGAACTCTAGGAAGCCTCTTAAAGATTATTGCAATATGGACAATAATTGTGTTTGGAAATTCCAGAACAGTCATTTAGACAATATGACAAACCAGAGGAGTAAAACTGCAGTACATGATAAGTGAATGAATAAATCTTTTTTCCTCTAATAATGGGGCATCCCCAGGCTCCAAACTAGAACCTTGCTATCATCTTTGATCTTTTCGCTTTTACTGCCCACGCCCATTTATCACAGAGCTGGGCCTAACCTGTGTTTGTGGCTTTATTTCCTACCATTCTTTCCCACTCCTCTTGTGTCTGATGCTCCAGTCCCACTTCCATAGCATACCAGATTCTTTCACACCTCTAGTCTTCTCTCATACTTTTTCTTTCTCTATTGTTTCCTTCCCTCTATTTTTGTCCTAGCCAACTCCTTCTGCTTCTTTTTTTTTATTATTATTATAGTTTAAGTTCTAGGGTACATGGGCACGACGTGCAGGTTTGTTACATATGTATACATGTGCCATGTTGGTGTGCTGCACCCATTAACTCGTCATTTACATTAGGTATATCTCCTAATGCTATCCCTCCCCCCTCCCCCCACCCCACGACAGGCCCCGGTGTGCGATGTTCCCCACCCTGTGTCCAAGTGTTCTCATTGTTCAATTCCCACCTATGAGTGAGAACATGCGGTGTTTGGTTTTTTGTCCTTGCAATAGTTTGCTGAGAATGATCCTTCTGCTTCTTTAGTTCCCAATTTAAATACAGTTTCCTCCCTGACATCTTTCTAAATCCTTTACACCAGGGGTTGGCAAACTATGGCCCTTAGACCAAATCTGGCCCGCCGCCTGTTTTTGTGAATTAAGTTTATTGGGACAGAGCCACACTTATTTGTTCACATATTGTCTGTGGCTGTTTTTGTGATGCAAGAACAGAGCTGAGTAGTTGAGACAGAGCCTGCAAAGCCTAGAATATTTACAAAAAAAGTTTATAGATCCCTGCCTTATACCAGCTATTAAGACAGTGATCACATTGTCTTGTATTTTTTGTGTTTGGCTTTTTTGCTGGTTTACATTTCTCAAAATCAGAGACCATTTATTATTCATATTTCTACTTCTACTTAGTTACAAGGCTTGTTCTGTAAGAAATACAGTGTGTTGAATGAATGTCATTTAACAAAAATAGTAGATATGGCACCGAAATGTAATGATAATAGTAATAATAATACTCATAAGCCTGTTATAGCATTTTATTTAGTATTTCTAGATAATAAAGAAGTGATTCATTTCTGAAATTTAAGAAAACTGTGAGAAATTTGGAGAGCATTTAGAATTGAGACTTAAAAATCACCAGTATGTCAGATACTTGTGACCTAAGCAGATGTACTCAAATAATTGATTCATTTTTTAAAGAAGAGCCATCTAAGAAGTAAAAGTGATGAAATTGAATACATAGAACATATTATAAGCTAATGTAATTTTAGTAAAAAATGAAATGATAAAATGGGCTTAAGCTGTAGCATGGTACGAGATGGGTGTAAAAGAGAATAAGAAAAGTTTCCTTTGCTTACTATTTATCTATTTATGTTAATGGTGTTAGAATTCTTTTAGTTATTCAGACTCAAATCCTCAATCATCTTAGCTTTTTAATTCATAATCACTCTTTATATTCTGTTCCCAATGGCCTGCAGTATGAAGTCCAAACCCCTTAACCTGACATTAAAGTTTTTGATCATTTCAAGCCTCCTCTTACCCCTTTTTCACCACCCACCTCCATCATTGTTGCTTTCAGGTATTTTCTATTACTATGAGGCTAACATAGTAATTTTTCTTTCTGGAATTTGTGTGTGTATTAGTTTCCACATGTGCAATGTGGACGACTGAATTTAAAGTATGTATTATTTTGTTTTGTTTTCCAGATGACAGAAGTCAAACTATACTTCCCTTAGTGAAATCATTTTGTGAAAAATCTTTCAAAGCAGATGAATCAATTCTTATTTCTTTATCTTTCCATTTAGGAAAACTATGTCATGGACTATATGGTATGATATATCCTAAGAATTTTGGGACTGTAGATAATTTTTCCCTTTTTTTTCTACCTCTGTCATTAAACTTTGGCTCTTCAGTTAATTGTAAAGCCTAACTCTTAAGTATATAAAAATCTTATGAGATCTTAGAATTTTGATAGCATCATTTGGAGCACATTTAGGAATGACTTTTTCACCAATAGAACCTATTTGAAAGAACAGTGACAGAATAAAGTAAGCATAGCTCTTTAAATCTCTGAATATTTTATACTTATGTATTATTTGGTATGTGATAATAGAAGCTCAGGCTTATTAACTATTTGTATGTAGTAAGTATACACTTATTAACCATTTATTGAATAATTTATTATATCATTAGAGAAGTTCAGCTTGGGATGTGGAATAATGCCATAACTCTTGGCATTTTGAACACATAGTTCTTAGCTTTCTGTATCGATGTGAGATAGACTGTTTAATAATGAACTCATAACAATATATTATGAGTTTCTAGCTCCTTGAGATAGTTAATGAAGTGGAACCATTCCATGGATTAAAAATATTTTGAATTTATTTGCTGTCTTTCAGATTCAATTTTTAAGCTCCTTCCCTGCAGAGACACATACACACATGCATGTGTCTTTTCTGTCAGCAATTTTAGAACATTTACTATAATAGCAGATGTATAAATAGCCACAATGTTACTATTAGTGACTTTTTAGTGGCCTACAATATGATACATGCTGCAGCAATTAATGCAGCTATAGTTCCTGCGTTATGTAAGTTATACTTTTGAAATTAAAATATTACTGGTATTAACATGAGGTAAAATAATGTGATCTGTTAGATTCCTAACAGATACTCTTTTCATGTTCCTTTTATTTATAAAGTATCTGTAACCATTTATTTAAGTATTTGGCTCCAATTATATTTTTATTGTACTTTGATTTTCCCTTTTTAAATTTTGTTTTCAATTGAAATGTTGAGCATAGTTTTTTATATTTGTTTTAGGAATTTTCACTCCAGATCAGCACTTGAGATTTTTGGAATTTTATAAGAAACTTTGTACATTGGGTTTGCAACAAGAAAATGGACACAATGAAAACCAGATTCCACCCCAAATCCTAGAGCAGGAGAAGAAATATATTTCAGTACGGAAGAACTGTGCTTATAACTTTCCGGTAATAAATATTTATTTATATTTACTGAGGATTTTTATTATAACTTTAAAATATGTACATAGATGGCATTCAAAATATTGCCATTTTTGACACTTGCTGCTTAGCATTATGTCTAGCATACATAGTATGTGCAGAGTAAATATTTGTGAAATTTATATCTCTATGTATAAATCAGAATAATAGACACATATTTGGATCTTCCAAATATGATTTTTAGTTAAATTAAAATTCAGAGAACATGATTTCAATTTAAGTGAAACGATTATAATATTAGGTATTGATGCATGTTTTTCTTTCCTTCCCACTCATCTCCTCCCTTCCACCTCCACCAGGCCATGATTGTTTTTGTTGATCCTAAAAACTTCCACATGGAACTCTATTCTACATTCTTCTGCCTTTGCCATGACCCTGAAATACCAGTCAGATACACTATTGCTATTTGCTTTTATGAAGTAAGTCTGAAGACTTGATATCACTTTACGTTTGTTGTTAATTCTACCTATGTATACTAGGTGATTTTGTGCTTATAGATTATAAGATATAGACTGGATATCTCTTTCATGTTCTAGTCTTAAATCTTGTTTAAAAATTTCCTTAATTTTCTTCTTTTTTAGTATGTTTACTGAATCATTTCCATAAATACATTATATTTGTGTATTCTTTTATTAACCCATTCATTCAGCATATCTATACCAAGTGTTTAAACCAGACATTGTGGTAGATATGGGTGATGCAGATTTTAAAGTAAAATCAGTTTTTATATGCTTTATAATATTTACAGTTAACTTTGCACCTAAACTTAAGCACTTGAGAACCAATAGAAAATTGAGACACATTAATTATTTTTACTACAAAGGGATGGTGTTTCGTGAGCACGGCTTTTAGATTCTGCTATTATGACTATAAAGTAAGAGCAAAAATAAATTGAAACTTTTATGATGAATTTAACTTTTTAACCCTTGAAGTTGAAATTTGGGGCATGTTTCTTGAATGACAGCAAGAAGTGCACGTATGCCGTGGTTGCAATAAATACGGATAAGCTATAACTTTCAACTTCAAAACTGACACATAAAAGCCTCTAGATAAGTGGTACAAGTTCTTATTCTCAGTGAGAATATTTCACCCCCTTCCTTGCACTGTGTTCCTATGTCAGAGCACTTTGATGATCTGCAAGTGTGCAGGATATCCATCCATAGCATCATTATTAATGTTGCTTAGATTTTTTTTTGGCTATTGGGTGATAGTTTTGCTTTTTTAAAAGAACGCTTTTTCTGGTATGAAAATATATATGCATTATACAAAATCCTGGACATCTTCTCTTTAAATTAATTTCAGTGCTGCACAATTATATCATCTTTGTAAAACACACCTGTAGAACTCTGCTTTCGGAGGAGCGGGGATAGCGCAGAAAGCACTGGCCAGCTGAGCAGAATATTCACCTCCAAGATGCATTAAATGGTCACTTAGGCTTGGTTACCATGTCCACATGTACTTGTTAGATCAGTGGTCTCCAGAGAGGGTTGTACAAGTTTGGAGTCTGAGAATGCAGTATTTATGCAATTTTAGACTTTCTATTTTTTTCTCATCAGTTTAATATTTAATTTTATTTATGTTTTATAGTAGACATAACATAGCACCATATAATTAAACATATGGAAATGTACACATGTATACAAATATGTTTCACTGGTGGAAGTGAGTTTGATAATCATTGATCTATATTTGCTGGGTGGCTAGTTTCCATATTCTACCATAATCATACCATGTAGGTAGGGTAAGAATGATGTGCCTCTCCATAAAATGAGGGGCTAGTGTAAGTTTTTTTTTTTTTTAAGTAATGAAAATCCACTGGTGGATTTAAATTTTTCTAACAGTGTTAATGCTAGAGTCTGATAATTGCTTTTGTATTCTTTGTTCTCATTTTTCAGAATAATAACACTTTGGAAATATTTTCGACAAGTCAAAAACAACCCTGTTAGAGCAAAGAATTTTAAAACACTTTCTTTATCCAGGGACCATTTTTTTTTTCAAATAAAACTTTATTCAAGCCCAGTGTGTTTTAGAAAGAATAAGGTGAAATAGAAACTGGTAAATTCACCATTGTGGGCTCCGAGTTTATAAGGAGGAGACAAAAAAACTACTGTCTACAAGGGGAACTGTATTATTCTGGACTCTCCCAACTCCTCTCATGCTGGTTAAAGTCTTTGATGGGGAAAAGTAAAGTTGGTTTGCTTTCTTAGGAGTTATAACTACCCCGACATCACTGTAGGCCTTCAGTAGAAGTTACCCTTTGGGAAGTTCTGAACTGGTATGAACACTTGTATGCCTAGGATGTCCTTTAAGACCCTGTTGGCTCCTCTAAGACTTTAAAATGTGAACTAGAGGCCCCTGTGGGCTTGTTATTGCTGTTGATGTGAAAGTAATGACTCTGGTAAATCCCATTCTTTTGTATTTCCTCACCCCATGTGTGTCTACACATTCCAGCATGTCACGAGGCAGACTAGAAAGCTGGTTATTTGTGCCACTAATTTTTATAGAATCTAATTTTATATTTGTGGTATAACATGGCTTTATTTTAGAAGAAATATATAACAAGGATGTATTTTTAAAAATTATTATTGTAACCTGTATCTGTCTAGTACTCTCAAATCTGAGAGACTTTATTGCTATATTTTAGGTATCTAAGCTTCTGAATTCTGGAGTATATTTAATACATAAAGAACTAATAACATTATTACAAGATGAATCGCTGGAGGTAATATTTTCTTACTCTTTGATTTTTAATTCTTTTATGTTTGGTCCAAATATACCAATGCCTTTTCTCCCCTTCTTCTTGGAATTGTGTCAACTCTTTCAGCTGACTAGCCCCAGAAGCTTCAAATTGTTGTACCACTATATCATAAACAGGATATTGGGAAGATAGTTTAAAAAATAAGGTTTTAAAATATATTCAGTTTTAAAACTTAGTATATGTATATTTGTTTATTAAGAAAAATTTAGGAAGTGCCAAAAAACAGACAAAAGAATGCCTTTAATTTCAATTACTGTTACTATTTGTTTTCTTTTTCTTTTTTATATGAATATTCTTTTCTATATAAAGGTTTTTATTTTACTCAATTGTAATCATATATCACATTTTATAACTTTTTTCTCTTGCCATTGTGTAGTATTTTACCACTTAATATGTACTTATGAAGACTTTGAAATACTTTATTTTGATGCTATATTTAGATATTCCTTTCACCTAAATGACTGTTAGTTTGCCAAAGCGCAGCTCGTGAATATTTTGATATCACTGAGAATGTTATCCAATTTAAACAACGTTTCGAAAGTTTGGAGGCAGTTTTTGAACATGTTAGTTTTGTAGAAGTAGCTGTCTCAGATTTAGACCATTTGGACAATGTCAAGAGGCAGGTACACTAATCTCTTTTCGAAGGTTGGCCAAGGCAGTTGATCATGTTTCTAAGACTTTTCAGCAAGAAGATGGCAGAGTAAGAAAATACAAATCCTCAAAATGTTATTGGGGGGGGGGGGGGGAACCACTACTACTATATAGAAATTGACATGTAGAATTAATCTAGAAAAAACATAGTAATCACTATAACAGTAATCAATATCTCTGTTAAAAGGTACTAGATGCTCTTATAGATCATCTTCCAGAAATCTTGGAACTTATGTCTACTGGTGGAGAAAGCAGTGTTCAAGAAAATAAGGTAAACTTCATCTTTCAGAAACATTCTGAGTTGTGTAAATATTATCCTACTCTACAGGGTGTTTTGAGGCATCAATGAAAGAATGTTTGGAAAACTTGTAAAATAGTGCATGCCACATAGCAGGTGGTCAGTAAAAGCCTATTAGAGTTTGAACAGCTTGAATTTCCTCTATCTTTCTTACATTAATAATTTTAAATTACCATGATTGTTGTCTATTGTCTTTGGAGTTTATGTTCATATTTTCATTTTTCATTAGCATTAATGATTATTCCAAGAATAGCAAATAGGACAAAAGGGTAGAAATTTATTCTTTATTATTATTTTTTAAGCCTCTGTGTAACCTAAGAAAAGGGTAGGATTTAGGAGGTCAAAGCTTGTTGACAGTAATAATATGTAATACATTTTACTGTAGTTGGAAGAGTTGCTATGATAATCTGACAGGAAGAAGAATGAGTTGTAGTTTTTATTTCAAAATTTGGTTCCCAGGAATCATACTTTTTACTTAATGATTTCTTTTAAAAGTGTTTGATTTAACCAGATAATTATCTCCTTGTGACAACTAAGATGTCTCCTAAACTCTGAAATGAGAAGCAGTATTCTCTTCCCCAATGTGTTATAAGACTGAGTAATTTTACTGAGTGCTGCAATTTATTTATAATTGATTTTTTGATGCGTTTCATTTTTCAGTTATCTTCTCTGCCTGACTTGATTCCAGCACTCACAGCTGCTGAACAGCGAGCTGCAGCCTCTTTAAAATGGAGAACTCATGAGAAGCTACTTCAGAAATATGCCTGCCTGCCACATGTCATATCAAGCGATCAGATTTATTACCGTTTCTTACAAAGAATGTTCACAATCATGATGACAAATGTGAGCTCAGTACCTTTCATCTTATTCTTTTGAACTCATGGTTGGTTCTGGAATTACCAAAACTCTTCATATTTTCAAAATAGTAGAACAAACTCAGTTCATTCCATTCTACCTAGGAGGATGTCAGCTTCATAGGTCCAGAGGAGGGGACTCAGGTTTCCCTTTGCTTCCCCACTAGGTCTCCCTCTGAGAATCTTCTCTCTAGCTGGAGAGAGGAACGACTAGGTGGCACTTTCACCTACCCTTTGTTTATATACTGCCAAGAACAGAGTAGACTCACTTCAAACTTGAAATAGTTCTTCTTAAGAGGAAGGTTGACAGGACTCAGTGACCTTGACTGCAAAGGACCTTCTGTTCTGATGTGCACCTCTGATGCATCCACAACCTTAGTGTTTGACCCCAGCTATGCTGTTTTGCCAAGGCACCCCTTAAGCTTCCTACTATAAGTTTGGTTACTTTTAGAGTGTGGCAATGGAACAGAGAAAGCTTATACAAATACATGGATGCCCTACTATTGATAACCTTATAATTAGTGTTAAAAGAAAAAGACTCCTCCCTCAAAACAAGGTGGCACTCAAGCCTCCCCACAAAGTTAATTGTCGACTTTTTTCACAGAAATTTCCAAGGGGATTATTTAACTCGTAATTCACTGTACATTTAACATGACATCCTATTGCAATTTTTTGAAATATAGAAACATTCCATGGCTCTGTGATCTGGGCACAGAAGGCTTGGGACAAGCCCAACTGGTCAGGCCTGCCTCTGGGGCAGATGCTGAGTTGGGGTAGTGCAAGCTGGGTGGGCCCCACACTCATCTGCTGGGCTGAAAACCCTGGGCTGCCTGTGCCTACCTGGTTGTATACCAGTTGTACCACTGCCCTGCCCAGGGATCTCCCATCTTTGACCCACTGCACTGCCAGACTACCAGCAGACATACCTTGCAAGCTCCTCTGAGCTGGAATCAATCCTACTGAAACTATTCAAAAAATTGAGGAGGAAGTGTTCCTGTTTAACTCATTCTACAAAGCCACCATCACCCTGATACCAAAATCTGGCAAAGACACAAGAAAAGAAAACTGCAAGTCAGTATTCCCGACGAACATCGACATAAAAATCCTCAAGAAAATACTAGCAAACCAAATCCAGTAGCACATCAAAAAGTTAATTCACCACAATCAAGTGGGCTTCATTCCTGCAATGTGAGGTTAGTTCAACATAAGCAAATCAATAAATGTTATTTGCCACATAAACAGGATTAAAAGCAAAAATTACATGATCATCTCAATGGATGCAGAAAAGGCTTTTGATAAAATCCAGTGTCTCTTTGTGTTAAAAACCCTCAGCAAACTAGGCATTGAAGGAACATACCTCAAAATAATAATAGCTGTCTATGACAAACCCACTGCCAACATCAAACTGATTGGGCAAAAGCTGGAAGCCATCCCCTTGAGAATTGGAACAAGACAAGGATGCCCACTCATACCACTCCTATTAAACATAGTACTAGAAGTCCTAGGCAGAGCAATCAGGCAAAAGAAAGAAATTGAAGGCATCCAAATAGGAAAAGAGGAAGTCAAATGATCTCTCTTTGCTGATGATATGATTCTATACCTAGAAAACCCTAAGGATCTTGTCAAAAGGCTCCTAGACCTGACAAACCACTGCAGTAAAGTTTCAGGTTGCAAAACCAGTGTACAAAAATCAGTAGCATTTCTATACACCAATAATGTTCAAGCTGAGAGCCAAATCGAGAATGCAATCCCAATTTTAATAGCCACAAAAAAAATATCCAGTAACACATCTAACCAAGGAGGCGAAAGAGCTCTGCAAGGGGAACTATAAAACACTGCTGAAAGAAATCATAGATGACATAAACAAATGGAAAAACATTCCTTACTCATGGATTAGAAGAATTAATATTGTTAAAATGACCATATTGCCCAAAGCAATCTACAGATTCAACACATTCCTATCAAACTACCAATGTCATTTTTCACAGAATTAAAAAAATTATTTTAAAATTACTCTTGAATAGCCAGCGCAATCTTCAGCTGCTATTTCAGCCCTCTGTTTACCCAGTTTCCTATCAGCCTTTTACCTGTTAGTTGTAGAATCCATTGATGATCCTTGCTTGAATTGGTGATTTCATTATAACTTGAAAAATAATTTTAAAATTCCATCATTTATGCATTTTTAATGGTGGCATTCTGTGAAGAAGTGCATTCCTTTGTCCACATTGGTTATTTGATTACCTTGAGCTACGTTTACTAATGTAAAGACAGGATGAATTCTTAATTTTTTCCCTTGAATTATCAATTTTCAGAGCTAGGAGGTGGCGTAGTAGCTATTTTTAATGGTGACAAGTGCACTTTGTTTTTAATTTTGACTCTCTTTTAGATAAATGTTATTGCAGTTATTTTTTTTGTGCACAAATTGTTACAACTTCTTTAAGCTGGCTCTTGTGTGCTTTTGACTTGATTATATTTATCTTTGACTTCTGGCCCAAAAGAATACCTTATGCCATAAACTATAATATATATTTTATATGAGGTACAAAATATACATATTTTCATATGACTATTATATGTGTATTTGAAATTCTATCAGTATATATAAAATGAAAGAAAAGAATAATATGCTTTTATTTAGTTCACCATTTATCAAAAATTCATTTTCCTTAAGTCTAGTCATGTTTCTGCTTATGTATATTTTTTAAATTTTCTTTTCTAAATCTTAGGAAATACCCTCTTTTTACATTCAACAGATTAAAAACCCCACTCAAATTGTACCCGATAGAATGTGAATAGCTCATATAAAATATGAGAGGAGGTAGCAGGCAACACTGTCTCAGCAATGTAAAGTTTCAATTTGAATTTCAAGGATCCCCACTATAATATTTGGGATCTTTAGTAATTCAACATTATATTTGTATGTAAATCAAGATAATGAACATGAATTTATACTGGACACAATACGTCTGGTTGAGAGATTTTTCTCTAATATATGGTTTGAACCCAAACCCAGGAAAGATAAATGGCCATATTTATTTAGAATTAAGGTTCTGCCTAGTGGTGTGACAGAAATTGAAAGGACAAAGGGACTTGAAATAGTGGTAAGAATGATTGACATGGTGTCCTTTGGATTCTAAATGTCATCTGTATCATGAAGAGCTAGAATTAAGCCAGAAGGATTGAAGAGTATACCTGATCACAGGATCTCTAAATTAATATTTCAGTAGTGGCATATTTTTGGTGATGTACCTGACACATGGCATGTTATAGCAAATGTTTGTCAGATGAATGAATGACAAAGTCCAGGGAACAGCTAAAAGAATAGGTGGCAGGGGTGTATTTGATCATGTAAGATGAGATGGCAAGGAAATGAGAGTCAAATCTGGAGGATTTGGACATGACTATGCCAAATTAACTTTGTAATATAATTATTGGTTGATTTGCCTGAGTGATTAACATTAAATTATGAAGATACTTCCAGAAGGATGTAAGTTCAATGAGTTGAGAGGCAGTGAACACTTTAGTTTTGTCAATAACTTAAAATTGATTTGGTGGGGTCAAATTATCTAGACTAGAATTAGCCTAGTGTAACTGTCTGTCTTACTTATTTCTTCAAGAATGTTTTACCTGTCCAAAAGGCGGCTTCACGAACTCTGTGCATTTTTCTGCGTTATAATCGTAAACAAGAACAGAGACATGAGGTCATTCAAAAATTAATTGAACGTAAGTAATCATAGTCTACTATTTTGAAAAAGGAAAGTAAACAAACTAGTTGGCTTTAGTTATGTCTGACTTATGTATCATTTTGCTGTGAATAATTAGGTTACTATTGGGTTTTATAAGATGATTTTTATTTTCTAGAAATCCTTATGGCAAGATTAGATCTGTGATGAATGAAAGTAATAATTACTCTGTTTTCTTTTGTAAATGTCTACACTTTAGAAATTAAAATATATTTACTTATATTGAAAGCCCAGTATCTACCCTGATGAAATAGCATTTGGAACTAAAATATAAATAGAATATCCATGCATCTAATCATTTATTTTATGGTCCTATTTCAATATTCACATAATTAACAGAATCTGGGATTTTTCTTTGAATAGAGTTGATAGTATATTTGAATATTAATTTGATGAGCCTAGTTGGTTTATAATGTCTTAAGAAACTAAGTCAGTTTACAAATGCAAATTTATTTCAATTTGGTAAGAGCTAAAATCAAGGCAAAAACATTTGGTTTATAGTATTGATTCTAGAAATAGTTGCACACACCTATATATACTTAGTGAGTTTGTTAATTATTGTATATTTGCTTTGCCCATAATGTCTTAATACTTTTACCAAACTATATTATCCAGCATAGGCAGGTAATGGGATTTTCTAGTTATTGGAGTTTACCAGTTTAAGTGTGTATCACTACTTTTCAAAAAATTAGAGTACTTTTATAAAATTCCATTTAAGAAAAAATATGCTCAGTATACTTTAATCTTTCTTTTTATAGTCTTATTTTAATTCGGTTTTCATTTTTCAGTGGCAAGAGCTCATGTTTAGAATGTTTTATTTTGAAAGAAGATTCAGTTTGGTTTTATTTTTGAACATTTATGTAAAAAGTAGAAAATTAACCTTTTAAATATTGACCTGAATTATTGTCAGTAATGCTGTTTATATATGACTGTATCTACTTTAGGCATTTTTAAGGAAACAAAGGGAAGAAAACAGTTAATTTGATTATTAAAACACTTAGAAGTTATACAGAGCTGTGTTTGAATTCTAGCTCTGCACCTGCCAGCTGTGTGACTTTAAACTCACTAAATCTTAGTATCCTTATCTTTTAAGAGGAAGAAGTATGTGCATCCCTTGGGCTGCTTTTCAGGGCTAAATGAGATAATATGTGTAAAGTACTTAGCACATAGTGGGTGATAAAAAGTAGTAAATACAGTCATTCCATAGTTAATAAATGCTTATGAAATTGAATGAAATGTTTGACCAAACTGTTTTATGGTTTTTGAGGTGTCATTTTGGGGATTTACAAACCTGAGGTATATAATGATATTTTTCTTCTTATGTATTGTATTTGCTAGCCAAATTGTGGGTATGAAGAAACTTCTTATGCATTTTGTGTGTCTAACTTTGTCACTTTAATTTCATGTAGGAAAAATTAACTTAAGATAATTTTTGTTGTTGTTTCTAGAATTGGGCCAAGGAAAAAGTTACTGGAATAGACTTCGATTTTTGGATACCTGTGAATTTATTATAGAGATATTTTCGAAATCATTTTTCTGTAAATATTTCTTTCTACCTGCTATTGAACTGACACATGATCCAGTAGCAAATGTGAGGTATGTTATCAATGAAGGAAAATATTTGAAATTGTATTTATTTTTATCTACTATAGTGAACATATGCAAAATCTTTTCCTTAGCCAATTAAAAACTTAAGTCAAGAATTTACACGTGCTTTGAAATTCTTAGTATTCATAATTGATGGGCATCAGTAAGACTTGGAAGCATACTCTTTCAACACTGTCTCAGATCTTTTGTCTTTACTGGGTTGAGAGCGGTTAGTCAAAGCCAGATTGGTAAGCTTCTTCGGCCATTTGGATATACACATTGAAATGATTAGAAGGTTGAGTAGATGTTATTAATTTATCTACCATTAAAACTAAAGAAAAGACGGTCAGTAGCCTTATCACTTCAAAGTTGTTTGGTGAGCATCTGTTAGTTTTTAGAGGCCCATTTATTCAAAGAAGTAGAACTGCTTCAAAGTCTTCATCTTGTCTTCTATGTTTTGCCTTATATTATTGAAATCCAGTAAAATGTTAATTGCATTTGATTAACTGTTAAGTTGGAAGGAACAGACCTGAAAACGGCTTGCCTGGAAATGGAAAAAAATAATAAATATATTTTGTCCTTATTCTCTCCAAAAGAGCACATCACTTCCTTTTTTTTTTACTGTGGTAAAATATGTATAATATAAAATTTACTATTTTAACCATTTATAAGTGTATAGTTCAGTGGCATTAAAGTACATGCACATTATTAAGAGCTATTTTTGTACATTTGATAATAGAATGAAAAGAATGTTAAACCCTCAGCCATTAGATTTCTGTGTTCTAAGTCCTGTGTCTCTATTTTGAACTTGAACTCAGATCTGCAGGAAAGAGAGACATCAGAGTCAGTTGGCCAAAGGCATTCCTGAACAAACTCTAGAACTCCCTGCTGAATTTTCATACATTGGGGCACTTAGTCTTATGCATCTGAAAGATGCGTATGTACCACTTTTATAAACAACTGATGTGAATTTTAGGCAATATGTAAAACATCAAAACTTTTTAATAGGAAGAGTTGGTGAGATAATAAGCTAACTGAGATTAATAGTCTTGGTGTTGAGATATATATGAGGATGAATTGTCAAAAGATACTGAAAAGTTCAACCTAAGACTTTTATGAGCATTTTTTAATGGGAACAAATCTAGAAGTTTTTCTTTTGTATTTTAAATGTGAGAAAATACAGAAAGCACAACTGCATTGACTTTAGTTTTTGTTGCATATTTCTTGTGCTTTATAAATGAGAGGTGGGGTATTGCTGACATTTAAAGTGAATTGAAAAGAACCTTTTGGGCTGGGTGTCATGGCTCATGTCTGTAAATCCCAGCACTTTGGGAGGCCGAGGCAGACAGGATCACTTGAGGCCAGGAGTTTGAGACCAGCCTGGCCAACATGGTGAAACCCCATCTCTACTAAAAATACAAAAATGAGCCAGTCGTGGTGGCACATGCCTGCAGTCCCAGCTACTTGGGAGGCTGAGGCAGGAGAATCGTATGATCCTGGGAGGTGGAGGTTGCAGTGAACCTAGATCACACCACTGCACTCCAGCCTAGGTGACAGAGCAAGACTTCGTCTCAAAAAAAGGAACCTTTGGTAATTTCTTTAGATTTTAGCTCTTCCTAAACAACTAATGGGTCCAGCTTTATGAACATTTTGTGAATTAAAATTGTGAATCTATAAAAGCAACTTTCAATGTGATGTATTGTCACTTATCAGGCAGTTGACAAAAATAATTTGAAAGGAAACGAAATCATCTCTACTTTGATCAGTGTAACTAAGAGCATAACGTTGACTCTATGAGAAAGAAATCTGCCAATTCAAAAAACCAAATGAAGAGTAATTAAATATTACTCTATTAATTTCAGAGATCTGCAGGGCAGCAGATTATTGTATAACTGTGTGTCTTGGTTCCTACTCTCTTGCCTGGCCAGCTGCCAGCCAAGATATGTGTCCAGCAACACTGTATGCTAACTGGCTTTGGGTATAAAAGCCCTTGCTCAGTGCTTTAGGGATGTGCAGATAGAATGAAAGCCATCACAGGCAAGGGTGGTAGGATCATGTTGGTTAGGAGGACAGTTTCCGGAGCCACACTCCCTGAGCTGAAATTCCAGCTCTATATTAAATGTGTATCTTCAGCCAAGTTACAAAACTTCTGTGTGCATTGATTTCCTTAGTACCTAATTTATAAAGTATTCTGAGGTACAAATAACTGAGATAATATACATAAATTATCTGAAAGGTATGGGTCCCTAATCTCAAGAATTTGATCATCTCATGGGCCCAGGAGTCTCATAGAGATGAATCACTACGATGGCTTGGGTAGCTTCTGCTGAATATCTGTTTTCTAGGCATGCCTTGGGTTATAAAGAATGGAGTGTGCGTAGATTGTTAAGTGTTTTTGTTTTTCCTTAAGTTAATGTTTAAAATTTAAATTCACCAAGTTTAGACAATGTCAAGCTGGAAAAAGACTCTTGGTATTCAGAGAAGCCTTTTCCACAGCTGCCAGAAATGAAATAATTTCTTTGGGGGGATTGATACTCCTTAATTAGAGAAAGCATTACTAGGTTTAGCTGTATCTGTGGTGAGCTGTGAATGAGATTGAGACCATTGTTGCTATTTACAGTGCTGGAAATTCTACAGGAGGAGCTTCTTTACCCTTTTTGGTTAAATAAAAAGCAAATTTTGTTGTATATGAAGAATCCTCAAGTAAAAATTCAGCTGAGAAAGTGTTCTGGAAACTCTAAAAATGGGATTCAGGTGTCTCAAGGTTGCAATAAAAATAAAAAATAATAATTTGGAGAGCATTCAGATGAATAAATGAATATAGCAGCTATAAAATAGATACCCACCTAGCATCCCTCTCTAAAACAGCCATGGAAAAAGAGTAGACTTTTAGCTTAGCAAAGGAGAGTATTTCCTCTGAAATGCCTCCTCCTGGAAAGGCTTTTTTTTAGGCTCTGGGATTTACTCTCAACTTCCTGGCATTCTTCAACCTCCTTGTTTCTTCCTTTCCAACCCAGTCTAGACTGTGGTAGTGCCTTAGACCACCTTAGACTAGGTCCTTTTATCCTTTTCTTCTCTAACTGTACATATTACTTTGGTGATCTCTCCCATTTCATGGTTTAAATATCATCTCCTTGCTGAAGATTCCTCACTCTATCTCCAGCATTGACATCTACCCTGGACAGCCAATTTATTGAGCCTGTTGCCCACTTGCATTTCCATTGCATATCTGATAGAAATCTCAGACTTAATCTGTACAGAATTAAATCTTCATCTTTCTTATCTGCTTTTCCTCCTTCTGTAGTCTTCTCCATCTCAGGAAATAACCATCACATCTGCTTAGATGAAAACCTTAAATAAATTCTTCTCTCTGTCATTCTACCTCCAATCCCTCAGCACATCCTGCTGCTGGTAAAAGATATTCAGAATCCGGGCTGGGCGCGGTGGCTCCTGCCTGTAATCCCAGCACTTTGGGAGGCCAAGGCAGGCGGATCACGAGTTCAGGAGATCGAGACCATCCTGTATAACATGGTGAAACCCTGTCTCTACTAAAAATACAAAAAGAAATTAGCCAGGCATGGTGGCGGGCACCTGTAGTCCCAGCTACTCGGGAGGCTGAGGCAGGAGAATGGCATGAACCTGGGAGGCGGAGCTTGCAGTGAGCCGAGATCACACCACTGCATTCCAGCCTGGGCGACAGAGCGAGACTCTGTCTCAAAAAAAAAAAAAAAAAAAAATGGTATTCAGAATCCAACTACTTCTCACCACCTTTTACTGCTACCACTCTGGTTCAATGTACCATCATCATCTCTTGCCTAAATTATTGTAAGAGCTTTTCCTATTGTTTCTCTTTTTCTGTTCTTGACTAGCTGCAGTCTAATTTCAACACAGTAGACAGATGATGCTTGTAAAACATTGTCAGATCATTTCACCCCTCTGCTGAAAACCTACCAATGGCTTCTTGTCATACTCAAAATAAAAGACAATTTCCTTACAGTAGCCCTCAAAGCCTCTTATTTACCACTCTGAGCTCTCCTGCTAGTCTCACCTTCACTCTGTTTAGGCATAGTGGCCAATTTGCTCATTTGGACCAACAGTAGAGACAAGCTCTCTATATTTGCTGTGATGCTCTTTTCCAGATATTCACATAGCTCATTCCCTAATTTTCTTTAGGTCTTTGCTTAAATATCACCTTTTCAGTGGAACCTTCAATGACAACCCTCTCTGGCCACCTGCTTTAAAACTGATTAATCCCCTGCCCCTGGTACTCCCTTGCCTTTATTCCTCACTTTATTTTTCTCCATAGCATTTAACACTATCTGACAGATTTTACTTGTTTCTTTTCTCTTCTCTGCTCCCATACTAGAATGTAAGTTCCAGGAGAGCAGAGAATTTTGTTGGTTTTATTTACTGTTGTATCTCAGCATCCAGAATGATGAATGTTTGACACATAATAGACACTCCATGAATATATCTTGCATGAATAAATGAACTCTCAGGCTATCTAAAACTTGATTTTTCTTTGTTTTATGTTTCTGTTATTCTTAGTTATTAAATTCACTCAAGAGTAAATACTATTTTATTGTAGAATGAAACTTTGCTACCTGTTGCCCAAAGTGAAATCTACTCTGAAGATTCCTGCTGATAAGCATCTACTTCAGCAGTTAGAAATGTGTGTGAGGAAACTCCTGTGTCAAGAAAAAGATAAAGATGTTCTGGCTATTGTAAAAAGAGTAAGTATCACTCTTGCCACAATGTTGCATTTTTTTGCATTAAGGCAGTAAGAATCTTAGCTTCACTATTTCAGCTTGACAGGATAGCCATATATTACAATATTTTTATCCTTGCTAAAATTGTAAGAATTAGTAAATGATTTGGTTGATATGTGCTACAACTAGATACGAAAGTTTTGAAGGGCACCTAGACATTAAACCTGTATTACTAGTAATATAAGCCCATGTTGAGAGAGTTTGACACATGTTAGGTGCTCAATAAACACTCTTCAATTAATAATGAATGTTTTATTCATCAGACTTTCTTTATAAGTGATTATAATCCAGTGAAACTTTGTTGGTAAAATTGGGAAAGTCACATTTTATAGAAACTTATCCCTGGAAGGGCCCTTTGAGTTAATTCAGGGGTCTGTTTGACTTTATAGAAGTTATATGCCTAGAAATATTGTGTCTACTTGAGATCATATTAGTAAGTAGCAGAATCAGGAGGACTAGAATAGAGACCTCTTACCTGCTCCTGAGTGCATTTCTTTGTAAATAATGTAACATTGTATCCTATGAGTTTTTTGTTTGTTTTAGCATGAGATCTTAGTATATGGATTCTTTGGAGATGTTGGAAAAACTAAACAGTAAAAATTTGGGTTAGTGAGCCACATCTTAGAATAATTTTTACTCTTCAAAAATTGTTTATGCTGAATATATAACTAATATTTTTATAAGTTGAAGTGAAATTATTTACTTTTATGAATCTGAATATAAACTTCAGGACACATCGTTTTTGAGCATTTATTTATAGTAAGGGAAATTTCCTTATTAGTATCATAAATAAATTAGCATACATGGTGAGAAAAGAGAGAATTCTTATTTTTTCCTCTTTTTTTCTAGAAATCATTGCCAGATGTCACATGAAGAATCTTTTAATTAAGTGATTTGATGACTTAGTATGAATTAGTATAGTTTTAGTTTTAATGAAATGTGAATTCTTCTTTCATTAACTGGTATAACCAGAAATACGTAGAGTTGGACATGCATTTAAATCTACACACACACACACACACACACACACACACACATACACACTTGTTTCTACCAGACAGTTCCTTCCTTACTATTTAATATTTAAGTATAGAAGTTTAGGCAATGGAGTTAACTTGTCAAAATAATAAACATGAGATGGTTAATTACTTTTCCAGAATAATTTATTAATTCAAGAGACAATATAAGCTAATGCTATACAGGTGTAACAGTGATGTAATAAAATTAATGGATTATTAGTCTATAGTGGATTATTCTGGAGTACAGCTCTTATTTTCAGTGTGCTGCATATAGTGAAGCCAGTCTGTCCCATGGAAATTCTGTAGTATAATGAGACATTAGTATGGAAAACTCCCAGGAAGCTACACAAAACTTTTGGATAAAAATTGAATAGTTTCATCAGTTTTATAATATGAGAAGTAACTTTATTTAAAAATAATGGCATGCATTATGAATTTTTCATAAATTTCAGCAGAAAAAGCTTCCACTAAATTTTATGTTTGTCATGGATAGCTTTGGGCATATGCATATCCAAATGTACTTTATTTTGGCCATTAGGGTTACTCTTGTAGAATAAGTTTTAGAAGTACTGCCCTCTATCAGAGACAGAACCCTGGGTTAGATTGACCATTGTTTTGATTGGAATAATTTGTTTCAAACTAGTGTATTCCAAAAGACAAATAGTAAATTGAGAGAATATTTTCAGAGCAGATATAAAATTTCTACAGAAGGGAACTAAGGATTATTAGGCCCCATGATGGCTTGTCTCATTCATATATAGCTAAAAGACTTTTTAAAACTTCAAAAGCTACATTATGTTTCTGAAAATTCAGAAAAGATTGGCACTGGGAGTTACTAGAAATTAGTTAGATTATATGCATTTGGTATTTGAAATATGCCTGTAGACTTGGTCTTCTTAAGGTTAAAAACTTTCAAAAGTTAAAATTGACCCTGGCATGATTGTATAAAGATTGATTGTAAGTACAATGTAGAATTGGGCAGAACTTTAGTTTTCTGACTTAGTCTTCCCCCTAGTGCAGAAGTCTTCTATTTGAACCTCCATTTGCAAAATAAGTTGCTGAGAAATGATTGGTTGTTTTAATTTAATTACTTTAGAATAATTTTAAAAACTTTCCTTATAGACTGTATTAGAGTTGGACAGAATGGAAATGTCTATGGATGCTGTAAGTATACTCTCTTTACCTTATTGTGTTGGTCCATTTTCATGCTGCTGAAAAAGACATACCCAAGACTGGGCAATTTACAAAAGAAAGAGGTTTAATTGAACTCACAGTTCCACGTGGCTGGGGAGGCCTCACAATCGTGACAGAAGGCAAGGAGGAGCAAGTCACATCTTACATGGATGGCAGCAGGCAAAGAGAGAGCTTGTGCAAGGAAACTCCCCCTTACAATACCATCAGATCTCAGGAGACTCATTCACTATCATGAGAAGAGCATAGGAAAGACCCACCCCCACAATTCAGTCATCTCCCACCCGGTCCCTCCCACAACATGTGGGAATTAGGGGAGCTACAAGATGAAATTTGGATGGGGACACAGAGTCAAACCATATCATTTATACTGAAAGGAATATTTTAAACTTGGCAGAAACTCATCACTAATGTTTCACAATTTCATTTTAAACTTTAAACAGTTTCAGAAAAAGTTTTATGAGAAAGATTTGTTGGATCAAGAGAAAGAAAGAGAAGAACTACTTCTTTTGGAAATGGTATGTTGTTTTCACATGCACACACATATACTCTTTTCTGATTAATAACTGTGTTTTTTTATTAAACTTAATCATTTCTTTCCATTTCACCATTTCACATTACTCTTTTTTCTTCTTAAATGATAGTCCAGTTTTTTGAAATCTGTTCTTTTATGAACTAGATAGAAAACAATATTTGAGAGCCTTTTAAAAAAACTACCTTGCTGAAGTATAATTGACAACTACATATATTTAAAGTGTACTATTTAATGAATTTTGACATATCGATGAAACCATCACCACAATGAAAATATGAAACATTTCTATTCCTTTAAAGATTTCTGCCCCTTTGTAATCCATGTCTTCTACTCTAGTCCCCAACAACCAATGATATAGTTTCTGTCACTGTAGATTAGCTTGCATTTCCATAATTTATATAAATGGAATCATATATTAGGTATTAATACTATTTTTGGTCCTGCATCTTTCTACCAACATAATTACTTTGAGATTCATCCATATTGTCGTATGCATCAAGAAGCCATTCCTTTTTATTTCTGAGCAGTAGTCTATATTTCGGATATATCACAATTTGCTTATCCATTCACCTCTTTATGGACATTTGGCTTACTTCTAATTTGGGGATATTACAAATATAGTTGCTTTGAACATTAGTGAAGAAGTCCTTGGGTAGACCTGTTTTCATTTCTCTTGGGTAAATACCTAGGAATAGAATGGCTGGTTTGTATGGTATGCTTAACTTAAAAATAAAATAAAACTAAATTTAAAAAAATGGCCGGGCGTGGTAGCTCATGCCTGTAATCCTAGCACTTTTGGGAGGCCGAGGCAGACGGATCACGAGGTCAGGAGATCAAGACCATCCTGGCTAACATGGTGAAACCCCATCTCTACTAAAAAATACAAAAAATTAGCCGGGCATGGTGGCGGGTTCCTGTAGTCCCAGCTACTCAGGAGGCTGAGGCAAGAGAATGGCGTGAACCCGGGAGGCAGAGCTTGCAGTGAGCCATGGTTGTGCCACTGCACACCAGCCTGGGTGACAGAGTGAGACTCCGTCCCCCCAAAAAACAAAACAAAACAAAAAAACCTGCTTTCAAGTGATTGTACCATTTTACATCTACATTGTCTATGCTGGAAAGCTTTAGTTACCAGCCATACTATTGGGTATGTAATGGTATCTCATTTTTTTTTTAAATCTCTTTTTCTATTCCTGATGCCTAAAGATGTCAAGCATCTTGTCTTTGCTTACTGGCCATCTTTATCTCTTATTTGATAAAATTTGTTTTCAGAATTTTAAGTGGGTTGTTTATTATTGTTGAGAGGTAAGAGCTTTTAATCCATTCTGAATACAATTTCTTTCACAGATATACATATTATGAATATTTTCTTGGAGTCTGAGGCTTATCTGTTCATTTATTAATGGTGTCTTTTGAACAACAGAAATATTTGATTTTGATGAAGCCCAGTTTATCAATTCTTTCTTTGATAATTCTTTTTTGTTCCAAGAATCCTTTGTCTATCCCAAGATCATAGATTTTTTCCTCTATTTTCTTTTAAAAATTTTCATTTTAGGTTTTACATTTAGGTTTATGATTCATTTCAAGTACATTTTTATATAATATATGTTTATTTTTTCTATAGGGAATATTCATTTATTCCAGCACCATTTGTTAAAAAGCCTTCTTTTCCCCATTGAATTGTCTTAGTGTCCTTAAGAAATATTAGTTGTACACATATGTGTTTATTTCTTGACTTCCTATTATTCTGTTCCACTTATTTATAAGTTTATCTTTTAAACAATACCAAACTGTCTTGATCACTGTAACTTTATAGTGTTTTTGAAATTTGGTAGGATACGTTTTCCATCTTTGTTCCCTCTTAAAATTGCTTTGGCCAGTCTAGGGCCTTTGCATTTTGATATGAAGTCTGGAATTTATTTCTACATATTTTATGTTTTTGGCATTATTATAAATGGAAGTATACATTTTTTTATTTCACTTTCCAGTTTTTTGTTGCTGGAGTATAAGAATACTGTTGATTTTTATATATTAACCTTGTATCTTATAAACTTTCTAAATTTGTTTATTCTAGAAATTGTTTTTTAGATTTTCTGAAACTAAATTTTATGTGTAAGTGATCATATCTTCTTTAAATACAGCAATATTACTTCTTTCTATTCAATATTTATGCCTTTTGTTTCTTTCTTTTGTCTTATTGCAAGATCCAGGACCTCCAGTAAAATTAAGGTGGTACAAGTAGGCATCCTTGTCTTTTTACTGATCTTAGGGTGAAACAGTTCAGTCTTTCATCATCGGGTATGATGGTAGAAATAGGTTTTATGTAGATTCCCTTTATCAGATTGAGGAAGTTACCTCTTACTCCTAGTTTGCTAGGAGTTTTTATGAATGGTTGTTGCATTTTGTTATATCTAGAAATGATATTTGATTTTTCTCCTTCATTCTGCTAATATACTGAATTACACTGATTTTTCAAATGGTAAACCAATGTTGTCTTTTGGAGATAAACCCTATTTGGCAATGGTTTATTATCCTTTTTCTCCATTGGATCCTTGGCTAATGTTTTTGTTAAGGGATTTTGCATCTGTATTCATAGATTCATAGTGAAATTGGCCTATAATTCCCCTTTTTGTCATTTTTGGGATTAGATTTGGTATTAATGTTATTCTGGCCTCATAAAACAAGATGGATGGTATTCCCACCTTCTCTATTTTCTGACCAAGTTTGTATAAATTGGTTTTATTTTTGCCTTAAGTGTTTTATAGAATTCACTAGTGAAGTTATCTAAGCCTGGAGTTTTCATTTTGGAAAGTATTTTGATAATTGATTCTATTTCCTTAGTAGACATTAGATAATGTAGATTTTCTGTTTCTTCTGTTGTCAATTTTGGTAAGTTGCTTCCCTTCCACCCCAGTTCACATGTTATTTAAACTGACAAATCTGTTGGCATGAAGTTATTTATAATATTCTATTATCCTTTTAATTATGGCATTAATCTATGATGATAACCATTTTATTCTTGTGTTAGGGATTTCCTCTCTCCTTTTTTTGGAAATTTTTTTTGCTTGTTTCTCTAGGGATTTTAATATCCATACCTAACCTTTTACAGTCTACATATTGTTATTATTATATCATGTCACTTAATAGTACAAATCTCTTTACCCCCTCCACACCCATTCTTCATGTTACAGTTGTCATATGAATTATATCTGCATTGAAGACCCCACCAGACAATGTTGTAATTTTGCTTTAAGTTGTCATATGTATCTTGAAGAATACACTCTTAGTGTAAACTTTTACATTTACTCAGATCTTTACCATTTCCAGTGCTCTTCATTCATTGCTTAAGATCTAAATTTCCCTCTGGTATTTTTTTCCTTAAGATAAAAGAATTTTCTTTAGCAAATCTTGAAGCACAGGTCTTCTGGTGACAACTTCTCTTATTTTTTCTTTATCTAAAATGTCTTATTTTTACCTTCATTCCTGAAGGATATTTTCACTGGGAATAGAAGTCTGGGTTGACAGCCTTTTCCTTACTGCATTCTAATAATGTGTTTCTGTCTGTCTTCTGGCCACCATAACATCTGATAAAATAGCTACTCTCATTTGAATTGTTGATGCTTCTTTATGAAGCATTGTTTTTCTCTGGACACTTTAAATATTTTTTTCCTTTAGCTTTTGTTTTTAGCAGCTTACTTTTGATGCATCTAGGCATTATTTACTTGAAATTTATCCAGTTTGGATTTGGTAATCTTGCTGAATCTGTAAATGTATATCATTCCCCAAATTTGGGAAGATTTGGTCATTGTTTATTTAAATATATATTCTCTTCCAATTTTTCTCTCTCTTATTTCTGGGTCACCAGTTGCACATATATTAGATCTTTTATTATTGTCCATAGGCCAAGAGGCTTTGTTCTTTCTCAATTTTTAAAAAAACTCTGTGCTACTCAGTGTGAATAATTTCTCTTGATGTATCTTCAGTGTTACCAACCCTTCCCTGTCATCTCCATTCAGCTGCTGAGCCTATCCAATTAATTTTTTTATTTCCAATATTATATTTTTCAGTTCTAAAATTTCCAATTGGTTCTTTTAGTGTTTTCTATTTCTATGCCAAGAATTTGTGTGACTAAAGTGGAAATTTTATTATTTCAGCAGCCTTTCAAAGCAATATTAGAATTCAGGATTGCCAGTGGGAGAAACTGTAGGGAAGACTCTAAAAAATTTTAGGACCAAATGACCTAGCCCAAGACAAAAACAGACAATAGAAAGAGAACCGCAGATAATCCTGATACTGGAATTAGTAGACAAGGACTTCAAGATAACTGTGATTAATATGATCAAGATAATAGAGGCAAACATGTAGAAAATGGATAACTCTGTTAATCCAACCCAGTGAAAATTTTCAGTTTTATGCTTTATTTCTGTTTTAGAATTTCCATTTGATTTTTTTATATAGTCCACTTCTACGTGGAAATTCTTTATCTTATTTTCTCCATATTTTTCCTTAGTTTACATGTGCATTTGAAAAGAATATTTATTCTCCACTTGTTGACTCTAGTATTCTAGCATGTCAGTTATACCAAGTTTGTTCAGAACTTGCTGTGTTTGTTGATTTTCTTGCCTATTTGTTCTGTTAGCATAAGGGCCTCCTGTGTTTTGGTAACGTTTTGTTTCATGATATTGGAGCTGGTTATACAAGTGCGTCTATTTTGGGAAAATTCATTGAGCTCTGAATTTGTATACCTATAATTTGTGTACTTTCTTTATACATATTTATATATGTATATTTGAGATGGAGTCTTACTCTGTCACCCACCCAGGCTGGAGTGCAGTGGCATGGTCCTGGCTCACTGCAACCTCCACCTCCTGGATTGAAGTGATTCTTCTGCCTCAGCCTCCTGAGTAGCTGGGATTACAGGCGTGCATCACCATGCCTGGCTAATTTTTTTTATGTTTTTAGTAGAGATGGGGTTTCATTATGTTGGCCTGGCTGGTCTCGAACTCCTGATCTCAGATGACTCACCCATCTTGGCCTCCCAAAGTGCTGGGATTACTGGCGTGAGCCACTGTGCCCAGCCTCTCTATGTATATTATACTTAAATAAAGCATTTAAAAATATCCAAGACCATTTTCTTTTCTCTCAATCTTTTTAAAGAAAGATATTATTTAGCCATTTAGCAATCTGAAATTGAAATGACCAAAGTAATGGATATTTTGCTAATGCGATTTAGGAAATACCATCTAGAAAATGAAGGGTAATTATTACAATGATACCAAACTCATTGTTTTAGCTTGACAAACCCTCAAGGGCATAATTCTGTAGATATGAAAAGAGCACAAATCTGAAAGAACCCTGAATTCTTTGGACACTAACATTGGAAAAAAATACTTCTTTTAGGCATTTTTATGAACTTTACTTGAATCTCTAATGCTTAATTTCTCAGAACAATTTTCTAGACCTACTTCAGTTGTACCTTTAATGCAAGATACTGTCTTAATAACAGGAACAATTAGAGAAAGAAAAGCAACAGAATGATGGAAGGCCCATGAGTGATAAAATGTTTGAAAAGAAACGTAAGTAGTTTTTCTATGTCTTCAACACTTAATTACATAATTAATGTTGCATCCTAGTATTCTGAAAGAACATGCTGAATTGTTTATTTGATATGGAAAATTGCTTTACTTTCTTTCATTTTTGAAAAGTCGTTTTTGAAAATTGGCCACTTAATGTGGTACAGATGTTAAGAGTACGTGAATGAAAGGCAGGAACCAGAGTGGACGTTCAGATCCTTCAAAAGAAAAGCTTCAAGTCTGATAACAGCTGTAAGATTGTGAAATTGATCACTGAATAACAAAGATTGAAATATGTAAATATTACCAAGTAAGAATATTTGGAAAAGAAAGCTGCTTAGCTAGGGATAGTGATTCATATTGTCTGAGTTGTCTTGTGTATTTATGGAGATTAATAAGGACTTAGAGGAAATTATACAACTTAAAGCAGAATTTATTTTAGGTAGAGACACTAAGACACCAACGCAAAGTCTGCCCAAGAACATCCCCATTTCTGTTCCTGGACCATCTTCTGTCACCCCATCGACAAGTAAGAAATAACTTCTTTTTATATCTTTTTGTAATTTTTCTTCCTTGTATACAAATTGCTGGCAAAGTCACTCTATTAGATGAGATACAGTAGGATAATATATCTCATTCTAAAGCACTTTTCACCTTCTATCATTAGGTGTTTTGGTAGTTTTTAATTGGTAGTAAGGGTAAGAGATACTTCAGTGAGCTCAAATTAAGGAAAAAAGGCTAAAGCCATCTGTGTTTTACTGAAAATGATGATAGTTGGGGAGGGAATGGCGGTTGGAGCAGCTGAGGATGAACTGAATACATTTTCCTTTTTTCTGCTTATTGCTCTAGGTAAAGAAATCAAGAAATCCAAATTGATTCGAAGCCAGTCTTTTAATAATCAAGCTTTTCATGCAAAATATGGCAACTTAGAGAAATGTGCTAGGTATGATCTGTAAGCCCTTCAATTTTTAACATAATTTTTATCTTTATTCACATCTTCATATATACGAGTTTACATTTTATAAAAATCAGAATTAATTTTGAGGTTTTTTTTTATAGGCCAATATTTTGTGAGTTTTCTTCTGTAGGGATTGTTATATTTAAAAATAAGAGACCTCCAACAATTTTCACAAAAATAGGTATTCTGGCATTCTAGGAAGAATACTGACATGATACTATTTAATAATATCATAGAATCCATATATTATTTCATGAGGGAGATAGTAGTATATCAATATGCCACTTAACTTTTAATACATATGAGTATGTTCCATTATCTAAATGTATATAGACATCCCTTTGCTACTAATATTGTTTCTGTCTATAAAGAAGCCATTGGCATGTTCATATGATAAAGTGATCACAGCAGAGTTAGCCTGACAATAGATGAATGTCTGGTTTCCCCTTTAGCCCAGGAGACAAAATTACAGGCAGTTAAGATTAGGATAGAATCAATATAAATTAAATTACCACGATTTTTTGCATGTGCTATACAAACTGCTGTATGTCAATTGACAAGCAAAATAATTTTAAGAAAACAAATATCTTTAAAACTATTCCTTTGTCTATCAAGATAAATTATATGTTTCAGGAAAAAGTATTTTTCTTTTATTAAAGATAGCTTCTTACAGAATTTCAGCTGTGTTTTTGGGCATTATCAGTAGATCCATCAAGAGTACCTGGCCAATAGAGTGATCTCAAGATAGAAAAAAGAGATTATAACTAAAGATAAGTTTTATTTCCAAGAAAATTTTACCCATCTTAGCTGCCTTGCTTGAACCTCAAAAGAAAAACTGTAATTCTGATGAAGCAAAAGTTTAAGGAAATGCTTTCAAGTTATAGACGAAGCGTTGTGAGGCATGAATCTAAAAAAAAGAGAAATAAAAGCAACAAACGTTTCATAAGTAGAGGAAAGCATTAAAAAGAAGATTAAAGCAGCACAAGTGTTAGATGACTGAGATTGTAAGAAGTGTGTTTTTGTATTTTAAACTAAATCATGTTGTTTTCTAGTAAAAGTTCTACAACAGGATATACAACTTCTGTCTCAGGGTTAGGAAAGACTTCTGTGCTTTCACTAACTGGTAAGTAGCAATCTAAGTTCTTCAAAAAGTTGCTAAATTTAACAAAATATTATTTTCCTTAAATGACCTATTTCTTTAGTACTAGATATAGTGTTTTCTTAAATCTATATCTTTATCAGATCCCTAAGAAATTAAACTTTTGTCTAGCAATTGAGAAAATATTTGACTAAACTATTTTGTCTTCACTGTGTCAAGACTCAAGAGTTTAGTACTTTTAAAATAGAAAAAGAACAAAAGTGATAGGGTATGTTTTGCCATACTGGGAAGGTTTACTGAGGCACAGACAAAAAGGTTTTGCAATAATTTTTAAGGAAGTTAAAAACAGCAGGACTTCACTGTAAATCTAGATGAACAGCTAGACATTTACAATATTATGTATTTGGAAGTTTGTGGCAGGGGTCAGCACATTTCCCTGAAGGGCCAGAAGGTAAATATACAGGTTTTGTTGGCCAAATTGAACTCTGCTGTTACTGAGTAAAAGCAGCTATAGACAGTACATAATGAATAGATATGGCGGTGTTCCAATAAAACTTTATCTACAAAAACAGGCAGTGGATTGACCCACAGAGTGTAATTTGCTGGCCTCTGGTTTATATAATAGAGCATAGAATTATACTATAAATAATGTAGACTATATTGTTAAAATTACTAGTGGCTAAATGTGTGTTTTTAACTTTATGCTTTGGAGATACTGGTTGAAAATTTTACTGTTGATCTATGGTAATTTTTTTAGGTGTAAATAGTAGTGAATCTGCTCAAAGATCTGAAATTTTTAAGAGATTAGTTACATTTTCTTTTTAGGTTACATTTTGAGTATTCTGTCTTCTTTTTCTTTTTCTTTTTAATTCTTAGGAGGAATGTATATACTCATTGGCTCTTCTGTAAACTGGTTCATTTGCTGGAAGAGAAAATCCTTCTAGCATTAAAGCATCGACATTCACGTACAGTATATAGAGTGGTTTTCTGCAAGGTAGATGGTGATTATCACAAGAAATAATTTGATAACAGAAAGTTGATTAACTAAAATTTTCCCCATATCTTGGACTATAAATAATAAAACCATTGATTACTTTCAGCTCAGTAAAGCTGTGAATTCTTTAGGAGGTACTAAGGAACATTCAGAGTTTAAGAACTTTATTTAAAATATAGAGTGCCTTTAAAAATTTTAGTGTACAAAACCGGTTTGAATTAGCTTCGAGCTAATGGTGCAGATGATTATAGATGTTCATAAGGAGTTCTTCAGACTTGGATGGATCTCACCTATCTCTTGGTACTTCTTCACTTAGCTGTAATGAGCATGTTTATTCATGATTTTGTAACATTTTTTGTCAAGAAATTTCTTTGTCTAAATCATTAAGAATATTGATTCAGAAGTGGTTTTTAAAAGTTTTAATTAAGTGCATTAATTTATTTAGTTTTAACTTTGCTAGTTTTTAAGTGACCTTAAGAACCAAGAGAGTAGATATGGTCCACAGATTCTAAAACTTACATCCAAAGTCTTAAGTTATGTATTTTATGAGGTGTATTTGTCTGTTCTCATGCTGTTAAAAAAGACATACCCAAGACTGGGTAATTTATAAAGGAAGAGGTTTAATTGACTCACAGTTCCACACGGCTGGGGAGGCCTCACAATCATGGCAGAAGGCAAAGGGAAAGCAAGACGTGTCTTACATGGCAGCAAGCAAGAGGGTGTATGTAGGGGAACTGCCCTTTTATAAAACCACCAGATCTCGTGAGACTTATTCACTATCACGAGAACAGCATGGGAAAAATTCGCCCCCATGATTCAGTTACCTCCCACCGGGTCCCTCCCACAACACATGGGGGTTATTACAGTTCAAGGTGAGATTTGGGTAGCGACACAGAGCCAAACTATATCATGAGAGTAAATATTTTATTAAAATATTTGAAAAATATTCTATTTTAATGTCTCAATATTATTTTTAGTTGAGGGAGAACTGTAGGTTGAATGAAATATCTCCTAGAGTTCTTGGTTAGAAAAAGGTGCTTATTATTGTTATTCATTACTTAAAATAGAAACTGAAAATATTTACTATGTAATACATCTATAAAGAGAAAATGGAAGCAGAACATCTTTTAACAAATGTGTCAGATGTTTGCATAGAGAAGAGATCTTATTTGTCAGACTCAAAACAGGCTTCAAGATGATTATGTCATTTGAGATGAACCTTAAGGTATGCTAGGATTTTGACAGGCAGAGATGTGTATAGAATAACATTCCATTCACAGTACCAGTCATAAACAAAAGATGATTGTTGGTGTTTTCAGGGAGCAGCAGCTGACTAGTTTGGCTGGAGTGTGGAGTGAGTATAATGGAGTAGTGTTAGATAAAACTGTAAGGAGGCCGGGCGCTGTGGCTCACGCCTGCAATCCCAGCACCTTGGGAGGCCGAGGTGGGCAGATCATGAGGTCAGGAGATCCGTATAATCCTGGCTAACACAGTGAAACACTGTCTCTACTAAAAATACAAAAAAAAAATTTAGTCGGGCGTGGTGTCAGGCGCCTGTAGTCCCAGCTACTCAGGAGGCTGAGGCAGGAAAATGGTGTGAACCCGGGAGGCAGAGCTTGCAGTGAGCCGGGCGAGAGAGCGAGAATCTATCTCCAGAAAACAAAAACAAAAACAAAAACAAACAAACAAACAAACAAAACTGTAAGGAAAGGTCAGAGTCAGAGCTTGGAATGCCAGATTGGATACTTTTTACTTAACACGAATCCACTGTTCATTGTGTGGGGACTTATGCCTGTCTTCAGTTGTACTACTCAAAACTGTTCAGGAAAGTCTGAGAAACTGTCACAGCCAAGGAGAGCCTAAGGAGAACTAACAAGTAAATGTGATATAGTATCCTGGATGGGATCCTGAGACAGAAAAAGTTGCTATTAGATAAAATAATAACTACTATGGATTTTCGTTAATAATGTATCAGTATTGGTTCATTAAATATAATAAATATAGCATACTTATGTAAGCTGTTAATAGAAGAAATTGGATGAGGGGGATATATGAGAATTATTTGTTCTGTCATCTCAATTTTTCTGTAAATCAAAACTGTTCTGAAAAAGACAGTTTATTTAAAAAAATAACATTTACAGTATCTTCAAAAACACTAAGGGCTCAGGGACAAATTTAACAAAATATGCTAGAGATACATAAAAAACTTTAAAATATTGCTGAAAGAAGCTAAAGACCTAAATAAATGGAGAGATATAACATGTTTATGGATTGAAAAACTTAATATTGTTCCAATGTCAGTTTTTTTCTAAATTGATCCAGAGATTCAGTGAAATCCTAATTAAAATTCTAGTAGTCTTTTTGCAGAAATTTATAAGCTGATTCTAAAAATCTGTATTGAAATGCAAAAGGACCCCAGTGTAGCCAAAATAGTTTTGAAAAAGAAAAAGCTGGAGAACTTAAATATAAGTTTGATTTCAACAATTACTATAAAATTCTGGTAATCAAGACATTGTGTTCTATGTTGTCATATATAGTCAGTAGATTTTAACAAAGGCTTCAAAGATAAATCAATGGTGATAGAATAATATTTTTAAAAATGGTGCTGGATGGACCAATTCCTGGAAAGACACAATTCATCCAGGCGCAGTGGCTCATGCCTGTAATCCCAGCAATTTGGGAGGCAGAGATGGGTGGATCACCTGAGGTCAGGAGTTCAAGACCTGCCTGACTAACATGGCAAAACCCTGTCAACTAAAAATACAAAAATCAGCTGGGTGTGGTGGCGTGCACCTATAGTCCCAGCTACTCGGGAGGCTGAGACAGGAGAATCGCTGGAACCTGGGAGGAGGAGGTTGCAGTGAGCCAAGATCATGCCAGTGCACTTCAGCCTGGGAGACAGAGTGAGACTCCATCTCAAAAAACAAAAAACAACAACAACAACAGCAACAACAACAACAAAAGACTCAATTCAAAACTCACAGAAGAAGAAATAGACAATCTGAATAGGCTCATATCTATTAAAGAAATTGAATTGGTAATTAATAATCTTCCAAAACAGAAAGCATCTAGCCCAGATGGGTTCGCTGATAAATTCTACCAAATATTTGAGGAATAAATTATACCAATTATCTACAATCTCTTTCACAAGATAGAAGCAACGGGAATACACCCTAACTCATTCTGTGAGGTCAGCATTACCCAACTACCAAAGTCATTCCAAGAAAAGAATAATACATACCAACATCTCTCAAGATCACAAATGTGAAAATTATCAAAAAAATTAGCAAATCAAATCCAACAATATATAAAAAGAATTATACACCAAAACTGAGTAGGATTTATACCAGTTATAGAAGACTAATTCACCATTTGAAGAACGCTTAATGTAATACATCACACTAACAGGCCAAGGAAGAAAAATCACATGATCATGGTAATACATGAGGAAAAGACATTTGACAAAACCCAACACCTATTCATGATAAAAACCATCAGTAAGCTAGGAATAGAGAACTTCCTCAACTTGATAGGGAACATCTACAAAAAACCTACAGATAACATCACAGTAGTGAGGAACTAGAAGCATTCCCTCTAAGATCAGGAACAAGACAATGATGTATTCCTCTCACCATTCCTTTTTACCATCATACTGGAAGTTCTAGAAAAGGAAAGAAAAGATATACTGATTTTGGAAGGAAGAACTCAAATTGTCTTTGATCACAGATAACATGATCATCTATGTAGAAAATCCACAAGAATTGGCAAAAACATTCCTGGAACTAAGAAGTGATTATGGCAAGGTTGCAGAATATAAGGTTAATATATGAAGGTCAATGTAAGGTTAATGTGCAAAGTTGAGTATGTCCTATATTCCAGCAGTGAACAAGTAGGAATTTAAAATTAAAAGCAAAATACCATTTACTATCAGCACTCAGAAAAATGAAATACTCAGGCATAATTCTAACAAAATATGTACAAGATCTATATAAGGAAAACTACAAAATTCTGATAGGAGAAATCAAAGAACTAATAAAGAAGGAGATGTCTCATGTTCATTGCTAGAAATACTCAATATTGTCAAGACGTCAGTTCTTCCCAACTTGATCTATAAACTAAATGCAGTCTCAGTCAAAATCCCAACAAGTTATTTGGTGGATATCAACAAACTGTTCCAAAGTTTACCTAGAGAAGAAAAGTCCCAGAATAGCCAACATAATAATGAAGAAGAACAAAGCTAGAAGATTGACACCACCTGACTTCAGGGCTTAGTATAAAGCTACAGCGATCAAGACAGTGTGGTATTGGCAAAAGAATAGTCAAACAGATTGAAGGAACAGAATAGGAAGCCCAGAAATAGACCCACGTAAGTGTAGTCACATGATCATTAACAAAGGAGCAAAGCCAATACAATGGAGAAAAGATAGTCTTTTCAAACAAATGCAGCTGGGACAATAGGACACCCACATGAAAAAAAAAATTAGATCTTTTACACCCTTCACAAAAATGTATTCAAAAATGAATCGCTGTTCTAAATGTAAAATGCAAAACTATAAAATTCCTAGAAGTTAACATAGGAGAAAATCTAGATGACCCTGCTTACGGTAATGACATTTTAGATACCATGTCAAAGGCGCAATCTATGAAATAAAGAATAAGCTGAAATTCATTAAAATTAAAACTACTATTTGAAAAATACTGTCAAGAGAATGAGAAGGCAAGCCACTGACTGGGAGAAAATGTTTGCAAAACACATAATCTGATAAAGGACTTTTATCCAAAATATACAAAAAACTTGTAAAACTTAACAGTAGGAAAACTAACAGCCTGATTAAAAAATGGGCAAAGACTTGAACAAATACCTCACTGAAGAAGATATATAGATGGAAAACAAGCATATGCAGAGATGTTCCTCATATGTCATCAGGTTTATGCAAATTAAAACAATGAAGCCCCATGACACACCTATTAGAATGGTCTAAATCCAAAACGCTGACAGCAAATGCTGGTGAGGATGTGAAGCAACGGGAACTCATTCATTGCTGGTGGGAATACAAAATGGTACAGCCACTATGGAACATCAGTTTGGTAGTTTCTTACAAAACCAGACATTCTTACCATATGATCTAGCAGTTGTGCTCCTTGGTATTTATCCACAGGAGTTGAAAACTTACATCCACACGAAAATCTGAGCATGAATGTTTATATCAGCTTTATTCATAATTGCCAAAATTTGGAAACAAACAAGTTGTTCTTCAGTAGGTAGATGAATAAACAAACTGTGATACATCCAGACAGTGGAATATTATGCAGTGCTAAAATGAAATGAGCTATCAGGCCATGAAAAGACATGAAGAAACCTTAAATACATACTACTAAGTGAAAGAAGCAAATTGAAACATTCCAACTATATGACATTCTGGAAAAGATGAAACTATGGAGACAGTAAAATGATAAGTAGTTGTCAGGGGTTCGGGGGAAGGAGAAATGAATAGATGGAGCACAGATAATTTTTAAGGCAGTGAAAACACTCTGTATGATACCAAAACGATGGAAACATGTCATTTATATATTGTCCAAATCCATAGCATGTACGCCATTAAGAGTGAATCCTAATGTGAACTGTGGACTTTGGGCGATAATGACATGTCAATGTGGGTTCATCAATGCAACAAATGTACCACTGGTGGGAGACATTGAAGTTGGGAGGCTGTATATGAATGGGAAGATATGGGAGATCTCTGTACCTTCCACTCAATTGTGCTGTAAACTTAAAACTGTTCTAAAAAATAGAGTCTACTTAAAAAGTAGTGCTGGAACCATTGGATATCCATATTAAAGAAACAAAAACAAAAACAAACCCTGAACCTTAATTATTTGTTAAATTTATATAAATTTAAGGCATACAAGTTCAGTTTTATTACATGGATATATTACATAGTGGTTAAGTCTGGGCATTTAGTGTAACCTAATAGTGTACATTTTACCATTAAGTAATTTCTCATCCATCATCCCCTCTGACACTCCCACCCTTCCTAGTCTCCAGTGACAAGTATTCTACATTCTATGACCACATGTACACATTATTTAGCTCCCACTTATAAGTGAAAACAGGCAGTATCTGACTTTCCATTCCTGTGAATCTCAAGTCTTATCACTGTACACAAAATTATACTATACTCAAAATGTATTATAAACCTAAGCATAAAAGTGTCTATATTTTCTAAAGAAAATACAGAAGAAAGTCTTTGTGATTTTGGATTACACAAAGGTTTATCTTGACCATAAAACAAAAATATCAGCACACTGGACTTAATCAAAATTAAAGCATCTGGGCTTTGAAATAGAGCATTAAAAAAATAAAAGGCAAGGCATAGATTTGGAGGAAATATTCATAGCATATGTACCAGACAAAGAATTTGTATCCAGAATATATACAAAGATGTCTTTATAAAAATTAGGCAACCAATTTTAAAATGGGAAAAAGGTTTGAACATGAACTTCACAAAAGATACACAAGTAAGTGCATGAAAAGATGCTTAACGTCCTAATCATTAGGGAAATGGAAATTTAAAAGCAATAAAAAAAACACCCAAGGAGATATCACTTCACACTTGCTAGAATGTCTAAAACTAGAAAGACTCACAATATCAAGTGTGTGTGAGGATGTGGAGTAACTCTCCAGAATACTCACATGTTCCTGGCAGAAATGTCAGGAAAGAAAAGAAATTCTGGACATCAATTTGGCAGTTTCTTTTGAAGTTAAATATATATTTAGTGTATGACCCAGCAGTTCCACTCCTTGGCATTTACTGAGAAGAAACTAAAACATATGTCCACACACAGACTTGTACGTGAGTGTTCATAGCAGCTTTATTTGTAATATATAAAAACTGGAAAAAAATAGAAATGTCTATCAACAGATATCATGGGTAAACAAATTTTGACAGATTCACACAATACCGGTCAGAAATAGAAAGGAAGGAAGTATTGATACATAAAACATGAATGATTTTCAAAATTACGCTGAGTGAAAGAAGCCAGACAAAAAAGAGTATATACTGTATGTTTTCATTTATATAAAATTCTAGACAATACAAACTAATTTATAGTTGACAGGAGTGGTTTGGAGAGGGAGGAGGAGGATTGTGATGGGTTATGAGGGACTGTTTCATAGTGATAGACATGTTCACATCTTGATTGTGGTGATGACTTCATGGGGGTGTACATATGTCAAAACCTTAACTTTTTGCAGTTTGTTGTATGTAAATTATACCCTCATAAAATTGATTTAAAAGGTGAAAAAGTTAGCTATCATTAACCTTTTCTTCTCTTTGGTTACCCTCTTTGTTAGTATATTTGATATGTCTGACTTTATATGTATTGCTTTCAGATGATTCATTCCGGACTCGTAATGCCAGTAGCGTTCCATCTTCCTTTTCTCCTAATACTCCCTTACCGAGTACTTCCCGTGGGACAGGTAACTCAGTTGACCCCAAGAGCAGTGGAAGTAAAGATACACAACCACGGAAGGCTACATTGTAAGTAATCAAGTGATGTCAGACTGAGTGTATTATCCTACTCTTTTGCTCAACACACTTTCCTTCCCACTTAAGTACTTTCCAAAGAATAGAAAATGTCTGTGATGAGAAAATGTTATAAATTAAAGGGTATTATTGTCACATGTGACTCTGTTATGTTAGTTTATATAGAATAACTTATATATGGCAAAGGCATTATAACCTTAGGGAATCAACAGGAAACATTTAAATGGCTCCCACTAATGTCTGAAATCTATTTTTTTTCTATGAAATGTTTACATTTAGGGAATTTATCTCTAGGAAGGCATCCCTTTAAACACCTAGCTTAAGGATATGGTATTTAGTCACCCAGTGTGCAGAAAGATTGGTACAGCTGATGTCACTTAAGAAATAAGTGGCAGCATGGAACCCAGAATTGTGAGTCCAATCAACTGAAGAGATTTACAGACTGTACTTGTGTCTTGAAGCTGAGGTTATAAAGGGCCTCCTTTCTCCTTTTCCCCCATGATTCCTTTCAATGTGCTGTTTGTATCTTGTTTGATTTGTTGAAGTCTTTCTTTTACCTTAAATATTTAAGAGAGGGGTACCATAAAAATCACCATGATAAGAGACTATATCAGGGTATAAATGATTCAGCCAGGATACCCAAACCATAGTTACAAGTTAGCCATTTCATATAGGACACCTGAATCTTCTGGTTGGAACAGACTTTTAACAAGATTTAGATTTTCTTTTAAATGTATTTTAGTGAATGCCTGGGCATTTTTGAATAAAGTTTCTTAAATGCATTCTTTTGCAAAAACTGTGCTGGAGTCCCTTTTAGGATCTGATTTAGGCTGTTTTGCATTGCTATAAAGAAATACCTGGGCCTGGGTAATTTATGAAGCAAAGTAATTATGGCTCATAGTTCTGCAGACTTTACAGGAAGCATAGTGGCATCTGCTTCTGGGGAAGCTTCAGGAGGCTTATTATCCTGGTAGATGGTGAAGCAGGAGCAGGCACATCACATGGTAAAAACAGGAGCAGGAGAGAGAAAGTGGGGTTGGGGGAGGTCCCACACACTTTTAAATGATCAGATCTTGCGAGAACTCACTATCACAAAGAAAACACCAAGCCGTGAGGGATCAGCCCCCATGATCCAAACACCTCCCACCAGGCCTCATCTCCAGCATTGCAGATTACAATTCAACATGAGATTTGGGCAGGGACAAACATCCAAACTATATGTATTCCAAATTGTAATTGGTCGTTGAGTATATGCCCAACTTCATTCAAAATTTAGAAATAAGTTTAGAAATAAATTTATTGACTAGAGCTCAAGGAAAGAGGACCAATGTACTATTACAAAAATGTAATAGTAATAGAAAAAACAGAACATTGATATTACAGGTTAGTGTCAATGCAGAGTATATTTTTATTTACAGAGAATGCTCTTTAGCTATACAATTATTGCTCCCATGATTATACGATGGAAGTTCCACTTAAAAGTCATGAAAGTGCCAGGTGCAGTGGCTCACGCCTGTAATCCAAGCAATTTGGGAGGCCGAGGCAGGTGGATCATCTGAGGTCAGGAGTTTGAGACCAGCCTGGCCAACATGGTGAAACCCTGTCTCTACTAAAAAATTACAAAAATTAGCTAGCTGTGGTGGCGTGCGCCTGTAATCCCAGCTACTCAAGAGGCTGAGGCAGGAGAATCGCTTCAACCTGGGAGGCGGAGGTTGCAGTGAGCTGAGATTGCACCACTGCACTCCAGCCTGGGCAACAAGAGTGAAACTCCGTCTCAAAAAAAAAGTCATGAAAACAGAGGCAGGACATGGTAATGGTGTATAGAGAGCTTTGTGTGCCTCGTTCCCAGCAGCAGCTAAGTGGTTGTGCAAAGTTCAACTCAGCCCACTGGCCCTCGCTGTGCGTGTCTGTCACATGACAGGGCTGTCTCATGGTTCCTCCTCCTCTAAGGTGCCTTCTAGCTCTGGCATCCTGAAATCCTCTTTATCACCCTAAACCCTCTTCCTCTGAAAAGATTGCCCTGAAATTCTTCTGTTGAAGAGCATATTTAGTAACATCAAAAGTAATCTCTTGCCCACTTGCTATATTTTTCTAAATGCCATAGGCATTTTTTACAGTAAAGACCATTGAAACCCAGTATATTTATGCTGGTTCTCCTTTCTTTCAGATTACTCTCTTTATCTGTTGTTTCACTGTTGAGCATGCTTTTCCTTTTCATAGACTGAATTTTTTCTTGTTCAACATACATAATATATAGTTATTTATATAATTTATATATATGTATAATTGATTAAAAAGTGAATCTAGAAACATTTTGATAACAAATCACATCAGGTTTATTTAGTCTTTTCTGATTCTAAAGGAGGAACGTTGATATCCACAGTTGCTTTTTTAACTTGTGACTGGGTATACAAGTTTGTAACTATATTTCCATCTGATGTGGCACTTATATGGATCTCTCTTGAGTGCACACTGCCACATGGCTGGATGGGTGATGATATCCACATTGGTCTTTCTTCTGTGAAATAGTATCCACAATTCAAAACAGGCCATATCCAAGTGAAAATATGTTCTTTTCATTTAAAATAAGCCTGTGAGGTGATTTTGGAAAGTATAATTTATCTTAATTTTTGCTTCTCAAATTCTATGCAATACATTCCCCAGCTTTTCAGTGTCATTGAGATGACACACTTGGTATTTAGGAATATTAGTGTCTTAAAGGAAGCATAGGTATGTTATTATATCTTGTCTTTTAAGGCAGTTCATATATTTATGCCTATGTAACTTCCATTATGGTTATATAAAATTAAAAATGTAGGAAAAATATGAATTAAATTGAATGCTATGTTGTATATACACAGAATTTTTGGTAATTAAAGATCATTCCAAGTAATCTTTAATGTGTGATTCATTTTTTCCCTTAATCAGACTTCTCATGTATTAGAATTATTCAAAGTAGAGTATCTATATATTTTTAATTTACTTTGTACACATTATATGAATAACATTTTTCATATTTTTTTCTTTTTCTCCCTTTCTCACTCCCTCCTTCCCCACCCTCCCTCTCTTCCTTCATTTCTTTCTTCCCAAAGAAAATCCAGAAAATCCAATCCTTAAATCAACTGCTTGATGAAGGAGGCAAAACAAAGGCAGCAGGAGATAATGTGATTGGTACACAAAAGCTAAAGCAGTGGCTGGGGCTTTGTTTTTAAATTTTGGGGTTTTTTTTGTTGTTAATGAGCAGAAAGAGGACATAATGACAGCTGATGTTAAACTTTTCATATTTCAAATTAGATTCCCTAGGAGGTATAATATATATTTCTTGAGTAATAATGTGGTTACAATTCCAATGTTATAGTGAAGTATAATGAAAAACATCTCTAGGAATGTGCTTTAACCACTGCTGCAAAAGAGACAAGTCTGCATTTATTTGTGCAGGAAACCAGCTATTTAATTGTTCTAGAGTGTTAGCATTTAAAAATCGTATGAAAGTCTACATCAGCTGAATTGTCCTAGCTTGATAAGCACTTGGAGGGGGACTTGGAAGGTAAGAAAGATACTGCATTTTCTCATGACTCTCCAAGCCCACTTGAAAAGTCACACTGAAAGGATGCAAATAGCCATCTGCGATTTTGGCAGCCCTCCGGATTGTGGTGACAATATGCTGTACCCGGACATTCCCAAATTTAAATTTGGCAATGAAAATTCCACAAAGATTTCTGGTAACTTTGAGCTATAAATACCTTAAAAATAATAGATTGATGATTTTCTTTATTTCCTAGAGAATTTATTTTATAAATACTTTGTTTACATTTTAGATTGTACTTGTCTTTAATTTAAAATGATGAATCTAGTCTGAATCAGCTGTTATTCCAAGCTATCATGCTTAAGCTATGTCAACAGCATTTATTTGTACTAATGCTAATATTTCCATCAAAATTTGCCTGTGGAATATATACAGTTCTTAATTTTAAACTGTCAGTTCTTGAGATATACCGTGTGAAGCTATTGTCAGCTTCTCTATTTCAAAATGCAATCAGCATATAACTATATTGATATTAGAAGATATTTGTTTTTTAAAATATATCGATGTATGATAAAGATGATCTAATTTGTGAATGCATATGTGTGTGTGGTTACTTTTTATAATGTGAAATAATGAATAATGAATTTACTCAAAATAAAACGTAGGTTAATGAGATACCTGTGTTTGTAAAAAAAGTCTTAAATACTTTCCTGCAGTTTTTATTCTATAATTAAAGAGTAAGATAGTTCATTTTTAGGTAGTGAATAAAAGAAATATACCAGCGTCAACTATAAGAGCATAGTTACTCAGTGAGAGACCTTTTCATGCCATTTGTTTTCCTTCTTCCTTCCATATGGCTTCTTTGTGGCTATTTTTAGTGATTCTTAATAATATCCTTTGCCAAAGGACAATCAGGTAAATGGAATTGTTACTGCTCATTTCATCAGTAGTTAAAATTCAATAGGTATGAGAAATTTGACAGTACTGGTTAATCAGTATACTCGCTGTGGATTTCATTTAACTGTTTTCATTATGTCTCCTACTAGCACCAATAATGTGGAACTGAATATATTAAGATCTGGAGAATATGGTACAGAACGAGACATCAAAATTGCATCAGTTTTTTTGGTGCTTTGATTCATAACATTCTATTAATTTAATAAAATGGAGAATTTCAATTTATTTGTTATAATAAATTTAGCAGAATTATAAAGTTTCACTTTCCCATGATGCAAATGGGAAAAGGGGAAACTGATTTGACAGAGAGAAACAACTACTGCTTATAAAAGTTCAGGAATGTAGAGCAGTCAATTGCAGTCTTAGTCCTAGTTAGTACTAAGTTATCAAAACTGTTCATCAAAATTACTTTTGGAAGTTTTTTAACAGAACATGACATTTCCTAAAATCTTTGAAATATTTATTAAAATTATACTCTCAAGGACAGATATATAGAAACAGGATAAACAGCAAATTACTGACAGTTATGAATAACTACATGTATCTCCATTTATATCAAAAACAAGATGGATACTTTTGTGAAAGTTCTCAGTTTAACAACTTATCAAATTAATCCTTTAAGCTAGTTGTATGGCAAAGAAAAATCTCCCTCCATCTGTAGTTGTAGGGAAAAGGGACATCTTCATCATCATTTTGTTAATTACTAAAACTTGCATTTTTAAGAACAAGTCCAGGAATTTCACTAGTTAGCCTTACAAGCTAACTGTAGAGCTCACTTTTACTGCAGAAATGGAGATAGGTCTATAAAAGGATTTTACTTAATAGAGGTTAAATAAGGAGCACATAAAATTTTTCTTTATAACCTCATACACATTTAAAAAATCATTTCTATTATTTGACTTCCTGAGCTTGAATATCTTAGTCTGGAGATGAGTCAGTTTTGCCATACAATTAGTGGATATATGAGAAATCTTTGAATTGAAATGAAACAGGCTCTTCAGCTGGAGTGGAAGTTTTACAATGAAGATAGAATGAATTAGATTAAGTCAGTAACCTGTTCTCAGTTGTTACAGCATATCTATGTGAGAATGTGTGGTTGAGTGTGTCTGTGTAGGAACAATTTTTAAGACTCGACACTTGGCCGGGCGTGGTGGCTCATGCCTGTAATCCCAGCACTTTGGGAGGCCGAGGCGGGCAGATCACAAGGTCAGGAGATCAAGACCATCCTGACTAACACAGTGAAACCCCATCTCTACTTAAAATACAAAAAATTAGCCGGTCGTGGTGGCAGGCGCCTGTAGTCCCAGCTACTCGGGAGGCTGAGGCAGGAGAATGGCATGAACCCGGGAGGTGGAGGTTGCAGTGAGCTGAGATTGCACCACTGCAGTCCAGCCTGGGTGACAGAGCAAGACTCCGTCTCAAAACAAAAACAAAACCAAAAACTCGACACATATATAGTGAAGACTTGTACAATGTTAAGATTTCCCCCGCTCGGTTGGAAACCCTGAATTTGTGTGTATGTATTTGTGTAAGGTAAGTTACATTTTTTATTGGTCTGCGTTTTTCTGTCATGCCTGTGTACTTGGGAAATCTGAAACTGAGTGTCTTAGGAACTTCTTAAAGCAAATATGGGGGAACATTAAAAAGTATATTTAAAATATAGAATAGGTCCATTTTCTACCTTAAAGAGTAGTATATTAAATACAATTATTATACTGTTGTTGCTTTGCAGTGTATGTGGTGGGAAGAAGGCAGGAGTTTTTTATCTGCATGCTATATGAATCCTTCAATAATAATGTACCTTTTTATTACTGGGTTTGGCCGTATTGATTTCAGTGAGTATTGTGCTCTCACAGACTTATTTTTCCAGATTTCATCTCTTAAAAGTGGGAAATTTGACTGGATGCTACTTTATTCCTCTTTCTACTATTTTTCCACAAACAAATCTGACTAATTGAACACAAACAAGGTGACTTAAGAATGTCAGTTAGAGTTAGTCCTCTGTCTTTGGCCCTCTAGGGCCTAGAATTGCCTGTCCCTTCATAAGTGTCAATTAGTACTCTTGGAATGAATACAGGAATGAATTTTATTTTATTAATATGCAGTCTAAATACTGACTTTTCATCAGTCCAGGTTATGGAATGATGAAAAGTCAGTATTTAGACTGCATATTAATATTATCACCTATTCACATTACTCTGAATTATATTAAACAACTAATCAATAAATGAATTTTAGGTTTTTTTAAACATTAGATAGCAGACAGAAATCCAATTAGGCATTTAGTTAACATAGTTCACACTGTAAATCAGCTCTATTCAGGATTCTCTGAATATAGTCTTTTCTGTTTCTGTGACAAAAAATGACTGCCTAAGGAAGATCAGGGATATTTACGATTTTCCTTTTCACCCTGGGACAAAGTTCATGCTTATATTCTGTTTAACCCCCGTGGGTAGCTGTAGTGCATGCTGTTTACCTGGTCCCCATCAGATGTTTTAGATGGAAGGAAGAGTAAAAAGGGCTTGGGGACTAGACTCAGGAAAGGTAGGCTTCTGACTCTGCCATTGCCACACTGGAAGACCTTGGACAAGTATTTTGTTCCCACTGGTATATAAGGTATGACTTATCCACTAGATGCAGAAGACACAGTGCCCAAGGCTGACAGTACTGTAAGGGCCCATGAAGGTGTTTTGCTTATTGCCATATGCTAGACATATAACTTTGAAGCTAGATATGCAACTTTGAAAGACGAATATATTCATCTTTCTACCAATGCAGCCATAGAACATGTATATCTTCATGAAGGAAGGAGGAGTCTACAAGGTTAAACGTGCCTAGGGCCCATGAAAGTAAGCATGTGGACCTGTTTCTGGGTCCCTCTTTCTTTCCTTTGTAAAATGAAGGTATTGAACTAGATGATCTGTGATTCAGCCAATGCCTCTGCCAAGCGATTTGATGCACCATGGAAGCAGATGCTGTGATCAGGACTGGTTAGAGCTATTTTCTTCTGATGTCAGTCAGCAAGAAATGACTCCGTAATAGATTAAAATAAAACACTTATTTTGCACCAGAGAGAAGGAAAGAGAGAGAAGCACATGACTCAAGGAGAATGTGTACATGTGTTCCTCCCAAAGGCTTTATCTTGACATAGTGTTCTCATCTACAACTTTTTAAAAATCCAAATATGTGAGCAACAGAGAAAAGATATTCTACCCAGTTAGTCTTTAGCCAAGTAACTAAGGTTCTTAGAAACAAGCTTAAAATACCAGACAGATTGCACAAACATCTTTAAAAATATGTATCAATTTAATGCTTTTATAGTAGTCCTCCCTTATCCATGGTTTTGCTTTCTGCAGTCTCAGTTAACCATGGTCAACCATGGTCCAAAAACATTAAATGAAAAATTCCAGAAATAAACAATCTAAAAGTTTTAAGCAGCATGCCATTCTGAGTAGTGGGATGGAATCTTGCATCGTCCTGCTCTGTCCCACCCAGGATGTGAATTCTCCCCTTGCCCAATGTCTCCACACTGTCTATGCTCCTCGCCCATGAGTCACTTAGTAGCCTTCTCTATAATCAGTTTGACTGTTATGGTATTGCAGTGCTTGCGTTCAAGTAACTCATTTTACTTAATGTTGTTATTGTTGTTAATCTCTTACTGTGCCTAGTTTATAAATTAAACTTTATCATAGGTATGTATGTGTAGGAAAAAATATATATAAGGTTCAGCACTGTCCACCGTTTCAGGCATCTGCTGGGGGTCTTTGAATGTATCCCCCTCAGATAAGTGGGGACTACTGTATTTATTTGAGAACACCCTAAACTAGTTAAGAACAAAAGGAACACTCTCCCCTGCCATCCATTGCTGGTATCCTGTGTGTGTTTGATACCTCAGATTCAGCATCTACTACAGCACGAAGTGCTTATGCATGTCCTGAATTATAGGAGAGTCGGATTCACCACCCTGCCCAGAAACAGAAGCATTCCAGAGGTTTCTTCATAGATCATGAAATGAAATGGCCGGTCCACTTTGATGACAGGAGGCATGGAATAAGCAGTAATTTCTGACAAGATTCCTGCCACTGCCTCAGTGCCCCTTTCATCAACTTCAATCACTGTTCTTTGTAAAACCTGGAAAAGGAAATAACCATTTGTGTGGCAGTGCAAAGGAGGAATTAAATGAGCCCCTTGAAATTCTTCACAGTGGTCCTACCCATGGGGTCATGCTCCTGGGATTTAGTGGAGCAGGCCCATCTACGTTAAGAGGAGTGGTCTGGGGTTGCACCAGGGACTGCCACAGGAGTCTCAAACAATACCAGGAGACCTCAGGAACCCAATGTGAAGTATTGTGGAATAGTGAAACACATTCCGGGCGTGGACTCAGGATGCACTCATGCATCAAATCTTTATTGAGCATGTAATTTATGCTACTAATTCTTGAGCTGAGCTGGTGCTCCTAAAAGGTTTTCAAGCTGCCTGGATCCCTTGAGTCCTCTGACTTTCCTTTTGGCGGGCAAGGTGGAGGCAGGGAATGGCTAGTCTTCTGTAGCAGCTTCCCAGCACCTGGTACTACTCTGAGGCATTTTCTGGGCCAAGCCCAGGGGTCCCTGGAGCCTTCCTGAATTCTGGCTGCCTATATTGTGGCTGCTTGCTATGTTTGGGAGGCGCTTTTTTACAGAAACAAGATGTGATATGAGTGACATACCTATATAATTACTGTGTTATAAGAGATAATGAAAACATAACATGTAATTACACTGATTTTCACTCCAGGAAATTCCCTGATTTCCTAGGGGAAAATTAACTCCCCAGAGCAAAAAGAGGGAGAATATTTAATCATTTACAGTTTAAATTTCATGATGACCCTTCATAAAGCAGCAGCGCATTTCAGTTTTTCATGTGTTCATAGCAGAAACACTTTCAGGTGCTGGTCTGAAGGATTGTTTTATTTAATTGTCTTACCTCTCTTGAGGTTGTAAGACCTGATTCCAGGCCATGGTTACCCTACTGTGTCCTACTTAAGTGGATGCCATTTTTAGTCTCTCTTGGAATTGAAAATTGCAATTGTATAAGAAAATATTAAACCACACAGCTAAGGAAGAATGTAGAGAGATGTAGCTGCCATTTGGAAATCTGTGGGAGCATTTTTATAGTGATGACTGGAGTTTCCTACTGGCATTAGTGAACATGGGCCAGCAATGCTAACCAGTTCCCTGCAACATGCACAACTGCTCTGGACAACAAGCAGTTCCCCTCAAAACCAAGAACCCTTCCACTGAGAAACACTGAGTAACTGAAGGGATTCTATGTGGATGGTGACTAAACTTGTTCTTAGTAGTTTTAGAGATAGAACTAGGACCAAAAAGTATGAATCAGAAGTTACAGGACTCTCTCTCTCTCTCTCCATATATATATGTATGTCTCTCTCCATATATATATATATATGTGTGTGTATATATATACACACACACACATACACATATATACACATATACATTTATACACATATACATATATACATATATATACACACACACATATATATATATACACATATAACAATTTTAGCTATTTGTGGATTGGGCAGCTCTTCAAAGAAATGGTGAGTTTGATGTCACTGGAAGCATGAAGAGGAAGAGAGAGAAGTTGGAGGGCTATTTCGTAGGGCTATGGAGGGGATTTCCACAAGGAGGGAGAAGTTGGGCTAGATGATGTCTAGGGGTTTGTTTCATTGTAAAGGTGGTGTAATTTCATGAACTATTCAAGTTGTATTCAACATAAATGATGATGCCTCTGTAAACCAGTTCTATTTCAGGGTCAAATTTCTCCCTGAGCACTTTAAGCAGAGGGGGAGAGGTCTGCTTAAAATAAATTAGTTGAAAAGCTATTTTAATGAAGTTGCTTGAAATTCTTAAAACATCCAACCTGGGTGCTATTTCAAGTATTTGGGACTTAAATCTAATTTTCCACTACAATTAGGTATTTTATCAAAGTTAAATGGTTTGTTAAAACATTTGTTTTGGTGACATTTCATGCTGAGGTTGGGCTCTGATGAAAGATCCTGACTTACCCTGGATACTTGGAGATTTCTTCCAGTAGCTGAGAGTTCACTAAGGTCAGCAAAGGGTGAGAAGATTCTTCTGATTCCCATCTGCCTAAGCAGCTCATGCATCTCATACTTCTGATCTAGCTTGAACTTCGGAAAGAAAACTTCCATGTTTCTGTGGTACAAGAACAGATGATGGTGAAATGTAGACAAAGCCCTAGTCTATGGACACCAAAAAGGTCACAATTTTTGTTCTTTAAGATTATTTCCATTAATGAGTCTTTCAGTTGACTATGTAGTTCATGCCATTCTTTTACAGTGGTCTACTCAGGGAAAATATTTCTAGCTTATCAAATAGTACTTCAGCTTCAGTGAATGAGTTTTATTCCTCAGCCAGTGACTCACGTTTTCTTTAGCAAAGTACTTATGTGTTCATTTCCCTATATTTTAAAAACAACCTGAGTTAACAGCTGCTTTCAGCAGTCCTGCAGCCTCCTGGATGATGGCTGTTTTCAGCTCCTGGATTCTGCAGACCCGAGGAGTCTGGGGATGGATGGGGAGGGGAGCAAAGAAAACTTTCAACCCCTACCCATCTTTAGCCAGAGAAGCTCTGATACCATCTATTTTGTATACTGGAGTCCTCCTTTGAAAATGTGTTGCTTGAAAAGATGAGTTCTGTGGCTCAAAATAAAATTTTTTTATTTATTTAAAAATAATTGAGGACATGACATGTCTTGAAGATTAATTTAAAAAGTTATTCAGCAAACATTTCTTGAGGGCTTATGATGTTTGGGGTTCATTGTTAGGTGCTAAAGATATGAAGAAAAATGAAAGAAGAATAATGAAGATAAAACTAACCCTGGGGACCTTTAGCTGCACTTGTCTGCCAAAATCTGAGTCACAGGATTCAGAAGCCATAGCCATGGAATTCGTATTGCAGCCATTTTCCTTGTACTCCAATAGGTGGATTAATTTATTGGGCAGATATTTCAGTGCCCACTCTGTGCTTTCTTTCCCTCTCCTCTATATTTACAGACCCCTACCCTGTCATGTGTCTAGATTCTAGTTCTATGTTGATGACCGAATTTATATCTCCGGCCTGGACCTCACCCTAGACTCCAGATCCACCTGTCGTCTTGACATCTCAACTTGGATGTCTAATAGATATTTCTGTTCCAAGTGTTTAAGACTGAACTTCTGCACTTACCCCAGACCTGTTCCTCCCCCTTTCAGTAAATGGCAAATCCGTCTTTCCAGTTGCTAAGGCCAAAAACATTGTGATCACCTTTGACACCTCTCTCACCCACATCCAATCGATTAGCAGATCCTGCACTTCCTAATAGATCCAGAATCCAGCCACTTCTCACCACTTCCACTACCACCACTGCAGTCCAGGTAGCAGCATCTCTACCTGGATTGCTAGTAACCTTCTAACCACTCTCCCTTGCTTCCATCCTTACCCCCTAGTGTCTTTTCTCAACACAGGAGCTTATGTGATCCTTTAAAGACAGAAATCAAATCAGGTTGCTTCTCTACTCAGAACCATCCAGTGGCTTCCTGCCTCTCTCAGGAAAGCCCAAGTCTTTTCTGGGGACTGGGCCCCTGTTTCCTCTCTGATCTTACCTCCAATTGCTGAAGCCACACTTGCCTCCTTGATGTTCTTCAAACCCACCAGGTACACTCCCATCCCAGAACTTGTACACTTCTGCCTGTAACATAACACTTCTCTCCCCGAATATATCCACATGGTTTATCCTTCATCTTCAGATGTTTGCTTACTGTTACCTTCTTGGAGAGGCCTTGTCTAACCTCCATCTGCATCCTGATGATGCTTCTTGTCCCCTTCCCTGCATTATTACCTATTTTTAATTTACTCTTTGTCTTCCTTCAATAGAATGTAAGCTGCATGAGGGCAGACTAATTTTGCCTGTTTTGTTTGCTGATGGATCCCTGGCATCATATATTTATCACAGTCGCAGAACGTAAAGTACTGATGGACTCAATGAATGAATCAGCCAGGCACTCTGTGACAGATGCTGGGGATAGAGTGGAAAAAAAGACAAATGCTGCCCTGCCCTCAGGAAGCTTATAGCTCACTGGAGGAGACATTAAATCACGGTGCATTCAATGAAATTGTGTGAGTGTTTGCCAGTACAGAAAGGTAGAGTTTGTATAGGGTGTGGGCAAGAGTTGTACCTGGTTTTCATGTTTCTGAGCCATGTCTCCACCAAGTCTGTGGTCAGGTAGTCTTCAAGGGCGAGGTGGTCACCCATTTTCTCCATGAGGACGACCAGCATGGTGGCATTTCCTTGGTAGGGCAGTTTGAGGACATGACAACGAAAATTCTTGTCAAAGGTGGAGGCAAACTTGCCTGCACCGTACATCATGGGCACCTTAATGGTCTTGTACTTGTCCAGGTGGAAAGTGTCGACTTCGGTGAAGACAGGGTCAAATGGGGTCAGCCATTTCCCTGAACAAGTAAGAGAAGAACTCATTGCAGAAATTCCCTCTTTGAAAAGCATTGTTCTTGCTCAAATAATAGAGAGGGAGCCTTCTATCTCACTTCTCTCACTTCTCGTCTTCTCGTTCCAACTAGGAAAGGCGTTCCCTAATTGGGTTGGCTTTTCCACAGCTCAGGCAGGCAAAATAAATTTCCCCAAAATTTTCCCCGTCCTCTAGCCCAGCTAGCAAAATGCAGCTCCACTCGCAGGCCCTATTGGGAATCGCACACGAAAGCAGGGAAATGTTTCCTAACAATCCCTGGCTCCCCTCATTGTCCTGGACCTGAACGGAATTCACAGTCGTTCCCTCATAGTTGGCTCCAGCTTAGAGAAAAGCCTTTGCCTGGCACCTCTGACTGCCACTTTGTCTCATTCACACCAGGCACAAGCACGTGCAGAGTCCAAGGTGGCAGGAGTGACACTTCTCACCCACCCACTGTTTAGTGTGGTTCTGAGAGAAGGCCCCACAATGCAGAGGCTACTAGCAGGCAGGTACATTACTCTCTACATAAATGTCTGTCCTGGGGGTGTGGCCTGGCTGGTTGTAAAGTGGCTTCCCCTGCCGGGGCTTTGTAAGTCTGGTGCCAGCTCTGCGAAAGTGGCATCCAACCCACGTCCAGTGCCCCATTAGGGAGGCAGGGCTGGACAGAACCTAGGATCAGGGGGTCAGGAGGCCCTTGTTTGGGTTTTGCCTCTGCCACTTATTGTGTGACCTTGATCAAGCTAACGTCTCTGAGCTGGTTTCATCTTTAGAAAGGAGACAACTCCGGCTCTACCTGCTGATTGGCAGTTTGGAAGAACAAGTAAACAGTAGATACTCAGTGTCTGCTATGTGCCAAGCCCATCTGGGCACTTTACATTCATTGTCTCATTTAGCCTCTAACACTGTAGTAGGTGGAGTGTCCCTATTTTCTATAATAAGAATCTAAGGGCAGAGAGTTGGTCAAAAAGTAAAAATGAAGGAGCAATGATGCAATCCTAAATCCCCCAGATAATCCCCCAGCCCCCCTTTTTTTGGAAAGACCCTATGCTTCTAAGTGTCAGAGGGGAGCTGTGTAGAGTGCTCTGAAAATTATAAGGACTGCAAGCACATAGGATACCAGGGAAGGGCCTCAAATGACAGTGTCTGGCACTGTTCAATATGTGTATCAATCTGTTTTTGAAACGTGAAAACACATTCATAGAAAATCATGTAGCGTTAACCATATGCTGGCCTAACGAAAGGAAAGGGAGAGACAATCGTAGGGCCCTGTGGCCTTGGGAGAGCAGAACATTGTCAAAGTACCTTTGAACAAGATGTAATCCACAAGAATTAATTTGGTTTCAGGATCAATCTCATCAAACAGTTTGGGAATTTTCCCCCCAGTCTCTTTGTTAATGTAATGATTCATGAGCCTTTTGGCCTGTGAGGCATTGCGAAAATTCATGGGCACGCACTCTGTATCAAAATACCTCTTGGATAAATTGAAGAAAGTCTCTATGACATCAAAATCCTTGTGGATGAAGGCAAAACTCCCCTGTGTGAGGCCCAGTTCCAGGTTGTGGGAGAGGGTCTCTCTGAGTCCCTTAAAGAGGGAAGGCAGGAGCCCGGGCTTGGTGGGCTTCAGGGCCTGCAGGTGGAGCCCTCTCTTGATCTGGGTTTCGGTTGGCCCTGAGGCCCCCAGCATCAAGCCTGTCATGGCCAAGGACATGCCAAATGGAGAGAAGACCATGTTGCCATCGTGCCTCATGGAGATCTTTCGCAGCAGGCTGAATCCGAAGTTTGAAGTCTCCTTGGCAAGCTGCTGCCTGCTGGCCATCAGCCAGGCTTTCTCTTCCTCACTGGCCTTCTCCTCGCTGGCCTCCTGCTCATCTTCCTCTTCCTCCCTGGGAGCCTGCACTACCCTGCTGGTCTGGTTCTGAGGGGCCGGGGTCTCTGGCGACTGAGGACTGGGGGCCAAGCCGGGTACCAGCCACACCTGTGCCAGGAGGACAGAGAGCAGGAGACTTGGCACCACCTTCATGTGATCGGCTGCGGAGGCCAAGGAGTGCCTCCCTTCAGCTGCAAGACTTCCTGTGGAGAGGAGAGGATAGAGATGGTTTTAATGCCTCCTAAAATGTCTTTGTGGATAGTAAAAGCTTCTTCAGGGACCCTGTCTCCTTCCTGTGGCTCAAGTAGGTTAGCCCTGCCCCAGGGAGACCTAGAGCAAGTGTGGGTGACATTTGCTCACCCAAAGAGGGGACATTATTTCACAGAGCAAAACCTCCTCCAGTTCCCATTCCCTGCCAGGCCGGCAGGCAGCTCTCAGTCCTGACCCCTTTTTCATTCATCCCGTCTCCTCCCTGAGGGCCAGGGCAAGAGAGTCCACTCTGGGAGCAGGAGGCAGCACAGAAGGTGGGGGTCCGAGCAGTTGGAATCAGGGGTCCTCACACACCTTTCCTTGATCTGCTTCATTCACTGCCCTGACCATCTGGTCGTCAGGCTGCCCATCCAGATGGGTGGCCGGCCTTGCCCTGTGCCCTATTTGGCTGGGGATTGGAGTGCCTGCATGCCCATTAGGCAAGGAAGGGGGAAAGTATTGGAGCTTTCCTGGATTTTTGATCAAAATTCTCTTTGCACTGCACCTCTGCTACGCAGTTCCTTGGAGGTCTTCCTTCCTTCCTTCCTATAGCTGCAGCTCCCGGGTAGCAGGAGGCCCCGCAATTCATACAACCCACTTCTGGGCTCCCTCCACTGTGGCTTCATAGAGCCCTCACAGCCACCTGGGCTGCATGCCGGTTCTCACTGTCCTAGGCTGCACAGCGTGGGAGCTACACTTCTTCACCGTTAGCTGTCCCCTTCTCTGTCGCCTTTTAGGCTCCCTCCACATCCTTGGACACAGAGCCTGGCTCCTGAACACTTCCATGTTTTCCATCCAAATACATGGCTTGGGACTGGGCTGGGCCACCTGGCTGTGTCCAAACTCAGTTCTGGTGTTCAGCCACACTGCAGGCCTGATCCCAGAGGCTGGCTGGGCAGAACCCCTGGGACACCTGCCCTCCCTCATCCTCACTCTGGGCCCACTGCCCTGGGAGGGTCTGGGTGGGGTAGGCCACCCAGCCCAGTGAGCGCAGGGTGAATGCTGCCGGCCTCACAATAGTTCCCATCAGCAGAGACCCTTATTCTTGACCAAGGTCACCTGCAGCAAAATGTGTTGACAGGCGGTGCTGCCAGGCCTCTTCTCCCTGATGCAGGGGCTGAGTCCTTATCTATGCCTGGGACAAAACCGCCTCCAACGCCAGGGCCCAGTATGTTGCCCCTTGCTCGAGCTGAATGGCACCCCGGAATTCAGGGCCTCACTCTGCAGTCTGAACGGCACTACCCTCTACCCTGTAGAAGCAGTGAAATACTTCCACTGTGTTTCCCAAAGGACACTGTTGAGGAAGCTCTTTTTGATTCTAAATGGCAAGCCCGCATTCAACAGGTCACCCAAGTATTGTAAACATTGGGTAAATAGCTCTTTCAGTGTAAATGCAGCCCAGTTTCACGCTTTTATTGTTATGGACTGAATGTGTCCCCTGAGAATTCATAAGTTGAAGCCCGAACCACCATTGTGATGGCAATAGAGTTGGGGCGCTTGGGAGGTCATTAGGTTTAGATGAGGTCGTGAGGGCAAGGCCCCTGTGATAGCACTAGTGCTGTCATAAGAAGAGAGCAGAGTCCCCCTCCGCACCTCCTCTCCATGGGAGGACACGGTGCGAAGGTGGCCATCTGCAAGCCAAGAAGACAGCCCTACCAGAATCCGGCCACGCTGGCACCCTGACTCGGACTTTCAGCCTCCAAAACTGTGAAAAATCAATGGCTGTTGGAGCCACCCAGCCTGTGGTGTTTTGTTAGAGGAGCCTGAGCTAAAACGATTACGTGGCATCATTTAGTGCTACTTTCTACGTTAAGACCACACAGAATACTCCTGAATTCAAGGTTACTTCTCCCTGTACAATGGTCAGGAAATTAGCCCAGCACGCCAACCAGATGTCACCACCTCCAAATGCTGAGTCTTACCTTCCTGTTCTTGGAGCTTGTCCTGCAGTCTGCAGTGGTAGCCCAGTAATTCCTGGGCACTCCTGGACATATATCGCCTAAGGTCTTTGTAAAGTCTTTGCTCATCTACCCAACCCTTTGGAGTCTAGGCCGGGAGTTCAGGGGGCGCTCCTGGACTAGGACACCATCCAGCATGGTGAGGACACACCTTCCTAGACAGAACCCAGGCCATAAGGAATCACCAGCTCACCTGCCACTTCTCAGCCCTGGGAGAGCACACATCCCCGCCTCCCCTCAGCCCTGGGAAGGGGAGCCCTGCTTACTCCGGCTGTGAGTTGTGGTGGGTGAAATACCAAGCCTTTCAAGCCTCTTTCCCTTGGCCTCCTTCCTGCAGAGGAGCCGCTTGTGTCTATAATTCGCCTCTTACCCCACTCCAGCTCCCAATCTGTATATACAGTCCCTGTGGAGTGTAGGATGGAGGTCTTTGCACTGCTCAGCCACACAGCCCTCACATGGGAGCCCACCCAGGGATGATACCATCCTTCCCGGTCCCTCCCTGATGAGACTCATTGAAGCTCTCCTGTAACCCACTGCCTCTTACCAGTGTGTGGCCTTGGGTCCTGGAAAAGTCCTTCATTCAGAGCAGAAACCAAAGCTTCAGCTTTGCAGCCCAGAACCTTCAGCAAATATTTGCTATTCCAAAGTATGATCCCCTGTGGGACGGTTACTGATTAACATCCTGCTTGTGATGGTGGAGTTTCTGGAAAACCAAAGACCAAGTGGGAGGCTTCCCATACTCCCCAGCTCCTCCTATAACCCAGAATATGACCCAAATCCCATCACGAGAGCTTCTGCCTTGCAACTCAAGGCTTCGCCCCAGTAAGATTCAGCTCTGTCTGGGTGGGGTGTGGGGGATTTGTCTTGAGCTGTTCTAGGTGCTGAACACCTCGAGAAAGAAGGCACTGGGGGATCCCATGGATGCTTCCTGAGTCCCCAGCCTGGTACTGGACACTATGAGGATGTGGGTTGGGGGGCACAGCAGAAATGTTCAGGACCTGTTCTCTCAGCCCCCAAGGAACTGGTCAGTCCAGTGGGGGAGGCAGACAGGTAAATCACTACTTAGAGTACATAGCTCCTTTCAAGGTAAATTTCCTGCTTCACAATGTTGCTGGACTTGAGACTGAATCCTCGGGTACTCAGAGTTGAGGCTGGTGGAGACCGTTTACGGCAAAACTTTTCAGACTTCTCAGACTCTCTTTTTAAATATATATAAGTAAATATTTTGTTATGTGCCCCTTACTACTACCATTGAAGTGAAATGTATAGCTAATATAACCTACCCACAAAATTAAAAAAAAAATAATGCTGTAATGATAATATGGAGGCATAATAAAAGAGAATAATGTGTCCCTGAATATGGCAGTGCTGTGGCCTAAGGGCCTGGGCAGGTGCAGTGAGGCTGTCCAATGTGGAGCCCGCGGGAGGTCGCTTGTGTGCTGCTCACTGCTGGCCAGTGAACACGACAACCAATGTTACTACCAGGGATAGAGTTTTTGAAATGGTAAATAATGCTTGATAAAGTTTCAAACAAAATAAAATATAGATCTTTCCCTGATTTACACGGTCATTTTCTTCACAGAAAATGCAGTGTGTAGTAAAACCTTGGATAAATATTGTATTTTTATATCAAATAAAGCAGCCCCAGGACTGACAGTCTAGGCTCAGATAATCCCACGTGAACCTGAGGTGGACATGTGAGTCCTGGGGAACCCGGCGGCCTCTTCATCATGGGAGACTGCCCTGCGTGTTCTGGTATGTCTGGCATTGCTAACCTTCAATCCTTAAATGCTAGTAGTACTCCCCCCAAACGTTTGTGAAAGGCAGAAGTGTCCCAACAAGTTTCCAGAGTGTTCCTTTTGGGCAGTACCTGCTCTGTTAATAGGCAATTCTTTAAGAGGTGAAAGTGAGGGTGTAGAGGGGCCAGGCTGGACTCACACCACGCACAGGAGTCAGCCTTTGCCTGCCCATCCAGGTCGAGCTCTGCAGCTGCGGGCTTGTGGATTCCCAAAAAGCAGGGGCTGTTTCCTCCAGGCCTGGGAAGGTGTCTGCTTTGCTAAATGTCTGAGTGGAGCCAGCGAGTGTGCAGGTCTTAGGGCACAGGGTTTCTTTCTTTTTTTTTTTTTTTTTTGAGACAGAGTCTCTGTCTGTCACCCAGGCTGGAGTGCAATGGTGTGATCTCAGCTCACTGTAACCTCCACCTCCCAGGTTCAAATGGTTCTCCTGCCTCAGCCTCCCGAGTAGCTGGGATTACAGGCGCCTGCCACCATGCTAATTTTTCTATTTTTAGTAGAGACGGGGTTTCACCATATTGGCCAGGCTGGTCTCAAACTCCTGACCTCGTGGTCCTCCTGCCTTAGCCTCCCAAAGTACTGGAATTACAGGTGTGAGCCACCGTGCCTAGCCAGGGCACAGGGTTTCAGAAATGGATCCTTATAAAGGAAGGCAGCAGAGTATATTGGGAAGATTGTGAAGGCTTCAGCCAGGCCATTGCCTCCTGCCTGGTGTGAATCTGAGGTCCTCTGCTCCCAGTTCCTAGCTGCTGGGATGTAAGTTAACCTCACCGAGCCAGCCTTTCTTCCTCTGTCAAATGGCCAGAACTCAGACTCTGTCCTATGAATATCTCTGCAGCACCAAGGAACCAGGAAGGGGGTGGATGATGTTGCTCCTAAGGCTGTGAGCCCTCACCCCAGGGTGTGGCTCAGAAGTCCCCCTCCTTCAGGGAGGACATTATTCCTGTACAGCTCCCAACAAGGGAGCTGCCCACTCTTTGACCTTTAGCCCTCCAGTTAGATGGGAAAGTGAGAAAACTCAATGCATAGCACTGTAGCCTGAGCTCTTTTACCAGCAGCATGACCCTGAACAAGCTACCTAACCTCTCTTAGCCTCAGTTTACTAATCTGTAAAATGGGGTGCCCCAGGCTGAGCTGTTAGGACTTCTGAGAGGATGAACTGAGGTGGTGCTTGTGGAGTTGAGTATCTCGCCCGGTAGGAAGGAAGTGCTACAGGAATGGCATTTGTTGCATAATTTTAGAGCCAGATTGAACCTCAGAAGTAAGTAACCCTGTCCCCAGGCTTTGATTTTATAAAGGAAGATATTCAGGCCCCACCATGAAGGCCTCTCCTGCTAGAGTTAAAGCAGAATAGACCAGGCTGTCTGACTTCCAGTTGTTATGAACTTTAGCTTCTCACACTCCTTGGCCAAAAACGATTGGGAAAGCTCTGACGGGAAGGCCTCTGGTGATCCAGATAAACTCAGAGGCGATGCAGAACCCTTCCTGGAACTCCCCTCAGGCAGGAGGCACAACTTCTGAAAGCCACTCTTCAGGGTGACATCGAGGGGCTTCTAAAGCAAATTTGTCCAGAGACCTACAGGGTTAAACGTCTGAAAAACAAGTGTTAGGGCAGTCCTATGAGACCAAAAGCAGACTCCAGGAAACAGTGAGAGAACTGCAAGAGTTTACTTTGTGTGGATCAGATGAAGGGGGTGTTTGGGTAGGTGGGTAGTAAAGGAAACCAGACTATGTTACCCCTTGATATGGTCTGTCTGTGTCCCCACCCAAATCTTATCTTGAATTGTAGCTCCCATAATTCCCACGTGTTGTGGGGGGTACCCAGTGGGAGATCATTGAATCATAGAGGTGGTTTCCCCCATACTGTTCTTGTGGTAGTGAGTAAGTCTCATGAGATCTGATGGTTTTATAAGGGGATTTTTAAGGGGAAATTCCTTTCGCTTGGCTCTCATTCTCCCTCTTGCCTGCTGCCATGTAAGACCTGCCTTGATTGTGAGGCCTCTCCAACCATGTGGAACGGTGAGTCCATTAAACCTCTTTTTCTTTATCAATTACCCGGTCTTGGGTATGTCTTTATTAGCAGTGTGAAAATAAACTAACATACCCCTAAATATGCCTTTCTGATATAAAAATTATTTTTGAACTGAAGGTAATTAAGAAACAGCAAATGGAGAAATAGTTTTCTCTATCTTTCCCCCTTTCTTCCTAAAGACAGATAAAAATTCCTCTTTACTGGAAATGACTCTAGACTCTTATCAACCCAGAGATGGCATCAGAGGAATATGCAAACAAGCCTTATTCCTTTAGTTTCCTCCCATATGTTTACCTTCTGTGATTTCCTGCCCTTGGAAGCATAAAACCACTTCCCTTGTCCCGACCCATGATTTTCCTACTAATTTATTGCTCTTTATTAAAGGTAAGTGGAGTTCTAAGGCACCATTTTGAGTTACTTTTCATGCAGGTTTCTCCTGTGTGAAGTGCATGGCCCATGTTGTAAGCTGATTTTTCTCTTGTCTGTCTTTTATTACAGGAGTCTATCCCAACAAAGAACTAAGATGGGAAGAAGTCAAGTTTAGCCTCCTCCCACAGTAGTACAGAGGTAGGAAAAAAAGGGCTTTCCAAGTCCTTGCAACATACACACACACATATGCACATGCACACACAGGTGCAAATTTCTCGCTGATTTCCAGACATCCCTCCTGCCTTGAACTTTAAAGACATCTTTCCATTGTGTTATGGCTTATGTGATTTCTTCTTTTTAAACTTCTAATTTAGAAATAACTTTAAACTTAAAAAAATTTGCAAAAATCATGGTCTCCACATCTACCCTTCACCCAGCTTCCAAAAATATGAACATATCATATGACTATAGTACATAACCACAGTGTATTAGTCCATTTTCACGCCGCTGATAAAGACATACCCGAGACTGGGAAGAGAAAGAGGTTTAAATGCACTTACAGCTCCACATGGCTGGGGAGGCCTCAGAATCATGGTGGGAGGCAAAAGGCACTGCTTACATGGTGGCGGCAAGAGAAAATGAGGAAGACGCAAAAGCAGAAACCCCCAATAAAGGCATCAGATCTTGTGAGACTTATTCACTATCACAAGAACAGTATGGCGGAACCACCCCCATGATTCAAATTATCTCCCACTGGGTCCCTTCCCACAACATGTGGGAATTATGGGAGTACAATTCAAGATGAGATTTGGGTGGGGATACAGAGCCAAACCATATCATTCCGCCTCTGGCCCTGCCAAATCTCATGTCCTCACATTTCAAAACCAATCATGCCTTCTCAACAGTCCCCCAAAGTCTTAACTCATTTCATCATTAACCCAAAAGTCCACAATCCAAAGTCTCACCTGAGATAAGGCAAGTCCCTTCTGCCTATGAGCCTGTAAAATCAAAAGCAAGCTAGTTACTGCCTAGATACAATGGGGTTACAGGTATTGGGTAAATACGGCTGTTCCAAATGGGAGAAACTGGCCTAAACGAAGTGGTTACAGGGCCCATGCAAGTCTGAAATCCAGCAGGTCAGTCAAATTTTAAAGCTCCAAAATGATCTCCTTTGACTCCAGGTCACGTTGATGCAAAAGGTAGCTTCCCTTGGTCTTGGGCAGCTCTGCCCCTGTGGCTTTGCAGGGTACAGCCTCCCTCCTGGCTGCTTTCACGGGCTGGCGTTGAGTGTCTGTGGCTTTTCCGGATAAATGGCGCAAGCTGTCGGTGGATCTACCATTCAGGGGTCTGGAGGACGGTGGCCGTCTTCTCACAGCTCCACTAGGCAGTGCCCCCATAGAGATTCTGTGTGGGGGCTCCAACCCACATTTTCCTTCTGCATTGCCCTAGCAGAGGTTCTCCATGAGCACCCCGCCCCTGTAGCAAACTTCTGCCTGGGCATCCAATCGTTTCTGTACATGTTCTGAAATTGAGGCGGAGGTTCCCAAACCCTAATTCTTGACTTCTGTGCACTTGCAGGCTCTACCACGTGGAAACTGCCAAGGCTTGGGGCTTGCACGCTCTGAAGCCACGGCCTGACTCGACGTTGGCTTCTTTCAGCCATGGCTGGAATGGCTAGGACACGGGGCACCACGTCCCTAGGCTGCACACAGTACGGGGACCATGAGCCCAGCCTACAAAACCATTTTCTCCTAGACCTCTGGGCCTATGATGGGAGGGGCTGCCATGCAGACCTCTGACATGCCCTGGAGACATTTTCCCCATTGTCTTGGGGATTAACATTCTGCTCCTCATTACTTATGCAAATTTCTGCAGCCAGCTTAAATTTCTCCTCGGAAAATGGGTTTTTCTTTTCTACCACATTGTCAGGCTGCAAATTTTCCAAACCTTTTTGCTCTGCTTCCCTTATAAAACTGAATGCCTTTGACAGCACCCAAGTCATATCTTGAGTGCTTTGCTGCTTAGAAATTTCTTCTGCCAGGTACCCTAAATCATCTCTCTCAAGTTCAAAGTTCCAGAAATCTCTAGGGCAGGGGAAAAGTGCCACCAATCTCTTTGCTAAAACATAACAAGAGTCACCTTTGCTCCAGTTCCCAACAAGTTCCTCATCTCGATATGAGACCACCTCAGCCTGGACCTTATTGTCCATATCGCTATCAAGCTTTTGGTCAAAGCCATTCAACAAGTCTCTAGGAAGTTCCAAACTTTCCCACATTTTCCTGTCTTCTCCTGAACCCTCCAAACTGTTGAACCTTTGCCTGTTACCCAGTTCCAAAGTTGCTTCCACATTTTTGGGTGTCTTTTAGGCAGTGCCCCACTCTACTGGTACCAATTTACTGCATTAGTCTGTTTTCATGCTGCTGATAAAGACAAACCTGAGACTGGGAAGAAAAAGTGGTTTAATTGGACTTACAGTTCCACATGACTGGGGAGGCCTCAGAATCATGGTGGGAGGCGAAAGACACTTCTTACATAGTGGTGGCAAGAGAAAATGAGGAAAATGCAAAAGCGGAAACCCCTGATAAATCCGTCAGATCTCGTGAGACTTATTCACTATTATGGGAACAGTATGGAGGAAACTGCCCCTGTGATTCAAATTATCTCTCACCAGATTCCTCCCACAACATGTGGGAATTATGGGAGTACAATTTAAGATGAGATTTGGGTGGGGACACAGAACCAAACCATATCACATAGTATAATGGTCAAAACCAGGAAATTGCAGTGATTCTGTATATTGTCATTATTCAAGCTTTTTTTCAGTTGTCCTACCAATATCCTTTTTTCTTGTGCAGGGTCCAATCCAGGAACCCATGTTGCATTGGGTTGTCACATTTCTTCATTCTCCTTGAGTATGGCACAGCTTCTCAAGTTTTGTCTTTCTTGACCTATGACCTTTTGAAGAATACTGGCTAGATATTTTGTAGAATGTCTTTCAATTTGGAATTTTCTGATATTTTACATGTCAACTTTAGGTTGTACGCATTGGGCACAAATATGGCAGAGGTAATATGCCTTTCTTTGTGTATCATTTCAGCTGGCTGGCATAATTTCTGATAAGAAATCAATCCTTATTTTGATATTTGTGCCCTGTATGTAATATATCCTTTTTTCTAGCTGCTTTTAAGATTTTCTCTTTATCTTTAGTTTTAAGGAATTTGATTATTAAAATTGATTTTTAATTATTGATTATTAAAAGAGCACCTTGGCTGGTGTTCTTTCTCCTGCTTTGGGCTTGTTGAATTTCTTGGAACTGTGAATTTATAGTTTTCATCATGTTTAGAAAATAATTTAACCATTATTTCTTAAAATATTTTCCTGTCCCCTAAACTGCCCCCTTCCTGGGGCTCCAATTTCATGTGGTGATGTAATGGTGAGGGCTTAGGTCATGTGTAGTTTTATGTGCACTACTGCTGATTTTATAGCTTGTTGGGGTGATGTGTAAGAAATATTCATGCAGCTACCATTATCCTACAGTCAACCAGAATTTTATGACTTATAGAATAAATTAGCTATTTAAGGATATGAATGGCAAGATTTTTGGCACTTTGTTATTTGCCTTTTAAATTTGATTATACTTTTAAAAATGTTTGTGTGGTTGAATGTATCTATCTTTTCTTTAGTCATTTCTGGATTTATAGCATTCTTAGATAAGTCTTTCTCATTATGAGATTATTTTTAAAACATTCATTATATACTTTTTATTTTAGGATTTCAATTTTTTATATAAATCTTTGATCTATCAGGAATTGATCCTGGTGTAAGGATGACAGTGATTCTAATTTACACTGTCTTTCAGCTGGCTACCAGATTGTCCCCAAACATTTTAAATAAATGTTTTAACACAGTTTGTTTGCCCCATTTATTTGAGATGCCTTTTTTTTTTTTTTTTTAAGAGAAGTCTCATTCTGGTGCCCATGCTGGAGTGCAGTGGCGTGATCTCAGCTCATTTCAAGCTCTGCTCCTGGGTTCAAGCAATTTTCATGCGTCAGCCTGCTGAGTAGCTGGGGCTACAGGCGCGTGCCATCATGCGTGGCTAATTTTTTGTATTTTTAGTAGAGACAGGGTTTCACCATGTTGGCTAGGTTGGTCTCAAACTCCGGACCTCAACTGATCCACCTGCCTTGGCCTCCCAAAGTGCTGGGATTACAGGTGTGAACCACTGTGCCTGGCCTGAAATGCCACTTTTCGTTTAAAAATGAAAATTTTTAAACTGTATTGGTTAGCTTATAAAAGTGAATGATGTAAAAAGCATATTAAAAAAACAAAAACAGAAACAAAAACAAAAAAATGAGTAAGACGCATCTACAACCATCTGATCTTTGACAAACCTGACAAAAACAAGAAATGGGGAAAGGATTCCCTATTTAATAAATGGTGCTGGGAAAACTGGCTAGCCATATATAGAAAGCTGAAACAGGATCCCTTCCTTACACCTTATACAAAAATTAATTCAAGATGGATTAAAGACTTAAATGTTAGAACTAAAACCATAAAAACCCTAGAAGAAAATCGAGGCAATACCATTCAGGACATAGGCATGGGCAAGGACTTCATGTCTAAAACACCAAAAGCAATGGCAACAAAAGCCAAAATTGACAAATGGGATCTAATTAAACTAAAGAGCTTCTGCACAGCAAAAGAAACTACCATCAGAGTGAACAGGCAACCTACAGAATGGGGGAAAATTTTTGCAATCTACTCATCTGACAAAGGGCTAATATCCAGAATCTACAAAGAACTCAAACAAATTTACAAGAAAAAAACAAACAACCCCATCAAAAAGTGGGCAAAGGATATGAACAGACACTTCTCAAAAGAAGACATTTATGCAGCCAACAGACACATGAAAAAATGCTCATCATCACTGGCCATCAGAGAAATGCAAATCAAAACCACAATGAGATACCATCTCACACCAGTTAGAATGGCAATCATTAAAAAGTCAGGAAACAACAGGTGCTGGAGAAGATGTGGAGAAATAGGAACACTTGTACACTGTTGGTGGGACTGTAAACTAGTTCAACCATTGTGGAAGACAGTGTGGCGATTCCTCAAGGATCTAGAACTAGCAATACCATTTGACCAAGCCATCCCATTACTGGGTATATACCCAAAGGACTGTAAATCATGCTGCTATAAAGGCACATGCACACTATGTTTATTGCGGCACTATTCACAATAGCAAAGACTTGGAACCAACCCAAATGTCCATCAATGATAGACTGGATTAAGAAAATGTGGCACATATATACCATGGAATACTATGCAGCCATAAAAAAGGATGAGTTCGTGTCCTTTGTAGGGACATGGATGAAGCTGGAAACCATCATTCTCAGCAAACTATCACAAGAACAAAAAAAACAAACACCGCATGTTCTCACTCATAGGTGGGAATTGAACAATGAGAACACTTGGACACAGGAAGAGGAACATCACACACTGGGGCCTGTTGTGGGGTGGGGGGAGGGAAAGCATTAGGAGATATACCTAATGTAAATGACGAGTTAATGGGTGCAGCACACCAACATGGCACATGTATACATATGTAACAAACCTGCATGTTGTGCACATGTACCCTAGAACTTGAAGTATAATTAAAAAAAAAGAAAAGAAACAGCTAAAAAAAAAAGAAAAAATGAATAAGACGAATTCAATCATTCACCAAACAGAAACAGTGTTCCTGGCGCTGTAGGGGGTAGTATCATATTAGCGCAGTGTTAGGGCAACTGCCATAAGATGGCCCAACCCCAGCCTCTACCTGGGGTTTTGCTTCAGTGCATGTTGCTTTTGCAATAAGAAAGGAAAACCAATGAATGTTGGAACTGATTCTGTGTTACTCTCTTTTCACACTGCCATAAAGATACTACCTAAGACCAAGTAATTTATAAACAAAGGAGGTTTAATTGACTAATGGTTCCACATGGCTGGGGAGGCCTCAGGAAACTTACAATCATGGCGGAAGGGGAAGCAGACACATTTTACTGGCAGCAGATGAGAGGGACAGTGTGTACAGGAGGAAATGTCAAGCAATTATAAAACCATCAGATCTCATGAGAACTCACTATCATGAGAACAGCATGGGGGAAACTACCCCCATGATCCAATCACCTCCCTCCCTGGACACATGGGGATTACAGGCTTCTCCCTCCACATATGAGGATTACAATTTGAGATGAAATTTGGGTGGGGACACAGAGCCAAACCATATCACACACATCTGCTAAGTCTCCTCCTATCTTTCTGGAGTAAGACTCCACTGTTCACCCACAACAGGCTTCCAGCGTCAGCTGCTCTGGTGGGGGCCCAGAAATGTCCAACCCCCGCCCCGCCCCCCGGCCCCAGGAAACTTTAAAGACTAGAAACCTTAAAAGACCTTCAGTATCTTAGCTCTCATGGACCTGGCTGGGATTCTGTCTCTTTCCCACATACCTTCCTGCACCGCCCTGACCCCTAAGACCCATGACAAATTAAAGATGCCACATTCGTCTGCAGTTGTCAGGGCTGTTAAATCAAGTTTAGCCTAATGCGGCCTCCTTACATATTTTAAATTTGGCCTAAAGATTTCTCAGTACATCATGAACTATAACAAGTGGAGGGATGAACAGACCATAGCCTACACTTGTGCCAGTCACCGAGTTTTGGCTGATCAAAAGTAGCCAAATAAGACAAACATCAATCTATAACCAATCCGGCTGTTTCTGTTCCTCTCTTCTGTTTTCTGTACATCGCTTTCCTTTTTCTGTCTGTAAATCTTCTTCCACCACGTGGCTGAACTGGAGTCTCACAGCTGAGGAGGCTGTCCGATTTGTGAATCATTCATTCCTCATTTATACTATAGATTTAGTTCAGCTGAAGTTTGTCTTTTATTAGGGAAGAGGGGAGGGTTTGTTGGCCAGAGGAGTTGCTCCTCCTGTGGCAGTACCAGGTGTTATGACCTGAATGTTTGTGTCTCCCCAGATTGATACATTAAAACCAAATCCCAAAGTTGATGGTGTTAGAGTTGGAGCTTCTGGGAGGTGATTAGGTCATGGGTAAAACTCTCATGAATGCGATTAGGACCCTTATAAAAGAGGCCCCAGAGAGCTTTCTCTGCTCTTTCTGCCTTGTGAGGACACAGCCAGAAGATGCCACCCCTGAACCAGGAAGCAACCTTCCCCAAAACCCAACAAGGCTGGCTTCTGATCTCAGACTTCCAGCCTCCAGAACTGTGAAAAATGCATTTCTGTTGTTCATGAGCCTGTGGTGCTTTGTTATGGCAGCCCACATGGATGAAGATGCCAGGCCTGGGGATTTGCAAACACTACTTTAACACAGTAACCTCCAGAACCCCCCTGCCCTTCTCTTTAACCACACCGGTCATCAGAGTCGCAATGACATTTATTAAAAGATGCCTAAAGGTAGACACAACTCTGGTTGGAGGGAGAAGAACTTGGAGGAGACTGGGGGAAACCTCCCGCTCTCCAGAACATTTCTGTGGGATCCCTGGTTCCCAAAGTCAGACAGTGCTGAGGCTCTGGGTGGGTGGTCTCTTACACTGGGTTCATAACCCTGGCCAGGAAAAGGCTGCTCCAGGTGAAGTGGTCGAAGATCATGATGATGAAGGGCTGGTTGAAACGCAAGATGATAGGCTTGGACGTCAGGTTTAGGGTGACCCCAGTGGAGCCAGCTGTGTCCACACCCTCCTCATTGAGTTGCAGCACAGCTTTATGGACCACCTGTTAGGTACAGAGTGAAGATGGGTAGTGAGACCTGCTGTGCGTTCTCGCTTTCCTGACTCATTGCTGGGACCCCTCACGTCCTTGGTTTTGGGAAGGTAAATCCAGTGTCAGAGAAGGTCACTTGCTGGATTCTTATCCAAGTGGCAGCCCCAGGATTACACAGCCCAAGTCTGTCCACCTCCAGAACCCGGGCTGCACCTACACTTCCTATAAAAAGGGCAGATTGGGCCCATCACATGGAGATTAGAGGTCTCATGGCTTGAACTGGGCTTCACTGTCCATGTTGGGCGCTTCTTACCATCCTGGGGTAGCGGAGGGAGATCTTGCTCCCTTTCCACTCTGCTGGGTAAATGCTAGGGTTCAAGTTATGCAAAGTGCCTATGTCTGTTCTGTTTGGGAAAGCTGAGGCAGAATCTAAAAATGTAAATCTTTGACTGTTGATATGTCCTTGTTGTGATCAAAATTAGGAGGAGTTCTGAAGTCAGCAAAACGTCTGCCTAGCTTGTATCAAAAGACTCTGGTAACTCATAACCTGGCTAAATAAGTAACAGGTGATATTGGTGAGCTCACAACACCCTAAGGGGTGGGAACTTCCAGCGACTCTTTCCAGCAAGCACACTCAGGCTCTGGTGGCTCTGTGAGTGGCACCCATGGCTAGGAAGAAGCTGAGCTCGGATTGGAACCCCTGCAGTGTGTCTTGAGCAGATGAGGTTTTGAGTCAACAGGCCTGAGATCAAACATCAAACTGTTATTTACTAGCTCTGTGACTGTGGGGAAGCTGCATACCCTCCCTGAGCAGGAGATTCCTCATCTGAGAAATTGGGATAATACCTGCCTTCTGAGAAGGCAGCTGTGTTGACTCAATCCACTCACACAGCACGCATTTTACTGAGCACATATTACGTGCCAGGTACCACGGAGGCCACAAAGTCCTGTGTCTTGAGGTCAGGGGCCACACATCTGAGTAATGGGGGCATACACAGGGCCTACACAGTTTGGGATATATAGTAGGTGTTCAGTAAAAATTTTCTGAATGCATGAATAACAGAACATAAAGCTGAAGGATTTATGTAATTGAATGGATGTAATTAGGTAGAAGGCTCAATATGATCCCAATTAGACATTTACCACTTTTTCTGTTTCTTTTTGCCAGGGGCCACTCACAGCTCTGCCATGACAACTTGGTTTTCACAGTTCCCCTCTGTGTGGTCTGGTGGGATGGGTAGGTGCCTGGCCTGTGGCCCTCCTGTGTCGATAGCTTCCTGTGTGATCTTGGGGATGTCATGTTTTCTTGCTGAGCCTCCATTTACCTCATGGTGAGACAAGGGGCTTTGACTCAACCTGGGGTTCTCAGCCAGGGACCTAGAGGCTCATTCATGAACGAACTCAGTGCCACTTCCTAGTATTATATTTATATTGTGAATTTTGGAGGGGGAAGAAAAGGTGGGTTCCCATGACATTTACCTTTGATGACTTCAGCTGGGCGTCCTGGGTGATGCGTGAGAAATTTGCCTGGTTGGTGAACAAGTCTGCAATGCCCATTTCCTCCAGCACATCTCCGAGGTCATAGACTCCAGAGATGGTGACCTTTGGAATGTACAGGTCCACCTGGCTGCTCGGGGTAAGCAGACAGAGTTAGACATTCCAGGGCTGGGCCTGGCAGAGGGGAGAGCAGCACCTCTTCTCCTGGCCAGACTCTTATTTCCTCGTGCGCTCCCTCCAGCTCCTGCCCTCCAGCCTGACTTGCTCTTTGTGGGTAGGAGAAGGGACAGAGCAGGAGGCAGGATCTGTCTCTGCCTCCATGACACAGGCAGCTTTCCCACGGGGCCTCTGAATTGCACATTCTTTTCTTCTCTGCAATTCCTTCGAGCTGATTCCACCTGGGATGCAGCTGGACCATGGAGCATTTAAGACAATAGTCCATAATGAAGCCTTTTTAGTCCCAGGAGAACCCCTGCTAGAAGCAGAGGACTGGAGGGAGCAGTGGTCCCTGGCTCCAGCTGTGCCACTAATGCTGTGTGGCCTTTGCCAAGTCCAGCCCCTCTCTGTGCTAATGTCCTCACCTGCACACAAAGGTGGTTGAACACAGGCTCTCCCAGGGCAGGTGGGTGCTAAATCTCTGTGATTCTGCAAGAATCTGATTCAGCTGGCAGTTTCTACCAGATGAAGCAGGTGGGGTTTCTAGAAAGGTAAGTGGGGTCACCCTAGGGGCAGCACGGGCATCTACGCTTTTTAACATGTCAAGGCCTTAGTGTTATTTTTAAATTCTTCTTGTGCCTTCTCCCCAGAGGGAGAGCAGATGTCTAAAACACTGAAACTGAGGGGTGTCAGTGAACTCGCACCGGCTCTCTCGGCAGATGGGAGGGAAGGCACGAGACCCTCTCCTCACTGAGCAAAAGCAGCCCTGAGTGAGGCCCGGAGACGGGCAACCATCCCGTGTGAAGTGGAAGCTGTCCTTTTCTAAAGGAGAGGGAGAAGAACCAGAGGCGAGTCGGTGTGTACCTTCTCCAGGTGCGGAAATAGTAACAGAAAGAAAGGAAGGGAGACCAATTTATCCCAAACACCTGGTCTATGTTCTTTACTTTTTTTTTCTCCTCTCTCTGTCTCTCTCTCTCTCACACATGCATGTGCACACACACACATACGCACCTATGAAGTCGGAATCAACATCTTTAATTTCCAGGTTGAGAGACCAACACTTAAGAGAGGCTGAGGAATTCCCCCAAAGTCACACAACTGGGAGGCAACAGAACTGAAAAGGCCAGGACTAGTTTTGCCATCTGCCGCCTGCTGCGTTGTTGACAGCTCTCTGAGAGCAAGGTGCTGGGGCTTTAAGGTATGTATTATTGATTAATGTTGCTCACATTGAAGTATTTTCATGAAAAGATTATTTTTGGTGTAAAGAAAGATAGATAGTCCTTCCCATCATTTTCAGTGGAGTATGAGCTGGAATGCATTGTTTGCATCATGATGCGTTATCACCCCCTTGTGGTATTACACCTAAATTACAGGTTTTCTTTGGTGGGTAGAAAGGAGGAAGAGATGGCAAATGGATCCCTAGCATCGCCCAGACACAGATTCACACCCACGCATATAAATGTGTACACACACACACACTCAAGCGTAGTTATGGATGGTTTAAGAACTGTGTCCTCCACATAGCTATAGGGGATTGCTCAGAAACACAGAGCTGACTACATGACTTCCCTACAGGAGAGAAGTCAAATTCCCAGACACTTCCATGTGCATTCACAGAACTGGATGAACTTCTCTAGAAGCACGCAGCATCAAATAGATCTCTGAAGGTATCATTCAAAATGAAAACAATCTGAAACCATAAAGCACAAAACCTACATATTAATAAAGTAGACGAGCTTCCTCCTAGATTATCTACTGCAAAATTTTTAGACCACAACATTTGTCCAAGCCAAATTTGTCTTCATTACTGCTGGCCCTGCATTGTTGGCACTCTGGGCATGGTCCCCTGACTTCATGTCGGGTCTGGAGGCCACTTCCCACTGGCTGAACTTCCATTCACACTCAAAGCAGTTTCAAGGGAAAACAACCTGCTTTGCAGCCCTTCCCCATTCCCCGGGCAGAGTCAGGCATTCCCACCTCCCAACCAGTGGCATGTTACATACCTCTGTCTGTCTCTCTCAGAACTCACATTGTCGTACCACTATTAATTCCACCAGAATCTGTTTTCTGCTCTAGAGTGCATGTCTTTAAGGGCTCTGTTTTGTCCTATTCACCACTCCGTCCCCTGTGCTTAGCTAGGGCATGGTACATAGCAGGTGCTTCCGTTTATGTGCATTGAATGAATGAGTGAATGAAATGCACATTGAATGAATGAATGAGTGAGTGAGTGAATGAAATGTTGCCTGATCCACCAGCCTTCCTGAGCTACTCCAGATCTACATTCCCACTCCCTCCTCAGCATCCCCTCTGCTTCTGAGTCTGCATCAGCCCCCCTGCCACCAGGTTTCATGCTGGTTGGCATTTTCTGACCCTTCTGCACAGACGGAACTTGAATCTCCCTGAGAATGAGGACCATGTTCTAAGAACAGCTCCTTCCTCCTTTAAGGTGAGGAGCAGGGCTGCGCACTTGCATGACAATGATTTCAATTACTGTCTAGCTCAGGGGTGCTTGGGGGAAAATCTCATTTGTTTGTCCATCTGTCCATCCATCCAACCATCCACCCATCCATCCGCTCACTCATGCATCCGTTTACTTATTCATTCATCCATTCATTTACTCATTCTCCATTCACTCACTCAACCATCCATTCACTCACTCACCATTCTAGGCACTTACTCACTTATTCATCCATTAATTCACTCACTCATTCATTCTTCCATCCATTCACTCACCCATCCATTCATTCACGCATTCATTCATTCATTGCTGAGTCACATCCTCAGCTGACCTTGCCTGAGTGTCAACCCTGCACCAGCCCCTTGCTTGGGCCTGAGGTCAGAGATAGAGGGAATCCATTGGCCGCTTCTCCTCCTGGCTACTGCCTCTTCAGGATATGCAGCCCTTGCTTGCTTTCTACTTACTCACTTATTACCTACTTTAGCCTTGCTTTCTTAGTTGTTTACTGATGATTGATTGATTGAAGAGTTAGATGCCCTGAGTAACTTAAGAACCATTCATAGATTTTGCATTGGCTCCATGATGTATACAGAGGTCATTTTCATTATATTTCTATGGGGTCTCCCAAGAATCTTTAGCAGGGTGTGGTTTCAGGTAAGCAAGATAACAAAACGGGTAAGTGTGTAGCTGGGTGGTTGGTGAACTTACTTTAAGAAAATGCTGCAAAAATATGACAATGCAGAGGGTATGTATGAACCTCACAGGGAAAGGGAACCTCACTCTGTGAAATGCCCCAAAGTATTTCAGTGTTGATGGACAGATCAATAAATAAGTGTGAGCTCTAGATTAGGGAACCTTACAGCCTTTGGGGGCCCAGCAGACAGGAAAACTGAGCCCTGGAGGGTGAGTCCAGGGAAGGAAGGATGCCCCAGCATACTCCCTTTCCACGTGCCCCACTTTCTGGGGACACGTGCATTGCAGAAATCAACACGATGGCTGGAGGACTTACCTGCTGGTCAGGCCTGCGGACCACCTGTTAATCGTGTCCCGGCTCAGCGCAGCGATGACTGTGTTCATCTTCCCCTTGTCCGGAAGGATGAAGAAGACAGTCCCATTGCCCACGTAGTTCATCTGCACCAGCTGGCAGGGGAGCTCCGAGTCATGAAGGTAACTGATGGTGCTCGACTGCAACATCATGGGCACCTTCACCACAGTTGTCTCGTCCACATAGAAGTTCTCCTCCCTGGTGCTTGCCAGGTCAAAGGGCTGTGTCCATGTGCCTAGGAAGAGGAGGAGACAGGTCTGTAGGGCAGAGAGGAAAACACAGTTCCAGGTGACCTCTCGGGCCTACTATCCAAGTGACACAGTGGCCTTCTGTATGCTTGGAATGTCCCCATTCAAGCCTCAAGGGTTTTTAGGTAAGATATAAAAATTCCCAGAAATTTAAAGCCTGTTTCATCCTCTACTTCTTGGAATGGGTTGAGGATGAGCTCTGTTTCTGAGACTAGCTTCTAAACAAGGAAGTAGGGAGAGACCAAGAGGGTGCTGGTCCTTGGATTTGGGGGTAGGTCAGACTGTGCCTTGGCTCCCCATGCCTAGAGTGCGTCCCAGTTCTGAGGGCTCTGGAAGTGGTGCTAGACCTCAAGTCTCAAACTCAGAGTCCCTGGTGGGAAGCGAGGGGGCCATCTCCACCCCTGCCAGCCTGGCCGGCCCAGCTGAGGCTCCTGACCCTGCTGAATGGTCCTTCCTTCTAGGCCACGTTGTCCTAATGAAGAGTCAGGGTGAGAAGACTCCTTCAGGGTCACAGACTCCCACCCCCAGCAGGCCCTCAAGTCCCATCTACCATGTTCCAGGGTGCCACCATCCAGCTTGTTTTTTTGCCTTGAGATGGAGAGCTCACTACCTTCACAGATGGGACTTGGCGGTACTGGTCAGCTCTGATGGGAAGAAAATTGCTCCTCAGACTGAGCCAAAGCCTGCCTGATTGTCCGCCACCAGCGGGACCTCTTCTGTCCTTCTGAAATTATTCCAGACAACTGAGTCCACCTGCAGGAAACTTACCTGGGCTGAGTGTCACAGAGTCTGTCTGCTCTAGGTGACGTCTCCCCAGTCTTAAAGTGATGACTGAGGCCCTTGAGTCCAGCAGGTCCCAGGTGTCCTGGCTGCCATTGACCACAAGCCCTGAAGCCCTTGCCAGGCCACCATTTCCCATCCCAGGGTCCCTAAAGGTGGCCAGAACATCACTCCAGGTAGCCCTTTCTCCATCCTACTGTCTGTGGGATCTATGGATTGCTCAGCCAAAATTCTTGGTTCTAAGCCAGCCACAAACCTTTTGTAATAGCTACTTATGGAGACAACAGGGAGAGGCTGATGGATGTAGAGAAATCAGCCATGGCTGCGGAGTCTAGAGACACCAGAGCTATGCTGGTCCCTTCTGAATGACCTCACTAACCTTGATGTCTGCAGACACTGGCCCATGGTAGTAAACTCACCGTCCGTCTGTCTCACGGCAAATGAGATTATTTGAGGGTTCTCAAATCATCCTCCAAAGGAGGTCTAAAATCCTCAGAACCAGAGGGCAGTTGTATTTTGTGGCTAACTTACAGCAAAAAAACAAAGTGGGTAAAATATTTTTCATTGTTAGTTTTTTTTGTCCTTAACATTTTGCTGCTTGCTTTTTATGGAGTATTTCTTTTCTAGAAGTAAGCATAATGTATATAGTTTGACACAAAACAAAATACAAAATGGGGTTCAGCCTCTACTTTAAGGGATCTATTCTCAAAAAGTTCTAGGAGAATTGGTGGTAGAGAAAGAATTTATTGGGGACGATCTGAGAGAGCAAGGATGGCTCCTCTGGAAAATCTTTTAACAATATTTTTAATGTTATTAAAAAAAAACTGTCAAGAAAGTCCGATAAATAACACATCAGGTGCTGGGCGCGGTGGCTCACACCTGTAATCCCAGCACTTTGGGAGGCCGAGGCGGGTGGATCATGAGGTCAGGAGATCGAGACCGTCCTGGCTAACATGGTGAAACCCCGTCTGTACTAAAAATACAAAAAAATAAAAAAATTAGCCGGGTGTCATGGCGGGTGCCTGTAGTCCCAGCTACTCAGGAGGCTGAGGCAGGAGAATGGCATGAACCCGGGAGGCGGAGCTTGCAGTGAGCCAAGATTCTGCCACTGCACTCCAGCCTGGGCAACTGAGCAAGACTCCGTCTCAAAAAAAAAAAAAATAAAAATAAATAAATAACACATCAGGGCCATTTTACATATTCTACATTTAGTGATAATACCTACACTAATCTTGATTTCTGTTTATTATCCTGGCTTGCTAGAAATATTTCAGAGTATTTTGCCAAAAGTTTTAACCAAACACTCGCGGATTCGTTTTGTTGTACTATAGAAAATCTGTGTACAATGAGGCATTTCACCTCCATCAATGTCTGGTCCTGCATTCAGGTGTTCCAAGTTTCTCTGATTTTGTAACCTAAAGCTGTGATCTCCTATCCACTTAGCCCCACTGTGGTCCTGAGGACACTGTGAAACCTCGTACAGAATGACACCAGGCCAGCACCCGTTCCACCAGCACCCATTCCACCACATGTGCTCAGGCATCTCTCAGGCTCAGGAGGGCCCTCCCTGCACCTGGGTTTACTGTGCCTTTTCCCCAGGTTGTGTTGCCTGAACCTCTGTGCAACCACTGCTGAGCTTGTTCCATGCACCAAGCATTAAACAAGGGCACTGGAATCTCCCAAAGAGGCAAAGATACCCTGCACAAGAGTGCACAGTCTCGTGGGGGAGATGGTCTATGGAATTTGTGGGAACACACAGAAGAGTTTCTGGGCAAATGTTCCCAGCCTCCCTGGCCCTCCCATAGTCAGATGTTAGGAAGGCTGCCTTTGCCTGGTCAGCCTCTCAGCCTCACCATCCTGCGAAGAGGGCGGCCTCTCCTGGGAGTTCCCAGCCTTGTGCTGGAGAGCAGGAAAGACCCAGAGGCAGGTAGAGAAGAAGGACTCGTAGAGATGCTAAGGCAGTCCAGGCAGTAAGGAGGTGCGGGATGGGAGGGGAGGTGGGCACAGTCTGATGGGAGGTCCTGAGAGAGAGCTGGGGAGGAGGGGAAGGGGGCATGAGGGGTCCTGGCTGGGGATCACATCTCCACTGATCTGATGATCTTGTCAAGAGACACATGTTCAGTAGAGATACTGGCTTAGTTTGCTTATTTTGGCTGTTTTACCTGCATTCCTTTGAATATGATTGCTTAACTGAAACTCAACCACCTGGGTGCTAAACAACATGTTATGGCAAGATGATTGCCCAAATAAGGCATGGGCAAACTGTTGAGCATGCATATGAGGGCAAAGGCTTTCCTGGGTGAATCTGGGGAGGCTTCACAGAGGAGGTGACTATTGAGCTAAGATTTGAAGTGAGGGAAGATGTTTTAGGCAGTCAGATAAGTTGCAAGAGGGCTCATGAGACAGAAGAGGCCTGGGCTTTGTGGCAGGCAGAATAACAGCCCTCCAAAATGTCCACATTCTAATCCCCAGAACTTGAGAATATGTTAGCTTTCATGTCCAGGGGGAATTAAAGTTGTAGAGGGAATCATAATTGCTAATCGGCTGGCCTTGAGATGGGCAGCCTATTCTGGATCACCCAGGTGGGCCATTATCCAGTGTAATCCTGAGGGTTCTTGTAAGTCAAAGAGGAAGGCAGGAAAGTCAGAATCAGAGAGATGTGATGAGGGAAGCAGAGGTGGGAATTTGCAATTACTGGCTTTGAAAATAAGAGAGGCCCACCCATGTGGCTTCTAGAAGCTGGAAAAAGCCTGGAAGTGCATTCCCCCCTAGAGCTTCCAGGTTTTTATGAACAGGAAGATTGAAAAACTGAAGCAGGACCTGGTCAGAGCAGTGTGTGCAGGATGGCTTTGGGGGCATCTGAGAGTTCCCGAGGGGCTGGGTGGGGTTCTGTCTAGTTCTAGGCCATTTTTCCAGTCCCTGGCCCAGTGCTTGACAGTCAGCATTTGTGGATCATGAAGCAGCCAGACTGTTCATGGTTACAGGTGTGGGCCTCAAACCAACCTGCCAGAATGTAGGCACATTGCTCAACCCTTCTGGGTGTCATTTTGATCTTTTGTAAAATAATATAATTCCACCTACCCAGCAGGATTGTGGTGAAGATGGAGATTCCCAGATGTGTATGTGCTTTACAGAATCAAAGACTTTGCCCAAGAGTGTGCCCTGGATTTTAGCGGCTGTTATTCCTGGCCATAGTGGATGGGCCTTCAGACGGGGATGGGTGGGAATACCTTTGAAGAAGATATAGTTGACCAGGACGAGGATGGCTGGGCTATCCAGCCCTGACAACAAGTCGGCAATTTTCCCCTGTGTCTTACTCTTGACATAGCTGTTGATCTGTCTGCTGGCTGTTGCCCAGTCCTGGAAATTCGTAGCCAAGACCTCTGACTCATAGTAGTGCTTGATGTCTGCTGAGAATGACTGCAGCAACTCCAGGCTGCCATCAAGAAATAAGGCATTGCCCATGGTCATTTCTAAGCTGGTGTCTGACTTTGCAAAGAGTTGGTGCAGGTGCTGGAAACCCTGGTGGATCTCAGTCTCAGACCTCTCAGTGAGGTTGAAACCCAGGCCCTGGAGAAGCTGGGCCCGTGTGTGGCCACAGGTGCCCAGGGACAGCATAGCTAAGGCCATGGAGATGCTCACAGGGGAGATGAAAATGTTCTTTTTGGGACTCAAGGCCACTAGGTGCTTATACAGGCTGAAGGCAAAGTCAACGTTGGCTGAAGCCAGGCCCCGGTGATGGTTACTCATGTTCACATAAGCAGCGTTAGGATCCATGGCCTGGACGGTCCAGAGGCCGCTGGTGGACAGCCAGAGAAGACAGGTGTACAGGAGGAGTGGCATTGTCCAGTATAGCCAGGCCCTGCCAAATCAGAAAAGCTTGTTAGATGATGTGGCAGTCTCTGAGTCAATGGGGTGTAGTGCAAGAGGAGGCAGGCAAAAGACCCCATTCAAGCCCCAGTTCCTTCCTCCACACTGGCTGTGTGACCTGGAGCACATCACAGAGGGCGCTGCACTTCAGTTTCCTCATCTGGAGATATGAATAACACCCGTTATGATTTATCCAGTGCCTAACAGGTACCCAACACTGATCTAGGTAGTCTGGCTATATTCAGTCATCTAACCATTACCAAAACACTCCTAAAGTAAGTATTATTAACCTGATTTTAGGCAGGCAGAAATAGGTGCTCAGAAAGGTTAAAACCCACCCAAAGGATATGTTCAAAATGCTGGAAGAAAAGCAAAACACAATTAAAGCATTCCCAGAAAAACAAAAGCTGAGTAAGCTTTTTTCCACAATACCTACCCTGCAAGAAATGAGAGGCATTTTATTTTGGATTGAAATGAAAGGACACTGGACAGTAACTTTAAGCTGAATGAAGAAATAAAAGACCTCTGGTAAAGGTAGATGCGTGGGCAATTATAAGTTATGTTTTTGGGCACATGATGCGTAGATATAATTTGTTACATCAGTAACTGGAAACAGGTAGGAACAGAGCTATAAGGAAGCAGAGCTTTTGTATGCTATTGAAGTAAAGCTGGTTATATCAAATATACTATGGGCTAAATGTATTATGAGCATACTTATTACATTTTGGTTTAATTTATTTTCTCTATTGTTTTTCTATTCTTGATTTTATTTATCTCTGCTCTAATCTTTATTATTTCCTTCCTTCTGCTATTTTTCAGTTTAGTTTGCTCTTTTTCTAGTCCCTAAATTATAAACAAAGACTAAAAATTATTTTTACACATTAGCCTTCTAAAATATGATCCAAATATATGCTGTCTACAAGAGACTCATTTTAGATCCAAAAATGTAAATAGACTGACTGAAAGTGAAAGGATGGAAAAGTTACCCCATGCAAATAGCAATCAAAAGAGAGCAGGGGTGGCTACACTAATATTAGACAAAATAGATTTTGAATTAAAAAAGTTCCAAAAGACAAGGCAATGACATATTAATAAAGTTTTCAGTACAGCAAGAAGATATAACATTTTTGGTTCTTCATTTCCTATATTACTGTCCTTTTTTGTATTTAGTTTTTGTACTGAAATGCTTTTTTGTATTGAAACACTTTAATAATTCTATTCTCATCCCTTTGTGGTTATTATGGGGATTACATTAGCATCCTAAAGTTAACACCTGAATTTTAATATATGCCATTGTTTATTTGAGATCTTCTTGTTTTTAATGTGTTTACAGCTTTACATTTCTATCATCACACTGCTTTCACTCATTCCATAAGTTTTGGTATGTTGTGTTTCCATTTTCGTTTGTCTTTAAGTATTTTCTAATTCCCCTGGTGGTATCTTTTTTGATCCTCTGGTTGATAAAGAGTGTGTTGTTTTTTCCACAATTTGTAAAATTTCCAGTTTTCCTTCTGTTATTGATTTCTAACTTCATCTCATTGTGATTGAAGAAGATACTTAGTATGATATCTGTCTTTTAAAATCTATTGACTCTTGATCTGTGGCCTAACATAGGGTCTATCTTGGAGAAGGTCCCATTTGCACTTGAGAAGAATGTGTATTCTGTTGTTGTAGCGTGTTCTGTATAGGTCTGATACATCTAGTTTTTAGTGTGATATTCAAGTTCTCTATTTTCTTACTTATTTTATGTCTGGTTGTTCTATCCATTATTGAGAATGAGGTATTGAAGTGTCTAAATTGCTGTAGAACGATTTCATCCTTCAATTATGTCCATTTTTGCTCAATTTATTTTGTCTCAGACACACTCAAAAATAATGTTTTACCAGCTGCTAAGGTTTGAATGTTTGTGTCCCCACAAATTCATATGTGGAAACCTATTCATGGGGGCTCTACCCTCATAAAAGGAATTAGTGCCTACATAAAAGAGGCCTGTGGCAGTATTTCTGGAAGAAATTGGCATATGAATCAGTGGATTGAGTAAAGACAGCCACCTTTACCAATATGGGTGGGCATTTTTAATCTATTAAAGGCTGAATGGAACAAAGAGGTAGGAGAAGGGCAAATTCTCTCTTCTGTCCCTGAGCTGGACATCTGTGTTTGCCGGCCCTGAACACTGGGCCTCCTGCTTCTTGGACCTTTAAACTCTGGGACTTAAACCAGCAGCCTTATTAGGCCCTTTTCCTATTGTGGAGCTGCACCATTGGCTCCTCCGGTTGTCAGGCCTTCAGACTCAGACTGAATTACATGGCTGGCTTTCCTGGGTCTCCAGCTTGCAGATGGCAGATTGTGGGACTTCTCAGCTTCTGTAATTACATAAGGCAATTCCCATCATGCCTCCTCTTATATATATTTCTATATATCCTATAGATTCTGTTTCTCTGGAGAACCCTGACTAATATAATGGATTAAATTAATTTTGAGAGCCTATTAATAGGATTATATGTCATACCCAATTTGGATTTATTTCTGTAATGCAACGATGTTTCAACATACAAAAATTGATCAGTGTAATACATCATATTAACAAAATAAAAGAAAAAATCACATGATCATCTTAATTGGTGCAGAAAAAAGTATTTGACATAATTCAGCACACCCTCGCATGATAAAAACACACAGCAGATTGAGACAGTCAAGTGTAAAGAGGTGCCTGGAGAACATTCAATTGGCCTGCGCACTGGGAGAATGGGGTGGAGCTGTGGGAAGTTTGTGCCCTTTGCAGCGGGGAGGAGCTTGGCCTCTCTCTCCTGATCCGAAGTGGTAATCTGGGGATTCAGTCAGTCAGATGAGGGCCTGTTAACAGGACTCTCTCTTGCTTTGCTGAGTTGTTTTCCTTTTCACTCAATAAATTCCATTTTATTCACACCTCAAAGTGTCTGTGAGCCTAATCTTTCATGGCCATGTGACAAGGACCCCATGTTTAGCTGGACTAAGTAGAAAGTCCTACAACAAAATTAGTAATAGAAGAAAACTACCTCAACATAATCAAGACTACATATTTATAAAACCTTTTATACTCAATAGTGAAAGACTGAAAGCTTTTCCCCGAAGATCAGGAACAAAACAAGGATGCTTGTTCTCACTACTTTTACCTAATATAGCACTGGAATTTCTAGCCAGAGCAATTGGGCAAGGAAAGAAAAGGTATCCATATTTGAAAAGAAGAAGTAAAATTGTCTGTGTTCACAGATGACATGATCTTATATGTTCAAAACCCTAAAAATTCTGTAGAACTCATAAACACATTTAGCAAAGTTGCAAGATATAAAATCAAAACACTAACATCAATTGCATTTCCCACCACTAACAAAGAAAACAATTTGAAAAGGAAATTGAGAAAACAATTCCATTTACAATAGTATGATAAAGAATAAAATAGGGATTAATCAGGGAGGTAAGAGACATACACTGAAAAGTACAAAACAGTGCTGAAGGCAATTAAAGAGGACGTAAATAAATGGAAAGACATCCTGCATTCATGGATTGGAAGAAATTGCTAAGATGATAATACTATCTAATGCAGTCTATAGATTCAATGCAATTCCTATCAAAATTCCAGTTCTGTATTTCACAGAAATAGAAAAATTTATCCTAAAATTTATATAAAAATCTCAAGGGACCTGGATAGCCAAAACAATACTGAAAAAGAACAAAGTTGAAAGTCTTGCACTTTCTGATTTCAAAATTTACTACAAAACTATAATAATCAAAACAGTGTGGTACTGGCATAAAGACATACATAGAGACCAATGGAATAGAATACAGAACCCAGAAATAAGCCTTTCATATGTAGTAAAATGATTTTGACAAGGATGCCAGACCATTCAATGGGGAAAAGACAGCCTTTTCAACAAGTGATGCTGAAAAATTGGATATTTACATGCAAAATAATGAAATTGGACCTTTAACACCATATACAAAAATTAATTCAAAATAGATCAATGACCTAAAGATGAGTTAAAATTATAAAAATCTTAGAAAAAAACATGGGGGAAAAACTTCATGATGTTGGCTTTGGCAATGATTTCTTGAATATCACACCAAAGCCATGGGCAACAAAATAAAAAATAAACAAATTGGACTTCATCAAAATTGAAAACTTTGTTCATCAAAGGATACTATCAATAAAGTAAAAATGCAACTCACAGAATGGGAAAACATTTGCAAATTTCATATCTGATAAGGAATTGATATCCAGGATATATAAAGAACTCCTAAAACCCAAGAACAACAACAAAACAAATAAACCCAGTTAGAAATGGGCAAAGGACTTGAGTGGACATCTTTTCAGAGGCAACATATAAATGGCCAGTAAGCACATGAAAAGATGCTCAGCATCACTAATCATTAGGAATATCAAAACCGCAATGAGATACCACTTCGTATCCATAGGGATGGCTACTAACAGACAAACAAAACAGAAAACAATAAGTTGGCACACCAGGCATGATGGCCCGTGCCTGTAATCCCAGCTACTCTGAAAGCTGAGGCAGGAGGAATGCTTGAGGCCAGGAGTTTGAGACCAGCCTAGGCAACATAGCAAGATTTCCTTTAAAAAAAAATTTTTTTTTTAATTTAAATGTTAGCATTGCATGTGGGGAAATTGGAACCCTTATGCATTGCTGGTAGGAATATAAAGTTCTACAATGTGTGGAAAACAATATGACAGTTCTTTAAAAATTAAACAAATTGTCATTTGACCCAACAATTTTGCTTCGAGTATATACACCAAAGAACTGCAAGCAGCTAGTCAAGGAACTTGAAAAGATAATTGTAGACCAAAGTCACAGCAGCATTACTCACCATAGCCAAAAGATGAAAACAACCCAAATGTCTATCAATGGATGAATGAATAAACAAAGTCTGGTATAAACATACAATGGAATACTATTCAACTTTAAAAAGGAATGAAATTCTGACATTTCCTACAACATGGATGAACCTGGAAGACATTATGTTATGTGAAATGAGCCAGACACAAAAGGACAAATGGAGTCTAATTCTGCACCTAGAGTAGCCGAATACATAGGGACAGAAGTAAAATTGTGGTTACCAGGGGCTGGGGCAATGGGAGATTGGGGAGTTATTGTTGAGTGGGTATAGAGTTTCAGTCTGGGATGATGAAAAAGTTCCGGACATGGAAGGCGGTGATGGTGGCACAACAATGTGAATGTACTTTTATGAACTGTATGCTTGTAGTTAAAATGTTAGGTATTATATTTTCCCACAATACAAATTTAAGGAAAAAATTAAATATAAATGATTTAAAAAGAGTTCCATAAGAGCAATTAAAAAAAATCCACCCAAGGTTGGAATCAGTCAGTGGACACTGTCTGCCTGCAAGGTTAGTGGTTTCAGGCCCTGTGCTGTGTGGAGCTACCTGTATCACAATAAATACAGGATGCTTACAGGAGAAGCAGGTCTTACTGCACCACCCACTGTTGAACCAGCCATTCTGGGTGAGGGGCTGGGAACCCTCATTTAAACCAGTGCTCCAGGAGGCTGTGGTGTGTTAAATTAAATTAAAGATGGGCTAAAGCTGCCTCCTCATGTAGCAAACTGTAACCTAGCTTAATATGTAAACAAACTGCACCTAACTTGAGAGTATATGTTTGTAACAAGTAACCAAGTCTCAGCCAATCATAGCAGCTGAACTTTCAGTCAATCACAGCCTGCCAACTGCTCAGACATGTTCAAACAAGGCAAACACAGAGCTGTAACCTATCAGCCTATGTGTGTATGTCACTTCCTTCTTCTGCCTGTAAATACTGCCTACATTGCTGGGTGGCACTCACTGAACCTTTACTGGTTTAGGGTGCTATGTGATTCATGAATTGTTTCTTTGCTCAAATAAACTCTGCTACGTTTAATTTGTCTAAAGTTTTCTTTTAACAGGTGCACTCCGAGCGTGGGAACCACTGTTCTGCTCTGGAATTCCCTAGAGGCCCCTTCCCTGGTGTGTTCCAAAAGCAGAATCTCAAGAAAGACAGGTGGGAACTCCCCCCCAAAACCCTTAGTTCTCCTGAGTCTCCCAAAACCCTCCTTGCGTGTCTCCCTTATCTCACCAGGGTGGAAAACAACCCCTGTTGGCTGCTCTAGCCCCTAGTTCTCTGCTTTAGATAATAGAGGCAGGTGTGACGTGCTCCCCACTCCCCGCACCCAAATGATGGGCTTTATTGAACTCTCCATTGGGTTTCTGACTTGGATTTCTGGGTCCTCGGGACAATTCTTTTCTTTTCCTGGGTTTCGTGGCAGATCAAGCTGGATTGGGGCCCTAGCACTGCCATGTATGAATTAGGTGATGTGGGACAGGCTACTTAAACTCTGCCTCAGTTTCCACAGTATAAAATAGAGCTGATAATAACACCTCTAGCCTTACCCATTTTTCTGGTGTTTGTCTATTCTCCAGTGCCTCTGCACAGCCTCCTCATCTCTCCCAGGACTCAGCAGTAGCCCCTACCTCGTCTCCCTGCCTCCTGTTCAACTCCCTCCAGCCCTTTTACCCATCTGCAGCTGCATCTTTTTAAATTCTCAAAAATTCAAGCTGATCAGTTCTGCTTTGAAGTTTTCAGGGACTCCCCATTGCCGACCACAAGGCTGATTCTCACTAACGTAGCCCAGGGGGTCTTTGTGACCCAGTCCCTGGTGACAGTTCTGCCTCCAGCCTCAAATCTGGCCCTTTGGGGTCTCAGCCACAGCAACACTGGGTGCCAGGGGTTCTTCCAGCACACATCAGCCTTTTCTCCCACTGTGGGGCAGGGCAGGGCATGTCACATCACTATAGGGCAGGTTACAGCAAGACAGGTCACTGCAGTTCCCCAGGGCAGGTCATTTTGATTTTTCCATGTTTGCTGAGCCCAGCTCTGGACTGGGAGCAGGGAACAAAGATGGATCTGCCTCAGACCTGCCTATGTGGCTCCAGTCTATAGGTCCCTCATCTCCCTGCCTCATCTGGCTCACTCCATCTTGTCCTTTGAGACTCAGGTCCCAGGTCACCGCCTCCAGGAAGCCTTGTATCTGTGCTTCTCTATGGCCTTGCCCCATGACAGGCAGTGAAATCTTTGCTTAGCTTTGGTCACTGCCATACCTATCTGGGATCTCCTCTCAGGCACAGGCCCTGTGCGGTATGATGCCAATGGTAGGATGGGCTCCCCTGCCAGCTCTGGGGAGATTGCATGCCTCACCTTCTCCTGTGTTAATTCTCTAAGATGAGGGTGGAAACTCCACCCACCCCACAATATTGTTGTGAATACCAGACGTGGCTGTTATCAGGGCTTGGCTTATGTGACCTCACTTAATGGGTCATCCTGGGGCCCATTTTACAGATGAGAAAACTGAGATCCAGGGAGACAGAGTAACTCCCCCTGAGCTGGAATTCTAAGCCTAGATGTCTGACATTGGAGCTTGTGCCATGCCATTCTGCCTGTCTCTACAGAGAGCAAAATGATGAGTAAAACAGCTCTTAAGAGTATCCAGCCATGGCCAGGTGTGGTGGCTCATGCCTGTAATCTCAGCACTTTTGGAAGCTGAGGTGGGCAGATCATCTGAGGTCAGGAGTTCGAGACTAGCCTTGCTAACATGGCGAAACCCATTTCTACTAAAAATACAAAAACATTAGCTGGGCGTGATGGCGTGTGCCTGTAATTCCAGCTACTCGGGAGGCTGAGGCTGGAGAATAGCTTGAACCCAGGAGGCAGAGGTTGCAGTGAGCCGAGATTGCACCGTTGCACTCCAGCTTGGGCAACAAGAGTGAAATTCCATCTTAAAAAACAAACAAACAAACAAAAAAGTACTCAGCCATATAAAAATGCAGAGTATCAATATTATTCATGCATTTCATGTCAAGTATGCCCTCTTTGTTCCTCATCTCTGAAGAGACTCACTTAGTAAATATTCACTGTGTTCTCTGTTTTCACAAATGCCCTATGAGCCAGGCACAGTTCTTGACCATCTGTAGTGAAACCTCATGACATGTGGTACAGTGCAGACAGTTCTGTTCTCCGTGCATTATCTCTGCCCCAGGTCACTGAGTGAGGAGCCGTGGTGGAGACAGGTCTGCGTGACTCAGAAGAATACCCCTGCACTGGGCCAGCTGAGCCCTCCCCGGCCCCCACCCGCGGCCAGCATCCTTCATCAATGGTGCCAACTGGAGCAGATGCATTGTAGCTTGCAGGCTGTGACTCTGTGGCTGTTGTGGCCGTCTGGCTGGGCTTAGGAGCATCAATCATGGCAGTGGACGAGAATGGTTCTTAGCTACAGCCCTCTGTGTCAGCCCCCTGCATGGCAGGAACCCAGGGGACATCAGAACCCCTGTGGATGACTCACAGACTCTGGGGTCTGGAAAATCCTAACAAGATTGCCTCATAACACTGCTGGCTGCCCTAATGTTCAATGTACCGTTTAAAAAAACAAAACATCTCAACAAACCAAACAAGCAAGCGAGCTGCAGCCATGGCTTTGCTCTGGAGGCCGGGCAGGGGGAGGGACAGAGGGTTCTCAGGTGTTACTCACAGTCTGCGGTGGGCTCAGGCTGTTTCTGCTGGCTTGGTCCTGCTGTCCTGGACCCTAGCATGTGTACAGTAAGCCTGCGGTGGATGCTGCCTGTTAAATTTTGTTTGCCAGCTTCCTGGGTGGTTAATGGTTAGAGGGGCCAGTGGCCTTCACCGCTTGGTAGTCCTCTCCCCCGAGTCATTAACCAATGGGAGGCTTTGTCAGGAGAGCTGAGTAAACACAGAAATGCTGCAAATTAACTTTGCTCTGTGTTCAATTCTATGAAGTTTTTTTTTAATACCAAAATGTGGCTGGAGTTGCATCAATGTGGTTGCCCTGTGTCAGTTGGCAGAGATGTCTTAGGTGCCCTTAATTAGCACCAAGGTGCAGATACTTGTAAAAAGAAAAATGGGTGTTTAGCTCCAATTGGGGATGACTTGGGAAAGGTCCTGCCTTCCAGGGGTCTTAGTCTGGTGGGAGAGACAGACATGGAATAATATCTGCCAAGCGCTTCCTCTGGATTATCTCACGAAATCTTCACAATGACTCTGTGAAGTGGGTACCATTGTCACTCCTCTTTAGATAGGAAACTGAGCTGCATGGAAGTTAAGTTAAACGCCCTTGAGATTCAAATCCAAGGCCATTCAATTCTAAAGTCTAGCACCTTCCCCTTTCCCCACATTTTATTTTTCATCAGTTTTCTTTGGATTACAGGTGACAGACATCAAATTTGAACTGCTTTAAAGCAAAAAGGAATGAACGAGAGGTCCAAGGGTGGAAAGGACTTCAGGCATGGATCTACGGAGTTCTAAATCAGGCATCGGATCTCTCCTTCTCTCTCTCTCTCTTTTTTTTTATTCCTTCCTAGCTCTGCTTTCTTCTACTTTATTCTGTCTGCATTGGGGACAAATGTGGCCACAGTAGCTCTGGGTTATTTAGTTCTAACTGGTTAGTTGATATCAGAAGGAGAGAAATTCTCATTTTTCTCAATGTTCATAACAGTTCCCCCCAAAAATCTATGGCGTGGTTGCCCCCATTAGGACTGATTGATCACAGTATGGAGAAGGATGAGGCATTGTGAATGCCTTGCTAGGGTTCTTTGCTCTCTGTTGGGTTGACAGCATCATTGCTTCCATCCAGAGATGAGGGAATCTCTTCCCAGGGGAAAAGAGGAGAGTAGAGCCTACAAATGGGTCTGCAGTTTTGGAGACACCTTAGTTTCGTAGATATTTATTGGTCTTTTCAAGTTTCCCATTCTATAAGGCAAGTTTGAACTTTATATCTAGGAATTTATCTATTTCATCTAGATTTTCAAATTAAATACTACAGAGTTATTCATTAGGCCTCTCCATTATTATTTTTACATTATTATTTTATATCAGTAATTCTTTTTTCTTTTTTTGTTCTGTATTTTATTTATGTCTTTTCTCCCCTTGATAAGTCCTGTTACAGAGATCTATATAGCTAATTAATCTTTCCAAAGATCCACCTTTTAGTTTTGTTACTGGTTTTTTAAAAAATTGATATTTCATTGATTTCTGTTTATATCTTTATTTTTTTAATCACCCCTTTAAATTCTCTGGGTTTCGGTCTGTTGTGCTTTTTTCTATTTTCTTGAGATAAATGCTTAGCTTTCTTACATTTTAATATTTCCAGTCTCCACATAAATGTATTTAAGGTTAAAAGTTTTCATCTAAATACTGATTGAGCTATGTCCCACACATTTTTGATAATTACTATTTTCATTGTAATTTTTTTCTAAGTATTTTAAAATTTATTTTCTGGTTTCCTTTAAAACCCAAGTGTAGTTTAGTAATATGTCACTGAGTTTATTTAGAATTTTAGGCTATTCTTTTGTTATTCACTTCCAATTTTATTTCACTATGGTCAAAGAATATTGTCTATTATGATATTGAACATTTGGAATGTTTCGAGGTTTGTAATAACCATATATGGTCTTTTTTTTTTTTTTTTTTTTTGAGACGGAGTCTTCCTCTGTCATCCAGGCTGGAGTATAGTGGTGTGATCTCGGCTCACTGCAACCTCCGTCTCCTGGGTTCAAGGGATTCTCCTGCCTCAGCCTCCCGAGTAGTTGGGACTGCAGGCGTGAGCCACCATGCCCAGCTAATATTTTTTATTTTTAGTAGAGACAGGGCTTCACCGTGTTAGCCAGGATGGTCTCAATCTCCTGACCTCATGATCTGCCCGCCTTGGCCTCCCAAAGTGCTGGGATTACAGGCGTGAGCCACTGTGCCCAGCTCATATATGGCCTATTTTAATAAACATTTCATGTTTTCTTTAAAAAATAATGGATATTATCTGTTTGATATGTATATATACACATTCATATATGTATATATGTAATAACTTGAGCTTATTTTATTTAAATCTTCATATTTATGTTGATTATTTATTTAAGCTTTCAGTTTCTCAGTGGGGAATGTTAAAATCACCAGTAGTAATTGTTCACTTATTTCTCTCTGTCAGTTGTTGCTTGATTTACTTCAAGACTGTATATTAAAGCATATATACTTTTGATAATTATACCCTCTTGCTGTATTTGTTTTTCTTGTATCTTTTTTTCGTATAGCATACTTTTGTCCTAAATTTAATTTTATCCAGTGTTATGATTGCTTTCCTTTCTTTTGGTTCACTCTTACCTGATATTTTTCATCCTTTTATTTCCAAAGTCTCTGTGCCTTCTTTTTTTTTTTTTTTAAAGATGGAGTCTCACTCTGTTGCCCAGGCTGGAGTGCAGTGGCACGTGCTTAGCTCACTGCAGGCTCCACCTCCTGGGTTCACGCCATTCTCCTGCCTCAGCCGCCCGAGTAGCTGGGACTACAGGTGCCCACCACCATGCCTGGCTAATTTTTTATATTTTTAGTAGAGATGGGGCTTCACCTTGTCAGCCAGCATGATCTCAATCTCCTGACCTCATGATCCACCTGCCTCGGCCTCCTAAAGTGCTGGGATTACAGGCGTGAGCCACCGCGCCCGGCCTGTGCCTTCTTTTTTTGAGTGTCTCATGTACAAAACATTTTTTAGATTTAGTTTTTTATCCCCAAAGGAGGATCTTTGTCTGTTAATTGGCAAAATTAACCTTTTTACATTTATTTTAATTGTCTTAGGATTGACATATTATCTTATTTTATATTTCCCATTTGCTATATCTTATTTTTGTTTTTTTTTGTGAGTTTTACTGACTTACATTGAAAAGATTGAGGTTTATTCCATTGAGTTAAAATATATTCATTATATTTTTGATCTTATGATGGTTTCTCTTTACTAAAAACACTAAAACCAAGTTTAGTTTAGTTTGATAAACTAATACTTTACTAAAAACACTAAACCCAAGTTCCTAGCCATCATCAAATAGAGACAAGCCATCCCCACTGTATCTTTTCTGAATTCCTGTCCCAAGAACCCAAGAGCATAAAAAATGATTGTCTCAAGCTGGTAAATTTTTGGATAATTTATGAGGCAGCCATAGTACCTAGAACACATTTTGGCACCTGGAAGTGGAAAGCTGCATATGAAAGCCAAAAATGTGGCAATGACTTTGGGATCAAATCGGAGTCGGAAAGTCCTTATAAAGATTGTGAGTGGAAACGTGATGACCCACAAGGAGGCTGTTGATGAGGGCTTAAAGGAAAGTGAGAAACAGGCTATAGCTAGAGGAAAGAGAATCCTTGACAGGTAGTGGTAGAAAGTTTAGCAACATTGTCACCTGTGATAACATGAAAATTGAATATATAGCAAATGAAGTGGTGGTATAGCTGGTGATATTTCTCTGAAGCTAAGAAGGTTTCTGATGTTATTGTCTGACTTCTTGATACTTATAGTAAAATGTGAGAGGATGTAGATAAGCTTAACATTTTTGTTAAATATAAAAGAGCCAGCGCTTATTGGGTTAAAAATAGTATAGTTTCTCCTTCTTAGTCTTTCCAGGATTACCCAATTAAGAAAGAATTCCAAAACAAACATATATCTAGAGTGTAACTGTAAAGGCCTTTATAAATACCTCAGAAAGTTCTAAGGTGTTGCCTTAGCAGACCATTGGATCAGATATAAGGCCCTCTAACGCTAAGGATTTTATGGTCAATGTTCCATACCAGGTTTATAGATAGCCAAAGATATAGAAAAGCTTGTCTTGAAAAGATTGGTGGTTGTGGCCTTTATTATAGTGGAGTGGATTATAAATTAATTCATATAAAATTCACAATTAAAAAATTAGCTTTGTCTGAAAGGGGCAAGACAGTGCAAAATGATGAAAGGCCTTTGAACTTTCAATCTTCTACAGGCAGGAAACAGGATACAGAGGCTCAGCCTCAAACATGAGGTATTTTTATGGAAAAGGAAGCGTGACCCAGGCAGAATCAAGATCTCAAAACACACAGCAAGGGGCCATGGTGAATTATCCCCAGGAGCAGATTGAGAGTGCCAATTGTTTTAAATTATGTGTGTCTCACAATTTTATGTTGTATATGGAGAAGTGGGAGGAGAGAACTTGTCTCTTCCCTTCGCATCTTCATCTCTCAATCTTCTCTCTTCTCTCTTCAATCTTCAATCTTCTCTCAATCTTCTTCAGATTGAGAGAAACTACACACTTCAGGAAGGACGTTTAAGGACCCTCCTCTGTACCGTGACTGATTTAAGTGAGGGTATCTGGATTTCAAGGGGGTGTTGCAGTTGTATGAGACTTTGGGAGTCATAGGGGAGGTGGGTGTATTTTTCATGTGTGAGGGAAAATGAATTGTTGAGCCCATAGGGTGGACTGCAGTGTTTTTTCTCCGACATGGCTGCCGTCCTTCCATCTTTCCCTCTGTGAGTATGCTGCACCATCATCAAGAGATAGAGTCTATTTCTCCCTTCTTGTGAATCTTGGCTTGTTTTACTGGCTTTCTTGACTAATAGAACGTAGAAGTGATGTGCTGGAATTTTCAAGGCTAGTTCATAAGTAATCTCGCAGCTTCTATCTTGGGCTCTTGGAGCCCTGAGTCACCTTGTACGATGTACAAGCACTCTGCTAGAGAGACTATGTGGAAAAACCCTGAGACAGTATGTGGAGAGATAAAGAACCAGCTAAGTCCTGCCTCCTAGCTATCCCCACCATTGTGCCACACATGAGTGCAGCTGTCTTGGATCAGTCCAGCCCAGCCTAGCCACCTAGTGAATACTTCTGAGTGATCCCAGTTGATGCTGTGTGGAGCAGAAAAAATCACTCAGGCATGCCCTGCCTGAATTCCTAACCTGAAAACCGTGAGTAATAATGGAATTGTTGTTCTTTTCTTTGCTTTTCTTTGTGGAGATGGCATCTCACCATGTTGCCCAGGCAGGTCTTGAACTACTGGCCTCAAGTGATCCTCACGTGTTGGCCTCCCAAAGTGCTGAGATTTATAGGTGTGCGCCACCTTGCCCAGCCAAGATTGTTCTTTTAATCCATTAAATTTTGGAAGAGTTATTACATAGCAGCAGATAATTAAAAAGAAATTGCTGGGTCATATATTTAGCTTTAGTAGAGACTGTCAGACAATTTTCCAAAGTAATTGAACCAATTTGTATTTCCAAACAATGGTGTATGAGAGGCACAATTGCTCCACATCCTTGCAAATCGTTGGTGTTGTCCATCTTTTTCATTTTATCCATTCTGGTGGGTGTGTAATGGTTTCACATAATAGTTTTATACCTCATTTCTCTGATGACTAATGAAACTGATTACCTTTTAAGTTTTTTACCATTTGGATATCATCTGTTGAGAAGTAACTGTTTAAGTTAGATTGAAGAGAAGTGCCTGTTTCTGTCATATTGTCTTTTTCTTGTCAATTGGTAAGTTCAACAATCATTTGCCAGATCAATAAATTGCAATATAAGTTTGTGACTTATCTTTTCACTCTCTTAATGGAATCTTTTGATAAACATGGTTCATTATTTTAATGAGGTCCAAATCATCTGTTTATTCTTTTACAGTTAATGCTGCTTATGTTCTGTTTGATAAATCTTTGCTGACCCAAATGTTATGAAACTTTCTCTTATGTTTTCTTTGAAAAGCTTTATTGCTTTATTTTTCACTTTTAGGTTCGTTATACATCTGGATTTGATTTTTGTGTATGGTGTGAGGTAGAGGTCAAATTTATCTTATTCCATATATATGACACCATTTAGTGATGGTGAGGATTGTGTTGCTTAAAAATGTCATGTAATAAAAGACAAAATGTGTTACCTCTCAGAGGATACTAAGGAGACATGAGATCAGTAATGGTGTGATTTCAGAAAAGGAGGTGGTCACTCTTGGACAGCATTGGCAAGAAGCTCCTCCCAGGAAATGGGTGATCTTCTGAAAGTTCTCGATGACTTACTAAATGCAGAGCTTGGATCCTTAATCAGAGAAAACATGTGCTATGTATTAAGGACCTTATTGGGACAATTGAAGTTGGAATATAGATGGTATGTTAGATAAAGGTATCAGTGCTAAATTTCCTCAAGTTGATAGGTTTACTGAAAAGTAATATCTCAAAATCTTAGAAAATATACACTGAAGTATTTAGGGGTACAGAGGTATGATGTATACAATTTATTCTCAAAATATTCTGAAAAAAATTGTACATGCACATACATGCATGCATACATATGCGTGTGTGTATGTCTCGGGGAGAGAAATTATGTGTGTGTTTTTTGTATTATTTTTATTCTTGCAGCTTTTCTGTAGGCTAGGAATTACTTCCAAATACACAGTTGGAAAAAGAGAAAAAGCTAGGCTCTGGCTCATGCTCCACCACTGTCAGCAGGTGGCCTTGTGACCTTCCTCTCTGGGGCATGCTCTCACCTCTGGTGGAGCTACAGATATTCCATGCTTCATGGGGGTTGTTGTGAGGATTGGGTGATGCTTGAGCCTAGCACAGTTGCAAGCACATGTTAAGGCATGAGAATCACTGCTAAGATTGTTATTTTATCTCTTCAGTGACTGGTGCCCACCAAGTACTGGATTCTGCTTGGGAAACGCCAGCCAAGACCTTTTCTTTCATCAGCAACCTCTTAGCCCTTTAATAAAGAAGAATCATTTTTTAAAATAAAAGAACACTTTTTATAAGCAACTTTGAGCTGTTTCTCACATATTCCCTGAACCACTGGTCTGTGCCCACCAGGCCCTGGCTAGTGACTTCAGGTGAGTGAGACCTGCTTCCTGCTGACCAGGAGGCTGGGTTGTTCTCTTAAAGGCAGGGCTGCACCTGCCCCAGACATCCTTGCCTGGTTCCCAGGTCAAATGCTGCTGCATCTGGGTCTCATTTGAGAATGACTTGCTGGTCTCTCAGGGGTCACCCCCAATACTGGAGGGAGCATCTTGCTGAAGCCCTCCATGAAGGACCACCCCTCTGAAATCACACCATCTGTAAATGGTCACCCCTCTGAAATCACACCATCCATGAACGGCCATCCCTCTGAAATCAAACCATCCAGGAATGGCTGCTCCTCTGAAATCACACCAACCGTGAATGGCCACCCCTCTGAAATCACACAACCCGTGAACAGCCACCCCTCTGAAATCACACTGACCATGAATGGCTACCTCTCCAAAATTACAGCTGTGCTGCTCTGGGTTCAACTTGCCCAATTCTGCTGAGCACAGAAGCTGAGCCAGGAGGGTTGCTCAGGGCATCTGAACTTCCCCAGCCCTCTCTAGGATCGTGTCTGTAGGAGGGAAGGGCCCAGGCCTTGCTTGGCAAGGGACAGGCCATGTGAAGCCAGAGACTACGGTGACCACAACCTCTAGAATGAGTCTTGGCTGGACTTTCCAAGCCCCACCTGGCTGTTTATCTGAGGAATCATGAGCTGTGTTGGCAAACAGGGATGCCACCCAGTACTAGTGGCCAGTGTGGGGGTGGCAGGGTAGGCTGTGGGTGCTCCAAGGGCCTCTGAGTCCTCTCCCAAATCATGGACTTCTGAGCTGGACCTGGCTGTCACTGGACCTGGAGCCTGGCTTTTGGTTGTGGTGGCCCAAGGGAACTGCCTGGATCCCTCTCCTGCCAATCTGCACTTCTGGGGCCACCTGTCCTACCCACAGCCTTTGAGTGATTCGTGGACCAAGCAGGACCCCAAACCCCTCTTGGCCTCATCCTCTCAGACAGGCAGGAACATAGCCTAGATGTGCCATTCATTTGGCCTTAGTTCCTTTGGGCTACATCTTCACTGATGAGTTGCCTACATTGTCTGGATCCCCATTCTGCTCCTCTTCTCCTCCCCACCTGCCAGCCCCTGCCCTACTCTGGTCTCCCCGCAGCATGTAAGCACTGAGCCCAGTGCCCGGAGTCTGTTGCAGGGAGTAGCTGGCATTTTATTGAACCCTCACTGGGTTCCAGCTCTTGGAGTGTGGTGTAGACTGATCTACTCGATCCTCAAAGGAACCCTGTGGGTTACAATTGGGATCACCCAGGGTAGTTTAGCTAGCAAGAACGTGGGCTCTGGGTTAAAATCCAGACATCCAAGCATAGGCTCTGGTTCAAATCCAGGTGTCTCAGTTAACTGTGACATGGCTCAGCTGCATCATCTGAGGGGTGCAAATTCTGGCGCCGAGGTCTCTTCAGGCTGTTGTGCAGATTTGGTGGGGTCATATGTGGCAAGAGCTCAGAGCTGCACCTGCCATATAGTAGGTGCTATATGCATGCTAGAGATTATTGCTGTTTCCACGTGGCAGGTTGGGAAACTGTGGCAGAAAGGGGTAGAAGACTGGCCTAAGTCACACTGCCAAGTACAGAAGTCAGAATCTGAACCCAGGCATCCTAGCTAAAGTCTGTGCTCTTACCATGGAGCTCTTCTGCCTCTGTCTTTGTTCAGCCCTTCCCTGCCTAGTCCCACATCTGGCCAGTGGTTACGGCATTCCAGGGTTGATCCTGAGGAATTCTTTAGGGCAGACGCTGGGGCCCAGGGGCTAGATCAGGGTGTTGAGTTGGGGTGTGGAGTGGTGATGTGAATGCTCCTCATTGGTCCAGGTGTGGCCCACGAGTTTAGTAGCCTTAAAAAGCCCCAGAAACGTGGGGTAGGGCGGGCAAGCTCTGCAGACACCATCTCCCTCAGGAGAAGCTGGGCCAAGTTCCCGCTCTGCCTGCCTGCCGCTCTCTCACCAACTTGCTCTGTGACCTTGGACTAGTTGCTTGATTTCTCTGAGGCTCAGCTTCTTTTTTTAAAAAAATTATTTTTAATTGACAAATTATAATTGTGTATTTTGGTGGGGTGCTATGTGATGTTATGGTGCATGTACACAGTGTGGAATGAACAAATCAAGTGAATTAACATATCCTTCACTTCACATGCTTATTTTTTGTGGAGAGAACATTTGAAATTTGCTCTTTTAGCAATTTTGAAATATACAGTACATTATTAACTATAGTCACTTGTTGTGCAGTAGATCTGAAAAACTTATTCCTCCTAACTGATACTTTGTACCCTTTGACAAACACCTCCCCATCTCCTCCACTTGCCTGCCTCTTGTAACTATCATTCTACTCTCTTTTTCCATGAGTTCAATTGTTATAGAGTCCACATGTAAGTGAGATCCTGAAGTATTTGTCTTTCTGACTGAGTCTGGCTTATTTCACTTAGCATAATGTTCATCCATGTTGTCCCAAATAATAGAATTTTCTTTCTTTTAAAGGCTGAATATTATTCCATTGTGTTTGTGTGTGTATGTGTATAGAAATGCTACTGATTTTTGTATGTTGATTTAATATTCTGCAGTTTTACCAAATTTGTTTATTACTTCTTATAGTTTTTTGGTGGAGTCTAGGCTTTTTTACATATAAGATCATGCCATCAGCAAACAGAGAGAACACACACACACACACCAGATTTTCTTTATTCATTTGTTAATGGATGATTAGATTGATTCTGTATCTTGGCTATTGTGAACAATGCTGCAATGAACATGAAAGGGAAGGTATCTCTTTGACATATTGATTTCATTTCCTTTGGATAGATACCCAGAAGTGGGATTGCTGGATCATATGGTTGTTCTGTTTTTATTTTTTTGAGGAACCTCCACGCTGTTTTCTATAGTGGCTGTACTAATTGACAATCCTACCAACAGTGTACAAAGATTTCCTTCTCCCACATCCTCACCAATGCTTATCTTTTGGCTTTTTGATGATAGCCATTTTGACAGGTGGGAGGTGATATCTTATTGTGATTTTAATTAGCATTTCACTAATCATTAGTAATGTTGAACATTTATTCACGTATCTGTTGGCCATTTTTATGTCTTGTGAGAAATGCCTATTCAGATCCTTTGTCCATTTTTAAAAATCAAAGTTTTTTTTTGCTATTAAGTTACTTATATAATGTGGATATTAACCCCTTAGCAGATGCATGGCTTCTAAATATTTTCTTCCAATCTGTAGTCTGTCTCTTCGCTCTGTTAATTGTTTCCTTTGCTGTACAGAAGATTTTTAATTTGATGCAATCTCATTAGTCTGTTTTTGCTTTTGTAGCTTGCGCTTTCAGGGTCAAATCCAAAAATTTGTTGCCCAGACCAATGTCATGTAGTTTTCGCTTTATTTTTTTTCTAGTAGTTTTGCAGTCTCAGGTCTTATATTTAAGTCTTGAATCTATTTTGAATTTTTTTTTTGTATGGTGTGAAATAAAGGTCCAATTTCATTCTTCTGCACGTGGATATTCAGTTTCCCCAGCACTATTTGTTGAAGAAATTGTTCTTTGCCTGGTGTGTGCTCTTGATACTTTTGTTGAAATCAATTGACCATAATCACATGGGTTAGTTACTGGCCTCTATTCTTTTCCATTGGTTTATGAGTCTGTTTCTATTAGCCAGTACTGCTGTTTTGATTACTATAGCTTTGTAATATATTTTCGATCAAGAGGATAATACCTCCAGCTTTGTTCTTTTTGCTCAATTGCCTTGGCTATTCAAGATCTTTTGTGGTTCCATATGAATTTTAGGGTTGTTTTTTCTATTTCTGTGAAAAATGCTGGAACTTTGATAGGGATCGCATTGACTCTGTAGATTGCTTTGAGTAGTGTGGCCATTTTAACAATATTATTTCTTTCAATCCATGAACACAGGTTACCTTTCCATTTATTTGTCCCCTCTTCAATTTCTTTCATTAATGTTTTATAGTTTTCAACGTACAGGTCTTTCACCTCCTTGGTTAAATGTATTCCTGAGCATTTTATTTTTTTGTAACTATTGTCAATGCCATTGTTTTCTTGATTTCATTTTTGATAATTTGTTGTTAGTGTATAAAAATGCTACTGATTTTTGTATGTTGATTTTATATTCTGCAATTTTCTCAAATTTGTTCATTAGCTCTAATAGCTTTTTGGTGGAGTCCAGGCTTTTCTATAGGTAAGAGCATGCTGTCAGCAAACAGAGACGATTTAGCTTCTTCCTTTTTCTATATGAGACTCAGCTTCTTGTCTTCCTAGCTTCCCTGAGGAGGAAGGTTAGATTGAAAAACTAAAGAGAGAACCTATGCAGACCTTCGTAGTCGGTCACATCTGCTTTCTATACTACTATAATGAATTACTAATTATGTGACTTTGTCCAATTTCATATGCTCCCCCAACCCCAATTTTCTGATACATTAAATGAAGCAAAGAATATTACCCATCTAAGAGTGTCATGGTGATGAGTGTAAACAGTTGATGTAGTGTTTTCAGTACACACAGTGGTCAGTAATTTTCCTTTTTCCTTGTGCTCTTGCCAGCTCCGGTTGTCAATGTCATGCTGACCTCATTAAACAAGTTGAGGCGTGTTATTCTAAGGCCTGGAAAAATGTGTAAGCTTAACGTCAGTTTTTCCTTAGATGTTTGGTAGAATTTGCCAGAGAAACCATCTGGGCTTAGAATTTTCTTTGAGAGATATTTTTATTTATGGATTTAATTTCTTTCATAGTTAGAGAACTATTCAGATTTTCTATTTCTTTAATTTTTTTTTGAAATTTGCCCATTTAATCTAATTTCTAAAGCTTACTTATACAAAGTTTTCATACTATCTTCTAATTACCTCTTTAGCATGTTTCAGATCTACAGTAAATGGTCCATTTTTCATTCCTGGCCTAGCTTATTTGTGCTGCTTTTTTTTTTTTAAATCAATCATTAAAATTATGGCATATTCAAAGAACCAACTTTTGGAGTTCTTGATTTGTCTAATTTTATGTTTGCTTTCTATTTCATTAATTTTTGTTCTGCTTATTTCCTTTTTTCTACGTTGTTTTGTTTCATTTGTGCTTCTTTTTCTAATTTCTTGAGATGATTACCTCGTGGATATTTTTTCCTTTACAGGAAAATATATGCCTTAGAAGCAGTAAAATTTCCTCCTAAACATAGTGCTAGATGTGTCTCCAAAGATTTTTAACAGCTTTATTGTGATATAATTTATATACCATAAAACTCACTCATTGTCAGTGTCTAATCCAATGATTTTTACTTAACTCATAGACTTGTGCCATTTTCACCAGAATCCAGGTTCAGAACCTATCTGTCACCACAAAGATCTGCAGGAACCCTTTTGCTGTCAATTGACCCTCTCAAATGTGTAGAGCCAGAAAGTGGACCAGCTATAACCCTAGGCCACCACTGATCCACTTTCTGGCTCTACACATTTGCCTCTTCTGGATAATTTACATAAGTGGACTCATAGGTAGCCTTATGGGTCTAGCTTTTTTCACTTAGCATGACATTTTCAAGATGCAACCACATTCTACACGTGGCCCTTGAACAACATGGGGGTTAGGGGAACCAATCCTCCATGCAGTTGAAGATTCACAAATAACTTTTGACTCCCCAAAACTTAACTACTAATAGCCTACTGTTGACCGGAAGCCTTACTTATAACGTAAATAGTCAATTAATATGCATTTTGTTGTTATAGCATTATATAGCATATGCTTACAATAAGGTAAGCTAGAGAAAAGAACATGTTATTTAAAAAATCATAAGGAAGAGAAAATATATTTTCTGTTTATTAAGTGGAAATAGATAATCATAAATGTTTTCACCCTCCTTGTGTTCATGTTGAGTACGCTGAGGAGGAGGAGGAAGAGGAGGGGTTGGTCTTGCCGTCTCAGGGTTGGCAGAGGAGGGAGAAAGTCAAACGTGCTTTATTCAAGGGTTAACTATAGTAAGATCATTAGCTCATTCCTTTTTATTGCTGAATAGTATTCCATTGTGTAAAATTTTATTAATCAATTCACCAGTTGATAAATATTTAGATTGTTTCCAGTTTGAGGCTATCATTCATATGTGAATTGATATTATTCATATAGTATTGTATTCATATATTTATTTATCCATTTAGGAATTCATTTTGTTCATATAGACTTGTGTTCATGTGCAAGTCTCTTTTTGTATAGACTTATGTTTTCATTTCTCTTTGTAGAATTGTTGAGTGATATGTTCACATTTGACATTTTATGAAAGTGCCAAATTATTTTACAAAGTGACAGCACCATTTTATAATCTCACCAGCAATGTGTGAGAGTTCTAAGTTCTCCATCTTAATAAACACTTGATATTTTCTGTTTTTTTGTTTTAGACATACTAGTGGTTGTGTGGTTGTAGCTCATTATAGTTTTAATTTGCATTTTCCTACTGACCAAATAGAGTGCCTTTTCATGTGTTTATTAGCCATCCTTATGTCTTCTTTGGTGAATGTCTATTCAAGTCATTTGTCATTTTTAAATTGGGTTAAGTCATTTGTTTTATTATTGAGTTATAAGAGTTCTTTATATATTTTGGATACAAGTTCTTTATCAGTGATATGATTTGCTAACATTTTTTTTCCTATCTGTAGCTTGCCTTAAATTTTTTTTATTTTAGAAGTTTTAGATTGACAGAAAAATTGCAAAGATATTATAGAGAGGTCCTATATACCCCATACCCAGTTTTCCATATTATTGACAACTTATATTTACATATGTTCATTGTAATTAATAAACTAATATTGATACATTATCATTATCTAAAGTCTATACTTTATTAATATTTCAATGTGAGTCTTTCTTACCAAATGTCCTTTTTTATTCTGGGATCACATCCGGGATACCACGGAACACTTAGTCATCATGTTTCCTTAGGCTTCTCTTGGCTGTGACAGTTTCTTTCCGTGGTTTTGATGACCTCGCCAGTTTTGAGGCCTACTGGTCAAATATTTTGTAAACTGCCCTCTGGTGAAACTTGTCTGATGTTTTTCATGACTATATTGGGGTTATGGGTTTTTCAGAGGAAGACCACAGATATAAAGTGCCATTTTGATCACATCACATCAAGAGTACATACTATCAACATGACTTATCACTGTCGATGTTGACCTTGATCACCTGTTTGTCGTGTTTATCCAATTTCTTCACCATAAAGTTACTCTTTTATACACTGCCCTTCTTGGAAGGAGTCACTATGTGTAGCCCACACTTAAGGTGAAAGGAATTAAGCTCTACCTCCTTGAGGCTATTTACATAGTGTATTTGAAATTATTCTGCATTGCAGATTTATCTCTTCTTTCCAATTTATTAATTTATTCAATAATTTATAATAGTATGGACTCATAAATATTTATTTTATACTCTTGAGTTGTAGCCTATTATATATGCACACTGTTATAATCTATAATACTACTTCACTTATTTTTTGTTCAAATTGACCCAACTTGGATCATTGGGAGCTCTTTCAGTTGACTCCTGTGTTCCACTGACATACTCCCAGCACTGTGATGGTTTTTAAAACACTTCCTTATTTCCTGGCAATACAAGATGCTCCAGCATCATTTTGTATATTTCTTGCCCCAGTCCTAGACTCAGTCATTTCTTCAAGGAGGCCTGGTTACTTCTACTGAAGAATGGTGTTAGAAACCAAGATCCTGTTGCTCTGTGTGCTCACTGCTGCTGAAGTATCATTGCTTCTAGACCCTCTCAGCTGACAGAGTGTATTATTCCATTCTCACATGGCTATGAATAAATACCCGAGTCTGGGTAATTTATAAAGAAAAGAGATTTAATTGACTCACAGTTCCGCATGGCTGGGGAGGCCTCAGGAAACTTACAATCATGTTGGAAAGCACCTCTTCACAGGGAGGCAGGAGAGAGAATGAGTGCCAGCAGGGGAAATGCCAAAGACTAATAAAACCATCAGATCTCGTGAGACTCACTCACTATCATGAGAACAGCATGGGGGAAATTGCCCTGATGATCCAATTACCTCCACCTTGACATGTGGGGATTACAATTTAAGATGAGATTTTAGGTGGGGACACAGCCAAACCATATCACAGAGCAAGGGAATATATGTATATACACAAACCAGTGCCTATACACATATCTTAGCATTTATACGTATAACCATTTATCTCTAGATTAAATAGCAAATCACGAGTTTATACTAATATCTCCAACTCTAAGTCATAGACCATCTCAGTTTCCTCTTACTTATCTGTCACCTCCCGCCCCAACCTGGCTCCCACCACCCACCTTCCATTTACTTCATTTGGCTAATTGTTTAATTCCTGTATACATGCATATTGGTATCAGAATTGTTAACTTGTACCCCTGTGGGAAACAACTTTTCTAACTAGAGCACCATGCTTACATGCAATTTATTTTTCCTTTACTCTTTCTCCAGTCATTTCTAAAGTTGCTCACGTCAGCAACCCCTATCCTGTCAGTGAAGTTGTTTCATGTATTTCTAATACAATTAGATTGTTTGGTCATATTCTACTTTTTATCCTGAGATCCTCCAACTCTTTGATGAGTATTCCTTAATTTGCAGGTTCATATTTTGTGTTGTAAAGTTCTATGGGCTTTGACAAATGTGTAGTGTCATGTGTGTGCCATTATAGCACTGTACAAAATAGTTTCATCACCCTAAAAAATAGCCTGTGTTTCAACTATTTTACCCTTCACTCCTTACCCTGAACTCCTGGCAACTACTGGTCTTTTTACTGTTGCTATAGTTTTGCCTTTTCCAGAATATCTTATAATTGAAGTCATATAATATGTAGCCTGACTTCTTTCAGTATGCAGACTGACTTATTTCACTTAGAAATATACACTTAAGGTCTCTCCATGTCTCTTTAAGATTTGACAGCTCATTTATTTTTGACAGCTCATTTATTTTTATTACTTTATCTCTTTATCTTTATCATGAAATTTTATTGTTTGCATATACCAAACTTTATCTATTAATCTATTGAAGGACATCTTGGTTGCTCACAGTTATTTATTTATTTATTTATTTATTTATTTATTTATTTATTTTGAGACAGAGTCTCACTCTGTTGCCCAGGCTGGAGTGCAATAGTGCAATCTTGGCTCACTCCGATCTCCACCTCCCAGGTTCTAGCAATTCTCCTGCCTCAGCCTCCCTAGTAGCTGGGATTACAGGCATGTGCCACCATGCCTGGCTAATTATTATTTTTTGTATTTTTAGTAGAGAAGGGGTGTCACCATGTTGACCAGGCTCGTCTCGAACTCCTGACCTCAAGTGATCCGCCCACCTCGGCCTCCCAAAGTGCTGTGATTACAGATGTGAGCCAACTGTGCCTGGCTTGCTCACAGTTTTTAACGATTATGAACTATAAACCCTTGGGTACAGGTTCTTGTGTGGAGAAAGCTTTCTAATTGGTTGGGTAAATATCTGAGATAATGATTGCTGCATCTTGTGATAAGACTGTGTTTCAGTTTGTAAGAAACTTGTGGCTGGACTTTTAATTTTCCTAGTAGCATCTTTTGAAGTATAAACATTTGCTTTAGTAAAGGCCAATTTACCATCTTTTTTCTTTTATTGATCATGCTTTTGGTGTCATATATAGGAATGCCTTACCTAACCTGAGGTCATAAAATGTTTCTCCTATGGTTTATTGTAGAAGTTTTATTGTTTTAGCTTTTACGTCTAAGTCTGGTTCATTTTAAGTTAATTTTTGTGTACAGTATAAGAAAGTGGGGCATATATTCTTTCTTTTTGTTGCATATAGATATCCAATTGTCCTAGGCCAATGCGCTGAAAAGACCATGCCATTGCATTTTCTTGGGATCTTTTTTGAAAAATTATTGAGCATTATTAATATATGAATTTCTTCCTTATAATTATATACGCTACATTTAATCATCCTCTAGTTCTTTAGATAGCATTATTGGGTCAGTATATTCCCATATTTTCTGTCTCTCCTTTCACCTCTACATTTAGGGAGTTAGTTTAGGCCACTGTCGCAATAGTTGAGGAGAAACTTAATGGTAGCTTGGACAAGAGGGTAGCAGTGGACATGGTGAGAAGTAGTTGGATTTTAGATATATTTTAGAGGTAGGGCTGATGGTATTTGCTGACAGTATTTGCTGACAGATGCAATGTGTGGTGTAAGAAAAAAATGACAGGTCAAGGATGACTCCAAACGTATGAACCCAAGCAATTGGAAGGATGACATTACTGTTAACTATTAACTAAAATGAGAAGACTGAAAGTGGAGCCAGTTTGGCTGTTGGGATCAGGAGCTCAGTTGTAAATATGTTATGTTTGAGATGGCTATCAGATGGCCAGTATGCAGTTGGATGTATGAGTCTGGAGTTCAGAGGTGACATTTGTGCTAGAATTACAAATTTAGGAGCATCAGGTTTTAGATGGCTTTTAAGATCCATGAGACCAGATGAGATCACCTAGGGACTGAGTGTAGATGGAAAAGAAAAATGGCTCAAGGACTGAGTCCTGGGACATTCAAAAGTTAAAGAGTTGGGGAGGTGAGGCAGAGCCAGGATAGGACGCTGAGAAGCAGCAGCCAGCTGGGCACAGGAGAGCACAAGATGACCAGGAGAGTGTGTGTGTCCTGGAAGCCAAGCGATGAGAATATTTCTAGAGCCAGAAGTCATAAATTCTGTCCACTGACGCTAAACAATCAGGAAAAATGCAGACTAACAACTGTTGGAGGAATTAGCAATTGATCATGGGTGACTAGCCAGGAGTAGTTGGGTGCAATGGTGGTGGGATTGGTGGGGATGGAGAGGGAGCCTGAGTGGAGCATGTTTGAGAGAAGGAAAGGAGATGATTTTGTGGGATGACCACCTTGTCCTGGTTTGTCTGGGAACTTTCCTGGTTTTAGCATGAAAGTTTGCATCCTATGACTTCTGGTTTGAAAACTGAAAGATCCCATGTCCTGGAACCCTTCCATTTCCGGGCAAACTGGAGTGGCTAGTCACCTCAATTTGAAGACAGGGGAATAAATATGTTTTTCAAGAAATGGTGTGTTAACTGGAGGAGCAAATGATATCTATCTATCATCTACCTACCTACCTACCTACTATCTATCTATCTATTTGAATATGGAGGCAAAAACGCGTGTTTGCATCCTGATAGAAAAAGCCCAGTAGATAGGGAAGATTTATGAGTTAGGAGTGAGAGGGAAGGGTAGCTGGTACAATGTCTTCATTATTGTATTTTATTTGAGTGAGATAAAATACAATGGCAGCATCAGTGGATGGGTGGCCCTAGCGAGGAGCATGGCCAGTCATCCATTGTGGCAGGAGGGATGGCAGAGGCATGGCTAGAGCGGCAGGTGAGTGGGCAGATGATTGCCTACATTTTGCCAGTGAAAAAGGAAGTGATGTCATCAGCTCAAGAGTAATTTGGGGATGAGGGTGTGGGAGGTGAAGGTATGAGAATGAAGGCATAAAGTATTTATTTAGGGCAGTGGGAATATGGAAGGGTTCAGGGAGTAGAGAATGCTTGCTCTCCAGGATCGAAGCTCTCTTGAGGTTAGTGATCATGGATTTAAAATGGGGCTAGCCTGCATAGTGTGGTTTTCTCTGGCTACATTCAACAGCTCGAGTGTTGGCACGGAACAGGAAGAGAGTTGGAGGACTTGTCAAGCAGCCCTGATAAAGCAAGAGGAGGACAAAGGAGCAGAGGCTGTGACTGATTATGACATTGAAGCTGGGCAAGAAGGAAGTGAGGACCCCAGAGAAGAGAGAGAAATGAAAACCAGTAGAATCAATGGATTTGCATCCCAGTGGGACTAGAGGATTGTTGCAGTTGGGTGCCAAAAGGAATGAGCTGGAAAGAAAGGAGGTGGTGGTTGGTCTGAGAGTAGAATACTTGAGATGGTGGGGGTTAACTGTTGTAACAACAGTGTCTATGGAATGACTGTAAGAGCAGTCAAAGTTTCGGTGGGTTCCTGTCAACTTGCAGCTGTTTTCTGGCACCAGCTCAAAGTGAGGCTACACCCTTCTCCCTCTTGCACATGAGTCAGACTCTGTCACTACTGGGCTGCTTGCCCACTCAGCTTAAAACCGTCTGGCACACCTCCCAGCAAGAACATGGATTCTATTTAAAGAACAGGAAAATATGTCACACTGATGAACATTTGCCCACACACCCAGGGTGGCTGCATGATGGTAGCATGTTGTATACACCTGTGAGATGAGTTCTTGTAGGGTGGACACATCACCTCCATCTCTATGTCCTTTCAGCCCTAGAACTGTGCCTGGCACACAGTTGCTACTCAATGGATGCTTACTCAAATGACTTATATAGGATTGACTGCTAAATGGAGACTGTTATGAAGATGTCAGTCTCTGCTCTGCAGTCTCCTCTCATGCAGGTGATTCCCTCATGGAGAGAATTTTACAGGTGGAGTTCAGGGAGCCTTTGTTCTTGCTTCCCTGAATCCTTTGCAGGAACACAGCTGAGGCATGTAAATGGCCTTCAAATGCAGCATAATACCAAGTGGCTCTCTTTTCAAAGAGACTCAGAGACAATCCCTGCATGCTTTCCTTCTCAGACACCTGTGGAGGAGACCTGAAACCCCATTCGACCCATCGGATACCAGCGGGCAGCAATGACAGGATGGTCCTGCCCCCTCCATGTCACAAACATGTTCCCAGGACACTCTCCACAGAGTCCCCAAGTCTTGCCAGGGGGACAGCCAGTCCATCATCACCAGAACACCCACCCCTGCCACACACACACAGTTCATTTGCTGCTTTATGAAGCCGATCTTTCAAAGGAGAACAACAGTTCTGCTACAATCCAGGTGGCAAGGGTCTGAGAAAACTGGAAGCCAGGGAAAAGTCCAGAAGCCAGCAGAGGATAGGAAGCTGGTGAAAGTCCATGAGAGTGACTTAGGTCTAAGATCTTCATTGCATTAAGGCAGTGAATGAGTTTGGCTGGTGATCTGTGTAACCATGGACCTCGGTTTGCGGATCTGTGAAATGGGAAAATCACTCACAGGTGCTTTGTGCAAAGACCAGAAGATGGAGCCATAAGTTGCGAGCTGTGTCAATGAGCTCCAGCCATGGTTTTCCTTTTTCTTCAGGAGCCCCAAGCATTGCCCAGCACCGGGAGGGTTAGGGGTGGGGGCAAGGAGGCATGAGCTTTTGTCACCTAATGGTGACTTTGCTTTGGGATTCATTACTTTCCCCATGAAGGGGAGGTTGCGGCTGCCTTCCTCAAAAATTAATAGTAGGAAGGGCCTGTTGAAATGGAGGGTGGGGAGAAAGTGGTGGGGGAGGGACTGGAGGTCAGTGACATCTTCCTCTTCTACTCCTTCCTCTTCCTCGGTCAGTTCCACCCTGTGCTCTGCCTTTGAGGGACCACGGTTCACAGTGTTGATCCCAGCAGAAGTTGTCCCTTCCTCCAGGAGGTGCCACACTGAACCTCAGTCTGAGCTTGGCCCAGGAGGTCCAGATTCGAGTCCTGGTTCTGTCCTGACTACAGGCATGACCTAGTGCATCCTGTTCCCTGGTGGAGTCTCAGTTTCTTCGTCTGCTCCTTCCCTCCCCACAAGGAGTGGGGGTGCTTGCCTTAGCACCCAGCTTGGGAAACCCTTCCCCCATGTCACAGGCCCAGCTCGCTCCTCAGATCAGCTGTCCTCAGGACACCAGTGGGTGTTGTAATTTGACATTTCCACCTTTGGCTTCCCCCAGCAGTGGAGCGGCTTCACAGTAACTCCACTGGTGCACGGTGAATGTGTGAGAAAATGTATGCACTTTTAGAAATGACCGGACACTGGTGGGTTTTAACTTTTACCTTGAAGGCCTTCATGGGTGTGGTTTGCAGATAAATTCTCAAGGCCTGCATGGTAACTGAATATAGCTGAGATGCCCATTTGGGGCAAGAGCTGGTCCAATTGAATATTCCCAGGCAGGGAGAATTTTGGAAAATATGGCCTCCTCCTTCTGTTCAGGGGAGTGAGAGGAGAAAACAGAGCTGAAATAATGTCATCTAATAAACTGCCTCAGTTAGCAATCTCACTGCAGAATAACAGAATAAAATTAATGTCAGCTGTGTTTCCCGAGTGTGCCTGCAATACACGGGACTGTGCCAGGTTCTTTACAAGGACATTTTGATTCATCCTCACTGTAATCCCAGGGACTGAGTGCCCCAAATACCCACTTTACAAATGAGAAAATGGAGGGTTGAAGAGGTTGGGAGATTTGCCCAGCGGTTAGGAACATGGTTGGTAGAAAGCTCAGAGTGAACCCAGTGCTGAAGCCCCTTCTCCAGCTGCATTGCTGCTTCTCCGACTGGACGTGGCCTGCTCCTGAGTGCAGTGGAATAGGAGCATCTCTCCGTCTGCTTACCTTTGTTCCAACACATAGCCTCGCCCTGTTTTCTTCCCTCTCTAAGCCCAGCCTCAAGGGCCTCAAAGGTCCCCGGGGGAGGATTGAGAGCTCCCTTTTCTTGTGTTTACCTTTCCATGTCTTACATCAATGGCACAGGATGGGTGCATGCTCTCTTAGAAGTGGAATCTAAAAAGTCCAACTGTTAGAAGCAGGAGCAGGAAGGGGGTGGCCAGGGGCTGGGGAGAGGGAAGATGGGAGAAGTTGATCAAGGGGAAAAAGTTCAGATGAACACATTCCGGATTTCTACTGTGCACCACGTGCCTAGAGGTATGTATACAGTGCTGTGTGCTTGAAATGTATTAAGAGGCTAGATCTTAAGTATTCTCACCATAAAAACAAAAATGGTACTCGTGTGAGGTGATGGATCTGTGAATTAGTTTGATTGTGGGAATCATGTTCAATGTATACACACATTGAAACAGCACGTTGGACACCTTAAACATACACAGCTTTTATTTGTGAATTCTACTTCGAGAAAGCTGGAAACAGACAAAAATGAAAAGCACAAATTAGAAAACAAAGACAAACCATCTGTGGGCACAATTTCTGTATGGCAGCCTGATTGTGACTTGTGTCCACAGCCTGGGGGACGACTCACCATTGAGAATTTATCTTCCCAGCTTTAGTTTCCCAACTGCCTTGGCCATAAGAAAGCGTGCCTTCTTCCCTCTTCCCACCATGACTCACCTAGTAGCTTCCTGGTGGCAGGAGGCTGGAGCCTCCTAGCAGCTCCAGCGTGGATAAACCAAGCAAAGTGGGGTGTGGAGGGGAAAGCTGGAGACTGTCAGCCCTCTCCATGGGAAGGGTGCTTGAGGAGTGTGAGAAAGTCCCAGGATGAGCTCAACCCTCAGATCAAGGCAGCCCATTGCATGTCCGTCAGGCCTTCAGTGGGGAATGAAAACTCAGGACTGAGCAAAGTGCACAGTCCCCACCTTCTAGAATCCCACAGTCCACACACAGTCTAGAATAGGAGTGACTCTGCCCCCCAGGGAACATCTGGCAATGACTGGGGACATTTTTGGTCATCACTACTGTGGGTGTGTGTGCGCTGCTGGCATCCAATAGGGAGAACATCCAGGGTTGCTGCTAAACATCCTACAATGCACAGGAAAGCCCCCGAACCACACAGGACTGTCCAGCCCATGATGTGATGAGGCTGAGAAACCCTGAGCTGGAAGAAAGGGCTGGGCCTGGGGACAGAATGATGGGTGTAGAGAAGGCACTCAGGGCACAGCACGTGGGTCACCACTTGGTGATTCGTAATGACAGGGGATCTGGAAGATCTATCAGGAAGCAATGGGATTTAGGTCAGAGCTCGCTAGTCCTTAATATGCTCATGAATCTCCTGGGATCTTGTGAAAATGAAGATTCTGGTTCAGTAGGTGTGCGGTGGGGTCTGAGAGCCTCTGATTCTTACAACTCCTGATGAAGCCAGTGATGTTGGTCACAGACTACACATTGAGTAGCAAAGACCTCAAATACTTGAGAAAAGCAAGGAACTTGATCACAGAGTGTGGCCAAGAGGAGAGATGTGCAGATGGCTGGAAAGTGGCTTTTGTGTAAAGCCTCCTTGAGAAGTGACCAGTAAAGCAGCCCGGTCCCGGCTCCCTCTGAGTTAATCACCAGTCATGTTGACTGCATCAGTATATGAGCTGGAAAGACAGCTCCTTGGCCACTACCCAACTACAGTCCACGGAACCGTAGCTTGTTGAAAGGTCTTTTGTTAAAATGCCTGCCATGTTCACGTGCTGTTTGGGAAATGCTGAGTAAAGCTAAGTCAGATATTGTTCCATTCTGTACAACTTCTCAGTGCTTTGAAGTGCTAAGGTGAATTGCAGATCTCTCAGAGGAAGATGCAATGTGACAACATGGTGGTCGTGGTGATGATGATGAGAATGATTTTATTGTGCCAGCACAATTGTTTCCATCTCTTGGAGGAGTCAATGGCTGAATCCTGTTTGATAATTAGTGCGTGACCTAGTCCCACCCCCTCATGTCATGGTCCAGAAGACCAGAGGGATTTCACCCTCCAGCTGCAGAGACTGCAGAGGTGGATGTTGAAAGGGTTCCACTGCATGCAGGGGGCAGGGGTAGTTGAGGTTTTACCTTACTGGGAAGGGCTGAGTCCATGTATCAAAATTCTCCTTCATCAGTGCCCCTTCTATCTCTCTGACTTTCCCCATGTCAGAAGGAATGAGTACTGCAGTGCCATTGCAGCTGGAGGGCAGCTGGAGGGCATAACCGTGCAGGTGATAGAAACACAGGAGCAGGAACCTACCCAGCCGCTGCATTGTGGGCACCAGGATCATGAGACTCTTGCTCATCGAGAAGGGCCTGGTCTCAGTGAGCTTTGGGTCAAGCAGGGGAGCAGTGCTGTTTACCGTTATTTATTTATTTATTTGAGATGGAGTCTTGCTCTGTCATCCAGGCTGGAGTGCAGTGGCATGACCTTGGCTTGCTGCAACCTCTGCCTCCTGGGTTGAGGCGATTCTCCTGCCTCAGCCTCCCGAGTAGCTGGGATTACAGGCACACGCCACCACGCCCGGCTAATTTTTTTTTTTTTTTGTATTTTTAGTAGAGGCGGGGTTTCACCATGCTGGCCAGGCTGGTTTTGAACTCCTGACCTCAAGTGATCTGCCCGCCTCGGCCTCTCAAAGTGCTAGGATTACAGGTGTGAGCCACCGCGTCCGGCCGCTATTTGCCAGTATTTGGGTGGGAGAAACTTATCTAGAGAGAGGGGGCTGGAGAAGGGTTAGGCAGATGCTCCATGAGAGATGGAGAGAGGACCCCTGGGTTCTTCAAGGTATTCCTGGTCTAACCCTGAGGCTTAAGGCTCCCTGCTATCCGTTAGGGCTGGCAGGCCGTCCTTCCACAGTCCTCTGCTGTGGTCATCATTCTTCCCATCTCTGAAACCCCTGTGCACACTGCACCAGGATTTGGCAAAAACCTTCATTCAAAGCAAGTCATCAAGGAAAACCTGAAGGTGGGAATGGGGGTGGGGGTGTCACAAATCCCCTATTTCTTAAAAATGTCCAAAATCTGAATTCACCTTCTGGCTCAGTGGGGAATTTCAATCAGCCAGTAATACAAGTTATAGTGTAGTGAGTGCCTCTGTGCTCAGGGCTTAGCTCTTTAATGAGTTGAGAAAAGAGAAATAGTGTGTGTGCTCATGGTACACAGTAGGTGCTCAGCAAAAGCTGGCTATTACTGATACTAGCGGCGATGCCTTTTCTGCAGGCTGTTCTCTGTTTGCCAGTTCCTGCCCACCCCTGCGCCCCACCAGATCCTTTCTCTGCCCTGTTTTGTGCCCTGAGAGGCTGACCCCTTTGGACTGAGCTGCTGGGCTTTCCTGCCAGCTGGCTTCCTCTTGGGTTTGGTAGTGGGAGCCCTGGGCAGGAGAAGAGAGAGGCTAGGGTGTTCCTTCCCATTCCCTCCCTGCTTCTGCTCCACATCTTTGGGAGTAGCTGAATCCCCTGGTCACTGCAGATCACCCCCTCCAAGCACCCCTCTTCTCCATGGCTCCAGCTCCCACCCTTTCCTCCCCTGGCTCCTTCAGCTTTGAGCAGGTAACAGCTCCCTGCTTTTGCTAACCTCTGGGAGCCTCACCTTTGCATTTCTTTCCCTTAACTCTTTCCACACCACTCCACATAGTCTCTTCATTAAAGCCTCCTCCTTTGAGCCCTTGAAGGGACTCTAAGTAACACTCTATTTAATACTTATGACCAACCCCTGCAAAATACTGAGTCCCAGGGAGGTAAAGTGGCTTACTTGAGGTCAACAGCTTGCCAATGGCTAAGCCAGGATTCCAGGCCAGTTCTGCTGACTCTAAAGATGGGTTCGTTATTTGATCCTTCACTGGCTGCCTATTTCAGAATAAGGTGACCCGCAACGAGTTCCCTCTGCATGTGAGCCCTGCCTGAGGGCTGAGCCTCTGAGCTCTTCTCTCCTCTTATTGCTGACAGCCATGCAGAGAGCTGTTTCCTCAGGTGCAAACTGGGAGCCATGGGGACGCCCCGTGAAGCAAGGGGACAGGTAATTTTTACTTACAGGTTATGTACTAGGAGTCTGGTGCATTCACAGCGCCCTCAAGTCTCACCCTGGGCTGAGGAGTTGAGGGTAGCACACGTCATTTGCCGATTCTGGTGGTGGACATAGAGTTACATGAAAAGGTCAGCTTGTACCTTTCTTGGGCAAATGTTCCAGCCCTCAGCTCACTGCACTTATGTCTTTTGGATGCTACGGTGTGCGGTGCTCATGGTGCCTGGGGAACCTGGAGGAACAGAACCCGCCGGGCTGGCCTAGCTTGGAAGGTGGTCACATCTCATTGACAGAGAAGCTGAGAAAGGAAGGATGAAGGTCACCTTCTGCAGGGGAAGTGATTTCCTTATTCCCTCCCTCCCTCCCTTCCTCCCTTTTTCTTTCCTTCCTTTCCCCTGTGCATCCATCCATGCACCCATCCACTTCGGAAGCACTTGCTGTATGTCTAACCATGGGTAGGCATTGAGAGGGATTTAGGGAAGAGTAAACCTTATCACTGCCCTCAAGAGGCATGTCTCACTTGATGCCCTGTGTATTAGTCAGGGTTCTTCAGAAGGATAGAACTAGTAGGATAGACATGTATATGAAAGGGGGTTTATTAAGGGGAATTGGCTCACATGATCACAATCCCACAGTAAGCTGTCTGCAAGCTGAGGAGCAGGGAAGCCAATCCAAGTCCCAAAACTTCAAAAGTAGGGAAGCTGACAGTGCAGCCTTCAGTCTGTGGCCAAGAGCCCCTGGCAAACCACTGGCTTAAGTCCAAGAGTTTAAAAGCTGAAGAACTTGGTGTCTGATATTCAAGGGCAGGAAGCATCCAGCATGGGAGAAAGCTGAAGGCCAGAAGACTTAGCAAGTAAAGTCCTTCTATGCTCTTCTTCCTGCTTTATTCTAGCCATGCTGGCAGCTGATTAGACGGTGTCCATCAGATTGAGGATGGATTGAGGATGGGTCTGCCTCTCCCAGTCCACTGACTCAGACGTTAATCTCCTTTGTCAACATCCTCACAGACACATCCAGGAACAATACTTTGCATCCTTCAATCCAATCAAGTTACACTCAGTATTAACCATCACACCCTGGATGCATATTGTCTCCACGTTCAAATCCCACTGCCTCTGGGATGGGAGGTGTAGGTGTAGAAAAAACTCTGAACTTGGGAAACACTGAATTGACTGAAAGAACTCTGAGCTGACAAAGTTTATGCTGAACTAACAGAACTCAACTAGAACTGAACAAGATCAAGTCTCCTCCACCAGGCAGGGTTGAAGTCTGAGGACTCAGTGGTGGTTCCTGTAAGCATGTGGCCTTGAGCTGGATCCTGAAGGATGGGCAGGATTTCAGCAGCCAGAAAATAGGGGAGAGAAAACACTGGCTAAACAACCTCTGAGCAGTGCCCCAAATGGACTCAGAGCCTCTTGTGGTCATGCTCCTCCAGTTTGTTCATCTGCCTTTGCTCCTTTTTGTACTTCTCCAGGCATGAACAGTATCTTATTTCTGTATGCAAAAACCCAAGAATGTGGCTCAAAGACTGACAGATGAATATAGAAATAGTACTAATAATGATAATAATGCCTGCAAGGATAGCAGCCATTCTTTTTATTTGTTAAATGTCTTCTAAGTGGGAGAATATCTGCTATGTGCTAAAATGACCCTATGAGGAGGCATTAGTCCTATTTTTCAGATGATCCCAAGAAAGGCTGAGGCGGTTGTTCAAAAGCAAACAGCTTACAGAGGCCGAGGCAGGCTTGGCATGTTGAGCTACATGACACCCAGTTCTGCATTCTTTCTATTCTAAGATGACTTCTTGGGAATAAGCATATTCTTAGGTTGCTGCTAAGGTAAGAAGAGAACCAGAGGGTGGCTTGAAGGCTTGGTTAGGCTCTTGAGTATTGAAAAGAAAGAAATTCATATAGCACTGGTTTGAAGCTGTTATCTATAACACACACACACATACACACACATATACACACACACCCCACACCCATGAACAAACACCTGTTTTTTTTTTGGTTTAATAATTTGATCTAGAGATTTTTTTGACACACTTTCTTGGGATGAAATGGCCGTTGTTTTTATCTGATACATCAATTTCAAGCATTTGGTAGGGCGTGCATGGGAGACTGGGTTAAGAAGTATTTGAGACGCCATCTCTTTGTGAGATTATGCCTTAATCTGTTAACTATGTAACCATGACTATCTCGGGTATGGAGAGAGGAAGTGGTAAAATAGATATTTTAGTATGAATTAATCATGCTCTGGAATACCTAGGAGTTTCGAAAAGTGAAGGTGGGGGAAGTGGGGTAGGGGAGGAGAGAGAGAGGTGTAGGTTACTAGGAGCCAGGTTACCTAAACTAATGAAGTTGATAAAATCTAGGACTCTGGTCCTGGGGAGGATGTTGGATATCTGGTCTCATCTGGTCTGGGAGAAGAAGGTATGGAACAGTAGAACAATTCATGATGTAGGACCCCAGACAATGAAAGGTCCTAAATACTACATAAAAGTCTTGGAAGACGCAAAATAAAGGCATTTCTGGTCAAGAAAGGGATCAGACTCAGAAAACCTAGGGGCCAGAAGACATTTTAAATATCACCTAGGACAGGGCAGTAGTAAATTGTTTCCATCTAAGCTGCCATCTTGGGTTTCTTGTTGTGGTTCCTGGAGTATTATCTTGAGAAGGATTCTGAAGCTGTGTCTGAATAAAGATGGAAATAAGGGCCATGGTTGTTAGCGATGTGGTCATGGGTGTGAGAGCAGAAAGGGTAGTGTATTAGTTTTTTTTTCATGCTGCAAATAAAGGCATACCCGAGACTGGGTAATTTATAAAGAAAGAGGTTTAATGGACTCGTAGTTCCACATGGCTGGGGAGGCCTCACAATCATGGAGAAAGGTGAAGGAGGAGCAAAGGCATGTCTTACATGGTGGCAGGCAAGAGAGCATGTGCAGGGGAACTGCCCTTTATAAAACCATCAGATCTCATGAGACTTATTCACAATCATGAGAATGGCATAGGAAATACTTGCCCTCATGATTCAATTACCTCCCACTGGGTCCCTCCCATGACATGTAGGGATTATGGGAGCTACAATTCAAGATGGGATTTGAGTGAGGACACAGCCAAACCATATCAGGGCGGCACACAGGCCATGTGCTTGGCATTGTGAGTCTAGTCAAGGGCCCTTAATTTATAGATGAGGAAGCAGAGGCTGAAAGAAATGATAGGGATGTGCCAAGAGTTACAGAGCTGGGGGCTAAGTGAGCATTAGAATCCACCTCTTGCCTTCTGAGCAAGTGTGTTTCTACTCCACCATGCATGCTCTTGGGACTGGCAAAAAAATCAGCCAATTCTCAGAGGGTCTAATGGGGATAAACACCTGATCTCAAGTGAGTATTGATTGTGACCGCCACAGCCCTGATGATCTTCACCTGCAGGCACTTCTTTATTGAACAAACAAGATTTTTAGCCTGTTTTCTAGTTCCCTTGATCCTGTCTCCGGATTTTTGCCCCCATTTCTTGAGCACCTACTATGTGCTTGGAACTTTACATGAAACACCTTATTTAATCCTCACAACAACCCTACAAAGAAGCTATGATTATCCACGTCTTTGTGAATGAGAAAGTGACATTCAACGGACTTACTGGAGATGATGGAATTTGTGAGTAGTCAGTGCCAGGAATGGAACCCAGGCTCCTACTATACTTTTGTCATGTCAAATTGCTTGGGCTCTTGTAGGTTTCCAAACAACCTTGTCTGGTGTCTTTATTTGTGGAACAGCATTGGGTGTCAAAATTCAACTGTGGTAAAAGTTCTATGCTTAGAGCCCCATCATTTGACATTAGCTGGCTTTTAGATTTCAGTGGGCGATGACTTCTCTTCAGTGTCAATCACTTCTTCCTAATGCAAACAGTAGCACATAATCAGTTCCCAGCTCATCACACCCTACAAGAAGAACTTCCTCTACTAAAATGCTGCCTAAAGTCCTCCTGACATTTGTACTCATCCTGAGAGTTCAAGAAGGTGATCAGGCCACTGCTACACCTCAGGACACCTCCCTTTGTACAGATTAGAAAAAAAATCTATATTAGTTTGCTAGGACTTCCATAACTGAGTACCACAAACTGGATGGCTGAAACAACTGAAATATATTGTCTCACAGTTCTAGAAGCTAGAAGTCCAAAATCAAACTGTTGGCAAGCTTGGTTCCTTCTGAGAGCTCTGAGGGAATGATCTGTTCCAGGCCTCTCTCCTGGGCTTACAGATGGCCATCTTCATGTTCATACAATGTTCTCTCTGTATCTTCACATCGTGTTCCTTCTATGTGCATGTCTTTACATTCAGGTTCCTCCTTATAAGGACACTAGATGGGTTAGGGCCCTAATAATCTCGTTTAACTTGATTACCTCTGTAAAGTCCCGATCTCCAAAATATGCTCACAATCTGAGATATTGGGGATTAGAACTTCAACATAAGAATTTTTGGGGAAATGTAATTCAACCCATTACAGCATCTCTCTGCCCATGCATAACTTGACAAGTAATAGTATGCCATTCAACGTTTTATTATGAAAATTTTCAAATATAGCAAAGTTGAAAGATTTTTACAGTGGACACCTTAAACCTATTACTAGATTCTACCACTGACATTTTACTATGCATGTTTTATCACATATTCTCTGGGGTAATGACATCTTTGTGCAAAGAAAAAAAAAAAACCTCTTCAACCAGATGGATGTCACCATACAGCAGATACATCACTTGGCAAGTAGCACCTGGGTTGGGATTCAGGCCTCATGCTCCCTCTGCTAGGCACCCATGTGCAGTGCACAATCTGTACCACTGTCCACATTGACCCAAAAGACAATCCTCTGAAGAAGCAGAGCAACAGAATATCTACAAAGCCCTTGCTTCTTTTTTACAAAGAAGTTTATGATGCAACACTGTTCACTGAGGCTGGGTGCGGTGACTCACGCCTGTAATCCCAGCACTTTGGGACGCCGAGGCGGGTGGATCGCCTGAAGTCAGGAGTTCAAGACCAGCCTGGCCAACATGGCGAAACCCCGTCTCTACTAAAAATACCAAAAATTACCTGGGTGTGGGGGCGGGCACCTGTAATCCCAGCTACTTGGGAGGCTAAGGCAGGGAGAATCACTTGAACCTGGGAGGCGGAGGTTGCGGTGAGCTGAGATCGCACCATTACACTCCAGCCTGGGCAACAGAGCGAGACTCTGTCTCCAAAAAAAAAAAACAAAAAAGCAAAAAAACAACTTCATCTCAAAACAAAAACAAAAAGTGTTCACTGAACTTACATGGAACTCACACATAGCATGATGTGTAGCCAGCCCAGGACTGGCATGTGGTGGCACAGAGTATAGGATAAATAAGTGAATGAATGATTCACGAAGCATGAGATGGTTGAATGAATGAATAATTGATGGACTGAATCTCCTTCTTCATAAGCCTAGTTTATGTGAACAATGACTAGCAATCAAAAAAGTGTCCAGACACCAAACACAGGGAATGCCCACTAGGAAGATATATACTCTTCTTAGAAGCAGCTTTGATGGCACAATTACTGAAATGATTCAGATGACAATTATTCTGAAATCCTTGTGCTGACAATTCATGTTGCTCTTGTTAGATTTCTGCTCCCACTCAGTCCCCCACCAGATTCTGGGAGGAACTTTCCCAGCATGTAATGATAGAGGTTAAAGGTGTATATGTATGTGACTGTCAGTGGGGTCACCATCCAAGGCCAAGGGAGAAGCCTTGAAGATCCAGCCAACAAAATGAGCAAAATCATGTTTATCAGGTCAGTGACTCTTAGGGTTGCTGGTGCTTCCCCAGGCTGGAGATTGAGTTAATATTAACAGGCCCAAGGCGATGTGGGCTTGTGCAATCATAGGCCTGGCCACCTCCCCGCAGTGGACAGTCCTGTACATTCACCCCACCTCCTGCACCCCAGTTGTAATGCTCAGGAAGGACAGAGGTGGGCTGGGACTCTGAACAGCAGCATATGTTTTCTCTCTGAACCAAGAATGTCGAACTCCAGGGGGCCGCATCAGCATCCTTTTAGTGGATGCCACCGAGTCATGGGGGCGTCTGAAGGCACCACGTCACTGTCTCTGGGCGCAAGGGCATGTTGTTGCAGAGAGGGCAACAGATGTGCATGACAGGAAAGTAAGCTCTGGGATCTCCTTACAACTGATCTTGTCTCCCAACAGATTCCCTTCGCCGCTGCCAGTGAGCCACCGAAATGCAAATCTGCCCTTGCCACTACCCCATTTAAGAGCCTCTTCACCCCAGCAGCATTTTGCAGCGTGTGTCCCATGGAACAGTGGAGATGATTTGTGAATAAAAAGGCTCCATGGTCTAATAAGTTTGGGAAACCGCATCCTCTTTCTCCCACGTGCAGAAATATTTTCATATCCTAAATTGTAATATTTTAAAGGATCTGGGAAGTCCTGCAGTAAAGATTTATCCAGTTCTTCAAACCCATTTGACCAAGAAAACTTTACTCCCCTAATGCAAACTAACCCCAGAGAGAAATGTCTCGGGGGACCGTCTTCCTTTAGGACAGCTCCCTGCCTTCTCTGTCTAGGACGGAACCTCCCTGAGCTCCCACTCGCCCACCCACTCTCCCCTGTCTCCCAGTACCCACTTCTATTAAGTTGGTGCAAAAGTAATTGTGATTTTTGCCATGACTAATATTTGATTCTTAAATTAATATTTGGTACTTTTTAAAAACAGAAAACTATAAAGAAGAAAATAAAATGGTCCATGATTCCACTACCCAGAAAGACTCCACTTATTATTAAAAATAAATAATATGTGTCTTTATGAGATTCTGTCCAAAAAAATAATTTTGTGCCTCTACTGGATATCCTCTTTAGGGTCTAAGTACTCCTAAGATTACTTAGAGAAAAAGTCAAAGTCTTTATAGGTGCACAACTGAAGAGCCCCCGTCCACAGCAGGCACTGCTGTCATTTCCCCGGCCTCTTCTTTAGCTTCTCTCTCTCTCATACTTTCCACTGCTCAAATCACATGGTCTCCCTGCTTCCCTTGATCATACCAGACACATTCCTACCCCAGGGCCTTTGCACTTCCTGTTTCCTTAGCCTGGCGGATCTTTTTCCTAGATACTCATATGGCTTGCTTTCTCACCCGCCTTGGGTCTCCAATGCCACCTTCTCATTGAGGTCTTCCTTGGCCATTCTATCTGAGTGTGCCCCACACCCCAGCACCCCCATTCCTCTCCCTGCATTATTTTTTCACTGTAAGACTCATCAACTTCCTCTATTCTATGCACAATATTTACTTACCTGGTTTATTTTCTGCATCCCTCGCTGAGCTCCTATGGGCAGGTATTTTGTCTGTTTGTTCACACCTGCACAGCCAGTGCTTGGCACATACTACATGCTCAGTAAATAATTCTTGAATGAATGTGTGTGTTCATGGAAGAAATCAGGCTGTGTACACTGTTCTGTGTTTTGCTTCTTACCATAGTTTTTGCTTTTAGAGATCTCTCCCTATGAGCCTCTACAGAGCTAGCCTCATGATTTTTAAAGACTGCACCTCTAGTATAGAGGCGCATCTGAATTTATATCATCAATTTCCTATTGATAGATTTTTTTTTTTTGCTCAGCAAACAATCCTGCAATTAAAAAGAAGAATTTTTTTACATTTGTTTTGTTTATTAATATTGTCATGGGGTAATTCCCATTAATAGACTTTCTGAGTCAAGTAGTAGGGTTTTGTGTTCTTTTAACTTTAATATATGTTACCAGCTTGTCTTCAGAAATAGCACAAATTTACATGCCCTCATATGACAAATGACAATGTCTGTTTCTTTACATGCTCATAGCTCTGCATATTACCAACCTCGTACATTTTTGCTAATCAGATAGCTGGAAAATGCCACTCTGTTAAGTTGATTTGCATTTAAAAAATTGAGAATGGGGTTTAGAATTCTTGCATATTTCCATTGTTAATTTGTATTTTTTTATAGACTACCTACTTAAATCCTTTGTCCATTTTTCTTCTGGATTGCTTACTGTTTCCCTATGGATTTAAAAGAGTTCTTTAAAACTAAAATGTTTATCTTAGTCATATCTGTTATACAATTTTTTAGTTTATCCTTTAGCTTTTCTATGGTATTTTAAAAATATGCAGTTGAGTATCTATTTTTCTAAAAATTGATGTAAAAATACCATTAAAACCATAAGGATTCTGAGTAATAGTAATATGTTAGAGATTTGACTGGTTTATTATGAAAATATTGGCTGCACAATTATTATTATGTTTGTTATTTAAAGATAATTTGTATTTAATTTTTTTTAATTGTAGTAAAGTACACTTAGTATAAAATTTATCATTTTGACTATTTTTAAGTATATAGTTTAATTGTGTTAAGTACATTCATTGTTGTGCAATCAATCCCCAGAACTATTTTCATCTTGCAAAACTCAAAATCCATACCCACTGAACAATTACTCATTCTCCCCTGCACCCAGTACTTGGCAATCACCATTCTACTTTCTGTCTTTATGAATTTGACTATTCTAGGTACCTCATATAAGTTGAATCATATAGTATTTGCCTTTTTTTGCCTGACTTATTTCACATAGCATAATGTCCTTAAGGTTCATCTGTCTTGTAGCATATCTCAGAATTTCCTTCCTTTTCGATGCTGAATGCTATTCCATTGTATGTATATACTATATTTTGTTTATTCATTCACCCGTTGATGAATTTGGGTTGTTCTACTTTTTACCCATTGTGAATAGTGTTTCTGTGAACCTGGGTGTACAAATACTTCATCAAGATCCTGCTTTCACAGTTTGGAGATTTCTCAAAGAACTTAAAACATAACTACCATTCAACCTAGTAATACCATTACTGAGTATATACACAAAGGAAAATAAATTGTTCTACCAAAAAGACACATGCACATGTATGTTCATTGTAACACTATTCACAATAGCACAGACATGGACTCAATCTATGTGCCCGTCAATGGTGGATTGGATAAAGAAAATATGTTACATATATACCATGGAAGATTCTCCTTCTGCCATAATTTTAAGTTTCCTGAGGCCTCCCCAGAAGCTGAGTAGATGCCAGCATCATGCTTCTTGTACAGCCTGTGGAACCATGAGCTGATTAAACTTATTTTCTTTCTTGTGTGGAAACACGGCTGATTTTTGTGTGTTGATTTTGTATCCTGCAACTTTGCTGAATTTGTTTGCAGTTTAACAGTTTGTGTGGTGAATCTTTAGCATTTTCTACATATAAGATTATGTTGTCAGTGAACAGAGATAAATTTATTTCTTCCTTTCCGATGCGGATACCATTTTATTCTTTTTCTTGTCCAAGGGCCCTGGTTTGAAACTCCAGTTCTAAATAGAAATGGTTAAAGCAATCATCCTTAGTGAGCATTATTATATTAGGATTGTACTTCAGCAGAAATTTGACAACTAACAGGTATAAAGTGCAAAAAGGAAAATACAAAATAAAATAAATAGTAACATGGCAACCCCAGTTTGCATAATGGTCTTGAGCTATGAACATAGGCTTAAAGGCAACTAATTGAATAAATGAAATGACCATGGGAAATTAGGTGAGAATTGTTGTCACCATGTGAACTATTTTTCTTCATTTTCTGTATATGGGTCTTAACTTCCCAGAAGAGTTTACTCAGGTACAGCATATAGTATTAGCAATAGCACAGACATTTCTTCATTTAGCCAGTAGATACTAAAGGATCTACATCATCCAATTTTGTCTACATCATCCAATTTTCAGTGAACAGTTGTTCCTAGTATTCTCTTATAATCATTTTTTTTTTTTTGAGAGAGAGAGTCTCTCTCTGTCGCCCAGGCTGGGGTGCAGTGGCATGATCTCGGCTCACTGCAACCTCTGCCTCCCGGGTTCAAGCAATTCCCTACCTCAGCCTCCCAAGTAGCTAGGATTACAGGTATGCTAATTTTTGTATTTTTAGTAGAGATGGGGTTTCACTATCTTGGCCAGGCTTGTCTTGAACTCCTGACCTCGTGATCCACCCACCTCAGCCTCCCAAAGTGCTGGGATTACAGGTGTGAGCCACCATGCCCAGGCTATAATTCCTTTTATTCCTGCAAAAAAGTCTTGTAACGTCCACTTTTTCATTTCTGAGTTTAGTTATTTTGGTCTTCATTTTTCTCTTAGTCAATCTAACGAAAGAATTGTCAATGTTGTTGCCCTTTTCAAAGAACCAACTCTTCATTTTGTTGATTTTCTGTGTTATTTTTCTATTGTTGATGTTCTCCCTTATTTTTGTATTATCTGTTTTGTAGATTTTGCTCTAATCTTTAGTTTCCTTCTTTCTGCTAGCTTTAGGTTTAGTCTGTTCTCTTTTCTCTCTAGTTCCTAAAGGTGTAGTTAGGTGCTGGTTTGAGATCATTATTTTTTAACATAAATATTTTCAGCTACAAATTTCTCTCTTAGCACTGCATTTTTGCACACGAAATTTTGGTATGTTGTGTTTTCATTTTCATTTGTCTCAAGATAGTTTCTAATTTTCCTTGTGATATCGTTAACAATTGATTAAGAGTATGTTGTTTAATTTCCTTGTATTTGTGGATTTTCCAGTTTTACTTCTGTTATTAATTCCTAGTTTCATTTCATTTTAATCAGAAAAAGATACTTTGTATGATTTAAATCTTTTAAAACATGCAAAGACTTGTTTTGTGGCCTAATATATGGTGTATCCTGCAGAATGTTCCATGTGCACTTCAGAAAAATGTGTCTTCTGCTGTTTTGGGGTAGAGTGTTCTGTATGTTTATTAGGTCCAGTTGGTCTGTAGTGTTGTTCAAGTTTTCTGTTTTCTTATGATCTTCTGTCTGGTTGTTCTATTGGTAATTGAAAGCAGGAAATTCTCCTACTATTATTGTGTTGCTGTCTATTTCTTCCTTCTATTGGGTCAATGTTTCTTCATATACTTCAGAGTGCTGATGTTGGGTGAATGTATATTTATAATTGTTATATTTTCTGAGTGAATTGAATGGCATTTTTGGCATACAGTTTGCATTTTTAAAGGTAAATATATCAGTCCTTGCTTTGTGACTTTTGGGTTTTCTACCTTCTTTAGAAAGGACATATCCACTTAAAAAATTAAGAAAATAAATGACTTCATACTTTCTTCCAGAACATTGATGTTTCTGATGTTTTAATATTTGATATACCCAGAGGTCTCAACACTATTATTTACCTTGGACTTTATCCTTTAACCCCCGAGCTCATTGTGGTCCACAAGAATACAGACCCCATAGCTTTCTCCCTACTGTGTGGCCTCCCCAATTTACCCTTTTGTTACCCATGTCCTCTTTATTTATCTCTCCTAAAAAACTCTTAACACTTAATTAAGTGTTCTGATCCACCTCCAGAGACATCTCTCTTTTGTTATTGCTGGCTCTCTCTATCCCTTAAATTTCCTCCTAGGAAATAACTACCTTTTATATCAGATGAGCTGCAGAATTAGAGATACAGGCTGGAGAAACAGTGAGGGCCCCAGTAGGTAAAGGATGGGGCCATGAACCCAGATAAGAAAGAGGAAGAAGGTGATGGAAAAGATCGCCAGGTCACCTGAGGAGTTAATGAATACATATCTCCTTTTCAGGCCAGGATTCTAAACAAGAGATCAAAGGTAGAGTCCCCTTGGGACGGAAGGGTGGTATCCAGAGAGCAGTGGGGATAAGACACAGTGTCCTCTGGAATCTGGGTAACAAGCTCTGAGGGGCCAGAGCTAAAAGGACACTCTTTCCTCCTCTTTGACCCTTAGGGTGGGGGGCATCCCTAAGGCTGAGTCCTTCCTGCCTCTACAGGTGGAGACACAGGTGAACACCAGGAGACCACAAGGGAGTCCCACCCTGGGGAGAGCAGGAGAAGGGGAAAATCACACCTGACCGAGCCCCGCTCCCCAGCTTTTACCGTCTGTAGGGGCCCACCCTGTGCTGGGCACTTTGTGAGAGATGCATTTCCATCCCCCAACTCACTCTGCCCCGCAGGATCACCAAGGTTCAGACGCCTGGGTTCAAATCCTGCCTCTGGCCAAGAGGAGCTAAAACTCTGCATGCCTCAGTTTCCTCCTGTGTGAAGCGCAGATAAGAATTCAGGCAGGGAGGCTCACAGTGCTCTCCCCCAGTGTCAGCTCCAGAGGAGGCTGAGGGAGAACTCACCCAGCACAGCCTGTGGGTTGTGCAGAGAGGCTCACTGGGCTGCCTTGCACACAGGCCACCCCCACGCACTCTCAGGGCTTCTCGTGCTCATGGGCCAGTCTAGGGGGCTGTGGGGATGCTCAGTGCCTGTGTCCAGGAGCCTCCTGTCCCGGAAATCAGCCTGGGGCGCCTCCAGCTCCTGCCATGCTGTTGGTCTCCAGTGAGCCCGATCTCACCCGAGGGTCTTGCTGTTCTTCCCTGGATGGGCTCAGTCCAGCAGAACCAGCCTGTGCTGTGCAGTCATGTGGGGATGTGGGTGGAAGGGAGCCCCGTGGCCATCCAAGATCCAGGTTCCTCTCTCCTTGACACACCCTCAGAGAGGTGACGAGAGGAGCCAAGGAATTCATACACGCTAGGGGCCTGGAACCGTGGCTGACCCTTGGTAGATGCCCAGTAATTGCCAGCTGCCTGAAGTCACCAGGCTTGTGTCTACCAAGACCCTGGCCCAAGAATCTCTCATCAGGAGCTGGAATCCTTGTTGTTCTGCCTCCATAGCCCATTTGTGTGGGTACTTAGGGTGGTGACACCAGCTGGCAAGTACCACCCGAGGGCTCCTGGGTGTGACTGGGAAGGACTCGTTCTCTCCACTCTAGTGAGGGGTCCTTGTTTGAGGATAAAGGGAGTTAGACCCTCTCATTCTCACTACATCTGCTTCTGTTTCATGTAACACACACAGTTACAGACACACACCGACTCAGAGACACACAATCACAGAAACACACAGACACACCCTCAGTTTAGATAGAAACACCTAGAGACAGAGACACATGTGCACTCAGGCACACACTCACAGAAACACACACAAACAAGGAAAGACATTACAGTTACGTGCCAACACACAGACACACACACACACACACACACAGACACATTGACATATAGCATCACACAGAGACACGGATACTCAGATGCACACACACAATCACACACACACACACACACACACACACACACACACACACACACACACAGTGCAGCCCCTCTCTTCCTGGGCCACACAGACACCACAAAAGGCCATACAACTGACTCCCTGCAACTCGGGGGCCAGGCCTGGCAGGGAGGAACCTGTTGCCGTGACCCCGGCGGTCACCTGCAGACAACCTGTCCTGCAGGCCGAGGGTGGTGATTCTCTGTTAGTGAGAATGGGAGGCTCAGGATGGTGACTTGTCCATGTCACTCAGTGTCACAGCGTTCTGCCTGCACTCAGGCCGGGGTGGGCCCTCCTGCGGTGACTGACGCCAGGCTACATCTAGCAGCCGTATGAGCTCCCCAAATCACTGATTTCTCTGACCCTCTGTTGACCACCTGTAAGCGAACCTGATAATACCTGCCCTACCTCCCCTCATGGGGATATAGCTTCTAGGACAGTACTTTGTGAGTTATAAGAAACTGCAAAAATTCTTAGCCACCTTGATGGAGAAGATAATGAGAATGAGACCCCGCCCCTTGGGAGGGCTCCCAATAAGCCCAGGTCAGCCATGTTCACTTCAATATAAGGCAGTTTGTTTTATTCCTTTCCTTGGGCTAAGAGAGAAATTGTAGCTGCCCCCCGAGGGAAGGAATAGAATGAAATGTTGGTGGTGGGAGTGGTCGGGAGAAGGTGCCTGCTGTACAGAGAGAGAGACTCCAGGCTCAGTGAGGGACCTGCCCTCCTGCTGTCCCTCCTCAGGAGGCCAAGGCCTGCCTCTGTCTGGAACAGGGGACATGGGACCTAGACACCATTGCAGGGTAGGTTTACAAGGGCCACCTCTATCCCGTTCCTGAGGCTACACACAGTTCACCTCTGAAGTCATTTTTGCTGCAGAATCTGCCTGATAGTCGGGGTTTTGCGCTCATCTCCATTTCGCTCCCACCTGGAGGGGCTCCCTGTTGGAGGGGCTGTGAGTCTGCACCCCCCAGGGGGGCACAGCCACCTCCAGATCTGGCCCTGGCTCTGCTGTGCCACTCCCTGAGAGAACGACCCCACCATATCTCTCCATCCCCTGGCGGGGGAGTTTCACCCTGGCTCTGAGCCTTGGTGCTGCTGGCCCTCCACCTCCAACCCTCTTCCTTCTCCTTCTGTACCTTGGCCCTTCCCGACATCCCAGGTGCGGTCTTTGGGTTGGGCTTCCACAGCTCTCCTTGGTGGCGCTTCCTTCACACTCCTTTCATTCCTTCCCTCTTCCAGCCCCATCATCCCCTCACTGGTAAAGTAGGGCGTTCTACAGGCTCAACAGCGCCCCCCAGAGATATGTTACCAACTATGGAAGAAATGTCCTTGCAGATGTCGTTAAGGGTCTTGGCAGGAGAAGACAATCCAGGTGGTCCCTAAATGCTATCGCAAGTATCCTCCTGAGGGGGAGGGGGAGGGAGACCTGACACAGATGGAGAAAGAGGGGGCAGTGTGACAACAGAGGCCGTGACTGGAGGGGCAACAAGTCAAGGAATGACGGCAGCCACCAGAAATTGGAAGAGGAAGAAGTGGCACATCCCCTAGAGCCTCCAAGGACACTCGGCTTTCCTGACACCCTGACCTTGTCCCAGTGATACTGTTCTGGACTTCTGGCCTCCAGAACTGTAAGAGAATGCATTCTATTGGAAACCACGGAGCTCATGCTAATCAGCTAAATCAGTTACGGCAGCCACAGGGGACTCACACGGGGTCCTCACCTCTGCTGCTTCTGCCGCAGTCTCCACGCGTCGGTCTCAATGTGAGATGTGATTTTTAAGAGCAGCCTGGGCTCTTTCCCCGTGCCTCCTCTGCCCCAGATCAGCAGTGGGCACAGGGCACACAGGTGAAAGACTGACGTGGGGCCGGCCTGAAGCCCTCAGAGCTCCATGGAATGTCAGGACTCCAGGGACCTCAATGCTCACATTCTCTGGTGAGGAAACTGGGGCTCAGGGGAGGAGAGGATGTCCGCAGAGTTAGGTGGCACATTAGTGGTAGACCTGGGAAAAGATCCCAGGCTGATTCCTAGCTCAGGGTCATTGGTAACAAACTTGTGAATATCTGTAATTTATTCCTCTGTTAGTTCCCTGACAGAGCACTGGGCACTGGGGGAAGGTAGCCACACCACTCACATTAACTAATATTTTTGGAATCCACAGTATTCGTTAATGTTTGGTGGTCACTTAAGTAGCAGCACTTTTTTAGGGTGATGCTTTGCATATTATTCATGAAAGTAACCTAGGAGTTTTATTTTACCTGTCTTGCGGGTGAGGGCGCCGAGGCACAGAGAGCTGTAACAGCCCACTCAGGATTGTATGCCAAGGAGAAGGTGGAGTTGGGATTCCTGTGTTCTTTCCACTTTGCTAAGAAGCCCTTAGCAATTTCATCCTAATATTTTAATGCTGAAAGACACTTACTTGATCAATCTCAGAACATATTTTGAGGGTATTAACTGCCAATTAAAAGGAAAAAAAGTTTTTTACTTAAGACACACTGCCGACTTTGTTTGCTCCCCGTGCCCTCTGTCAAGGAAGCCCAGCAGAGTTTAAACACAATTCTATTAGCTCTGATTGTTCATTCCTTTTTGTTGGTGTTGTTCCTAAATCATCCCAAACAGTGAGCACTTCAATTGTGGAAAATCAGCTTTGACTTCTGAGAGCAAATGCCCCTGGAGGCTGTTGGCCAACAGTGCGTGGGGTGGAGGCCGTCCCCTTGCTGGCTTGAGCCCCTGTGAGTCTCTCCTGCGTGACTCAGCGCTCACATTCCTACCGTTCCTTGCTCACCACCGGATCTGGGCGTATTTCTGCATGGCCTGTGCTGAGCATCTTGTAACTAGAACTTTCTAATGGGGTTTCCTTGTGGGAGTTCCTTTAGCCTTCCCGGTGTTTTTCAGATCTTAGTCACCCTTCCAGGCTTGCGTAGTAGGTGAAGACTTCTTTGATGCATTTCACGAATTCTGGTTGTATCAGTCAGGATGGGCAAGGATTGTGCTGCAGCAACCAAGAAGCTCACAGCTCAATGCTTCAACCCTTTAGAAAGGGTTGATTCCTCTCGCACTCTACTTGTCCCATGTGGGATGAACAGAGGGGATCTACCCACCCTGGGGACACAGCAACCAGACTGAAGGAGGTTTCAGCTCCTCACTTCCCCGCTCCAGACCATCTGACTCTAGTTCCTTTCATCATTCCTGATGTCACGATTTCAATAGTAAGCGTGATACCAATGATAGTGATCAGAAAACTCCTACTGCCATTGAAGCGTCTGCTGTCAGCATCTTCCAAGCTTGGATAACCAGCCCTTCTGCCCTGCCCAAGTGCCACCCCTTTGAGGAAAAGGACAAATGAATAAGACATGTTTTTGTTTGTTTGTTTCTGATAGAGCTGATATTGGAGGGTGAGGCATATGCCTGTTGGGATTTAGGCTTCTAAAAACTGACCTCTCATGCTGGTCAGCTTCACCATCTCCAGCAATGTGTGATTTAGGCCAGGCTCCACAACTAGGCCAGAGGAAGATTTCTGGGCTACATGGGACAAGGACAAGGAACTTTAGAGAAATAAGTCATTGCATTGAAACCTCAAATTTGATTTACATTTTGCAGATGAGGAAACTACGGCACAGAGAAGTTGAGGAACTTCCCTGAGAGCACACAGCCTGCCCTCTCCCATATGATACAATAGTGACACTCCTGCTTTTCCGAGTTGCTGCCTGGGTCCCTGCTGGGGAGGGAGTTTGCCTCAGTGAGAGTGCCTTTCTCTGACTTCTCTACTCAGGGTCATTCCATTTGTCCTTTTAGAATTGACCCAGGTTCCTGCAGAAGCTGTCCCTGGTTCTGAGTCCTGTGGTGTGCCTTGTTTACTTCACTGCCTGTGAAGAATCCAACCAAGAGCAACACAAAGGCCTCAGCCTTTCAAGGAGCCCTTGGGGTGTTTGAGGTCATCTGTGGGTGTAGGCTGACTGTTTCTCATGCCTCTGGAAAGGTCCTGGGTTACACCCTGACCCTCTCCACCCAGATCCATGGATGTACGCCTCATTTATTCACTGCTCCCCACTGCCATAGACCAGCATTCTCCCCAGGATGGACCTGTGTTTCATTCTCTCTATCCCCCATACACAGCTCATGTTTGCTTGTTTGTTGTTTGGATAAATGCTTCCCGCTCGGATTTACGGAGAGGATCAAGTTGCTCCTGGGAAGGAGATCAATGTGAAATCTGTATTTCCTGTTTCTGGTGTGAGAGCCTGGAAGCTCCCTGACTATTGTCCTCTTAACAAATGGGGCTCACAGGGTGCCCCCTGTCCGGCAGAGCTTGCACTTCAAACTAAGGCTTCCTTTATTTAGGCTTAAAATCTAAAATTCGTGTGTTCTCTCCCCTGCAAACTCCTAGGCGAGGTAAAAGGTCAGGACTCTAAGGTTCCTGGCTGAGCTGGAAGCTGTTTTCTGCGTTTCCCTCTCATCTGTTTCAGAGCAGGATGAGGTTCCTGCCTGCAGAGGGAAAGTGACTTGGAACACCCAGGGTGCCCCGCAGCTTGGCCTTCAGCTGATGTTAGGGCACAGCAGGTTGATGCAGTGTGGTCCTGGAGGATGGAGTTGTGTATCGTGATCCCATATGGACTGAGGTAGTATGTGCTGTTGGGGACAGCCAGGCCTAACAGTGGAGAAGACCTGCCTTCCAGGCCCACACTGGACAGAGCATTTGACCTGCTGGGCCTGAGTTTCCCCATGTGTACTTTGGGGATAATGAGTCCTAGGCTGCGTCCCGCAGAACCTGTCTGGAGGATCACGTTGGACAGTGAATACATTTTTTTAAAACTCTGGAAGATACAGTGAAGCTGAGGTCTTACGGTTGTCCCATCACAGACTTGTGACATATATTTGTCTTCCTCATAATGAGATTGTCATGACACTCTGCCCATCCGTGACTGATCCCTGTTGATTCCCAGGGGAGCCCAGGAATTCCCTCTGGGAGGTTATGCTAGTTTGAATGGGGTCTCACCCATCCTGACTGTCAACTCGTGTGTGACAGACAATTCTTCAAAGTAAAACGATGGTGTCTAAGGTGACCGCCCTCAGCGCTGCAACCTCCTTCCCTGCCCTGGGCTCTCCAGAAAGCCAACTTGTCTTTGACTCTGCCCCTGTTCTCCTACCAAATGCCAGTTAAATAAGAGGAGTCCTGTGGGTCGCCCAAGGCTGCGGGCTGTGTCAACATCTGGTGGATGAGCTTCTGCTCACCACCTTCAGCTCAATGCCTGCTCCACACTGGGCACAGGGTGTTTTTCTCATGAAGTGTGCTAGACGTGAGCTGTGGGCCACCAGCAACCCTTCTGGTTTAAGGAGGAATTACCTCTGCAGAAGTTTAGCGTGACCCTCGAAGGGGAGAGTGTGGTGAGGTGGTATGGTTCAGAGGAACAAGTAACCCATTAAGCCAGCTTTGCCACTTATGAGCTGTGTGACATTGTGGGAGACCAGTAGCCTCTCTGAGCCTCAGTTTCCTCAGATTTGGAGTTTAAGAGCACAGCAGATATACTCACACATCACAGTGCTGCTACCGTGAGTAAATGAGAAACAGCCAGGGGAGGTACCTCATAGGGATGTCTGATTCACAGAAAGCTCATAAATGCAAGAAGTGTAGTTCTATTTATTCTCTGTTCTAATGGGTATAAACGTTTTATTATCTGACTTGAACATCATACCAACTCAAAGGCAGGTCTTACTAGCAATGACTGGGGCTCAGAGAGGTTTGGCGACTTCACGAAGGTCACACAGCTGGCAGGGGGAAAAGTCAGAACTTGGATCCAGGTCTTCAGACTCTCAGGTCTGGTGTCATCCTAGGGGGCTTGGCGATGGCCATATCTTTAATGTATTTGTGGAGAGCAAAAGGCTGTCAGTGAGTAAGCTTAAGAGAACAGGAGACTTGTGTGGGAAACAGTCGGTATCCATTGATTAGACTGAATCATGTAGAATTGCTAATTTCACCATTTTGAACTATCGAAATCACTATTTGGTATGACTCAACCTCATCCTTTAAGTACACATTCATGACAGTGAGTGGTTAGACAGTGATTCCTAGATTAGTTTGGGATGGGGCAGTGCCTTCCACAGGACAAGGCCATTCCTGGTAGAGACAGAGGGAGCAGGCTGTCCTTCAGCTAGGGGCCCAGGGGACTTCCTGGCTGCTGTGTCCTTTAGCAGGGCCTTGGAGGATGGAAGGACCCTCCTGGCCCTTACCACAGGGGCTATTCAGGAGCAGCCTCCTGCCGTGGCACTGGAGCTGCGGTGGCCCTCTGAAGACTGCAGGGACAGCAACAGGCACAAAGAAGTCAGGCTGCATGTGGCCCCAGTCGGGACTCAGGGGAGGAAAGGGAGGGGTTGCGGGGGTCAACGGGTGATGTGCTTCCTCTCCCATAGCTGAGGAGTCCTTGCAATGGCCTTCCTGAGCCATCAGCAGGCCTATGGCCATGTGACTAGGGAGGAGAAGGGATATAGGGTAATGGTCTTCTGGGGCCTGCTGGGCCTGGTCAAGTCTGAGGAGGAGATAGAGAAAACAAAGCAGAGACCCTCCTCTTCATCTGGGGAGAAGGGACCTGATTCTAAACGGAGATATGTGAGGCTTTCTGGGGCAGCGATGGAAGGACAAGGACAGAATAGGTGTCCTTGTTGCCCCATGGAGAATGGGCTTCAGGAAGAATCTGCCTCAGTCATTTTCCAGAAGTGCCTGAGAGGTGCAGGGCCCAAGTCTGGTTAGGTGACAGCGGGTCAAGAAGAGAACATTGTCCTCTCTCTTGTGTTGCTGCAGATGCCACAAAACTGGGCCACGGCACGATCAGGCAGTTCTGGGGCCCCCAGGAGGGCAGCCTTGGGGTGGGCACAGCCAGCCCTGGCAGGATGAGCAACTCTGGGTGGGGGGGAGTGGGGGATGAGCAGGGGGACATGAAGATGCTTGGTGGAGCCTGGGGTCATGGCTGGTATCTGGTTCCTCCCCTGTGATTCCTTCTTGGGGACTCCAAGACAGGACAAGGAAGACTGGAGCCCTCCAGAAACAGATGGGCCCAGGTCCGTAAGCTGAGGATTCAGTCCCCCCTGGATTCAAGCCCAGCATGTGCCTACCTAGCCAGATGCTCCATGAACACAGTTCAGGGGGCCCGAAGACAGCACTGTTACCTGGAGCCCACATACAGCCTCAGCAGGCAAAGGGAGACTCAGAGAGAACATGGGAGGGATTTATAGTCACATGCAGGCGGGGACCAGCTCAACCCTTCTTTAATGTCATCCAGGGAGGGGGCCAGGGATGGAGGGGAGGGGCTGAGGAATGAGAGGCAGTTATTTTTGGGTGGGATTCACCACTTTTCCCACGAAGAGGGGAGACTTGGTATTTTGTTCAATCATTAAGAAGACAAAGGGTTTGTTGAACTTGACCTCGGGGGGAATAGACATGGGTATGGCCTCTAAAAACATGGCCCCAGCAGCTTCAGTCCCTTTCTCGTCGATGGTCAGCACAGCCTTATGCACGGCCTGGAGGGGAGAGAAGCAGAGACATGTTGTAAGGCTGAGCCCAGGCCTCGAGCAAGGCTCACGTGGACACCTCCCAGGAAGCGCTCACTCCCCCTGGACGGCCCTGGCCCTGCACATCCTCTCCCTCCCTGTCACACAGGCCTTGCTCCTCCTTAAGGCTTTGGCTGACGGGGCTGGCTCCCCTCTGTCCATCTTCCTGACAAGCACCCCTCCCCCTGCTCAGGTGCACCCACAACTCAGAACAGGGAAGAGCATCGTCACTCCACGTCTGCCTCCAGGGCTCTCTCATTTCTAGTACACGGCTTGAAGCTCCTTGAGGACACGGACCCTGGCAGTGACCTTCACAGTGCCCAGACCCCAAGATAATGCAGCCATTCATGGAACTGCAGTTGTTCATTGGTCGCCTTTAGTTTTCCAAAATAAGTGTCATCTTTAGCTGAAATCATTCATTAATTCAGACACCAAATCTCACAGATGGAAGGAGTAAGAAAGTCCTTTGAAACAACTTAGCCCAAACCTTTCTGTGTCAATATGGATAAATCAAGGCCCAATGTCTAGAAGGTCCTGGGCAAAGTTGAAATTCAGGGTCAGTGACACAACCTCAAGGGAGGCCCCGAAAGTGCCAGCTGCACAGCAGTCCCCTGCCTGGCTTTGCTGTTTGACCACGTCCCGTGTCAGTGAATCACGGGCATCTTCAGGAGCTCAGCCTGGGTCTTCATTTGTTTCCCTCGGCCCCTTCCTCAGCCTCAGGACAGAGCTGCAGCCCCCACACATTCTTCCCTACAGATACCAGGGTGCAACAAGGTCGTCAGGGTGATCTCACCTTGGAGAGCTTCAGGGGTGCCTCCTCTGTGACCCCGGAGAGGTCAGCCCCATTGCTGAAGACCTTAGTGATGCCCAGTTGACCCAGGACGCTCTTCAGATCATAGGTTCCAGTAATGGACAGTTTGGGTAAATGTAAGCTGGCAGACCTGCCGTGCAGAAAAGAAATTCAAGGCATGGCACAGCATTCCTCTTGTTCTTCTGGGACCCACCACAGTGCAAGTGTTTTCTTTTCTGATTATTTCTGCCACTTACTCCTGTGTCCTCCACCCACACTAAGATGGGAACTCGGCTTTGGTTTGTTCTACTTTTAGCTCTTCTACATTGAGTCAAAGAATGTTAACATCGAATGAATCACGAAAGCTTGAAATGCCACCTCCTCTGATATTCTAGGTGTCCTGGAAGCCTGTCTCATCTTGCCCTGTAGTGTTGGGTCACCTGGCCCCCAGCCTGTAACATCCCCAGGGCCCTACACCCAGAGAAACACGGGGCTGGTGGCAGTGCCCAGTGACAACGGTTTAGTGGATAAGAGAAGAGTGACCACACCAGGCTGAGCGCTCCTCTCTGGTTTTCCATGGGGAGACAATGCCACCCTGAGCAGGGTCTGGTGTGAGCGGGCAGCTTGGCTCTGGGCTCTCTGATCCGTTGCCCTCTCAGCCTCTTTGTTCTTTCTCAACCCCTGGAGCAGAGACCTCAGGAGGTGCTGGCATGGAACAGAGAAATTCCAGCCTCGATTCCTATTATGAACCCGACACCTTTTGTATTTTCATCTTGGTTTTACAGTGTACAAAATGAACTAGATCAGCAGGGCATGGGCATAATCACGAATGCACACACATACACTAATGTGTGGCTCATGTTCAAGTATCATTTACTACAGGACACCCAATCTAACAGCACCGATAAAGTGACAGAGAAACGCAAGCCTTCTGCGAACATGCCCTGGCTGTTCCAATTCCGAACCTTGCTTTTCTGGGCCTTGCCACACAGGCTCTTCCCCCATACCCTCAGGGACATTCTACCCTTGAACTCCACACTCCACTGCTGCCTTTGCCAGGAAGCCCATCTGTTCCTTCTTGGTTCTGCCAGAACATGTGGTGGTGCTGCTGTCCCTGCCCTGGGCACTGGATATTGGGAAGGGACAGTGTCCACACTGGAGTGGGAAGTCCCCAGGGACGAGACCTTTACCTCCTCACCCCTGGGTACTGTCCTCCTCATGGAGCATGGATGGCGCTGCCTGAACTCAGTGGTGGCCTCATTCTGGAAGCCAAGTTTATACAGAGTAGCAGTGACCCAGGGATGTGGGGTTCACCCTCCTCAGCCCTCTGGCCAGTCCTGATGGGCCTCAGTCCCAACATGGCTAAGAGGTGTGGGCAGCTTCTTGGTCACCCTCAGGTTGGGGAATCACCTTCTGTCTTCATTTTCCAGGAACTTGGTGATGATATCGTGGGTGAGTTCATTTTCCAGGTGCTGTAGTTTCCCCTCGTCAGGCAGGAAGAAGATGGCGGTGGCATTGCCCAGGTATTTCATCAGCAGCACCCAGCTGGACAGCTTCTTACAGTGCTGGATGTTAAACATGCCTAAACGCTTCATCATAGGCACCTTCACGGTGGTCGCCTGGTCCACGTGGAAGTCCTCTTCCTCGGTGTCCTTGACTTCAAAGGGTCTCTCCCATTTGCCTGGAGAGAGGGGAAGGTGGGCATCACCAGGGGTGAGTGAAGGTTTGGAAGAGTGTAGCAGAATAAAGGAACCATGAGTCCCCTCCCTGAGAAGCCCTGAGCCCCCTTGACAACACACATCCCTCGAGGCTCAGCTTCATCATCTGTAAAAGGTGCTGAAACCGACCATCCAAGCTGCCGAAAAAGATTGTGTGGGGATAATTCAAAACTAGAGGAAGATGCAGAATTTCTACATCGTGGCGATGTCAGGCTAAGAGATGCCATCGTGGCTGTGCATTTTTATTGGAATCATATGTTTATTTGAGGGTGTCTTGGATATTACAAATAAAATGTTGGAGCATCAGGCATATTTGGTACCTTCTGTCTAAGGCTCCCTGCCCCTTGTTAATTGGCATCTCAGTTATTCATCCAGGGCAAACATTCTGCTTACTATTGCTGAGAGCTTTCCTCATCCTCTAGATTGGCAGGGGAAATGCAGATGCCTGAGCAGCCTCCCCTCTGCCATACCAACAGAGCTTCACCACTGAGGCATGCAGAGTGGACAGGGGCCTCAGGGACCCCTGATCCCAGCTTTCTCATTGGACAGAAGGAGGAGACTGGGGCTGGAGAGGGACCTGGGCCCGCCCTAAGGCCACAGCAGAGCCAGGACTTTAGCTGTGCTGACTGCAGCCTGGCTGCTCTCCACTGCCCTCCTTTGCCTCAAGAGCAAGGGAGCCTCAGAGTGGAGGAAGCAGCCCCTGGCCTTGCCTCCCACCTCCCCTCCCCTATGCTGTTTTCCTGGGACAGTGGGAGCTGGCTTAGAATGCCCTGGGGCCCCCAGGACCCTGGTATTTTAACCCCTCAGGGGCAGGAAGGCAGCCTGAGATACAGAAGAGTCCATCACCTGCTGTATGCCACACACCATCCCCACAGTCTTTGTCATTTGTTTAATCCTAAAAAAACCTGACAGCAAGGATGGTATTTTGTCCATGCTAAGATGGGAAATTAGCACCTCAAAGAGGTAGAATGCATTGTTTTTGTCAAAAGCTAATTGTGTTAGAGGCAGGATTTGAACCCAGGTCTTTCAGACTGCAAAACTGATACTGATTCCGGGACACTAGAGTCGTGTAAATTATGTTCCATGAAACTATCCCTTTATGCAGTGTATTACAATTTGTTCTATAGTTCTAAGCATTATATATTCTACATATACAGTATACACAAGGACATTAAAGGCTCTGAAAAGTTCTGCAGAGCTGTCAGTAGTTTTGACAGTTTAATCTATTATTTCCTCAAATTACTCAATGATGGAAAACATTTTAGTGTTTGTGTGTAGAAAACTGAAGAACCCACGCTGAAAAGCATTGCTATGGCCCATAATGCATTGCCAAGGAGAGTTCAAGAACTGATGGTTTGAGAATATTTTTGCTTGTTTCTATGGGAACAGCTCAGGCTGGTTGAGCAACCTTACCTTTAAAGAAGATGTAATTCACCAGAGCAAAAACTGTGTCTCTGTCAAGCTCCTTGACCAAATCCACAATTTTCCCTTGAGTTCCCTTCTCCACGTAATCGTTGATCTGTTTCTTGGCCTCTTCGGTGTCCCCGAAGTTGACAGTGAAGGCTTCTGAGTGGTACAACTTTTTAACATCCTCCAAAAACTTATCCACTAGCTTCAGGCCCTCGCTGAGGAACAGGCCATTGCCGGTGGTCAGCTGGAGCTGGCTGTCTGGCTGGTTGAGGGTACGGAGGAGTTCCTGGAAGCCTTCATGGATCTGAGCCTCCGGAATCTCCGTGAGATTGAAATTCAGGCCCTCTAGGATTTCATCGTGAGTGTCAGCCTTGGTCCCCAGGGAGAGCATTGCAAAGGCTGTAGCGATGCTCACTGGGGAGAAGAAGATATTGGTGCTGTTGGACTGGTGTGCCAGCTGGCGGTATAGGCTGAAGGCGAACTCAGCCAGGTTGGGGGTGATCTTGTTGAAGGTTGGGTGATCCTGATCATGGTGGGATGTATCTGTCTTCTGGGCAGCATCTCCCTGGGGATCCTCAGCCAGGGAGACAGGGACCAGGCAGCACAGGCCTGCCAGCAGGAGGATGCCCCATGAGACAGAAGACAGCATTGTCCTGCAAGACAGAGATGGGGGGGCCAGGCCCCGAGTCAAGGCACATGATGACTCCCAGTGATCAGGGATTGACACCACGTGGAAGTGCCTAGGGATTATTAAACCAGCCTGTGCCAAGTACTTGCCGACATCAGTAACACTGAAAGAATCAGAAGAATAGCAAAATGTACGTAGTGCTTACCATAGGCCAAGCACTGTTCTCCGTGCTCACATGTGTTAATTCATTGCTTTCTTGTAACAATCCCGTGAGGTGCTAATGCTAATATCCTTCTTTTACAGATGAAGAAACCAAAGCCAGAGAGATTAGGTCAGCTATTCAATGTCACTGAGGAAGTAGCAGAACCAGAATCCTACATCTAGGTCCTGCACCCAGGCTCTGGACAGCAACACTTACATCTTCAATGACCCTAAGATGCAAATGGTACAGCCATTGTTTTACAAAAGAAGAAAATGAGGCACAAGAAGAGGAATGGGCCTGCCCACGATTATCCAGGAATCGGGCCAGATCAGAATCAAGAATCATGTCAAGCTGGAAGCCCTTGGAGGGCTTCTATCTAATCCCACTATTTAGTGGCCAGGGAAACTGCTGCACAGAAGGGAAATGCATCTTGCACAATGGCAACAGCTAGAGCATGGAGGGGCTGTGATTAAACCTCCTGGGAGCTTTTCCCACCCAACACTCAGAAGGATCCTCAGCCCTTAGGGTTTTTTTCCCAATAGAGGGGGCTGTCCCCACAATGCTCTGTGGTCCCAGACACAAGAATAGGCTGATGCTCCTGCAGTCAGCTTACCTGCCATCTGGGTCACCAATGGTGTCCCAGTTCTGGGCTCTTGCTGTCAGGGGCTTTAGAGACGCTCATCTCTCCTTGAAAGCAGGGGTTTGTGCTGCTTTAAAGTAGATGGAGGAGGTGGGAAGTGAAAAGACACCTCTTTTAACTTCAGATAGACCTGGGATCTAATCTGACTCTGTCACTTTCCAGGTGTATGAGCCAGGACAAGTCATTCATCTCCCTGGTCCTCATTTTGCCTCATACATAAAGTGATGTTTATGTATGAGAATTTAGTGAAATAAGTCTCAACACCAAACCTTACATCAGAAGGATCTGAGAGGGCAACTCTTTTGAGGGAGGGGTTGGCAGGTGTTGCAAATTCAAAGCCTTCAGGTGATAGGCCAGTGAGGAATACATGTTTCATACCCGGGGCTGAGACAATAGGGAGTGGTGGGGCCTGTGGTTGAACGAGCGAGAGCAGGCTCTGCCGAGCAATGGTCAAAGTCAATGTCATCCACAGCAACACAGAACCTGCCCTGCCCCACAGTGCTCCTTCTACTCCAGATATGCCCAGGCTTCGGACCACCAGCCTGCAGCCCCCTAGGTAGAACCTGCCGTCTTCACAGATGGGAAAACTGAGGTCCTAGCTGAGGAGAATATGCCCGGCAGCCACATTGTTAACTACTAGTCACAAAACCAAAACCATCATCTTAACAAAATACAAAGAAAAAGGTGTCCTTGAATTTGGGAAATGAAAAACTGGAGAAAAAAACCTGGAAATAACAAACATTGAGATTCTTCAACCCCCTTGGACTTTTAAAAGTTTCTTTCCAATAAAGCAACAAATGAAGTGCAAAGCTGGTTTCTCTCCACCACCTTTCTCCTGGCCCTCGTGCCTCTAAGTAATCCAAATGGAACAGACCACACATTACATAATACATGTTTGTATTTTTCTTCAGCTAGCTAGTGTTAGAACTGAAGATGGTGCTAAAATTAGTGCTGTATATTTCCATCTCCCTTTAATTTCTCTTTCACTTCCCAACTGAACTTTGTGCAGTCCTTCATGGCTTATGGAAATTCCCCCATCATTACAGGGCTCAGTGGTCAGGAGGGAGTTGGGCCTCTGCAGGGTGGGGACACTAAATATGCTGAGTGGCCTCAGGGCCAGAGGTTGTGGCTTCTAGCCCTGGCAGGGCCATCACTATCCACTTGGCCTTTAGCAAGAATCCTCTGGTCCTGGGGCCTCACTCTCCCCAGTTGTGCAAAGTGGGGCTGGGAGAAGACTTCACTGGGGCCCTCTGTACGCTAACATAGGTTTTTGGTTTTTTTTTGAGACAGAGTCTCGCTTTATCCACCAGGGTGGAGTGCAGTGGCGTGATCTCGGCTCACTGAAACCTCCACCTCCCGGGTTCAAGAAATTCTTCTGTCTCAGCTTCCCAAATAGCTGGGATTACAGGCATGTGCCACCATGCCTGGCTAATTTTTGTATTTTTAGTAGAGCCGAGGTTTCACCATGTTGGCCAGGCAGGTCTTGAACTCCTGACCTCTTGATCCGCCTGCCTTGGCCTCCCAAAGTGCTGGGGTTACAGGCGAGAGCCCCTGCACCCAGCCAGGATTCTTGGTTAGAATGGCATCTGGGTTCAATGTAGCAAAACAGATGGAGAATTCCCATGGCTAGGCATGAGACAGGTGCCCTCCTAGATGGGGGAATTCTGGGCTCAAAGGAGGTGGCGAGGCTGGTGCAGGGAGGGTGGCGAGGGGGTGACAGCTGGGAGGAGCACATTCCCCCACACCCATCCATCTTTCCTGGTGTCACATCACCTACTCTGGTTTCCTCCTTTCACAGTGAAGAGTTTGAAGCCCAGAGAGGGTCAGGGCCTTGTTGAGGCTATACAGCAAGTCAGTGACAAAGCTGGAACAAGTCTTGGCTTTCCCAGCACTCAGATCATGAACTGAGACAGCTGTGTCCTCAGATCTCAGATGATGAATGTCAGAATTGGGCTGTGACATTGGTCTCAAGCATCATGTTGGGTTCATTATGCCTCCCAAGCTGTTCCTTATAACATCAGGACTCCAAAACCTGCTCTCTCCTGGCCCTTCTATCAGAGGCAGCACCCTGCACTCCTAAAAGCTAGTGCCTGGGAGGGCGACTGGAGAGGAGAAAGTAGATGGCCAAGTACCCCATGGTGTACGGACACTGAGGCCAAGCTTTAAACCAAAAGAATGAAGGCTTCATGGTGACATTTCTGGGATCGGGGCAGGTGGGAGCACTCTTTGCGGGGCCAGGGACAGGGAAGCGAGCCACTCCCTGCCTAATCTCACACCATTTCTACCCGGGAGCATAAAATAAGGGACCAAGAGCAACCCGGCAGGGTGCAGGGAAGAGAATCTCGCCTATGGTCAAACAACCTGTTGAACTGGGCAATAAATAAACCCAAGTGTGACCAGGCCCTGTCACTTACTGGCAGGGGGCCTGGGGTAAATGACTTCACTTCTTTGAGCACTAGCTTCATAGCTGTACAGTGGGGAAAAGAATCCTTTGGACAGGGATGAGGAATAACTGACGTAATGCATGAGTGGGCACCAGGTGAGGAAGCCCTCCCTGTACCTGCACACAGGTTGAGCTCCTGCCCGAGAGATGGTAGATTTCTTCCTGGACAGCTGCTGCACTCCCCAGGACCATTTCAGCAGGAAGGGGCTCCTGCTCAGCAGTGAACAGCATTTGAGTTTGGCAAATTTTCCATTAAATTATCCAACTGTTTACTGCCTGCCAGCTGCCTAACCCTATGCTAAGCAAACATCAGCCTCAGCGTCACCATCATTGCCACACTTACTAACACCTGGTGTTTTACAGGCACCGTATCATCTAATCTGTCCTCAAAGCTTACCCTATAAGGTGCAAATTATTAGCCCTATTTTATAGATAGAAAAATTGAGCCCCTAAGAGCATTAAATAACTCACTAAAAATCACAGAGCTACTTGCTTACAAAACTGAGATGTAATCCTAAATGTTTTGTCTGGGATTAAACAGATTTGACTCCAAAACCTGACATTGAATCATCTCTGTGTACAAAGCTGAAGCCAGAAGTCTTGAATCAGAAAACTTCAGAGGCAGCCTGGCTAAATGAAGAGGGGAGCATCGGTCTGTGGCTAAAATTAAAGGCTCTGAGGCCAGATTGCTCCACGTCAACTTGCTATTAGCTGTGTGACCTTGGACAAGTTACTTAACCTCTCTGAACCTCAGTTTCCTGGAGATGAGAAAGGTGGACTTTGTCATAGAGCTATTGTGAAATTAAATACACATAAAATGCCAAGAAGTGCCTGCTGCGCAGCAAGTTCTCGAGAATACCAGTTCTTGCTGCTATTGCTGCAGGTCTTTTAGAGGCGTTCTATAGGAAACTGGCCACCTTGACCTTGGTCATCTTCTTGACCTGTCTCCAAAACTCAGTGCAGGAAAAATTAAATCCTTCCAACACTCCAGAGATCAAGGTCGGGTGGGGTGAGGGGAGGGGACAGAAGTCAAAGGTTATCATGTTTTGCCCAAGAGAACAGAGAGGTTGAGCAACTGTCTGAAGTCACCGAGCATCAGAGAGGCCTCAAGTCCAGCCCAGGTTTCCTGTTCCCCATCCAGCGCCTGAGACCCAAGAGAAACAGTGACACTAGGGCCAGGTTCAAGAGTTCGGGGCCTGGAGCCAGGTGCCTGAGCCCGAATTATGGATGGCGTATGATTTAGGGCCAGTTATTCACCTCTCTGTCCCCATCTTCCTCATCTGTAAAATGGGAATCACACTAGTAACTGCCTTGGAGGGTTATGAGGCTTAATCACGCACTGAGCTTAGCCGTGGCCTGGTGCAGAGCGATTATTCAGGAATGCCAGCTTGAGCCCTGGGTGACAGTGCCCCTCACAGCTTCCTGTCCTCCACTGGGACAGGAGGGCCCAGAGGTCCACGGTGCATGGGGAGGCCCATTTTGATGTAAGGCTGAGGCCTGGCATGGGTCTGTTCCTGGTCATATCTGGAGGGGATGGAGAATGTGAGCCGGCGTTCCTCCCCACCCCTCTCTGGACCTTAACCTCCTCATCTATAGAAGGGGAGAAAGATGCATGCCCAAGCAGTAGGAGAGGTGGTGAGGCTTATAGAAGACAACAGACAGGAGCCCCCGACAGACAGAGGAGCTGTGCAAACAGAAAGAAATGGCTGCGCTTTGTTGCTGTTGCTGTATCTTGGCTGGTGTCCCCCCTCCTGGGGTGCCAGGACTGCAGACCTAGACACCCTTATCCACTTCTGCTTACAGGAACCAGTGTATCCACCAGGAGGTACCGAGGGGGGACCGGGCAGGACTGGGAAGCAGGACACAACCCTCATGGCTGCTGTTATTATGAAAATAGGAGCTCAGCTGCAGCCTCTCTATCTGCCCTGCACCTCAGCGGGCGGATACCCACTCCACAACCCCCCTCCTGCCCCAGACCTGCTGCCTGCCTGGGCCTTGGGGAGCTCAGAGGCCTCTCCAGAACCTCTCGCGGTGAAAGGCATACTTACGATTCACTGTCCCAGGTCAGTGGTGGTGTCTGAGGCTGAGGAGACAGAGCCCTGTCCTCGTCCGTATTTAAGCAGTGGATGCAGAGGGGCAACGGGGGAGGCTGCTGGTGAATATTAACCAAGGTCACCCCAGTTATCGGAGGAGCAAACAGGGGCTAAGTCCACTGGCTGGGCTCTGAGTCGCCCGCCTACGCTGCCCGGACGCTTTGCCTGGGCAGTGTACAGCTTCCACTGCACTTACCGAAAGGAGTCATTGTACCTGGCTCAGAAACCACAGCGTCCTGTGTCCAAGGTGGAGGGGGTGGCGTGAGTCAGACAGTCTCTGGGAGAGTACCACTTAGCTGGCCCTCTGCTCTCACTGCAGAATCCTTAGTGGCTGTTCCACTGGTAGCAAGATCTACCATTTACTGAGTCACCCCAAAATGCCTGATGCTGAAGACTTACTGCCGCCCTGGGAGATCAGAGTGGGTTAGAGCCCATTTGACAGATGAGGAAACTGAGGCTCAGAGCGGAGAGACCGCTCATCCAAAGTTACCCAGTCAGCCTTAGACACAAACATCCTCCTGATGGTCCCGATGGAAAAATGGAGCATGACTGAGGCAGACACAACCGTCAGGCTGGCATGGGGGGCCGTGAGACAGGGTAGAGGTGGGGAAGCACATCTGTAAAGAAGAGCTGTGCTGCCTCAGGCAGGCCGCTTCACCTCTCTGAACCAGGAATTGTTTCACCTGCATCCCAAAGAGTTGGAAGTTTCATTCCCAAGCATGCTTGTGAAGTGCCTCGGGTGAAGTGCCTGTCACACAGTAGGCTCTTTATGTGGGTCTGCACAGCCCTCTGCTTAGCCTGCCCCCCAGGCTGCTCAGAGCAGGAGGAGGTTCAATTTCGACCAGCCTCAGGCCTGTTTCTGTTTTTGCTCCTGGAAAACCAGTGTGATCCGTATACAGCTTGGAGTTTCTTTGGATACATGGCCCCCACTCTGGGGTTGTTGGAGGCCTTTGGAGACTGCTGGGGGTGGAGGGGAGGGGAGGTACAGGGTTGAGGCTAGAGGGGCCCCACTTGATTGCAATCCCTTTAAAAGCCTAAATCAGATTGCATCACCCGCTGTGCAACCCACAAACCTGCTTGGGAGCTGGCGTACGTGCCCTAGATACTTGCGGAGCGAATGGATGAGTGCATTTTTGCCCCTTCTGTCATTCACCAGTCCCATTTATGCCTCCACCTTGGGGCTCTACCAGGCGAGTGACCCACAGGATCCTCCAGCACACACATTCAGACCAGGGAACCCACTTACTGCCTGTGAGGCCTCAGGTGAGTTGTTTAACCGCTCTGAGCCTCAATTTCCCTATCTGTAAAATGGGGATGGTGACGGTATGTACCTTGTTGAGCTGCTGTGAGGATTAAAATGCGACAGTTCAAGGAAAGCTCAGAGCCGGGTACTGCGTGTGCCCAGAAAGCCCCTCCTGATGCTGCCCTCCCTCCCCCGTGTCAGGGGTCTCCCTGGTGTCACTGGGGTGGGGTGGGCCACACTTGAAGAGCTTTCCTCCAGGCAGTCTCTCATTCAGTTACCCTGTGAAGGGAGTAGGTACCACCTTCCTTTCAGGCAGCGGGAAACTGAGCTCAGACTCCCCTCCCCTTCTCTCTGAGCTCCCTTCCCTGCAGCTCCAGCCCCTGGCTTCAGGGCTCCTGTCCTTCCCCTGAGCTGGCTGAATGGATATTCCGCTGCTCTACATCCACTCAGCTCCAGCGCTGGGCTGTGGTTGAGGTCGCCTGCCCTCGGTAGCTCCTGGGCATTTCTTCCCCTCTCTGGGCCTTCGTTTTCCCATCTGCAGAATGACCCCCACTCTAAGCCCTGCTGTCCCTCCCACCTGTGGAACTGAGTGAGCAGCAGCAGCAATGTCCCACCTTTCCTGCTCTCCTCAAGCTCTCCTCAAGCTCTGTCTCTTCTGGCAGGCACAGGAGAGTGGCCTGAAGGCTGGCAGGAGGTTGCCGCCCCTCCTACCTGGAATTCCTGGCAGCAGCAGCGGCTAGGCCTTCCTCGGAGGCCCGACCCCCTCCTCCTTCTTGGTTCAGCTCAGGACTCTGAGGGTTGCTGCGTGGAGGCAGTGCATGCCCTGGGCACAGTGCCCAGTTCCTGCCCACCCAGGAAGTAGACTTCGGGTGGAGGCAGTAGGTTGGGGAGGGGCGGGGAGCTTGGACAGGAAGGAGCCTTGCTCATTGCCCGGCAGACACAAGACTGGGCCCTCATAAACTCAGACAGCCCGGCATGTCACCTGTTGTACCTGCCCTTTCAGCTCTGTGACCCGGGACAAGTCACCCTCTCCCTTTGAGTTGCCGCAAGAGGTACAGTCACACTGCCCAGAGGATTACTAGAAATGACAGGCCTCGCCCTCCTGGCACAGACCTGGCACCAATAACTGGCAGGTTTCTGGGGCCAGCTGCAGAGGGAAGAGGACTGAGCCACCTATGAAATGCCCAGTGGGCAGCCCCACAGTTGGGCAGGTCTGTGTGCACTGGGGAGGTGTGTGTCATAGGACCTGGCTGGGTGCAGAAGGGATTGCAGTGGGGAGCTGGGGCTTTTGGAGGAGGAATGAAGAAAGCATGGGTGGGAGCAGGTGAGGCAAGTAAGGGGCTCAGAATTTGGGGTCCTGCTCTTTTGGCAGGGCTCTAGGCTCAGCCCCTGCCCTGCTCTGGACATCCATCCTGGGAGGAAGGGCTAGGATAATCTGGAAAAACGCACCAGGACAAAATCCCGGGGGGTGTGGTGGGAGGGGCGGGAGTACTCAGTGGCCATTCACAAGGATACTGTGCCCCCAGGAACCCCAGGACATGAGGGGGAAAGTCTTGTCCACGTGGTTACTTCCACAATTGTCTATTGCAGCATCTGGGCTGATCCCCCCAGAGGAAATGCATCATGGGAAGATCCTGTGAGCTGGTCATGAATAAGGGGCATCTGGGGGAGGCCCTGCCCCACCACAGGTCCCTGCCTGGAGATGGGAGCCTTGTGGTATGGGCTGGATAGGGATGTGAGAGTCGAGATTTGGGGTCTGCAGCAAGGAATCGGGTAAGGGGGTGAGGTGTGCCAGTGGCCCTGGGCCAAGTAAATCAAGACTGAGTGGCTGGTCAGGAGAACAACAGTGGACTTCATGGGAGCTGAACTCATTGGCAAAGTGCCCCCGGAGAGTGCTGGCCACCCCACAAACACACACACCCCATGCACACCCTCACTATGCACCCTCCTTCCCAGGCACCAGCTTCCTTCTTTGAGAGGCAGTGCAGGTCACTGGTTAAGGCGTGGGTTCGGGATCTAACATCTGGGGCCAAGCCTTAGCTCCATCGCTCTTTTTGTGAGCTCTTAGACAAGCCACTTAACCTCTCTGTGCCTCGGTTTCCTCATCTGTGAGATAGGAAGACTCTAAGAAGAGTCACTTCCATCAGGACTGTGAAGATCGAATGAGATAATAACATTTAAGCACTTCGGGCAGCCTCTGGCATGTGATGGGCCCCAAGTCAATGCTAACCACCAAAGGCCATGACCTTTGGGGATGTGTCCTGGCTCTGAAAAACCTTATAGATGGGTCTCAGGGGTCTAAGTGGGGGAACAACTGCTGCGTTTGGCCCCAGACTTGGGGAGCAGCACCTGTTGTTGAGGGACACCTCCTCAGATTCAAACTTCCATTTTTTCCAGAAAAAGGCTGTCAATCCCCTCTTTAGGGGCCGTGCTCATTTTGGCTTTCCGAAGGTGAAGGGCCAGGTGCCTTTAGCATTTTTCTGAGCACCTGTGACATGCAGAGGATGTGGGGTGACCGCAGCTAGGCGGACTTGGATCCGGGGGAGGGCCTCAGTTCTCTGAGCCTTGGTTTCCTCATCTATAAAATAGGGATAAAAGTTTCTTTCCCACATAGCTCTTCTGAGGCTTAGATGAGGCGATGCTGGTGGGGTGTTTAACACAGAGCTCTGTTAGCATAATGGACACTTGTGTCTGTCTTCTTATAACTCATTTAATGAATGAATGAAGTTTGCACCATTTGTTCACCTCCTCCAGTCACCTTTCAAATTAGCCAACTTGCAAAACCCCAGCAGACACACTTTCCTTCTGTGTATAATCTCCTGAGCCGCTTCCTGTGTGTTGGGGAGGGGAGGGGGGATTTCTGCATTTTCTGGAACTATTTGGCCTACTCACAGCTTCTTTTTTTTTTTTTTTTTTTTTTTTTTGAGACAGAGTCTCACTCAGTCACCCAGGCTGGAGTACAGTGGCGCAATCTTGGCTTACTGCAAACTCCACCTCTCGAATTCCGGAATTACAAGCGATTCTCATGCCTCAGCCTCCAGAGTAGCTGGCATTACAGGCATGTGCTACCAATTCCAGTTAATTTTTGTATTTTTAGTAGTGACAGGGTTTCACCATGTTGGCCAGGCTGGTCTCAAACTCCTGGCCTCAAGTTATCTGCCCGCCTCGGCCTCCCAAAGTGCTGGAATTACAGGTGTGAGCCACTGTGCCTGGCCTTTACTCTTTATCCTTACTCAGACAGAGAAAAATAAGGCAAAGCTATACATTATAAGGGGCAACATAGTTAAAAGAAGGAATAAAAATGCATCTATAGCTTCATCCCCTTCTTGTTAAAATTACTAAAACTCATGTTTTATTGCAGCTAACCTTTTCTGAACTTTATTTTAACTTTACTCTTTTGAGGTTATGGGCCATGATGGTCATTACTGATTGGAAGCTTTTAAGAGACTCAATGTGTCCTATTGAACTATAATTATGATTTGATTTTAGATGGTCAACTTGTCGCGTTTTGGTCAATAGGAACCCTTTTAAGTTATCTCTTTATCCCTTTGACAATCTCTGCTGATGTTTCAGCAACACACACTTGCTTTCTGGCAAGGCCACCATGTTCATGTCCCAGGTCTGTCTTCATTTTCTCTTGCCCCAAGACATGGCACTGGGGTATCTTCCCTGGGAGAGGAAGCAAGCACGCAGTGACAGAGGCCTTCTGGGAACCACAGGCAGGGCTGAGCATGCAAGACTCACCCTTGCGTGGGGACTATGGGAGACCCAGCAGGACTTGAGGGCTTATTATTCAGAAATACATGCCCTGCGTGGGTGGCTTAGATAACAGAGAGCAATAGGGCTCTTAATTTGCCCAACTCCGACCTTGGCTTCAAATTGTTCGATTTACCCTGTTGACTCCTTCATGTTGATTTTGAGCATTTCTATTTGCTTGGTTTTAACAGGCCTCTTGCTTCCATTTTATAATATAAATCTCCAAATACTCCAGCGGTGGTGTGCCACCCCCTGAATCGTGGCTGAGACTCCTTGCACATGTGGCCTCTGCCAGGCCCTGTCTTAAACACTTCACATGCATCACCTCACTCTATCCTGTGCAGTGAGTACCACTGTTACCGCCTTAGAACAGATGAGGAAACTGAGGCAGAGTGTTACCCTGATGCTGAAACAGGTACCTCCCTCTCTCCCTTCCTCTCTTTCTCCCTGCTTGCTGCTTCCCCAACACTTCCTACACATCCCTTTGTAACATTAGCATAATAGGTAACAGTGAGCACGTGGCTCATGCCAGAGCCATTCCAAGCATTTGTTACAGATTAACTCCTCGTCCTCACATCAAGCCTATGAAGTCGATATTTCTGTTATCCCATTTTACAGATGAGGAAACTGAGGTTCATAGACGTCAAGCACCTAGCCCTGGGTCACAGAGCTGGCAAGTGGTGGAGGGCAGATTCTAACCAGGCTGTGAGGTGCATGACCCCAAAGCTCGGTGGCATCACCAGGCTGCAAGTAACCGGAGGGCAGGGACTGTGTTTTTTCCATCTCTGTGGCTTTGTACTGAGCACAAAATAGGTGATCAAAGGTTGCTTCATGAACTGAGTTAATCAAGGGTCATGGAAATGGAGCATTTCTTTAATCAGATGGCTGAGGTGTCTTGCCAGGGTGAAAGTGTGAAAACCTTGCATATGCTAAAAATTTGTGTGAGGCGTGCAACTTCTTAGGTAAACCAAAACAAAACAAACCCAGTTGCTTTATTATTCAAGCTGGAGTCTAACACTGAGGAGGGAGAGGTTAGCAGGCTGCCAAAGCCTCCCAGCCAGGACCTAGAACCCAGTGCCAAGCCTGGGCTTCCACCACCACCCAAGCTGCTTTTCCACCCGCCTCCTCTGTCTGCCCCATGAGAAAAGGGAAACAGTCCGTGGGAGGACAACAGAGCAAGGACTGAGCTGTCATGATGAAATCCACCGATGAGGAAGGAGGTTGCATCATGCCCCTGCCGTCCCTCTTTCCATTCTCCTTGTGGCCCCTCCTGAGCTCATCAGCAGAATCCCAGCCAAAGCAACCCATTTGCTGATTGGTTACCAGATGCCAAGGCCTCTGTCAGAAATTTGTGCTCACAAACGTTCATTTCCCCAGCAGCTCTGCAAGGAAGGTTTTATTATACCTACTTTGCACGTTAGGATTGAAGAGAATATATAAGATGACACTATAAAGCCTCTCTTGAATCCTCCAGCCTCTCCGCATCTCCCCTGTGCCACCATCCCTTCCCTGTCTTTATCGATTTACTTTTTATGGACGTGTTATTTGCATGTAGTAAAACTGTAACTCCTAAATACACAGCTCAATACATTTTTACATGTGTGTGCATCTGTATAACCACCATTCTGAGCAAGACAGAGCAAATTCTCCCATCCACAAAGTCCTCTTTCTATCAATGCCTCCCGAAGGTAACTTCTGTTCTGACTTCTGTCTCCATAGACTGGTTTTTCCCCTTCTAGAAGAGCATGTAAATGGGATAATACACTACCTATGTTTTTGTGTCTGTCTTCTTTAGTTCAACATCATGTTTCTGAGATTGATCTATGTTGTCACCAATATCAGCAGTGCGCTTATGCTTCTTGCTGAGTCCTATTCCATCATCATTGTGTGGGCGGACCACAATTAGCCCATTTATTGACGGATGTCTGGGTGGCTTCCACTTTGGTCTGTTATGGATGAAGCTTCTAAGAGCATTCATGTAGAAGTCTTTGTATTTTCATTTCTTTTGGGTGGAATGGCTATTTGTAGAGTATGATAAACTGTATTTAAAAAAAACCCTTTTCTCTCCACTCCTTGCTTTTTTTTTTTCTCTTCCCTCCTTCCCCTTTCCTTGCTGTCTTGGAAGGATTCCAGGAATTAAGTGGAAAAGAAGTTGGACATAGTTCAAATCCCAGATCTGCCATTAACCACCAAGAACCCAGAGCCAGCGACTTCATCTCTTTTATCTGTGGAATGGAGATGATAGTCCTGACATGGTGGGGCTGCAGTGAGGATTACAGAAAGTGCCTGGTTGAATAAATAGTATTTCCTTACTCTTTCACCCTTGGGACTGTGTGCCTGTTGTTCTGATGGCAGACAAATAGAAATTTAATTCAGTGAAATGACTGGGAACAAAAAACAAAGTTGTTTCAGGAATTTAGTGAAAAATCAATGATTTCCATTCTACTTAAACTGGTTCTCAGGGCCTGGTGTTTGGCTCTCCCCCTCAGAGAGCATTGGGCAAGAAGGGCAAACACAAGCTGGGTCAACATCAGCCCTCCTAGCAAACAATGAGGACATGTGTGTTCTGGACTTCTCTACCCTCTTCCCTCTACCTCTGTTCTCCAGCGGGGCTACGTGGGAAGCAGATAGGGAAGACTCTGTGAAGCTACTTAGGCTCAGGTACTGGAAGCTGTGTGGATGGGATTCAGGGAGCTGAGGACACACTTGGAGAAGTGCCCTGCTCTCTTGGGATGGAGCCCTCAGGTTTACCAGGGAGGGCAGGGCAAGGCACTTAGGGTACTGAAGACAAACAGTTTGCACACATGTGCATACACACACTAACATCCCCACATAAGACTTTTGGGGGTCTCCTTCCTTATTTTAAGGGCTCTGGAAAAAATGATGGCCCTGACACCACCTGAAATAGTGTAGACTATGGCAAGATTATGAGATTTGGGAGAGTTAGAGCTAGGCTCAGTTTACTGTGGACAAGTTACTTAACTCCTTATGGCTTTACTGTCCCTATGTGTAAGTGGAGTTTATAGTTCCGAGGTCTTAGAGTTGGTTGTTAAGATGAAATAAATGAGTACACAGAGAGGACCAGCATAGAGAAGACACTTCATAATGTCAAAGGTATCTGAATAAGAGTGACTCCATCTTGAATAGGGACTGGTTAGAATGAGGCTGAGACTTACTGGGATGCATTCCCAGATGGTTAAGGGATTCTAAGTCACAGGATGAGTTAGGAGGTCAGCACAAGGTCATAAAGAGCTTGCCAATAAAACAGGTTGAAGTAAAGAAGCTGGCCAAAACCTACCAAAATCAAGATGGCCACAAGAATGACCTCTGGTTGTCTTCACTGCCACACTTTCACCAGCACATAACAGTTGACAAATGCCATGGCAATGTCGGGAATTTACTGTATATGGTCTAAAAAGGGAAGGCATGAATAACCCACCCTTTGTTTAGCATATCAAGAAACACCATAAAAATGGGCAACCAGCAGCCCTCAGGGCTGCTCTGTCTATGGAGTAGCCATGCTTTTATTCCTCTACTTTCTTAATAAGCTTGCTTTCACTTTATTCTGTGACTTACCCTGAATTCTTTCTTGTGCAAGATCCAAGAACCCTCTCTTGGGGTCTGGATCAGAACCCCTTTCTGGTAACAATAATGTTGATTCCCTTTCTTTTCCTTTTTGGAAAAAAAAATTGGGCAGTCCCCAAACCAGAACAGGTTCAGAGAGACTCCTCCTCTTTCTATTTTCCTCTTCTCTTTTGGTCTTTTGTTTTGGTTGGAAGTAAGAGAACAAAGCCACATACAATACATTGTATAGGGTAAGAGTCTATGCATATACAGAGAAACTAAAGGAGATGCATGGAAGGCTCTGAGGCACAACCCAGTGACTCTCCTGGAATGCAGATTTGCCAGCTGGGACAATGACTTCTACTTTGTTCTTTATGTTTCTGTGTGTTTATATTTTCACAAGAATGGGTTGCCTTTAAAAGAAAGCATGTCTTTAATTCCTTTTAACTTAAACAAATGGAAAGACTCTATTCAAATACATGACAGTTTCTTTCAGGGTCTCTAAAAAGGTGACTTCCCCGGGGGTTCTCCTTAACCTTTTTGGCTTTCCTCCAAATGCCTTAACCCTCGGAAGGCGGTCTGATGGAGTGGAAAAGCTTCTGTGATGAAGTCGAACAACATGGGGCTCAAATCCTAATCTGTTGCTTATTAGCTGTGGGAATTTAGGAAGTTATTTAATCTCTCATTGAGCCCAGGAATAAAACTGGGAATGTACCTACTTTGGTGTGTTTTGGAGATGGCTGATGTAGTAACGATATACGGTCCAAGCATATAGAAGCTCCTTGAGGAGCAGCAGTTTTGTAACTGCCCAATGGGTTCACCTTGCCCTCTGCCTAGACAGAGCCGATTTATCAAGATGGGGCAATTGCAATGAAGAAAGAGTAATTCACACAGAGCCTGCTGTGCGGGAGACTGGAGTTTTATTGTTTCTCAAATCAGTCTCCCCAAGCATTCAGGGATTGGAGTTTTTAAAGATAATTTGGCAGGTAGGGGCTTGGGAAGTGGGGAGTGCTGATTGGTCAGGTTGGAAGTAGAATCATAGGGGGGTCGAAGTGAGTTTTTCTTGCTGTCTTCTGTTCCTGGGTGGTTTGGCAGAACTGGTTGAGCCAGATTACTGGTCTGGGTGGTGTCAGCTGATCCATCGAGTGTAGGGTCTGTAAAATATCTCAAGCACCGATCTTAGGTTTTACAATAAGTGATGTTATTCTCAGGAGCAATTTGGAGAGGTTCAGACTCTAGGAGCCAGAGGCTGCATGACCAGTGAACTGTAATATCTCATCTGTAGCTAATTTGTTAGTCCTGCAAAGACAAACTGGTTCCCAGGGAAGAAGGAGATCTTTTCGGGAAAGGGCTATTATCAATTTTGTTTCAGAGTCAAAACCATGAACTGAATTCCCTCCCAAAGTTAGTTCGGCCTATGCCCAGGAATGAACAAGGACAGCTTAAAAGTTAGAAGCAAGATGGAGTCGGTTAGGTCTGATTTCTTTCACTGACACAATTGCCTGAGTTATAATTTTGCAAAGGCAGTTTCAGTCTCCTTCCCTGTGTGTTAGTTCAGTCTCCAAGGATATGACCTCCAGCAATGCCGTGCCATAGTCACTGCATGCTGTCATCTCACTCTGCAGATGAGCAACTGAAACTCAGAGAATTTAAGTGACTTGTTGAGTTGTGCCCGGGAAAACCAGCATTCTTCCTTGTTCTCTGTGTTTACATTATTATAGGTATTCTCTATGCATTATGGCCATGCCATATTTTGGCTTTGACCCTGGTGCCTGAAGAGGTCATTAGATCTGTGTTTGTCCTTCACTTGTCCTTGCATTTTGCACCAGGCGTGTTTTCTCCAAGTGGAATCTGGAGGCTTCCCTGGGGATGGGATCCCATGACCTGGATTTCAAACCTTATGACATTAGCCTCATTAGCATGGAAAGACCCTGGGGAATACAGTATTTTTGTCCCTGAAGAACATCTTTCAGATGCAAAAGCAGCACTTCCAGCATCCCTGTGTGGATCCTTTGACTTAATAGTTCATCATGTTGGTCATTTGGTCACCTAAGGTAGAACTCTTCTGCAACTGGGACTTGTTTTCTACCAGAGAGTTTGGTGATCCTTGAGGATTTGCAATTCTCCTGAGCTCAGGGCAGTTCTGAAATAGGTCTCCAAGTACAGTTTTTTAAATCCTGATTCCACACTAAGTATGAAAACATGAATTAGTCAACAAAAATGATGTTGGTGTTTTCCCCCTGCATCTTCAAGCTCAGCATATTAAAACATCACATCAGGTGCACACCTGTAATCTCAGCTACGCAGGAGGCTGAGGCAGGAGAATTGCTTGAGCCCAGGAGGCGGGGGGGTGCAGTGAGCCAAGATTGTGCCACAGCACTCCAGCCTGGTGACAGAGCGAGACTCCGTCTCAAAAAAACCCAAAAAACCAAAAACCAAAAAAATCAAAACCCATCACATCAGGAAGGGACTACATGCCTGTGAGCCACTGGGATTCTTAGTCGGATGGATCTCTCAGAGCTCTGGGATTACAAAGCTTTAATCCGAGGAAGTTACTGAGTAAATATCTTCATTTCACAATTTATATTTTTTCATACTTTGTTTCAACTTCTTTCCTCTTTCACTTAAATTTGGCATTAGTAAGGACCCTAGCAGAAGGCCAGTTTGTAATTTTGATCACTTGTCTGCCACACTGTGCAGTAAGTCTAATTAGTAAATCTCTTGCATATCAATATTTCCTGATACATTTTCCCATGGAGGCTAGAGTACTACCTTTGATTTTATGATTTATGTCAGCCGTTCCCAATCTTTTTGGTACCAGGAATTGGTTTCAAAAAAGACAATTTCCACGGATGGAGGTTGGGATGATGGCTTTCGGATGAAACTGTTCCACCTCAGATCATCCTTAGATTCTCATAAGTGTGCAGCCTAGATCATTTGCATGTGCAGTTCACACTAGCGTTTGCACTCCTATGGGAATCTAATGCCACAGCTGATCTAACAGGAGGGCACTGATCTCACTCACTGCTCCCCTCCTGCTCTGCAGCCCGGTTCCTAACAGGCCAAGGACCGGTACTGGTCTGCAGCCTGGGGATTGAAGACCCCTGATTTATGTGAACCTTTGAAATCTCCATTTCCCCTTAGGTTCATGGATTAGTCTCATCCAAAAATGGTCTGTAAAACATTACAGCAAATTTCGTATGCTTAGCATGTGTGTGTGTACACATACACATGCAGGAGTTTAGCACTTCACATTTAAATGCCTTGGATATCACATCTATCCTGCCTTTGTAGCTAGGGAAAATGAGCCTGCTTCTCAGTAGGGGCTGTAGGGAACTGTGCAATGGAAGAAAAATAGCAGTGACATATTGTTCTTTCAAATTCCTTATGTCTGGTTTGAATGCCAATAAGCTTACCAAGTGACAACAGCCAACTCCAGAATTCCCCTGTTTCCTAGGCCCAGCCAACAGTTGACTTTGCACTTTCCTTGACTGCTAACAATTGGAGGAATGCAAATATCAAACATTTGCACTGAGCAGTGTCTGCAAGACTGGGCCATTTTAAGTGACAGTCTCCCTGACAGAGACTATAAACTGACCCTAAAGAAGAAATGACTGGTACCCACTATCAGAGCATGAGCATCTTTTTGGGAATGTTCCAGAAGCCATATACCAGGTCACAGATGGCTGCATAGAAACTTCCAGAAGGAAGGCTAAGTTGAGTGTGAGAGACATCACTAATGCTTGCCAATATCTGATTCTCTTTTTCCTCTGGGCATATAGAAGGCAACAATTTCCAGCCAAGTTGCAGGTGGATGGGTCTGTGTTCTGGCCAAAAATAATGCTAGAATAAATGCTACCTATCACATCTGGACTGAAGAAGGGAAAGGCCTCTGAGTGATTCTCCAGTCTGTCTTTGCTCACTGTGGTCAAGATGAGGGCTCATGCTGAGATGGGAAGCCATGAGAATGGACACCTTGATCACTGCATCCATTCAGACATGATGCCTTGAAAAACAGTTGGTCTGAGAGTTGTTGAAACCCATACCCAATCTGCATGAGAGAGAGATTTTATCCTGAAGCCACTAAGATTGTTGGAATTGTATGCTGCTGAAGCATAACCTAATCCTTCCTGACTAATACAATAAGATGTTTGTATTTTGCTGATGCCACCTCATGTTACAGCTTGCTCACAATCATAACCATAGAATTCCTGTTATAAAAAGTGTCTTTTCTAGCCTTGGCAACATAGCAAAACCCCATATCTACAAAAAATAAAAAAAATTAGATGGGCATGGTGGTGTGTGCACCTGTAACCTCAGCTACTTGGGAGGCTAAGGTGGGAGAATAGCTTGAGCCTGGGAGTCTGAGGTTGCAGTGAGCTGTGATTGCACCACTGCACTACAGCCTGAGCAACAGAATGAGCCCCTACATCAAAAAAAATCATTTTAGTTAAAATAATAAATCTCTTATTTGCCTTGAAGTGATTGAGGTTATTACTTTGGTTTTTAGCAAGCCAAAAATAGGAATAACGATTCCATGTGGTTGATATAAGATTAGATCCTATCTTAGTCCATTTATGGACGTAAGAATTCAAATTTTTCATTTTTAGATTAAACTTCTAAAATTATTGTAACCGCATATGAGATGGTTCTACTTTCCTGTGTACTGGCTTATTAAGTAATTTACTTTTAAAAAATCTCAGGCACATCATAGTTGAGATTAAGAGGACTCTGTGAAAGTCACATAGAATGTATTTTAACAATTCCCCAGGTGAGTCTGATTGCCGTGCATCTGGACCATAAACAAATGTTTGGAAACAAATAATCTAAGCAGTGTGAGTGGCTGGCTCAAATTTCTTTCTTTCTTTCTTTCTTTCTTTTTTTTTTTTTTAACAGAGTCTCTCTCTTTTGCCCCAGCTGGTGTGCAGTGGTGTAATCTCAGCTCACTCCAACCTCCACCTCCCAGGTTCAAGTAATTTTCCTGCCTCAGCCTCCTGAATAGTTGGGACTACAGGTGTATGCCACCATGCTCAGCTAACTTTTGTATTTTTAGTAGAGACGGGGTTTCACCATGTCGGCCAGGTTGGCCTTGAACTCCTGACCTCAAGTGATCCACCTGCCTTAGCCTCCCAAAGTGCTGGGATTACACGCTTGAGCCACCATACCTGGCCTTCAAATTTCAAATGAATAATTCCTGACGTATCCTCCAGTTCTGTTGATCTTATATCTCTGTTCTGTCAACTATTTCTTCCTTCTTTCTTATTTTCATGAACAATGTCACTGATATTTAACAGCTAACCCCTTATATACTTCCTATGTACATGTTGCATTATGCTAGTCACGGGCCCAAGTTGATTCTTAAATAACCCTGTTAGATAGGTAGTTTATAGTTCTTTATCAGTTTTCTCAATTGTTTTACAAGTACTGAGTAAGGGGCTGCAAACCAACATCCACAACTAGACATCTTCTTGTGAGCTGGCCTCATTTCAGTAGGGATAACCCTTGACTGAATCTGCCTGCAGGTTGCAGTCTGGGCTGAAGTGATCAAGCAACTCAGATGTGCACAGAAAACACAGCGTGGCTGGAACTGTGTTACACTGAGTGATAAATAACTAAAATGACTCAATGTCAATCAGCAAAATATATGTCTCAAACTCAAGTGAGGCTTGAAGAGTATTGCAATGTCTGGAATCCGTTGGCCAAGGATCCTAATCAAAGACTGGGTAGCAGTTGTGATGGAGGAAAAAGTAAACAGTGGTTGACTCCAATCCCTGCCCTGAGACTTGGCCGGAACTTCAAGGATCCCAACTCCTCATCTGACCTTCCTTCCTTTCTTTCCCCTGACAGTGTTCCAGTTGATGGGCACATTGTCCCCAGAAGTCATTAATCCCCTAGAACAGCATTTGTGCTTCTTTCCTCTGCTTCAGTCTGTAGCAACACCTCTTTGGCATCCTCTTCTGCTCAGATTCCATGCTAACTCCTCTATAACTCCTCATCTAGAACTAATCATGCTGGTTTCTGAAATCCCAGAGTAATTTCATTCTATGTTATTTTACATGTAAACTGAGTTCAGGGACAAGATGTGGTACCACTCCCCTGGCATATTACCAACTTTAGCCCCACCTCTTCCTGGTCACTATTACTTGAGTTTGCACTCAGGGATCACTGTGTGCCCACGCTCTGGATGCCCAGTGGTGAGACTGGTCCCCTAAATAGCTAAGCAGGCTCACTTTCCCTGTGGGGGAACTTCAGCTGAGCCATGTTGAAGACCTTGAGGAGGGAACAATGGTCAGGAGAGGTCAGAGATTGAATTGCTCAAGACTTTCCTGCTGTCTCTTCCTTGTTTCAACTTGTGACTGCACTGAGCTCCCAAACCCCACCTCCCATCATCCCATGAAGAGAACAGTGGGCTCAATTGTCTCATATCAGAAATTACATTATCAGTACATACGGGGAAAGGGTAAATTTTGGAACTTGTTTATCAACTTTTGTGCATCTTAGGGCACCTCCCACAGGGTCTGGCAGAAATAAACTGTGTTTGTTAGCAGAGGAAGATGATTAAGTAGAGGTGAAGTAATTGATGGTTCGAGAGTAGGAGGGATTGCTGCTAAGCCTTGTCTTAGGACTGGTGAAGGAGGTAGATCAAGTGCATAAGTGGATTGGCCTTGGCCGACTGCATAGACACTTCACCCAAATACAGAAGAGAAAGAAGAACATGAGAGCATATTTTCAGGAATGTAGAAGAATGTTGAGCTGGAAGCATGTTCTCTTTTGATTGCTTTAATTTTCTCAGTGCAGCAAGGATGTCATTGGCTTAGAATAAGAATGGAGAAGGAGGTTTTGGAAATCTGAGGAAAGAGAGGAAAGCATGAAATAGTCACCTAGGAGAATGGGAAAGAATGAATTAGAGAATTTATTAGAATGGATTATTGCAGAGAATGGATTCGAGAAATACAGTATGATTGCTAGGTAGCATTAGGAGTCCTTGGTGATTGTGGTGATTGTACAGTGATAGCGTGACCAGTCACAGTGGATGTGCTGCCCTCCCATGTCTTTCAGCTGTACAGAGCACACATGGAGTATACACACAGGAGGATTTAATCAGGCTTTGGTTTTGCTAGTATGATAAGGGAAAGAAGAGCATGGTAGTTGACTGATTATAATGCTGGGTCACACAGTATTGGCAATTACAAGATCAAGGCCGTGATCATGGGAGTGAGTGTCTTAGTTTGAGTGAAGGGAAACATTATGAGAGGACAGGGGGAGACACAGGAATGAGAAAGTCCTGTTTTTGTGAATATTGACATTGCCGAGAGTTAAGAAAGGAGAAAGGTTGGAGAGCATGACAATGAGCCAGTAGCAAAAAATCTTCAAGGAAGAGAAACCAATAAATAATATAAATGTTAAGTTGCATTATAGAGGAAATTAGTAAGAGGCAGAGATAGAAGATAAGGATGTATATGGGAGCCTGCTTTAGGTAGAGTGGTTAGGGAAATTATCTGTGAAGAGATGAACTAAAGTTGATACCTACAGAATGAAAACGGAGGATGTAAACATGCCAGGCAGAGGAAACAACTGCATATGCAAAGCCCCTGAGGCAAGAAGGAGCTTATTCCAGGACTTACAGAAAGATTCTTGTGGCTGGAACATAATGACATGTGGGAAAATAGTGGGAGATATTTGTTAGATAGAGGTGTCTGCCTAACTAAGAGACAGAGCAAGGCTCTCTAGAGGACAGTGGATTTATTCAGGAATGGGCCCTGCATTGGGAACAAGCAGGCTGCAGTAAACTATGTGCGTGTTCCAGGAGGTAAAGGAAGACAAAGGGGTTTGCAGGAAAAATGAAGAGAATTACATAACTGTTTTGACATAATTATCCTTGGTTACAAGGATCAGAAACAAGGGTGGTGCCACTCTGAGGGTGGATAGGCATTTGCTGGGTAGATGTCGCCACAAGAGTATCCTTTTGTGTAAGGTTGTGATGGCCTTTGTGCAAGGTTGTGGTTTTTGCCATCTTTTGTGATAGTCCTTGTTATCGGGCATATGTTTACAAGAACGCTTTCTTCATGGCCTTCTCTGGCTCCATTTGTCAGGGATTTAACACAAGTGACTCCATTTTGATTCTGACAACTTCTATACTTCCCCTTTTGTTCAAGATCTTTCTTCCAAAGCACTGCTGATCAGTCATTCTATAGTTAGGTTTTGGTTTTTTGCTTGTTTGTTTTTGAGACAGGGTCTCACTCTGTTGCCCAGGCTGGAGTGCAACATTGGCTCACTGCAACCTCCTCCTCCCAGGTTCAAGTGATTCTCCCACCTCAGCCTCCTGAGTAGCTGGGATTACAGGCACCCACCACCATGCCTGGCTAATTTTCATATTTTTAGTAGAGATGGGGTTTCACTACATTGGCCAGGCTGATCTTGAACTCCTGAGCTCAAGTGATCATCCTACTTTGGTCTCCCAAAGTGCTATGATTACAGGCATGAGCCACCGCGCCTGGCCAAAATGTACCATCTCAAGGAGAAAAAGAGGAAGAGCAGAAGGCCATAGTGCATGACCTGCAAATCACATGCAGCAAGCTCTAACAACAGTTGAACCTCTGGAATATGAATCTGAGAAGTTTCAACAGGAAAACTCTACCTTGCAAAATGAAATTACCAGTGTAGCTGAAGAAGATAGTATTTCTAACTTGAAACCAGGGAAATTAAATGAAGACTAAAACAGAAAAAGCTGCAATTTAGAAGCTGTCTGAAAATTTAAAGAAACAGGCTTCAGAAATAAAATTAAAAACTCTTGCAAGTTTTGTAAAGAGCAAATCAATACTTGAAGAAAACTGTTGTTCTACTATAGGGGAATCAAATTTTATTCAGCACATAGAAAATACTTTTCATGAATTCATTTTTCATAAACCTTTTACAACTTACTCAGACCTTTCATTATATACTTAGACCTTTGTTTCTTCCTTTCTTAAACAGTCATGTTACTTTAGGACAAAAATGTACTTTCCTTTTTATTATTATTTGAAAAATAATTTTTTAAAACTTCCTTACCAAAAATGCATATGTATGACTTATAACTTCCTTCACATCTTTCTTTCCTACTTACTGTTTTTTTCTATCTTGTCTTTCTTTTCCAAATTTATTTTTTTAAAAAACCTTAAATAGCCTCTGAACTTAGACACAATTATTCTTTTTCTCAATAAAGAGCTTATTTTAATGTCTTTCTTATATTTTCATCATAAATACATCTTTTAGTACACTCGTTATACAGAATTATATGTATTAATTAGAATCGTTAACTCTCAGTAGCCTAAATTTCCAGTGAAAATATGAGAAGCAAGAAATTTTTAACTGTGATGTATCAGTATTTTACAGATAAGAACCATTTTATAATTTTAGAAACATGTTTCCCCATAGCGTAATTTTTATGTGTACTAAAAGACCCAAATATATTTTAGTCTTTATATAAAATTTAAGAAGCCAAGAACAAACTTACATTGATGTTCACTAATTTATGTTTCAGTATTTTATTTTATTTGGAAATGACCTGAACATCTGATAAGTATCTATTGCTTAATTAAATATAATATAACTTCAAGATTTTAAATTACAGAAAAAGTTCATTTATAATCATTTATTCCATTTACATTCACTTTTTTCATTTATTTATTTATTTAACAATTATACCTAGATTACTTTTAAAAACTAAACTATTAGACAAAGTTAGTCAGCATTTCAAGTTATTTCCTTAATAATAATTTTTATAACTTGTGAATATCAGATATTCACCTACATAAGAACCCTAAATACTTGGGTATTTGCCAATAACTCAGAAGATACAGCTGTTTTTATTAAACAAACAATATTAAATTAGTCTACTTATCAAAGAGTTTCACAAAGATCATTTTGATTTTAGGCTGAGTTTATAGTTTTATGACTTTAAAGCATCTAGCAGAGACAAATATAATCTTGTCTGACCAGTAAACTCAGGCAACAAACTATGCTGAAAACTATGAATACATGTTTATTTTATCAACAAATTTAAACACAGCTTATTTATTAAATATTTACTTAAGTCACATGAACTGAAAGACATTTGAGTTAATTACCATATTTTAACAATTTATATAAGCACTCACTTATCTAAGCCAATATGCATAGAATTCCTTAAGGGATTTCAAGCTGACTATGCCAGATTCCTATATGTAGATACAACACACAACATAATACATGAATATACATGTAAAAACACTTAACCTCCCCCCGCACAAAGAGCTTGTAGCTTTCATTTTAGAATTTTAGTCATGAGACAGCAAAACTGATTGATACAAACTCATTGGTTTATGAAACACAGTTGGATCCAAATTATATTTCTGACAAAACGGGACCTGTTCACATGGCTGTTTGCCCAGATTGGTAATCTAATGAAGACATACCAAAATTGTGAATAAAGTCATTTGGTAAAAACAAATCTCTTTAACTCTTTTTTAAACAGTAGTTTTACATGAATTTAGGAGTTAAACTTAAATGTTTACATTTTAGCTATGGCTGCTGAATTGTGTAGAAAATCCCAAAATCTCCAAGTAACCTTGAATTTTAGTAACAAATTTATCTTTTATTTGTTGGCCTGGTTTGCTTGACTAGTCAATGTGGGAGGGGAAGCATTTCAGAAAAAGCTATTTGCAGGGTGTTTTTTTCCTGGCTTTTTCTGGTGCATGCATGGCAGACAAAGCAATTTTTGTGCCTTATATTATTGAGATACCTTATATTATTGCTCTGAGCTCAAGATCTTTACCAATTTGATTGGAGAGCTTGACATTTATAAATATTTATCTAGTTTTTTCCTTTGAGACTATCAGTCCCTCAATTAACTGTTCCATCACCCAAAGTGATTGTTAGCCAGGCAAATCTAAATTTACATTTCTAAAAGGGATGACTCAGGAGTCTAGGCTGTTGGTTACCATGGAACCACTGTAATTTGTAAAGTCATTAATTTAAAAGCCCTTTAAGAGTTTTTAGAAAATGTTGGCTGGGATGCCATAAGCAGTGAGTTTAGCACTAGCAAAAAAAAAGTCAGAAAATTAAAAATAGGCAGAAAAAAGAGATAGAGATAGACAACTTAGAAGACTCTAAATGTTAACTCTATAGTTGGCTGCTGTTTCTATTTAGTTTTAAGAAAAGCAGGCTTGGGGAGTTGAAATGATTCCCTTTAATGGCCATATACTATTTTTGGTGTAATTTTTCCAATAATTAAAAAATGTACATGAGAATGGACCATAAATTTTGAATATGTAGCCAGCTGGAGTCTCAGAAATTTTGGCATACTTTAGAATTTTGAGAATGCCATTTTATCTCTTATTCATCTCTTGAGAGCAAAGAAAATCATACAAATCCTATTAGGGAATGTCATGAATTTGAACCAGTGTTTTAAATGGTGGCAATTGCTCTAATGGCTTTTAATTAGCTATCCTGCTCACATCATTTAGAATGTTTATTGTTTTGCTCTCAGAAGGTCTTCAGAAATAAGAGGAGAAAAAGTAACAGAGCCAAATCATTTACAGATGTGTGTAACCAAAACAAAATGAAGCAAAAATAAGAGTGCCCACAAAAATTTTAAGCCAGGCATCCAGAACAAACAAAATATTAAATTAGGCTCATAGAAAAAAACCAAAAGTGAATTCACCAGAAAAAGATATGCCTCAGAGCTAGAATGCAGATTCTGTAGAAGCCAGAGTACTCTCCAAAAGGACACTTACGAGCAAGGGCTTGCCAAAACAGACTTGTATAGTCCCAAGACAAATGTGAGGTCCTTCATTTAAGGCAGACTTATAACCAGATCAGATTCTGCATAAAACAGAAAAGAACTCACCAAGAGGAGGGAGTCTGAGAATCCAAGATGAGATTCACTGGGCCGAAAAATGTGACTTATGGAAGAAGAGAGAGCAAGGGTCTCAGTCAGTATCACAGCTGGGCTGCTGATCTGCCCAAGATGAGCTGACTTTGATCATGTTTCTGAAACCATTTTGATAACCTCGATAACAGACAGAGAGAGGCTGTTTAAAAGAAAATGGTATTTATTTAAAAACAGGCACCAAGATGGGAATATGCATGCCACAGTAAGCTTTGTGTATATTCTGGAAAGTAAAGGAAGACAGAGGGTTTTTTTTTTTTTTCTATACGGAGTCTCACTGTGTAGCCAAGCTGGAGTGCAGTGGTGTGAGCCAGGCTCCCTGCAACCTCCGCCTCCCAGGTTCAAGTGATTCTCCCACCTCAGCCTCCCAAGTAGATGGGACTACAGGCGTGTTCCACCATGCCCGGCTAATCTTTGTATTTTTAGTAGAGAGGGAGTTTCACCATGTTGGTCAGGCTGGTCTTGAACTGCTGACTTTGTGATCCGCCCACCACGGCCTCCCAAAGTGCTGGGATTACAGGTGTGAGCCACTGCACCTGGCCAACAGAGGCTTTTAAAGGAAAAATGAGGAGGATTACACAACAGTTTTGAGATAATTATCCTTGGCTACAAAGATCAATAGCAAGGGTGGCACCAGTCTGAGGTTGGACAGGCAGGCAGATGACCTTGCAGAAGTATCTTTTTGTGGCAAGTTATGGTGGCTCAAATCTGTAATCCCAGCACTTTGGAAGGCTGAGGTGGGTGGATCACCTGAGATCAGGAGTTTGAGACCAGCCTGGCCAACATGGTGAAGCCCTGTCTGTACTAAAAATATGAAAATTAGCTGGGCATGGTGGTGCATGCCTGTAACCCCAGCTATTCAGGAGGCTGAAGCAGGAGAATCGCTGGAACCTGGGAGGCAGAGGTTGCAGTAAGCTGAGATCATGCCACTGCACTCCAGCTTGGGCGACCGAGTGAGTGACTATGTCTCAAAGAATTAAAAAAAAAAGTACGTATCTTTTTGTGTAAGGTTGTGATGGCCTCTGTGCGAAGTTGCAGTTTTTGCAGAGTCTTCTGTAATAGCTCTTGTTATCAGGTATTCATTGCATGAGAACCTTCCTTTTATTGTCTTCCCTGGCTCAACTGTCAGAATTTTTAACACAAGTGACTTCATTTTAATTCTGTGAGCCACAAATACAAATATGGATTTCTTAAACTTGCCAAAAAAGTCTAGCAAGCATTGGGCCTGCAGAATGCAGAAAATTCACCTTGGAGGTGATAACTTGACGTGGCTCGGACCATTAAGTCTCCAGAAACCTCCTTAGTGAAGTGGCGGGGCCCCTGATATGCCAAGTATGACCACCACTGATGCTTCTTCTCCCTCTCCTCCTCCTCCTTCTTCTCTTATTATCATACTCAAAAATTATTATGGAAAAATGTCAAATAGTTTCATTTTGTCAACTAGATGACCCTGTTCTAAGTTTAAGAATTCCATTTTTTAAACCAATTAATGTCCTAACTTTCACATGGAAAACTTGTGGAGACTCTGAATTCAATTTTCATTGCTGTGCAGCAACCCAATAAATTAAATTTTGTGTTTGATTTTCAGCAATATCAGTCCTGCAACTATTGATATGGTAAATTGGAGTTTTTTCTAGGGCTGTTACAGAAATGCTCTATTTCTCGGATTGGGACTTGAACTGAGAGCTAGTGGATCTCAGCTTGTCATTCTCATTTTGTAAGAGCTCAAGTGCATTCCAAAGAATTCATTCATATCAGGGCTTTTGCACTTGCTTATAGTCCTTACGGCCATAGTGGTTGAGTGAAGCAGAGGCATCACTGTAATTCACCACAGGTGAAACTTTGATTAACTATGATGTCACTGTGCACCACAGTACTAACATCCCATTTCTCACCGTCAAGGAGCTCAGCACTCTCTCAAGCCCAAGGGCACAAACAAGTCAATCCTAAAGTCCCAGATCTGTCTTCTGGGTCCACTGACCCAGACTGATACCAATTTGTATTAGTCTGGGTCCAATCAGGAGAAAAAACATACACAGTAATTTTAACAGGGAATAGCTAACATAAAAAAATCACTAACTAAAACAGACAATTGGAGTAATGAGACACTGGCTTCTAAAAAGTAAAGGGAATCCTAAAGAATAAAGGGAGATCGAGACCATCCTGGCTAACATGGTGAAACCCTGTCTCTACTAAAAAATACAAAAAATTAGCCAGGCATGGTGGCAGGCACCTGTAGTCCCAACTACTCGGGAGGCTGAGGCAGGACAATGGTGTGAACTTGGGAGGCGGAGCTCGCAGTGAGCGGAGATCGCGCCACTGCACTCCAGCCTGGGTGACAGAGCCAGATTCCATCTCAAAAAAAAAAAAAAAAAAAAGAATAAAGGGAGAGCAGATTTAAGGAATAGCCAATACCCCAGGACTGAGTCAGAGCACCCAGGGAAGAGCCTCAAAACCCCACTACCTCAGAGAGTGCAGAGAGTGCAGTAATGACTCTCTGAATGACAGAGAAGTCAGTGTGCTGCTGTGTTGGTAGAAATTTCTGAAAATTTACTCTCCAGAATTTGCCAACAAAGGTTACTGGGGAAAGCCTTGATGGGGAGGTATCTCACTGGAGGTGGTCTGTTATGAAACCATGCAAGGTGGGTGCCAGAGGAAACAGTGGCCCCTGTGCACTGCAGGATGGGGATATCAGGAAACAACCTGGACTTCTGGAGCTGGGGCTGAGCAAGCTGCTGGAGTCTGCCTGGGAGCACACTGGAATGAGGAAGCAAAATCCTTTTCTCCTGCAATGTCTCTCTGGTTCGTTTACTTGTAAAGCTGTATGTTCTGCCAGCTGGCAAAGGAAAAGCTTTTTAAAGGACACAGATCTGTTTTCTCAGAGCAAGCAATGAAGGGTAATTTGGAGCTGAGAGACAATAAATTGATAGCCTGCATAAATGGCAACTCCATTCTTCTAGTGGCTCATGATGAAAATCCTGGGTCATCCTTTATTTCTCTCTTTCTTTTTCATCCCACACCTGATTGGTCAAAGTCCTATAGACTCTACCTTCAAAATATACCCAGAACCGGCCCCCTTTTCAACATCACCAACAGTACCACCCGGGTCCCAGTCACCTTCATTCTTTGCTTGGACTATGACAACAGTGGCTTACTTGTTCATCTTCTTACTTCTGTTTGTGACTCCCTGAAGTCTGTAATCAACACAGTAGTCAGATCATGTCACTGTCTACTCAAAAATCCTTTAGTAACCTAGAGTAAAGCCAAAATCTTTACAAAGCCTACCTCATTGTTGTAGGTTGCTGTTGAGTTCATGTTTCAGTCAACCAAACAAATAAGCTGAGAGATCCACATCCAGCTCCTCCCATGCTCCCTGTACCCCATTCTTCTTTGTCCTCATCTCCTTGTATGCCCCCTGCAACCCATCCCATTCCACTCCAGCTATACTGGCTCCCATGGTATTCCTGAAAGAAGCCTCAGGGACTTTGCTTCTTGCTTTCTCTGCTTAGAGGGTTATTCCCCTACATATGCATTTGACTGAATTCCTCATTTTCTTCAGAACTTCCCAAAAGTCTTCTCAATGGGACCTTCCCTGGCCGTCGCTCTTGAAATGTAATTTCCGACCCATGATATTCCATAGCCCCCTTCCCTGCTGTATTTTTCTCTCCTTAGTACACACCCCATCTAACCTGCTATGGATCTTACTTCCCAAGCACTCTTGAATGCCTGTGTCCTCAACTAAGCTCCATTAGGGCAGGCTTGAGCATGTCTCGTCTACCTTTGGCACATAAGATCCCTCAGAAAGTGCCTTTTCAGTGAGTGAGAGAATGTACAAATGAATATGATCATGAGGAGGCTTGACGATGCCTACATGCAAGAATGTAACGTGGAAACATTCTTCAAGAGGTTTTACAAGTGAAAAAGGTACACGGCCTGGAGTCAGGAAACCAGTGTCTCAGTTCAGTGTCACCATTAGTTCCCTGGGTCACTTTCAGCAGGACATATTCTACCTACAGGGCCCCAGGTTAGAATTGGATCCCTCTGCAGTGGCTACCTCCAACTTTGCCTACATGAAAGAGCGTCACCTGCTGGGGTGATAAGGGAGGCAGAAAGTAAAATATTGTAGGAACCGGGCTGGCCAAGGACCAAGGTATCTGGATTTCAGTAAGAAAAAGGGAACGCTTGGAAGATGCCATGCACCCACCCCAGTCACCTTTTTCTGCATTCTCTTCTTCACTGGGAAAGAGAATTCCCTCTTCCATTCCTATCCCTTTGCTGTGACCCACACACCTGAAGACCATGGGATTCTCTGCCCTCTCACATCATAAGGTCTGTTCTCTGGACAGGATCTGACCACATGACACACAGTAAAAGGGGCTGCTAAGCCGAAGACTCCTCCCCTGTCCTGCTTCCCTGGTGGTGGAATGTCAGGCATTAGTGATAAGTCGGAAGGTTTCAGCAGTAGCTTTTACCCCACATTTTCTTAACTCTCATAAAAAAGTGCGAGTGGTAATTTTACACTCATTCCTCTTAACCATTCATATGTGTGTTGGGGAGGTGGTCAAAGACCCCTAAGAAAAATTCAGTGAACAATATAGTTCCTCTGCCCAAAGAAAGATGTGTGTGCAAGTGTGCATGAGTGATCCAGATGACAGCTGGTGTTGGGAGCTGGGAACAGTCATCAAAATGAAGGTCGTAATTTTGTAAGGTGAGCACATGCCCTCCAAGTAAAAGCAGCTTTATGCTCGTGTAGTCCTCCGGGTTCTTGATTTTTCCTACTTCTCTCCTTTTAATTAATTTTACTTTTAAGAATTTTTTTAAATCCATGTTTTCTAGTTGTTATCAGTAGCTTGGTTGATTCACACAAATAAGCTGGCCATTGGCTAGAAACAGTTTTTTGTTTTATTAGGTTCCTTTTCATGAGTGAAAGCCTGTGTTTCCCCTTGGTTGTCAGCTATGGGAAGGCAGTAGCCTTATTCTTATATTTCTCACTACCATCAATGCATCTAGCAAGGGGCCCTTATACTAAAGCTCCCTTTGGGGGTCCTACCTCATAAATGTGTGTGTGCATATTGCTCCCTTCAGTTATTTAAATAATTTTTTATTTTTGAATAATTTCAGACTTGTGGAAAAGTTACAAAGATGGGGTACAGGCCCCCCAAAATCTGGCCACAAACTGGCCCCAACACTGGCCATAAATAAAATCTCTGCAGCACTGTGACATGTTCATGATGGCCATAACGCCCACACTGGAAGGTTGTGGGTTTACCGGAATGAGGGCAAGGAACATCTGGCCCACCCAGGGCGGAAAGCCACTTTAAGGCATTCTTAAACCACAAACAATAGCATGAGCGATCTGTGCCTTAAGGACATGTTCCTGCTGCAGTTAACTAGCCCAACCCATCCCTTTATTTCGGCCCATCCCTTCATTTCCCATAAGGGATACTTTTAGTTAATCTAATATCTATAGAAACAATGCTAATAACTGGCTTGCTGTTAATAAATACATGGGTAAATCTCTGTTCGAGGCTCTCAGCTCTGAAGGCTGTGAGACCCCTGATTTCCCACTTCACACCTCTATATTTCTGTGTGTGTGTCTTGAATTCCTCTAGCACCACTGGGTTAGGGTCTCCCCTACTGAGCTGGTCTCAGCACAGGTTAAAAAAAATTAGTTGCCAATATCTAAAAATCAAGAGACTTTTCAGTTTTGCCTAGAAAATTAGAAGATCTGGCATTGTTAGTAGATTTCTACCTGGTGACAACTGGCTGAGGCCAAGTAAAAAAATAATAATAGCTATGAATATGCTGAACATTTACTCAGCACTTACCATGTGCAAAACACTATTCCAAGTGATTTGCATGTATTAGCACATTTCGTCCTCATTACAGGTCTTTAGGTGATTGCTAGTATCATCCCTATTCTACAGAAGAGGAAACTGAGGCACTGAGCCATTAGGTAGCATGTCCAGGGCCACCCAGCTAGGATGTGGATAAGAAGGGGCATTCTGTGGCTTCCAATTGCCACAGGGTACTGCCTCCTGAGCCCTTTCAGATTGTCATCCTCCATCTGACTGCTAGTCATTGACCTTTCTCTCTTGGTCTCTGTTGACATTTATTCCAAAACCTCTGCTTTTTGACAATTGTCACAGGAAGCCCCTCCCAGTTTACACACAATTTATAAAGCACACTCACATTAATGACTTCATCCGATCCCCAGCAGCCAGGCTATTTTATCCCCAAAGGGTCACTCTCATGGCTGGAATGCTAAAGGGTGGAGATATTAAAATATTTGCTGCTACAATTTGTGGGGTGTCTCAGACATCATACTTCTTTCACGTAGAAGTTTGAGGCTTCTGTCATCTCCCTACTGCAGATGCCCAAGGCACTCCTGGCACGCTGCCTTGAGCACCCCTACAAGAGGAAGGCTGGGCCTGCAGCATTGCCTTCAGCTCCAAAGGACCTCCATTCTGCACAAAATAACCCCAGATTACTGGATAGAGATGAGTCTGACACCTGGCTTCTCTATGGTTTGAACCACACAGATTTCCTGGGTGATGCTAAAACCGGCCCAAGTCCCATTATTGAACTTCGTCCCCCTCTTCTGCATGCTGGACATAACTTCATACCTGCTGTGCTCAGTACTGGGCCAGGAAAAAAAGAAAATGTTCAAAAGGATCTATTTGTATTCTTATCAATCTACCCTCAGGCTGGGTGCAATGCAGAGGAAAGATGTAGATCAGAGAGCAAAGAAGGCACTTAGGGTTGAATTTAAATTGGGTCATGTACTCTATATGAATGACAGGGTTTCTACTCTTTCTGTGTCCTCTTATTATAAAGAGGATGATGAATTGACTATTTCTGGTACTGTTTATGCCTAGTTTCCCTGTGAAGCAGCTAGAAGTGGTAAGTAAATAACCTAGTTTTCCCAGCAAGGACATTGAAGTCCTCTCTGTATGGCAACTCAGTCAGTGGTTTGGGCAAAATGGAAGCTTGGTATTGAGATGGCCAGACACATCCTCCAGGTGCAGCTGATTGCTTTGCTCTGTGTCTTTGAGGCCCACTTTTAATCTTCCTTATAGCAGCTCTGTAGGATTAGGAGCTCTTCTTTGTGTAGACACCTAGATGATCTGTTCTGCCTATTCCATTAAGAATGTGCTTGCTTACATGTTATCTTCCTATCTAAATTGTATGAAAGAACAGGTATTAGAATTGAGAGTAGAAGATTGAAAGGTTCTGGAGAAAAGAATAGAAACCATACCAAGAAGAGGGAGGGATGTGCAGGACGACCAGCCACACATAATTACTGGATGTGAAGGGAGCCCAAGAATGTGTTGCAAGGCAATGTGTCAGCCACGGTCCGGAGTAGAAGCTCAACAGTGTAGACTCAGCCCTTTGTCACATGGAAGATGGCATCACTGGATGGCCCCAATGGCTTGTGAGGGAGAGAGCGAAGAAAACTACAAATAATGAGGATAACCATGAGCAAAGCCATTGTAAAAGAAAAAGGACCCATGTATCATGAGAAAGGTGGAGAGAAGAAGAGGATAGTGTTTCTCGTTGTCTATAAGCCAGTCATCTCCACCATGTTGCTAAGCTTGCCTCTGGTGATAACTTCCCTAGGGTAGCAAAGGTTCCCAGGTTTTATGTTCAGCCAACGTGATAACTACTACACTATGGAAACCTATGATTCCCAGGTTTTAAAGAAATACTTAAGAGGTCTGGCCAGGTGCAGAGGTTCACGCCTGTAATCCCAGCACTTTGGAAAGCCAAGGCAGGTGGATTACCTGAGGTCAGGAGTTCGAGACCAGCCTGGCCAACATGGTGAAACCTTGTCTCTACTAAAAATACAAAAATATTAGCTGGGCACAATGGCAGGTGCCTCTAATCCCAGCTACTCAGGAGGCTGAGGCAGGACAATCACTTGAACCCAAGAGGTGGAGGTTGCAGTGAGCTGAGATCGTGCCATTGCACTCCAGCCTGGGCAACAAGAGCAAAACTCAGTCTCAAGAAAAAAAAAAAAGTCTTTAGTCTCTCACTGGGAATGTGATGTGGGATGGCCAGAAATCATGCCCACCAACCTGGTCAGAGTTGGCACCTATAACTTAATGCCTTGTGGTGGTGAGGTTTTTGGCAAGAGGGCATCAATGAGGGTGCACCAAGTATTCACAACACAGGGATGCTGCAGATCGTTCTAGTTCTTTCTTTCTTTTTTTTTTTTTTTGAGATGGAGTCTTTCTCTGTTGCCCAGGCTGGAGTGCAGTGGCATGATCTTGGCTCACTGCAAGCTCCACCTCCCAGGTTCATGCCATTCTCCTGCCTCAGCCTCCCGAGTAGCTGGGACTATAGGTGCCTGCCACCATGCCCGGCTAATTTTTTGTATTTTTAGTAGAGACAGGGTTTCACCATGTTAGCCAGGACGGTCTCAATCTCCTGACCTCGTGATCCACCTGCCTTGGCCTCCCAAAGTGCTAGGATTACAAGCATGAGCCACCACACCTGGCCAAAATTGTTCTAGTTCTAACCAAGAGAAACAGCATCGAACAATAGAGGGTTAAGCATGGACCCTGGGCCAAACTCAGGACTGTAAGGGAAATTCTTTCTTTCATGTCTGCTTGGCTAGACATTGCTCAGAGCTACTGGGGTCAGCTTTGTCATCAAATTTCCCCAAACTTCAGAGGAGAATTATATATTTCTCTGGGGTCCAGAGGAGGGTGAGGCTCCAGAGCATGGGTTCCTTTGAAAATCTGGCCCATTTTGCCTTTTGCTCCATAATAAATCAGTGTTTGTTTGACATGAAAAAAAAATGTTTTAAATTAGTTACTATTGAATAACTAAAGCACTCATTATCTCAAAGTTGGTTTATGATATGTTTTGGCTGTGTCCCCACCCAAGTCTCACTTTGACTTATAATAATCCCCATGTGTCAAGGGCTGGGCCAGGTGGAGATAATTGAATCATGGTGGTGGTTTCCCCCATACTGTTCTCATTATAGTGAATAAATCTCACAAGATCTGATGGTTTTATAAATGGGAATTCCCCTGCACAAGCTCTCTTGCCTGCTGCCATGTAAGATGTGACTTTGCTCCTCATTCACCTTCCACCATGATTGTGAGGCCTCCCCAGCCATGTGAAACTGTGATTCAATTAAACTGCTTTCCTTTATAAATACCCAGCCTCAGGTATGCCTTTATTAGCAGCGTGAGAACAGACTAATATAGTAAACTGGTACCTGTAGAGATACCCAAAAATGTGGAAGCAACTTTGGAATGGGGTAACAGGTAGAGGTTGGAACAGTTTGGAGGACTCAGAAGAAGACAGGAAAGTGTGGGAAATTTTTGAACTTCCTAGGGACTTGTTGAATGCTTTTGACCAAAATGCTGATAGTGATATGGACAATAAAGTCCAGGCTGAGGTACTCTCAGATGGAAATGAGAAACCTGTTGGAACCAGAATGAAGGTGACTCTTACTATGTTTTAGCAAGGAGACCGGGGCATTTTGCCCCTGAGCTAGAGATCTTTGGAACTTTGAACTTCAGATAATTTAGGGTATCTGATGGAAGAAATTTCTAAGCAGCAAGGCACTGAAGATGTCATTTGAGTGCTGTTAAAAGCATTCAGTTTTATGTATTCACAAAAATATGGTTTGGAATTGGAACTTACATTTAAAGGGGAAGCAGAGCATGAAAGTTTGGAAAATTTGCAGCCTGACAATATGATAGAAAAGAAAAACCCATGTTCTGAGGAGAAATTCAAACCAGCTGCAGAAATTTGAATAAGTAACGAGGAGCCAAATGTCAATCACCAAGACAATGGAGAAAATGTCTTCAGGGCATGTCAGAGGTTTTCATAGCAGTCCCTCCCATCACAAGCCTGGAGGCCTAGAAGGAAAAAATGGTTTTGGGGGCTGGACCCAGAGCCTCGCTGCTTTGTGCAGGCTCAGGACTTGGTGCTTTGCATCCCAACTGTGGCCAAAAAGGGCCAACATACAGCTCAGGCCATTGCTTCAGAGGGTGCAAACCCCAAGTCTTGGTGATTTACACATGGTGTTGGGCCCGCAGGTGCACAGAAGTCAAGCATTGAGGTTTGGGAACCTCCGCCTAGATTCAGAGCATGTATGGAAACATCTGGATGTCCAGGCAGAGGTGTGCTGCAGGGGTGGGGCCTTCATGGAGAACCTCTGGTAGAACAGTGCAGAAGGGAAATGTGGGGTGGGAGTCCCCACACAAAGTCCCCACTGGGGCACTGCCTAATGGAGCTGTGAGAAGAGGGTAACCATCCTCCAGACCCCAGAATGGTAGATCCACTGACAGCTTGCACTGTGCACCTGAAAAAGACGCAGACACTTAATACCAGCCTGTGAAAGCAGCCAGAAAGAGGGATGTTCCTTGCAAAGCCACAGGGGCAGAGCTGCCAAAGACCATGGGAACCTACCTCTTGCATTAGCATGACCTGGATGTGAGACATGGAGTCAAAGGAGATCATTTTGGAGCTTTAAGAAATTGGCCAAAACAAAGGGGCTAGAGGCCCCACTGGATTTTGGACTTGCATGGGGCCTGTAGCCCTTTCATTTTGGCCAATTTTTCCCATTTGGAATGGGTGTATTTACCTAACGCCTGTACCCCCATTGTATATAGGAAGTAACTAACTTGCTTTTGATTTTACAGGCTCGTAGGTGGAAGGGACTTGCCTTGTCTCAGATGAAACATTGGACTTGGACTTTTGGATTAATGCTGGAATGAGCTAAGACTTTGGGGGACTGTTGGAAGAGCATGATCGTGTTTTGAAATGTGACGACGTGAAATTTGGAAGGGGCCAGGGGCAGAAATATATGGTTTGGCCCTGTGTCTCCACCCAAATCTCACTTTGAATTGTAATAATCCCCACATGTCCAGGGCAGGGTCAGGCAGAGTTAATGGAATCATGAGGGTGGTTTCCCCCATGCTGTTCTTGTGGTAGTGAATAAGTCTCATGAGAGCTGATGGTTTTATAAATTGGAGTCCCCTTGCACAAGCTCTCTTGCTTGCCACCATGTAAGATGTGACTGCTCCTCATTCTCCATCCACCATGATTGTGAGGCCTCCCCAGCCTTGTGGAACTGTGAGTCCATTAAACCTCTTTCCTGTATAAATTACCCAATCTCAGGTATGTCTTTATTAGCAGTGTGAGAACAGACTAATAGTTTAGGTCCTGGCACACACTGTGGGCCACAAGCCAAGCATGTTGATTTTCTGCTGGGATGTAATCTCCATCTGTCTCTCGGTCTGTCTCTCTGTCTGCCTGTCTCTCTTTCCAGAGAATCCTTATTTAGTTCCACAGATAATTAATAAAAGAAGAGATGAATTAGCTAGGTTGTGCCATGATCTGAATGCTGTGTCCCCCCCAAATTTATATGTTGATACCTAACCCCCAGTGAAATGATATTAAGAGGTGGTGCCTTTGGGAGGTGATTAGGTCATGAAGCTGGAGCCCACATGAATGGGATTGTGCCCTTTTTAAAGAAGCCTGAGGGAGTTTGTTAGACTCCTCTGGCGTTTGAGGACAAATAGAAGGCTCCATCTATGAGGAGCAAGCCCTCACCAGACACCAAATCTGCTGGCACTTTTATCTTGGACTTCTCAGACTCCAGAATTGTAAGCAATAAATTTCTGATATTTATAAATTACCCAGTCTCAGGTATTTTGTCATAGCAGCCAAAACATACTGAGACAGGCTGCTTTAACAAATTACCATAGACTAAGTGGCTTAAACAAAAACATCTATTTTTCACAGCTCTAAAGACCGGAAAGTTCAAGACCAGGGTCCCTGCAGACCTGGTATCTGGTGAGGGCTACTTCCCGTTGTTCAGATGGTCATCTTTTCCTGGTATCCTCACGTGGCAAGAGCAGAGACAGAACAAACTCTGTTGTTTCTTCTTATAAGGGCTCTCATCCCATTCAAGAGATTCCATCCTTATGACCTGATTACTTTCCAAAGGTCCCACCTTCTAATATTGTCATATTGGGGATTGGGATTTCAACATTTAAATTTTGTGGGGACACAAATATTCAGTTCCTAACAGGGGATTAGGGGTAGGCTTCCTGAATTGCTGAATTTGAAGAGTTTTTTCCCAAAGAGATGCTTAACTGTGCAACCTTACCCTCCATTAAAATCCCGGTACAACTACTGCATACCTGGTGCCAATACAAATGTCCCATCTCCAACCTTTCAGCTGACTTTGCTCTCCTGTGCTCCAAGGCAGCTTCTTAAAACTTTGTGTTCTTCTGGAGCCCAATCTCATCCTGCCTTCTTGGTCTTAGCAGCCAATGGCACCTGCTACTCTCCTGAAACATTCGAGTTGGTCAGGCAGGGGCAATCTCATTTTCACATCTTACTCTTCCTAACTTCCCTGTTTTCATCCTCTCAGCTTCTCTCCAGTTTGGGACATGTATTGTCCCTTTAAGGTGACTTCATCCTCTAGAACTGTTAATGCAACCTCCCCCAGACCTTGTTCCTCCAGATTTCCTGTCTCCCTGTTTGTTTCAGTTTGTCATTTGTACTTGATCCCATTATTACAGCAACACCTGCCTGGAGCTGCAGAATGAACAGCGAGAGCCCTGATGCAAAGCCTAATAAGGGACTCTGTCACACAACACAAAGGCATTACCTCTGTCATCCACCGCTGTGAAAACTTTACCAATAGCTTTAATTTATCTCTTTCATTTTTCAACAACTCTTGAGTGCCTACTATATCCTAGGTGATGGAGCTACACAAATCAACCATACAGATGTCCTTATTATCAGATTGGAGCTTAGAGTGTTACAGGAGAGACAAATTAGAAAAAAATCACAAAATATACACATAATTGAAAATTGCTATGATGAGTACTATGAAAGAACAGATGAGTCTTTTGAGAGTTTAATAGGATGCAATATAGACTGTTTTGGCTCACCAAAGGGATTCTTTTTAATAAAATGAATTTATGTAGGCAAATTGTAAACCTAAAATTTAATATGAAACATTATATAATATACAAGGAGGGAAGTCACTCATTAAAAACGAATTTTAAGACAGTAAGCCATTTTCATATAATTTCCTTTTATCTCTCAAGCTGTGTGAACATGTATGCTGAAGCGCTGCTAATCCTATTAAATATCGTGGACCTAGCTCCATCTTTCAGTAGTTTATATATTTAAAATTTGGAAACATATAGATACGAAGATTGGAAAGGTTACAAATAGATAGATTGATTAATAAAAATAATATGGAGTTAACCAGCCAGCTGCATCTCACTTCTTAATTATATAGAAATTGTATTTAGAGTGTGTGATGGGATATAAGGAGTTTCTAAGCCTCCTATACATGTATTCCTCAATTCCCAGGCTCAGAATATTCAGGAAAATATTCGCTATCTTCTAAACCTCACCCTTTTCCTGTGTTTGAAATCTTCATGAACACCTCTGCATCCAGCCTTTTGTACAAGTCAGACAGAAATCTGAGAGTCATCCTGGACTCCTGGCTCTCCCCACTGTCATCAAGTCTTCTTGACACATTGGAAGTTGTGCTACAGCATAATCATTGTCTCTGTTTTAAGTATTAAAAATTTTTAAAATATTTGAAGGAATAATTTGAGGTCTATGACAGTGATATGTTCCTCCAGATGGTATTTTGTTGTTGCTGTTCATTTCTATTAGGTGTTTGGGAGTATTATTTAGGATGCAATAGGTCTTGAAATTATACTTGGCTCACCCGAAATCTCACGGTAAAGTCCTTTGTGATCCCACATCAGGCCCCCTGGCTTACCAGGCCCCCTGCCATTGCAGAGTCTGGACTTCAACTTATGTCCATTGAGTTTGTCCATCCAGGTTATCAAAAATGCTGCTCAGACGCACTCAGCAGCATCTTCTAAAATAGCAATCTTTCCTACATCAGCAAACATTCACTTAGTAATGGTGGCCCAGGTTGTCTTTCTGGATTTCTATTCTTTCCTGAAACTTAGCTCGATAAACCTCAATATCCTGTTAGCTTTTCAATGCTTTAAAGATCTTTGAAAAGTATTTAATCTAGATCTTTTCATTGTGTTTAGTTGGAGGGTTGGTTCAAATGATGTGTTCTATCATTATCACGAATTAAAGAAGGTTTATTTTGCTTGTTCATTTATTTTTAACTGCACTGTCAACTCTGGTTGTTCCAAGAAGGTGAACTTACAGAGTGAGAGTTTTGCTTCTTGTTTTATTTACCACTTGTGTATTACTTTTATAATTATAAAAAAATCGTAATTCCAAAATTTAAAGACAAAATATATGCAAAGGATTAGCATGATGTTGGCCATATAACCACTGTTCGAAATATTATCTTTCCATTTGCCGGTTTCCTTTTCTTTTCATTCACCCTCTCCCAGATCACCACCAGGACTTCTGTCTTTTGAGGTCTTGCTCCCTTGGGGCCGTGAACCCTCCTCTGTCACAGCAGCCTCCCTCCCGCTCTCTTTCCTCACTTTACAGCCCCAGTCTTCAAGAGTGGCTCGGACCTTACCCTCACCATGGGCCACAGGAATTTATCTGTCCCTTGAAAGACCTGAAATGATACGGCCGTGTCTGAACACACGGGGGCGCGCTAATCACCTCTTTTTAGGAGAAGTCCCGCAGCTCTACTGGGAGTCAACACTTGGGCAGCCTAGCAGTCAGGGAGCTAACTAAACCCGAAATTCATCACCCCAAAGGCTGATTGTATTGAGTCTTTGCCACGCTCTTCTGGGGTGTGTTTACCAAACACCACTTTAGTTTGTGATCTCTGCGTAACAATGACAGTGGCAAGACTTGAAACATTGGAAAACATTTACTCCAGAAAGACTCCCAGAAATAAACTTCTAAGCACAAGTCCTCTGACAGTCCCTGGAAAGTATACTGAAGATTCTCCCAGCCTTCCCTGTGGTTTCAAATGCAACTTCCTTCCAGTGCACCCTACAGGACCTGCCTGTGTTCTCCTTTGGTGAATCTTGCAGCATTTACGTTTTTCGACTCGCTTTTCCATTTAATATCAAGTTTCATTCTATTTGGTATTTGTTTCAGAAGTTTGAAAGCCAGGAGGAAAGATATAAATCACAGATAAAGGAATACTTCTGTGATGCCCTTTACCAAGGTAGGGGCACATTTCTGGGCACATTTGGTGGATGTTCACTTCTCTGAGGATGCAGGAACCTCCAGGAAATGTCCTCTCTCGACCACATCAGGGATTTACTTTCATTTAACTAACACTTGCATAGGACCTACTGTGCACCAGGCACTGCTCTAGATGTTTAATACTTTAACTCCATTATTTCCTCACTCAGGGAGGCAGCACATGGTAGATGTATTTCAACGAAATGTCCAGAGCACAATTGTCTCCTCTGACTGAAAGCAAAATGGAGCAGGTGGCAGATGCTTTGCAGATCAAGATGCTGACTCAGGGATCAAGGCTGGGAGAGCAGGCCATGTGACTGGTGGCTCCAGTGACTGCATGCCACTAACTTAGGAACTATCATGATGTGGATGGGACATGGTTACAAAAGCCAGATCAAGTCAGCGTGTCAGAATTCCGAGCAAGGTCTTAGGAACGGGCTTTTGGTACCAAGAAGGGCATGGATATCTGGCTCAGAGATCTGAGTTAGAGCCAGCCAAGGGGCCAGGCTGACAGGAAATCAAAGAGGGCTGGGTGGGAGGTGAACTCCCTCCAGGATAAACCAGTTTCAAACTTAGGTCTGCAGGAGCAAAGCAATTTGGGGGTATAAGTGCAGGGAATATTATTTCAGAACATCTTTTTCAGAATTCTGTGAGCTAAAATAGCATTCTAGCATATCATTTTTTATACTTTTTCTGAAACTGACTTAATGTAAGACCTAGAACCTAGGAATAAAATAGAATATTCAAATAAAAGAAAACATCTTAATTTATACACAGTGCTAGACTCTTTCTAAATTGCAAGTCACTAATTTTATCTGAGAGTTTAACTCAGTGTATAACTTTCTCCTTTTCTCTGGAGTCTCATATGAGGTCAACCAATTTTACTGTGGGGATAAAGAAAGGTGAAATATTAAGAGAAAAAGCAGCAGGGGCCATATCACCTAGAAGTATGTGGTTCCAAGAAACAAACTGGTGATTCTACTGGCCATTCCCATCAATGTTCCAAAGAGGGACTTGGTTCTATTGACCTTTTCTGACTCTCTTGCACCCAGGAAACTTACTTTCTGTCCCTGTTTTTGAATCTGGGCACAGGAAAGAGAAGTCCGACAGGTTTTTAGGCTCTTTCAAATGCCATCTTAGATTATATTCAGAAGGCAAACAGATACTGCTAGTAGGTTATCAGTAGATGGAGGGTGAAGGGTCAGCCATGGAAAGGGACATGGTTTTAGCTGGTTTGCAGGTTTTTGTCTCTGAATTAGTTTTTTATTAAAATAATTGGGTCTCTTTATAATTCTGACTTGTTGAAGAACTAATCTGCGATAATGTTTCTGTGTGTCAGTTATCATTTTACTCCCTCTCACCTCCACATTCACCCTTTGATATGTGCTCAGTGATAATGGAAGGGCCTCCTTCAAGCATTTCTTCTTCACAGTGAGCAAGATGTTAAGCACTGGTGCCCCGTGTCCCTCTGCTAGCTTTCTCCTACAGCATTTGGTCTTCCATGGCCCATCTGATGCTGTGGCCCTCCTAACACAGACACCACATATCCTCCTGTCTTCACCAGAGCCCCTACTCCCTCCATATGCCTGAATAACCAGCCACTGACTGTGGCCTATGTGTGCCTTAGAGGGTTGCTTCCTGCTTGCCCAGGGACCGTGGACCAGTTCCGGCCTACTAAAACCAGCAAATGTCTCTGACACCCAGTGTGTTGCAATAGCCCCTTCTCCAATGAGGTTTGATCCCCTTGGAAAGTGGAACCTCCTTACCAAGTTTGTCCTTTGGATATTCTCCATCAGCCCTAGAATATTCTGTAGAGTTCTCTTACGTATTATAGTTACTCTTTTACCATAACTTAATAATTCTTTATATAGAACTCCCCTTGTTTAAATCACAATATGGTTTCTGTCTCCTGATTATTCCTAAATTAATACAGAAATTCACATTTAATTAGCCCTTACTATGTTTCAGGAAGTTCATACACGCTATTTCACTCAAGGCAACAGCGTGGTGCAGGAGAGTGGATCAAAGCACAAGCTTTGGAACCAGGCAGATCAGTACTTCCATTCTGGCTCCAACTCTTCCCATCTCTGTGATGTTTGGGTACAGGATGCTGTGGTTCTACACTCAGATGCCCCTTCAGGACTAAATTTTCCATTAATTTATCTGCCAACAGTATTAACTGCTGACAGCTCATGGTTTTGTTTCTCTCTGAAAATGGTTTTCTACTGAAGGAAGCTGCCATGCCCAAAGTGACAACCCCTCTGGGGATAAATCTGCACCAATGATGGGTTGATGTGGGGGTACAAAGCCTCACTCCTCTTCAATTTCATTTGGCATATCTCCGTTACAGAGCATCCTGTGCAATCTGACATTGCTGTTGCAATTGCGTTGAAGTTTTCCTTCGGTCCAAACCTGTTTTTCTTGCTCCTTCACAGGGGTTGTTCCTGAGAGTGTTCCCTGATAAACTTCTTGCATGCAAGTCTGCGTTTTCCAGGAACCTGAACTACAAGCTACTGAAAGGCTCTGAGCTTCTGTTCTTTTACCTGTAAAAGGAAGGTGATCATTGCAACCAAGTCAAAAATTATTGTAGGAGTAAAGGAGATAACACATACAAAGTGTTTGGCTAAGTACCTGACACATATTTAACACTCAAAGGGGTTCATTATTAAGATCATTAATAAAATGGAAGCCTCTTTATTCCCATTTTACAGACAAGGCAACTGAGGCTCAGAGAGTTTAAGTAACTTGCCAACATCACGTATTAAGTAGTGGGGCTGGGATTTAAGCCTGTACGTAGATATATTTTTTTTCCCGCTGCCACTTTATACTGCCTCTTGTTCTTTTAAGCTACTTGGTAGAAGTTTTGATTAGAATTGAAAGTTTCCAGAGGAAGCTGGGAAGGGCATGTAGAAGCTTGTCTTTGAGGTTTGTGAAAAATGTGTGGGAATCAGCTTCAAAGCAAGTAGAAAGAAGACCCACATGTACAATAGATCTGTGATAAAGCCTTCCATGGGAATCCAACTAAAGAGTGATAAAGCACTGCAGTTCAACAAGCCCCCCCGCCACCAAATGCCCGTGTTTGAGTCTGCCCGACGGTGCAGAAAATTAAAGTTGAACCAATGTACTTCCCAGAAATTTTAATGGTTTTCAGGGTTATTTTTAACTACTTGCCAAATCGTTAAAACTAGACAAAAAAGCCATTAGAATTTTTGTTCTTTACACAATTTGCACAGCCCCACTGGCAGTTTATCTTTTTCTTTTTCCACTGCAGGATAATGGAAGTAATCATTCCATTTGTAAATAACTCTCCTGAGCACCTTTGGTTGAGAGTAGGAGGAACATAAGATGAAAAGTAAAATGAATAAGAAACCCTTTCTGTAGAATTGAAAACCCGCAGGAAACAACAAAGTTTTTTAAAAATTTAAAATATCAGTTAGCCAGAAAGGGTGGTTCCAGCCCTCAGTAGCCACACTGCTGAGCGTTATTGTTACCAAGACACTGTGGGCTGAAATCTCACCATTGGTCTCTGGGCAGGATAAGATTCAAGAGGAAATAAATGAAGTCTTCTTGGTCTCTTCTCTCTACCTGTTCTGTTAGAGACTCTGCAGGTCACTTCAAGAAAGTAGCCTTGCATTTCACATTGACCAAGTACATTGGCACAAACATAATTAGCTGCTCTGAATCCCATACTGGGGATAGGAGAGGCTGGGCAGCACCGTGGAGTGCAGACGGGCATCTTCCACCTGGAAGAGAAGGTTGTTCTCCTAGGCTGAGTCAGGGGGCACTCAGATGCCACCAGCATTGATATGGCAGAGGATAAAAAGGAACTTCTAACCAGGAGTTGTTTTGTACACAAAGTCACCCCTCTCTATGGATGCACATGAATTGTGCCTCTACCGATTGGAGTCTTTGGACCAGGAGAGTAAAAATCCAATCTTCGAACTTTTCATCCAAGGCTAACTTTTGCTGAGAACACTTCCTTTACTGCTATGCCCTCACCCTGCTTGCAAATCCAAACTTCAAGAAGCTCCCTTCCCTCCATTTCTGGCCCTGAGAGAAATAAATTATTTTGTGGAAAGAAAGTAATTGTATATAAATGGCTTGCATTATAGAGCTGGAAAATCCAAGCAAAAAAAAACAAACAAAAAAAGTTATTAGACACAATTAACATGCTCAAAAATTTAAAGTGGTCAGTTATGAAGTTAGTCAATAGTTTTCCTACATATAGTTTAAAAGGCAGCCAGAAAATGGAAGAAAAGACCTTATGCACAAAAGGAACAAAATATAGAAAACATCTAAGAATGATAAGCAAGAAATATGCAGGAGCTTTAGAAGAAGAAAAAAGAAAACTTGGGCCACATAAAGATGAGAGTAAGAGAAGAGATTCACTATGTTCTTAGACTGGAAGACTCTACAGTGCATATAATGTAAATTTCTCTGAACTGATTTTTATATTCAGTGTCAATCCTATCAACATCTTGGTAGGATTTTGTGTTTTTTTTGGACTCTGGACAAAGGGAGTCTAAAATTCTTTTGGAAGTGGTACAGTGGAAGAGATCAGAGTTACTCTGAGTTACCAGCAGTGAATCCATATGTGTCTGCAGGAACTTCAATTCTTACCTCCTCAGAAAGAATTTGCCAGGGGGCATGAAGCAGAAAAAGAGAGTGAGAAGAGCTCCAGAGCAGGAGTGGAAGTTTGTTAAAAAGGCTTTAGAACAGGAAAGAAAGGAAAGAGCCCTTGGAAGAGATCCAAGTGGGCACCTTAAGGTCAAAGAAAGAAAAAGGAGCTGCCTTTAACCTTGACCCTAGAACTTTACAGTCTCGTCTCTATCCCATGATACTTCCCTCAGGGTGGGCTTCCCGCATGCGCAGTACTTTCCTTACCCTTTGGAACTGAGCACCTGCAATTGTGTTTAGGGAGATGAATGCACGCCCATCTGAGAGTTTCTTCTCTTTTCCCGCGGTGTGTACCTGGGAGATCATACTTAGCCATGTGCATGTCCAGGAAGTTGCTTCTCCCTGGGGTCTACATTCAATTAACATTTTGATGTTAACAGGTGTGGACTGTCAGGAAATGGCCTCTTCCTGGTGTCAGCTGCCAATTTACCACTTTTAGAGAGGCAGTGTGATAATTGCCAAACCATCACCCGACATGTCTAGTGGGTCGGTGGGAGACCCCTCTCTTGCCCCACTCATGCCTAACTACCTATAACAGAATTATTTCATTAAGAAACTGTGGAAAATGTTTTTAAAATAAGAACAATATGAGGGACTTCTTTTAATACATTTATAGTTATTAACACATGAGGTACCAAGGTACAGGACCACAGATACCCTAGCCAACAAAGAATCACTTTGAAATAGATTCAATAGATACACTTGAAATAGATTCAAGTGTACATAAAAATTTGATTTACAAATGATTACAATTCAAATCAACTATGGCTACCCAGTTGATTTGATACAACTCATTTGGAAAATAATCTGGAAGCCATGCTTCAATATCCTGTAAATTATGTATCTTTTGAGTGAGCAATTTTAATTTTATGATTGCATTCCAAGGATATGCATCTTGGGGTTTTTTTTATTCCAAGACTTTTTTTTTTTTTTTTTTTTTTTTTAGGGCAGTTTTAGGTTTATAGCAAAATTGAGAGGAAGGTACCAAGATTTCCCATATACTCACTGGCCCCACCAATGCATAGCCTGCCACATTGTCAACATCACCACCAGAGCGGTGCATTCGTTATAACAGATGAAACTGCATTGACACATCATAGTCATTCAAAGTCCATAATGTACATTAGGGTTCACTCTTGGTGTTGCACATTCTATGGGCACACATACATGTGCAATATATAAAGTTGTATATTATACTTGTTGGACAAACATATAATGACATGTCTCCATCATTATAGTATCATACAGAATACTTACACTGCCATAAACATCCTCTGTGCTCTGCCTATTTACCCCCACTTCAATCCTAGCAACTACTGAGGTTGTTTTTTTTTTTTTCCATGTCCACTGTATTGCCTTTTCCAGAATGTCATATAATTGTGTTATCAAAAGACCACAGGTTTGATCTAGGTCCTTGTGGCTGGCTACGCAGAAAGCCAATCACTGAGGCAATGAGTATTGCCAGGGAGGAAGGCTTTTTATTTGGGTGACATCAGTCAGAGAGATGGGTGCCAACCCTCAAATCCATTTCCCTTAACTAACTAACATCTGGGGTTTATATAGTGGGGAATGTAGCTATGTGCAGGAAAACAGGAATTAGGGAGGGATAAGGAAGCAATCATGATGAATGAGGGGTCTGCGTCTCATTGTCTTGATGTGGTGATCTGGTGAGTTTCAGTTCTTGGATTGAGGGTCAGTTTCCTGAGGAAGGAACTCAAAGGTAAGTTTCAAGTTTTAAGATTGGAAGGGTCAATTTCTAGATTTATTTGAAAAATTGTAAATATTAGTTCTATGAGACAATTGGGCTAGTTTCAGTTGGAATCACACAGTATGTAGACTTTTCAGATTGGCTTCTTTCACTTAGTAATATGCAACTAAGTTTCCTCCGTGTCTTTTCATGGCTTAATACCTAGTTTCTTTTTAGTGCTGAATAATTCCATTGTCTGTGTGTACTATAGTTCATTTTTTTTTTGTTTTTGAGATGGAGTCTTGCTCTGTCACCCAGGCTGGAGTGCAATGGCGCGATCTCGGCTCACTGCAACCTCCGCCTCCTGGGCTCAAGAGATTCTCCTGCCTCAGCCTCCTGAGTAGCTGGCTTTACAGGCACGCACCACCACACCCGGCTAATTTTTGTATTTTCAGTAAAGACAGGGTTTTTACCATGTTGGTCAGGCTGGTCTTGAACTCTTGACCTTGTGATCTGCCCTTCTTGGCCTCCCAAAGCGCTGGGATTACAGGTGTGAGTCACCATGCCCCGCCCTACAGTTCATTTAGCCATTCACCTATTGATGTGGTTTGGATCTGTGTCCCCACCCAAATCTCATGTCGAATTGTAATCCCCAGTGTTGGAGGTGGGGCCTGGTGGGAGGCGATTGGATCATGGAGACAAATTTCTCCCTTTGGTACTGTTCTCATGATAGAGTTCTCATGCAATCTGATTAAAAGTTTGTGGCACCTCCCCCCTCTCTCTATTGCTTCTACTCCACCATGTAAGATGCCTTGCTCCCCCTTTGCCTTCTGCCATGATTGTAAGTTTCCTGAGGCCTCCCCAGAAGTCAAGCAGATGCCAGCATTATGCTTCCTCTGCAGCCTGCGGAACTGCAAGCCAGTGAAACCTATTTCCTTTATAAATTATCCAGTTTCATGTATTTCTTTATAGCAATGCAAGAATGGACTAATACGTCTACTGAAGGACATCTTGGTTGGTCCCAGATTTTGGCAATTATGAAAAATCTGCTATAGATGTATGCAGGTTTTCTGTGGGCGTACGTTTTCCACTCCTGCTGGTAAGTACCAAGGAATGTGATTGATGGATCATATGGTATGAGTATGTTTAGTTTTGTAAGAAATGGCCAAACTGCCTTCTATAGTGCCTGTACCATTTTGCATTCCCACCAGCAATGAATGAGAGTTCCTGTTGCTCTATGTCCTTGCCAGCATTTTGTTACTGGTGGTCTGGATTTTGGTCATTCCAATAGATATATAGTGGTATCTCATTGTTGTTTAACTTGCATTTCCCTGATGAGATATGATATAGAGCATCCTTTCATTTGCTTATTTGTCATCTCTGTATCTTCTTCAGTAAGATGTCTGTTAAGGTCTTTGGCCCATTTTGTAATCAGGTTGTTTGTGTTCCTAGTGTTGAATTTTAAGAGTTCTTTGTGTATTTTGGACAACAGTCCTTTATCAGATGTGTCTTATGAAAATATTTTCTTCCTGTCAGTGGGTTACCTTCTCATTCTCTTCCCATGTCTTTTGAAAGGCAGAAGTTTAATTTTAATATAGTCCAGTTTATCCATCTTTTTTCCCTGGATCGTGCCTTAGGTGTTGTGTCTAAAAAGTCATTGCTATGCCCCCAAATCATAGGCTTTTTCCTGTTATCGTCTATGAGTTTTATAACTTCATGTTTTACATTTAGGCCTGTGAGCCATTCGGAGCTAATTTTTGTGAAGGGTGTAAGTTATGTGTCTAGGTCCATTTTTTTTTTTTTTTTTGGCATGTGGGTGTTCAGTTGTTTCAGCACCACTTATTGAAAAGACTGTCTTTTCTCCATTATGTTGCCCTTGCTCCTTTGTCAAAGATCAGTTGACTGTATTTATATGAGCCTATTTCCAGGTTGGTCAATTCTGTTTCAATGATCTATTTGTATAGTCTTTCTCCCATTTCACATTGTCTTTATTACTGTAGCTTTACAGTAAGTCTTGAAGTCAGCTAGTGTCAGTCCTCCAATTTTGTTCTTTTCCTGCAATACTGTATTGGCTATTCTGAGACTTTTGCCTCTCCATATAAACTTGAGAATTAGTTTGTCAATATCCACAAAATAACTTGCTGGGATTTAGTATGAGATTGCAATAAACTCATAGATCATGTTGAACTGACATCGTGACAATATTGAGTCTTTCTATTCATAAACATGGAATATCTCCCCATTGATTTAGTTCTCCTTTGATTTCTTTCATTATAGTTTTTAAGTTTTCCTCATACAGCCCTTGCATGTATTTTGTTAGATTTACACCTAAGTATTTCATTTTTTTGACTGCTAATGCAAATAGTATTGTGTTTTTAATTTCAAATTCCACTTGTTTGTTGCTGGTATATAGGAAAGCAATTGACTTTTGTATACTAACCGTGTGTCTTGCAACCTTGCTACAATCTCTCATTAGTTCCAGAAGTTATTTTGTTGATTCTTTCAGATTTTTTATATACACAATCATGTAATCTGCAAATGAAGACAGCTTTATTTCTTTCTTCCCAATCTGTATAGCTTTTATTTCCTTTTCTTGTTTTACTGAATTAACTGGGACTTCCAGTATGATATTGAAAAGAAGCAGTGAGACGATGATATTCTTGTCTTGTTCCTAATCTTAATAGGAAGCCTTCTAGTTTTTTTACCATTGAGTATAATGTGTGAAAATTGTCAGCATCAAATAGAGTCACTTGTGTCAAACCCCAACAAAATGGAGCTTGGGAAGGCCATGAAGAGAGAGTCTTATACATGATGACAAGAACTATCACAAAAGACTCTGTCAAAGCCACAACCTTGCACAAAGACCAGTACGATCTTATAAAAAAGTACTTCTGTGACAACATCTGCTCAGCAACTGCATGTTTAAACTTGGACTGACACTAGCCTTGTTATTGATCCTTGTAGCCATAGATAATTATTTGAGAATAGCTTATATGACTTTCTTCATTTTATCTTTAGAAGCCCTTGTCTTCCTTTGCTTCGTGGAATATGCCCACAGAAATCCCCATGGCAATACTCATTCCCCAGTAAACTTATCTTTGGAGAATCTGCTTGGTTTTCATTCTGCAAATGTTAGGCATAGAGATGCTTTATCAAGCTAATGAAATTCTCCTCTATTCCTAGTTTACTAAGACTTTTTATTACGAATGGGTGTTGAGTTTTGCAGCAAGAAGGCCCTTGGCAGATGTGGCTCCTTGATTTTGAACTTCTCAGTCTCCAGAACTGTGAGAAAACAAATATCTGTTTGTTATAAATTACCCAGTCTTTGGCATTCTGTTACAGCAGCAAAAATGGACTAAGACACCTACCCTCCCACAGCTCCTCCTCAGCCCAGCCTCATGGGAGGAGAGGGGCACTGACCTGCTTCTAGGATGCAGCAATGAGCCTCGGTAACCAGCAGGGGGCAGGGCTGGCCTTTGATGCTGGGGCAATAGATGTGAGCTCAACATCTTTCTCTCTCATTGCCACTTTCCATGTAAATGGTATGTGATGAAGCTTAGGTTGAGAGTTCTCATTATTTGCAGAATCCTACTTACTCTGAGAAACATTTTTTCCCTCAAACAGGAAGCTAATCAAGGCATTACCCTAAATTCACGTGATTCAGGGATACTGTGTGTGTGTGTGTGTGTGTGTGTATGTGTGTGTGTGTGTATTTTTTTTTTTTTTTGAGATGGAGTCTTGCACTGTCACCCAGGCTGGAGCACAATGGTGCAATCTCAGCTCACTGCAACCTCCATCTCCCGGGTTCAAGCCATTCTCCTGCCTCAGCCTCCCAAGTAGTTGGGACTACAGGCATGTGCCACCTTTTGTATTTTAGTAGAGATGGGGTTTCACCATGTTGGCCAGGCTGGTCTCGAACTCCTGACATCAAGTGATCCATCTGCCTCTGCCTCCCCAAGTGCTGGGATTACAGGTGTGAGCCACCACGCCCATCACCTTATTTATCTTACTCTATTTGATGCTGAAGTCAATGGACTTCTTAGCCCAGGCTATCTTTATATCATTTAAACATTTAGTAGTCTGAACTTTTAAATGTATTTTAAATTGGTAGCCTACAAACTGCTTTCAGGACTTAGATTTTGGAATTTTGCCCATGGGTGTAAATCCCATGGGTTGAAATGTCAGTGCAAAGATGTGCTCTCATGTCTGGCTCTCTTTCCACACAGAAGAAAGTTCAACCACCTCATCACTTTCTAACATCCCCATATAACTGTTAATACAGTAGTAAGTCAGCCCTAGCCAGAGCCCTTCAAGCATGCTCAGTCATTCCTTCCTCTGACTGTGGGAAGGACTTTCTGTTTTACACAAGCAGCCAGGACAGGACAACCATCACACCGCACAGTCAGCACGAAGCACTGGGGCAAACGTATTCTTTCTAACTCTGTTTTCTGGTTACATTTTTATCTCACACTCCTTCATTCCTCCACCTGACACTGGCTTTCTATTTTAGACCACCTTAATAGGAGGATCCAAGATTTGGGTTTGGGTTTTGTGGAGAATAGGCTCCTTGGGTCTCAGGTATATGTCAGGGGATTCAGCTCAGCTGGCCAAGGTTTTGTGAATGATCTTGGTTCAAAGCCATAGCCAGCAACATGACTGATATGGTTTGGCTATGTCCCCACCCAAATCTCATCTTGAATTCCCGTGTGTTGTGGAAGAGACCCAGTGGGAGGTAATTGAATCATAGAGCAGGTCTTTCCCATGCTGTTCTCGTGATAGTGAATAAGTCTCACAAGGTCTGATAGTTTTATAAAGAGGAGTTCCCCTGCACAAGTTCTCTCTCTTTGCCTGCTGACATCCATGTAAGGTGTGACTTGCTCCTCCTTGCCTTCTGCCATGATTGTCAGGCTTCCCCATCCACGTGAACTGTAAGTCCATGAAACTTCTTTTTTTTTTTTTTTTGGTAAATTGCCCAGTCTCTGGTATGTCTTTATCAGCAGCATGAAAATGGATGAATACAACAACAAACCTTGGACTCCCATTTGCCTTTTTCACTTGGTTCACACATCACCATTGGGAATCTCCTGGAGAGGTGGTGCTGTGATTTGGAGTAGGACACCAGTGCTTCCAGATCCCTGCCATATTACAGTCTTAATGGCACACTGGTTTTTAACACATCCATGAATAAAGACAAAATATAAACCCTATTCTACAATGTTGAAAGATCCAGAAAAGAGAAAACAACCTATCTTACTACCAAAGATCATCTCACACAATAATATATATATATTTAACATTTATATTACATATATTATATGTATATAGAATTAGCTCACAATTTTGGAGGCTGACAAGTTCAAAATCTGCAGAGCTAATATCTCAATTTGAGTCTGACAACCAGAAGCTATAGAACTAGGAAGAGCCATTGCTCCAGTCTGAAGGCTATTAGGCAGGAAAATTATCTCTCATGTGGGGGAAGATCAGCCTTTTGTTCTATTCAGGTCTCCAGCTGGTTGGATGAGGCTGGCCTGTATTACAAGGGTAACCCGCTTTGCAAAGTCCACTAATTTAAAGATTGATGTCATCCAAAAACACCCTCACAGAAACACCTAAAATAGTGTTTAACCAAAGATCTGGGAACTCCATGGTTCAGTCAGGTGACACATGAAATTACTGTCACATGGGGTTAGTACAGCCAGCACAGCATTATAGCTTGGGATTTCTTTGCTCTATTAAGAAAATATCTGGTTTCTAACTATGACAGAGAAGCTAGTGTCAGATTAACCCTTCCTTAAGAAAATTATAAAAGACAAATACAATATAAAATTTAGATGGCTGAAGGTACTGGAGCACAATGAGGAATGCTATAACTTAAGAATTGGGAGGAGATTCCAGAGAGAGGAGAACAGCGCTGAGGTGAGGCTTACATTTGCTGCTGCCTTTTTCCTCTAGGACTTTTGCTGGTTTTAAGTCTGAGGCATAAAGGTGAACAGAATACAGTCGCTTAGAGCAGGAGTCCCCAGTTCCCCAGGCCACGGACTGGTACCAGTCCGTGGCCTGTTAGGAACTGGTCCTCACAACAGGAGATGAGCGGTGGGCTAGCAAGCAAAGCTTCATCTGTATTTACAGCAGCTCCCCACTGCTCGCATTACTGCCTGAGCTCCACCTCCTATTATATCAGCAGTGGCATTAGATTCTCACGGGAGCGTGAACCCTGTTGTGAACTGCACATGTGAGGGATCTAGGTTGTGTGCTCCTTATGAGAATCTAATGCCTGATGATCTGCCACTGTCTCCCATCACCCCCGGATGGGACCGTCTAGTTACAGGAAATTAAGCTCAGGGCTCCCACTAGTACTACTACATTATGGTGAGTTGTTTAAGGATTTCATTATATATTACAATGTAATAAGAGAAATAAAGTACACAATTAATGTAATGTACTTGAATCATCCTGAAACTATTCCCTGCAGCACCAGTCTGTGGAAAGATTGTCTTTCATGAAACCAGTCCCTGGTGTCAAAAAGATTGGGGGTTGCTGGCTTAGAGCCTTTAATAGTGTCAATGGGCTGGAGAAATAAAAATTGGAATTCAGAGTCAACAAGTAGTTAGGATTCAAGGGATCAAGTTTCTATACAAAAGATAATCATGATGAAGCAGATACAATGTCCTGCATGAAATTTCCCTTCAAGGTAATTTTCTGCCTCATAAGTGATGCATGTGCAGAATGAGATACCAAATAATCATGCAAAAGCCACCTGCTAGAAGAGCAGAGATTTTACCAGCCTCACAGAAGGGAAGGGACAAAAATTGGTATATAAACATGTTAACAGGGAGGAGCCCTCACAAATAGCCCAGGCTCTTAGTTGACATCTCCCAAAGACAACATTATAGGGGTAAGGCCCAAAAGAAATAAACCAGACCCCCAAAGGACTGAAATCCATTCTTGGCTGAATCAAAGCAGTCTTTTTATACTCTTGCCTCAGAAGAAAATAAAATCTCCTCTTGAGGAAGACAGTATTACCCAAAGCCACATAATTTTTGATACACACGTTGTGGCATTCAGTGAAAATGACCAGACATTCCAGGTAACAGAAAAACTGATTAAACACCAAGAGAAAAACATAGAATAGACTGTAGAGATTCACAGGTGATCCAGATATTGGAGTTATCAAACACAGGGTTTAAAACAACCTTGATCATTCTGTGTAATAAGATGGAACAAAATATAAAGAATTTCATAGAGAACAAAAATGCATAAAAAGAGTAAAATAAAAACCCTAGCACTAAAAATCAAAAGAACTGAAATTAAGAATTTGATAGATTTATTTAAAAGCAGATCAAACATAGCAGAAAAGACTAGAAGTTTAAGATAGGCATGTAGAAAGCATCCAGATTACACACGGAAAGAAAAAAGAATAGAAAATGCAGAAAAGAGTGAAGGAGACATGACACACGATGAAGACATCTGATATATGTTTGATTGTCCCAGAGAAAGAAGAGAAAATGGAATAGAAGCAATTTTTAAAGAGATAGTATCTATTTTCCAAAACAGACATCAAGTCACATATTCAGGAAGGTGTATGAACCCTAATATTAATTAGGATTAATTAAGATTAAGATTAATTAGGATTCATACATGGAAAACTATACCTAGGAATATCATTTGAAAACAATTGAAAGACAAAAACAAAGAAAAATGTTAAAGCAGCCAAAAGGAAAAGTGGATTACTTGCAAAGGATAATAATAGTAATTATAGATAACTTTTAAACTCAGATAATGAAAGTCAAAATGGGTGACATCTTTATAACACTGAAAGAGAACATCTGGCTATCTAAAACTGTGTGCCCAGTGAAAATATCCTTCAAGCATGAAGGCAGAACAAAGATGTTTTCATATGGGTTAGGAAAACAGAGACACTCCAAATACTTCGTGAAATAAAAAGTTTTAACATAGGACTTGAGGCTTATATAAGTGTGGGAAGAGAAGGGGTGGGGCAGCTGGAGAAACAGAGTCACCAGCCACTGTAACCAGAATTGGTGGAGTGGGCAGGATAAAAAACAAACATTGAAAGCAAAACAAAACAACATAAGCAAATAAAATACTCTATAAAACAAAACTGGAGGACTTGACATAATATCAAGACTTATAAAGCTAGGTTAAATAAGACAGCGTAGTATTGACACAAGGAAAGACAAATCATTCAATAGAATTGTAAATGACAGTCTAGAAACAGACCCACCCATACATAGAAAACTTTAAAGGTCTCAGCTCTGTTCATGGCCAGAATAAAGGGAATAGAAATTTTATGAATATTTTCATGTTCTCTATGATACACATGGAACCTTGAGGTGGAGTGACAGACACCAGTGTCCCTAGTGATATTTTCATTACTTGGACCTGTGTGTTCATATCGGCTGTAACTGGCCAGGGCATTAGTCCCAACATTGAAAGCCATTTACCTCCACTCCAGGGTCAAAATAAATATACCTGGGACTCTATGGCGTTACAAAGATGGTTCAATTCCACCACAGAGAGCATCGCAAGATCTCTGAAAATATAAATTTTAGATGGCTGTTGACTTATCTTGAAAATGGTCCATTCTTCTAGGTGGTTAAAAGGTTGGTTTGGAGTGTAAATACATCTGAAATGTACGCTTAGGGAGACTCTTACCTAATTCACAGATGACTGAAGGAGTTATCTTAGGGAGAAAAAGGAGAAGAAACCCAGTGAACAATCTCTAACAATGATGCTTTTCTAGAGAAAATCATGTGGCTCTCCTTCACGTGAGTCTCTGCAATTTCAGCCCTGATCCCTGGGCCAGCGTTCCCCCACTTAGTGCCACAGTGTCATAGCTAATGTTCCTGCAGCAAGAATGGTTCTGTTTTGCAGATGTCACTTTTAGTGCCCAGATAAGGCCCCTGAGGCCTCTCCATCAACACATTTGGGTTTTGATGTGCAGCCTTCATGGTTTCGCTGGGAGGTAGTTATGTGGCCAGTGACCACTGGGGGGATTTTGGCATTACCTGGTATGGAGCTCTGCTCTGTGGGAGGAAAGAGCACCCTTGACGGTTGGAGGAGCCAAAAGATGGGGCCAGAAGGAAGCTTCATTGAGCACCTAGTGGATTTCAAGTGCTTAATGTTTCACATTTATGTATTCATTTGATTTCCACAATTCTTTAAAGCAAGGTTTGCATGTTCCATTTTGCAGAAGAACTTGAGGCACAGAGGGGTTGAGCAATGTGTCCAAGGTTGTCCAGCCAGCTGAAGGGTGTAAGATGTTACTAGAGTCCAGAGATCCTGCCTCAACTGGCTTCCCAAAGAGAAAGGAAGGGAAGAGGCCAAAGAGAGAGAGAGTGCTGTCTACACAGCTTGGAGTAGAGCGGGGCCTCTCCCACTAAGTTCTCTCCCAAAACTTAGTGCACCTTTATATCATGTCCTTCACCAGGGTGCTTTCTTTCCTGCCTCTGAGTCTTTGTCATGGAATTCTGCCATGTGACACAACTTCCCCTCACAGAATTAAGGTAGAAAAGGTTTTTTTACTTATCCTATGCCAGTCTCTGTACTAGAATACAGAAATAAACAACAAAGGGCACATCCCTGTCCTCAATCAGTGCTTCTTAAACCACCAACTTTTCATCCATGCTTCTGGGTCTTTCCCTAGAAAGTCTTCCCCAGATGCTACTGCTCATGTGGCTTCTTCCCTCTCCCACTTTCTATGACCCTGGGAGTTGGATCCTTGTGGTTTGGCAGCCAATGAGGCGTGGCTGAAGGGCTTTTGAGTTGTGCTCACAAAAGGAAGTGTGGCATAGAGATGAAACATGTGGGCTATGGAGATGAACAGCCTGGGTTCAAATCCAGGCTCTGCATATGCTAGCACATTGTGCTTCAGTTTCCCCACCTGTAAGATACAGATGTAGCAGTGCCTCCCTCTCATGACTGTTGGAAATAGAAAGTTTATTGACATCTGTCAACTGCTTATAATGGTGTCTAACATGGAGTGAACACAAGACTTGTCTCAACAGTGTATTCCCTATGCAGCACTGGGTGCAGAAGACAGAAGCCTTGAAGGGTTGGTCCATACCTCCATGACAGTTAATGAATATCTTTAGACCACTGACTACTTTGGTCTCAATCAAGTGCCACTTTCTTAGAAGACATGACAGGGAGGGATCTTTCAGTTGCAGTTTTCTTTTATCAAGAAGGATGAATGTGGACACATTGCAGCCTTGGGCTTAAATCCAGCTTTGCCACTGAGCAATCCACTTTGTCACCATCAGGGGCCAGCTGCCCCTTCATGTACACTGTAGGGACTTTCCTGGGCATATTCTTGACCACAAAGACCTTGTCCTTGCTATTGTCAAACAGTACATATTTTACTTACTTGTTTTGTTTACTGCCGGGTTTTGTCTGCTATAATGTAAGCCCCATGTAGGCAGGATCTATTATCTGTTTTGTTCACTGCTGCATTCCCAATGCTTGGCATAGGAGGTGTTTAATAAGTCTGTGTTGAAGCAGTGGATGCATGTGCTCCGATAGCCCTGCATGCAGCATGGTCAGTGGTCAAATGGACCTCATGGTGCCATCCCGGCTGGGCCTTACCCTGGCCGCACCCTACTCCTTCTTATCTCTGCCCAATTGACAGATGACTTCCCCATCACTACTTTGTCCACATCCACATCTGCCCACAGGCCTACAGCTACTCTCCACTGTCTACAAGGCCATGCTCACACTCACTCCACGGGGACCCAAAGCCTCCAGCCTTTTATCTCTGAACACCTCTCTAGCACTACCTTCCACCATGACCCTACCTGAACTTTCCATGGCTGCAAAGCTGGTTTTCTCTCATTTTATTGGGGCATACCTTTTCCTCTCTTTACCCATTGCTTTTGCCGATCGCATCTCTCCCCTGCCCTCTCCCAGACTATCCTACCCTTTTCTCTTTACTTAAAGCTTACCTGGTCTTCAGGATCTGAGCCTCACCTCCTTGGAGTAGGGTCAGGGGTTTCCACCACTGTAGCACTTTCTGGGATGGCTCCTTCCTAGACATGCACCACCTATATCCTACCCCGCTGCGTGTCTGGGCACGGAGTTCATTGTAGTGATGGGTATTGTCATCCAAGTGGTACACACATGCAGCTGGGCATCTCTCTGCTTCCCCACTACTTTCAAATGAATGCCTCTTGGAGGGGCACACATGGAAGAGTAGCCTTTCGATCTCTAATGGAGGCTGCATCACAATTGAATATGGCCCCCAATTCACCCCGCTGACCCTGCCCTATGTCCATCATCCCTCCCAGCCATGTTTGCCTTCCTGCTTTCTTTGGTCTTCGTGTTGCCCTGGGCTTTGACACGCTGTTCTTGCTGCTTGAACTTGACCTCCCTCCAGGTTGACCCGTGATTACGCCAGCCCATCTGCACACCTGCTTTTCTACATGGGCTGTAATTTAGAGCCCTGACACAGGTCCAACCTCCTCTTGAGGGGATCTAGCCCCTGATGTCTGGGCAATGACATTTTAGGACAACCTCTCTTGTCTGTACAGCCCATATCGGCCACTGTGAAGGGAAAGACTGGCTTACTCCTGCTGATGCCCCCTGTGTTTTTCACTATGACCCTTACCCAAAGGATGCTCAAGAAATATCTACAATGGTGGCAGCAGTGGTGGACATCTCCTGGGAGGCTGTAACATGAGGGTCGTTCTCATCTTCAACTTTCTAAGCACAACTAACACCAGATTTGGGACAATTGTGAATGAGTGGCTAGAAGCTGTTCCTCCCTTGTAAGGATTGCTCCTTAGTGTTCACAGAACCCAAGGTCAACTTTATTAGAATCTTGGCACACTGATTAACTGAACCACATAGCAGCCCCAGGATGCAGGCTGGTTCTGGCCTATCTGTTTGGTCCAGGACAAGATAAGATAACTCCTGGCCTCCCACCATGGTTACCCTGCAACTGGGTTGACAACTTTCCCCAGGAAGAGTAAGCTCTGGGTGGTGACCTCCCAAAGGAGCAAGAGGAAAGGCCTGTTGAAGTGGGCATGTGGGTCTGACATGGTGTTCAGAGATGGGGGCTGGGAGAGGAGGCCTGAAGCAGCCCCGGCCTCGGTCCCCTTCTCACTCATGTCCACCATCGCCTTGTGTGACACCTAGAGGACAAGAGGGGATGAAGACAGCATCAGTTTGGGGGCCTTCAAGGGGAAGACACTGTATTCCTGCCATGAAGAATAGCAGGGACCTAAGGAAGGGGAGGTAGAGAAGGAAAAGCCCATGAAGAGATGCCTTAAAGACTGTGGTATTAAATAGTCTGCATAGGACAAAGAACAGGGAACTTGACTTTTAAATGTCCCACATGCCAAAGGAGAAACCTCCTACCTACCCCCACCTGCCCACAAACATCCATGTTCACCACTTTACCTTGGAGATGGTTTTGTTGAGCTGCCCAGTGACTCCTGAGAAGTCAGCTTCTAAGTTGAGTATGTTGGTGAGACCAATTTGGGGAAGTATGTCTTCCAGGTTATATATTCCAGAAATTGAAAACCTTGGCAAGTGCAAATCCAACAGACTGGAGAGAGAAACAGACAGAGAAATGGTGCTCTCTTGTTAATATGTGCCACTCTTGCTCTGTCTGTTGGCAGCCTGAGCCATGGGAGAGAGGCATTTCCCAGCGTGAGAAGCAACCAGTCTTCCCATGACACTGTTCACTATGGCGGACCATGCCACTACCCATACCCACAGCTCCCTTCTCTTTGGACCTCCTGGAATATCTTGTGGCTGGATCTGAGAGGACTCCAGGCACAGCTACCTGTCGTTGTCATCTTCATCACATTTATAGAGGGCTTTCTAGGTGTCAGATATTGGCTATGTTTTTTCAAGGCTGAACTGATGGAATCCAAATCATGACCACATAAGGTAAATACCGTCAACATCTTCCCACTTCCGTATCTCATGCATCAGCAAGTTCTGTTGGCTCAGCTTCTGAACTAGGTCCTAAATCCACCTCCTGGCATCCCCTAATACAAGCAGCCATTGTCTCTCACCCATCTCCACTTCAGGTTCCTCTAGTGTTAAATGGCATGGTGATGCCCCCTCCTTGGGGCTGTTGTGAGGATCTGATGGGAGATCATGTGTGTTGGGCATAGGGCACAAATGAACTCCTGCTTCTGTGTTTGGAGCATCTTTACCATCTGATTGCCACATTTCCCTGGGTTAAGTTCAGAAATTTCTTTGGATCCACAGCAAATCTGCCCTTTCTCTCTGGGGTTATTCTTCTTTATAATTATGGTTTGACAGCTACCCAGGCACCTGAAAGCATGACTAGTTCATAACCAACTTGAACACTTCTGCCTCAGAAAATCGAATTCAGGTTAGAGAATCGTGGCTGGTTTGACTCCTGGGCAATATGAGGTTCTGGATGCCTAATTGAAGTAGGAGGACATCTAGGGCTATTTGACAAGTTTCCCATAGGCAGCACTTGGGTGGGAAGCAAGACCCGCGCCAGTTGGCTGGGGGGTGGAATAGAGTCTAGTGGGGCAGGGGTCTGACAGACAGCCCAAAACACAGTGGATGTTTAACAACTGTGAATGAATACATACACGAATGGTGTGCCAGGAAGTGCAGTTCCCCTTGGCAAGCTAACCTGCCTCACATCTGAATGGAGTGAAACATGGCAGAGTCTGAAGTTCTTATATCTAAAAGCCCCTAAAAATGGATACTAAGATATTGTAACTCTCTGGCACAAGGAATATCTGAGATTTAGAGGAGTAACTTGGGTCAGTTTTGCTTTTAGAATGTCAGAGTGGGAAGAAGTCAAACCAAACCCTCCCTGAGGGAAAATCTACTGGTCTAGAAGAGTCTATGGCACTCCCTTCTGTGATGGGGGCAAGGAGAAGGCTCACCCCAAAGGAGCCAGGGACTATGGGGCTGAAATTAGCAACTGACTAGAGCCGTGGAGCTTCATGGACAACAGGAATAATCTCTTAAATCCTGGCCTCTCCCCTTGGCCCATGCCTCTTATTTGGTGCTTTAATCTCTGCCCAAACACAAAATGCCTTCTCTATCCCTGGTACCTCAGTGTGAATGGGGTGCTGAGAGAAGCCACCTTTGGATATGTGGGGTGGCTGGTGCCTCCCAGGTTGTGGTGGATTCAAGATGACCGTCAAAAGGTGGCATCTATGCACCCTCCCCTTGAATCTGGGTGGGCTGTGCACCACCCAGCCATTGGCTCTCCAACCACCCATTGGCTCTGCCACCAATACAATGTGGCAGAAGTGCCACTGTGCTGATTTCCGGGCCTAGGCCTTACCAGAGTGGTAGCTTTCATTTCCTGCCTTTGAAATATTCTGTCTTGGAGACCCTAGCTGCCATATACCAGTATTAACTATGCTGATCTGCTGAACCTGAGCTAGCCTCATGGAGACACTACATGCAGAGAGAGATGCCTGCCAGCCTTAATCTCTTCCAGCCAGCCCAGCACAGGCACCAGACACATAAGTGAAGAGAGTTCAGTGGCTTCAGCTCCAGCTGCCACCTACCCCAACACATGAAAACTGCCCAGCTGAGCCCAGTTAACCCATAGAACCAAGGAAGTGATTGTCTTAAGTCATTCGGTTTTGGGGTGGCTTGTTATGCAGCAAGCAGTAAGTAGAACTAAGGACCAGATTTCATCTCAGAGTACCCCATAAAAGAAGATGCACCCCCAAGAAGGTATTAGCTGGTGAAGGGGGTCTAGAGAAACTAGAAAAAGCTGAAGTTGCTGTGATAAAACTACAAACCATAAAGCAAGTGAGATGGGAAACAGTTTAGAGATCACATAAAACAGGAACTTTAATGTTTACAATGTTCTTAATATTTAATTTTTTAAACATGTTTTAATTAAAATAGAAGCACCCTTTAACAATATAATGATAATAATAATTTTTTATTAGAGATAGGATCTAGCTTTGTTGCCCAGACTGGAGTGCAGTGGCACAATCATAGCTCACTGTAACCTCAAATTCCTGGGCTCAGGTGATCCTCTTTCCTCATCCTCCCGGGTAGTTGGGACTATAGGCATGCATCAACATGTCCAGCTATATATGTTTTTTTCATTTTGCATAGAGGCAGGGTCTTGCTATGTTGCCCAAGCTAGTCTCAAACTCCTGGCCTCAAGTAATCCTCTCACCTTGGCCTCCCAAAGCACTGGGATTGTAGGTCTGAGCTGCTGCACCCAGCCATGATTATTTTTCACTGTCTCTGATCTGATTTTTTTTGCTGTACTTAACCACCTTCTGTTCCTTCTGTTAGTGAATTGTTATGGGAGGGTGTGGTGGGGAGAGAGGAAAGCAAGAGGAAAGGAGATGGGGATCAGACAGACACCAGGAAGTATAATAACAGTCAATGCCTGGTGAGCACTTCTTATGCTCCACATACCAGTCTAAGTTCTATGTTCTCTATGGGTAGAAACTCAATGAATCTACTGAGCAACCCAATGAGGCAGGTATCATGTTCTTAGTTTTACAGTAGAGGCCCAAAAAAGGTGAGAAAATTGCCAAGATCACACAGTTAGTAAAGGACAAGATGGTGAGCCTAATCGAGATGGATGTTGGGCTTTTGCAGCTGGCGTTGATCAAGACCTGCTGGGGTTCTTGAGCAAGGTCAGCCAGCATCCTTCTGCTGTGACACTTACCTGGGCAGGAGCAATTGGCCCCATTTTCTCAGGGTCTGTGGCTGCAGAGCAGCCTCCACCTGCTTCATTTTCCCCGGGTCAGGGAGGACCAGCAGCGCCAAGGCATTTCCTCTGTATTCTATCTGGAGGACGGTGCAAGCCAAATCCTGGTCATAGAGGAATCTGTGCATTTCCTTTTGGTGCATCATGGGGACCTGGAGAGAAGTCCTCTCATCCACAAAGAAACTTTCCTGCTTCTGGGTCTGGTAGCGACTGAAAGGGTGCTTCCACTTGGCTTAGGACACAAAACCCATAAGGCCGTGAGAACTCTTTTCAAGAGAGCAACTCTGGGTAGACACACACAAAACCACAGTTCCTCTTGGCTATGCAAGTATATGACAAAAAATGTGGAATGGTTACAGAGCCAGGAGACCAGAATTTAGGCCTGGCTCAGTCTCTAGGACAAGTCACCAGTGTTTGAGCAATAACAGCCTATGATTTTGTTCCATTTCAGAGGAACTTAGCTTCTAACAAGCCAAAAGGTATTTTTCCATCTACTAAGCACCTTCCATGTGTTAGACATTATCTCTTTAAATTGTCATAAAAGTTAATAAGAAATAAGTATTATTCCCATATCAGGGATGATCAAACTGAGTCTTTGTGAATTTATTTAAACATACTAATTTGCAGAGCTGGGATGACTGACTGAGCAGCTCAGATTGCTTGCAAACACTGAATTAATCCTTCTCAACCAAACTGCCTCTAGACAACAACCTTCTACAGAGACGCTCAAGAGCTCCTTCCTTCACTCACCCACCCCAACTCCCTAATCTTCAAACTGAAAAAGGAAAAAGAATTCAATTAATAAAATGTCATGCATTAGGCAAAAGCCCATTAAGATGTAGTTAGAAATGCAGAATTTTGGGGTCATGGTTACATTCACACGTGTAGTATCTTCTCTCTTACTTCTTATAAATCTGTCCCCACAAACACCTCTTGCAAGCACTCTGGTCTTGATAACAAGAGAACTGGGTCATCCTGTCCTACATACCCACACCCAATCAATGACCAAGTATTGCTGATTCTACCTCCAAAACCACAACTTTATTCAAGGCCACCGTGCTACTTACTTTGGGCCACTATGAAAACCTCCCAACTTGTCTCTCCTCTCTCACCCTTTCTCCCTTCCAGACCACCTTCCAAATTGTAGCCAGTTTGAGCTTCCTAAACATATGTAATCCTGTCACTTCACATTTAAAAGTCTTTGGCAATTCTAAGGTTCCCTGAATAAAGCTGGGAGCCCTCAACCTGGCCCTGTTTCCCTCTGCATTGCAACTCTTGGTTTCTTCCTATTATTCTGCTATTGTGTTTGATGTTCTATCCCAACTAAATTTGTTTCAGTTCTTTGAAAATGCAATGATATCTCTTTTCCCTGGACCTTTAGATATGCTGGTTTTTTTCAACCTGAACCCTCTTTGCCCCACCTCTCCCAAGCTTCTTCACCTGAGTGGATACTACTCACTCTCATGTCTTAGCTTGGGTGGCTGTTTTACCAGGAAGCTTCTCAAGTCTGGATGGGTGTCTCTTTTGGGAACTCTGTGGCACCCAATGCCTACGCAAGGACAGCCTCACCATCCCACTGAGTTATTTTGCATCTGCACTTATTTCCAACCCACATGGACTGTGGCTACGCAAGGGTGGGAAAGCTCTATCTTATTCATAGATTTCCCCAAGTGGTTAGCAAAGAACCTATTAGCTGGCTCTCTGCTGTAAGAGCATTTACTTGCAGAGGCGGTGGCAATAATTCTGTCTGAGCAAGCCTCACCTTTGAAGAAGATGTAATTGGCAAGAACCATGAACGTGTCCTGGCTGAACTCCGGGAGGCAGTCCACGACTTGCCCGTATGTTTGCCTTCTCAAATAGTCATTAATCTGCCTCCCAGTTGTAACAGAATCTGTGAAGTTGGCAGAAAAAGCAAAAGCTCCATAAAGCTCCTTGATGCTGTCCAAATAGTGCTGCCGAGGCTTTAGTCGCTTGTCTAGGAACAAAGAGTTTCCTACTTTTAGTTCGAGTTTGGGGCTGGGCAGGGCAAGGGTGTGGAGGAGGCTCCGGAAGCCCTGGTGGATGTCGGCTTCAGGGGTTTCTGTGAGGTTGAATCCCAGGCCCTCCAGGATCAGAGCTGAGGTGTTAGCTTGGGCCCCAAGAGAGAGCAGGGCCAGGGTGGTGGAGATGCTCACTGGCGAGAAGAAGATGTTTCCAGGGGCGTCTGCTGCCAGCTCTTTATACAAACGCAAAGCAAAATTGGTAATGGTGGGTGTGATTCTGTGGTAGGCGGGGGCTGGCTCTGAGAGCTGATGCCTGGGGGGTTGAGGCCCCTGCAGACTTTTATCTCCATGGGCAAGAAGGGGCTGACAGTGGACAGAGGCCAGGATCCCTGTTCCCAGTAGCCAAAGCCAAGCTGGACCCATTCTCTGAAAACAAGAGGGTGAACATGTCACTTTTCTCCATAAATAATGTCATGATTCTCTATTGCTCATACCACAAATCCCACCTTCACAATGTGCCCCACAGGGCTGCCATGAGGGGCACTGAAGAAGACAAGGCTGTGGATGATTAGGATTCTGTACACTTTCCTCCGAGGCTTCAGTGAAGGTAGCAACCCTTTATCTGCTTTACATATAGTAGGTTTCTAACATTTTGTTGAGTAAAAGTCTCTGGACTATAAAACAATAGCAATAACAACAACAACAATGGCAACTCCTGGCCAGGCATGTTGGCTCACACCTATAATCTCGGCAGTTTGGGAGGCTGAGGTGGGAGGATCGCTTGAGCCCAGGAGTTTGAGACCAGGCTGGGCAACATAGGGAGACCCCCTCTACAAAATGTTTTTAAAAATTAGCTGGGTGTAGTGGCATGTTCCTGTAGTCGCTGAGGTGGGAGAATCGCTTGGGCCTGGGGGGTCTAGGCTGCAGTGAGCTGTGATTGTACCACTGCACTCCAGCCTGGACGACAGAGTGAGAACCTGTTTTAAAAACAACCACCACCACAACAGCAAAACAACTTCCATAGTCTAGCCTCCCTCCCTCTTTTTTCTTTCTTTCTTTCTTTCTTTCTTTCTTTCTTTCTTTCTTTCTTTCTTTCTTTCTTTCTTTCCTTCCTTCCTTCTTCCTTCCTTCCCTTTTCTTTCTTCTCTCCAGTCATTCTTTCAATCATTCATTAACTTTCAAGTATCTGCCTGGTCCAAGAGGTAGCTAGGTCCTCAGTATTTAGTGGGGAAAGAAGTAAACCAAATTTCAGATTTCCTAGAGTTAAGGGTTTAATTGACACTAGCTTAGGTGACACTCAATAGCTATATCTGTGATGACAAATTGAGAAGAACATGCTTGGAGCAAATGTCCTGGCCACACTGCCAGTGATATTAGGCCTCCCTCACATCCAGCATGGCTATTGACTATGATCCTGCCCATTGGAAAGGAAAGGATGATGTCCAAAGCCTCGGTCAGGCCCCAAGAGAAAGAAGAGTGCCCTCCCCCTTTCCAGTCGTTCATTAGCTGGAGTGGCGATGTGAGGATCGGCCATCTGGATGTATGGATGAAGACAGCCCAGGAGTGGGGAGCAAAGTAGCAGGACTGATGGAGCCTAGAGGAGCGATGAGAGAGAGCAACTCTGTCTCCATGTCTCTGTCCAGCCTCTGATATCTGGGATGCCTCTTGTCACAAGCAGAGGCTGAAACCTCTCTATATTTTTTTATTGCCTCAGGGCTGTGAGGATGATGTCGGTTACGTGCTGAACTGTACCTGCCCAAAATTCATATGCTGAAGTCTAGACACCTAGTATCTCCAGATATGATCTTGTTTGGAAATAGGGTCATTGGAGATGTAATCAGTTAAGATGAGGTCATTAGAGCAGGCTCCTAATCCAATATGACTGATGTCCTTACAAGAAGGAGAAATTTGGACACAGACAACACACAGGGAGAATGCCATGTGAAGATGAAGGCAGAGATCAGGCTGATGCTTCTACAAGCCGAGGACAGCGAAAGATGGCCAGCAAACTAGGAGAGAGGCAAAGCTAGGAAAGGAGCCTGGAGCAGATTCTCCTTCACAGCCTCAGAAGGCACCAACCCTGTCAACCCCTTGATCTTGGACTTCTAACCTCCAGAACTGTGAGTCAAAAATTTCTGTTGTTTAAGCTGCCTGGCATGTAGTATTTATTAAGATAGCCCTTGCAAACTAATGTGATATCTCTTGTGCTTTATTTTAAGTTACAAAATGTGCCAGAAGAGCCTTTATTCCACTTCCAGGGGATCAAAGTGGTACAGGAGCAGGAAGACCCCTTGTTTTAGGGCTGGGAATGCAGCCTGAGCTGGAGGGGGAACTGCAGTGCAAACAGGGTTGTCTCTACTCACCCTGCCCAATGTTCCATGCTCTCCTTTCCCTTTCAGTCCCATCCCCCCACCCTACACCCATCTTCAGGTTCTTGCAGAAGACTCATGACCACATTGCTACTGGGACCCTCCCAAATCTTGATTTTCTCAGTAAGGAAGGCAGCCTTCTCTTCTCCCTTCAAATCCAACTCTTCCACCATTCCATTCATTGCACAGCAGCTGTGCACTGCTGACCACCTCTATCACTCCTCATCAGTTTGTCCTGATAACATTTGTGTCTTAACTGGCACCTTTAATAATTTTTTGCCTAAACCAATGACTTCTGGATCAATTGCAAATGCTGCGACAGTGAAAGAGAGATTATATTTTTGCAAATGGGTTTGTAGCCCCTGGTGCCCTAAGTAGCCTGCCAAACGACAAAGGCCAGGTGTCAGGAGGGACGAATGTGGTCTCACTATCTGCTATGTTGAAATGCGTTTGCTGGTCAAAGTACTGTGGGCACGCCCCCAAGGCTACGTCCTCCCTTTCTCCAGCACACTGTGGGTTCACTTAATGACAGCCCCAGTGAACTCCCAATGTGGGTTCACTTAATGACAGCTTCCATACACTTCAGATTTTCTTTTGATCGAAAATTTGGAAGATGCAAATCAATTTAAAAATTGTTCTACCCCTGGGTAAAATAAAGTGCCTGTAATGAAACTATTTCTGGCTTATTCTTTTTATCCCATTGAACTCAGCACCATTTTCTACTCCACTGCACCCCAGGGACTCCCTGACTTGCAAATGACCTATTTCCCAAAGGGGATTCAATTGTAAATGAGGGGGCCTTGGAATCAAGGCTGTGCAGTAACTCACTGCCTCATACTGTGCAAAAGCAGCTGTCTGAAACTCAGTGTCTCCCTTTGCAAAATGCAAATGATATTGCCCACCTCCTGGGTGTGGGGCCATTTCGGGATTATACGACAGTCAATGTACAAAGCTCCAGGCATGCCGAAAGTACTCAATGGCAATTTTTTTCCCTTTCTATCAAGCCTGGGGTAATGATGCCCAATTCATTTCTTAATTCCTCTTCCAGAAAGATCCCAGAGGAAAATTAAAAACTATATTCGTGAAGTATAATATTCTCACTTATTAAGGGTTTATGAAGTGATAGGATATTACATGCATTGTAACACTGGCTCCTGACAAAGGCAAGGGGAGGGCTGTGTGTAAAGGAGATAGAGGTGACATTTTGGATCAGCTCAATGCCTGGTGGAGGGGTGCTGCTGGAGTTTAGTTGGGGAACAGCTGGGCTCCCGAAAGCTCTTGAAACACCCAGAATAGTCACATTCAATGAAGAGTGGTCCTGCCCAAATACCGGTAGTGCCCTTGTTGAGAAACACTTGCTTTGTCTTATTTAATTTAATCCTTATGAGAACCTCAAAGCACAGGGATTATTAGCCCTACTGTGCACAGGGAACGAATGATGCAGGGTTAGGACAAGCCTCCTGGTGAGAGCAGGAGCAAGACTCAGATTCCAGACCAGAGCTCCTAAGCACCCTTTTCACAGGACAGCTTCTAGTAAATTTGCTGCAGCATCATTGTCATTGTGCTTTGGGTTGTATTGTTTCATTTTCTTGTCTAACTGGCAGGAATATTTGGGATTCTTCTCTCAAAATTCTTGAAGTTTTCCATAAAAGGAGATTGAAAACCTGAAGTCTCTCCTTTAAGACTCAGAGGGAGTACATGGTTGCATTTCTTCTTCAGGGACTTACTTCTCCCATCCTTACCACCAAAGCCAGGAACACACACACACACACACACACACACACAGAGACAGAGAGAGAGAGAGAAGGGAGTGAGGCAGTTGCTGCCCCTGCCCTCATTTTGGGCACAGGCAAAGTACTTACAGAGCAAAGGCACTGAGCGGGGGCCCAGGTCTTCAGCACTGCATCACCTCTACCCACAGGAAAATGGTGTTTGAAGATCACAGCAACCTGGTCAATATTTGTCAGGTCAATTCTGGGAACTGGTATGAAGACAATGCACAGCAAACAGGAAGGGCTCTTTTTTTTCAAAGTATCTGCCCTGACTGCCTGTCCCACAAACAAATGGTGGATTGTGCCTTAAGCCCAGGCTCGCTTTGAGAATATTCTGATGCTGGCAGCAGGTGGTGGTGTGGTTGTGGCTGTTGCCTGTGTCTGTGGTTGTATGATCCAGGCTGTATTCTTTTTTTTTCTAACTTTTTTATTTCCATAGGTTTTGGGGGAACAGGTGGTATTTGGTTACATGAGTAAGTTCCTTAGTGGTAATTTGCAAGATTTTGATGCACTCATCACCCAAGCAGTATACACTCAACCCCCAATATGTAGTCTTTCATCCCTTACCCCCCTCCCACCCTTTCTCTCGAGTCCCCGAAGTCCATTGTATCATTCTTATGTCTTCCCATCCTTATAGCTTAGCTCCACTTATGAGTGAGAACATACGATGTTTGGTTTTCCATTCCTGAGTTACTTCACTTAGAATAATAGTCTCAAGGTCCACACAGGCTGCTGTGAATGCAATTAATTCGTTCCTTTTTATGGCTGAGTAGTATTCCATCATATATATATACACCACAGTTTTTTTTATCCACTCATTGATTGATGGGTATTTGGGTTGGTTCCACAATCTTGCAATTGCAAATTGTGCTGCTGTAAACATGTGTGTGCAAGTATCTTTTTCATACAATGACTTCTTTTCCTCTGGGTAGATACCCAGTACTGGGATTGCTGGATGAAATGGTAGTTCTACTTTTAGTTCTTTAAGGAATCTGCACACCGTTTTCCATAGGGGTTGTACTAGTTTACATTCCCACCAGCAGTGCAGAAATGTTCCCTTTTCACCACATCCACGCCAACGTCTATTATTTTTTGATTATGGCCATTCTTGCAGGAGTAAGGTGATATCACACTGTGGTTTTGATTTGCATTTCCCTGATCATTAGTAATGTTTAGCATTTTTTCTTATATTTGTTGGCCATTTGTATGTCTTCTTTTGAGAACTGTCTATTCATATCTTTAGCCCACTTTTTGATGGGATTGTTTGTTTTTTCTTGCTAATTTGTTGGAATATCTCTGGATATTAGTCCTTTGTCAGATGTATAGATTGTGAAGATTTTCTCCCACTATGTGGGTTGTCTGATTGCTGATTGTTCCTTATGCTGTGCAAAAGCTCTAAAGAGCTTAATTAAGTCCCACCTGTTTACCTTTGTTTTTATTCCATTTGCTTTTGAGTTCTTGATCATGAAATCCTTGCCTAAGCCAACGTCTAGAAGGATTTTTCCAATGTTATCTTCTAGAATTTCTATAGTTTCCAGTCTTAGATTTAAGTCCTTGATCCATCTTGAGTTGATTTTTGTATAAGGTGAGAGATGAGAATCCAGTTTCATTCTCCTACATGTGGCTTCCCAATTATCTCAGCACCATTTGTTGAATGGGGTGTCTTTTCCTCACTTTGTGTTTTTGTTTGCTTTGTCTACGATCACTGGGCTGTAAGTATTTGGGTTTATTTCTGGGTTCTCTATTCTGTTCCATTGGTCTATGTGCCTATTTTTATACCAGTACCATGCTGTTTTGGTGATTATGGCCTTATAGTATAGTTTGAAGTTAGGTAATGTGATGCCTCATTTTAGTTTGGCTTTGGCTATGCAGGCTCCTTTTTGGTTCCATATGAATTTTAGCATTTTTTTTTCCAGTTCTGTGAAGAATGATGGTGGGATTTTGATGGGAATTGGCTCTGAATTTGTAGATTGCTTTTTGTGGTATGGTCATTTTCACAATCTTGATCCTACCCATCTATGAGCACGGGATGTGTTTCTATTTATTTGTGTCATCTACGAGTTTTTCAGCAATGTTTTGTAGTTTTCTTTGTAGAGATCTTTAACCTCCTTGGTTAGGTATATTCCTAAATATTTTATTTTTTTGCATCTATTGTAAAAGAGGTTGATTTCTTGATTTGATCCCCAGCTTGGTCACTGTTGGTGTATAGCAGACTTATTGATTTGTGTACATTAATTTTGTATCCTGAAACTTTGCTGAATTAATTTATTGGTTCCAGGAGATTTTTGGAGGAGTCTTTAGGGTTTTCTAGGTATACGATCATTTCATCAACAAACAGTGACAGTTTGACTTCCTCTTTACTGATTTGGATGCCCTTTATTTCTTTCTCTTGTCTGATTGCTCCTGCGAGGACTTCCAGTACTATGTTGAATAGAAGTGGTGAGAGTGGGCATTCTTGTCTTGTTCCAGTTCTCAGAGGGAATGCTTTCAACTTTTACCCATTCAGTATTATGTTAGCTGTGGGTTTGTCATAGATGGTTTTTATTGCATTAAGGTGTGTCCCTTATATGCCGATTTTGCTGAGGGTTTTAATCATAAAGCGATGCTGGATTTTGTCAAATGCTTTTTCTGCATCTATTGAGATGATCATGTGATTTTTGTTTTTAACTTTGTTTATGTGGTGTATTACATTTATTGACAACCATCCCTGCATGCCTGGTATGAAACCCACTTGATCATTGGATTATCTTTTTAATATGTTGTTGGATTCTGTTAGCTAGCATTTTGTTAAGGATTTTTTGCATCTATGTTCACCAGGGATATTGGTCTGTAGTTTGTTGTTGTTGTTGTTATGTCCTTTCCTGGTTTTGGTATTAGGGTGATACTGGCTTAATAGAATGATTTAGTGAGGATTCCCTCTTTCTCTATCTTGTTGAATAGTATCAACAGGATTGGTACCAATTTTTCCTTAAATGTCTGGTAGAATTCAGCTGTGAATCCATCTGGTCCTGGACTTTTTTTTTTTTTTTTGGTAATTTTTAAAATTACCATTTCAATCTCACTGCTTGTTATTGGTCTGTTCAGGGTATCTAATCCTTCCTGATTTAAACTAGGAGGATTGGATCTTTCCAGGAAATTATCCATCTCCTCTAGCTTTTCTAGTTTATGCACATAAAGGTGTTAATAGTAGCCTTGAATGATCTTTTGTATTTCTGTGGTGTCAGTTTTAAAGTCTTTCATTTCATTTCTAATTGAGCTTATTTGGATTTTCTCTCTTCTTGGTTAATCTTGCTCATGGTCTTCTTTTTTTATTTTTTCCAAGAACCAGCTTTTTGTTTCATTTATCTTTTGCTATTTTGTTGTTGTTGTTTCAATTTCATTCAGTTCTGCTCTGATCTTGGTTATTTCCTTTTTTTTCTACTGGGTTTTTGTTTGGTTTGTCCTTGTTTCCCTAGTTCCTTGAGGTGTGACCTTAGATTATTTGTGCTCTTTCAGAGTTTTTGATGTAGGCATTTAGGGTCATGAACTTTCCTCTTAGCACTGCCTTTGCTGTACCCCGGAGGTTTTGATAAGTTGTGTTACTATTACAGTTCAGTTCAAATAACGTTTAAATTTCCATCTTGATTTCATTGTTGACCCAGTGATCCTTCAGGAGCAGGTCATTTTGTTTTCATGTATTTGCATGATTTTGAAGGTTCCTTTTAGAGTTGATTTCCAGTTTTATTCCACTGTGGTTTGAGAAAGTAATTCATATAATTTCAATTTTCTTAAATTCATTGATACTTGTTTTGTGGCCTATCATATGGTTTATCTTGGACAATGTTCCATGTGCTGATGCATAGAATGTATATTCTGTGGTTATTGGGTAGAATGTTCTGTAAACATCTGTTAAGTCCATTTGTTCCAGGATATATTTTAAACTCATTGTTTCTGTGTTGACTTTCTGTCTTGTTGACCTGTGTAGTGCTGTCAGTGGAATATTGAAGTCCCTCACTATTATTGTGTTGCTGTCTACCTCATTTCTTAGCTCTCATTGGGAGCTCCAGTGTTGGGTGCATATATATTTAAGACTGTAATGTTTTTGTGTTGGACAAGGCCTTTTATCATTATATAATGTCCCTCTTTATCTTTTTTAACTGCTGTTGCTTTAAAGTTTGTTTTGTCTGATATAAGTATAGCCACTTCTGTTTGCTTTAAGTGTCTATTTGCATAGAATGTCTATTTCCACCCCTTTACCTTACATTTATGTGAGTCCTTGTGTGCTAGGTGAGTCTCTTGAAGGCAGCAGATACTTGGTTGGTGAATTCTTATCCATTCTGCCATTCCGCATCTTTTAAGCTGAGCATTTAGGCCATTTCCATTCAACATTAGTATTGAGATGTGAGGTAGTATTCCATTCATCATGCTATTTGCTGCCTGTATACCTTGCTTTTTTAATTGTATTTTTGTTTTATAGGTCCTGTAGGATTTATGTTTTAAAGAGGGTCTGTTTTTATGTGTTTCCAGGATTTGTTTCAAGATTTAGAGCTCCTTTTAGCAGTTCTTGTAGTGCTGGCTTGGTAGTGGTGAATTCTCTCAGCATTTGTTTGTCTGAAAAAGACTGTATCTTTCCTTCATGTATGAAGCTTAGTTTCACTGGATACAAAATTCTTAGCCGATAATTGTTTTGTTTAAGGAGGTTGAAGACAGAGCCCCAGTCCCTTCTAGTCTGTTCTGTAGGGTTTCTACTGAGAAATCTGCTGTTAATCTGACAGGTTTTCCTGTATATCTTACCTGACTATTTTGCCTCACAGCTCTTAAGATTCTTTCCTTCATCTTGGCTTTAGATAACCTGAAGACAGTGTGCCCAGATGATGATCTTTTTGTGATGAATTTCCCAGATGTTCTTTGAGCATCTTGTATTTGGATGTCTAGGTCTCTAGCAAGAGACCACAATTATTCCCCCAAATATGTTTTCCAAACTTTTAGATTTCTCTTCTTCCTCAGGAATGCCAATTATTCTTAGGTTTTGTCACTTAACATAATCTCAAACTTCTCGGAGGCTTTGTTCTTTTTTTCTTATTCTTTTTTCTTTGTCTTTGTTGGATTGGGTTCCTTTGAAAACTTTGTCTTTGAGCTCTGAAGTTCTTTCTTCTGCTTCTTTGATTCTATTCCTGAAACTTTCCAGAACATTTTGCATTTCTCTCAGTGCTCTCCTTTTTTCCTAAAGGGTTGATTTTTTTTTATTTATGCTATTCCTTCACTAAAGATTTCTCCCCTCATTTCTTATGTATTTTTTTTTATTTCCTTAAATAGGACTTCACCTTTCTCTGGTGGCTCCTTGATTAGCTTAATAACTGACCTTCTGAATTCTTTTTCAGGTAAATCAGGGATTTCTTTTTTGTTTGGTGGTGAGCTAGTGTGATTTTTTGAGGGTGTTAAAGAACCTTGTTTTGTCATGTTACTAGCACTGTTTTTCTGCTTCCTTCTCATTTGGATAGCCTATGTCAGAGGGAAGATCTAGGGCTCAAGGCTGCTGTTCAGATTCGTTTGTCCCATGGGGTGCTCCCTTGATGTAGTACTCTCACCCCTTTCCTAGGGATGTGGCTTCCTGAGAGCCAAAATGTGGTGATTGTTATCTGGATCTAGTCACCCAGCAGGTCTACCAGGCTCTGGGCTGGTACTGGGGATTGTCTGCATAGAGTCCTGTGGTGTGAACCATCTGCAGGTCTCTCAGCCATGGATACCAGCACCTGTTCTGGTGGAGATGGCAGGGGGGTGAAATGGATTCTGTGAAGATCCTTAGTTTTTGTTGTTTAATGCACTATTTTTGTGCTGGTTGGCCTCCTGCCAGAAGGTGACACTTTTTGAGAGAGCATCAGTTGTGGTAGTATAGGAAGAACCAGGCTGTGGGTAGGGCCTTAGAACTCTCAAGAGTATATGCCCTTTGTCTTCAGCTACCAGAGTGGGTAGGGAAGGACCATGGGGGGAGGGGGGCAAGGCTATGTGTGTCTGAGCTCAGACTCTCTTTGGGCAGGGCTTGCTGTGTCTGCTGTGGGGAATGGGGGTGTGGTTCCCAGGTCAATGGAGCTGTTTCCAGGAGAATTATGGCTGCCTCTGCTGTGTCATGCAAGTTGTCAGGGAAGTGGGGGAAAGCCAGCAGTTACAGGCCTCACCCAGCTCCCACACAACCCAAAAGACCAGTCTCACTCCCACCATGTCCCCCCAAACAGCACCAAGTTTGTTTATAGGCAGTGGGCAGGAAGGGCTGAGAACTTGCCCCAGGCTACCAGCCTCCCACTTATGAGAACAAGTAGGGCTTTCACGCCTATCGGCCTGTGGAGTCTGCACACCAGATTCAGGCCCTCCCTTGAGTTCTGGCCAGGAGACTTCCTGTTCAGTTGGAATTGTTACAAAGTTCAGCTGGGGGTTTCCTTCTCCCTGTGGTCTTTTCCCAGTATTTCTGGCAGCCCTCCCCAAGAACACCCATGAGACAACTCTGAAATAGCTTTCTGAGTGTGGAAAACCCACAGGCTTTTCCTGCTGCTTCCTCTACCCCTATATTTTGCTTGGCTCTCTAAATTGACTCAGCTCCAGATAAGGTCAGATCCTTCTCCCATGATCTAGACCTTCAGGTGCCCCAGTGAGGGTGTGTGTTCAGTGACAGACAATCCACCTTTCCCACTTTCACAGCTTGGGCACTCACAATATTTGGACTGTCTCTTGGGTTCTGCAGGAGCAACCTCCTTCCTTCAGAGGGTCTGTGGGTTCTCTCGGCTTTCCTGGTTTATTCCTGCATTAGTTCTGAAGCAAAGGGTGAAGATGCGAGTGTTGAACCTTTGAAATTTTTTTCAAAGGTCCACACAGTGCTCTGTCCAAGTGCAAGCTGCAATCTAGTCTTGCCTTCCGTCTGCCACTTTTCCCCCTCTTTTTTTTTTCTTTTAGGCTATGTTCTTTATTGGTCACCCTCACCGCAAGAATGTGAGAGAGGCACAGTCATCCCTACTTTGTAGATGGGAAACTGAGGCTCTGTGAGGTTAAGTCACTTGCTCATTAAGTGGACGGATGGGGCCACACTCAGAACTTGGATCCTATCCCCCAGTCCAAGCCTTCACTACCACACCAAACCATTCCAGTATTTTGTTGATGCTTCAAATAAAATATAATCTGTGTATGAATAAAAAGATTGGAAGGGGCTGGGTGCGGTGGCTCATGCCTGTAATCCCAGCACTTTGGGAGGCCAAGGCAGGTGGATCACTTGAGGCCAGGAGTTCTAGACCAGCCTGGACAACATGTTGAAACCCCGTCTCTACTAAAAATATAAAAATTAGCCTGACAGGGTGGCGGGTGCCTGTAATTTCAGCTACTTGGGATGCTGAGGCTGGATAATCCCTTGAACCTGGGAAGCAGAAGAGGTTGCAGTGAGCCAAGATTGTGCCACTGCACTCCAGCTTAGGTGACGAAAAGAAAATTGGAAGGAAATTTCACAAACAGAGAAAGATCTTTCTTCTTACTACTTTGAGAAACCTGTGAAGTGGAATCATTGGCTCATGATCACCCATGTCTCCCAAGTAAGTAGAACAAGCTTAGAATTAAATGAGTATTTATTTATGAGAGAATCTCTTTATGACAAAATTGAAGTGACTTTTAAGTTCTTCTTTGCAGATTTTTGTATTCTCCAAATTTCTTACAAAGAGCATGCATCTTATTCATAATTAAAAACAATAAAACATTATTGTTGGAAAGTAGAACGATTTAATAGTACAAGTAAATCTCATCCTAAAATAAAAGGTCATTGAGGTTGGCACAGTGGTTCCAATCAAGGCACTTGTAAAACATAAAGTCTCCTAGGAGGTCGAACCTGATTCCCTAAATGGGGTGGAGGTGCAGGTGCCCATGGGTCTGCATTTGCCACTCTTGCCTTGAGTGAAACTTTCATGCGATGCTGTAATACTCATGCTTGATATTCTGTGACTGATGATTTTGCATCTTGAAATGATGGCCCAAACTAACGGCCACAGTTGATTATGTTCATGCCCTCTCTGTGTTTTCATGGGCATGCAAGAATCATTTTACAAATTCTCCAACCACAAGCCTCAACCTCTATACTTCACTTCCTGCCCAATAGGGATGTCCCACCTAACCACTCCCCACACTGCAGTACTAAAGTCTCTGGCCACATGTTCCTCTCGCTCCTGTGCCTCTGGACCAGCCCCAGTGCTTCCCCGTGTGGCCCTGTGTGGTGGGGCAGGCCCCTTCCTCTTGGGTGCTCAAAGTAATAAACTCTTCTTTCAAAGGCAGATGTCTCTGTCTGTCACCTTACCATACCCAGTGGAAATGATTTCAAAACAAAATGTGAGGTACATTTAAAAACAAATGTGAAGGATTGGCATTTCAAAAAACAGAGCTGGGACCTCAGCAAGTTGATAGAAAATGTCCCACGGCTGTTTTTGTATCTGCTTGCCAATGCAAGTCTGAGTGGGCACCAGGTTGCCACCTAAGCTTGCTTTCACTGTAAAGTGCCACTGGAAGCAAGGCTGTCGGAGGGATGCTGACAGCCGTCACCCACTGCTGACTACTTGGGGTTCCTTATAGTTTCTGGAAAAAACTAGTTGTGAACAAGTGTCATTAGTCACTTCTTCACACCTACTATCTCCTTTGTGCTACTGTAGGACATCTTCTTGCCTACTCTGCAGGAGGCTGGAGCCATGTCTGAGCAGGTATGTTCCTTCCTGGGAAGGATGCCTGGCTTCTCCACTGTGGCTTTTATAATGGAGAGCCTGAGGGAAGAGCATTGTGTATAAAACAAACCTTGCTTCATGCAGCGTTGTGGGAGCCCTTCATAACTGGCCATTGGTCCTTGTTCTAAGTCAGCACAGGAAGGCCCTGTGGCTTAGCTTAGTTGTTTTTACTCTTTGAGTGTCAGCTCTTCTGTTTTTGTTTTTTGTTTGTTTGTTTGTTTTTGTTGTTTTGAGACAGGGCCTTGCTCTCTTGCCCAGGCTGGAGTGCAGTGGCAGCTTGTTCTGTTTGTGAAATAAAGTGGGAGCGTGAGGGCCAGGGGGTTAGGTTCCCCTGGGACTTCTGCCAGCTCTCCAGCATAACTCCTTTCTGTTTTGTTTCTTTCCTTATAAAATAGCATGAGAAAGCCTACATGAGGCCCCTGGCACATCCGAGGTGTGTGGGGCACCGGGGCCCCCAGAAGAGGAGCCTTTGGATCTGATGGGAGCAAGGGCTCTACTGAGGCTGCCAGAGATGCCCTCAATAATGAGGGTGACATAGAGGTGCCAGCACAGCCTGTCAGGCAACGAGGGAAGGAGGGACGGTGGGTCTGACTCAAAAGACACGAGCTGCCTTTGCTGTAGTGCAACCATGGCCCATTGCTCATTGTGCTGCTCTCAGGACTCAGAGTATGGAAGCGGGACCATTGCCATTACAAACCCGCAGGGAAGGGGCTGAGCACCCGGAGGGCTATGTGTGCACACATGACGTCATCGGAGTCAGGAAGGCAGCCAGCCGCGAGGAGATGGGAAACTGGTCCACGGCACCCGGGGAGACCTTCACAGCCCACGCATTAGCCCTCGTCAGCCGGTGTCCTGGCGCTCCCCACAAACCCAGACTCTCTCCTTGGCTAACAATGGCCTCCACCAGCCGACCTCTTTGAGCCTCTGTGTTCTCATTTCTTCCATCTGCCACACATGATGCCACAAGGTCCCTGCTCTGTCTCTCCAACATGCCACTCATTCCTGACTCACAGCCTTCATGCTCACACCCCTCCCTTGTCCTATCCTCACTCTCAGTCATCCTGTTCAATGCCTTCATGGCACTTATCATAAGCTCTTATGATCATGTTTATAGGTCTGGTTTCATTGTTGCTGTAGGGGGGTCTGTCTCCCCCATTTAGGCCTAACAGGCCAGGAATCTTGTCTGTCTGATTTACTCCTAACATATGTTAAGTGTTCAATAAATTTTTGCTGAATAAATGAAGGAAAAAAATCATGCAGCCTCTGAGATGTCATGGGATGACAGCCCAGCCATCGCGAGTTCGCTAGTAAATCATTTTCAGATTAGGACTCTGTTGACAGATGAATTCATATTTTAGTTTTATTGAATGTGTTATTGTAATTCTGCAATAGAGGTGCCTAACCTGGGTTGGCGTATTTCCATTCCTGGGAGCCCCAAGGAATGGAAATATGGTAACCCAGCAACATCCCATGAAGCTAGTTACCTGGGAGAATTTGTGGAAAAGGGCACTGACTGGGGTTAATGGGTGTTGGCTTGTGACTGGGGTCCCTGTTGATGGTTTGGTGATTGAGCCTTGGAAGTGGCGTCCCTGCCAGCGAATCCAGCTCCACTGGGGTCAAGTGCACCCTCAGAACAGAAAGAGGGATGTGGTCTGTTATTTCTTGTGCATTAGCAACGTGCCATCAGTTAACAGGCCATTTCCCACCTAGGATTTAGTGGGATTTTCCACTTTCCCTAGAAAGAGAATACTGTCTGTGGCTTTATTTGTAATCATCATCAGGAAGGTCCTATTGAAGGAGACAGTGAAGTAAGAGGGACCATCCTTCGATCGGACTATGAACTTGGTGGCGGTAGCTGCTGCGGCCTCAGTGCCCTCTTCACTGACATCCAGCACAGCCTTGTAGGTTGCCTGCCAAGGGAAAAACAAACATCAGCGGCCCCAGTGGAGACACTTTTACTTAACTGAGTAAACTAAACTGAGTGTTTTTGCCCTGGAATGGTGATGTCTACCTTGAAAGGATTCAAGGTTCAAATGCCTGGCATTGGGTTTACTCAATACATTGCAGTGGGTGTTGACTATGGCCCATTGGTCCTTACACCGGGATTGAGATGGTTACAAACACAGAGCAGGAAGACCGGAGTGAGTCTCAGTTCTGCCACTTATGGTTGCAAAATTATTAAGATGCTGCATGCTTCAGGTTCCCGATCTATAAAAGGTAATAATAACTGCATATGCCCCGTAAGGTTATTGTGTAAATTAAGGGAGATCATACAAAGCAAGTGCTCGTGGACTTGCCAGCAGTAGTAATTGCTGCAGTTCTTGCATGGCAGACATGGGTTTGATATGACTAAGGTTAGATCCCTTCTTTGTCTTCTAGGGAAGAGATTCTTAACCTGGAGTTCCTGGATTTCTAAGCTTCAGGGAGGCTTGAGCTCCTGTGACTACAGGCATTATTTTTCATAGGCTCACAGATACACTTTCCTCGAGAAAATGTCCATTATGCTCATCATATTCCAGTGGGGCCTCTCAACATTTTCTGAAAACCAATGACAAAGGTCCCCTTCAGTGGCCCCAGGATCACTTCTCACTATTATAATCCACTATCAAAATAAAATTTTAGGTCAGGGATCAGTAACCCATATGTGTGCAGGGGCTAGGCAGGTAACCCCAATTAACTGATGGAGACTTCTTGTAAGAGCATGGGGTGCCCACATTACCTGGAGGATACTGTCTGGTTAAAAGGGGCACTCATAGCTCGGCTCCTGTGATGGCTGCCATGTGGACACATAGGCTCACTGTTGCCATATGGGAATTAGAGTTAGTGATGTATTTCAAGAGGATCAGAAATCTAGACTTTTAGATCTAATATACTGTGTTTTAAAACTCCTCTCTCTCTCTCTCTCTCTCTCTCTCTCTCCCTCTCTCTCTCCTTACACACTGAAGGCCGGACAACACATCTACAGGGTGCAGATGACCTATGGGCAGCCACACTGTGATGCCTGTGTGAGGGCCTAAACTTCAGGGAGGAAGAAGGTGAGGTCAGATCCCGAGGGAGCACCTGCTCTCCTGCAGCAGGCATGGGGGAGCAGCTGCCTGCTGAGGATGGCTTCGGAACGTTTGTGTGAAGAGGGATAACAGATGCTGCGTGCCAGAGGGATGGTGGCCATAGGCCGCAAGATTCGGTTCTTCTGGCTGCAGAAGACCCTGACTTCACCTTTCAGGCCTCTGTTTCCTTATCGATGAAATAAGAGCGCTTGATAAATTCTGCAGGTGCTTCCAGCTTGGACTTTTTTGCAAATATTCTCATTCAACTCACTTTAGAAACCTGCAGGGAGTCTGTCTTTGTAATTCCAGAAAAATCAGCATTTTCGTCAAAGGCATTTTGGATGCCCATCTTTGGGAGGATGGTTTCCAGATTGTAGGAGGCAGAAATGGAAAATCTGGGGATGAACACCTCTATCCACCTGTGGAGTAGGGAAAAGGAAACAATGAGGTCACAAGCCCATGGTGTCTACATCTCTGCTCCTAGATGCCATTTTGGGAGACTCCGTTCTTCCTCCAAACATTGCTAATTGCTGCTAAAAAGGTCAACACATCCTAGCCAAGAAACCCAGGTTGCTCTTGAAATAAGCCTCCCAGCTGAGCAGGTCCAGCACTAAAAACATGCAAGGAGATAGACGAGCCCCCAGTGAAGTGGGTGCAGAGGTGAAAAGGTAGTCAGCAAGGGAGTCTATGGCAGAAACCAACAGGAGACGTCCAGTAGCAATGGAAGCTCATCAACCACCCACTCACTCTCCGGAATACCTCCTCAGCAGCACTTCCTGATGCAGGCCCTGCTAATAATGCCCTAGAGCAGCAAAGTCCAGCAGAACTTCCTGTGGTGCTGGGAAGATCCTAGACCTGCACTCTCCAGTACGGTAGCCATTAGCCATGTGTGGCTACTGAGCAACTTAAACAGTGGCTTGTGCAAATGAGAAACTAAAATGTTAATTTTACTACATTTCAGTTAATTTAAGTGTAAATTACTGCAGGTGGCTTAGTGGCTACTATACTGAACAGCACCACCTGGTAATTTAGCACAATATTTTTTTTCCTCTGCAATGGTTTCCCTGAACAGAGAGTAAACAGCCCACATGTATTGAACTTTTTTTTTTTAGATGGAGTCTCACTCTGTCACTCAGGCTGGAGTGCAATGGCACAGTCTCTGCTCACTGCAACCTCCGCCCCATGGGTTCAAGCGTTTCTCCTGCCTCAGCCTCCCAAGTAGCTGGGATTACAGGTGTACGTGGCCATGCCCGGCTAATTTTTTTGTATTTTAGTAGAGACAGGGTTTCACCGTGTTGCCCAGGCTGGCCTTGAACTCCTGAGCTCAGGCAATCCACCCGCCTTGGCTTCCCAAAGTGCTAGGATTACAGGTGTGAGTCCAGCCTGAACATTTATTATATGCCAGACATTGTCCCAGGCACATTCAACAACACTTCCCCCATTTTAAAGATGGTAAAGCTTACTTTTAGTGCTTTGCCCAAGGTTATGTACTTAGTGACTCACAGCAACGAAAGCACAAAAATATTGGATGGACACATTTCAGTCCTCATCTGACAGGTGTCTTGTGACCCCTCATGCCAGGGACAGCTCTCTTTTCCCTGCCACTGTCCTCTTTCCCTGTTTTCTCTGTGCTCCATCTGCTTCTCTGTACTCTGTCCCTCCCTCCCTGAAATTCTGTGCCACCTCCTCTTCCTATCCCCAGCCCCAGATGCAGCCTGAGAAGAGAAGAAATCGCTGACACACCCTGCAGCATCTCTTCATCCTTGACTTTGAGTTTTTGCCAGTGCTGTGTCCTCTATCAAAGCTGCCCTTGCCAAGCCTCTGTGTGCTCATATGCTACCCACATGTGCAGCTAAACCCCACCGCCTCCTTGAAGCTGTCCCTCAGTCCCAGCTGAAAGTGATCTCTCTCTGCTCAGAAACTCCTCAGCACCTTTCCTGCCCTCCCGTGGGGCATTGCCCAATCTCTTTCTTGAATTCCAGTTACACTGCAGCCTTCCTTCTCTCTTCCCAGACTATGAGCACCAGGGAATGCTGCTAAAATCATTCTACGATGCCAAAAATATATTGCTAAGAGACAGAACATAAAACTTGGACATTCCTTTTTTATCTTATGATTAATCTTTTTGCTATTCTCCATATTTTTTATACTCACCATACTAATTACAGAACTAACAATAACATTATTAGCTAGCATTTACTGAACACTTACTATCTTCTAGGAATTCTTCTAAGCACTTTGTAAGTAGCAGGTTACTTTACCTTTTCACCAACCTTTGGATTTGGTAATATTGTTATCCTCTTTCTTATATGTGACCACCAATGCTTTTGTTTGCTAGCTTTTATGGGATCATTCCATAGATTTCAATATCAGATAGGCTTCTAGAGCCAGCTCTGCAAGCATATAACAGCTACATGACCTTGGGCAATTCACTTACCCCCTTGGAGCCTCCGTTTCCTCATCTGTGTAATGAGTGGTACTAAGACTCCTCATCAGGTGATAGTGAACTTCAAGTGTGAACATGTATAGACAGCCCCAGGCTCTCTGTCCTGCATGCAGTTGGTGCTCACTGTGCAGAAGTGATTATCCAACAGCTGTTAGCACAATCTCTCCCTTATCTTTGAATGTGTGCATCCCCTGCCTCAGGGCTCAGGAGATTGACACAGATGCCCACCTTTTCTGGAGTGAGTGGCTCCACTTTCTCAGTGTTCTGGCTGACAAGGCCTGTTCCAGTTGCCTCATCTTGCCCTTGCTAGGGAGGACAAAGAAGGCCACGGCGTCTCCCTTGTAATCCATCTGCAGCACAAAGCAGTTCAGCTCTGTATCCACCCCAAAAGCAAACTGCTCTTTCTGGTGCATCATGGGGACATGCACAGTGACCTGCTCGCCCACCAGGAATGGGAAGTTCTTTCTTGTATATTCAGGGTGAAAGGGCTTCTCCCACTTGGCTAGCACAAAGAGAGAAAAGAAATCTTTATGTCAAAGTACAATTAGTGAGGCAAAGACAGCAAACTGAAATGGGGAATTACTGCTAGTGGGTATGAGGTTTCTTTCTGAGGTGACAAAAAAATGCTCTGATATTACACAGCGGAGTAGTTGCCCAAACTTGTGAATATACTAAAAAGCAATAAAATGGTGAATTTTATGACATGTGAATTGTATTTCAATTAAAAATAGAATTAGTTAAATAGAACAACATAAAGTGAAGGTAACTTAGTAAGGGCTCAAACCATACCAGTTTTCTTTCCTTCTCTTTCCTCTTTGCAGGATGGATGGATAAATGGGTGGATAGCCTGGCAGATGGAGGGTGGATGGATAGATGAATAGCTAATGGATAAATGGTTGGCTGGCTGGGTGGATAGATGGATTAATGGATGAATGGATGGATGGATGAACCGATAGATGGATAGATAGATGAATAGATTAGTGGATAGGTGGTTGGCTAGCTAGATGGCTAGCTAGGTGGATGAATGGATGCATGGATGGATGGATGGATGGATGGATGGGTGGATGGATAGATGGATGAACTGATGGATGGATAAATGGGTGGATAGTTTGCTGGATGGGTAGATGAAGGGTGGAGGGATGAACAGGTTAATGGATAAATGGTTGGCTGTCTGGGTGGATAGATGGATGTATGCATGGATTCATGGATGAATGACAGATGGATAAATGGGTGGATAGTTTGGTGAATGGGCAGATATAGGGTGGATAGATACATGAATAGATTAATGGACAGGTGGTTGGCTAGCTAGGTGGATGAATGGATGCATGGATGGATGGATGAACTGATGGATGGACAAATGGATGGATAGCTTGGTGAATGGGTAGATGGATAGATGAATACGTTAATGGATAGATGGCTGGCTGGTTGGCTAGGCGCATGCCTGGATGGATGGACAGATAAACTAGTGCATGGATAAATGAGTGAACATGTGGATGAAGGGAGGGAGGAAGGAAGGGAAGGAGAGGGACAGAGGAAGGGAGGGATGATACAGTGGCATCCATGAAAACTCTGCCTGGAGATGCCAGGCACTTCTATCTCAAGCACAACCTATAAAGTTGGCTTTATCATCAGAGTATCCAGTCAGCACAGAGACTGGCACAGGTCAGGCACTCAACACATGGTAAATCTTTTAGAGACACATGCTGAGGATCATAGAGCAAGTATGAGGTAGAGGTGAAATTCAAATTCAAGTTGTTTGACTTTAAAGCTGATGTGCATTCCCTGCAATACAGTGAAACTGTAAAGCTCTAACATATATCTACATCTATATCTATATCTATATGCAGTTATATATGAAGGAGACTTCATATATATAAGGGATACGAATGACAGGCACATCAGCTTGTCTACATTTCTACACCTATGAAAGTGTTCACACTCTTGGATTTGCTTCTTAAACGGGGTTATCAGAGAGTTCCATGTTTCTTCTCTAAAACTTCCAAGGGGCAGTGGGACAGCTGCTGGTGGCAAGAGATCTTTTCTCTCAAGTAGTCTCCAGATTTTTCCTGTGGGTTTCCCACTGAGTCAAATGTAAACACACCTCAAGACGCTAAATCTGTCTACCCAAAGAGAACTAAATGAGTCCCTACTGTAACTGGTAAACATGAGCTATCCTAGGTCCTGCAGCCAGCTAATTGCAAAGCTAATTAGAGCTCAGGCCCTCCCATTTCTCCACCCTGCAGTCTAGGGTTTGTCTGGCTTGTGTATTTCACTAAGCAAAAATCATCATCATCATCATAAAATAAATAAATAAAAATCAACTTCTCAAATCCTTACCTTTAAAGAAAATGTGGTTCACCAGCACCATGGCCGTCAGAAGGTCAAGGCCTTGGATTATGTCTACAACCTTCCCTTGGGTCTTCTTTTTCACATGGCTGTTGATCCTCGCCTGGGCAATGGAGGGGTTGGAGAAATCTGTAGAAAAGACTTCTGCTTCATACAGCCTCTTGACATTGCCCAGGAAATTTGCCTGCAGCTGCAGCTCCTTCTTGATGAAGAGGGCACTTCCCATCTTCAAGGTCAGGTCTTTGCTGGGAACAGTCAGTGAGTGAACCAGGTGCTGGAAGCCCTGGTGGATGGCAGACTCTGGTGTGTGTGTGAGGTTGAAGCCCAGGCCCTGGAGAATCTGGGTCTTGGTGACTGAGTGGGCCCCAAGGGAAAGCATGGCCAGGGAAGTGGAGACACTCACGGGGGAGAAGAAGATGTTCTGACTCGGGGTCTCCAAAACCAGCCTGCGGTATAGGCGGAAGGCAAAGTCGGTGTTGAGGGAATACACCTGTGAGGCAGGGGTGCTCTTTGTGGAGGAAGGGCGGGGGTATGCACTGGGGGCATTGGCCGGGGACACACAGTAGATTGGAGCACAGAGGCCAACAGCAAAGAGTACTCCATAAAGGTAAGATGCCATTTTGGAACAAAATACGTCTGCAGGAGAAGTAAGAACCATTGAAGGGGTAAACTGAGGGTCCAGGCCCTGAATCAGAGACCCTTTAACACCCCCACCCCATCAGCAGCAGAATGAGGACAGATAGGCCAGTTAGCAGAGCTCTCTCACATAATCTCTGAGCCTCACAATATTCCCATGATGTAGATCTTATTATTGCTGTTTTACTTGCAAATGAGTAAACAGGCCACAGAGAGTCTGTGCACCTTACCCCAAATAGCATGGTTGACTTGTCTGTGTTCTGTGTGGGCTTCAAAGTCAGGTCTCAAATTCCAAATCCCATGCTTTTTGATGTTTCTGCTTCATGGACTTATTTTTTAAGAATTGAGTGTGTGAAACCAGATTGCATTAGCAGCCAGAAGTGGTTTCTCACCCTTTGGAGGTCCCACCACAGATTCTTTATCCATTTTGTGTAGATCTGATTATTTTCTCACCCTGGCTGCCTGTTCCCAGACACAGGCATTTACTAATGTGTTCATATCTCTCAAAAAGTGGAACCCTGGAGCAAAAGGCCGTCCTTTTTGCTGCGCTCCTTCAGGTGCCCTGAGCACTGGCAGTCAGTTGCTGATGAGCTGCAGTTCTAGTCACATCTGTCTGCTTCCCCTTCAAGCCTCAGCTGACATGGCTTTGGCACCAAGGAGACTTCAGACTAAATGACCTGATAGCAATTTCAAACCCCAACAGGGCTGGGCTTGCATCTAACCCTGACATTCGTGGTGGACGAGTAACCTCTCTGGACTTCTCTGTTTCACCTTTGTAAAACAGAGATAGTTACCTTACAGAGTTGTTCAGAGGACTGAGTGTGATAAGGCACAAATTGTGCAGCACGGGACCCAGCACATGGTGAGCGCTGAATACATTACTTTTACTGTTGTTTTGTTGAAGTCAGAGAGAATTTGATTGGAGCAACTCTATCAAGTACTGCTCACAGGTCTCCCCAGCCCTGCCTACAGCACCCTCACCTGTTCAGTTTCATCAGAAAGATTTCATTTACTTTAACACAACTTTACAGAGGAGCTCCAACCCTGTGCGTTGACCCTGAGATACAACAGTAACTGGTCATTTTAGAGAAGGAAGGTATATGAATCCAATGCAAGGCCAGATGAGGTCTGTGCTCAGCCAGAGGGGAAAGCAAAGCAGGTGTGTGCTCCAATAGGTCACATCCATCTGAAGGCTTTTCTCTCCTCACCAATTTTATAATTTCCCCCCCATGACCTGGATGTCCTTCCCCCCATCATCCTTTTCACAAGCACAGTGCCTTCATAACCCCCCTTGCCCTTCATCAGACTTTGCTCTTTAGTCATTTATACTACAGTGTGAATGGCTACCACCAACTCGTCTCCTAGGAGCACCGGCATGAAGTGTTACTCCTGATTGTGAAGGAAAGACTTCACCCACTGCAACAAGAATTCAGTCAATAAGTGAATAATTATTTTGCCAGAAATGGAGAAGGAAAAGATAAGAGAACCTTTGCCAAAAGCGACAAAAATATTGCCACACATAGTCACTTGTCTATGTCAGACCAAGCATAATGTGACAGCCACATTCCCAACAATTTCTCTGTGGAAATGAAATATGTAAATGAATCACATTTTATTATACCAGATATAATTTAACTTAGATGGAACTTTATAAAGAATCCTTTCACTGAATGAGTAATTCTTTTGCAAAACTGTTCATTTCTCTCCATTTCCACTTACGTGATTGGCGATTTCTGTTGTGTAGTTTTGTGTTTGCCTGTTTGACTAAAGTGGAATTTTCTTTCTAAGTTACATTCGCATCCATCCATCCACCTACTGGACTCTTTGCCAACCTGTTCTGAACTGACCTCCGGAGCTGCCCCCACCCTGAGTGCCCCATCTCTCCCTTTCTCCAAGAAGGCCATTTTACCCATGCTGCCATCTTCCAAGTCAGGAGACTGATGGTCACTCTGCACTCTTCGGCCACCCTCCTTCCCCACATCGTTCTTCCTCCCCGAGACATCGCAAGTCCCAGCTTCTCTCCATCTCTTTGCTTTTCCCTTGGTCCAAACCCTCCTTATCTCTCCCCTGGACAATCCTGAAGGCTTCTGGACTCATCTCCCTCCTCTGGTCATGCTTCCTCAAAACGTTTTTCTTAAGAAACTTCACCAATTTGACTCTGCACAGAGACGATCTACTGGGAGATAGAAGTGTTGTGGCTACAATGGGGGACAGATAGCCAGGGTCCTGGCTCTTAAAGAGTTCTCTGGGAACCCTATGACATGTGGCCTTGAGAGTTGACTGCTTCCCCTCTCTTCAGCCCCACTGCTGGCCAGTGGATTTATCTGCAGCCTCTGCAGTCAACACCAATAGCAAACAGCCCAGGGTCCACCTCCCTCCCTTCTCTTCCCACTCACCCACCCCTTGCTCAGGCATAGCATACTCTGCTACAAATGCCCCTCCTGGATGCCACCTTCCTTTGCTCATGGAAAAGCCCTTGTCCTCACTCTGGAAGACTCTACTTAGCTATTACCGGCTTGAGAGGCCCTCCCTGGCTCCCCTCTCCTGTTGTGACTTCATCACTCTCTCCCTTCTCTCTTCTGGCACTTCTGGAATTTACTCGACTTCTATTACCAAATGGATTATCACTGACCACACGCATGCCTTTAGATAATCTCTAGGTTCTTTGAATGTGTAATTTATGCATTTGGTCCATTGGGTTGAACATGTACACTTATTATGCAGGTACTATAGGAGGTGTTGGGGCTACAATGAGGGACAGAGAGACAGGGTCCTTGTCCTTAAGGAGCCCACTGGGAAGACGGACAATTAGCAAACACCACTAGGCACAAGAAGTGTGTGTGTGTGATGAGTAAGTACAGGCATTGGGAACACCTATTCCATGACAAGAAAGGCTTCCAGTGGAAGTGGCAGCTGATTGAAACTTGAAAAATGTTAGCAAGGTAAAAGGGAAAAGCAGAGAAGAGAGAGATTCAGGCTGGGAGGACCACCTGTGCAAGGGCCCAGAGGGAACCAGAGCCAGGCAGCTTTGAGGAACAGAAAAGGTTCTGACACAGATTTCAGCACCACAGAAGCCGGCAGGAAGGGCTGGGGAGCGGGAGAGACCGGCTGCTGAGAGAGGGGGCCCCATGCAGGGATGTGTGGACTTGGTTCTGTGCCCTGGAACCCACTGGGGGATGGCTGCAGAGAACCTCAGCAGCAGAGAATTCTCAAGACTATCCCTGCACCTGTCTGTGTTCTTCATTGCTCTACACACCTGCTTCCTGTCCTCCTTTCCCCTTCCCCCGCCAGCACGGAAAAGTGCCCAAAGTATGGGCTCAGTAGACACTTGGTGTGCTGCCCTGAGATGGAGAAGCATTTACACCAGCCTCAGAACTGGGGTGGTGGCTGGGCGCAGTGGCTCACTCCTGTAATCCTAGCACTTTCGAGGCAGGTGGATCACCTGAGGTCAGGAGTTCCAGACCAGCCTGGCCAATGTGGCAAAACCCCATCTCTACTAAAAATGCAAAAGTTAGCCAGGCTTGGTGGCGGGCACCTGTAGTCCCAGCTACTCTGGAGGCTGAGACAGGAGAATCACTTGAACCCGGGAGGCGGAGGTTGCAGTGAGTCGAGATCAGGCCATTGCACTCCAGCCTGGGCAACAAGAGTGAAACTCTGTCTCAAAAAAAAAAAAAAAAAAAAAAAAAAAAAAAAAAAAAAAAAAAGCAACAACAACAAAAAACCAGGGAGGTGAAATGAAGGAGGCCTCCTGGAATATGAGACTGAAACCCCGAGTTTCTCTTATTTGATGAGCTCTGTGACAGACTGGGGCTCCTCAGGACGCCGTGTAAGAGTGTGGCATCTGCAGGCTTCCCTGTGACAAGCTGGGGTCTACTGTTTTAACTTGGGGTCTGCAGGCCCTCTAGCCTCAATGGTGAAGTGGCAGCACTTGATCTTGACGGCCACTCAGAAGTCAGAGCCTAAGCAAGATCATGGTTCCCCTCCTAACCTCAGAGCAGTACTTTCTGTTTAGAGAACAGCATTGTCCTCGAATTGCTTCATCTTCTGAATTGCGTCGACCCCGATCTGTAAGGAGGGCAGTTCTGAGGAAGGGCGAGACAACGTCTGCAGAACGCCCAGTACGGCATCCAGCCCATGGTGGGCAGGAGACCAAAGCTGCATCTCTCTTGTGGCTCTTATGATTTTGTGTCCCTCCCTTGGAATCAGGGTGAAGGAATAGGATTGTCCCTGGCTATTCATGACCATGGGAGAGGAGACCAGGTTGAAGGAAGAGGACATCAGCCACATGGAGGGGAAGCGGGTGCTGCCAGGCGCCAGGATGCCACAAGCACCAGGGGTCTGTGCCCCTTTCTGTGGAGGCTGGCAGTGGGGTAGGTGGCTCTCAGGGGGCCCCCACTGATGCTGGGTTGTGCCTCCTAAAGAATCTGCATTCCCATCAGCAGAGGTGGCCTATTAGACGCGGCCTCCACGCCCCAAGTCTTGTTTCTTTTGGGCTTGGGTTGAGTAAGGGAGACCCACCTGAAGTCGGGGAGTTGGCTAGTAAGTGTCCCGAGTCATCGATGGTACTGGCCTCCATGTGACTTCAGGTAAGTCTCTGCTTTTCACAAGACTTCAGGAAGAGGTGGTCTCAAAAGGCCCTCTCTTCTGAGTCTGGGATCTATGTCTGAGGGCCCCCAGGTCATTGCTCTCTTGGGGGAAAACCGTGTCCAAAGCTCATTCAGTCAGCTCTTAAAATCCACCACACTCCCCACTTTGCTTCTCCCCACCCTGAACTCCTGTCCTCCTGTGGCCACCCCTTCTCTCTCCCAGCCCTGCCAAGGCCCTTGCCCCTCTTTTGGCTGTGGCCCGGGTTTATGTGAGCGTTCGGCCAGGGGGCACTGCTCGTTGGGGTGACAGGGACTCTCTGCCGTCCCCAGGGCTTGCCTCTTCTGGACCTCTCCCTCCCAGCTACCACAGCCTGCATTCCACCTTCCATTGTCTCTCACTCACTCCCATCTCCAAGCGCTCCTCCACCCTGCAGATAGGGTGACCTTTCCAGATGCTGATCTGGTGTATCACTCACCTCGCCTCGAATTCCTCAATGGCTCCCCATTGAGCTCAGGAAAAATGATCAAGCCCCTGACATTCAAGAGCTTTATTTATTGGGCCCTGACTCACCTCCCCAGCTGCATCTTTGAGGACCCAGCTGTTTGCTTTCCTCAATTCCACCCCATCCCCTATCTTTGTTTGCCTCTTTATCCAGCTTGGGTATCAAGGGCTTCATTTTAATCTAACGTGCTTCACCCCCAGGCCTGTGTCTTCATGTCCCAGCCCTGTGGCAAGACTCCATGTGTGGTAGAACCTACCTGTCTGCTCCTTTCCTGCCAAGTGCTGCTGGAAGAGGGGTTCTGCAAGGCAGCCTCGTCCACTGTGGGTTCCCAAACACCAGCCTTTATCCACCTGGCAACATGTAACTCATCAGCTCACTCTCCCATTTTCAGGGAAAAGCTTCACCTTTTCCACGTCCTTAACCTTTTTATTCCAGGGTGGAATGGATGCTCACCCTGCTACATATGCGTGTGTGCCTACATGTGCACACACACACACACACACACACACACACACACTGAGCAGACAACCTTGCCTCCTATCTCACATAAAAGAGAGATCCTATGAAAAGGAATTGTCTCAACTTCCCTCAAAGGGCATCCTCTCTGCCTATCCCTACTTTCCCAGTCGCCCCTCTCTCTCCCCTACACCTCCACTCCACCAACAAAGCAGAGGATCTGCCCTCCTTTGAGGTCCAGTCCCCCTTCCCGGGCCTTAGAAAGTATCTCTTCTCTCCATCTCAGGACCCTTCCACCTCTCTTTTCTGCACTTAAACACTCCCTCTCAAGCTGATCCTTGCTGTTACTTTGGAAACTGTTCAAGTCTTGCTCGTTAAGACAAAGAAACCAACAACGACACAACAACAAAAACACTCCTTTCACCCTCTCATTTGCTTCTTGCAGCTGCCCTATTTCCATACTCCTCCCCTTGTGGCCCAAATTTTCAAGAGCTGTGTATTCATGGTCTCTGTGGCCTTACCTCCAACTCACTCACGGGTCCACTCCAGCCTGGCTTCTGTATCCACAAAAATGTGACCCAGATGCTACTAAAAGCCAACTAATGTGTCTAGGTTCTCATCTTATTTGACTTCCCAGCTGCATTTGACACTGAAGACCATGCTGTGATCCAGTCCTTCCCTCTGGCTCAGTGACACCACATTCCCGATCTCTCTGCACCTCCTCCTTACCCACCTTTGCAGGTTCCTCTTCTCCTGCCCTGTCCTTGCATGGTTGGTGAGCCGTGGCACTTGCTTACTTGGTTGTAGCTCTCTCCTCACTTTAATCTCTCCTCTCCCTCCAGCTGATCTCATGCCACGACACCCATGACTTCATTACTAAGACATGCAAATGATATATTATTTTTATTCTCCAGCTAGACATGCAAATGATATATTATTTTTATTCTCCAGCTCAATCCTTTCCTCTGATCTCTACATGTCTAACTTCCTACTTGATATCTCCTCCTGATGTTGCAAATAAACCTTACATGCAATATGAACCACAATGAACTCAGACTCCTTCCCAAGAACCATCTCCCAGCAACAGCCACAACCGAAACCTCTTTTCAACATTTCTGTCACTGGGTCCACCATTCACCTAGTTAGCTGAGCCTAGGAGGCATCCTTGCACTTCCTTCTTCTTCATGTCAACTTATCGCCAGTTTTGTCAACTTTACCTCCTAAATGTTGCTCAAGTCCATCCACTTTTCTCTGCCTCCACTCTAGCAGGCTAGTTGGGCTGTCATTGTGTCTTGCCTGGGCTACCACAGAGCTTCCTAACAGCTCTCTCTGCATACCCTGTCCTGCTCCTCCAATTCACTCTGCACATGACAGCTAGAATAGTCTTTTAAAACTCAAACCTGACTGTGTCACTTACTATTAAAAATGTCTCAATAGCCTCCCATTTCCCAAAGTAAACACTGAAGTCTTAACTTGCATTGCCTGGCCTCTGTGGGCTCCTCTAACTTCATCACAGATCATGAAGCCCCTTGCCCTTGACATCCATGTTAGCCCATTCTGCTGATTTTTTTTTATGCTCACATGTGATATTTGTTGTTTCCTACTCCTGGAATATCCTTCCAACTCTCTTCATCTGACTTTTCCCCTAATTAATTTTTATTCATTATTTAGGCCCTAGTTTGTGTGATTTCCTCAAGGAAACTCTCTTTGACCACTGAAATAAGAAAAATTTCTCCCAGCAGCTATTTTTATAGTACCACCAACTTCTCAGTGAAACACTTATCACTGTCATAGTTTCACATTTATTTGTGTGACTGAACAATTCATGAATCAGGGATCCTGTCTACCTTAATTTTGTCTACTTGTGCACCCACTCTTTGGCCAATACTCACGGTTCAGTAAGTGGTTGCTAAAAGAATAAATGAATTGAAATAAAATGAAACAATCCATTTATCTTTGAAGAGTAATCCTGACTGGTAATAAGCAAGGGGAACTCAGGGTGATGGAAAGTCCTGTAGCTACTTAAGGTAAAGTTACACAGGTATATATGTAAAGTTTGAGTTAACTTACACTTTTGGCCAAAACAAAGTAACTGATATTGGTTGCAAACAGTTGTAAACAGATAGAAAACTAGACAAAATTTATGACACTATTGAGATACTCGAAAAATACATCAAACAATTCAGACATTAGAGAACAGGCAGGGAAGGTAAAAAATGAGATAAGATCTACAATTGTCCCAATTTTCTGCCTAAGGACACTTTCTGGACGTGTGGAAAAAAACCCAAGGAGGGCATGGGAGGCTTGCTGAGCTTAGGAGACAGACATTAGAGTTTGAGAAAACTGAGGAAGCTATAATTTGTGCAGTGAAGTACTAGAGGAGAGCTTTAGAAATGTTCATAGGGGTCTCTTTAAGTCCAAAGCTAAGTACTAAGCTCTGCATGCATAAAGTGAAATTCCACATGGCTGGTCAACACACACACACACACACACACACACACGAAAAGATAAACCTACTGTGAAGGTATAAGCAAAATAATTTCCAGAGTTCACAAAGCATGAGGATATATTATATATTAAGGTTATGACCACCCAAAGTGGAGAGACCTGGAGCATTCAGTAGAGATCCAGAAGTGTCACATCTTGGCATTAGGGCTAAACTAACTTTGAATTAAAGCTGCACTAGACCCACCCTAACAAAGTTTAAAAACATGCCTTGACAAGCTCAAACAGATCTGTAAGTAACTTATTGCCTGTTAAAACAAATGTCAAACACTGTAAAGGAAGACAACAAAATTGTAATGTTATGATGTCCAGCATCCAATTAAAAATTGCTAGACATTCTAGGACTAGGAAAATGTGACCCATGACCAGAAGAAAAATTAAGCAATATAAACAGGCTCAGACATAATAGAGATTAAGGAATTTGCAGACAAGGACTTTAAAACAGTTACTAAAATATGCTTAAATAATAAAAATGTTACTGTAATGTGGGAAAAATCAAACTTCTAGAGATGAAAAACTTAATATCTGAAATGAAAAATTCACTGGCTGGGTTTAACAGCAAATATAGTACTATAGAAGAAAAGATCTGTGATCTTGAAAACATATCAATAGGAACTATTCAAACTGAAGACAGCAAGCTGGAAAATAATAATAATAAAAAACAAGTCCCAGTGACTTGCGGGACAACATCAATGGTCTAACATATGTGTAATTGGAGTCCTAGGCAAAAAAAAGTGAGGGACAGTGGAGAACAGAAAATTTTGAAGAAATAGTGGGCAGAAATATTTGTGTACTTTATGTGAACTATACCTAAATAAAAATCAAAATACAATAAGTTGAAATGAATGCCACCCTGCTGTTTCTTCCTCTACTCTCTATGATTACACACATATCTCAGTTGGCTTGGACTACCCATCTCATTCTCTTTGCCTGACACACTCCTTCCCATCCTGCCAGCTCCAGCTTAAAATCACCCACTGCACGAAGTCTTCTCTAGATCCCACAGAAAGTCTGCCCCTCCCTTTACAAACACCTGGAGCAAACCAGGGCAGTTTATCTTCTTATATGTCGGTCTCCCTGATTAGACAGTCTGGACTTTGTGAGGCATCCTCCAGAGTCGGGACTATGATCAGTAAGTAATAGGGAGAGAGGTAGCAGATTGCATGGGAAGGAGAAAGTGGGAGGGATGTTGGGAACCCTGAGGACCAGGCACTATTGGCTCATCCACACCCAGGGACTTTTGTAAAGACTCATAGTTGGTAAAACACAGAGAGGCAGCCTAAAGAAGTATGGAACTTACCAAGCTTAATTGGGCTGTCATTAAAATGCAAATTTCCAGGTCCCATGCAGAACTACCTAATCAGATTTTCCAGGGAAAGATGAGAAGACTTGAGAGTGGGGAGGGCTGTGTGCTTCCTCTTCCTACCCTTCACCCCACCTTCTGTCCTTGCCCCAGAGAGAAGCTCTTCAGGGTTTCCTCTAGCTCTGAGGTCCTCCGTTCCTGGGGCCTCAGGGCCACCTTGAAAGTAAAGACCCATTTCTCCCCAAATTCATAAAACCAAGCCTGCTGGAGTAGCAACCAGCCAGGAGTAGATCCCCATGGGCCCATCAAGATGGAGCCTTGTCCCAAGTCCATACTCCTCCATGGAGCCTCTCCTGCTATGTGCAGGCCTTTCTGGGATCCTCTTAGGACTCTGGCTACAGGATCTCTTGCCTGCCTCACACATTCTTATGCTTCTGCTCCATTTCTGGTTTATTGGAGATATTCATACTATTTTAAAAATCTGGCTACATCTTTATACTTTTCTATTTCAATACTTGTTTTAATATTTCACCCATTGTTTCTCCTAACAGTGGAGCAGATTGGGTACCTCAAGGCTACTCTTGGAGTGCCATCTTAGCTAGAGGGTACCCTTCGGATTGTCAAGAAGCCTCCCCAGCTGAGTTCCACAGTCCCCACCATGGATCTGTCTCAGGAAGTGCAGCTCCCTGCCACCCTTTCTGCTGCAACATTGTTCATTTCCTAGCCTGCCCAGTGTGATCCCCTGACTTCTAGGAATCTGAACCAAGCTGAGGGTAGAGATAGGGAAGGGAGATAGATCCAGACAGGACCCCAAGCCTTGAGGAATTTTGTCTGTCTGTTAATTAGTCTAGGGTTTTTTTTTTTTTTTTTGGCAAGGGGTCATTATTTCAACATCATGGGACACATGGGATTCCTGCCCCAGCAGGGATCTTCATCCTGGAGAGCCCCTTTTTCTGCCTTGCCCAGGAATCTGTGATTCCTCTGTTCACATCATGGTGAAGAAAACAGCTACGGAAAAGCTGTCTGTGCTGGAAGGACATTCAATCTTCATGGAAGCCCACCCAGTGGACTACCCTTCCTGCTCTGGAGACCTCTAAAAGCCAATACTCTATGGATGTGTGCCCAGCAGCTGCCAAGTGGGTTCGTGTAACCTATAGCATTGAATTCTCCCAAGACCCTGAAAGATCAGTATTACTATCCCCACATCATACAGATGCAAAACTAAGGACTGGTCCACCAAGGGATGTGCCTAATGTCACAAACCAAATAAATGGCACAGCTGTGAATTTGACCTCAGCCTGTCTAACTCCAGGGCTTCCCACCAATCTCCAGCCACCTGACGCATTTTTCAAAGTCTTTAAAATAAAAGACCACTATATGTGACGTGTACCCTGGATTGGATCCTGGAACAGAAAAAAAAATATTCATTTAAAAAGATGGTGAAATTCAAATAAATTCTGTAGTTTAGTGAATAGTAAGCTAGCAACATTGGTTCCTCAGCTGTGACTGACGTCTCACAGTCATGGAAGATGTTAGCATTAGATGAAGCTGTTGAAGTGTGCATGGAAACTCAGTGGACTCTCTTCACATCTTTTCTGTGAAGCTACAATTATTCCAAAATTTAAAAAGAAGAAAGTAAAGCCAGTCAGTCAAGGACATAAATCAGGAAAACATTCCAACCTTGGCCGAAGTCTCCAGGGATCAGGGAGATGACTGCTCTGTTCACAGGGTAAACAATCTCAGGTGGTTTCTGCCCACGATGCGAAATCACTCAGTGTCAAAGTCCTCCCTCCTCCAGCTCTCTTTTGATCATTCTGAGTTCCCCCAGTAGTGAGTCTCAGCTTGATGCCAGCCCATCTTTACCACCATCTCAGACTTGCTGACTTTCCTTTCTAACAAGGGTGAGCAAACCACAAGCTGGGAGCCTGCAATCTGTGACAGTCTTGGTTGAATTTAATCACTGAATTAGTTTTGTTGTGTGCATTTTTACTTTCTACTTGTGGCAAGTTGTGCTAGTTTCTATGTATGACTGCAGTATTAATTTTTCTATTTAAACAAATTTTCTTTTCCTAACATGAATTGATTTAAGGATAGGCCTTGAGCAAATAATGTACAAAAGAGAGGGGAATTTAGCCCTAATCATGAAAATGGTTTGGGAGTAAATAAAATTTGAGAAACTGAGCACTAATGGAGAGCTGGTTTCCCAAAGAGAAAGGGCACCTTGGCTTTGCACCCCTGTGGGAACATCTGAGCACTGACGTGGTGACTCAGCGGGGTAGGATATGTGTTCCTGGCTGGTTCTGAAGGGGAGACTAGAAAATGGGGAGGAAGCAGACCATGTGACCTCAGCTCTGCTTGAAAAAGGTTCCTGTCTCTCCTGTCCATCCTGGCTTCTCCATCCCTGGAACACAGCCTGGCACACAGTAGATTCCCAGTAAGTATTTATTGACTAAACAAATGCACGGGAGAATGACTATACATAAAACTTTCGAGCCAGTTCTATCATTTCCAATATGAACATCAAAGTATTGCCCAAAATAGAAGGGTCTTCTGGGGGCATCCAGGGCAACCTCATCATTGCACAAATGGGCAGTGGAAGCCCAACAGGAAGAAGGTATTTGCTCCAGCCACACAGTCAGTGTCTGGGAAAAGCAGGGCCAGGAACTAGGACTTCCCATCTGTGACCATTCTTGCCAACACACCAGTCTGTCACTTCTGTTATGCGCCCACATGAATGACCTCAGCCCAGGCAGGCAGTGCTGCAGGCAGAGTGGGGGCAGACAGCAAACCAGACTCCTGGCACCCAGCCTATGCTGGAAGAGGTAGAAAGTCCCCTGCTCGGAGGCTGCACAGAGGTTTTCTGTATCGTGTAGGTCAAGCAGGACCACACCAAGGCAGCCTGTCTCTCCTGGGCCTCTGACACTGGGCACCCTCATTCTTGGTTAGGGTGAATCCTTCTTTTATGCATCAAGTCCACCTTTGCTGTAGGGAAAAGAAAGAGAGATCAGACTGTTGCTGTGTCTATGTAGAAAGGGAAGACATAAGAAACTCCATTTTGACCTGTACCCTGAACAATTGCTTTGCCCTGAGATGCTGTTAATCTGTAACTTTGCCCCAACCTTGAGCTCACAAAAACATGTGTTGTATGGAATCAAGGTTTAAGGGATCTAGGGCTGTGCAGGATGTGCCTTGTTAACAAAATGTTTACAGGCAGTGTGCTTGGTAAAAGTCATCGCCATTCTCCAGTCTCGATAAACCAGGGGCACAATGCACTGCGGAAAGCTGCAGGGACCTCTGCCCTGGAAAGCCGGGTATTGTCCAAGGTTTCTCCCCATGTGATAGCCTGAGATATGGCCTCGTGGAATGGGAAAGACCTGACTGTCCCCCAGCCCAACACCCATGAAGGGTCTGTGCTGAGGAGGATTAGTAAAAGAGGAAGGTCTCTTGCAGTTGAGATAGAGGAAGGCTTGTTTCTCCTGCCTGCCCCTGGCAGGAGAAACTCGGTATAAAACTCGGTATAAAACTCAATTGTATATTTGTTCAATTCTGAGATAAGAGAAAAACCGCCCTGTGGTGGGAGGCGAGACATGTTGGCAGCAATGCTACTTTATTATTCTTTACTCCACTGAGATGTTTGGGTGGAGAGAAGCATAAATCTGGCCTACGTGCACATCCAGGCATAGTACCTTCCCTTGAACTTATTTGTGACACAGATTCCTTTGCTCACATGTTTTCTTGCTGACCTTCTCCCCACTATCGCCCTGCTCTCCTACTGCATTCCTCTTGCTGAGATAGTGAAAATAGTAATCAATAAATACTGAGGGAACTCAGAGACCGGTGCCGGTGCAGGTCCTCCGTATGCTGAGCGCCGGTCCCCTGGGCCCACTTTTCTTTCTCTATACTTTCTCTCTGTGTCTTATTTCTTTTCTCAGTCTCTCATGCCACCTGACGAGAATTACCCACAAGTGTGGAGGGGCTGGCCCTCTTCATTTGCATGGGCATTTCCCAGGCTAAAGCCTCCAGAGGACTGTGCAGCAGAGATCTCAGAGAGGAGAATCACAAAACCCACTGTCTCAGCCTCCCGGGAGGCTGGCTGTGACCCCTGCCAGCGCCACTGGCACCGCTAGTCACCCTTACCCACTCCATTTAATGTCTCTTCTCTTCTCTCCTCTCCTTTCTTTTTTAACGGAGTCTTGTTCTGTCACCCAGGCTGGAGCGCAGTGGTGCCATCTTGGCTCACTGCAACCTCCGCCTCCTAGGTTCAAGTGATTCTCCTGCCTCAGCCTCCCAATTAGCCGGGATTACAGGTGCATGCCACCATGCCTGGCTAATTTCTGTATTTTTAGTAAAGACGGGGTTTCTCCATATTGGCCAGGCTGGTATGTCCTTATTTCTTGATCACACCTATTGTTAATTTCCTGCCTCTCCCGAGTAACACGAGACCTCTGCAAGGGCAAGGATCTTTCTATATTTTATTCACAAAACCCTAAAACCCCTCTTTGTCCCCGCACAGAGAGGACACTCAGTGAATATTTGTTGAATGGATGGATGGATGAACTGATGGGACAAATAAAAGCCACAAGTGCTCGGGGGATTTGTATTTGCTTCTACCTCTGTGGCAGTCTAGCTGTGGGATCTTGTGCAATTGACGTGATCTTCCTAAGCCTCCGTTTTCTCATCAGTAAAATGGGATGGTCACACCAACCGGAAGGGTTATGGGCCAGTGAGATGGGGAAAGCACTTGTGTCGTGTCAGGCTTTGATAGGCATCTAGGAAGTGTCGGTTATGTCAAAATCAAAATCCAGTCATTCATTCACTCATTTATTCACAAGGTTTGTCAGCCCACAAATATGTGACCTGGGAAGGCTTCTGAGAAGGAGAAGGGGTGAACCCTCCCTGAAAGACTGAGTAACATGCTGGAAGGAAGTCGTGGGAGTGGGAGAGGATGAGGAGCAAGGAGAGCATCCAGGCAGGGTGGGAAGATGTAGGGAGGTGGCACACAGACCTACAAGAAGGAGCAGGCATGGCCACATCCTAGTGGGCAGGCCTGCCGGGACTAAGGCATGTGACTCCCCTCCCAGAGGAGAGGGGAGCTTTGGAGGGGGCTGACCGTGTCTGGACAAGGATGATTAGCAGGGCAGTTTTTCTTTCCAGCAAATACGTGTTGGGTGTGTGCTCTGTGGCAGGTACCGGCCTGGGTATGGGGGATACAAGGACACAAGTCTGCAGGCAGAGGGACATAAAACACATGGGCTTGCCTGAGTCACTCTCAAACTGCACACCTGCTGCAGCCAGCCACAGTTCTTCAATTAAAGACCTGCATCCCTCTGTGGCCCATGAGTTCCCACCTACCTCTTGGCCCCGCTCCCACCCCTTCTTGCTTACTGATCTCATTTCAGCTCCTCACCCGTGCCACTCCCGACCTCAGGGTCTTTGCACATGCTGTTCTCGCTGCTTGGTGGGGCCTCCCTGGGCTCCCACCCTTATTTCTTCCTCTTTTTTTTTCTTTTTCAAAATAGAATTTATTTGTGCAGTGAATAATACAAATGTGGCTATGAAAACAGAACATGATATTTAAAAATATTTAAGATATGCAACAGTCATTTTAAAAACAGAATTAGTTAAAAGGAAGATGAATAAAGAACTCGAGCTTATGCCTGATTTCTATTGGTATACTTAGAAATACCAACCAGTATTTAACATATTATTAACTATGCTGGAAAAAACACCTCTATATGCAGTTTTAATTCCTAACTACAGTTTAAAAACAGATGAGTTCCCAGCATTTGGAGCTTCTCCTAAATGTTACGTCCTGGGGAAGCCTTTCTTGGGCCCCTGGACTGGACGCGACCTGTCTGTGACATGCGACCCCCGGACTGGACACGACCCTTCTGTGACACCCTTTGCAAGCTCTGTGACGTCTCCTTCACTGTGCCCACTGCAGCTCATGACAAACATGTGTTTATTGGATTCATGGTGGCTTCCCTCACTGATTATTAACCCCAGGAAGGCAGGAACCGGTCTACATATATCAACAATGAGCTCAGAGATTGCAGCCCAGAAGTCATCATTTAATGGAGGACTGACTGCAGCCCACAGGGGGCTAGAGGGAACATTCAGACCCACCTGCCATCGTCATGCATGGAGGTAAGGGTTTTGGAAGGCTGCTCGGAAGAGGCTGCTTGGAAGATGTTGGAAAGGTAGAGAAGACTTCATAAAGAGGTCCTAGTGGCCTGGGTATTAAAGGGTGAGGAAGAGTTTGTTAGGCTGGAGGAGGGAATTCCCATTAGAGGAGATGGCAGAAGCACTGGAGGGGGCTGGTGGAGGACCGCAGCAGGGGCTCTCTACTGCATGCCCACGTGCCAGGCACAATGGCCATGCAAGCTCACGTGATCCTCAGAGGTAGATAGGTAGATAGAGGGTATTAGTCTCTAGCTTAGCCGCTGGAGGTAGATATTATGATCCTCTCTCAATAAATGAAGCGGCTAAGGCTCAGAAAGGTTTAGTGATATGCCCAGGTCACCTGGCCACTCGGTGGCTTTCCTGGCAGTGTCACTTCCCCAGTGTCATATGTTGCGCACCTGAGACCGTAGCTAAGGGTTTCTGTGTCTTTCTATACCCACCCCTCAGGCTGGGGCAGGGGAAATGATGTCGGCAAAGGGCTCGGCCGGGATTCCCAGCCTTTTTCCCACGTCTGTGTCCCTGTGCGGGGTCTCAACCTTCTCCCTCACCCCCTCCCTCTCAAAAAGGGGCTGCGCACCCTGGGCTCCCGGGCTCAGCCCTCACCACCGTCCACTAGCCCTGCCCCTCCCCCATCACCCACAGGCAGCCTTCTCCACCAGCCTCTGGGGACTCTTGCCTTCCTGCCCCAAACCAGAAGATGGGGCACTTGCTGCATGTGGCTAACCCTGAGGCCACGAGAAAGCCACGTCACCTCTCTGAGCCTCAGTTTCCATGTCTGTTATAGGGACGCCCACTCTGGCTGCTCTGAGAGCACCTGTGACCAGAACACAAAGGACACCATGAGCTGCAAACTGCTAAACACGCCCGGGAAATGATAAGTAGTGCCAGTCGAGGCTCCTCAGTGCCAAGCCAGCCAGTATCCTCTCCTCTCCAAACACCGAAAGCCCTGGGAATTCCCTGGAGGAGAGGAAGGAACCAGATGCCTGAAATGAGCTTGCCCCAGGCCGGGAACCTGTGCGCGGCCCTGCGAGCACCTGGTGCCCTCTAGTGGCCACAGGCGGCCCTGCAGGGCCACATTTTCTGGGGAGGGCGCAGAGACCCCACTCACTCTTCAATTGAACTTGCTAACAGGTTTAAACTGCAGGATCTGCCTTTGACAACAAGATAGGGAGGGGACAGGGGAGGGAGGGTGCCAGGATGTTCTTTTTGTGCCAGAAATGGACAAAGCTGGCGGCTACCAATAGACTTCGTCCTTCTAATGCTGCCCGAGGGGCTGGACTGGCCCCGTCCCTGTTTCCCCATCCGCCTGGATTCCTGGCTGAGCCCAGAGCTCCCACGTGGACACTCTGGGGCGGATCATTGGCCAAGGACTCACAGAGTTGGGACCGACTTTGTTAAAGCACTGAACTAGCTTCCTTGGAGCCCCAAAGGGAGGGGCAGGACCTTCACTTCAGAAATAAGAAGACAGACTCAGAGAGGGTTTGTGGCTTTCCCAAAGATACTTCATTCCAGGATTTGAACCCCAGTCTCTCACTCCAGACCCCAGGTACTTGCTGTGGCCCATACCTTCCCCAAATTATCCACCAACAGCCAGTCAACCTGGGGCAGGGCTGTGGGGGAGAAACATTTGTTTACTAAATCACAGAGTCCCTCTGCCCGCTGGAGGGGAGAGGAGAATGGCACCAAGTGGGCGGGGGTGGGGCATTGCATCCCAGCATTTGAATGGGCAGGGAGGAAATGGGGCACAGGACTTCCAGAACTTGCAGTTTTGCTCATTCGGGCTGTCTAGGGAGGTGGTGACAGGGAGAGACTAAACTGAAATGTGCCTGTGACTTCCATCTCAGGAAGATGGAACATGTTCAACCCCAAGCCATGTTCGGGGTCTGTGGCAAGCAGGAATTCTCCTTTATTTTCCAATAGGGTTAACAATCTTTCCCAGGAAGAGCACGGAAGGTATTTTCTCGCTGTAAATCAGCAGCAGATAGGGTTTGTCTATCTTGACGACGAGTGGTGTCTCCATGGGCAGAGTCTGTGCTCCGGTGCCAGCGGCCCCTTCCGTACCCCTCTCATCCATCTTCAGCTCAGCCTTGTGCACAGCCTACGGAAGCCAAGGGCAAAGTCAGGGCCTGCCAAGCTCCTCGGCGACCATAGTGGGCCGGAGGCCCAGAGAGGATCAGAGAGGAAGACAACTTGGCCCAAGCCGTCCAGCACAGCAGTAACTTGGTTTACTCCAGGGTTCCTGGCTCTTTTGCCATTAATGCTGGAGAATATTCGACAAGCAGATGCCGTGTGAAGGAAAAGATGGTGCAGGGGGAGCATCAGTTACGGGAGTCGGTGGGGGGAGAGATGGAGTGGGGTTTGCTTCTCTTTCTCATGGGTTACAGGGAAGCATCAACCATAGCCGTGGCAGAAAGGTCTACTGGGCTGTAGCTGGGTGAAAGTGAGGTGGTGGTACCCCCACCCTGAAGCCTCCAGCACCTCCTTTCATCCACCTGGTGGATGGTTAAGAGGGAGAAGGATTCTGGATTAGCTCTTTGAGATGACTTGCATCCCAAATCCACTCCAAAGGCATCAACGTCTGTAAACAGGTGATCAGTACTGGGAAACTAACGGGCATGTGTGAAATCCTGGCACATTTCTTGCTAGCCTACAAAATTCTCACAATTTTACTTGCAGAAAACAGGACAGTATCCTGTGTTACAATCACAGCTATCAGCAAACGTAACTACAGAAAGAAATGAGCCATTAAACTCAACAAGACCTTCAGAGCTGGTGTTAAATGTTTGTGGGAAGTCTGTGGCAGGAAAGCTCAAAAGTGAGAAAATTCTAGTAACTATGTTTCTTATGTCAACGTGAAAAATACAGTGGAATCTGTGCCATCTGATTCAGAGCAGCGGGCTCAGCTTGGCAAGCTGGATCCTTCCCAGACTGGCTTGAACCTCCCACTTTATCTCCACTAAGCACCCAATCCCCACCACCCACTACTCCATGATATCCAAAAACCCCCAGCCTTGGCCACACTGCTGCACCCATCCCCGCACCCATCTCTGCTTGTTGAAATCTTTCCCCTCCTTCAATGCCTTTTTAACCCCAAAGTAGGGTTGCCAGGTGAAATACAGGACATCCACTGAAATTTGAATTCAAGATAAACAATGAATATGTTTTAGTGTAAGTGTGTCCCGTGAAATATTCTGAACATACTGGCACTAAAAATATTATTCATCATTTATCTAAAATTCAAATTTAATTGGGTATCCTGTATGAAATCTGCTAAATCCGGTGACTCTACCTATATGGTGCTCTCTTCTTGCCCCAGACAGTCAGGTGCTCACCTTTGCCAGAGGCCACAGGCCCCTTTGCTTGGTCATCTCTTCCTATGCAGCATATGCTTATGCCAACTCATACGAAACATGTGGCCTTGGGCGCGGTGGCTCACGCCTGTAATCCCAGCACTTTGGGAGGCCAAGGTGGGTGGATGACCTGAGGTCAGGAGTTTGAGACCAGCCTGGCCAACATGGTGAAACCCTGTCTCTACTAAAAATACAAAAAAATTAGCCGGGCATGGTGGCGGGCACCTGTAATCCCAGCTACTCGGGAGGCTGAGGCAGGAGAATTGCTTGAACCTGGGAGGTGGAGGTTGCAGTGAGCTGAGATCGCACCACTGTACTCCAGCCTGGGTGACAGTGCAAGACTCCTTCAAAAAACAAAATAAAAGAAAGAAAGGAAGGAAGAGAGAGAGAGAGAAAGAAAGAAAGAAAGAAAAAAGAGAGAGAGACAGAAAGAGAGAAAGAAAAAGAAAGAAAGAGAGAAAGAGAGAGAGAAAGAGGAAAGAAAGAGAGAGAAAGAAAGAAAAGAAAGAAAGAAAGAAAGATGGATGTGGCCTTTGAGAGAGGGTCTGGGTTAGACCTAGACCAGTTCTAGGCCTGATAACTGTTCCAGGCCTTGATCAACGTTTGCTACATTGAATTGATTTCCAAAATAGCAGCAGTTTTAAAGACTGGAAGCATGAGGCTGGGGGAGGTTATGTGGCTTGCCCAGGATCACGGGGTTGGTAAGGGGCACAGCTGCATTCATGCCCGCCCCGACTGGTGGGTGGAGTCTTGGCTCTGACAGCCACTGTGACCCTGGCTCTGGCCCCGGCTGGGGGAAGGCCCCTGTGCTGCAGGGAATGGAGTCCAGGCTAGGCAGGCTTACCTCGCCCACTTTCAGGCTTCGATGAGGGGCAATCTTGGTGAGATCACCATGTTCCTCAAAGATTTTGGAGACACCTATGTAGGAGAGAGTCTTCTTCAGGTCGAAGGTGCCCGTCATGTGGAGTCTGGGTACAGACACGTCTACGACCCTGGGGAATTGACACAACAAGGGTGAGTGGTCAAGTCCTGTTGTGTTGCAGGGCAAGCCTCAGGATACATGACCAATGAAACATGTGTCCTCCCAGCCCCAAAGGTCTCCAATCTCTCTCCATCCACAGAATGAGGAGGGGCTCCTTAACCCTGGGACCCTGGTTTCAAAACACCGTAAGCTCTCTGAACCGTGTCCCTGCCTCCCAGCACACCTGCCCCAGAGCCCTCTACAGGGAGTGTTCTCAAGTCTCAAGTTCCCCCGTCTCAGAGCCCCTTCAGCCACAGTCACTGATGATGTCCCCACTGTAGTCGCTGCTATGCCTGAGCCCTGAGCCCATCCTGACCCCAGAAGACCTGACACTGGAGGGAACAAGGCACCCAGAATCTGGAGGTAGACAGAACTGAGTTCAAATCCACTCTGCCTCTCATGAGCTCTGTGACCTTCCCTCTCTAAGTCACTTGTGTGAGAAGGAAAATGATCATCGTCGCTCCTGCGGGACACTAGGGGTGCTAAGGCAAATGCAGACAAGGCGCTCAGCAGACAGCTGGTGCTTAGCAGGTGTCCATCCTCCTGCCCTCCAACTAGCAGCTTCACCTCCTCTGTGGCTGAACCGCCATCAGCCTCCTGCCCGGAGCCTGGGGCCCAGGGTCTCCTGAGGTATCTGCAGACCCTGGATTCCTGTTCACCTGGCCTTGCACCCTATTTTCCCACCTACCCAAGGGTCTCATTCCTGCCTATGTGTCCTCTCTCTCCTGCATCATCCTTAAACAGTGCCCCTTTGATCCTGCTCTGGAGGAGGCCTCATGCTAGAGTGACCCTATCCTCAAAAACTAACACCAAGAGATCTCTCTTGGCCCTGAATAGCCTCTCCAGCTTCCAGCTCATTTCTTTTCTTCCTTTTATAGCAGCTATCTCCACTCCCTCCCACAATTGCCTCAGTCCACTCCAGTCAGCTCTTTGACCTCAACTTTTTATGGTAGCAACTCTTTCCAGAGTCACCGTTGACAACCAGCCCCACGTCCCAGAGCCAGCTCTCAGTGAGCCGCACCTGACGGTAATCCCTTTCTCCAAGGTGAAGCATTCCAGGTCCACCCCTTGAGGCTTCTCCTCCTTCCCCACCACTCCTGCCCCTGTCTGGCTCCACCCCTCCCATCTCTACCGGCTACACTGCTGCTTCGAGGCTCAGACCTTGGTCCCCTTCTCTTTTCCACCTTCACTCCATCCCCATACATGTCATTCAGTCTCACAACTTTGAATATGATCAACAGGCCCAACGACTCCCAAATTTACCTTTCCATTCATTCATTCACTCAACAAACATTTACTAAATCCCTACTGTATACCAGGTGCTGTTCTAGGTGCTGGAGATGCATCTATGAACAGAGCAGGCAAAGATCCCTGCCCCTGACTGTGTGTTCTAGCAGGGAAGACAGGTGATAGAATCAACGCAACAAAAAGTACCACTTAAGCCTACATACATGTACTAGTGGTATGCAGAAGGCAGTAAGTGCTATGGAAAAAAAATAAATAGATCGACTTGCAGGAATCGAGGATTGGTCCAAAGTTTGAGCAAACCTTGAGGCAGGCAAGAGAGTTAGACAAATTGGGTTTTTTTTCCTGAATAAAATGGGGAGTCACTGTTGGGTTTTGAACAGAGGAGTGACATAGTCTTGTTTAGGATTTAAAAGGATCATTCTGTTGCCTCTGTTAAGAATATACTCTTGGTGGTGGTGGTGTGTGTAGTGGGGATGGGCAAAAATTGATGCTGGGAGACCATTTGGAAGCTAGTGTGGTAGTCACATGTTGGGAGCCACAGAGACAGCGGAAAGATACCAAATTCCAGATGTGGTTTGCTGTAGGCTAAAGGAGTTTCCTGACAGACTGAATGAGGCATTTGAGGGTGGTCAGGATGACTCCAAGGTTTTTGGCTTGAGCAACTAAAAAGATGGAGTCACCACTGACTGAGATGGGCAGGCTTGGGGAGGTTCTCTGGGGACAGATCAGGAAGTCATTCTGGATGTGTTGACACTAAGCTCCAATTACACATCCAGGGGACATTCTGGGTAAACAGAAAGATCCATGACTCTGGAATTTGGGGGAGAACAGGGGCTGGGGATGGAAGCATGGCAGTCGTGGTAATAGAGATGGTGTTTAAAGCTCTGAGCCTGTGCGCTCACTCAGGGGTAAGTATAGACAGAAAAGAAGGCTGGGAACTGAGCCCTGAGACACTCACCTCTGAGACCTGGAGGAGGAGAGGAGTCTCCAGCAAAGGAGATTGAGGAGGGGAGAGGTGGGAGGTGACGTGAGAGTGGAGAGCTGGAAGCCAAATGAAGAGTGCCTTAAGGAGGTGGGGACAGAAACCAGCCGAAGAGCGAGGCCTGAGACTGACTGCACTCTGCAACACAGACACCCTTGGGACCCTGGGAAGGGAGCTCTCTGTGAGAAGTGGGTGCAGAAGCTGGACTGGAGTGGATTTAGGAGAGGATGAGAGGAACTAGGGGCTGTGAACAGAGGCAACTGCTTCATGGTATTCACCTGCAAAGGGGGAGTGACGAAATGGAGGAATAACTGGGGGAAAGCAGAGGTCAAGAGAAGCTTTTATGTTGGGAAAAATAATAGCATTGAGATTTCCTGCAGGCCAGCACAAGCCATACGGGCCTGCCTGCACAGAAGGCAGACACCTGCTTTGTCTTCTTGCATAGAAGCCACTTCTATGAGCTGTAAGTTTTCCCTGGCCCCCTGCGAGGTTTCATGATAGGAAAGATAAGGGCATCTTTGTATCTGATGGAAATGATTCAGAAGAGAGAAAAACATATGCTGATGTAGGAAAGTGAGGAGAGGATTTCTAGGGTGATATTCCTGAGTAGCAAGGGGCCGTAGGTCCAGAGCGTAAATGAGGAGATCGGCTTTAGTTTGTGCCAACGTGGGAAGGCACTAAGTACAGCTGTGCTGACAGGTGAGTGCATATACCAATATGTACGGAAATGTGTGGGGGGCACCCAGGCTGGGAGTGGACCCTCGACACTTCTGAACAGGACAATGGCTATTTCAAAGCCACCAGCAGTTTTCTGCTCCTAAAGGTGGACCCTGGGAAACAGAGCTTTTCCTCTGGGGAAATCAGAGCAGCACCTGGCCTCAAATTATGCAAATCCAAAGCAGGTGTCTGCCTCCTGCACAGAGGCCAGGTGGAAGTCATCCGAAGCCTAAATTCTGACATGTTCTACACACATGTAAGTTGGGGTGTGTCTGTTCACTTGGTTACTTCTTTTAGGGAAAAGGTGATTTTTCTGCTCAGTGTCTTCTAGGCCCTCCAGTCTGGAGAGGACTGCAGAAAGAATGCATAGGGATAGCCTGTCCACCTCTGCTCTCCCATAGCGGGCCACTGAGCTGTCTGGACTAGGCTTCCCACCTGTAGATCAAAGCAACTTGACCACTTATCTCCCAGAAATAATGAGCTCAGAAGGTAGGAATATTTGTTCCTATCATGTTCTAATGAAATGTAATTCCCTGGGGACGGTGAGCAAGCCCCCTGTCCTGCAAGAGGATTTGGAGTTTCTTCTCGGGAAGGTGGACAATACCCTGTCTGTCATTCCAAGGCCAGAAGTGACTGGGTAGGCAAGACATCCCCGGGGTGAGAGGAACCTTCCTTTCCATGGCCCTCCTGGTGGGGAGGCCTGGGCTCAAGTCAAGGAGAGGCGGAGAGCAGTCCCAGAGGGATGGGGGAGGCAGACCAGGCTCTAGATAAATGGAATGAGGTGCCCTGGAAGAGATGCTGACAGCAGCCTACACTTGGACTTCACAAGACGCCACTGAAAGCAGCCTGCACTTTACACTTGGACTCCACAAGACACCACTGAGAGCAGCCTACACTCTACACTTGGACTTCACAAGACGCCACTGAGAGCAGCTTACACTTGGACTTCACAAGACGCCGCTTCTATGCACTGTAAGTTATCCTGGGTCCCTGTGAGGAGCTTTGGTTCTGTTATTCCCAAACCTCCAGAAAGTCTGGCACTAGCCTACAGAAAATCTCAAAGGTTCTATTTCACTCTTGTGTAAAGGTGCAAAAGGAGATGAAGCCTGAAGCCAGAGAGATGGTGGCAGTGCCCAGGGAACATCTGTGTGGTTGGTGGTGGCCTGATGGTGGTCACAGCACCAGGGGCTGCAGAGGGCCTCAGTGAGGGGAATGTGAAGCCCCCAGTGTAGCACCTGAGCTGTAGCCCCATGGAGAAATTGTCAGACATGGCTTGGAGATAGGGGTGGAGTGCACTCAGGATGGTGAGTTCCAGCAAATCAACTGCAGAGTCTCAAGCCACTGTAATTTGAGTCCTACGGGAAATGTCATATTCTGGAGTCCATGTCTCACAAAGCCAGACTTCTGGATGAAGTGGGGTGGAAGACCTGGCATCCCTCCCATTTCTTACCTTCTCTTCACGTTCTACACCCCCCAGTTCCCTAGGGAGATCTCTCAAGACATCTCTGTGAACTCTAAAAATCTGTAGAGTGCAGGCTGAAACACGTCAGTCCCTTTGGGGTTGTCCCCATGTTGAGACAACATGGGGGAACCCATGGGTGGTAACTGAACTGAACTGAAGTGACTCCTTTCACACGGAACATGGCTTGGAGGCATTGCAGAATGCATCTCTGATATCTAGAGTGAGCTGCAGGCTTGAGAAAGGAAAATTCTGGTTCTGAATGCTTTCAATAAAGTCACATTTATGGAAGGGGGGAGCTAAGTGACAGGGCATTCCAAGAGCGCTGCCATCCCTCGAGATCTGCACAGCCTCACCGGCCCCTCCCACTGGGAACATCTTCTGCAGTGGAAAAGCAGCCACCCTAGGGCTTCAACCTGAGGGTAAGAGGGTCAGATTTGCAGGACACCTGTCATTCAATAAACCAGAAGTTCAAAAGTTCTGCTGAGAACCTTGGAGCTCTGCCTCTTTAGACAATGGGAAGGAGAGAGGAATTTGCATTTGGATGTGTTTTCTGTGGGGCAATGCTGTGCTAAGGCATATTTAATTCTCTCAAGAGTACGTGGTGTTGGCAATATTATGGCCACACACCATAGATGAGAAGACCAGGTCTCAGCTAAAGGTTGTAACCTGGACCCCTCCTTTTGTTTCAGTGGCCAGACCCTGCCAACCCTTGCACCTCCCTGGTTCCCAGTGGGAAGGGCAGGTGAGGCTATGCAGCTCTCAAGGGATGGCAACGCTCTTGGGATGCTCTGCTACTTGGCTCCCCCATCCCAGTACCATGACTCAATTGGAAGCATTCGGAATCAGAATTTCCCTTTCTTAAGTCTGCAGCTCACTCTAGATATAAGAAATGCATTCTGGAATGCCTCCAAGACAGTGTTCTGCATGAAAAGAGTTGCATCAGTTCAGTTACCACCCATGGGTTACTAAGCTCAGTCCTAGCATCATCTGTACCTCTCTTGGTACCGTCCTTGGTGCCTGACAGGACATTAGGTGTGGCAGAGGTTCTTAGTAAATACCTTTATGGAGATGCATGGGGAATGATGACAGGGACAAGGTGGAAGAGGGAAAGAGAACAGAGAAGAGGACATCTGACACCTGTCCAAGTGGAAACTGCCCACTCTGCTACATCCCCTTCACTGCTCTGGCTACTAGAGGCCACTAGCCCAGCCACTTTCAAGGCACTATGTATGTCCACGCTGACACTAAGTCCCCAAGACTTAAACCCAACACCAACTCTTACCTCTTCCCCCAAAATCTATCAGTAAGCAAGTGCCTGGGAGGAATTCTGTAGGCTTAGCATTAATCTAATATCAGTTTATGTTTTAAAAAGAAAAATATTTACTCTCTTTTATTCTTCAACTATTATTTGTATAACTTACTTTGGATACTTCATGGGTTTTGTTGTGACACCACAGTTGACAACATCATTCTACTCACAACTCACAGCTCTCTTTTACAGCCCATGTTTGTCCTTGCAGTTTCCTTTGCTCCTCACCCTTTCATACAGACTGCCACTCACCCTTGAAGACTTGGCTCAAATGCTATCTCCTCTATGAAGTCCTCCCTGACCACCACCCTCCAGTAAGACTCCATCTGCTGCGCCCTCACAGTCTTGATGAATCTCCCTCAAAGAGCCAAGCACTTCACTCTATTCCTATGATTTGTTCCCCAGTCTAATTCTCACCATGATATAAGTTTATTATAGAGCCCAGAAGAGGACTTGGCCATGAGGTAAGAGCTCAGACAGAAGAAATAAGAGGGAAGACAAGAGAAGGAAAAAGCTGCGAGGGCTAGGCACCCACTTTACCTGCGTGACAGTAATGTTTTCCATCTGGAGAAAGTGTCCACCTGCAATCCCTTCTCCAAGTGCTTCAGCTTGCCCTCATCAGGAAGGATGAAGATGGCTGTGATATTTTTCTGGTAGGGTATTTCCAGGATGGTGCAAGAGAGCTTATCGTCATAGCCAACTTGGTATATGCCACTACGGAACATCATGGGCACCTTGACTGAACTGTTTTTCTCCAGAAAGAAATCTTCCTCTTTAGTTACATTTGGATCAAACTCATGTTTCCACCTGGCTTAGATTGAAGAAGACAAACAGACATGTTATCCCAAGGGAAAAAAGGTGACTAAATCCAACTAACCAGTAGTCTCTGTCCACACAGATTCAGGGTGAAAGGGGATATTCCGGGATATCAGGGAAGTCCTTGCCCTCATGCCATGTCCTGGAGATTTCTGATGAGATGGGCTCAGGTGCAATTATTCGTTCCCAAAGAAGCCAGGACTAGACTGCCAAATTAAGAGGGGAAAAGCAGACTACCATAAGCTCAGGTTCCCCTAAGCCTGAGAAAGCCCACTGATTATGTCCTAACAGAGGGGACTGCATTACAATTAATGAGGGCTAATTGAGTCTGATGTGAGTAGAAATGCTTTATTCTAATCTGAGTCAATCCTGAAGGAGCTGCTCTCATGTGGAACTAAGAAAACTGGTGGAACAGGCTGCCATTGGGAGCTTGCCAAAGAGCAGTGAACACTGAAGCCTGGGTGCCTGGACTCTGAGGATACCTTGACCTATTGGGCATAAACTCAGACCTGGGTCTTTCAAACTTGCTACCTCAGAGTCCTAATTATAGGGCCAACTCCCTGAGTTCAAATCCTGGCCTCGCTGTTCTATCTACCTGTCCAAAAGGTTATCAAGGGTTAACCTTGGGTAAGTGTCTCAATCTCCCTGGACTTCAGTGTTCTTATTTGTAGAATGAGGATATTGACAGCTACCTCATAGGGATGCCTTGACATGTAGTGGGATAAGGCAGCACAGCTCAGTGCCTGTGTATAGTGAGTGTTGAGTAAGTGCTAGTCATCATCAGCATCATTATTTTCACTGTTATTCCTATTGTTATCTAAGGGACATAGGGATTTCAGGAAATTCCAGATTCCCCTCTTTCCTTCTCTGGTTTGGGAAGATCGAGGTTTTAGACTGCCATTGGTCACCTTTTTTCTTCTTTAGCCATCAATCTGCCTGTGGATTTTGAGAACCCTCAATTTTTTATATTTAGTACCATGTTCCTGACACTCCAGCAGTGACTTTGTCTGGACTGATGGGTGTTGGCCTCTGATTCTCACCTATTTTGGCCAACCTGTCTGTGTACATGAGTTCTGTGTGGTGTTGGGGGATAAAGTTGAAATTTGGAAACATTCTTCCATCTTTTTTTTCTGTCTCTCTCCGTCAGATCTGGGAAATATATAAAGTATGATAAGGAGAATTTATACAATACATACATAAGGAGACCCACCAAGTGATCACCATCACCATATCAACACAATCACCATCTCAGGTGTCTGCTTAGAGTGCTGGAAAGCACACAGTGCTAGGGCCAGGAGAAATGTGTTCCAGTCCTGACTGTCAATGATGGGCTTTGTAACTTGGAGTAAGTCAGTTAATCTCTCTCTGATTTTTTTTTCTCATCTAAGAGATGGGAACAAAATGTCATTCCAACCTCTATAACCAATGTTGTGTTAGGATAATCACCAATAATGAAAATGATAGACTTCATAAAGCTCATTTCACATACATTTTCACTTTAAATCTCAATAACTGTATGAGTTACGTATCATGGTACCCATTTTACAGCTAGGAAAAGTGAGGTTCTGAGAGATAAATCACATATGAATTCAAGGTCACAGAGCAAACAAGTGGCCAACCCAGGTTTTTAACCCAAGTCTAGTGGTCATCCTATTCTTTCCACACCAACATGCCAAAAGCCTTACCTCGAAAGAAAATATAATTTGCAAGAAGCATCACAGTGCCAGGGTCTATATTCTCGATCAGGTTGTTAATTTTCCCATGGGTTTTTTGACTGATAAAGTCATTGATCTGCTTCTGAGCCATTTCCAAATTCTGAAAGTTGGTAAGGATGGTTTCGGCACTGTAAAAGTTCTTGGCATCTTCCAAAAACTTACGCTGTGGCTGCAGCCTCTGGTCAATGAACAGCGTGTTCCCAATGCTCAGTTTGAGGTCCTGGGTCTTCTGGGTCAGCTCGTGGACGATGTAATGGAAGCCCTCATGAAGATCTTTTTCTGGCATCTTTCTGAAGTTGAACCCCTGCTTGATCTCGTCCAGGGTGCTGTCCTGGGCACCCAGGCACAGCATGGAGAAAGCTGTAGAGATGCTCAAGGGGGATAGGAAGATGTTCCTGCCAGGGTTGTAAAAGGCCAGCTTCTTGAGCAGCTTAAAGCCAAAGTCCATGTTCTGCCTTGCAAGCTCCTTGGCTGCCATCCTTTGCTTCCACCCTTGGACCTCGCTCAAAGCTTTATAATTCCTTGGTGAGAAGCTCGGCTTTAGAAGACCTTTCACCGTGAGGAGAACAGCCAGAAAAATGGCCAGGCCTAGTGTGGGGTTCATTTTCCTTGAAGAATATCCTGTTGAGTAGTAGACCTGAGGTCAGCAGAAAAAAAGAACATGATAACCCCATTGCCTACATGTTACCCAGAGGAAGACCAGATGAAAGAAGAAATACAGTGACTAGTATGTGTTGTACATAGCAGTTTATGAGTGCTTTGACCCCGTTATAGCATTTAAACTTTATAATCACCTTGGGGACTAGAAATGACTTCTACACTTTGTAAATAGGAGGACTGAATGTAGAAGACATCTCTTGTTTTTGTACCCTCTTTATGGAAACAGTGTCTCAATTCCTTTGAGGAACAGCTCTCTTTCCCTCCATTGGACCACAGTGAGGATACCCTGTAGTGTAGGCATATGACCCAGACCTACCATCATAATACTTCATTCCTTTGCCACACTGGCTGGTTAAAGATGAGAGTGTGGACCAAAATCAGACCTCTCAGTGTCTTTCTAAGGGAATGCAAAACCCCCTAAACTTTGGGGCAGCTAGCTTTGTGAAGTAGCCCTGAAGCTGAATGTGGCCATGGTTTCCACATGTAGAAGGAGAGGAGAGCGATAGAGGGAGGTGGAAAGACAGAAATGGACTGACACATCTGATGACATCTTTGGAGACCCTGGACTAAGCTTTAACTCAGTTTGCTACCCACTTCCATGTTTCCAAGTTATGAAAGCCAATAAATTTCCCTTTTAGAGTTGGCTGGTTTGAGGTAAATTTTTCCCCTTCAGCCAAAAGAATTATGACTAATTTGCAGAGATCAAGCTCTTTGTTTAAGCTCATATGTTCTCTAGGTGGTGGATATTCATTCCAGGAGGACTTAGGTCTTCCCTACACCCTTCCCAGGGAGGGAAGAGGATGGCACCATGGGAGAGGAACAGCCAGGTCTGCCTGGCTCTGGACTGCTGCTCCTTTCATCCACCTCTCAGCTTTGACATCTTCCAACGGCACTGTGAGCTTCTGGGAGACAAGACTTTTAGCTACGGTTTTCCCTTAATCTCCAGCCCTAATTCTGCAGAGAGATGCCAAAAGCATGTTGGCCTAAAAAGCTTATTGATTTCTCTGGTTGGACATACTACTGTCAGTGATGGTTACACCCATTTATATGTAAAACGAAGGCAGATTTCTTTGCTTGGTCATCTGTTATATCATTTAGTCTGCTTTCTTCCTGTAATTTATATCTTACATGTCTGTAATCTGTGGGTAATAGTCAGCCTGTCCACAGTAAAGGTTTTTCATGGTTGTCTTAGATTGGGTTCCCTAGAGGCAGAACCTGAGATGGGGATTTAGGTGCATGTTATGTATTGAGGCAGTTGTCTTCCCTGTAGGGAAGTGAGGGAAGTGGGATGGAAAAGGGAAGGAGCCAAGGTGACATCTAGCCTTGGCCTGGTCCACAGTGGGAGGGTTCTCCAGGCTTGCCTTTTGGATAGAATCAGTCAGTTGGTGGCTGTGATCTGTCCTCTGGATGCAGGTCATGGTGCATAACTGGGTCAGTTAGGTCTTATCAGCCAAGGACAATTTTCTGGAGAGGGGAGGGCAGTTGTGAGCTGTCAGCAGCCAACCCTCACAGCAGCACCAGCAAAAGGGAACTGGGTCAGCCACCAACAGGGTCTGCACAGCTAAATTCCCATGCCTGGCTCCTTCTGGTTGACTGAATAAGCAGATGAATGAACACCAGGCAGGGCCTGTACCTAGGAGTATCCCCAGTTCCCAGGTTCTTCATGTCCAAATCCTTCTACGCCAAGCACTGTGGATAGAGCCTTGATCACAACAAAGGTCTTCAAGGAGTTTGTAGTATAGTATTGGAAAATTCTAGTGAATACTGCTCATTGCTCCCTCAGCATCCATTCTCCCAGCTTCCCAATAGATCCTCCTCTTCTTTCTTCTCCTCTTCCCCTCCTCCCCTTCTTCTCCTCTTATCCTCTTCTCCTCATCTTCTCTTTCTTTTTCTTCTTTTCAATAATATACTCTTCTCTCAGGCAGCCCATGTGCCTCAGGGACACAAGCCCCTCCCAGCTCCAAGGGAGGGCCTGATTGGTGCAGGGGCATCTCAACTCTCCTGCTACTGGTTGGTTCAGGAGCCAGATCTAATCCAATCAGTGCAGGCGGGAATTTCTGCCCTGATCCTTGTTTAGGGAGGGGCATGTGGCTTAAGGGGTGCAATAAGGGAGGATTTCAAGACTGTTTGTTGGAATGTTGGGGTGCTGGCCTGTCTCTTTCCTGGGATGTCCCGGGCAGGAAGGCACGGCAGGCAGGGACTAACAGCAACTTTGCCCCATGAGGGAAGTGACTCTAAGACAAAGCCATAGCACAAATAGGATGCATCCAAGGGCTCTTAAGAGAAACTGGGGCTGGGTCCATGGAAAAAGCTGACCCCAGAGCCCGCCTTGCCTCTGGACCCCCAGTGACGTTGAGTTACATGGTCACTTCCTTGAAGCCAAAAACATCCTCACAAATACGGGCAGATACATATTTTTTGAAACACTAGGACTACTAAGTAGGCAGGAGTTCTGTGCTCTGCTCTCATGCCTTCGTAGCTGTGTGACATTCCAGAAAGCACTTCCCTCTCTGAATCTAGGTGCTCTCTAAGCACCTTCTACCCCCAAAAACCACTTCTTGGTAAAACTTAATAACAGCTGGTGATGAACAAGGGCTCTATGGGCTGTCTGAAAACAGATTGTAGAAGAGAAATTAGTAAAATTCCGAAGGATGCTTCAGATAAACAAAAGAAAATAGGAAGGAGTCCATTTCAGGGTTTAGGGGGCTGCACTGTTTACAAAGGCTGCCTGGATTAAAAATAGAAGCTTCTGCTATTCAGAGTGGGCGCAAGTTCCCAGTGCCTAGGAGTAGAGAAGTTAAGACATGTCCCTTGAGCTGAGAAAACATTCTCAGCAGCGGTGAAACCAGCAGCCTGGCAGGAGCCTTGGAGGAGGCCGGGCAGGGCAGGGCTGGAGCAGGGAAGGAACCCGCAGAAAGCACCATCCTGGGAACACTTTGTGGCACGCACAGCTTTACAGTGATGTTCAGTCACTGATCCCTAAACATTGTCAAGTTTCAGAAACAAGAATGGATTGTGGAATTCCAGGTCTGGATAGCGGTCCTCCCCAACTTGTGTGTTTGTTAGGTGTTTTGAGGCAAGTCTCCTCACCCTTCAGGCTTTCAGTATCTTCATCTATTAAATGAGGGGGAGGTGGTGATAATTTGGTTTCTTCCCCCATGAGATGCTGCTGATCAGGTGGCACTGCCACCACCCCCCCCCCCCCGCCCCAAGGGACACAGCCCACACCCTGGCCTGGCGGGGTCTCAGCACCCTCCCACCTCAGCATGCCTGTGTCACAGCAGTCTCCACCGGGCCTCCTGCCCTGGCTCCCTGAGTGCGAACATCTGGCCTTTCTCCCCCAAACAGCCAACACCAGCCCCATTCCGGGCCTTTCCATCTGTCATCACGGGCTTTAAACTGACCCAAATTTGTCAGTTGGGTTAGATGCCTGAGTAGGCTAATTTTTTAATTCCATCAATTAAAATAGCTGAGCAACTGGTTATTTCCCAATCAATTGATAGGTTGCTCTCCTGAGTTGAGCAATTGTTCGTTGGCTTTTAGTTTGGAATGTGTGTGTGTGTGTGTGTATCTGTGTGTGTTTGGCTGTCACTCAAAATAAATAAAGAGATAAAACTAAAACAAAACCAAGAAAAAGAAAGAACAAGATAGAAACCGAACCCCATGGGGTACACATGGGACACATGAAGCTATAGTCAGTATTTCAATTCTCTGATCATCCTGCTCCCATGTTCCCTATTAATTTGGAAAAATAATTTCCTCCTCTTATGACTAGATAAAATAGTGCCTCACTGACCCGGAAGTCATTCATCCTAAAGACAGATCCAAACCAGATGGGAAGCGTCCACACAGGTAGCACAGGCGGCTTAAGTCTACACGAGAGGGGGTTTCCCTGTGGGAGGGCACTGCTTCCACCTCCCACACCATCCCGATCAGCCAACTGAAGCAACAGTGAGCTGTGACAGCAGACTCAACAATAATAATATTTCTAATTTTACAAAGTGCTTCCCCCGTTATCACCACAGTTTGAAGAAATGATACCTAAACAGGGATAACACACACAGGCTACAGAAGGTCTACTCAGTGCACAGTGGTTTGGAACCACAGTTTTCTTTAGAGAGAACTCCCCCTGCCCTCAGGCAGGTCACTCCTCTCCTGATAGTTGACCACCCTACCTCTCTTCCCTGGGATGAAACTGACTGGCTAGAAAGAGTTGATGTAATATCCTTCCTCAAGCCAATGAGACCAAAAAGTTTAGAATGCTTTGGACAAATTCCCATGTCTTGAGAACCACAGAGCGAGCTTCAGGCAACCAGTGTGTTGCCTGCTCATCGGGGAGATGCTTCCTACACTTGGCTGCATGCACCAGACACCCCTTCCTGCCCCAGAAACCCCTTCCTGCCCCAGGAACCCCAGGCCCTCTGAGATGCCACCTTTCCTCAGAACCTTTTCTGAGCGCCTCTTGGAATGTGCAGCACTTGGGTAAACCCGGTGCCCTTCTTTGGGCGGAGAAATCTGAGGAATCCTTGCTAAAGATGTGCCTTGGCCTCGCAACAGAAGACCTTCACCAGAGCCCTGCAGTTGAAGAGCCACTCCAGGCCTGCTCTGTGGCTCACCTGTTTTAAAGGAATGATATTGCTTTAAGAAGAAATCACTCTATATACATTAGAAATTAAATTATTATTTTTAAAAGCACATTTAGAACTAAGTGGTGGTAAGACATATCTTCTCTCTCCTGTTAGAAGTAAGAGAAGCCCCATAAACAAACTCTGATGACCACAGCAATATACTTTCTCCTCCTTTCTGGAAAACAAAGAGTGGAGAACATGTCCCCATTCCACTTATTAATTTGCTCTGTAGATTTCTGCCTTCATTCCTTAAGAAATATGTTTGAGTCCTCGCTCTGTGTCAGGCACTGGGGCACTAGAGCAATGCCCAGGAAATGGTCCATATTGATGCTGCAGACTGACTCTCAGCCCAACAAGCCCCACAGCCTTCTCCAAACCCTCAAGAACCTTCCAGCTGTTTGCCTGACCTGGTCCTCCTCCCCTTCCGTGACTGCATTCTAGGAGGAGAGGTATGTGGGTTGGAAAGGCTGAGAGATCATTGACTTCAGGACTATCTGTGCCATAAAGAGGGAAATGAGGCCCAGAGTGGACAAAGGAAGAGATCGTGGTTGCAGTGTGCATCAGTGGTGAAGGCAATTCTGCAGAAATGCATTGAACAGGCTGCATCGCCTCACTTTCTCCATGAACCAGTGAGTTGATGGATCCAGCCTCTATCCTCAGAGAGAGATAAAGATTCACAAACAGCTCACACACAAGGATGACTGTGGCCAGCATCATGCAGCAGGGGTGGACCCAAATTGGAGGCACCACTTATGTCCCAAGACCTCTCCCATCCCCACATTCATGAAGCTTCTCTCTCTAGAAAAGCACTGGGCAGTAGACATCCATAACACTCTGCCAAAGATGTTCAACAAATTCCTCAAGAGGGGTTTACCTGGATTTTGGAGATCCTCTAGAATTTTCCTTTCATACACCCACCTGTGGACAGTGCTATATCCTCCCTCGATCTGAAGCAAGCTTCGTGTGGAATAGACAAGAAGCACCGGATCTTTTGGAAGGGAAGGTCACATACTCACAGTACATTCAGAAGTCCACTGAGCCAGCCAAATGCATCTGCCTTTCTTGCTTTATTATTTATACTTCCATGGCCTCTTGGAAGAGTAAGGCCAATAAAATGAGCTGGCGTGTGTGGGCAGGTGATGGAGGCTTTGGAAGCAATGGCCACACCACGTCCCTGGGAGCTCTCCCTGTGGAGGCAGCGGCATGATATTGTACCGGCCACACCCACTGGGCTGTGGCTTCCCTAATGGAGTCCACTAGACACCTTTTGTAACAACTCTATTTCCCAGTTGCTCTCTGGGTATGGAAGCCAGAATAGTCTACAAGTAGATGAGCCTGGAGTCCTAATACTGAATATTCAACCCAAGTATCATCATTGCTGCCCATGGGAACAGGTTGATAACTGGGTTTCTTGGGGTCATTCTCATGTATCCCTCACCATTTTCTTTTGCTATTTTTTCATGTGTTCCAAATTACCTTAGCTCACATGGAGTCCTTTGGGGAAAAAGTTCGAGGACAGACAAATAGACAACTAAATGCGTAGATTCCGTTAGGAAGAACAGGAATTAAAAATTCACCTCAAAGTTCATGATCATGGAAATTACAAATTGTTTTCCTGTTGCACATTTGTTGTGCTGGAGTGATGAGACTATGGTTGGGTTCTCTTGTGCTGGGGTGATCAGACTATGGCTGAACTCTGTTGTCTCTGCCTCCCCCTTACTTTTCTATATTTTCCAAATTGTCTTTAAAAAACAGATATTACTTTAGGATTAATTTTTCAAAGGCTTAAAATAAAATAAAATAAAAAATTCTTATCTTCAGTTTTACCACTTGGAGAGAGAAGCATTGATGATGTCTGGGAACATTCCAAACCCACTGATCCTGGGATGGAAGAGCAATAAGCTCAACATGCCTATCTTCAATTCTGCTTAATCTAATGAGCTCCAGTGAGCAGAAAAAACATTCACATATTTCTTCCCCATTGAGTGGTGTTTCACAGTAGGTCATATCTGACCAAAACACCTCGGAGGCCTCGGAAGAGCCGTGGGTGTTGTTTTCCCTTCCTTTGGGTTGCTGCTTTTAGCAAAGACATGACTCTCATTCCCAGAGCTATTCAGAGCAGGTGACCCAGACAAACCTTCTTGGAAAGAGGAGACACTAGTTCATTCCCAGGCCTGGTTCAGCCACAGACTCTATGCACTCAGGGCCTAGATGAACAAGGACATGGGGATATGGGTTCCAGAGCTGCCCAGATCAGAAACCACCCCTGAAGATGCCCCTGAGCCACCACCTTCCCTCGCCCAGGGAGCAAGGCCTGCCTGCTGGGATGCATGGGTCAAAGACACCATGTGAACGGTGAGATGAGAGACTTCACACTGGCCGGCTCTGGTCACCAAGGGGTTGCAGAGGAGAGAGAAGGACAGGCTGAGACTAAGGAGTACAGGTGGTCCTATTGTGACTGTAGAGGCTATAGCGGTGGAAGATCAGAGCCAGTGAGGTGGACACTGACCCAGAATCCAGGTCTGTACGTCTGGTTTGGGAGGGAAAACCTGCCCTCTAATGACAGGGTGAGGCCTGTGTGAGTCCGAGGGCCATGCCTCCCTGCCTGCCCCAGACCCTCTCTGCTCCAGGGTAAATTTCCATGGGAGACTTGCAGGAAGAGGCCAGGGTAGGGATGCCCACTGAGCGACATGGGCAGCACTGGGGATGCCTGAGTTCAGACAGTGCCAGAGGCCAGTAGGCCATGGGCAGAGGGTAGCCACAGGTGGGCTGCCGGCCAGCCAGGCGCTACACCTTGGTTGGGAGTTGCCTGTCCTGCCTGGGAAAAAGAGCCCCGGAGGAGGTGCACGTCTGAGGAGAGCAGTGAAGGATATAGGCATGGGAGGGAGCAGCCCCCTTCATGTGCCCATTAAGGGACCTCAGCCTAGACTTGAGGCTGCCCCGACTGCCTGTAGTTAAGATTCAGGTCCCATGGATTTGTGCCTGGTGTTCATCAGGGGCTAGAAGGATGAACGAGATTGTCCAGCCTGGGAAGATTATTGTTATAAGTTAATGGGCCTAAGGCACTGGTCGGAGGCTGAGGGGTGGCCTGAATATTTTTTACATTATTGCCTTGTGTAGGGGTGAGAGGGGAACTAGGAATTTCTGGTCCTTATCCTCACTCTTTGGATCTCCCAGATGGAAGAAACATGTTAGTGACCATGCCACACCCTAACTCCAAGAGCTCTGGTCTGATGGGAACACAGAACACCGAGATACAAGTCACACTAGGTAAGGGCCAAGGTAGAGGTAACTCTGGGAGGTGAGAACACGCAAGAGGCACCTGATCCTAGCTGGGGTGCTCTGGACTGTGTCATAGATGGGGCACTCTTAAGCTGGGTTTTGAAGGATAAGTAGGTGTTCTCTAGGAGAAAACTGAGAGCAAGAGAAGTATATCAAGGATTTTGCATCCTGGAGAAAGTGAGTGAACAATCTAATGCCTCCAGAAATTGTATATGTGACTTTGGGCTTCTGGTTCTTTAATTGCAAAATGGGAATAACCTATTTCTAAAGCAGTTGTTTCCATCCTGGGAGTGCATTAGAATCATCTAGGAGCTTTAGAAATACCTATTTTCAGAACATTCCTCTAGAGATTTTGAGTTAGTTGATGCAGGATAAATCCTGGGTGAGGGTGCCTTTAAGAACTTCTCTCCAGGGGATTTAATGAGTACTCAAGGTTGAGAATCCCACTCCAAAGCAGGTGATTCCCACCTGATGATTCCCAGGTCTTTTAAAGCATTCAGCCACCAGGTATCAAGATGGCTGTAAAGCCACAGTATTAAGGTATTGGGACAGAGACAGACAAGCTGACCAATGGAACAGACTAGAGAATCCAACAGAGCCACACAGGAAGTCACCTGATATGTGACAAGGGCATCGCTACAGTTCAAAGGAAAGGATGATCCTTTCAATGAATGGTGAAAACAACAACAACAACAACAACAACAAAACACCAGTGGATGTCCATACAGGAAAAATATAAATAGTGACCATTTTACTCAACATACAAAAATTAATTTGAGAAGTCACAGACCTAAATGTGAAAGGTATTAGATTGGACTATATGAAACTATTGGTCTTTAATATTTTTTAACCTCAAAACCCACAAGAATCAAAATGATAAAGCTTCTAGAAGAAAATATATTAATAGTAGACAATCTTCGTGACCATGAGATAGGCAGAAAGTATTAACCATTTTTACAAAATGATAAATGGAACTTCATTAACATTAAGAGCCTTGTTCCTCTAAAATTACCTAGGACAGTACAAAGGCAAGTCACAAGCTGGGAGTGGTACGTGTAATGTCTGTGTCTGATAAAAGGCTCATGCCTGTTTTTAAGCACTTCTACAAATCGACTGAAAAAAGACAACAACTTAAAAACTAAGCAAAGACATGAACAAATACTTCACAAAAGAAGATATCCAAATGGCCAATAAGCATCTGAAAAGGTGCTCGACATCATTAATCATCAGAAATATGCAAAACAAAACTACAAGAAGAACTCACTACACACCCACTAGAATAATTCAGATTAAAAGGACCAGCCACACGAGGACGTGGAGCAAGTGGAACTCTCTTATATTGCGGGTGGGTGTGCAAACCGACACCAACGTGTTGGTTGGAAAATTGCTTGGCAGGATCTATAAAAGGCAAACATATGCTTACCCTTTGACCCATTCATTGTACCTCAGGGTATATGCCCAACAGGAAATGAGTGCTTGTGGGTTTACAAAGACATGTACTGCAATGTCCATAGCAGCTTTATGTGATAGACCTAAAGTGGAAACAACCCAGATGTCCATTTATAGTAGAGAAGGGAGAGAAAGAAAGAGATTCCTGGCCACCATCGCAGATCATACTTTGCATTTCCCTGGGTGACCCCACTCTTCTTTGGTTTCCACAGGATCCCCAGTTGATGCTCGTGACAGACAGCTATGGGAGCCAATGACCAAGAGTGTGAAACACTGCAAAGCCCAAATCCCACTAGAACAAATTATACTGTACCTCCGAGCAATAAGGCAAAGACTGAGTAAATGCAATGTATTTTCAGTCATTGAATTCAACTCCAATTGGGGAGCTTAATCAATAAATGATTTAAAATTAATAATAATTGATTTTGAAAGAAAATATTTTTAAGCAATCTCCGGTAAGATCCTAGGTTACCCTAAAAAGCTTCTAGTACAAAATGTTGAAAATCTTTCCACACAAAAATCTAAACAAGTAAGAAATGAAAGGAGAGAAATAGAAATTTTTTTTTTAATGGGAAGCATTCTGTAAATAGTAAAAAATTCAAGATGGCATTTCAGAACATTCGAGAAAAGGTGAACAATTCCATAAATGCTATTAGGAAACAAACAAATCATTTCAAAAATAAAATTAGAAGTGTTGGAATAAAACCTTTTCATAATGTTAGAGTGAAAAAGAACTTCCTAAGCGTGATAAACAAGCCAGAAACCATGTAGGAAAAGATGGCATATATGGATATACCGTCTTTTTGCAACGTGTTAAAACTCTACAGAATATGTAAAATTTGGAATCACAAATTGGAACATGTGTACAAGATAGAGAGCTAATGTTCTTAACAATTAAGAGTTCTTATATATATCAATAAGTAACCACATGTGTTTCTCAATCAGCAAAAAGTAAAAAATTTGGGTAAATATGCATTGAAACATTGTGGGTGGGGGCCAGCTTTGATTTTCCTCATCTTATTTTCTTCTTTGTCTTTGTCTCTGCAGAACAGGGTACTTCCATGCACATATTAGTAGATACGGTTATTCATAGACATTATGTATTTTTCATACCAACTTTGCAAGTTTGGGTGCTGCTAGACCCATTTTTACACATGAGAAATCTGAGTTTCCTATAGCTGCACAGTTAGCAGATTCAGGACTCAAAAATCAGGTCTTCTGGTTCTGAATCCCTTGTTCCATGGATAGCTTTCTGGTAGACCACAAATGAAAGCATGGCCACAGCATCTTGGCAGCCAGCACAGACCCATGGAACTCTTGGCCAGACTGGTGATCCAGCCCTAGGGCTAGGCATGAGAAGGACGCAGAATGTCTGTCTATTTGAGTGATCACCTTGGCCCTTGGTTGTCTTCTCTAAGACAGAGAAACAGACAACACACACACACACACACACACACACACACACACTGCCCCTTGGACTAACCTCACCTCCCCAGTTTCTCCTTTCCCCTCAGGTCAGTCTTCCTTGGCCTTCCCCAGGTGTTGCTGATCCCAGCCTCCTAGTCCTTTTTCGGTCCTGGTCCTGCAGCCTCCAGGTTCCAAGTATGTTCCTCTAGGCTCCCCAGCCCCACAAGCCTTATCTACAAACTGGGTGGACTTCTGCCCAACGACCTACTAAGTCTGCCTCTGCCACCTCCACCCCTTTCCCAGGATCAGCCTGGCCAACTGGCCCTGCCAAGTGTCTCACTCAGAGAGCAATGCGTCTGGGAGTTCCCTTCCTCACCCCTTGGGAAAGATCAGGCCTACTTTTTCTCTCCCATCCCAAATAGCAAGGGGCACTGTGCTAGGTACACCCAAGGTGCTCTGTAGATTCACTGATGAGGGCCTGGCTTGCTAGGACCTGAGTGTTTGGCACCCAGTAAACCTCATAAAAGTGAGTGCACCAGAAACCAGAGTGACACACACCATCCCCTCCCAGCTCCACAGCCCTGATCCCTGTGATCATCTTTGAGCAGAATCTTCCACCCCAGATTCCTTCCCTGGGACAGGACAGGAATGGGTGTGGGCACCCTGGCACTGCTATAGAATACCAGCCGCCTGGCACAGATGTTCACATGGCCCTCTCTCACCTCCCAGGTGCAGCCTGGGAGCAGGCAGCCCATCCATCCAACCCCACCCCACTCCCGAGCTCTGGGACGTCTCAGGGCCTGGGCCTGTGGTCTGGGTACCAGACATAGGTGACTCATAATGCACCTGGTGGCTGGAGAAGCCATCCCTTCCTCTGGTTCTCAGTGTACTCACCTGTACAATGGGCAATAGGAGACTGCATTGGATCTGTGGTTGCCTGAGAGAGCCAAACTATTGGAAGTCATGCTGTCAATCAATTTCACTTAAAATAATATAGACCCGAGTCTGTGCTAAATGTCATTCAAGCCAGATCTAGATGCCGGTAGAAGAGCAGAACAACAGAGGATATAAAAAAAAGAGCATTTGCTCAACATTACTAACCATCAGGGAAATGTAAATGAAAACCACAATGAGATACCACCTTACTCTTACAAGATGGCCATAATTAAAAAGTAAAAAAAAAAAAAAAAAAAAAAATGGATGTTGGCATGAATGTGGTGAAAGGGAACACTTTTACACTGCTGGTGGGAATGTAAATTACTACAACCCCTATGGAAAACAGTATGGAGATTCCTTAAGGAACTAAAAGGAAAGCTACCATTTCATCCAGCAATCCCACTACTGGGTATCTACCCAGAGGAAAAGAAATCATTATATGAAAAAGACACATGCACACACATGTTGCGTAATTTCAAAGATATGGAACCAACCTAAGTGCCCATCAAACAATAAATCCATAAAGAAAATGTGGTATATACACACCATGGAATACCACTCAGCCATAAAAAGGAATGAAATAATGTCCTTTACAGCAATTTGGATGGAGGTGGAGGCCATTATTCTAACTAAAGTAACTCGGGAATGGAAAACCAAATATTGCATGTTCTTGCCCATAAGTGGGAGCTAAGCTGTGAGCACAGGTATAAGAATGATATAATGGACTTTGGGGACTCCGGGAAGAAGGTTGGGAGGGGGTGGTGAGGGATAAAAAACTACATATCGGGTACAGTGTACACTGTTCAGGTGATGGGTGCACCAAAACTCAGAAATCACCACTGAATAACTTAATCCAAGTAACCAAAAACCACCTGTACCCCCAAAACTCTTGAAATTTAAAAAGAGCATTTCAGAAAAATATTTATGGAAGGAAAATCACAAACTGCAAAAAAGCCCATAATTTAATGTTTTTCTGCATTTTCGGGTAGCCCACCAATTTGATTTCAGCAGCATGTGTACTTCTGTGCACACCTCATGTACACACACACACACATATATATATACACACACACACACACATTTAATTCTTACAAGTCTGTGAGGGACCATTGTCCCACTATACAGATGAGAAAGCTGAGGTTTGGGATAGTGAGTCATCTGTCAAATGTCACATGATTATTTAATGGATGTGCAGCTTCATAAGAATTTCTTAATATAAAAGCAGAAAAAAAATATGTGGATACAACTAGTGCAGAAACTTTGAAGGAAATTCTGGAACTGTCTGCATGCCCCACATAAGGCTGTGGCTGTTAAATGCTGGCTCCTGGGATGGCTCACTCTAATATTTGTCGCGTTGGTTCGTGCAGCCCAGAACAGGAACTGACACCACCTTCAGTTTTCCATCTCTGAGCCATTCGACTTCTCCTTTGGAAGGTGTCCCACCCACCTCTCTCACCTGCCTTTCCCTCATCCTCCTTTCCTGCTTCCTTCCAAAGAGGCAGAACTTGAGTTGAAAAGCAGATTGAATGTCTATAATGTACCAGGCAGCAAGCCAGGTGTGGGGGAGAGAGAAATAACACAAGTCCTCATAAGCTCACAGACCAGGGAAGGGACAGACACTGGGGGGTCACGCCTGTACTCCTAGCACTTTGGGAGGCCAAGGCAGGTGGATTGCTTGAGGTCAGGAGTTTGAGACCAGCCTGGCCAATATGGTAAAACCCCATCTCTATTAAAAATACAAAAATTAGCTGGGAGTGGTGTCTCGCACCTGTGGTTCCAGCTACTCGGGAGGCTGAGGCATGAGAATTGCTTGAGCCCAGGAGGCAGAGGTTGCAGTGAGCTGAGATTGCACCACTGCACTTCAGCCTGGGTGACAGTGATACTCCATCTCAAAAACAAAACAAAACAAAACAAAACAAGAGTTCTGTGGAGGGGTGAGTTCAACACCACTTGCACCCATGAGAGGCAGATATTGAATCAAATCAAGGCCTCCAAACAAAAAAAGCCGCAGCTCCATCCCTCACCCACTCACGGGTCCCCTCTCAGGGGGGCATTGTGACATTGAGGTGGAGCACAGGTCCTACAGCCACAGCAAGCTGGGCCACCTCACCCAGGTCACCTCACTTCTCTGTGCCTCAGTATTTCCATCTGCCCAATGGGACTACTGAAGTACCTGCTTTGTTCATTTCATCAGATTGTTAGCAGTGCTATCAAATGCAAAGGCCCATGTGGAGAGGATCAATTAAAACTAATTGGTAGTAATCATAGCAATAGTTATAATAGTTGTTAATAAAATAGTAATTAATTACTATTAATGGGCATTACTAATGATAAACATGATGACAGGGAGCTGATTCTGTTCATCCAAGTCACACTCTGCTCACCATTCTCATCCTCCAACATCAAGAGTGAGGGTGTTGGGTGCCTAACACTGCTGGAGCCCAGGAGGAAAATTCTTGCCCCTCAAATGAAACATGTGTTATCAAGAATGGATCAGACAGCAAAAATCAAATGTTAAGGGTGGCTGAGATCCTTGAAATTCAGGAGGAATTTGGATGGGTAGTCAGTAGTTACCCAAATAGGGTTATCTGTTCACATCTAACTACTGACTATTTTGTGTGCTATTATATAGTTAAGGATGGGAAAAGCTCATTTCTGAGCTTTCAGAAATTTGGGAAAACAGAGTGGTTGTCTACTTAAGACCAAGGAAAGGGCCAAGTCACAGAGAAGACGTAGTGAAGAAATACACAAGCCCACACATCTATTCTCCAAGAATGTTCCACACATTCCCCAGTGGGTTCCATTACCAGCTCAAGCCACTAGCATAAGAATGAGGAGTGATATCGAGGGTAGCTCTGGAAGCAGCCATCCCACGGCTCACCATGCAGGTGGAAGAAGGGAAGTTTCCCTTCAGTCATCCAGGTTTTCAGTTTTCCTTCCAGGATAAGCGAAAGCAGGCTGATAGAAACCAAGTGTGGGCTGGTAAGCAGGTCACCCTTATTTGCAAGGGCATACTCTGAGCTGCCACGGCTTGTTTGCTGATACCAGACAGTCCTCTTACAGAGAACTGCCTTTATAATCCAAGACAAAATGAAGGACAATTACTTTCAGAGAGAGAATACAAAGATGCAAATGGCTGATATCAGATATCTCTAAGCAGTACAAACCAAGAAACAGTAGAGACTCAAGAATCTGAAGCAGAGCGGGAGGACCTGAGAGCGGGAAAAGACTATAGAGAATTCTATGTAGAGACAGAAAATCTGGATTCAGGCTCCATGGCTGCTGTTTCCCAGCCGTGCAACCCTCCTCAAGTTACTTCATCTTTCAGGATCTTGATTTCCTCACCCATAAAACTGAGGAAATGTTTGAGAAATCCATTGGGAGGATAAATTAAAGTAGTGACTGTAAAAGGTGTGGTGTAAACCATAACCGCCCATGCACAGGCTGCTCTGTGACTTCGGAATTTTGCAGGGGTCCCCAAGGGCTGGACCAATGGCTTTCATTTTCCTCCACTCTGGGATGAATTTTTAAAAAATTACTGGGTGCTCAGCTTGAAATCTGCGGTGTTGGGATGAAAACCTAAACACCATACAACTGCTATTGTCTTCCGGTGGTGTTTCCAAATGCCAGAATAACCTGACCAGTGGGACTTCAGCCAATCAGCCCCTCTGCATCACTTCCCAAGACCAAAAATGCTTTCCCTCCTTGGATGAACAGCCTGGAGGTTGCTCCAGTGGCTCCCTGGGGAACTCACAGTCCGAGAAGGGGTATGGGTTTGAGAAGGGCAGCATGGTGCGGGCCTAGACTCCCAAGGCCACCCCACATCTCAGCACATCTATGTCTTAACCTACTCACCTGTGAAATTAGGGCAATCATACCTCCCCACTGTCGAGAGGCTGAGATAATTCGTGCAAAGCCCTGGGACAGTGCCTGGACTGTGCCGCTTAGGTACTCCATGGCGGCTGACTTGTTGTTTTATTATTATCAATCACTATTATTCTTATCCTCATATAACTTTAATTATTATTTTGTGATGGCACTGATGACAGAGACGGTTGTTTTTGGCAGCAACCCCAAAGGGCCACCAGTGTGTCCACACCCACCCCCTCCCAGCCACAGCTATCTCCCACCTGGCACACGCTGACAGCCTTGGGCATGCCAGGCCAGATGGGACTCGTGTGCCGCAGGCACGTGACAAAGCTGGATGCCACAGCTACTGGTGGGCACTCTCTGCCAGCCCCCGGTGGCTGTGACTCACCTAGTTATGGCTGGCGGAGGTGGGAGAACAACCTTAGAACTCAATGCAAGAAGTGGGCAAACTGATCAGGGCTGGGGTTGGGTGGGGACCTGGGTGGGCCCTTCGAGGTGGCTCTAAAGGGCTTGTTTTGGGCATTGGGGGTGGGGTGCAATTGGGTCCATGTAGGTGTCCGGCAGTTGGGGCCAGATGCTCTCTGAGCCAGTGGGTCTATTCCAGGGACTTGGTCTGGGCCATGTCCCAGATCTAAGGACTCAGAGGAAGTGCAGGGCCAGGGAATTCTGAGGTGGTGGCAGTTGGTGGCCAGAGGTAGGCAGGTGGGGGCTTTGAGTCTGTAGTTATTTGACTCAGGGCTTCTGCAGCCACTGGTTGGAGTGCAGTTCAGCAGGGGAGAGTGTGGAGGTGGGCAAGGATTAGGCTGGATGTCAAGACAGGATTGCAGCCCAGTGGGAGAACAGGCAATGAATCAGGGCCCCGAGGCAGAGGCCAACTTCCACGGACTGAGGAAACCCACGGTGGCCGGAGAAATGGTGCTCTCTGGCCAGAAAAGAAGGCCAAAGCCACCAGCCACACACCTGCTGCTGGGCCTGACTCAGTGGCTGAGTTGGACACCTGGGTCAGGGTGTGCTAAGCCTGGAGTGATGGTCCCCAAGGGCCAGCACGGCCACGGTTACCAATGTTGGCCTGAAGGTGACATGCCTGGGGGATCCTGAAACTATGGGACATGTTTCTGTGGGAGAGGCAGATGATTGGGAGTGACAAGCCATAGACTGAAAGAGAAGCAGAATCACAAGGGGTTGCTGCTTGGTGAGAATTTAAGAGTCAGAGTGTCAGGAAGACCTAGGGCTGTCTGGGTGGTCCAGGAAGGCTTCCTGGAGAAGGTGGCCATAAAACGGGAGGAACCCGGAGTTTCTACATCACCCTCCCCTGCAAGAGGCAATCAAATTCACCTGTGTCATCCCCTCCCCCCAACCCCATGTCTAGAGGCAGTGAAGGAGCAGGGAGCCACCCACTCAGCATCGCCGTGGACGGGGAGGCCTGCCCTACAGAGCCTCGCTCATGTTCCCATATCCCAGGGTCTGCGCCTGCACAGACAGCAAATGCTGCTCCACTTGGGCCCTGCTCCAGGAGCTGGGGACGCAGGGACAGCCAGGTTCTGTGCTCAAGGAGCTGATACTCAAACGGCCAAAATCCAGCAGTGCAGATGCAGGCAAGCCGTGCAGATGTGGGTCATTGCAGGGCAGGGAAATGCTGTGGATTTTGAATTGAGCAGACCGGGTTTGAACACCAGCTCTGCTCCCAGTTACCTCATTCCTGGAAAGCTATTGCACCTCCCGAAGACTCTTTTTACTCGTCTGCTGAATTTGGATAAAACCATCCACTTCCTGGGATATTTGGAAAGAAAAGAGAGGAACCCAGCCCCACAGAGTTTTGCAAGTGAGGAATGTACCAGCCCGTAGCATCCAAGGTGGCGCCGAGAGAGTGGGGTTCAGGGAGGCCTCGGATGGGAGCCTTGGCATGATGCCGCCAGAACTTTCCATCTGCCCTTGCCTTTGCTCCAATGTGTGTGCTGGCTCTGTTCTTGCTCTCTCTGCAAGCTGGCTTCCTCCACATGAGCTGGGCTTCCACCAGGGCAGCAACACTGCAAAGAGTGATATGAGATAGAGGTTACTGCAGGGATTAGGTCCCCCAGTGGTGGGAGCTGGGGAGAAGTCTGTGGAAGGCTGTCATCCTGGGTCTGGTGGTCAGCCCAGAACCTCTGCAGGTCAGCCAGGTGGGGAGGGAGAAGAAAACCTGGGTATGAGATGGGGCAGAATGAGGCCTGGTCAAAGCTTAAAGGACAGACCAGAACCCACATCTGTCACTCCAGCCAGGCTGACACGGTGACTCGAGGAAGGGGCCGGTGTTCCTCACCTGACCTGAGACCTGGAGAACTGAAGGAGGAGGCCTGGTGAGGGCTGGAAGAGCCCTTGGCACAGATGCTGTTCACAACCACCAGGTGCACCAGCAGGTGAAGGGGGGCAGCGCCTAGCACCCCACACCAACCTCAGAGTGTTCCTGCTTAACTTCTGCCTTCCAAACCAGAAGTACCTTTCTCTCGTAGCCAACTCTTACCTGGAACCACAGAGGGTGAGAATTCGTCACTACACTGACACACCTGGCTGGAACTATCACCCCCAACATCTTCCAAAGCTTATACCTTACAGTTTCTGTCCCCAAGACCTATTGCCTTTGCACTCTCTGACCCCAGGTCCTAATTCCAAGGCTCAGACCATCCCAACCTGGTTCAGGTGCCCCTGTTTGGGTCAAACACTTCTGGACACAGGGGTCAGGGCAGAACAGGTGATAAAATGACAGCTCCCACAGGCAGGCACCTAGGGAGGGGCAGTTTCTATAGGAAGGGCAGGAAGGAAAAACTGCATGTGTCACCGCAGCTATTGCACACACACACATTAAAATAGTAAAATAGGGATAACAAGGGGAAGGAAAAAGCCTCGGGGGAAAAGCAGTGAACTTGCTGACCATAAACGTGAACGAAACTGCCTTTGGGGGCACAGCACATGGCTCTCTGCGTCCCAGCAGCCAAGGACCACACGTAGTTCCACAGCTCTCAGCATAAATGTGTGTGAGTGTCACTTCCTCACTCTATCACAGGCATCAGACAGTGGGACCATGTGTAGCACAGCCTTGCACCCAGGCAGTGCCTGTTGCAGCAGAAAGCACAGTGGAGAGTTTCAAATGTGTGTTTTGGAGGCTTTTTGCCAGCAGCATCTTCTGGCTACTCACCTCTGTCTCCCAAAGCAAGCATGGCGGCTTTCCTGGGTTCTTCCCTACAAGAGGTACCTCCTAGATTTCTGGTTAGCTCCCTCTATAACTTCACTCACCTTATTCATTTACAAACGCGGGTTTGGCACCGACTGTGCACCAGCATGGTGTCTTCCGTGTAGGGCTGATGAGTCAGAGGGAGTGATACTGATCACCATCGTCCCAGTGTGTCTACGGATCTGGACGCTTGACACCTGGGGATGCCTGCATCCCATATTTTCCCATATATTGGGCTGATATTTTCAAAAAACTTCTCCCCACATCCCCAGTACTGGAAGCTTTTGCTCTTTTTTTCTCCGGGGATGAGTGATTTCCCAACTTAAGAAGAAGGCCCAGCGCCTGGGACTGTGGGTTCTGTTCTGGAGTAGAGCCTGCTCGGTTTCAGATGAAGAAACTGGTTTCTTGGGCTGCTGTTTTGCTTCTTGCCATGTTCAGTCCCCTCAGATGCCAGCCAGACATCCGGCAGGGGGCTGGTGAGGACTCTGCCAGGCACCTGGGAGTCTCCCTAATTATCCAGTGATCCTCCCAGCTTGTGACACCTCCAGTCTCCCAGAGATAGTTCAGGCTGAAAGGCCGCATTGGAATGTGTGGGGAAGAAATGGCCCTTTGAATGTGTTCAAAGCCTCCGTGGCCCCTGGCTGGGGAAAGCCAAGGGCAGTTGTGCTCAGCAAACTTCCTGGGGAGCCTGTGGTGTTCTCACGGGGAAATGGGAAAATACTGGCAAGAGAGAACTTTGTCATTGTTCCCTGCATTTAAGCAGGAGGGAAAAGAAAAGAACATGAAAGCATGTCCCTGGCAAGCACATCAAATTAAATGTCAAAAATATCCCAATGCTCATAACTCACCAGCGGCCGATGTCTGAAGTTACAGCTTCAGGCATTTATCACAGACAGCACTTTGAAAGGGAAAAGTCACAAGTTTTGATGTCAGAGCAGCTTGGCTTTGAATCCTGGCTATATTCCTGATTAGCTGGATGTGTCTGGATAGTATGTTTAACCTCTTCACACTTCAGTTTTTTCTGTGAAATGGACTTCGCACACCCCACAGGAGACCACCATGAAGAATGTAAACATCGAGTTAGGGCTTAGAAGCCTTATTTGCTAACAATACCAAAATGGACATTCTAGGTTTATCGTGAGGGTTAATGAGATTATTTAAACAGATTTTTGTGGTTTTGTTCTTAACTATATCCCTTGAACCTTGAACCTTGCACATAAAAGGCACTCAATAAATTCCTGTTGAATAAATTAACAAATAAACATATGAATGAAGAGGTGTTATTTCCCTCTCTAAACTCCTTTGCCTGTGACAGAAAATTCAAGTTTGTTAAATAGCAACAGTGAAAAAATGTTGGGATTGTAATGGAACGTCTACCACTCATCTGTTCAGCCTCTCTTACCTTTTGCATTAGGGAAGGGCTCATTCTTAGCCTTTTCCACCCCAAACAAGCCCTTCTTGTCTTTACACACTGTGGACCTTGGGTTTGTAATACCTGCTTCTTGTCCATCTGGGAAATTCTGACCCAGCTTCAAAGTTTAGTTTACAAGTCACTTTCTCCATGAGGAGAGGGTGATGATGCCAGCAGTGGTGGTAATATTAGTTCTGGTGGTGAAGGTGGTGGTGGTGGTGAGAGTGGTGGTGGTTGTAATGGTGATATTAGTTCTGGTGGTGATGGTGGTGGTGGTAGTAGTGAGAGTGGTTATAGTTGCAATGATGATAATAGTTCTGGTGGTGATGGTGGTGCTGGTGTTGGTGGTGGTAATGAGGGTGGTGGTGATGGTGCTGCTCGTGGTGGTGATGGTGGAAATAATAGTTGTGATGGTGATGGTGGTGGTGAGAGTGGTGGTGGAGGTGGTGATGATGGTGATGATGGCACTGTGGTGGTGATGAAGGTGGTGGTGGTGATGGAAGTAATAGTTGTGGTGATGGTGATGTTGGTGGAGGTGGTGGTGGTGGTGATGGTGTTGGTGGGGGTGGTGGTGCTGGTAATAATGGAGGTGGTGGTGGTTATGGTGATGATGGAGCTGGAGGTGGTGATGCAGGTGATGATAGTTGAGGCTGGTGGTGATAGTTGCCATAGTAATGGTGGTGTTGATGGAGGTGGTGGTGATGGTAGTGGTGGTGGTAACGGTGGTGATAATAATTGGGGAGGTGATGGTGGTGGTAATGGTGGTGACGGTGGTGATTATAGTTATGGTGGTTACAGTGGGTGATGGAGAGGATGGTGATGGTGGTGATGGAGGTAGTGGTGGTGACAGTGGTGATAATATTTGTGGTGGTGATGGAGGTGGTGGTGATGGTGGTGGTGCTGGTGATGGTGTTGATGGAGCTGGAGGTGGTGATGATGGAGATGATGGTGGTGATGGAAGTGGTGGTGGTGATGGAGGTGGGGATGATGGAGATGATGGTGGTGATGGAGATGGTGGTGGTGATGGTGATGATAATAGTTGTGATGGTGGTGGTGATGGTGGTGATGGAGGTGGTGGTGGTGATGATGATAATAGTTGTGGTGATGGAGGTGGTGATGGAGGTGGTGGTGATGGTGGTGATGGAGATGGTGGTGGTGATGGTGATGATAATAGTTGTGGTGATGGAGGTGGTGATGGTGGTGATGGAGGTGGTGGTGGTGATGGTGATGATAATAGTTGTGATGGTGGTGGTGATGGTGGTGATGGAGGTGGTGGTGGTGACGGTGATGATAATAGTTGTGGTGATGGAGGTGGTGATGATGGAGATGATGGTGGTGATGGTGATGATAATAGTTGTGATGGTGGTGGTGATGGTGGTGATGGAGGTGGTGGTGGTGATGGTGATAATAATAGTTGTGATGATGGAGGTGGTGATGGTGGTGGTGGTGATGGTGGTGGTGGTGATGGTGTTGATGGAGCTGAGGTGGTGATGATGGAGATGATGGTGGTGATGGAAGTGGTGGTGGTGATGGAGGTGGTGATGATGGAGATGATGGTGGTGATGGAGATGGTGGTGGTGATGGTGATGATAATAATTGTGATGGTGGTGGTGATGGTGGTGATGGAGGTGGTGGTGGTGATGGTGATGATAATAGTTGTGATGATGGAGGTGGTGATGGTGGTGATGGAGGTGGTGGTGATGGTGGTGGTGGTGATGGTATTGATAATAACTGGGGTGGTGGTAGTCATGGTGGTGATTATAGTTATGGTGATGACAGTGGTGGCAATGGAGAGGCTGGTGCTGGTGGTGCTGGTGATGGGGATGACAGAGCTGGTGGTGGTGATAGTGGTGATAATAGTTGTGGTGGTGATGGAGGTAGTGGTGATGGAGGTGGTGGTGATGGTGGTGGTGGTGATGGTGTTAATAATAACTGGGGCAGTGGTAGTGATGGTGGTAATTATAGTTATGGTGATGACAGTGGTGGTGATGGAGAGGCTGGTGATGGTGGTGCTGGTGATGGTGATGGCAGAGCTGGTGGTGGTGACAGTGGTGATAATAGTTGTGGTGGTGATGGAGTTGATGGTGGTGGTGGTTGTGATGATGGTGCAGTCACTGAACAAATCTTTACCCTAATAATATTAAATAATTATTAATAATTAATAATTAAGTAATTATTAAATTATTTCTTTTTTGAACCATAGTTTTCATGTGTCCCCAAAGAGAAAGTTCTTTATTGTATTCTCTTTCATCTTCTTAAAATTCAAACACATTTTAACCTTCAGGACTTCCAGTTTTGAACTCTTCTTGGTCGTCTATTCTATTCCTGAGTGAGAAAAAAGGCTTTGAAGGTCGCCTTTGATAGAGAAAGATACAGCAGGAGGAGATAACAGGTCATTCCGACAGTGAGACAGGGAATAGAAAATTGCTCTAGATGGCTGCTGTAGATGGAATCTCCTCTCTTGGCCTGCCACTGCCATTCATTAATTCATTCCTCCATGTACAGGTTCTTACGGACTGCCCTCTCTGCACCTGGCACTGTGGCAGGCGCTGAGGACACAAGGCTAACCCAAGTTCCCCCAAGCTGCCACACGTGCAGGCCTCTCCTGGGGGAAGTGCAATGGCTTCACCTTGTACCTGGAATCCAGTGGGAGAAATGTCTGTAATTCATCTATGGCTTCACTGTGCCAGTTGGCTGATCTATATAATTAGGTCCCTGCTATGGTTTAAATGTTCATTCCCTCTGAAACTCATGTTGAAACAATCCCTAATGTAACAGTATTAACAGTTGGGCCTTTAAGAGGTGATTGGGTTATGAGGGCTCTGCCCTCATGAGTGGATTAGTCCATTCATGGATTAATGAATTCATGAGTTATTACAGGAGTGGGCTTTTTTATAGAAGCAGTTTGGTTTTCAGTGCAACCCTCTCGCCCTGTGATGTCTTCCGCCAAGTTGTGACACAGCATGAGGCTGATCGGATGCGGCTACCTGATCTTGGACTTCCCAGCCTCAGGCTGTAAGAAAGAAACATTTTTTATTTTTAAATTACATCTCAGGTATCCTGAATAGCAGCAGAAAATGGACTAAGTCCCCAAACCCAGAAATTTAATAAAAGAAAAAAATCAAACCGTGCACATAATTCCTCAGTGGAACTCTTAATCTAGTAAAAGATTAAGTGACAGTCCAGAGGGCCCACAGTCTCCAGTATCTTTGATGTGTCAGGCTTAGGCATGGGAGGAGGTGAGACAGTAGGGAGAAGTAGGCAGGTGTAGCTAGGGGGAGTATGAGCAGGCAGAAGCCCCTCTGGGACCTGAAATGCCACCGGGGGGAGATCCAACCCCACTGGTCCCGCCCAGGAAGACCCACTGGGGACAGGTGGCATTGAGCCTGGCCACATCATCTCCAGGTTGGTGGTGCCACCTCCGATGGCCTTCCCCATTGTTCCATCTCTAATCAGAAGGATAAAATGTGCCAGCAGCTCTATCTCCCACCCTGGAGGGTGACAGCAATGACCATCAGGGGTTTTCTTAGAAGATGAAAGCCCTGGTTTGTCTCTGGGCAACTGTGGTAGAAGACAGATTTTTCTGTCACCCTGTGGGTGATTTGTGATCCTGTTTCCTTAATGTCCTTCCCAGTGGTTTCTAAAGAGATGCCCTATGCCAACATTCTCTTCAACTCTGCTTCTTTTCTTTAAATGGGACTTTGATTCTAGAACAGTTGCATAACATGATGTTCTGCAGAAGCCCAGCCTCCCACCTGCATGCCCTGCCTTGGGCTGCCCCGTTCCAGTTTCCTAAGCAGACCCTGTATTACTCTGCTTCCCTGCTGTGTCTTAAAAGAGAATGCAATGGCCTTGCTGGGAAAGAGCTTGTTTTCTCACAGAGCCTGTCCTCAGATAGGCTGTCTGTGGCCCATCATCCAGGACCCATTCTCTGTGGATCTGTGGGCCTCCACCTACCCTTCCAGGAATGTCCACACTGTAGCTAAGCTTTGCACATCCCTTCTCATAAATATGAAGAGGCGGCTCCCCACCCCAGGGCTGCCTCCATTCCAGCTTCCTATATCTACACAAAACAAACTCTTCAACTCAAACTCCACCACCCCACAAAAGCGTCCTTGGATTTTTTTCAGAGTTAGAAGAGGCCACACCCTTCTCTCTTCCCCACAGTGCCTGACCTGTGCCCTTCCTGAGATAAGGACCACAGGCTGTTTGTGGACTCAATATTTGTTCTCTGTCCTGGTTTCGTCCCATGACCCTATGAATCTACTGTCCAGCTTGGGTTTGGAAGGCGTGGAGATGGACTGCCTTCAGCCATGGTGAGTGTGGTCGGGGCTGCCTGCTCCTTCAGGGTCTGCCCGCTCCTTCAGGGTCTGCCCTTCTTGGGGCAGGCATCACCCAGGGGCTGAGCAAGATGAGATTCAAAGACCAGCCATTTGAGCCCAACAGGGAACTCAACTGAGCAGCACTCTCTCTCATGCTGAGGAGTGAGTAGGCCAAAGCTTTGCAGGCTGGCCTTGCAGCTCAACTTCTCCATCTGCTCCACCCTTAGGTGGGGATCCCTGACAAGAATCTTGTACCCCAAACGCCATCCCGGCCTCTGCTTCCAGAGAACCCAGCTGGCTATTTGGGCTTTCTCTATTTATTCTTCCATTCAACGAATACCAATTAAGCACAGATTGTGTGCTGCATTGCACTGGGCAGTGGAGACCCAGCAGCAAACAATGTGGGATGGACAGACTAGAATGGTGAGACAGGCTAGAAGAAGTAATATTCACAGACTAGAAGTGAGTAATGAATGATGATGGCAAATGTTACGGGAACAGACAGGGTGATGGGACAGAGAGTAACTTGGAGGCAACTTCCCGTGTTGCAGAAAAGCTTCTCTGAGGAGGAGATGTTTGTTCTGAGTCCTGAAGGTTGAGGAGCCAGACATGGGAAGAACTCTTCTCCTGGCCCTGTATGCCCAACTGCCACCTGGACACCTCCCCAAATGCCCTCAGCCCCGAGTAGCCCCAGGTAGGCTCCCCTGTCCCCAGTCCTTACTACCACTCCTCTGCCTGTGTTTATGATCTTAGTGGATGCCACCCAGATCCTTGGTCATCACCCTAACCCCTCCCTCTCCCTCAGCACTAGGTCCTGATGCCACCTGTCCTTGAGGTGGCCGCACCTCCCAAGCTGATTGCGAGGCCTTGGTTTGGGCAGGCCCTCAGCACTGTCACCAGCAGTTGCAATACTTGCCTGACAGGTGGCCCTTCTTCAGTAGGTCCACTGTCCTGTACCATACTCCACCCTCACCTACTCACAGAACTAAGCACTCCGAGCTCTGGGATCGTGTGTCACCTGCAGCATCAGTGTGCTGCGAGTAGCACAGGCTGGTAGGCTAACACGACGGATACTTGTCTCTCAGTTCTGGTGGCTGGAAGTCAGAGAGCAAGGTGTGGGCAGGACCACGCTCCTTCTGAGACTCTGGGTAGAACCCTTCCTTGCCTCTTTCCAGCCTATGGTGGTGGCAACAATGCTTGGTGCTCCTCAAACAGCAGCTGCATCCGTCCAATCTCTGCCTCTGTCGTCACGTGGCCGTATTCATGTCATCTCCCTCTGTGCACCTCTGTCTGTGTGTTCAAATTTCCCCTCTTTGGAAAGACAGTAGTCTTAATGACTTCATTTTAACTTTACCTCTGTAAAGAATCTGTTTCCAAATATGATCACATTCTGAGGTGCTTGGGATTAGGAACTCAAGCCACTTTTATCTGGAGTAGACATAACTCAGTTCCTAACACCTGTTATGCCTTCATCCTAGCCTCACTCACATGTTAGCATAATATTTTCTACTAAGGCCACCTCCCCTTTCTTACCCCCATCCCAAAACCCAGTTCTGCTCTTTTCAGTGTTTGGTTTTGCAGCACAACCATTTTTTCAAAAATAATTTTACATGGAGCCCCAGTAATACAAGCACAAACAAACTAGAGGCGCTCTCTGATTGCGGGGCAGGCTGTGAAGGGTTGGAGGGAACACCCCACTCATCCTGCCATGGCACCTGACTGGCTGGCCTCCGAGGAAGCTGTGGGTCACAGTGTAGAAGCCCTGGCTGGAGTGTGAGTCCCCTGGAACTGCTCCTGGGCCTGGAACCTTGGGATTCCAGACCACCCCCTCACTTTCTCGGGCCTCTGCCTCAATGCTAGCTTCAGAGATGTCTCCCTTGATGACCTATTGTATGTAACAAAGAGATCCCCTGCCTCTACCCCCTGTTCCTGCCTTATTTTTCCCTCTAGCACTTACCACTGTATTTGTTTATTTGCTTATTGTCTGTCTTCTCCGTGTACTAGAATGTAACCTCAGCAGGGAAAGATGCTTCCTTGCTGTTCTTCCAGGGCTTAGAACAGTGCTTGGCTTGAGGTGGATGATCAAGAAATATTTGTTGGGAGGATGGTTACACAGACTTTTTCTTCAACAGCTTTATTGAGGAATAATTCACATTCTAAACCACGAAAGGGCACGATTCTGTGTGTCTGTAGATACACAATTTAGCATATTCATAAAGGTTTGTGAAACACAACAAATCATTGTCCTGGTCTCTTTCTGTAGATGACACCAGGCAAAAGAATATTGTTGTTGCCAGCAGAACAGTTTATTACACATACTCATTCATGGAAAAGAGAAAATCAGGGGTTTAAATGAGGAGACACACATGGACATGGAGTTTCTGTAGATATTATTTTTCTGCTTTTATTTTATGAGAAAATATAGGTATTACACTAAGAAGCTTAGGAATGTATATATACTGCCCCTTATGAGTAGATATTTAAAGTTGTTGTGTCATAAAATACTGCAAGTTCATTAAAGTTTAAAAATTAAACAGTGATAGTTGATACCTGTTGTTTTTGTTGGCTGATGACCCCCTTAACTGAAAACTTTCAATTTTCCATCTATTGGATCTTTACTATGGCAGCTGCTATCGTAGTACAATGTGTCCCCAACCTCTGCACATGATTGGTCTAGGTGATTGACCTGAGATGGGTCAATTAGCCTCCTTCTTGAGGAATTTGGATTCTAAGCTAAGGGATGCTTAGTGTGACTGCTCTCTGAAATGAAAGAGATAAAAATTTGGAGCCCTTGGTGGCTTCGTCCTGCCAAGCAGACTAAGGAGGGGATAAAAATCAGTTGGCAGTAATAGAGAAAAACAAAACAAAGAAAAAAGTATAAAAGGTTGTGAAAAGGAGAAGAGGAAGGAAGGGGCTGGATTGCATCACTACCCATTTGTTCTAGGAGACAGTCCTTGGGCCACAGTTGGCTTCTTATCATCCAAAGAAACTTACTTAAGGAAAGCATCAAACAAATGAAATATACGTGATTAAATTTGACAATAGCGAAGAGGATCATTTGCATCATGAAGTTTCCTGGAAGCTTTTTTCTTCCCTCTAAATTATTCCCTGTTTCCTGTGATCTCTCCAAGTCTCTATCTCAGGTTGCAAAGGGAAGGGCCTTTGGGAAAGGTCTTCTTTACCCAGACACTCCCACTCCAAGCCACTGTGGCCCACAAGGCAAGACTTAGCTTAGCCAAAGCCACTCTGTTTCTGCTGCATCTCTCCATCCTGAGTTTCTACCTCCAGCTGAAATATAAACCCTCCAGGGAAATATTGTTTCAGGCTTCCCGGTGGTAGCAGAGCCCCAGGGTCTCTGAGCCCTGACCTGGACATGACCAAACTTAGGCCATGACACTCTCCCTCCCTTCACCTTACTAGAATCTCTCTTTTCAGAATAGTCTCTGCTGCCTTGAGGTGGGTCCTCTCTTTTCCTTATGGGAGCTCCCCTGGGAAGTATGGGGACTTTGTGAAAACTTAGAAAAGAACATCATACTGAACTGACAAAAGCTGGAAGCATTCCCCTTGAAAACCTGCACAAGAAAAGGATGTCCTCTTTCACCACTCCTATTCAACAGAGTATTGGAAGTCCTTGCCAGAGCAATCAGGCAAGAGAAAGAAATAGGAATAGACATTCAAATAGGAAGACAGGAAGTCAAACTATCCCTGTTTTGATGATTCTATATCTAAAAACCTCATAGTCTCTGCCCAAAAGCTCCTTGATCTAAATAAATTACTTAAGCAAAGTTTCAGTATACAAAGTCAACATACAAAAATCAGTAGCATTCCTATAAACCAACAACATCCAAGCTGAGAGCCAAATCAGTAATTCAGTCCTATTCACAATTGCCACAAAAAGAGTAAAATACCTAGGAATATCGCTAACTAGGCAGGTAAGAGATCTCTACAACAAGAATTACAAAAACTGCTCAAAGCAATCAGAGATGTCTCAAACAAATGAGAAAACATTTCATGCTCATGGATAGGAAGAACTGATATCATTAAAATGGTCATACTGCCCAAAGCAATTTACAGATTCAATGTTCTTCCTATCAAGTTACAAATGAAATTCTTCACAGAATTAGAAAAAAAAGTTTAAAATTCATATGGAACCAAAAGGGGCTCAAAGAGCCAAAGCAATTCTAAGCAAAAAGAACAAAGCTGGAGGTATCACGTTATCTGACTTTAAACTATGCTACAGTGCTACAGTAACCAAAACAGCATGGTATTTGACATGGTTTGGCTGTTTCCTCACCCAAATCTCACCTTGAATTATAGCTCTGATAATTCCCACATGTTGTGGGATGGACCTGGTGGGAGATAATTGAATCATGGGGGTGGTTTCCCCCTTATTGTTCTCCTGGTAGTCAATAAGTCTCATGAGATCTGATGGTTTTATAAGTGCTTTCCTCTTTCACTTGGCTCTCACTCTGTCATTCTCCCTCTGGCCATGTAAGACATAGCTTTTGCCTTCCACCATGATTGTGAGGCCTCCCCAGGCACGTGGAACTGTGAGTCCGTAAAACCTCTTTTCCTTTATAACTTACCAAGTCTCAGGTGTGTTTTTATCAGCAGCATGAAAATGGACTAATACAGTAGTGGCACCAAAACAGCATGATGCTGGTACAAAAACAGACACATAGACCAACAGAACAAAGTATAGAGCCCAGAAATAATGCCACACACCTACAACTATCTGATCTTTGACAAAACTGAAAAAACAAGCAACAGGGAAAGGACTTGTCATTCAATAAATGGTGCTGGGATAATTGACTAGCTATAAGCAGAAGATTGAAACTGTACCCCTACCTTACACCACATATAAAAATCAACGTAAGATGGATTAAAGACTTAAATGTAAAATGTAAAACTATGAAAAGATTGGAAGACAATCTAGGAAACACAATTCTGGACATAGGACTTGGCAAAGATTTCATAAGAAAGACTCCAAAAGCAATTGCAACAAAAACAAACCTGGACAAATAGGATCAAATTAAACTCAAGAGCTTCTACACAGCAAAATAAATTAACAACAAAGTAAACAGACAACCTACAGGATGGGAAAAACTATTTGCAAACTATGCATCCTACAATGGTCTAATACCCAGCATCTATAAGGAACTTAAACAAATTTACAAGCAAAAAACAAACAACCCCATTAAAAAGTGGGCAAACGATGTGAACAGACACTTTTCAAAAGAAGACATACACATACATGTGGCCAAAAAGCATATGAAAAAATACTGAATGTCGCTGATCATTAGAAAAATGCAACTCAAAATCATAATGAGATACCATATCACGTAAGTCAGAATGGCCATTATTGAAAAGTCAAAAAATAGTAGATGCTGGTGAAATTGTGGAGAAAAGGGAATGCTTGTACACTGCTGGTGGGAGTGTAAATTAGTTCAGTTACTGTGGAAAGCAGTGTGGTGATTCCTCAAAGAACATAAAACAAAATTAACATTTGACCCAGCAATCCCATTATTGAATATATACCCAAAGGAATATAAATCGTTCTACCATAAAGGCACATGCACGTGAATGTTCACTGCAACACTATTCACAATAGCAAAGACATGGAATCAACCTAAATGCCCATCAGTGGTAGATAGGATAAATAAAATGTGGTACATATACACCATGGAATACTGGAATACTATGCAACTATAAAAAGAACAACATCATGTCTTTTGCAGCAACTTGGAGCTGGAGGCCATTATCTTAAGCAAACTAAGTCAGGAACAGAAAACCAAACACTGCTTGTTCTCACTTATAAGTGGGAGCTAAAAAATGAGAACACAGGGATGCTAGGAAAGGAACAACAGACCCTGGGGCCAACTTGAGGATGAAGGGTGGAAGGAGGGAGAAGATCAGAAAGAATACCTATCAGGTACTATGCTTATTACCTGGGTGATGAAATCATCTGTACAACAAACCTCTGTGACACACAACTTACATATATAACAAACCTTCACATGTACCCCTGAACCTAAAATAAAAATTAAAAATATTTTAAAAAGAAAAATGCTAGTGATTCTTAACCTTAAAAAAACTTAGAAAATTTAGTGATGAAGAGAATCTAATTCAGCATCAACCAGTGACTATCTTTGCATCCACATCTACCCTCCCTGACTATAGTTAACAATATGATATTGTGCACTTAAACATTTGTAAAGAGTATAGATGTCATATTAAGTGTTCTTTTAAAAAAATCATAAAGGGACACAAATAAACTTTTGGACATGATGGACATGTTTATTACCTTGACTGTGGTGACAGTGTCACAAGATGCATATGTCCAACTCATCAAATTATATATATCAAACAAGTGCAGCAGTGTTTTGTAAAGCAATTACACCACAATAAAGCTATTTTAAAAAAGAAGAAACTTTCCCACCCCCACTGAGGCACCTCAGGGAAAAGGTCTTTCCAAGATCCACCTAAATCTAGGTAAGACTGATAGTATCAATACTAGGGTATGATGTGAACCTCTGCCATAAAACTTCTTGACTTCATGAGGGTAATAGTATTAGCCAAGTTGTTGAGAGCTATCTTTGTCTTTCCTCTCCTATTCTCCTATCCCAGGGTCTCAGGGACCCACAGCTGCTAGGAAAGGTGTGTCAGGCTGTTCTTGCATTACGATAAAGAAATACCTGAGACTGGGTAATTTATAAAGAGAAGATATTTAATTGGTTCACAGTTCTGAAGGCTGTACAAGCATGGCACCAGCATCTTCTGGACTTTTGGGGAGGCCTCAGGGAACTTACAGTCATGGTGGAAGGCAAATGGGGAGCTGGCATATCATATGGTGAGAGTGGGAGTGAGAGAGAGAGTGGGAAGTTCTCACACTTTTAAACACCCAGATCTCATGAGAACTCACTCATCACAAAGGGGATGGTGCTAAGCCATTCATGAGGGATCTGCCCCCATGATCCAAACACCTCCCACCAGGCCTTCCCTCCAACACCAGGGATTACATTTCAACATAAATTTGGCAGGGACACAGATTCAAACCATATCAAAAGAGATCCTAGATGTAACATCCTCGATCAATCAAAGCTCAGACTTCTCACTGGAAATTCAGCAAATACAGACAGTTCCCCTTTTGCACAGTTCCAATGTGCATGAATTTCACTTACATGATTTTGCTAAGTAACATCAGTCTTCCAACAACACGATTCAGATTTCAATTGCCACAATGTACTACCTGTGAATAACTTCCCAAAGTACAAACTTCTCCACTAGCTATTCAGTAAATACTAGAAGTGCATCACGATCAGTGGTCAGTCATGTCACTTCTTTCAATGTCTGTCAACCACTGGTTCATTTGCATCTGTTGTTCAGGTCAGGCACAGACAGCAAAGTGTGTAGGTATGTTGCCTCCCTGTCTCCCAATTACAAACCCATGTGAGATTTCACAAAAATGGACAGTTGAAGGAAGGAATTGGCCAGCAAAGACAGAAATGCAGCAAAGCAGAAAAATGTGATAATACTAAACTGAAATCTGAATAGAACAAAAATGGAGTTATGAAAAAGAGAGCTGGTGATGAAAATGTTGACATCCACCATTAGAAAGGCTTTACAGATAATGCAGCCAGAGGAACTTGGTGAAGACCAGACTCTCAGAGATATTTCATGACATCGAAAGAACAAAAGATAAAATCTTAGAAGCACATCTAAATTTAGAAAGGAGTAAGTTAAAGATCCTTGCTCTGGATCATGAAGAATACAATAAGAAGACAAGCATTGCTCTAACTGTTGTTGATAAGGTATTTTTTAAGAAATAAATAAAACACTTTAATGCTCTATGTTTCTATGTTTTAAATTACAGGGTATTAAATAAATATTAATTTTACTATTTTTTTTTTCATTTTCTATCCATTTATAGCCAACAGTAAGAGAATGTTGGCATTTGACAAAATTAAAGAACAATTGTGATTTTTTTCCCATCAATTGTTAAGATCATGGTGCAGGATGTCAGCTTGCATGGTCATGTTTACTGTCAGGTACTATCCACCTGCAAGATGAGATAACCTTATTATAACCCTTAGTCCATTGCTTGCCTCAGAATAATCCTGCTGAGGATATTAGCTGCTCTCATTCTTATCTTGACAATGGTAGATTGAAAAACGTGGGGTTATCTTCCTGGGGTATATAGGAAGTCACAAAGTCCTCTGATAATGATATCTAATTCAATCCCCCTCAATAACCCTGTGAGATGAACATTCACCCATTTCACAGTTGAGGAGAATAAGATAGGTTAGACCATGCATTTAAAATCACACAGCCACAGTGAATAAATGCTGTAGCCAGCCACTAATCCAGATTCCCTGACTCTACGTACCCACTCCCATTTTCCCACCACTTCCTGGTATGAAGGCTTTGCAAATACCAGTATGATAAACTGAGTTATGAAGAATGAAGACAGCTGATCTAAGATGAAGTAGGCTCTACACATACGCATTTACTCAGCAAACATTTAATTTAGTAACTACTTGTGCCATATCTGGGGTAAACTCTGGAACTGCAAAGATTAAAGAGACATCTCTATGCCTTCAAGGATCTCCCAGGCTAGTACGACAGGCAGACTAGGAAACAACTGCCAATAATAAGATAAGAGACCCACTGACTAGGCAAAGGATTTTGTTGTTAATTTGTAGATTCTATTTTTTAAGCTTTTTGGATCTTAATCAGCTTGCATTCATCAACAAATTGGCAACTGGTGTATTTTTATATTTTTAACCAACAAGTCATGTATCAGTCAGGACAGATAAGACTATGCTGCAATAACAAATGGCCCCAACATTTCAGGGTCTTAAAGCAACAACAGTTGATTCTTGCTCATGCCACAGGTCAGTCACAGATTGGCTGCTGGTCCACATAATCTTCCCTCTGGGAGCCAAAATCTTTCCCAAATATCACCAGCTGTAGTGGCTAGTGGCAGTGGTGAGAAAAGCATGGTGAGCCATGCATGGCTTGTGAAGGCTACTTCCAGAAGTGATCACATCACTTCTGCACTTATTTGACTGTGCAAGGTCAACGTATAATCTTTTCCCAAGGAGGAGCAGCAAACACAACAGTCTACCCCAGGTTCAAATTCACTGAAACACTTTGCAAAATTTTTTAATAGATTAAAAATTTTTAAATCTTTTTTTGCTTTTAAAAGATTCTCCCAAACCCGAGGCTGGTTTTTTTGTTTGTTTGTTTTTGTATGTCTTTTGAAAAATTTTACTTTCTCATTCATAATAAAAACCTATCTTTTATATCGAGGGATAGGCAACTTTTGGGGGGGAATAAATCCACTTTGAAATGGGGTCCATTTCAAATTGAAAAAAAATTTAACAAATTTAAAATGTTTGTTATGTGAAAGAAAAAATATGCAACTCATTTTTAAGGATCACACTTGCGAGTATCTTGCACAAGATAAGCAGAAAATTTCTGTGTGGTATCAGGGCTTTCCACATAATTCCTCATCTTGTAAGGATTCCATTTTATGATATTCTTTTCATAAAATCAGGACTTTTAAAATGGCTCTTCATCTTTTTATAAAGAATTCTAAAGATTTAATTTTAAAGACCTCTTTTTATAAAATTTAACACATTGATAATATCTTGTAGCTTGCTTACAGGAAATATAAAGAAGGAGTTTCATATATGGTTTTATTTCTAGAAACACACCCCAGAATTCTTTGTATATTCTAGTCTAAACAAATACTGTGTCTGTACCTGCACATTTTTCCAAAAAAATAGTTTTGACTTTAGAAATAATACAGTGTTGAAAAAATACATACTCTCCGGTACAACTTTCTTTTAGTGTTTCATAGAAAAATACCAGTTAAATATAATTCAAAGCTGAAACAGAATCTAAGCCTCTAGCAAGCATTCTAATTGAGACATATTAGATTCATCAGTGCTGCTACCCAACTATACAGCAAACAGCCCACATGAGAAATTCGTTCCAGCAATATTTGCTGTGATTCTTTAACAATGTTTTCTCTGCCTCATTAAACAGTATTTGCTGACAAATGAGTTTATTTTAGCATGCTATTATTTTTCACAGACTATTTAAGTCATTTTTCTATGACCAACAGGATGTGGCTTTTTTGTTTTCACAGTGAAGAATCAAATCTCAAAAGAGGTTTCTCCCAGGAAGCTGGTCACATTCTCTTTCTTGATCTGGGTCTTGTCTGCTTGGATGCATTTGGTTTATGAATAATTAAGGAGGTGTATACTTATGTGCTTGTTTCCATATGTGTATTACACTTTAATAAAAATGCTTAAAGAGATATTTAATGTGTTATTAAAATTGATACTATTTTCTAACATGCCAAATTGAATAACACATGATTTTAGACATTACTGAAAAAAACTTACAGATGTTGAGCTTAGTTCTAATTTTTTTTTGTTTTTTTGAGACGGAGTCTAGCTCTGTTGCCCAGTCTAGAGTGCTGTGATATGATCTCAGCTCACTGCAACCTCCACCTCTCAGGTTCAAGCAATTCTTCTGCCTCAGCCTCCCAAGTAGCTGGGCTTACAGGTGCCTGCCACCACGCCCAGCTAATTTTTGTATGTTTAGTAGAGACAGGGTTTTACCATACTGGCCAGGCTGGTCTCGAACACCTGACCTCCAGTGATCTGCCTGCCTCGGCCTCCCAATGTGCTGTGATTACAGGCTTGAGCCACCATGCCCAGCCAAGCTTAGTTCTTAAATAACTGGCTAATTGTGATAGTTCCACACTACTATAACTAATATTTCATACAACAACATTTGCTAAAGAGGAGTGAATCTTTTAGAATTGTGTTCAGCTGCATGTGACACAAAACCTGATCAAACAATCGCTTAAACAAATTAGAGGGTTGTGCTTTTTCACATAACAGAAAGACGACAGTTCCAGTATTATTCCAGCAGCTTGAAGATGTCACAGATGAGTCTTTATCACTGTCTTGTCCTTTCTCTCAGGAGCACAAGACAGCTGCCACACCTCCAGTCATCACATCTACATTCCAGAAGGGGAGAAGGAGGAAGCCATGAGGAGGAAGGGTATTGCCTATGTTAAAAAAAAAAAAAAAAAAAAGAAGAAGAAGCTTTTTCAAAAATCCTTAAGAGATGTCCTATTGTTTCTCTTTAGCCATATTTGTTACATGATCACCCTTAGTAGTAAGGGAAACTGGGAAATGTAGCTGTTTTGCTGGGCACATGGCTACCTTACATAAAACCAGAGTTCTGTTAAAAAAAAAAAAAAAAAAAAAGGCGGGGTTGGCCATTGGAGAGGCAGCAAGCAGTGCCTCCCAGTCAGAACCTGGCAGAGTTGCTGATCATAGCTATAAATCTGATTTCTCAGTGGTCTTTGTGGCCTCTAGTGTGCTTTAGCTGACTCCTTGTCAGATGTGGCTTGGCCATCAGAACTGATGTGGCTGATGAGGGGCCAGAACTAGGGGTGGGAGCCCACACAGGAAGCGCATGCTAGCCTTTGTACAGACAGCAGAAGACATCCACCCAGGTGATGGAGGAATCTCTTTACATGGGTTGTCCATTGTGAGGGTTAGTTTAGTTAACTCCTGGTAATAGATTCTATATAGTTGGTAAATGCACTTACCCAGGCACATAGAAACTGCAATGAGAGACAATAGTTGGAACTTGAACTAAGGACTGAGGACAACACTGCTTCCCACCCTCACTGCCAACCACAAGGCTCTCACTCTCCCATCAGCATACCTCAGATCCTGCATATGGTGCCTGAGTGACCTGTGAACCAAGGGAGGGACCCAGACTCAACCCATTTATTACATATTAGTAAAGATTAATGTCTTTCTTTTTTATTAGAATAGTAAAAGTTAAACAAAGTTCTGATATTTTCTTCCTACCCTGCAAAGGATCATCTTGCATGCTTTGCTTTAGAGACCCTGAGACTCCTGCATAGGCAGGTCCCTGCCCTCATGAAGGTTACATGCTAGTGGGGAAGACAGCAAAGGGAGTAACAGGAGGTCGCCAAAGAGAGCCAGCAAGTGGCTGCCCAGAGAGGGGAGCAGAGCGTGGCAGGTCCCCTCTGGGAAGGAGGCAGGGGCACAGACCAGACAGGGGAGCACAGAGGAAAACTCCAAAAACCCACATCAACTCTTGTTGCAATATCGTTTCTAGAAAAGTCAACCCAACCAAGGCCATCATTACCTAGTAAAAATGTGAAACAATAAAATGAGAGAAATGTGAAGATCATTGCTTTGAGGGAACTAAATGGGACAATGTGATATGGGGTGACTCTGGGCAGAGAATGGGCAAAGCTCCTTCCATAGGGTGTCATGGAGGGTCCCTGAGGAGGTCACACTTAAGCAGAGACTTGTGTGACAAGGAGGACCAGCCTGGAAGAGTTCCCCTTGAAGGAGAAATAGGATGTGCAAAGGCCATGGTGTAGACTGAGTTTTGCATGCTGGAACAGAAAGAAAGTGGGGTTTCTGGGGTGGGGGCTGGAGTGGAGCAAGTGAAAGGGAGGGTGGTAGAAAGTGAAGCAGGAAAGTATGTAGAGGCTGGCCAATGGCTCCTGGACAATATTAAGAGCTCTGGACATCACCTTAATTGGAACAGGAGGCCATTAGACATTGGAGTGGATAGAGTGGCAGAGCCTACTCCTTCCCAAATGTTGGCCAGAAAGTCTGTGAGTTCCTTTGGAGTGAGGACTATATCTGGCATGGTGTTCCCAGAGCACTGCATGCGGCTGGCACACAGAAGCACTTAACAAGGGCTGGGTGGATGCATGGCTGACCAGCCTTCAGGTATCTCACAAAGCACCTAAGCTTGTCCTTGTACTATCTTTTGTCTATGTATCTGCCACCTTTTCCTTAGCTGGGTTTCAGGACACAATCCCAGAGAGCCCTTATCATCCCTGTCTGTATTCTCCAGCCACATTCCCATTGTCTCTGCCTGCAGGAGGGTGTACCTATTTTGGGACTCTGCTTCAGGCAGGGTCAGAAACAGGTAGAGGATAGAGGACTTCCATCACCCTTATTCTAGATTCTGTTTGCTTTCAATGCAACTTATAGGTATGACACAAGCAGATTAGCATCAATTGAACGCCTACTATGGGCCAGGCAGATTATTGTGTATTATGTAGATTATTGCAGATTATGTAGATTATTGCATTCACCACAGCCCTGTGGGGTAGGTGTTTCCACATATAAGTGAGAAATCTGAGACTCAGAGTTCTGAGTGACTTGAACCGTCACTTTCTGTTTGGAAACAGAGCTGAGATTCTGACCTTGTTCTATAGCTTCTGAAGATCACACCCTTTCTAGAGATACTGGTTGGCTTCAGAGGTCTCTGTTCAAATGCCTCCTTCCCAGAGGGGAACTGCCATGCTCTGCTCCCTTCTCTGGGCAGCCACTCTCTGGCTTTCTTTGGCGACCTCCTGTTACTCCCTTTTTCACCTCCTGCTTCTGTTTTCCCACCTGCCATTACCCCAGCAAATGGCAGCAACCTGGCCCCATGACGTGTAGGTGGAGACAGCAGGGGGTAGTAAGCCATCTCAGCCTCACTCAACTGTGATCCCATCCTGCCTTACTTAGTGTTGCACCACTGCAGACCTTGCTGGTCCTCAGTTCCCCCAAAGATTTGGAATTGGCCAGTTATTCTCCATTTTGGGGTGAGCAACCCCTTGGGGAAGGTAGTGAGAGCTAAGGGTCCTCTCTTCAGATCAAGACACAATGAAAGGAATCCCAGGTGGGGCAGCTGCTGTTGGAGCTTCCTCTGGCTCCAGGAGCAGGAGGCAGGGGCACAGACCAGACAGGGGAGCACAGAGGAAAACTCCAAAAACCCACATCAACTCTTGTTGCAATATCATTTCTAGAAAAGTCAACCCAACCAAGGCCATCATTACCTAGTAAAAATGTGTGACAATAAAATGAGAGAAACGTGGGGCTACAGCTAAAAGTTCCAAAGATTTATCAACCTCACAGTCTCTGAGGGTTGAAGAAACAAAGACAAAAACAAACCAACAACAAAACACTCACAATTATGCTTCTCATAGGGAGATGTGATTGATGCAGGGGCAGGCAGCCCCCAAATTAGGGCTTAGCCCAGGAAGGTTCTTGACTGCACCCAAGAAAGAATTCAAGGGTGAGCCAGTGGTGTTAGCAATAGTTTATTGAGTGGGACTCCTCCTTGTGAGCAGGGCTAACTCATTGCAGTGTGCCCAGAGTCAGCAACCCATGGGCTGTTGGCAACTCTATAGTCAGGAATACCAACTTCAATTACATGCAAATTAAGAGGCAGTTTAGTGCAAATTGAGGGATGGGTTATTTAGAACTTTCTAGCAAAGAGGCAGTAATTTCCAGGTTGTTGCCATGGAAAGGGGTGGTAACTTCCAGGTTATTGCCATGTCATTTGTAACCCGTCATGGCACTGGTGGGTGTATCTTATGCTGATGAGCAGTGAGGGCAACTAGAGGTTGCCTTCAGCACCACCTGCTGGTTCCTGCTGATTTTTTCACTTCATCCATTGGAGACTGGGAAATAGTATCAGGTTGGTGCAAAAGTAGTTGCAGTTTTAATAATCAGTCCTGCAGGGCTCCGACCTCATAATGACATCATCCAGTTGCTGCCCAGTTCATAAATGGGTCTCGACAGGTATGTGGCTCTTTGAAGCTCATGAAACATGTCTCCTTCCTTACCTCAGAAAATCTGGCCAACAGTGCTGCAAGTAGAGAATTATTACTCCCATTTCACAGATGAGCAACCTGAGGCTAGGCTGGGACTTCATCAAGCTGAGCAGTAGCAGAGATTGAAGTCAGAATATAAGGGGGTGTGAGGCTTCCAATGCCACAGATTGAGTGGTAAGCAACAGTGTAACTGGATGCACCAAACTAAGCAACTATCAGCACCTCCTCAAAGGCAGAGTTCATTGGAAAAGTAATTCTAGCCCTCCAAGGGGCCTCCGTCTTATTACAATGTAAGCATCCCTTTCATGCTTCTATGAATAAATACCCAAGACTGGGTAATTTATAAAGGAAGGAGGCTTAATTGACTTACAGATCCACATGGCTGGGGAGGCCTCAGGAAACTTACAATCATGGCGAAGGGCACCTCTTCACAGGGCAGCAGGAGAGAGAAGTGTTGAGTGAAGCGGGGAAAAACCCCTTAGAAAACCATCAGATCTCATGAGAACTCACTCACTATCATGAGGACAGCATGGGGGGACCGCCACCATGATCTAATCACCTCCCATGAATTCCCTTCCCCAGCACATGGGGATGACGATTTGAATTGCAATTCATGATGAGATTTGGGTGGGGTCACATAGCCAGACCATATCACTGCCCCAAAAGATTAAACCCTGAAACATATCTATAACAATCTTCATGACTCATTTTCCACTGTTTCTTATGACCCTCTACATGCATCTTTATGTTTAGTTGTTTTACAGTGAATCAGTTCAGAGGACTTATGGTTTATAAGGAAAATCCTCTCTAACCCAATCTTTTCCTCCCAGTATTCTGATCCTCTATTCTAGGACCAGCAAACAGGCTGAATTTCCCATCCTCTTATTCTGCACCAGTAGCAGACATTACTAGTCAATCCTAGAATTCTGTGCTACTGAGCTCAGTGCTCCAGGCAACCATTAGAAGAGCTTTTCAGGAGGTGGTGCTGAGATGCACCAGCAGCCATCATCCACCTGCAGTGTGAAGGAGTCGACTGAGCTGACTTCCTGAGCACTACTGGGGAATGCACTGGGGAGAGACACTGAAACCAGGCCCTCTGCTGTCAAGCAGCCTGAAGCCCAGAGCCAGTGAGAGTCTGGAAGGCAAGAAATGTGTCAGTAAGCTATGAAAGTGAACCCGCAGAGGAGGGTCAGCCTGGGGTAGGACCATGAGGGCAGAGGCAAAGTGAAGAGGAAAGGAACGAGAAATATCCCAGTGGAAGGTGGCAGGCCTGGGCAAATGCATTTCTTTCAGTTCATTTGTTTATTTTTTTTCCAAAAGCAGTACAGGAGACACCACCCCTGGGAAATAAAAGGGAGCATGAGTCACCAATGATGGAGCTGGTGGTAGTGGGGAAAAGTTGTGGAGAAGAGAGTGATACTGTCATGCACTGGGCTTTATTTCATTCAATCACTGCTATAGTCACTTCCCTTTCCTTCCCTTGGGAAGTGGGTGCTAGGACCCAGAGGACTTGGAAAGAGTGGAAACCAGCTCAGATTCCACTCCCATGTCACCTGTCAGCTGTGTGTCCTGGGCCACCTTACCTCACCCAAGTCTCAGTTTTTTCACCTACAAAATGAATCCCCTGCTTTAACCTTTGAAGGCAATTATGTAGCTTGACAGGAAAAGGTATGGACAATGCCCAGTAGAATACTAGGCACTGTGTTGGAGACCCCCCATTTGTTGAAATTAGAGATGCCCAAAATGTTGTTTTAAAAGATATAATGTGCTTAGGTCACTGTAGTGTGATCAGTTCTAAGACAGCCTGGTTAAATACATCTAGATATTTCATGTGTGTGAGAACCTCCAAGGACATAAAGCCAAAGCCACAGACTTTGTGTGTTGATGGAACTTCCGAGACTTTTCCAGAACTCTCAGTTTTGTGGAGTGAGAGGTGTGTGCATGGGATGGAGAGAGAAGCTGAGGTCCTGGGGAACAAGCTCCCGGGAATCTGCCCTGCTTTGCCCCACCTCTCGATCTGTACCTTTGCTTCTCTTCGAAACCCAGCCCCATTCTCCTGCCCTCCTCTTTTCAGAGTCTGTGGCTTCCACACAGTAGGGCAATAAAGGGCAGTGTGTCATGGGAGAGGAGCCCAGGTCAGGGCAGAGCCAATAATTAGGAAAGTTTTTCCAGAAGGACGATGTCTGAGCAGGGTCTTCAAGGAGATGCATGGGTCGAGTGAAGCAAGCAGAGCTGGGATTGTGCTGCAGGGTGAACAGACCGTGCAAAGCACAGAGGTGCAGGGTGCCCTGAACATTCAGGGAGGGACCGGAAGGTCTGTTGATTAACCAGTTAATTTCATGATGTCCAAATGGCCTTGCCTCCCCCAGCTCTGACCATCACAAAGGTGAGTGCAAGACAGTGTGTGATGGGATGCAACTCCTTAACAATCACGCTATTTAGAATATGGTGCACAGAGCTTCAAACCTCAGCCACTAAGAGGTTTCTTCCCATCCTGTAACCACATCATGAAACCATGGTGGGAAGCCAACACATTGCTAAGCTACCCCTCTGTGTCCTCAGTTCATCCATCTGTAAACTGGAGTTTTCCAGGCTCAGCATGATTGACATTTTGGACTGGATAATCCGTTGTCATGGAGGGCCATCCTGTACATACTAGGATGTTCAGCAGCATTCCTGGCATCTCCTAAACGCCACTAGCACCCCCCTCCAGTTGTGAAAACCAGAAGTGTCCCCAAAGGGAGCAAAAATTACCCCCTGCTGAGAACCATGGCTCTAAGGTCCCTCTCAGCATTATCCCAGCATTATCCAGTTCTGAGAGTAAATCAGGAAACGCAGGGAAGTCAGCGTCTGCAGAAGCCTTAGAAGAATTTCTGTGCCATCTGCTGGCAATCCAAAGCCTTGTCCTCCCTCAGCTCAACCCCCTGCCTGTCATTCAGCCTGGAGGAAGTCCAGAGGCTCTGACCTTCGGAAACAGCTGGAAAAGAAAACCAAGAATGCAAGACTCGTGTGTGGGTTTTGTAGACGTTAGAGCAGACATTGGGTCATTTGGGCTAATATGGTCCTGGTCAGAAGAGCTGCAGGCTTCTTTACACTAGCAGTTCCTAACTGGGGGCAACCCCCTCCAGGGACACAGCAATGTTGGGGGTGTTGGGTTTCACAACTTGTGTTGGGGGTGTTCAAACTGCACCAGTTTGTAAGCCCTCCCGCCATTTCGCAGAGCTTGGTCAAAATGAAACATTCCACGGGATTCGAGCCGTGAGAAACACCCTGTCTAAACACCTCACCACAAGGCACAGGAACATCCTTATCACACCCTGCTGGGCAAAGGCCCCACTGAAGGAACATCCCTGCCATACCCTGCCGGGCAAGGGTCCGAGGAACATCCTATCACATTCTGTGGGGAAAAGGGCCAAACTGTCTCATCATGGGAACGTGTTATCAACATTTTCCCAGGTGGCAGGCCTGGCCCCACCCCTAGACTCCTCCCACCCAGGCCTACAATTGCCCCAGCCTGTAAGCAGAGACCGGCAGTGCCATTAAGCTGGTCCTCCACCTCTGCAGGTTTTATGCTGGACATAAATGCCAGCAGTTGCTATAGAGCTTCTCTCTCTCTCTCTCTCTCTGTCCCTGTGTGTGTCTTTCCTCAACTCTCACTTTCCCCTTAAAAAACCTAACAGCGGAGTGCTAATAACATCTAGCCAGTAGAGGCCAGGGATGCTGCTAAACGTGCTACCAGGCACAGGAGAGTCTCCTCCATCCTTAACATAGAATCATTCAGCCCAGAGTGTCAACAGCACCAGGCTGAGAAGCCCCACTCTAAGCTAAGTGCTGAGCTTCCCAGAGAGCTCCTAGCCTCTTGAGGGCAGTCCCTCGGTCTTGATGCACTTACATACACTTGAACACACACCGAAGGAACAGAAATGCCCCAAACCTTAGGAGAAATGATTCTGGAACAGTTTGTAGTCACAGGATCAGATGAGAGTGAAGATTATAAGCCTGCCAGAAGGGTGCTCAGCTGCCCTTCTTGTGAAATAGGCAATCTGACGGAGGCTTGCATTTCCCTCATGATTTCTGTAGACCCAGCCCTGTGCTGAGTGCCAAAGACAGTTGGTCACTCAGGCCAGAGTTGTTGAGAGTCACACAGAGTCCTGAATTTGAGGTTAGAAAGACCACATTGGCTTCCAGAACTCTCAGTTTCCTCATCTACAAAATGGGCTTAATACTAGTTGCCCTAAGCTTATAGGGCTGTTGGACTGATTCAGCTGAGCAATTTTATGTTTGCACGTGGAAAGTGCTCAGTAGATATCCACTCTCGGCATTGCCTGTGCCCTGTGTTTGTCTTGCAGGAAGCCCTTCTGCTTTATCACCTCACTTGATCATCACTACGTTGCTATAAAGTGGAGGTTCTGGGGCTGGCATTCTGTGATTCTCATCGTATGTGACTGGCAAGGAATAAAGAAAGACACTCAGGATGCTACAGATACAGAAGCTGACTGCACAGGGACCTGAGAAAGGAAGGGACTGGAAGGGGCTCAGCAGGAGCACCACCAGCTCACACGCAGAGCCAGAACTGCCCTGGAAGAATTGGGCCAGCTGCTGCCGAATCCATGGAGGGAACTCGGGACATACAGGAGGGTTCCCCTTGGTGGGGTTGAGGGCATGGCAAGGACCCAATGATGCAGTCAGTGAAAGGAGACCTGGTGAACGGCAGAGTAGCAGCTCCCGGAAAAGAAGGAAGGTACCCTGGGACCATGGGCACTGACTTTCGCCGTCTTTCAACCACAATGCTTTGGGCGACAACTGTCGGAGATAAAGCACCCACAGGCCCTACATTTGGGCAAAACTTGAAGATTCACAACACTCTTTTAGGTTACTTCTTCCAGCAAACCCTCAGAGCAACCCTCTGTGGTAGGAAGGGTGGTTCCCATTTTCCAGATGTGAAAACTGCATCCCAGCTGGAGAAATCATTTGCCCCTGGGCATGCAAACAGCAGTGGCAGGGCCTGACTTGATGGGAGTTCTGTCCAGCTGCAAGTTTTGCACAGCACAGCTGCCTGGAGCCAGAGGGTGCATGGGAGGAGAGACAGAGGTGTCCCCGCCAAGGCCTGGAATTGATCCTGTACTGGTAAATAGGCAGAGAGCATGTGCCATGACTCACTGAGACAAGCATTTCCAACCGGAAGGAAGAAGCAGAGTTTTGACTGCAGCCTAGGAATCAGGGGCTGACGTGTCACCCTCTCCCAGTGGCCTCTGCATTGAGAGCACCGGCGTGGTGGGGCGACACGGAGAGAAGCACTTCTTGCCACAAGCTTCTGGGGACGTGGACAGGGAAACCCCCAAATCAGATTAAACACCAGAGCCTGCGAAAGTCCTGCTTCCTCCCCATGTCTGCTCTTCCACCAACAGAGGATGTGAGGACCCCAGGTTCAGGGGTGTCTGCTGAGAGCCCTGAAGGTCAGGGCCTACCAAGAGAGAAAGAGCATTAGCTTCCAGAAAGTGCTTCCTGAAGGTGGCCTGCGCATGGCCCTGTCCCCCCGTGGAGGACCTCCAGCCCGTCTACAAGGACAGGACTCATGTCTAAGAAGACTCCCGTGTGATGGTGTGATGCCACCTGCAGAACGTGTTGCCTTGAATGCCAGGGGCACCCCAAGCCTCTATCTGCCATCACTGCCTGTGCCTCTGTATCTGTGGGTGCCGGTGACCAGCTGTGTGCACCTGTGTGCACCTGGGAAGCTCTCCAAACGTGACATGACCACGACACCAGCAGGCCTTCATCAAATGCCTCCTACAGAGGTCTGACTGCCACTTCCTGAGGCCCATTCACCAGCTGGCTTCCTGCGGGAAGAAAACCCAGCAATGTTAGCATGTGGGGGCCCCGTTTTTATGAAGTCATAAGATATGTCCTATCTCCTCCTCTGAGTGTGTGAGTTCACAGGTGTCATATAGTACTCTATGCAAGCATGGCTCTCTGTGTAACAAAAGTCACCCATGTCCATAGAAAGAGACAGAGATAACTGCAGATAGAAGTGTGTGCAGGCCTGTCATAACCAGCTACACATGGGTGTGAACACCTACAGAGACATGGGGTGGAGACAAAAAAGCAGAGCTGTCCAGGTCAAAATCTTAAATCCAAGGCATTCTTGGCAACCACAGCATTGGGCTTCTCTTTGCCACGTCTACCACTTTGATTGCTGGTGGTGAGGTTGATGGGAGACCTGAGGGGTGTCCTGGCATCCCTGAGACATGCACTCAGCTCGCCGATGGCACAGCTGGACTGGCCTGCTCTCGGCTGCTCCAGAAATCCTCAAACCCTGTGGGCATCCCGTCACCGTGGAGACCGAGTCAAACATCCCTGGGCCCGTCCTGGCCTGCCGAGTCAGCTCCCGCAGGGTGGGGTCTGCAATCTACAGGTAATCCTGGCAGGGCCAGGTGGGGCTGTCTGGGTGATCCTGAATGGTGAGGCCAGCCTGGCATGGATTGGGAGGAGCCCTTGCTTCTCATTTAACTGCAGAGCTGCCAAGAATAAGTCCCAGGTCCCCGGCTCTGCCCTTCCCAGGCATGTCCAGCCCTGAAGCAGGAGAAGGTGGGTGTGTGGCCAGCAGGAGCCACAGACATTCTGAAGTCAGAATTTTCCTTCCAAGTTAGGGGCTGGGACACGAAGAACCAGTATCCCTTTCTCATTATAACAGCAAGAACGATGCTTTTGACCTTGGTCTCTTGGAAACTTGGAGGCAAATAGCTGCATGACGCCTTCGAGCTGTAAACATGCACTCTCTACACACTGAGTCCACACAGCCTCCTGGCTGCCACATTCTGTTCTGATTCCTTGACCGGGCCTTTGTAGTCAGTCCTGCAGTTAGGAAGGGTAAGTCCTCTACTTTTGTTCTCTTTTTTATAATTGCTTTATCAGCATTCTGTTTTGATTTATATCTCTCCTGATTGTTTAGGTGTGCCTTTTTAATTTCAATTTTTTTTTGAGATGGAGTGCAGTGGCACGATCTCAGCTCACTGCAACCTCTGCCTCCTGGGTTCAAGCAATTCTCCTGGCTCAGCCTTCCAGGTAGCTGGGATTACAGGTGTGTGCCACCAAGTCCGGCTAATTATTGTGTTTTTTTTTAGTAGAGACAGAGTTTTGCCATGTTGGCTAGGCTGGTCTCGAACTTCTGACCTCAGGTGACCCACCCGCCTCGGCCTCCCAAAGTTCTGGGATTACAGGCATGAGCCACCATGCCCGGCTTAATTTTAAATTTTTTAAATTTAAATTGAGGAGGTCTTCAAAGCTGCCTCAAATCCTTTATGCGATCAAGTGTGACATAAACATTTTCATCCCCCTAAGAATGCAGAGCTGGAAAAGTCCTTGAAGATCTTTAAGCTGAACGTACACAAACCTGTACTGTTTGGTATGTACAAATGTCTCTAACTTACTGAAATTAGAGGCCCACAGTTAAAAATTGGGATAGTTTACAATTTAAAATGTCCAAATTTCCAACTTCTTTGGAGTAATCAGGAGATCTGTTGATATGGTCGTTAGACTGGACACACAGCTTCATCTATACCTCCAATAAGGATTCAAGGAGCATCTGCACCATGTGGACACAGCCCCAGGCACTGATGATATACATGGCAGTGGCACGGTCAGGGATCCCCGTCCTCCTGGAGCTGACAGCAGGCTCTCCTTTGAGCTCCCGTGACCTGTCTCCTTGTCATGTTAATGACCTAGCCCCAGATGGTCCAGTTTACAACCCTTTCCTGGTCCAGCCACCTTGATTTACAGATGAGGAAACTGAGGCCCAGAGAGAGAATGTGACTTGCTGAAGACCACTTAGTGACCAATGGCAGACGTAGAACTAGAACCCAGGCCTCCTGACTCCAGTTCCCAGGACATTCGTCTGAGCTGGGCTGTCTGGCTTCAGGCAGCTACTCCCCTGCCCCCATGATCCGGTCCCTCCATCAGGGACCACCCCTAGGGAGGGGCTCCCTCAGTGCTGCCAGGACCCCGGTGTTTTAGTAAATATGCGTCCTGTGCTGGGCTGATCTGACCCCTGTGGGGAGGGGCCCCTCTCCAGCCTCCAGCTGAGGGCAGGCAATGACTTCCACCAGGAATACACATCATTGGCAGGTCCATCCCCTTCCCACTGTCCAGCCAGCCTGGCGTCTGACTAATCAGAGCCCACAAGCCCACCATGTGAGTAGCCTTGCTGTTCCTTAGGTTGTTTGCCTTTGGTTTTTAAATTTTTTTTAAACTTACTATGATCAAGGTCTCAGCAGGCTCATCCAACCCAGTCATCCCTGCAGTGAAACCCGTCATTTCAGCTGTGCGTGATGCTCAGCTAGTTGTCTCCGAAGCCTTTCGTCTTCCCACCCACACACCTTTTGGAGGTTGGCAACTGCCCAGTTCTCCTCCCCCTGCACCCACCCCCTCACCGTCTCCGTCCTTGCAGTTTCTATGGTGCTGCTGAGCCAGGGACCATCACTTTCTTTGCAAGATGGTTTCCATGGCAACGGGTGCTGTGGCATCCGAGTGAAGCAGAGGCTACCTCTTCTCCAGAGACTTCCTGGTGTGGCCTAGGTGCCCTGGCTGCCTCCTTCCGCTCTTGACTTCTTGTGTGGCCTGGGCAACTTGTGCTCTTCCCTTAGCCGGAAATGCTCAGCCATACTTGTTCACATGGTTTGTCCTCTCCCTCCATGCAGCACTTGGTTCAGATGCCACTTCCTCAAAGTGGACATCACTGACCTTTTGCCCCTAATTACTCTTTATCCCCTGCTCCCTGCTGGACTTCTTCTGGCACTTAGTACACGCTGAAATTCTATTATTTGTTTATTTGTTTACTGCCCACCACTCTGTCTAGAATATACATTCCACAAGGGTAGAAACTTTGTCCTGCTCAATGCCCAGTTTCCAGAACCTTGCACAGTGGCTGCCACATAGTAGGTACTCAATGAATAACCAATGATTAAGTAACTGGCCCCATGTCTCCTTTCCAGATCTCAGCCTTCTAGTCCATGGTACATCATTTATCCAGGTGTGATGTTGGGCTACGTCGTCTCTACGAGCTATGCGTTGGAGTTCTTCAAAAAGAAAAAGGAAAAGGAACAATGACTTGGAAAGCCTTTTAAATCTGGGACTGTTTGGAGAATCCGTTGCAATGTAACAGATGACCCCAAACCTCAGTAGCTGAAAACAACAATGGCTTTACTTGCTTAAGATTTGGTGGGTCAGGAACTCAGGACTTAGCCAAGTGGTTCTTTGGCTCCATGTGGTGCCAGCCAGAGTCATTCACTCAGCTGCATTCAGACCATGACTGGCTGGGCTGGTCTGGAAGGCCACAGAGTCTTTGCTCACATGTCTGGTGCCTGATTGTTCCTCCATGCGACCTCTTTCTCTCTCTCTATTTGGTTAGCTTGGGCTTCCTCATAGCATGGCAGTCCCAGATCACTCGGACTTCATATATGGCAGCTGGCTTCTCAAAAGGAGCATTCCAGCATGTAAAAGCAGAAGCTGCAGAACCTAAGCCTCACATTGCATCACTTCTGTCCCATGTTATTAAGACAAGCCACAACTGATGTCTAAACTCAGAGGAAGGGGAAATAGACTCCACCTTTTATGGGAAGAGCAGCAAAGGCCTTGAAGCCATATTTCATCTACCACAGGGACAAATCTCTTACCAGATCCCACCAACAATACTTGGATAAATATATACTCCATAGGATCAGGCCTCACTCAGTGCCACTAATTGGAGGATTATAATTATCCACAAAAAGGCTAAGCACAATGATGGACTAAGATAAAGGATGAGTTTGCTGCGGAAAGTAATACTAAGGACAAAATTGAGGGAGAGTGTCAGCCCAACTTGTGAAATATGGCTAATACCTGTGCTAGTTATACTTCTTTTGGTTACAAAAACATAATCTTAGAGACCCTTTGGATTGCTTAAACAAATAAACAAACAAAATATTGGAAGGACTGCCAGGTTGTGGGCGAGTCTCACGGAGCATGGAACAACTGGATCACAGAGAAACCAGCTCTGGGGACTCAGCCGCAGGGGGCTATGGGTTGTCTTTTGAGGCTCTGCTGCAACCGCAACTCAGCATTCAAGACTCTTGCTCACTGTTTTCCTCACTTCCAAATCTCACTTTCCAGGACAGGGACTCAGTGGCCCATCATTCAGGTGTGCTGCTAGCTCCAGCCTGGGGGACTGATATGGTCTGGCTGTGTCCCTACCCAAATCTCATCTTGAATTGTAGCGCCCATAATCCACATGTGTCATGGGAGGGACCCGGTGGGAGGTAACTGAATCATGGGGGTGGGTTTTTCCTGTGCTGTTCTCGTGATAGTGAGTAAGTCTCAGGGAGATCTGATGGTTTTATAAAGAGCACTTCCTCTGCACATGCTCTCTTGTCTGCTGCCGTGTAAGACGTGACTTTGCTCTTCCTTCACCTTCTGCCATGATAGTGAGGCCTCCCCAGCCATGTGAAAGTGTGAGTCCATTAAACCTCTTTCCTTTATAAATTACCCAGTCTCAGGTATGTCTTTGTTAGCAGCATGAGAATGGATTAATACATGGAAAGACGCCCAGGCCCGGCCATGGCCTTAGTGACTGTGCAAGGTATCAGGGGCAGATCCTGAAGAGGGGAGGTGATTGCAACCCAGGGGCAGGATGGACACCTCCCACTCAAATTTGATCTGGATGTTGAGACCAACAACAACACACATGCACCCAAGGATATAGCAAGATCTAATGCTCACACTATGAGGCTTCTCAGGACAGCAGGGCGGGTTGCCTAAGGTGCTCTGAACATGGCTTGAGAAATCAAGGAAAGAAGACTGTCTTGGTGTTTTATGGTGGTTAGTGGGTGGGGCTGGGGTGAGAATTCCCAAGCACAGTTTGAGAGGCACTGGGCTATCCCATCAGTGGGCCCAGATGTGGGGTAGAAAGGGGAGAGGGAGGAACCAAGCCTAAAAGCTGTCAGCAGCCAAGAATCAAGAAACGGAGTCAGACTGCATTCCATGGGCCTGCTGCCAAGTCCTTCATAGCCACACAACAGTTTAGAAAACCTGCTCCTCCCTTTAACCCCACAATCCACAACAGCTCCAAAGCACTGAGACCTAGGAGACCCTGAGCTGAGGGCTAGAGAAGGACAGGGCAGAAGGTCAGGTGTTTGCTCTGAACCTGGACTTCGGTCAGCACTGCACAGAGACGGCAGCGTAGGCAGGAAGCCTGGGGTGGGAAGGGCGGCAAGGCTGGGCTGGAGCCATGGTGGGCAGAGGGACAGGGTTTGGAGGATGAAGCAGGCCCTCGAAGAACAGAAATCCCCATCCCCTCCCTCTCTCCTCAGTTCAGAAATATCTTCACCTTCTGAAATCATCAGCTCAGCATCAGTTAGAAAATCCTCATGGCTATGGTGATACCCGCTCTGCATGGCCAGAATCAATGTCCTCAAATCAAACCAAACCGGGATCAACCCAACGCCCCCTTCTCCATGACGCTTGCCCCTATCTCCCCTTCCCTCCCCTTGCTCTGCGGCCTGTGGCCTCACCTAGGGCTGCCTCATCATGTCTTTGCTGCTCTCTAAGGTCAAGGTTGCTCACGTCTGTGTCCTGGATGTACCCTGGCCCCCGGGCACAGCCATCATCATTCCATGTTCCGTACTTCTACAGGACATTTGCCCATGCTGTTCCCCTACCTGGAACACTGTTCCACGCTTGGTACCTCCTTGTCATTCTGCTCAGCTCAAATGCTCCTTCCCCAGGAAACCCTTCCTGAAGGCCCCCTCCCCCAGCCAGCGAATCCCCATTGCAGTCAATCCCAGCTCCGGCTCTACGCTTCAGAGCCCACCCACACTGTGTAGCTGCAGGAGCTGCTCCCGCCAACCAAAATAGGGTGATTTTGCTCACTGCAGCAGGAGTTCAGTAAGTAGCTGAGAACGAGTGCATGAAGCAATGAAGGAATGAACTCAGGGTCCTGCTGAAGTCTTCTCCCCACTGGGCCAGCGGCTGTTTCTCTTTCTCCTCCAACCTTCGACAAGTCTGAGCTCAGGAGAGGAAGGGGCCTGTGTGATGTGAACCCAGCTGCTGCGAATCTTTCTGAGCCCAGCTCCTCCATTAACTTGCCTTAGTCAAGTTCTAACCCTCACGTAAGAGGGGGTGTTTGGCTAGATGAGCTAGCATTAACACTTTCAGAATAGTAGAGGACTAAGCCTGTGTTTCCAAACGCAAAAGCCACCTTTTCCCACCCAAAGCCCCAGGGCACGGGTTTTAGGAGCGCCTGAAGGCAGTGGATGTGCCAGTGCAGTTAAGAAATGGAGGCGCGCCCTCTGGTGGTGAAAATTCAAACTGCAGAGACCAGGCCCCGCCAAACGCTTGCCCTGAGGCCGTGGGTGATTCTTAAGACCCGCTAGGGGACAGCATTAAAGTGCAGGCCCCCCAGACCCGCCCTGCACGCCCACACCCGTGATTCTGATTCAAGAGACTTGGGGGAAAGCCTGTGATTCTTTGCTTTTAATAACTACTTCTAGGCCAGGCACAGTGGCTCCTAGAATTTTGGGAGGCCAAGGTGGGTGGATGACTTGAGCCCAGGAGTTCCAGACCAGCCTGGGTGATACGGTGAAACACCCGTCTCTACAAAAAATACAAAAATTAGCCGGGCGTGGTGGTGCATGCCTGTAGTCCCAGTTACTCTGGAGGCTGTGGTGGGAGGATCATCTGAGCCCAGGAGGTTGAGGCTGCAGTGAGCCAAGATCGTGTCACTGACTTCCAGTCTGGGTGACAGAGCAAGACTCTGTCTCAAAAATAAATTAATTAACGAGTACCTCTCTTATGGAGGACTCCAGGGCCACATTTTGAGGAATGTTGGTCTTAGGCAAAAAGCAGCTGAATTCCTTGGTATCCTAGTGCCTCGGTGGTGTTATGGGGCGGTGGCCTCTGTGACTGTGGGTGTGGCCTCAGGGTAGCAGAATTTCGCTGGGAGACGCACAGCTTCCTGCAGGGTCGCAGGCCCATAGGGGGCTCAGTCTACCCACATAACCCAAGAAGAAAACCTAATGATCTTTGAGGGGAAAGTGTGGGTTGGGACTGCTCCCTGGCTGGCTGCACAATTGGTTGAGGTTAAATCTCCTTTCTAATAGTACTAGTCAAAGGCATAGGTGAAGAGCTTGGACTTTGGGACCAGAAATTTCTGAGTTCAAATCTCAGTTTTCCCATATAGGAGCTGTGTGACCTCAAGGAAGATATTTAGCGCCCCTGGGCCTCCATCACCTCCTCTCTTTAATGAAGACAAAGCATGTCTCTTAGGATTCCTAGGATTATTTAATGTCATTACATCATCAAAGACAAGACCCAGCACATTGCAAAATCTCCACAGATAGGATCTGGTTTTGTTGCAGTTATTATTGTAGTTATTTTTATTATTTTTTTCCATAGGTTATTGGGCTACAGGTGGTATTTGGTTACACGAGTAAGTTCTTCAGTGGTGATTTGCGAGCTTTTGGTACACACATCACCTGAGCAGTATACACTGCACCATATTTGTAGTCTTTTATCCCTCGCCCCCCCTCCCACCTTTCCCTCAAGTTCCCAAAGTCCACTGTATCATTCTTATGCCTTTATATCCCCATAACTTAGCTCCCACCTATCAGTGAAAACATTCGATGTTTGGTTTTCCATTCCTGAATTACCTCACTTAGAATAATAGTGTCCAGTCTCATCCAGGTCGCTGCAAATGCCATTAATTCATTCCTTTTTATGGCTGAGTACTATTCCATTGTGTATACATACTGCAGTTTCTTTATCCACTCATTGATTGATGGGCATTTGGGTTGGTTCCATGATTTTGCAATTGCAAATTGTGCTACTATAAACATGCTTGTGCAAGTATATTTTTCGTATAATGACTTCTTTTCCTCTGGGTAGATACCCAGTAGAGGGATTGCTGGATCAAATGGTAGTTCTACTTTTAGTTCTTTAAGGAATTTCCACACTGTTTTCCATAGTGGCTATACTCATTTACATTCCCACCAGCTGTGTAGAAGTGTTCCCTGTTCACCGCATCCATGCCAACATCTACTGTTTTTTGATTTTATGATTATGGCCATTCTTGCAGGAGTAGGGTGGTAACACATTGTGGTTTTGATTTGCATTTCCCTGATCATTAGTGACATTGAGGATTTTTTCATATGTTTGTTGGCCATTTGTATATCTTCTTTTGAGAATTGTCTATTCATATCCTTAGCCCACTTTTCGATGGTATTGTTTGTTTTGTTCTCAGATTTGTTTGAGTTCACTGTAGATTCTGGATTAGTTCTCTGTCAGATTTATAGATTGTGAAAATTTTCTCCCACTCTGTGGGCTGTCTACTTACTCTGCTGACAGTTCCTTTTGCCGTGCAAAAGCTCTTTAGTTTAATTAGGTCCCAACTATTTATCTTTGTTTTTATTGCATTTGCTTTTGGGTTCTTGGTCATGAAATTCTTGCCTAAGCCAATGTCTAGAAGGGTTTTTTCAATGTTATCTTCTAGGATTTGTATAGTTTTAGGTCTTAGATTCAAGTCCTTAATCCATCTTGAGTTGATTTTTGTATTAAGGTGAGAGACGAGGATCCAGTTTCATTCTTCTACATGTGGCTAACTAATTATCCCAGCACCATTTGTTGAAAAGGGTGTCTTTCCCCAACTTTATGTTTTTGTTTGCTTTGTCAAAGATCGGTTGGCTGTAAGTATTTGGGTTTATTTCGAGGCTCTCTATTCTGTTCCATCGGTCTATGTGCCTATTTTTAAACCAGTACCATGCTGTTTTGGTGACTATGGTCTCACAGAATAGTTTGAAATCAGGTAGTGTGATGCTCCCAGATTTCTTCTTTTTGTTTAGTCTTGCTTTGGCTATGCAGGCACTTTTTTTGGTTCCATATGAATTTTAGAAGTGTTTTTCCTAATTCTGTGAAAAATGATGGGGGTATTTTGATGGAGATTGCATTGAATTTGTAGAATGCTTTTGGTAGTATGGTCATTTTCACAATATTGATACTACCCATCCATAAGCATGAGATGTGTTCCCATTTGTTTTTGTCAACTATGATTTCTTTCAGGAGTGTTTTGTAGTTTTCCTAGTAGAGGTCTTTCGCCTCCTTGGTTAGGTACATTCCAAAGTATTTTACCTTTTTTGTAGCTATTATAAGAGGAGGTGAGTTCTTATTTGATTCTCTGCTTGGCCGCTCTTGGTGTATAGAAGAGCAACTGATTTGTGTACATTAATCTTGTATCTGGAAACTTTGCTAAATTCTTTTATCCGTTATAGGAGCTTTCTGGAGGAGTTTTTAGAGATTTCGAGGTAAACGATCATATCGTCAGCAGTGAGAGTTTGACTTCCATTTTACCAATTTGGATGCCTTTTATTTCTTTCTCTTGTCTGATTACTCTGGCTAGGACCTCCAGGACTATGTTGAAGAGGAGTGGTAAGAGTGGGCCTCCTTGTCTTGTTCCAGTTCTCAGAGGGAATGCTTTCAACTTTTCCCCATTCAGTATTATGTTGGCTGTGGGTTTGTCATAGATGACTTTTATTACATTGAGGTATGTCCCTTGTATGCCGATTTTGCTGAGAGTTTTAATCATAAATAGATGCTGGATTTTTTCGAATGCTTTTTCTACAGCTATTGAGATAATCATGTGATTTTTGTTTTTAATTCTGTTTATGTGGTGTATCACATTTATTGACTTGTGTATGTTAAACCATCCCTGCATCTCTGGTATGAAACCCACTTGATCATGGTGGATTATCTTTTTGATATGTTGTTGGATTTGGTTAGCTAGTATTTTGTTAAAGATTTTAGCGTCTATGTTCATCAGGGATATTGGTCTGTAGTTTTCTTTTTTGGTTATGTCCTTTCCTGGTTTTGGTATTAGGGTGATACTGGCTTCATAGAATGAAAGAGAGGGTTGCCTCTTTCTCTGTCTTGTGGAATAGTGTCAAAAAGATTGGTACCAATTCTTCTTTGAATGTGGTAGAATTCTGCTGTGAATCCATCTGGTCCTGGGCTTTTTTTGTTGTTTATTTTTTATTTACTATTTCAATCTTACTGCTTATTATTGGTCTGTTCAGAGTATCTAATTCTTCCTGATTTAAGCTAAGATGGTTGTATTTTTCCAGGAAGTTATCCATCTCTTCTAGGTTTTCTAGTTGATGTGCATAAAAGTGTTCATAGTAGCCTCAAATAATCTTTTGTATTTCAGTGGTGTCAGTTGTAATATGTCCTGTTTCATTTTTTAATGAGGTTATTTGGATTTTCTCTCTTTTTACTTGGTTAATCTTGCTAATGGTCTGTCAATTTTATTTATCTTTTCAAAGAACCAGCTTTTGTTTCATGTATTTTCTGTGTTTTTTTGTTTGTTTGTTTCAATTTCATTTAGTTCTGCTTTGATCTTGATTATTTCTTTTCTTCTGCTTGGTTTGGGTTTGGTTTATTCTTGTTTCTCTACTTCCTTGAGATTTGACCTTGGAATGTCAGTTTGTGCTCTTTCAGTCTTTTTGATGTAGACATTTAGGGCTATGAACTTTCCTCTTAGCACAGCCTTTGCTTTATCCCAGAGGTTTTGATAGGTTGTGTCATTATTGTCATTCAGTTTGAAGAATTTTTTAATTTCAGTCTTGATTTCACTTTTGACCCAATGCTCATTTGGGAGCAGGTTACTTAATGTCTATATATTTGCGTGGCTTCAAAGCTTCCTTTTGGAGTTGACTTCCAGTTTCATTCCACTGTGATCTGAGAGAGTACTTGATATAATTTCAATTTTCTTAAATTTATTGAGGCTCATTTTATGGCCTATCATGTGGTCTATCTTGGAGAAAATTCCATGCACTGTTGAATAGAGGGTGGATTCTGCAGTTGTTGGATGAAATGTTCTGTATATATCTGTTAAGTCCATTTATTCCAAGGTATAGTTTAAATCCATTGTTCTTTTGTTGACTTTCTGTCTTCATGACCTGTCTAGTACTGTTAGAGGAGTATTAAAGTCCCCCACTATTATTGTGTTGCTGTCTATCTCATTTCTTGGATATATTAGTAATTGTTTTACAAATTTGGGAGCTCCAGTGTTAGGTAGATACATGTTTAGGATTGTGATATTTTCTTGTTAAACAAGGCCTTTTACCATTATATAATGTCTCTCTTTGTCTCTTTTAACTGCTGTTGCTTTAAAGTTTGCTTTGTCTGATATAAGAATAGGTACCCCTGCCTGCTTTTGGTGTCCATTTGCATTAAAGGTCTTTTTCCACCCCTTTAAGTTTATGTGAGTCCTTACATGTTAGGTGAGTCTCTTGAAGGCAGAAGATTGTTAGTTGCTGAGTTCTTATCCATTCTGCAGCTCTATATCTTTTAAGTGGGGTATTTAGGCCATTTACATTTAATGTTAGTATTGAGATGTGGGGTACCATTGCATTCATTGTGCTATTTGTTGCCTGTGTACTTTGGTTTTTTTGTTTTTGTTTTTGCTTTTTAAAATGTATTTTTGTATCACAGGTCCTGTGTGATCTATGTTTTAAATAGGTTCTGTTTTGATGTGTTTTCAGGATTTGTATCAAGATTTAGAGCTCCTTTTAGCAGTTCTTATAGTGCTGCCTTGGTAGTGGTGAATTCTCTCAGCATTTGTTTATCTGAAAAAGACTGTATCTTTCCTTCATATATCATGTTTAATATCACTAGATATAAAATTCTTGGCTGAAAATTGTTTTGTTTGAGAAGGCTGAAGATAGGGCCCCAATCCCTTCTGGCTGGTAGATTTCTCTGCTGAGAAATCTGCTGTTAATGTAATAAGTTTGCCTTTATAGGTTACCTGGTGGTTTTGTGTCACAGCTCTTAAAATTCTTTTCTTTGTCTTAACTTTAGATAACCTGATGACAATGTGCCTAGGTCATTATCTTTTTGCAATGAATTTCCCAGGTGTTCTTTGTGCTTCTTGTATTTGGATGTCTAGGTTTCTAACAAGACTGGGGAAGATTTCCTTGATTATTCCCGCAAGTTTGGAAATGTTACCTGGTGTTTTCCAAACTTTCAGATTTCTCTTCTTCCTCAGGAGCACCAATTATACTTAGGTTTGGTCATTTAACATAATCCCAAACTTCTTGGAGGCTTTGTTCATATTTTCTTATTCTTTTTTCTTTGTTTTTGTTGGATTGGGTTAATTTGAAGATCTTGTCTTCAAACTCTAAATTTCTTTCTTCTACTTGTTCAATTCTATTGTAAGACTTTCCAGAGCATTTTGTATTTCTGTCAGTATTTCTATCAGTGTGTTCAATGTTTCCTGAAGTTTTGATTTTTTTAATGCTATCTATTTCCTTGAATATTTCTCCCTTCACTTCTTGTATTGTTTTTTGGATTTCCTTGCATTGGGTTTCACCTTTCTCTGGTGCCTCCCTGATTAGCTTAATAACTAACCTCCTGAATTCTTTTTCGATAAATCAGGGATTTCTTCTTGGTTTGGATCCATTATTGGTGAGCTAGTGTGATTTTGGTGGTGGTGGTGGTGGGGGGAGCGGGGGGGTGGTGTTAAAGAGCCTTGTTTTGTCATATTACCAGCGTTGGTTTTCCAGTTCCTTCTCATTTGGGTAGGCTCTGTCTGAGGGAAGGTCTCGGGCTAAAGGCTGTTGTTCAGATTCTTTTGTCCCACACTGTGTTCCCTTGATGTAGTACTCTCCCCTTTTCCTATGGATGTGGCTTCCTGTGAGCCACGTTGCAGTGATTGTTATTTTTCTTCTGAGTCTAGCCACCCAGCAAGTCTGCCCGGCTCCAGGCTGGTATGGGGGTTTGTCTGCACAGAGTCCTGTGATGTGGACCCTCCGTGGGTCTCTCAGCCATGGATACCAGCACCCGTTTTGGTGGAGGCGGCAGGGGAGTGAAATGAACTCTGTGAGGGTTTTTAGCTTTGGTGGTTTAACGTTCTATTTTTGTATTGGTTGGCCTCCTGCTGGGAGGTGGCGCTTCCCAGAGAGCATCAGCTGTGGTAGTATGGAAAGGAACTGGTGGTGGTGGGGTTTCAGAACTCCCAAGAGTACATGTTATTAGTTTTCAGCTATCAGGGTGGATAGGGAAGGCCCATCGAGGGGCAGGGCTGGGCGTGTCTGAGCTCTGACTTTCTTTGGGTGGGCCTTGCTATGGCTGCTGTGGGGGATGGGAGTGAGGGTCCCATGTCAATGGAGTTATGTACCTAGGAGGATTATGGCTGCCTCTACTGAGTCATGCAGGTTGTCAGGAAAGTAGGGGAAAGCCAGCAGTCACAGGCCCCACCCAGCTCCCAAACAATCTGAAGGGCCATTCTCACTCCCACCATGCCCCTGCTAACAGCCCTGAGTCTGTTTCCAGGCAGTGGGCGAGCAGGTCTTGGGAACTTGCCCCAGGTTACTCACCTCCCAACTGCGAAAGAATAGGGCTTTGGTTCTTCCCGCACCTGTGGAGTCGGCACACTGGATTCGCACCCTTCCCCGAGTTCTGGCCAGCAAGCTTCTTGCCCTGTTCACATTGTTACAAATTTCAGCTGGAGACTTCCTCTTTCCTGTGGCATTTTCCCCCACACCTCTGGCCACCCTCCCAAAGGGCTCCTGTGGAGCCATGCAGGAATGGCCTGCTTGAGATCCAGCAAGCTCCCAGGGCCTTTCCCGCTGCTTCCTCTACCCCTGTATTTCGCTTGGCTCTCTAAATTGACTCAGCTCCAGGTAAGGTCAGAAACTTCTCCCACAAACTACACCTTCATTTTCCCCAGTGGGGGTGTGTGTTTCATAGCAGAAGGTCTCCCTTTCCCATTTCCACAGTTTGGATACTCACAGTATTTGGGGGGGTCTCCTGGGTCCTGCAGAAGCAGTCCACTTCCTTCAGAGGGTCTGTGTGTCCTCTCAGGATTCCTGGTTTGTTCTTGAAGTCATTCTGACACTAAAATTCACCATGCAAGCCTCCGCATGCTGCTCTGTCCATCCGAGTCAGAGCTGCAATCTAGTCTTGCCTCTCATCCACCAGGATGTTCCTGAATGAAGTCTAATTATTGTTTTTTATTCAACTGACCCTAACATAGGACTTGTTCTGTGCTAAGCAATGTGCTAAGCTGTGAAAGTTAGAGGGAAGGACACAAATTCAGGAAGAAAAAGGAATAAAACACTGTGCTTGCTTCCTAAAAACCCATAGTCCAGCAGGGACATCATATGTGGTAGTCTGAAAGTATATCCACTTTCAAGATGACTCTAGTCTCAGTTCCTGTCCAACTGCAACCTCATAAGAGACCCTGAGCAAAAATCACCCAGCTGAGCCCAGTCAACCCCCAGAACTGTAGACATAGCAATAATAATGACAAACAACTGCCATTGTTTTATGCCGCTAAATTTGGGGTGGCTTGTTTCCCAGCCATACATAAGTAGGACGTATGTGTATCCTGTGTAACTATGTATCTAAAAGCCAGATAGAAAATTATGAGTTTAAGAGAGGGACAGATAATTAGACGTAGAGTTCCTGAGAGTCTAAACAGCCCACCTACCCCTTGTAGCATTTCCAGGCAAGCATCAAGCCCTGAGCCCCTCTAACTCCAGGGATACATATTGTGTTGCATGAGTGTTTTGTTGAAGCTCTGCACTCTTAAGATAACATGGGGGAAGCACTTCTCTCCTTCCTCTTTGTAATTCCCTCTCAGTCTCCACCTCTCAACACCTTTCAGTCCTCTTTCACATGAGTAAAGCATTTAAGAATCAGGAGACCTGTTCTTGACCACCTACTCTGGAATTTTTGCATGGAGCTCTCTTTGGATTGTAGCATCTATAGTCTTCCTACCTCCATCCAAACCAAGACTGGAAGAGCTTTGTTGTTGCTGTTCTGTATGAGCACATACCCATTTCTTACAAGACTGGAAGGAAACCAATTATATCTAGTCATAAGCTGAACACCAGGTTTGCAAATGATTTTATTTTCTTCTCCAGGTTTTTTTTACTTTCCCATATTTTCCATGATGACCATTATTATTACATTTCCAATCGAATTCAAAACAAGGACAGCCTTTTTAAGGGCAGATTAAATTCCTGGCTCCATTTGGAATCCAGGGAATGGGAAGGGGATTGGGAGCAGTTAGCAGGAGGGCAGCATAAGTGGAGCCTGTGCTGGAATGGGAGACCAAGACAGCCATTGAGAAAGGGCTGGGTTGCAATTTAGGATGCAGTGGAGCAGAGGAGGGTGTCAGGGAGTGGGATTCATGCCTACAGCACAGTTCAGGCAGTTTCTGGGATGCTGGAAAAAGCGGCTCCCTGCCGGGGACATCAATGGTGTCACAGCAGCTGCCCCATCTGGCCCAGTGGTATTTCCTAGGGGCAAAGAGAAGCAGTCAAGCCCTCTGCTTCCCCACATCCACCCTGGCCTTCCTGGTCAGGCAACTTATCCCTGCTTCCTTAAATCAGTACTTGCCAAGAGTGTTGCAGATTTTAGGAGCTTGCCACTGGAACACCTGAGCAGCACCTCTGAGCAGGGCCTTTGCCATCTCTTCATTCATTCATTCATTCATTCACTCAATGACTGACTTCTGTTAAGCATCTTCTATAGGCCAGGCCTGTTCTAATGTGCCCAGATATGACTGTGACACAATTTATTGTCCTCTGGGACCTTACAGATGATTAACAAGAAACACTTGGCCTTCAAATTGTAACAGGCAAGGGTTCAACAATCCTGAAGCCCTCCCAGAGACCTTAAGACAAGAAGCAGCCAGGCTGCTAGGCAGGACTGAGGCTGGAGCTAGCAACTGAGCCCAGCCTGCAGCCACACCAATTGCCGTCATTCCCTCCTTCTCCTGCAGGGTCCAAGTCAGTAGCTCCCACTACATGCCTGAGAGTTCTTTCCACCTTTCCTTTATATGGGCCTGCTCTTTGCAGGAAAAAATAACTGCCCTAGCCCACAGGGACTGCATGGACTTCATGGGATTCAAGAATCTCCCTAAATTGTAAAACATACATCTGTGCATATTTCAGGGAGAGTTCAAAGCTTTCTTGAGATAATCAGGACCACAACTCAAAACAAGTTTAACAACATGGTTTCAGCCATGTATACACCTTTGGGGATAAATGAGTAATGTACAACCCATCTGAAATAATACGACAGACTAACTCACGCTTCCACTGCACGCACTATGGCCAGATGCTATTCTAGGACTTTACAGATGTCAGTTTACTGATCTTGTCGACAACCCTGAGATTTAGGGGCAATTATTACCCACAGTTTACAGATGAAGACACTGAGGCAGAGTTAAGTAACTTAAGTAGTGGTGGAGTCCAGATTCAACCCAGACAGTCTGGCTGTCCACCACTGCTGGGATGGGAAGGGAAGAAGGAAGCACCCATTAAGATTAATACGGGGCTCAGAACATTTAAGAGTGCTGCCCCCCTGCCCTTAATATCAGTTTTCTGATTAGTGATTATTGCTTCTCATTTGACACGTGAAAAACTGAGGTTCAGAGAGGTGGAGTGACTTGCCCAAAGTCACAAATCTCAGCAGTGAGGGAGCTTGTCTGACGCCAAAGCCCAACCTCTGTCCAGAACATCCCAGGGGCAGACGCCAGAAACTAAAGGGCAGTGACTGTGTGCTCATGGCAGGGACAAGCTGTCCATCCCCTGGGCTGCAGCCAAGCATACGCTAACCCCTGGAATCTGTGGCATCAGCCCCCAACTCACTGAAGAAGCAAGACTAAAAAAGCAAAACCCCAGACTGTAGACCATTGTAAGGGGAATAATGTATTTTCACATCCATCAGAGCAAAAATCCGTGGCCATCTTTCACTCATTGACTCACTCAGTCAGCATCCATGGAGCATGTCCCCTGCACCACATTCTGCCCTAGCGTGTGGTACAGCAGTAAGCAAAGCAGCAGCTGCTATTCCGGTGGCAGGAAAAGTCTGTCCACGTGGAGAAGCAGCAGATGCTGGGAAGGAACATGGGCTTCATGTTCAGTGGCCCCGGTGCAGACCCTGACTCTGGAATCTGAGCTAACAATGTCTCCGGGCTTACATTTTCTCATGTGTAAAATGGGCCAAGCTTAGTACACCTAGAGTGTATAGGCAAGGGAAAGAGAGAGATGAGTGAGGGAAAGCGAGAATCCACTGAGACAGTAGCTCTCACTTTGCCTGACCTGCTAGCTTCCTCTCTTGTCCTGGTGTTGACCCATTTTGGACCTCAGGCCAGCTGGCTCCAGGGCTGTGCTTGTGCCTGCTCTGCCATCCCCGTGTCTACATCGCTCAGGGCTCCCAGCCCACTATGCTGCTCAGTGGTGTATATTTCACTTACCTTAAGGCCCAACGACCTGGAAACACATCCAGAAAGTCTGCTAGAGGATGCCTGAATGGTCAAGGTCATCTCAGTCAGGGCACCCAGGGCCACATTGCTCCCTGCAGTCCTTCCCCACATAGCTTGAGAAATGGCTGCCCCAGGAGGGTGCAAGGGTGCAAGGGTACAAGGGTGCAGGGATTCACTGATTACTGGGGAGAGAACAAGTTCAATTCCATGGTTAAAGAAGAAAAATGCAAATTGAATACCCGGCCCAAGGAGGTTCCTAGTCCCACCCCATGCCACCCTTGCCCTGGGATGTACTGTCCTTATGGTCTGACCTATGAGATCTCAGTGGACTCTATCCTCAGAAATCACAGAGTCCAGGATTGCAAACTGGAGGCCCTGCCCACAGGTGGGTCTTGCCTGGCCTGTAGAGAGCTGGCTCTCTCACTTCCACACATCCCCACCATTCCCCACCATGGCACCATGGAGTCTTCCTTACCTGATCTATGAAGGCGCTGGAGCTTGCTGCCCCCTGTCTGATCCAGCCCCTCATGTTGTAGGAGGGAGGTAGGCGACTGAAGCTCAGAGAGGGAGTAAATGAGCTCAACTTCACACAGCTAGTGAGGGGCTGGTTGGAGACCAGATTCTCCAAGTGGTTCCCCGGGCCCTCGGGGAGCAGCAAGGGCCAGGCGAACCTCCATGCACTGCACAAACATGAAGAAGTGAACCCTCTTGGGGTTCCCCAGGTGGGAAGTGGGGTGTCTTCTTGGGAGGGGGTGAACCAACTTCTGGTGAGTTTTCCTTGTTGAGGCAATGCTGCACCCGTAGCCTGTTTGTTAATAATTACCCGGTCGGGAGAGAGTGGGTGGTACTGAGAAGGCCTGGTTTGACCAGTCCTCCTGGGCTTGATAAGACAGAGCTGAGACAGCCACCCAGGGGGTCCACTCCAGGACAGACTGTGCCGTGAGTAACCCCCTGAGACAATGGAGAGGAGAGACTCTAGAGGGAGGGTGACCAACTGTTCCACTTTGCCCAAGACTGAGAATTCTTCTGGGATATATTTTCAGTGCTAAAACCAGGAAAGTCCCAGGCAAGCTGGGACACTTGGTCACTCTTGCTAGAGGTGAGAAATACTCAGGCTAGAAAGGCCCCGACCTAGGGTCCATGGGCACTGGTGGGTGACTATGCCCGGAGACCCAGAAAAGCCTCCCCCAGGGACACACAGCTGGTACAGGGCGGCACTGACTGAGGGCCAAGGTCTTCTGGCTGCCAATCCAGGTGATCTTGGGGAGCTCATGCCGGAGGGGAGGTGTGTCTGTGAGTGATGCGGTCCTATGTATGTTTCTAAATGATCCCTCCAACTGCTGAGTGGAGAACAGAGAGCAGAAAGACTAGCAAGCTTTCTGCAAGGGTCTAGGTCAGGGGTCAACAAGCCACAGCTTGTAGGTCAAATCCGTCCTACTGTCCATGAGCTAAGAATGCAAGATGTAAAATATAAATATAAAATATAAGTGATAAGTATAAAAGATAAATATATAAAGCATTGAAAAATCAATAGAAGAACATCATTTTGTGACACAGGAAAATAATATGAAATTCACATTTCAGTGTCCGTAAGTGAAGTTTCACTGAAACACAGCCACGCCTGTTCATGCATGTCCAGTCTGTGGCTGTTTCCAGCTGCCACAGCAGAGTTGGGTAGTGGCAGCAGAGACTGTGTGGTCTGCAAAACCACAGATATTACTATCTGGCACTTTTCAGAAAAAGTTTTCTGAGCCCTGGTTGAGGATCATAGCAATAGAGGGGGTGAGAGGCTGAAGAACCTACAGGAGAGTCTAGGAGTTGGAGACCAGCTTGGGCAGCATGGTGAGACCCCGACTCTATAAAAAATTAGCTGGGTGTGGCTGTGCATGCCTGTAGTTCCAGCTACTTGGAAGGGTGCATGCCTGTAGTTCCAGCTACTTGGAAGGGTGAAGTGGGAGGATCACCTGAGCTCAGGAAGTCAAGGCTGCAGTGAGCCATGATTATACCACTGCACTCCAGCTTGGGTGACAGAGTGAGACCCTGTATCAAAAAAAAAACAAAAAAAAAACAAAAAAAAAACAAAAAAAAAAAACCCCAACCCTGCAGGTCATGGAAGTGGATTAAATGGATTGTGGGTAGATAGAAGCCTAGAAGCTTTTTGGCCTGACAACCGGATACTGGTGGGACCATTTGATGGGGCAGGAGCAGATTTGGGGGAGAAACTGGAGTATCCTTTCTTGGACAGATGTTCATTATGAAACGGGTACCAATTCTATCCCCGCAACTTTGGGCAGGTCACTTATTAAACATCCATGTCCTTGTCTGTACGGGGTAACAATACAAAGACCAGTTCTACTGACCTCTACAGGGGTGGGAGGGTCAAACTAAATGGCATGAAAGTGGTTTGTAAACCATATAAAGCACTCCACAGATGTTTGTGGAGCAGACCCTAAAATAAACTCTGATGATTGCCATCCTCCATGCAAAATCACTGCACTAATGAAATCAACTCATCTGAACGACAAGTGTGGGAGAAGCAGCACCTGAGTCTGGGGATGTGGGTTCTGGCTGGGATATGTGCTAGGTAGGTGACTTGGGTGAGTCACTTTGGGAGTCTTCATTTCCTGCTCTGTTGGGTGAGAATGGAGTCTAGTGCTGTGCAGAGCTCACACAGGTGGGAAACACAATGACATGATGGACACAAGGAGTGTGCCTTGTAAGTCTAAAACATTGCCATCCAATAGTGTTGCTGTCACCATACATGTGGAAGGTGGTGGGTGTTACATTGCCTTTCACAAGCCCATCTGCAGGAGTTGAGGGTGTCACTCACGATCTCCGGGTGCTGGCCCACTGCCAGCCTTCTCAGTAGGGCCAGGTGTTCTGCTGGGGGAATTTCCTGGGCATTCTCTTCCCTCCCATAGGCCTGAGAGTGCAGAGGATGCATCTTATCGACTACCTGCTCCTCCTGCTGGTTGGACTACTGGCCCTTTCTCATGGCCAGCTGCACGTTGAGCATGATGGTGAGAGTTGCAGTAACAGCTCCCACCAGCAGATTCTGGAGACAGGTGAGGGCTCCCCCAGCCTCAAGATAGCCCCTGCCAATGCTGACTTTGCCTTCCGCTTCTACTACCTGATCGCTTCGGAGACCCCGGGGAAGAACATCTTTTTCTCCCCGCTGAGCATCTCGGCGGCCTACGCCATGCTTTCCCTGGGGGCCTGCTCACACAGCCGCAGCCAGATCCTTGAGGGCCTGGGCTTCAATCTCACCGAGCTGTCTGAGTCCGATGTCCATAGGGGCTTCCAGCACCTCCTGCACACTCTCAACCTCCCCGGCCATGGGCTGGAAACACGCGTGGGCAGTGCTCTGTTCCTGAGCCACAACCTGAAGTTCCTTGCAAAATTCCTGAATGACACCACGGCCGTCTATGAGGCTAAACTCTTCCACACCAACTTCTACGACACTGTGGGCACAATCCAGCTTATCAACGACCACGTCAAGAAGGAAACTCGAGGGAAGATTGTGGATTTGGTCAGTGAGCTCAAGAAGGACGTCTTGATGGTGCTGGTGAATTACATTTACTTCAAAGGTGAGAGTCAGATCATTGGTATATGCTAAATCCACACCACCGCCTCCAACCCACTAATTTGTTGACTGGTTAAATATATTTTTACAAAAATGTAAGTAAAAACGTTGTGTCTGATAGGGTTGAGCGACCCTCAGGGAATGCAATGTGAGAATGTTGTATGTTGAAGACTCTGTAGTATTGAGGTTTCCATTCCTTCCTATCTTTAGACATATTTTCTTCATAAAAATAATGTATAAAATGCATTATAGCCAGTGATCATTAGTTGAATTGCTGGATTCATATCTGAGCTCAGCCTCTACCAACAGTGCAAACAAGTCAGCTTGTTTGCTCAAAGCAGGGATAAGACAAGTCTCTAATTCAAAGGTTGGCTTTGAGGATCAAATGATTAACCCATGTATATACTCCTTAGAAAAGGGTCTAAAGAGATGGGCAAACTATAGCCCATGGGCCAAATGTGTTCAGCCACTGGTTTTGTAAATAAAGTTTTATTGGCACACAGCCAGGCCCATTCATTTATGTATTGTCTGTGGCTGACTTCATGCTACAATGGCAGGTTGATTCATTACTGCAGAGATTGAATGACCTGCAATGCCTAAAATAGTTAATATCTCTATAAACTTTTTGGTTTTTTGACCCCTGACCATTTTATGTACTCAATAAATAGCAACTACAATTCATCTAATGATAACAATGCTCATTTTGAAGCTTTAAAAATATGTAAAAGCATAAAGGAGAAAGTAGACATAATCTCTAGTCCTACCACTCAGAGGCAACAAATGTTAATGTTTTAGCATCTTTTCTTCACCTTCCATTCACACACATATATGTCCACACAGTTGATTTTGCAGTGTGCAAACAACTTTGTACGGTGTGTATTAGCCAGGGTTTCATCAGAGAAGGAGACCCACCTCAAGTCAATGGTAAGGAGATCATTATAGGAATTAGGCCCCACACAATTGCGGCTGGGAAAGTGAAGGTCTAGAGGAAAGAAGAGTTGGAAGGACAGAGAGAAAGTTGCCAATGTAAGCGGACAAGTCAGAGCTTAGAGGGGAATCTATATGCCAGGTTCAACCAGCCATCAGAGTGCTGCCATGGAGGGGAGCATCACTGCATAGTTTCTGGTGGTAGCCTGGGGCTGCTGTTGTTTAGTGGGGTTAGACTTGGGAAATGAGCTTGGAGACAAGGGCAAACTGGAGCACACAGAGCACTGCTGAGTCTGACCATCATCATATCTGACTACCAGGGCCTTCAGAGAGCAATCTACTTCGAAATCTCACAGTTCTAACCAGCCTGAACCCAAAATCTACAGGGAACAAAATTCTAGGGAGCAAATCCCAGCCTAATGATTCAGCCAAATTAGTCATCCCATGTAATTTGCATGTGGAATTTTCATGCACCATTGAAAAGTTTTTTTAAAAAAGCTTTGTTTTGAGGCTGGGCGTAGTGGCTCACACCTGTAATTCCAGCACTTTGGGAGGACAAGGCAGGTGGATATTGAAATCAGGAGTTCAACATCAGCCCGGCCAACATGGCAAAACCCTGTCTCTACTAAAAATACAAAAAAAAAAAAAAAAAAAAAAAATTAGCCAGGCCTCATGGCACATGCCTGTAATCCCAGCCACTTGGGAGGCTGAGGCAGGAGAATCGCTTGAACCCAGGAAGTGGAGGTTGCTGAGATTTTGCCACCACACTGGTCTGGGTGACAAAATGAGACTCTATCTCCAAAAAAAAGTTTTGCTTTGAAATAACAAAACTTTTAAACTTAAAAAAAAATTAACTAAGGAAGGAAGAGAAACAGTAGTATGGGTTTCACTGTCAGGAAGACATTGGTTAGAATCCCAGATCCCTTGCTATTCCCTGGACTAAAATTCCTGGCATGGAGGCCTTAGTCCATTCACCCTACCTGCCACCACCTCACTGCACATCGCCTCCTGTCCTTGCTTCCCTCCTCACACTGCAGCGATTCCATGGCCATCATTATGGTCACTTCCTTGCAAACACTCTGAACTCTTAACTTCCTTGGTTTTCCCTCCCTCTATCATACTTACCCTCCAAAGCTGCAAACCTGCTTAAACCTAAAGGTCTAACTAGTCTACATCTGCACCCAGAAGCTGAATGTGGTTGAGGAAAAACATCCAACGGGGCTGATGGTCTCACTTGAAATTTGTGAATGCAAATTTTCATTGATATCTCTACACTGTCCAGCAATTCTACCTACATATCTCCACTCTCCAAAACAACTATAATAACAGATTCATCCTTCTCAAATGTCCTCCCCACTCATGACTTTCACTTAACAATCTTGTCTCACTTTTCATTGAGAAAACGGAATCAGTTAAACAGGAAATCTCTCATCTTCTCACCTCCAAATCTACTCACCTCCAAATCTTCTCACCTCCAAATCTACTCACCTCCCTGCATTTGAACCCACAAGCTCAGATGCCCTCCTCTCATCATGGCAGTAGTGACCCACCTCTTATGGAAGGCTGACCCCTCTGCTCATACTCTGCCATCTCCTCTCTCCTTCTCAAGGATGCTCACCTAACAATGAACCCCTCTTTCCAGCACCCCTTGTTTCTTCTCTATCAATCCTACTCACATATTAGAAAATGAACATCCTCTGCTATCTCTCATTTTAAAATTTAAATGAGGCCTAAGGGATCCATTCCCCAGGCATGTCAGGTTTTGAATGATCAAAATGGGACACCTTGATGGGCTCATAGGGCAGGATCTGGAGCAACTGTTTCTGTAGCTCAGAACACCAGATGGCATTCCCTGGCTGGAGGACTAGCTCTGTGGCCTGCAGATGTCCTGTACCTTCTTTTCATCTTCCCTTCAGCCCTGTGGGAGAAACCATTCATTTCCTCAAGGACCACTCCCAAAGACTTCTATGTTGATGAGAACACAACAGTCCGGGTGCCCATGATGCTGCAGGACCAGGAGCATCACTGGTATCTTCATGACAGATACTTGCCCTGCTCGGTGCTACGGATGGATTACAAAGGAGACGCAACCGTGTTTTTCATTCTCCCTAACCAAGGCAAAATGAGGGAGATTGAGGAGGTTTTGACTCCAGAGATGCTAATGAGGTGGAACAACTTGTTGCAGAAGAGGTAACCAGTGTGCTATGGGGGCTGAATCTACAGTACTATCCATCAAATGTACCTTTCTAATGAAAGACAGTGCCCCAAAATAGAGAGTGATCACCAAATTATGAGAGAATTCTCACTTGCTCTGAGACCTTCCATGGGCTTCCTTTAAATGATGAACTCTCCTGTTATATTTAAAATATGACTTCCCCCTCATTAGGCAAAAAAGAACCACAGTAGGAGTTCAGAGTCCTGGGCTCTAGACATAGCTCTTCCACTGCACAAGACTTGGGTCAAGTGACTCTTCCTCTCTGGGGGGTTACCTCTGTGCAATGAAGAGGTAGCCCTTCTGGCCCAGAAGCTTGACTAAGCTGCCATAGTGGGACTCAAAAAAACTCCATCCACCTACCCAAGGAATTAATAGGAAGGCTTCCCATCACTCTGGTTATGATTGGAAAAAGTCTTCAACCATATATAAGAAAAGGATCCTAGCCCAAGGGCACATGTGGATAGAAAATTCACACAACTTTCATGATGGAGAGACTCCAATCCAAAGAAATTAGCTGGTTCAAAAAGAATAAAACCCACAGGGCTATAACAGAGGCAAAGGCAAAACTGCCACCTGGCGAGGCTTACATCTGTCTCCCTGGGCACCTGAACACCCACAGGAAGCAACCTCTGAAGAGGGGTTCCCAAGGACAGGAGATCCCACAGACAGCAGGGCCTGGGTACAAAGGAACCTGGCCTTTCAACATCCATTTGTGGGAGGTGGTCTGAGCCGAAGCTGTTTGTGGGGACAGAACTCAGATGGAATAGAGCCAGCTAGAGAGGGCCACCAAGGAGGGCTCTGCCCAGCAGGGATCCTGGCTTGTTCATTAATCTAATGTTCTAACTCAATGCCCCTTTCAGGAATTTTTACAAGAAGCTAGAGTTGCATTTTCCCAAGTTCTCCATTTCTGGCTCCTATGTATTAGATCAGATTTTGCCCAGGCTGGGTTTCACGGATCTGTTCTCCAAGTGGGCTGACTTATCCGGCATCACCAAACAGCAAAAACTGGAGGCATCCAAAGTAAGTCGTCAACAGTCAGCAATCCCTAGAGAACTCGGTAGGGCAGTGCCCATGGGAGCTGCCAGGCGATGGGGCTCCCAAGCTGCCACATGGAGTCTCAGAGCCTGAGTGTGTTCAGTCATCTACAGGCATCAGCATCCACCAATCAACCAGCCCTGGACATGGTGCTAGGTGCTGGAGATATAGTGTTGAACCAGCCCCTGCCCTCAGAGAGCTCTCCCAGTCTAGTCAGGGACACAACGTCTTCATAGAGAGATAAACACAATGATAGAAAATGGAGGAGGGGCCGGGCATGGTAACTCATGCCTGTAATCTCAGCACTTTGGGAGGCCAAGGCAGGCAGATCACTTGAGGTCAGGAGTTCGAGACCAGCTTGGCCAAAATGGTGAAACTCCAACTCTACTAAAAATACAAAAATTAGAATGGTGTGGTGGCGGGTGGTGGGCACCTGTAATCCCAGCTACTCAGGAGGCTAAGGTAGGAGAATTGCTTGAGCCTGGGAGGCAGAGGTTGCAATGTGACCAGAGATCAGGCCACTGCACTCCAGCCTGGGTGACAAAGTGAGTGAGACTCCATCTCCAAAAAAAATAAAAAAAGAAAAAAAAGAGGAAACAGAGAGGAGAGACACAGGTGAGGCTGCATTGGGTGCGTCTGTATTAGGGAGACTTTGCAGATAAGAGAAAGAGACTCAAGACTTCTGATAAGAAAAGTGCACGAGGGGGTAGAGCCTTGGGTTCAAGCTTGAATTCCGGTTCTTCCTCTTATGGTTATTGAAGGGGTACTAGTTTCTGAATTTATTTTCCTCACTTCTAAAATGGACAGCATACTGCTGACCTCTTAGGATGGCTATGAAGATCAACTAAGATGCATGCAAAGCCCCGGGCACAGAGCAAGTGCTCATTTAATGAGAGCTACCGTGATTGTGTGTGGCAGGAGGTCTCTAGCCCAAAAATCCGCCCAAATGAAATTCTTGCTGTGTTATCCCCAAGAAATGGCCTTGCAGGCTGTTATGTGCAATGTTATTCCCTAGCAATTTCTGGCTCTCGCAGTCTTGTCCAGGCCCCCTCTCTTGCTGGCTTGGAGATAATGCTTGTAATTTTCCTCCCAGAGTTTCCACAAGGCCACCTTGGACGTGGATGAGGCTGGCACTGAGGCTGCAGCAGCCACCAGCTTCGCGATCAAATTCTTCTCTGCCCAGACCAATCGCCACATCCTGCGATTCAACCGGCCCTTCCTTGTGGTGATCTTTTCCACCAGCACCCAGAGTGTCCTCTTTCTGGGCAAGGTCGTCGACCCCACGAAACCATAGCCCTCCCAGGGCTGCTCATCTGTTGCAAGCAGGAGGGTGCGGCAGGGGAGGGCTGGGAGTGAGTAGCTCTGTGTTTAGAGTGGGGGACAAGGATGACGCCGAAGGTCCAGGAGTCCAGGACAGCAGGTGCTGGTCGGCAGGGAGCGGGGAGCGGCACTGAGATGGGCAGGGCCTGGACATTCCACACCCTGGTGCTGTGCAGCCTCTGGCAGAGCATCCAACCTCTTGCAGCAAGTTTCTGCCTCTGGAAAGGGGGCGGGCCCTTTTCACAACAGGGTGGTTGTACCGAGTAAACAACACGATGCCATGAAGACCCTGGTTCTGTGTCTCGCACGTGGTAGACACTCAGTAAATGCGTCCTCTGCCTGGCCCTCCTGGGTTTGCCCCAGACTCCCCTGGCAGACCTGGTCCCAGACACAAGGTATGAGAGCTCCAAGTCCTGTTCCAGTAGGTTATCCAGATTTATGGAAAGGAGACTGGGTGTGGGCAGTCAGCTGCCTCAGGCAGGGCTGGTACCTTGCTCCAGAGCAGGGGCTGAGAAAGCCACGGAAGGGCAGACACCACCAGGGCGGCTTCCACGGGGACCTGGTCAGAAGAGCCCAGTGAGGCACTGTCCCCTCCTGTGGCTACAGAGATGTGACCCGTGTCTCTCCCAGGACAATGGCTGCGGCCAAAGAGCACAGTGCAGACCCAGAGACTCTTGCTTTTACATCCAGGCTCTGTGCTCTGGATCTTCAGGCAAATCCTCACCCTGTTGGGCCTCAGTTTCCCCACCTTTCTGGCCCAGGTGGTCCAGCTCAGACTGGTTGAGTATGTGGGGTGGATCCTCCCAGAGTCTGTGAGAATAAACCACCCCCTCCACAGGGCAAGGCAGGTGGATGAGATGTGGTTCTGTTTGCCCTTAGCCTTGGTGATTTCTGGCAAATGCAATTCTCTGGGTAGGACCTTGTGGTTTTCTTGGTGGCCAGGACATCAGTGGCAGCTGGGCTCCAGCATTATCTCCAGCCCTTGACCATGGACACGGAGTTCCCGGGACAGTTAGAGCTGGGAACGGTCCAGCCAGGAAGGACATCTCCTTTCCTTTTCCTCGGCCTAGCTCACCCTGTGCTTTCAGGGCCAGGGCAACAGTTCCCACACGCTTTCCTATCAGCTGCTCATCCTCCTCCCAGGCAGGCCATTTCACTCCCACTCGGTGGCGTCCAGGTTGCCAGCATGTTCAAAACCAGAATTCCTGGGTTCAAGTCCCAGCTGTGCTCCTTAGAAGTAGTGTGATCCTGGGGAAGTCATTTCACGTCTCTGAGCCTCAGTATATTCATCTATAAAGTGGGATGATGATAACGCTACTGACCTCATAGGGCTGTTGGGAGGATTAAACAGTGACTGTATATGTCAAGTCTCACAACAGTGCTGTGCAAACATTAGCTATATTATTATTGCCCTCATTCCTGCAGCCCTGACAGTCAGTGCTGCCACCACAGGCTCTGAGCTGGGGGTCTCTCTCCACCAAATCCCACTGCCATCTGGGGACCCCAAACCTTTTTCACATTGCCACTTTCGCTACTCAGGAAAATTGACACTGAGTCCCCGCAAGGGGAAGTTCCAAAAAGGCAGAAGATTTATAGGCCCTTCTCACCACACTGGCGCCTGAAGTTCCTAACTGATCTTCCAGAAGTTTCCAAATAAGACTTCAGCTCTCAGCTCTCCTCTCTTGGTAGATCCATTGGGGGCAGAATCTCCCCTCAGAGTCTGTCCTGGACTGAAAGATTAGGGGATGTTACTTTAGGACCAGCTCAAAGAATCTTCTAGGCTTTGGGAATCATGGCTGCTCGCCACGTCCACTCCAGGGTGCTTGCTCAGTGTCCAGGAGGCCCAGGGCCGATACTGAAAACTCAGCCATGGGCTTCAGAACAAGACCCAGCTGTCTCAGGCTCTTAGCTCTGGCAAGCAGGATATCTCACTGTCACAAACCCAGAATTTTCACCAAGGAGAAGGTGACCAGGGGAACAGGCCGGAGAGCGGCCTCCAGTGTTGATGACTGTTTAAGAGCCAAAATATTCCAGTAATTGTGTGACATGGGGATCCCTGGCCCAAATAACGCTGCAACCACAGGAATAGGCTCACTGCCAGGAAACCAGGAAACTGATATTTGGAGCAGTAGACAGACTACTCTTGTACAGTGGAAAAGTCCTTGTGGAAGGGAGGAAGATGGAAGGGGAAAGCCCAAAAGCGTTCCTCTCCCTTCCTGCCCCTAAAATATAGCCCTGAGCTGGACATGAGTGCAGCCTCATGAGAACTTGACGAGGAAATGTTCCATACAGGAAATTGCCCGGCAAGGCCATTTTGAGTTAGTTATACCAGCTCTGGGCTTCACTCAGGGAAGCTGTCCAGTAAATGCCTGAGGGCACCCAAGGCCTCTGGGGCTCAGGGGAATGCACGCTCTCCTTTGTACCCCTTGATTTTGTTGGCCCAAAAGCAAGCCTGCTAGCTCAAAGAGTGATTCATTTCCCCCTGTGCCTTCTGGGAAGTTGGATTCTGTTTTTCAACAACCAGGCAAGAAATGAAGAAAGGCCCAGGCTGACTCGCCCCCTCTTCTGTCCCTACAGAGGTACATGGGTGAGTGGATTCCAGGGTGGAAGACAAACCTGAAAGAAGGCCAAGGTCTAGGGTTACTATGGCAACAGCATGGCAGGGCGTGGTGATGTTGAATGACCGCAGCCCCGAAGTGATGAAGGAGAGAGAAAGGAAGCAGGTCTTCCTCAATTCAGCCTTGAGAGTGAAGCCTCCTTATTCTGATTAAGCTCAACCCTCCACTACTCAAAAATAGTTGATGGCTCCCTATTGCCTACAAAATAAGTTTCAAAGGCCTCTATTTATAGTCAAGGCCCTCCCTGATCTGGTCACCCCCTGCCTGTTCTGCCTCAGTTCCCCCTCTTGCTCTCATGTACCCAGTGGCTGCAGTCACAGAAAGTCTTGTTTTCCCAGGTTTCCCATAGCGTCCTACCTCTAAGAGTCTGCACTCTCTCAAGATCTCACAGATACCACTCACCTCCCTAAGGCAGACTGTCATACCACCATCAAACGTGGTTGACCTTATAAGAATGTCTGCCCCCACCCCCACCATCCCTATTAGATAGGACATTTCAAAGGTGGGGACCTGTTGACCCTGCATTCCTTCAGCTCACCTGGCCCCAGTGCCAGCTGGATATGAGAGAGGCCCAACTGATATTTGTTGCATGAATGAATGAATAAATGAATGAATGAATAGAAAAGGTTAAGCCAGAAGCAAGGTCACCGAGCTATTTGTTCTGCATCACCACCCCTTGACATGGCCCTGGAATTGATTGGGCAAATATTTAGTTCAGCTCCTCAGATTTCAAAATGCCCTTTTGGAGCATTAAAAAAAATAATAAAAATTAAAAAGACTTTATGCAGGAGATCTTGCCTCTTTAGAGCAGTGCCTGAGTCCACTTTTCCCGTTGCTGCTCCCCTGTGGGGTCTGTCATTTGTGTGGCCCTTGTTACACCACTAGAGAGCTAGGCCTCTCAACAGCAGCAGTGAGTGCTCGGAGGAACCGTGCCTGTTTGTGAGTTCAGAAGTTATCTTCCAGCAGGAAAACAAAGTCTTTCTGTACTTTGCAACTAGGGGAAAGGGCAGAGGAAGCCAATGTGAGTGGCAGTGATGTAGCCTAGTGGAAGGTGACAAGTTTGCATGACTCTAGTAAATTGGTGTGTAGAGAAATGCAGCGTGGGTTTATTCGGTTTTTCATTCTTTCATTCAACAGCTAGTTACAGAGTGGGGTTTGGCCATGTTTGAGATAGGAGAAAACAAACTTTTTTTCAAGTTCTCAACACTACAGTTCACCTCTGGTCACCAAAATGTGTGTGGGATTTCTCCAACCACCAAATTGTCCAGCAGACACTAACTGGGTATCCTGCAGCTCAATTCAATTCAATTCCAACACTATCTACCTGGAGATAATGTCGGATCCCATTGGTTAAGGGCTCTGTCGCACAAGACTGCCCCTACTTCAGATGCCAGTTGCAAGTAGTAGGCTGTCACCTATACTTTATGACCAACTGGCTATAAAGTGAGGTTCCCACAACTCCCTCCTCAGGTTCAGTTCATTAGCTAGGAGGGCTCACAGAACTCAGGGAAACACTTACGCTTACTGGTCTATTTTATTAATAAAGGACACAGATGAACAGCCAGATAAAAGAGAGTCAGAGGGCCAGGTATAGGGTACTGGGCACAGAGCTTCCATGTCCTCCCTCAGTGTGCCACCCTCCAGAAGCCTCCATCTTTCAGCTGCCCCAAAGTGCCCAAACCCTGTCCTTTTTGGGGTTTTTATGGAGGTTTCATTACATAGGCATGATTGATTACATCATTGGCCACTGGTGACCAACTCAACCTGCAGCCTCTCTCCCATCTCAGGAGGTCACGAGGAGGGGGGTGAGCTGAAAGCTCCAACCCTCTAATTCCATGGTTGGTTTCCCTGGTAACCAGATTCTTTATGAGCCTACCCAGGAGCCCACCAAGACTTGCTTCACTAGAAAAAAGATGTTCCTGTCACCCAAGAAACTGCAAGGGATCCAGGAGCTCTTCATCAGATGCTCTTGTTACTCTGGAAATTACTAAGCTCTCAGGAATCAGGTCAAAGACCAAATATTAAACAAACGATTCTCTTAGTACCCCTATCTACAAGGATGCTAGAGGCACTGTCTCAGGTACTCAAGCCAGAGACTAAATGTATATTTCTTATTATTAATATGTCACAGTTTCACAGGCTGCTAGCCAGGAAGCCAGAGGGACCTCCCCAGTGTAAAATTTGGATTCAGACAAGGCTGCAGTCTCAGCTTCTTCACTAACAATGCGCTGTGGGGCAATCGCTTTACCTGTTTGGGTCTTAATTTCCTCACCTGTACATGGCAGTGTCCTCTGGGCACAGAGACCTACTGCAGCTGTGGCAGTGGAAATGGGAGGATGGACATGGGATCCACTGAAGACACAGACCTGGGAGCCCCTGGCTTCTGACTCCATGGAGTGGGTGAAGGGCACACCAGTCTGCTTCATCCCTGACTGCCTGGGAGTGGGCCTTTATCGAAGAAGAGGCAGAACTAATATGAACAGCTCCTGTGCTCTGAGCACCTGCAATGAGCAAGGCACGGTGCCGAGTGCTTGCCAGGAGGTATGAAGAGGCCGCAAGCATCCAAGTATAGAACCTGGACTTTGGAGCCAGGATGCTTAAATCTGAATCTGAAATCCAGCAATTACTGAGTGTATTTGTTTGCTAGTGCTGCTCTAAGGAAGGACCATAAATGATGTGGTTTAACCAACAGAAATACATTGTCTCTCAGTTCTGGAGGCCAGGAATCTAAGATCAGTGAGGAAGAATCTATTCCACACCTCTCCCCCAGCTTCTGAAGGTTTTCTGGCAATCTTGAATGTCCCTTAAATGTAGGAGCATCACCTCAATCTCTGCCTTCCTCCTCCTGTGGTGTTCTTTCTGCGTGACTGCTGGTGGCCAAATTCCTCCTTTGTAAAAGAACACTGGTAATATCGGAGTAGAGGCCCACTCTACTCTGTTATGACCTCATTTTAACTAATTACATCTGCAAGGACCCTATTTCTAAATAAGGTCATATCCTGGGGTGCTCCAGGTATGGGCTTCAACACGTGAATTTGGAGGGTTGGGGGCAATTCAACCCATAACACTGGGTGAGGGAGTTGGGTGGTCTCTCTGTGCCTCAGTTCCCTCACCTATGGAATGGAGATGACAATACCTAACTCATAAACCTATCGTGGGTGTTTGCTGAGTTCCTGTACGTAAAGCACTTAAGCTAGTGGTTCAGCATTAGTGCCTTACAAATGTTAACTGCTGTTATCTCATTCATCTTTTGTAACAACTGTGTGCTGTGCAACAAGGGTGACGACTGGTATGCCTGCCAGAGCTGGGCAGGTCACCCAAACAGACGAAGTGGGCTGCCAGTGATGGGGCCCAGGCAGGTGAGACAGTAAGAGCCCCCATTTAAAGGCATTCTGCTCAACATTGTTACATAATAATCTATGGCATGAAACTCACCTATGGAGGCGAGAGCTCCTTGTTGCTCTTGATGTCAATGGAAAAAATTGACCATGACCTACCTGGTCCTTAGGTGGGGTTAACAGCTATTCTGAAAGAAGAATGCTGATTTGACAAGAACTGGGCGTGAAGCCAACCATGTGGTCTAGAAAGGACACAATTGCCTTTAAGCCAAGGCCTAAGCCTATCAAGACTGAGTTAATGAGGCTGCCCCATCAAGCCAGCGGAGGTCAGCCCTCACCAGCCCTGGCTGGCTCTCTGGCTGCAGAGTTGCTGAGCAGGGCTGGAGAACAGACCAAATGGGGCCAGCCAAGTTCGCACATCCTCAGAGCAACCCGCTCAAGTGTTTAGCTCTCCTGGGGTGATTGACTTCAGTGGGAGCGTGGCTCTGCCATGATTCAGACTTCTGGCCTCCAGAACTGTGAGAGAGTGAATTCCTATTGTTTCAAGCCACCCAGTTTGTGGTGATTAATTATGGCAGCCCTAGCAAACTAACATTCCTCTTTTCCTCCAATTTCATAAGAACAGGTGTTGCTCTTCTTGACACACAGCTGTGTGCTCTCTTGGCCTCCTGCTCCCTGGGGGAGTCTCCTTCCATTAATAACCACCTTTAACCTCCCTTTCAGCTTCTTCCCCCAAACCTGGGAAGTCCCTCCTTCCAAGCCACAGCTCCCTCTGCCCCACCTCCTTCCCAGCCTTCTCATCAAGAAGCAATCTGCCTTGACCATCTCTTTGACTTCTCAGCCTGCTGGCCCTGGGCTCCTGCTCCCACCTTCCCACCCAGATCACCCTGGTGGATTCCATGGACCAGTGACCATCCTCATCTACTTGAATGTTCTGCTGCATCTGACACTGACAGTGACATCCCTTGTCCTCCCTTGTTTTCTGCCCTGGTCCTCCTCCTTCCCAGCCATCATCACCTTTGTGAGCTCTCTCCCTCTCTGCTCAGGCTTATGCCGAGGGTCTCAGCGTTCTATGCTTCATCCTCTTCTCTTGTCCTCTCCTTGCCCCAGGACACCCCTGATCCCATGTGCTTCCTTCATTTTAGTTCCTGTCTCTGTTCTTGCCTCCAAATCTCTCTTTAGACCCATTCACCTGTGTCATCTCTGCCAGCAGGCACCACAGGCCCTTCAGGCTCACTAGGTCCAAAACTGAACTCATCATACTCCATACAGGCTTCCAAAACCTACCCCTCAGCTCACACCAGGTCCATTCTCCTTCCTTAATGTGTCTCCTCCTCTCCAGCCTCACCCCCGCTTCCTTGGCCCACACCACCATCATCTCTCGCTTGGATTATCACAGCAGTGTCACTTGGTCCTGTCTTGATCTCCAGGTGACCATACCCGTGACAGCCCAAGATAATTTATCCCTCCTTTACTTACAGAATGAAGTTCAACCCTGGTTCCCAACCCAGCAGGACTTCCAAGCCTTCCATCTGGCCCTGATCTGGCTTCTCGCTGTCCTCCCTTCCTCCTCTCTGACAGGCTCCCGGTGACCCACCACCCCCTTAGCCTGTACTGCTATCACTTCTGTGGTTCTCTCAGCCCAAAATGCAGCCTCCCACTGCTGTGCTGTAAGCTATTCTGTCTGTTCACTCCTCTCCACCCAGCCAGGGCTGATAAAAACCTAGACAAGGTTCAAAAACCCAGATCCAAGGTCTCCACCTTCACAAAGCTTTTCCTATTCCATTCCTCTCTCCAACCATGGGAGAATGGACCATTCCTCCCTGTGTGTCTTTATTGTGGAGACATGTGTCAGAGCATCGGCTCTCTATCTTTAGTTCATCTATTGAGATATTGATCTCTCTTCTTGAGGCCAGGGGTGTTTTCTGGGACATGGTTAGATCTCAATAAACATTGATACTGGAGGGATGAAATGAAGGAAGGATGGATGGAAGGCTATAAGGATGGGTGGATGGATAAATGGATGGATGGATGGATGGATGGATGGATGGATGGATGGATGGATAGATGGATGGATGGAAAAATGGATAGATGGATGGGTGGATGGATGAATGGATGGATGGATGGATGGATGGATGGATGAATATATGGGTGGATGGATGGAAGGAAGGAAGGAAGGAAGGAAGGAAGGAAGGAAGGAAGGAAGGATGGTAGAAGAAAGGTAGTACCAGTATGCTTTAGCTCATGCAGGCAAACAGATGATGGGCAGAGGGAAGCATGGTGGCTGATTACAGGAGGATCATAGCAGATGTTTAAGGCAAGATTGACAGCCCCACAAAGACTGAGAAGAGAAGACAAGAAAAATGGGAAAGTTATTAAGACACAAGACCTAGATCAGGAGCTAGAGGCTGGATCCCAGAACAAGGCAAGAGCCTAATGACTCGAGTAGCCAACTCATCCCAGTTTGCCAAGGTCTTTGCCAGTTTTAGCACTGAATATCCCACACCATCGGGAATTCCTCAGTCCCAGCAAATTGGAATGGTTGGTCACCCTACTAGTAATTAAGACCAGTGCCCCACTTCAGAGCAGAAGCATCAGCCAGGCCCTGAGTGACATCTTGTAGGCTCTTGAACTGGTCTCACTCAATCCCCATGAGGCCCAGTACCATGGAACAGAGGGCAGGGAGGCTGAGGGCCAAGCAGAGGAGCACCTGTGCTCAGCAGGGCAAGGCATCACAGGGGCCAACATTGGTTTCCCTGCCCTTCTCCCAGAAACCACCTCCCCACTTTGATCCTTTCCCATGCCCTGCTAGGCTCTAGGACACCAAATTCTCATATTCTAGCCACTGGCCCACCCTAGGCAGTCACCCTGGGTGTTATGGACTGAATTGCTTCTCCCGCAAATTCTTATGTTGAAGTTTTAGCCCTCAGTGTGACTGTAGAGATTGGGCTTTTAGGGAGGTAATTAAAGTTAAATAAGGTTATAAGGGTGGCACTCTAATCTGATAAGATTGGTGCCCTTTTAAGAAGAGGAAGAGTAATCAGAGAGCTCGCTCTCTTCCTCTGCCCAATCCCTCTCTTGGGGTGTGTGTGTGTGTGTGTGTATGTGTGTGTGTGTGTGTGTGTGTGTCCAGTGTGGGCTCACAGGGAAGAGGTCATGGGCGAACAGAGTGAAGGCAACCATCTACAAGTGTCAGAGAGCCCTCACCAGAGACCAACCCTGACGGCACCTTGACCTTGGATTTCCAGCATCCAGAACTGTAAGAAAATACATTTCTATTGTTTAAGACATCCAGTGTGTGTTTAAGCCAGGCCAGTGTGAGGTATTTTGTTACAGCAGCCAGAGAAGACTGATACACTGGGGTGCCATGCCCCCGAGACTCCTTCCAAATCTCTCCTTTCAAAACACACCACTCTCAGTCCTGATTCCTTCAGAGCTCTTTCTGCGTGGCAGTGGGAGTCATGAGTTACCTCAGACTTTCCCCCAATTCTCAAGACATTCCTTAAGATGTAAGCTTGGGAAACGGCATGTGATGTCTTTCCCTCGTGGGTGGTCAGAGCACAGACAGCACACACAGGCTGGAGACGGCCCACAGGAAAGGTGGGCTAACCACCTTTCCCAAAGTAGTTTCATCTGGAACCCATTTGGGCGGTGTTACACTAGTTTCTGATGGCTGCTCTAAGAAGTTATCACAAACAGTGGCTCAGACAACACAAAATTCTTCTTTCATGGTTGAAGAGGCCAGAGGTCTCACTGGGCTAGAATGAAGATATTGGCAGGGCTCCACTCTTTCTGGAGGCTCTAGGGGAGGATCCATTCCTTTCCCTCTCCAGCTTCTAGAAGCTTCCTCACTCCTTGGCACCTGGCTCCGACATCACATTGACTTTTCCCTTCCTGCTTCTACCATCACATCACCTTCTTCTGACTCCAATCTCCTGCCTCTTTCTTGCAAGGATCCTTGTGATTGTAATTAGGACCCAGCTGGATAATCCACGACAATCTCTTCAAGATCCTTAACTTAATCACATCTGCAAAGTCCCTTTTGTCATAGAACGATAACATTCACAGGTTCTGGGTATTAGGACACGGATATCTTCGGGGTTCCATTACTCACCCATAACTGGTATGCAGTGCTGATTTCCATCCTGTAGATATGGTTTAGGGATCTCTAGGTCAATGAGATAATGGACTCTTGCTCATGTTACATGGCGTAATGGGAAGAAAGTCAAACCTAGAAAAAGGGGACTCAGGTTCCCTTGTTAGAGCATCTTCTTACTAACTGTGGGATTTGGGGCTGATTCCCTGACCTGCTAGGTTCTGTCTTCTCTCCAATTCAATGGGAATGAACTGTGAGGGCACTGAGCAAAAACTAAGGTCTCAATACCTAGTAGTAGTGGGACTTGCCTCTGGATACCCAGTAGTGATCCTGCCGCCTGTTTCTGGATATCCTACAGTAGCAATCCCGCCTGTTTCTGGATATCCTACAGTAGTGATCCTGCCTGCTTCTAGATACCCAGAAATGATCATGCCTAGTTCTAGATACCCAGTAGTGATTGTGTTTCCTCTAGATACCCAGTAGGTATTGTGCTTGCTTCTAGAGATGTAGTAGTAGCTGGACTTAGCTCTAGACACCCAGTGCTCATCTCTAGACTGGACTGAGATCAGTGTCTCCCTTGAAGGGTTATTGTAAGGATGAAAAGAGATAATGTGTTTAAAGCACTTGGTGTAATAGGTGGTCTTTTTAAAAGTGTGAATAAATACTAGTTCTTATTATTTCTGAGGATATCCAACAGCCACATAATTGGGCCCCAAAGCCATGAAGAAGGAAGAGGAAATGTCTTAAAGTTTGTCAATGGACAGTGTTTGCTGAACATCAAAATCACTTTCCAGGTATTACCTCTGATTTGCTCTACCAACTCCACACCCCACCTGCAGCCACACAACCTTCCATGATCATGGCCATGCACAACACACCATGTCCCCCAGGCAAGGGGACCTTAGAAACATAACCAGGCTTGAGAAAGCACTCTGCACCGGTGTCTTGGAAATGCTCTTAAGAGTGTATGGCTGAGTTAGGGAACCAGGATTTCAAAGTAGAAAGGGAGAATCTACCCAAGCCCATAGAAATCCTGAATCCACTCCTTTCTCAGCAAAAAGCACTGGCCTGGGAGTCAGCCACCTAGGCACCAACCCCACTCTGCCCCTAATTAAATGCATGACTTTGAAAATTCCCTTCATTCTTCTGAGCCCCAATTCAGTGATTGGTGCAATCACAGGCTTGGCTACAGTGACCCATTCATTGCAGGCATGGTGAGACTCTCAATCCCTCTCATTTCCACTAGAATCTAACTGTTGGGATCTATGACCCAGTCAGCATAGCAGGCCTGTGGGGAGCTCTCAGGTTCAAGCATATGCCCCCCCTAATCTACAAGAAATTAGCTGCAGAAAACCAAGGAATAGAACCTGGAAAAAGAGAGGGTTTGGTAGAGCTGTCCCTTTCCCTGTCTCTGGAATGCCAACAATAGGGAGGCTCTTTGGTCTTGTCTCTCAGGAGTGCCCATGCCATTCCAGGAAAATGATGGCCCAGCTGGTGGCGTAAGGCTTCAGGGGCAGCGAGTGCGCATCGTGGTCAAAGCCTCGGGATCAGGCAGCTGCCTCTGCAGGCAGGCCTGCTGCCTGGAAACCTGCCAGGAAAGGAAGGGGCTGTCCCGGGGCGGGGCCAGGGAGGGGTGGAGACAGGGCCGGCTGTGGTCAGTGACAAATGCTGGCTGCAATCCAGCCAGCCCTCTGCCCTTTCTGAGCCCGAGGGACTGCCACCTCCACTGTGTGCACGCTCAGCTACGGGACACAGTAAGTACCGATGCCGCAACGGGAGGTCCCAAGGGCTTGAGGGCATGTGAGGTGAGGAGAGGATTGACTCTAGAGTTTTGGGGTTTGGGGGCTGCAAAGCTCTGAAGGAGTCTCATCTCTGCAGTTTCAGGTATCCAAGGCAGCAGAGGTGAGTGGGTCCCCCGAGCTCTGTGACCTTATGCTCCACACTAACTCTGGCAGAGCCTCCGTTTCCTCATAGGTAAGATGGAAATAATTACACCCTCTGGATGGTGTGACTGAAGATTAAATACAGCGGGTGCTCTCACTCAGCACATCTGGCCATGTCTGCAGACACATTTGGTTGCCACAACTGGAAGGGGGGTGGGGGTTAGTGACATCTAGAGGCCAGCGATGCTGCTGATGATCCCACAATGCCCAGGACAAGATCACAAAGCATCATCCTGTTCAAAAGGTCAACAGGATCAAGGTTGAGAGACCCTGAAATAAGGCCATGGGGACAAAATGTCGGCTGGATAGGAGGTGCTCAGTAAGTGGCAGCTTCTATTGTTTTCTGTGCCTGGAGTCTTTAGAAATCAGGAACAATGATCCAATATTATCTGCTTCCCTGAGATAAGGGCATCTTGCCTGGAGGCTGCCACCCAGGCTGGTCATGACAGCTGCTCATGAGAGACAGTAACCATTTGGCAGTTTGTTAAATGAACAAAATGTAGAAATAAAGTAAGCAGAATTTTTAGTTTTTCTGAAGGTAGGGCTTTTGGCCAGATATGCAGCAATACAAGAGCAAACTGCTTCCTTGGGCCAGTGTCCTTGCTCATAGATCAGGAAACCGAAGCGTGAAGAATACAGGCGGCAGATGCCTGAAGGTAACGGACGTGTTCATGGTGCTGACAGTGATGATAAGTGACAGATGTAGACTCACCTCCAAACTTGTCAGGTTATAGACATTAAATATGTGCAACTTTATGAATAGCAGTCATGTCTCAATCAAGTGGTTTTAATAAAGAAATAATAGGAAGCCAGAGCTGAGAGACAGGGAGGGAGTTGTTCAAGGTCACCTGGCAAGTGAGCCCCGGGGCGGGGAGAGCTCAGCTCTGGGTGGCCAGCCTGGCTTTTTCCACTGTTCAGGGTCCAGCTTGCAGTCTAACGTCTCTGAATTACAGAGAAGGAGACGGGTCAGTTCATTCATTCATTCATTCTACAAAGGTTTATGGAGCATCTCTCATGACTGCAAGCTCTTGAAGGTGAGAGCAGCACAAATGAGGGTCCCATGGAGAGAGAGGCCGGAATGAAAAATGTCAATGACAAATGCATATATAAAGGCACATGTGTAATTGAAAGAGCTTTGAGAGAAAGAGTCAAGGGACCGTTCCAGAGAATAGCCGTGGAAGGGGAAAAGGTCCAGTGTGATAAGGTATTGCAAAGAAGTGACATTTAAGCAAAGGCCTGCAGCCTATGCAGAAGTTGGCCTCAGTGAGAAAGGTTGGGGGAGGGTTCCAGTAGAGAGGGAAGGTATGCAAAGGCCCAGAGTTAGGACAGAACTTGCTGTGGTTGAGAAACTGGGAAAAGAAGAGTGAGCCTGGGGGTATCACGTGATCCAGGGCAGAGCAGGTCCAGGCCAGGTGCAGCCAGGTCACAGCAGCCCTAGTGGGTTAGAGCACAAATCAAAGTTTAGCATTTATCTGAAACACAGGAGTTGGCCATGAGTTTCTTAGGCGAGGAAGCGCTGTGACCATATTTATGATTGAAGGAGATTCTTTTATATGCTGTATATAGAAAGCCTTGCAGGGCAAAGAAAGGAAGCTGCTGGGGTAGCCCTGGGGGAGATGGTGGGAGCTTCCACTGGGGGCAGTGAGAAAGCCAGGGAGAGGCGGCAGCTTTAAGACCTGTTTTGGAGATAGAACGGACAAGCCTTGCTGATGGGCTGGAGTGGAACAGGAAGTCAAGATTACTTCTTCTGGGAAGTTCTGTTCCTGGGTCTTTAGGATCTAGGGGAAGCTGTGACTTTGTCTCTCATCTCTGCCTGGGCTCCAAGCCTCACATCCCTTTTTGTAATTAGAAGATATTGGACAGACCGTCCTCACTAACACAGTTCCCACAGCTAAGTCCAGGGTAGAACTGGGCAGGACTTCACTGCCCAACACGTGAAATATCAGTCAGCAGATTTGGGTTTCAGGGATGGTGGGGGGCCAGCGGGAAGACTGACCAGGGCCTACCCATCACATCCCCACCACCTCCCACCTCAATTCACCTTGGCCTGAGATGACAGATGAACATGACTGATCCTCTGTCTTCCCTCTGCAGAAACACTAAAGCCAGGGACCAGGAGAGGGGCAAACCAACCAAGCTTTCAAAGCACTCAGTAGAGGCTGGTCTAGGGGATGGGAGGCTCCCAGGGCTTCACCTGTCTCTGTCAAAGCCGTATATTTCCACCAGAGGCCCAAGAGTGCGATGGCAAACCCTGGGTTTGAAACTAAGAAACGTAAAACAAGCACTGAGGACTCCACTGCCTCTTGAAGTGACCTCTCTGACCCTCTGTTTCTTCTGCACTGTTAGGATAATGATACTAACTCCATGTTGTTGTAGAGAAGTATAAATGAGCTAATGCAGGTGAACCGCCTGGGGATACCAGGAGGTGAGGTCGAGGAGGAACGAGGTATCACTCCTCAGAGCCACTCAGAGACAGGCTGTGCACGAGTCAGAGGAACCTGGATTTTAATTCCGGTTCCATCACTCAGTAGCTGAAACAAGCTATTCCATTTCACTTAGCCTCAGTCTATTCAATCTGTAAAATAGAGTGAGTTTACTTTTGGAAAACTCTGTAAAATAGACAGCTTACTTTTGGTGAAGGTTAAACATAGTAATATTTATGGAGTGTCTAGTATGTCTTTAATAATTAGTGGTTTTACTGAAAAGTAGAGAGAGTTGGCCCAGAGGGAGCAAGATTTCTGGGTCTCAAACATGTAGCCCAGGAGAGCCTAAGTGAATCTGGGGCCCTCTCCAAACAGATCCTGGGGGAGACTCAGTGCACACCCGGAGAAGCAGCTCCTCCCCATCGGATCTCTAGTGCTTGGCAGCGAGCGGGGTCTTAAGGGGGTGTCCACAACACATGGCAGACTGCAGATGAAGAAACTGAGGCCCAGAGGGGGTAAGCCTTGCCCAGGGTGACCTAGTAGCTGCATAGATGGGAGAATGGAGGCCAGGGCCTCACTGAGACTCTCTGGTCAGCTGCCCCTGGGCTGTATCCAATAAGGAAACTCCCCTGCTTCTGAAGCTGTTCTCGAAATTATCAGCTCAGTGTGACCCTGCGGGGGGTTGAGTCACATTGTTTCTTTAGCAGCATCTCCATACATGGCTGGTTCCAACCCTTGGCAGGAGGGACCATATTGTGCTGTAAAATAGACTCATTTAGAGAAGCCGGAGATTAAAGCACCCACCCATGTCCTTCAAAGCTCTCCAGGCAAGTGCCACGGTGGGAACAGGTAGGGAGTGTCGGTGGGGGGAAGCCCAGACTCTGCTCACTCATTATCTGCAGATTAGGGCTATTGTTGGTGGCTACTAAGTCAGGGATTTCAAAATCAGGAAGATGCAGCCAGGAAAAGAGGAGGCAGGACTCTGCAGAGCAGGCAGGACTCTGCAGAGTCGGAGTGATAACCGAGTCTGAGTCCAAGCTTTGCCAGTGTTAGCAAGCGACTCCATCTCTCTGAACCTCGGATTACCCATCTGTAAAATAGAGCTAGCAGCAAGATGTACCTTTTTGGGTGGTGCAGGGCTGAAGGAGTTGGCACAGTGCCTGAAAGAGGGTGCGGGCAATGCGCCCAACTGCTGTGGCTGCTGGGTTTGGTGCCGGGTTCGATTCTGCAGGCAGAAACTTCTACATGAGCCTCCTTCTCGGAGGGAGCTCAGGGCACAATTTGGAGGCTGGGCTGGCAAGGGTGACCTGCTGGAGCTATTCAACTTCACTTAAAGACAGGCCTGCAGTCCAAGCCTGCCCAATTCCTGAGACCATTCTCTGTCCGCTGCTGAGCCCCACGGCCACTCTGCAAGGGATTTCCCACCCAGCTGTTTGGGGCCCTTTGGAGTTTGGTTTTAATTGGGTCATGGGATGCTGTGACAGGCTGCCCCTGCCTGGTGGGGATCTGGGGTCACTGATGACATTGTGCCCATGGAGACAGCCCAGCGGAAAGGGATTCCCTCCAAGGCGACACACAGGGCAAAGCTCACATCAGAAGCCAGGCAGGCCCTCTGCACCTGGTAATTAGCCGGCCCAGGTGCTGTCAGGCTCACACGTGTGTGTGTGTGTGTGTGTGTGTGTGTGTAAAGCATGTACCCTATGGTACAGTTGAGAATATGGAGGCCTCAGATGGGGCTTTTGCCAGAAACTGCCATGCCTACTGCTCACACTTCCATAGCACGTGCCCCCAACCACCCCATGGTGTAGGTGCTGTTATTATCACTATCTTACAGTTATGGAGCAGTGGCTCAAGGTGTAACTGACTTGCCCAAAATCACACTACAAGGACACAGCAGGGCTGAGATTTGAACCCAGGCAGCGGCTTCAGAGCCTGGGCTGTTTCCTACTGCGGAGGGAGGAGGCAAGACTTCTACCCGTAGCCAGATGGGGAGGCATGGGCACAGGAACGGCTCTTGGGTGAAGTGGAGGGAGGAAGAGGAGGACTGAAGGCGAAGGCCACGTCAGGAGTGATGGGAGACCCCACAAAGGCCTCCCTGAGAAGCGCTAGAGACAAAGATGAGTGCCTCCTTATCTGGAAGATGAAAAGATGTCTTTGCCTGCATGGGCTGCCGTCACAAAGTCCCAGAGGCTAGGGGGCTTCAACAACAGAACTTTCTTTCTTTACAACTCTGGAAGCTGGAAGTCTGAGATTAAGGCACCAGCAGGATTTGTTCCTTCCAAGGCCCCTCTCCTTGGCTCACAGGTGGCTGCCTTCTCCCTGTCTTCACCTGGTCTTCCCTCTGTGCATGTCTCTATCCTGATCTCCTCTTTTTAATTTTTGCATAAGGACGTAGTCATATTGGGTTGGGGCCCACTCTAGTGACCTCATTCTAACTCAGTTCCCTCTTTAAAAGCCCTGTCTCCAGATATAGTCACATTCTGGGGTATTGAAGGTAAGGACTTCAGCATATGCATTTTGGGGGCACAATTCAGCCAGAACAGGAGGACGGTGGGGATGTCCACATGAAGAGGTTCAGGCAGAATTCCTTTAGGAGGGGAAGGTGTCTCTCTGTGGGACAAGGGTGGCATGGAGCAGCCCCTGGGGGAAGGAGAAGGGGACAGTTTGCATACTGGTATTCTGCCTACCCCAGGGTGGACACTCACTCAGCGTTTGCTGAATGAACAGGGCAAGGCCAGCAGTGCTGATGGTCCCAGGCATGTAGCTGGTCTGAGTTCATAGAAGGACCACAGTGCCCTGCCATGTGCCAAACCAGGACACCAGAGTGAAGGCCAGAAGCTCACATGGAAGCAGCTTAGTTCCCTGGTAACCTCGAGATGCTGATGAGACAGAGCAGAGCAGAGGGAACCCTCTCCCTCCATATCCCATCCTCCAAAATGTGTCCCTTGATGTGGATGGGTAGACAGGATTCCTGCCCTGGCAGCCAGACCCCTGCCTTGGGTCTGCACCTCCTCTCCCTCCTTCCTCTCCCCGTCATCCCTAAATCTTGTCCTCGAGCCACTGCCACCCTGTGTAAACCCTCATGCCCAGTCTTGGGGGTGCCATCCCTTCTCTTTGAAGCTGAATGGACGAAACATACCCATTGAGTGTTGGGTGGGGACATCTCTGGAAAGTCAGCACCTGGACCAGCTCCACCCCTCTCTGAGGACACCTTCTTTCCCTTTCAGAACAAAGAACAGCCACCATGCAGCTCTTCCTCCTCTTGTGCCTGGTGCTTCTCAGCCCTCAGGGGGCCTCCCTTCACCGCCACCACCCCCGGGAGATGAAGAAGAGAGTCGAGGACCTCCATGTAGGTGCCACGGTGGCCCCCAGCAGCAGAAGGGACTTTACCTTCGACCTCTACAGGGCCTTGGCTTCCGCTGCCCCCAGCCAGAACATCTTCTTCTCCCCTGTGAGCATCTCCATGAGCCTGGCCATGCTCTCCCTGGGGGCTGGGTCCAGCACAAAGATGCAGATCCTGGAGGGTCTGGGCCTCAACCTCCAGAAAAGCTCAGAGGAGGAGCTGCACAGAGGCTTTCAGCAGCTCCTTCAGGAACTCAACCAGCCCAGAGATGGCTTCCAGCTGAGCCTCGGCAACGCCCTTTTCACCGACCTGGTGGTGGACCTGCAGGACACCTTCGTAAGTGCCATGAAGACGCTGTACCTGGCAGACACTTTCCCCACCAACTTTAGGGACTCTGCAGGGGCCATGAAGCAGATCAATGATTATGTGGCAAAGCAAACGAAGGGCAAGATTGTGGACTTGCTTAAGAACCTCGATAGCAATGCGGTCGTGATCATGGTGAATTACATCTTCTTTAAAGGTAAGGCCCTTGGGCCCAAACCTGCACTTTCTTTGGCTTTTCTGCTGCTTTTATCTAAAGAATACCCAATTCCCTCACATACATAAAAGACGGGGAGTACATTAAGTTCTTTTGGGTGCCTGTTGAGAAAAATTAAGTAAACAAGCAGCCAGAGAAGGTAAGATGAATGCCTTCTTGCTGTGGATGGGATTAGTGAGGCTGAGATGCTGTTTCCTCCATGGAGGAAGAGCTGGTTGCTGTCTTTGGGCCCCTGGGGACATCTGAAGCCCCAGCTTTCATACAGGCTCTGAAGCATGAACCCATTGTGGCCACCATGGCAAAGACACCAACACCTTAGCCACTCAGGGCAGGACACAGACCCCAGAAGGGCTTAAAGGGCATTTCCCAGTCCCCCATATCCCCCAGATCCTGGCCCCTCTGCCCTCATAGAGGCCAAGACTCCCTCAGACAAATGCTTGTTCCTCTGAAATGCCTCCTCCTGACTCCTCAGCAAGAGCTGACCTCTGCTTATCTCCCCGACACTCCTTGTAAGCATTCCTGCTCGCCTCTGCAGCTCCTGCCAGTTGCTGACCCTGGGGAAAGCAAGAGTGGATAGAGAGGAGAAGAGAGGAGAGGAGAGGGTGGGAAGGGTTGCGAAGGAAGGTAAATTGTTAACACCTCCCCTTCCTATGGTCACAGATCGTGAGTATCTTTGGCCATTTGGGTGGCTATAACAAAATACCGTAAACTGGGTGGCTTAGCAACAACAAACATATATTTCTCATAGTTCTGGAGGCTGAGAAGTCCAGGATCAAGGCACTGGCAGATGCAGTGCCCATTCCTTGGTTCATAGAGAGTGCCTTCTTAGTATATCCTTGCTCGAAGGAGGAAGGCAGCTCTCTGTGGTCTCTTTTGTAAGGACACCGATCCTGTTCATGACAGCTCCACCCCCATGACCTAATCAACTCCCAAAGGCCCCCTGTCCTAATACCACCACCTTGGGGGTTAGGTTTCAACATATGAACAATGTGGGGACACAAACATTGAGACCACAGCAGTGAGTGTCGAACTTGGACTCTGAGATTTCCTATCCCCTGGTGCAGGGCAGTGCCCATTACACCAGATTGCTGAGGGCAGCTGGGAAATAAGCTAAGGACGGTATTGACTGGGGTCTTCCTTCGATAACAATTAAGAAGTTGGAAACAGGCCAGGCGTGGTGGCTCACGCCTATAATCCCAACATTTTAGGAGGCCGAGATGGGCAGATCACCTGAGGTCAGGAGTTCGAGATCAGCCTGGCCAACATAGTGAAACCCCATCTCTACTAAAAAAATACAGAAATTAGCCAGGCATGGTGGTGGGCGCCTGTAATTCCAGCTACTTGGGAGGCTGAGGCAGGAGAATCACTTGAACCTGGGAGGTGGGGGCTGTAGTGAGCCAAAATTGCGCCACTGCACTCCAGCCTGGGTCACAGAGCGAGACTCCATCTCAAAAAAAAAAAAAAGAAAGAAAGAAAGAAAAAAGAAATAAAATAAAATAAAAAGAAGTTGGAAACAATCACTTGTAGCGTTTTGTTCAGAAATTCCCATAGGAAGGTCAGAGAAGGGTCATTGAAGACTTCCCAATGGGAAAAACCATTCATTTCCAGGATCCATACTAACTTCTTTCTAAAATTTAAATCAAAATATTGGAATGAAAGTGCAAACAGAGAAGCTCACCCAGATATCAGGTAGCATTCACAGCCAGCCACATTTTTCACCCTCTTCACTTGGAGATTTGGTCTTGAGTAAAACGTTAGAGAATCAGAGAACATCAGGGGTCCAGGGCCTCTGAAGATGTGAAAACCAACCTCCTTGTTTTGCAAATGTGGAAGGAAAAGTCCCACGAAAAGTCCAAGAATGTGCCCAATGTTATAAAGAGACTTGCCTTCATATTCAAGAAGTTCAACAGTCACTGCTCTGAGGCTGCCATAAAGATGGTCTCTGCTGGCTATCTTTACTGTCTTCACTCCTTTTATTTGCAGCTGAGAATTTCTAATTCTGACACAAAATTCTTTTTCATTTTTCCCTTTTTTCATCTTTAGCTAAGTGGGAGACAAGCTTCAACCACAAAGGCACCCAAGAGCAAGACTTCTACGTGACCTCGGAGACTGTGGTGCGGGTACCCATGATGAGCCGCGAGGATCAGTATCACTACCTCCTGGACCGGAACCTCTCTTGCAGGGTGGTGGGGGTCCCCTACCAAGGCAATGCCACGGCTTTGTTCATTCTCCCCAGTGAGGGAAAGATGCAGCAGGTGGAGAATGGACTGAGTGAGAAAACGCTGAGGAAGTGGCTTAAGATGTTCAAAAAGAGGTACTTTCAGACTACCCCAGGGCCAGCCTAACCCCACACAGCCCCAGGGAGACACACACGCCCTACCAGGGCCACACAGCACTGGTGGGAAGGACTCACCCAGCCAAGGAGCTGCCTCCAGGCCCAGAGGCATCCTTTGACATCCAGGTCCTGGGGGCCTAGCCCAGTTGGAGGGACAAGAGCTGGAAACTGGGTTCCTTAGGGTGGTGCCAGAGTGGGCAGAGACCTCTGGGCAGCCCACGTCCAAGTCCAGAGCAAGGGGAGGCTCATCCTAGAAAAGAGACCAGAGGAGCCATAACCACCATTGTTCCTTGGGTTAAGGAGTCCTTTTTTAAAACCATCAAAACTAAGAATCCAGTGCATTATGAAGCCAAGGGGTGAGGCTCAGTGTGCCAATGCCCCAGAACAGTCTAAGAAAGCTCCTTTTCCCTTTCCAGGCAGCTCGAGCTTTACCTTCCCAAATTCTCCATTGAGGGCTCCTATCAGCTGGAGAAAGTCCTCCCCAATCTGGGGATCAGTAACGTCTTCACCTCCCATGCTGATCTGTCCGGCATCAGCAACCACTCAAATATCCAGGTGTCTGAGGTGGGTTCAGAAGCTCCTATGCATCTGCTTCCCGAGATCTATTCTGTTCTATTCTTTCTATTCTACTCTACCCCATTTCATTCCATTCCATTCCACTCCACTCCACTCCACTCCACTCCACTCCACTCCAGTTCACTCTATTCAATTCCACTCCACTCCACTCCAGTTCACTCTATTCCATTCCACTCCATTCCACTCCTCCACTCCTCTCATCCACTCCACTCTACTCCTCCACTCCACATCTCCACTCCACTCCTCCACTCCACTCCTCCACTCCACTCCACTCATCCACTCCACTCCTCCACTCCACTCCTCCACTCCACTCATTCACTCCACTCTTCCATTCCACTACATTCCACTCCTCCACTCCACTCTTCCACTCCACTCCATTCCACTCCTCCACTCCACTCCACTCCACTCTATTCTATTCTATTCCATTCCATTCCATTCTACTCTATTCTATTCCATTCCATTGCAGTCAACTCCACTCCACTCTCTACTATTCTATTCCACTCCTCTCCCCTCCACTCCATTCCATTGCAGTCCACTCCACTGCACTCCACTCCTTTATTCTGTTCTGTTCTGTTCTATTCTATTCTATTCTATTCTATTCTATTCTATTCTATTCTATTCTATTCTATTCTCTCCCTCTCCCTCTCTTTTCCCACAAGTAGCGAAAGTTTCACTTTGTGTCTTATCCTTCATGTAATGGGAAGCCATATCCACCACTGTTCCTTGAGTTAAGGAGTCCTGTTTTAAACAATCAAAACTAAGAAGGCACTTCCTAGCTATGTGATCTCCAAAAAATACTTGACTCTCTGAGCTTCCTTTCTCTCTTCTATAAAATTGAAGAATTACGCCTTGCTCAAAGATGCCATGAGAATTCAATGACAGACACATGCGAAGTCACCCCCCAGCACAGTGCCTGGGGCAGAGTAGCTGCTCCATTGTTCCATTTCCTACTTGCTCCATGGCTCAGTTGAACAGATACTTAGAGGTTGATGCCCATAGGCAGAAGCTTTGCCATTTGCTATGATGACTTCACCCGCCCCTGGTGGCCTGGTGACGCCTGTTGTCTCCCCTGCAGGTGGTGCACAAAGCTGTGGTGGAGGTGGACGAGTCGGGAACCAGAGCAGCGGCAGCCACGGGGACAATCTTCACTTTCAGGTCGGCCCGCCTGAACTCTCAGAGGCTAGTGTTCAACAGGCCCTTTCTGATGTTCATTGTGGATAACAACATCCTCTTCCTTGGCAAAGTGAACCGCCCCTGAGGTGGGGCTTCTCCTGAAATCTACAGGCCTCAGGGTGGGAGATGAAGGGGGCTATGCTATGGCCCATCTGTATGCTGGTAGCTAGTGATTTACACAGGTTTAGTTGACTAATGAGGCATTACAAATAATATTACTCTATGATGATTGCTTCCACCCACACGACTGCAACACACAGGTGCCTTGGGGAAATGTGGAGAACATTCAATCTTGCCGTCACTATTCATCAATGAAGATTAGCACTGAGATCCAGAGAGGCTGGATGACTTGCTCAAGTTCACCAGCATGGTAGTGGCAAAGAGAGGTCCAGAGTCCTGGCCCTTGATGCCCAGCTCAGTGCCACAAAGCTCAGTAGGAGGGATGTTCCAGTGGATGAGGGCCACCAGGAAGCACAGGTCCAAGGCTGGTCCCACACTTATCAGCAGCAACAACTGTCAATTCATCCTGCATGGGAAAAATGTTGGAATGGGAGTCTGAAATGGGGCTACTGTTTCAGTCCTAACGTGCTGTGTGACATTGGGACAACACTTTCCCTCTCTGGACCTCAGTTTCCCTCTGTATACAAGGATCAGATTCTTGCTGTGACCCAAGAACTCCTGAAATCATATAGAAAGGCTGGGGTGGGCCCTGTCATTCGTGGTTGATTTCAATACACTCAAGTGCCATTCATCCTTTAAGAAAAACATCTGGATATCAAGGTGGAAATGGCCCATTTAATGATTGATTATATCATTTTGTGGATATAGTTATAATCTGATGGGCCTGGCTGGGAGTGGAAGAAGGGAAGCCTTTTGCAAATAGTAGAGTATCAGTTGCAGGTGCCAATGACTAACTTTTTGAATTCTATGTTGGCATTAACAATAAAGCATTTTGCAAACACTGGTTATAACTGTCTTTATGGAGGCAGCTCTGGGAATGGTGACATTGATAGCTTACCATGCTCCAGGCCGGGTGCCTGGCCCTTCACCTGGATGGTCGCATTTGCCCCTCATAAGACTCCCATGAAGAAAGGCACCACTGTTATCCCATCTGTTATTCACAGATGGGAAAGGCAAGGCTTGAAGTGGCTAGGTGGCTTACCCAGCCACATATCTTCTAAGTGGTGCAGCCAGAATTTGGCGGGGGGAGTGCGACCAAGAGGCCTACACTCAGTCCTGTGCTCTGTGCTGTGGAGGAGAGATGACCAGGAGCAGAAACTTCATTCAGGGGCATCTCAGGCACCAGCTCCCCCATGAGCCAGGTAAGTTCCCTCCCTCCCTTCACCAAGCACCATGTGTTTCCTCATGTGCCAAATGAAGAGGATTAGATACTCAAGAATGGAATGAATGGGTGAGTGAGTCCTTTGTTGCACCCAAGTCTGATTTTCTGTGCGCCTGCTCACCCCACCCTGCATGTTCTAAGCATGCTTCCATAAGGCTGTGCCCCACCCTCTGATTCTAGAGTCTGGACTGTATCAGAGATGAGTGCCTACTAGAGGTAATAAGGTCAGGACTCCAAACCTTGTCCATCCCCCAAAGTACTGAGCCCCCACCATGCACCAGCCCATGACAGATGCTTTGCACTTGTGATATCACCCATCCCTTGACAACCCAGCAAGTTCTATTATTGTTCCCATTTTACAGGCAATAACATAAGTGCTTTCCCAGGGTCCCACACTGGTGACAGTGAGGGCCCAGGGTCTGAGAGCCCAGATCGCACATGTGCGGGCTGGTGGCAGGGCAGATGGCAGCAATCAGACTCAGACATTTCTCTGCAGTTGTGCTGTGGGCTCAGGGTGGCTCTTCACGACGGGGCCCCTTCGTGGGGTCATGCACTCCTGTGTGCTTTCCCTTGCATCATGCCTTGCCTGTCTTGGCAAATATTTCTCTGGAGTTTACCCAGCCAGTCCAAGGTCACAGGGAAGCCCTGTCTGTGTCTCACACAGAAGGTCAACGTCCAGCACTGTCCAAACTTTACTCAGCAAACAGTCACAAAGCAGCTCCTGTGTGGGGGGTCGGGGGTGGGCTCACTGTGGTCTCTGCTGCATGTCACACATTGAAGCACTGTGCTGGGGGTCATCGCAGGCTGTTTAACTCAATTGTCACATAAGCCTGGGTGCACAAAGTGGTAGAGCAGCTCAGAGAGAGATGGACAGACAGCATGAACCTCTGAGGAGTCAGGTTTTCGTGGATGAAGGGACACTAAGATGGCTTTGGAGCGTGAGAAGGACTTCACCTAGCAGATGTGGGAAAGGAATGAGACCTCCAGGCCGAGGGACTGGCTGGAGACGAGCGTGATGTGGTGAGCCATGGAGTGTATGGGTCCCCACAGAACTTCAGTCTGGGCCTGCACAGGGCATGTGGAGGAAAGGAGGAGGGAGGTGGCCGTGCCGGCGGTTCAGTGACAGAGATCCTAAATGGGAGGTCAGTGTTTTGTCTGATCTCTTTCATCCCAATTTCAGGGTAGTTTGGTCATCCATTCCACATTCCAAGTGTCCCCTGGACCCTTTCTCTCCCTCACCCTCCTGTCTGCACATGAGTAGTTGCCTCCATGCAGCCCTCCTAGGACGCTCACCTCTATCCACAGATGCTTCTCCAAAACCCACCAGGCCCTCCCATGGAACGAGCTCACCTGCAAGGTAAAATCAGGTCACGGTCACATATAGGCCTGACTACTCCCCTGAGGACCCTCATTCACAGCCACTGTATTAATTTGCTGGGGCTGCCAAAACAGTGTCCTCGTCTGGGAGGCTGCAGTAGATTTGCTGAAATTGATTTGCTAGCGTTGCTGAAATTGATTCAAGCTTGATTCTGGAGCTTGAATCTAAGATCAAGGCAAGTGCAGGGCTGGTTTCCCTGAGGCCTCTCCCCTTGGTTTGCAGGTGGCTCTCCTCTCCCTATGTCTTCACATGGTCCTCCTCTGCATGTGCCTGAGTTCTAACTTCCTCTCCTCTCCTCATCTCCACCAGTCTTATAGGATTAGGGCCCCCCAATGACCTCATTCTAACTTAATAACCTCTTTAAAGGCTCTATCTGCAAATACAGTCACATTTTGAAATATTGAGGGTTAGGACTTCAGTGTATGAATTTTGGGAGGACGCAACTCAGCCAGGCTCACTCTTATCATTACAGCTGCACTAGTGCCATGCCTGGTTCCCAGTGGACACCCCAGGAACAGCCATCCATCCAGAGTGATGTCCTGTGACATCCCCTACACTCCACAGCTCATCACATCACACTCGTCTCCAGTCGGTCTGTCTGCCTGGAAGTCCCACACCTGTTCCCACATCCACTGTCTGGGAGGTCCTTTTCATGCTTCAAAGCCAGCTTGGCATCCTCCTTTGTACAAAAAAATGTCCTGACCTCTCAGAACTTCATTCTTTCTCTCTTTCTGTCGATCTTTCTCTGAACTCCTCTACCATTTTGTGCACCCAGGAAAGTGTGACAATTGAGTTGAACAGGCTGCAAAAACGAAAAAGAAGAAAGAAATGCTGAGTTAAACAGGCTGCAATGACCCCCAGCACGGTGCTTCAATGCATGAAACGCATCAGTGACTTGCAGCAGAGGCCACACTCAGCCCCCCTCTGCCCTTTGAGTTTTTGCAGCTCTTGCCAAGATCATTCTTGTTCTTAGACAGCCCACCATTATTTTCCTCTCTAGCCATATGGATTCTAAAAGTTCCTCTTGTGAGCTGTAATCAGAATGCAGAGAAGTAATACAAGGTTAGGGCCCAGGACGCCTTCTCCCACCTCTCCCTGCAGAGACTCAGATTTTTTAAAAAAATGACCTTGGTCTTCGGGGGAAGAACTTCCCACCACAGTGAACAGCCATGGCCAGCCTACACTTGACTGTGGGGCTTACTTAGCTCATCCATCCAAAGGCTATTCCTGGGTTGCCTAGTGGAAATCCAGGCATGGAGCTAGTGCAAGCACAATGATAGGAGTGAGCCTGGCAGACACTGACCCCAGCAATAACCAGGTAAACAAATAAACAGAACTACAAACTATGATGACAACAATTCATCCATCCACAGATATTCACTGAATGGCCACTGTGTGCCTGGCACTGTTCCAAGTGCTGAAGAAAAATGAAGAAAACAAAAATCCCTGCCCTTGTAGAGGAGACATTATAATGTGGCAAGATAACATAATGAAAAAGAATGAAGAATAAAACAGAAAAGTAAAATGGATTGCATGTCACTTGATGACAAGTACTGTGGAATGAGGCTGTCATCTAAATGGAGCACAGAAAGCGGAACATGGCGACATCTCAGCCAAAAGACCCGGCAGACACCATCTTGGCCAAGGGATCGAGGTTGGCATCGCCAGCTGTGAGCAGTGCTGACATCTTATTATCTTCGATATGGCGTCATGAGCAGGCTGCCTCCTCTTGGTGGGATCTTCCCCCAAACCCAGAACCTCAGTCTAATCACAAGAAAATGACAGCCAATCCCAAGTTCGGGGACATTTGGCAAAATAGCCCACCACTCCTACTTAAAAGTGTCGAGGTCTTGAAAGGCAAGGAAATCCTGGGAAATCGTCATTGGCCGGAGGAAACTAAGCAGACATGATGACTAAATGCAATGTAGAATCCTCGGACAGAAAAGGACGTTAGTGGGAGAGCTGGTGAAACCCAAGTAAGTCCAGGCTGTACCAATGTCCACTTCCCAGTTCTGAGGAACATGCTGTGGTCTGTCCACATTTACATTAGGAGAAGCAGGGAGAGCGTATATGGGACCTCTCTGTATTGTTTTTATAACTTTTCTGTAAATCCAAAACTGTCTTAAAATAGTTTTTTTAAATTATACTTTAAGTTCTGGGGTACAGGTGCAGAATATGCAGGTTTGTTACATAGGTATACATGTACCATGGTGGTTTGCTGCACCCCCTTTTTTTAAGAAAATGTTTCAAAAAGAAAAACAGCCAAGTAGGGGAGGGCACATGAGTGGGGTTGGGAATTGCGAAGGCAGAAGCAGGAGACCAGTTAAGGAAGAAAACGGGGCACTAAGAGAGACAATCGGGAGGACCTTCCGCAGCCAGGGCCCTGAGGGGCTCCCTGAGGTGGTGCCATTGAAGCGGAGTTCTGAGGGACAAGCAGGTGTAGACACTGGGAGTCTCAGAAGTGGGAAAAGGGGAGTGCTGTGCACAAAATTGAGAGACGGTGCCTGTGGCAGCAGCTGAGGAGGGAAAGAGAAGGTGGGGTGGGAGGCCCATCCCTTCCTTGGCCACAGGGACACTGAGTAGGGTGCTGAGATGGGAGTAACAGTAATAATAACAGGCAGCACTTGGAGGCTGCGTCCCGTGTGTCTGACACTCGCCTAAGCCCTTTGTGCACATTGGCTGAGTTAATGCAGAGGTGAACTGAGAGGCACCTGGGGCAGGGGCTGGGGGACAGGAAGCAGGTGACATCTCCAGTCCTCTCCAGCGTTCTTAGAGCAGGTCTACAGTACTGATCCTTCTCTGCCACCCTTCTCCAAGACCACCTTGGTGGGAGTAAGGGGCTCTAAGGTGACAACACACACAGGAGCCACAGACACAAGACACAAGACACTTTTGACTCCCAGGAGAACCTAGTATGGGCATCCACACGCCCTTCCTGATGGTGACTTTTTATGTAGACATGCAGAGTGCAGTTAACCAGCTGTTCCTGCACACATCTGGATTGCTACTCACACATCTGTGCACACACACACAGCCTCCTGGAGCACTGTGGCTTCTGGGTGGCTAACACAGCTACCACCTCTGGTTGTGCTGAGCTGAGCACCCATTGCCTGCTGGGGTGGGGAGAGGGCAGGCACTTTCCCTGCGCGACCCCGTTTAACCCTCTCTGCCCCACTGATGTGGTCCCTGTTGTCCCCGATGGACAGAGGAAGAACCTGAGTCAGGACCCCCAGAGCGGTGTCTCCACTAAGCAGAAGTCTCTGTTTCTCTCCCAGCCTCTCCCAGAGGGGCTGCTCTGAAGCATGTGGATTTGATCAGGATAATCAAGGTAAATGATCCTTATCTTGATCCATCACAAATGTTAAGGTACAAGGCTGTGGGGATGGAGAGTGGGTGGAGTCTCTGCTGCCCGGTATCCTAAGCTGGGTGATCGCAAGCAGACACACACATGACCACCTCTCGGGCCATGCAGGGGGAATGAATGTAATGAGGCCGATGTTACAGGGTTATTGAAGGCTCAGGGGAGACCAGGCCAAAAAAAAAAAAAAAAAAAAAAAGCTATGACCTGAGACCTCCCTATAGCAGTGTTTCTCAAACTCTGATTAACGTTACTTGAGGAGCTTGTTAAAAATACGTATTCCTGGCCCTGATCAGATAAATCAGAATATTTGACACAGAGTCTTTAAGCTCCCCCTCGGGATTCAAATGCACACAGATTTTTGGTGCTTTGCCGCCTACAGTACAAGAGAGGGCAGGACTGTCCTGTTCAGTGCACTGTGACCCGGACGCTCAGGCCCAAGGAACTCCCCTACTCCCCCTGCTCCCTGCGGTGCCACCCACCTAGCTTTCGTGCCTGAGGGTGGTCCTCAGACTCCTCCTAGAACAGGCCCAGAGGCTCTTAGCTATGTAAGTATTCATTCCTCCAATCGCTGCAGAGCACTCACCAGGTAACAAGCACGCACGCCCAGGCAAGTTCCCCATGCTCGTCCCCACGTTGATATCTCAGACTCTACAAGTCTTCAGCTGCTGCCTAGGACTCTGTAAGTCCTTGAGCTTGGGACCCCTACCACACACAAGCGCTGGGCATGCCCCACAGGCGGAGAAGTACTGGCCATATACACCCAGTGAAGTGGGAATTCCAGATAATGAGTAACTTTTTAGCAAAGTACCCATGGCCTTTGAATTGTGAGGTATTTCTGTTTGCTAAATCTGACAATTCTACCTGTAGGGAACAGGGATGATTGAGAAGCAGTTGCTCCGATGGCCAGAAGCCAACAGCCTTCCCTGCAGAGATGCGGGAAGTCCCAGGGACAGCAGTAAAGTCCAGGCACTGCACTGGCAGTGGGATTGGGGCTTGGGTCAGAAGAGGGTCAGGGCCACAAGGAAGGACCCTGGGAGGCTTCCTGCTACATAATATGAGGGCCGGGAGCATAACAAAGGATTGCCTTATCCATGATTGCATCAAACTGAAGCCTGAGACAGAACATTCTGTGAGGTCGCCTTGTTCACTGCAGAGGAGCTGACTCACACAGTTTTGTCTGGGAAGTTGCAACCTGTGCCAGGAGTAGCCAGCCTGGGAGTAACAAAGAGGCTTTTCTACTGCAGGTTTTCCTAGAGCTCCTCTCCCTCCCTCCCCTGGCCAAAGGTGAGCTCTGCAGGGAGGGTCCGGCCCTAGGGGACTTTGCTCCTGGGCAACCTAGCTGCAGAGATGGTGGGGCTAGTCCAGAAAGGAGGGTCTTCTGGACCTGGGGATGATGCGGTTGGGCCTCAGGGTACTGGGAGGCCAGTAGGGGTGCTTCAAACTGGCCAGTAACCTGAAGGACTCATATTCTTAAGGATATCCTGGTGGCCATGTAGAAAACAGTCAGGTGGGGTGAGGGTGGAAGTAAGTACCAGCTCAGAGGTCACTGAGGGTGCAGCCAGACAGGCTGGGACCCACGTGGGCAGCAGTAGTGGGGAGTAGGGATGTGGAGGGGGAGACCCAGCCCCACGCTGGGGGCCCCGAGAGGAGGTGGAGGCTGAGCCAGGAGAAGAGGCACCACCCACTCACTTCCTGCTTGCTGAATGACTGTGAGGAGCAGGAGAAGGAGCAAAAGAGCAAGCGAGGAAGTCAAGGGGGTTATTTGGGGGCAATGCTCCATGTGAGGGTAGCTAAGGACAGGTGCCAAGGAGGCCCCTGTGTCAAAATCCCAGGTCAAAATGTTAGTTACCAGAGACCTCTGATAAAGACAGAGCCACAGGTAAAACGCAGCAGGCACAACCCCTCGACCCTAAAATCAGAAGCCTATCTGTGTCCTGGCGAGGAGAGAAGCACAAGTGATCATCCACACCGCCAGGACGCAAGCCCGTTATTTCTGATGCAAAACCCAGGCTCCCTCCAGGGCTGGAACAGAGGACTGCCAGAGGAGTCAGGAGGCCTCCACCTTCCCCAGCTGGGCAACCTCAGAGGGTGTCTCCTTATCTCTGGGGTCACTGTGTCTTCATGGCCAGGCTGGGCACAGGTCAGCTGGGAGTGGAGCTGTGTTTGCAGGGAAGGAACGAGGGTGGACGTCGAAGCCAACCTGCCTGGTTCAGAATCCTGGCTCAGCTTGGCACTTACCAGCAGTGGTGGTGAGGCCTTGGGAATGAGCTCCGCCTCCCTGTACTTCCGTTTCCTCATATCTAAAATTGAGGGAGTAATGGGACCCGCCTCAGTGGGTGTTCATGTGGATTCCATGTGCTGTTAAGCATAAAGAACAGAGCAGCTATGATGACCATCATCTATGTCACTGGGCCTCCGGAAGTGAGGGAAGGAGAGGCAGATTTGCTTAAGTAGAAGGAAGGCGGAGGAAGGTAGTAAGGCGTCAGCCATGTGGCACAGATTGTATTATGAGATTGACTGGTTTTCTTACTTAGTCCTCAAATTTCCCTCCTTACCCACTTCCCATGATTCCTGAGAGTCAAGAGGACGGGAGCTGTGGAATGTGTTAGTCATCTACTGCTGCAGAGTAAATAGCCCATGATTATCTCACAGAGTTCCTGAGGGTCAGGAATCCAGGATTGCTGTTGGCCAGGGCAATCCCAGAAGGCTCACTTGTGGGGCTATTGGTAGAAGGTCTCAGTTCCTCCCTATGTGGGCTACTCACAGGGCTGCTCAAATGTGACTTAGAGAGAGAGAGAGAGAGAGAGAGAGAGAGGCTTGTTTGTTTAGTGTCCAGGACCGAGAGAGGATATAGAGAGAAAGCACAAAAGAGAGAGAAAAAAAAGAGAAAGGCAGAGAGAGACATAGAGACAGAGACACAGACAGTTGTTGAATGTCCAGGACCAAGAGAGAGACAAAAGACAGAAAGCACAAAATAGAGGGGAAAAGAGAAAGACAGAGAGAGTAAGGGACAGAGAGAGGGGGACACAGAGAGAGAACCCACGGCAGAAGCAGCAGTCTTTTTTTTTTTTTTTTTTTTGAGACAGAGTCTCACTCTGTCGCCCAGGCTGGAGTGCAGTGGCGTGATCTCGGCTCACTGCAAGCTCTGCCTCCCAGGTTCACACCATTCTCCTGCCTCAGCCTCCCAAGTAGCTGGGACTACAGGCGCCCGCCAACACGCCCAGCTAATTTTTTGTATTTTTAGTAGAGACGGGGTTTCACTGTGTTAGCCAGGATGGTCTCGATCTCCTGACCTCGTGATCTGCCCGCCTCGGCCTCCCAAAGTGCTGAGATTACAGGTCTGAGCCACCACGCCTGGCCAGAAACATCAGTCTTTTTATAACCCAATCTCGGAAATGACACCCCACCCCTTCTGCCTTAGAAAGAAGTCGCTAAGTCCAGTCCAATGTGAGAGAAGGTAATTAAGCTCTATCTCTTCAAGGAAGTGGTATCAGACATTTGTGGACACATTTGTAAAATGACCAGAGCGTTAGAACCTCAGAATCCAGCAGAGTAATTGCCCTCATAGTAGATTATTAATGTTTTAAAAAATGGATGGACTAGCTGAAGGAATAAATGAATGAGTGAGTGAGCAGGATATTTCTGTCTCATTTCACATGCAGAAAAGGCACTGAGGCTTAGAGGAATTAGGACATGTGTGAGGTTCTCTAGGCAGTAAGGGGTGGGGGCTGGCCTGGTTTGCCAGAACTCGGAGATGCAGCATGCAGCGTGCAGCAGTTCTGAAATGGAAGCCAGGGATGGCAAGCTACAGCAGCCACTCCCTCCCGGAGGGAGAACGGACCCAACACCAAGGAGGAAGGGATGACTCAGCAGCCCTCAAAACAGAGTCAGGAGTTCTCCCTGCTTTTGCCAAACCCTCTGCAGGCACCTCTTATCCATACAGGGACACAGCCAAAGGCCTAGCTGTGCTGAAGGAAATTTGCAAATCTTGCCTCAAATCTGCAGCCAGTATCTCCCCCAGCAGCCTCCAAACCAGGCCAGCACGAACCCAGCCAGAGAGCAGCATAGGTGTTGGGCAAAAACAGGCTATTGACTCCATCCTTTTCTAACAGAGACCAGAGTCCTCTGGCCTTCCACAGAGAAGGTGGGGCCTTCTCAGGGTTCTCTGGATCTGCTGGTGTCAGTCAGTATCTATTTCTTCTTCCTAATAATTCTATTTTTTTTTTTTTGAGATGGAGTTTTTGCTCTGTTGCCCAGGCTGGAATGCAATGGCGCAATCTCAGCTCACTGAAACCTCTGCCTGCCGGGTTCAAGGGATTCTCCTGCCTCAACCTTCCGAGTAACTGGGATTACAGGCACCCACCACCACACAGGGCTAATTTTTGTATTTTTAGTAGAGACAAGTTTTCACCATGTTGGCCAGGCTGGTCTCAAACTCTTGATCTCAGGTGATCCACCTGCCTCGGCCTCCCAAAGTGCTAGAATTACAGGCATGAGCCACTGAGCCCAGCCTCCTAAGAATTCTTAAAGGAGCTACGGTTGACAAAAGAGTTTCAGAGAGGTAAAGTTATGGCCCTAAAGTCACCCAGCAAGTAGATGTGGCAAAGCCATGTTGCAAAAGAAGCCCTGGTGGGTGACACTCTTTGGATGGCCCCTGCCTCTCTGGAAGGCACCAGCGTTGGTTTCTCTCCGCCTCACCTTCCCATGCAGGTGGGCACGCTTGTGCTTGGGCTCCTGCTGGTTATGCCCCAGAAGCACACTCTTCCCTATCTGCAGTCCCAGCCCATGTGTGGACACAACCCATTTCCTAGGGTGTTCCTTAGCCCACTGCACCAAGTCAGCATTTAGGAATCAAGAGTGGCACCACAAAGGCAATAGCTGTGAAGACCACAAGCAGCATCACAGTGATCAAGCTTGCAGAATTCCATTGTCTGATGGACTCTGTGTGTACCAAGGTGACTCCAGTCCAGGGACAGTGAGAGTCACTAGGCCTTGGACTAAGCATCTGCTTGTCCCAGGTCCCAGGCTGAACATTTGATGTGGATCTTTAGTCTCTTCACTTTTGAGACAGGCACTACAGCCACACTCACACAGGTCCCAAAGGCCAGTGCCACCCACTACCTCTGCCATCTCCACTCCTGCATTCCACCAGATTCCCTGACCTTTAGAAATAGTCTCCTGGAGGCCAGGCCTGCTGGCTCAAGCCTGTAATTCCAGCTCTTTGAGAGGCTGAGGTGGGCGGATTACCTGAGGTCAAAAGTTTGAGATCAGCCTGGCCAATATGGTGAAACCCCGTCTCTACCAAAAATACAAAAATTAGCCAGGTGTGGTGGCAGTCACCTGTAATCCCAGCTACTCAGGAGGCTGAGGCAGGAGAATTGCTTGAACCCAGGAAGTAGAGATAGTAGAGATTGCAGTGAACTGAGATCATGCCATTGCACTCCAGCCTGGGCAACAGAGTGAGACTCCATCTCAAAAAGAAAAAAAAAAGAAAAGAAATAGTCCCCTGGAGCCCCTGGCCCTGACCTCCCAAAAGCCAGAGTGAACTTTCAATCTCACCATAGGCTGACCCCCTGTGTCCATTTTAAGTCAGAGGACTATACCCATCCACAGTCAAAGAAGAGGGTGGTGACCAATGTGGACAAAACTCCCATTCAGCTGAGACCCCAATCAGTAAAGAAAATCTTTCCCTACACAGATCTACAGACAACCAAAGCCTTAAAAAGCCATCAACCCTAAAGCCTGTGAAAATGTCATTTTCTCTCCTGTGTTCAAGAATGGAAATGCCTTCCTTCATTTTTAAAGAAGGAGCAGGGGACGGTGGTGAGAGTCTGGATTTGGCATTGGATTCGTCTTTCCTAAGCTCCAACAGCTCCTGCATTTAACAGCTAGGGGTATGTGGGCAAATCACATGATTAGACATAGGAAGCTTTTTCCTCCTTCCTACTACCCTTCCTGGAGGTTGACACAGACCAAAGCTTGGTAAGAAAACTTAGGATAAAAGAAGGGGCAGAGGTCGGGCAAGGTGGCTCATGCCTGTAGTCCCAGCACTTTGAGTGGCCAAGGTGGGTGGATCAATTGAGCCCAGGTGATTGAGACCAGCCTGGGCAACATGGTGAAACCATGTCTCTGCAAAAAATTACAAAAATTAGCTGGGCATGGTGGTGTGCACCTGTAATCCCAACTACTCGGGAGGCTGAGGGGGGAGGATCACTTGAGCCCAGGATGTTGAAGCTGCACATGAGGTGAGATTGCACCACTGCACTCCAGCTTGGGCTACAGAGTGAGTCCCTATCTCAAAAAAAAAAAGAGGGCAGAGATTTTTTTCAACATCATCAGAGATGGGAGCTATACAAGCTATACAAAGAGAGGAGACAGTCAGCCATGGCAATGTCAAAATACTCGTTAGCCAGCACATGTTCTGCCTAGGGAATTTTCTGCACCTACTGGGAGGTATGGGGAAAGGACGCAGGGTTTAGCAGGATCAAGAGGTTGTGGGGGATGCAGAGTACAGGACAGCAATCCCCAGATGGCCTTGGCCTTGGCTCTCCTTCCTCCAACTCTTAGCTCTCAGGATAACTGTAGAATATGCTAAGAATGCAGTGCCCTGAGACAAGGAGAAAATATCAGGAACAATCCGAGCTTTGTCTTCATTCCTCCTAAAACTTGTTTTCAGCCATCCAAGTGACTTCTGAGATATAAAACCCAGGGAGGGGTGTTTTTGAGGCCCCTTAGCTGTGGTGCAAAGTGAGGCACATGCAAACAAGACCCCATCTGCTGGGGCAGCTTTCCTGAGCCTTGGGGGACTGGTTCACCATGGATCCTAGGCGTCTGTTGATTCTTGCTGCCTATATCTGTAATGAAGTTGGTTTGCGTGGCTTGCACAGTATTCTGTCACATCAAACTCATACTCTAGCAACTGGGTTTGTGTAAAACCTCCTCCCACATCCAGGAAATTAAGCAGAAATTAGCAAGATGCTTAGAGTCCTCTCTGAGGAGTGAGGCAGGTGCACAGTGTTGGGGACATGTTGGGAGTCCTCCCCCCAGATTGATAACCATTGCGTGGGACTCTGCTTCCCAGAGAGAAGAAAGAGAAGATTTCAATCAGGAAGGGGCTCCCTGCAATTTCAAGTAGGGCAGGATGGAGTTGAGAGGTGGGATGGAAGCAACGAAATTAACTTGCATTTCAAACCTCTGGGGGCAATGCATAGGCTTGAAGCTATAATGTGAGCCTGAGCTAAAACAGTAAGGGTGTTTATTCAGTATTCTGGACTCCATATGTATCTGATCACTTCAGAGCTGCTTAAGGAGATTGTCCAGGGGTCGGCTAACTAGACCTACTGGCCAAACCCAGGCCCAAAACAGATAGCTTTTATATATTTCACAAGCTAAGCTTCATACATTTTTAAAAGATTATGAGGAAGAAGGAAGAAAAGGAGAAAGACAAAGAGGAGTGGGGGGAGAAGAGGAGACAGAGATCATATGCGACCATCAAAGTCTAAAGCACTTACTATTTGGCCCATTACAGAAAAAAGTTTGCGGACCCCTGGAATGTAGGCCCTGCTCCCTTCCATTAAGGCCACTGTCCCAAAACTGCAGAGACAGTGTCACCCTGAGAGTGGGAGCATTATTTGTTTTGCTTGTTGCTGGATGCCCAGTGCCTAGGATCATGCCTGGCACATAAAATCACTCTGTAAATATTTGTGGAATAAAGGAAAAAATAAATGAATGAACAATGTATAGAAAAGCACTTGGTAACCTATAAAGTCCAAGTATAGGACAAATAAAAATACACACTTTATTTATTTATTTTAATTTTTTTTTTGAGATGGACTCTTGCTCTGTTGCCCAGCCTGGAGTTCAGTGGTACGATCTCAGCCCACTGCCACCTCTGCCTCTTGGGTTCAAGAGATTCTCCTGCCTCAGCCTCCTGAGTAGCTGGGACTACAGGCATGTGCCATCATGCCTGGCTAATTTTTTTGTATTTTTATTAGAGATGGGGTTTTGCCATGTTGGCTGGGCTGGTCTTGAAGCCCTGACCTCAGGTGATCCACCTGCCTTGGCCTCCCGAAGTGCTGGGATTACAGGCATGAGCCACTGTGCCCGGCCTACATACTATTTTAAATCCACTGCACCTGTTCTTATTCTGGAGTGGATGCTGAACTCTGCCCTTGGACAAGGCCCTCAGTGTGTTCTGGGAGAGCCTGGCTTGAAGCCACATTATGCAGAGGCAGGGCAGATCCCAACCCAGGGAGCTGGAGACAGAGGAAATCTAAAGGCAGGAACCTCCTACAGAGGTTGCTCTTCTGCTTAGCCTAAGAAGCAGAGCTTCTCAGGCTTTCTGGTGCACACAGATCACCTGGGGTTATTATTAGTATCCAAATTCTAAATTAGCATGCCTGGGCTGGGCCCCAAGAATTAGCATTTCTAACAAGCTCCTCTGTGTTGCTGCAGCTACTGGTCCCTGAATCACACTTGCTGTACAGCAAGGATGTCAAAGCTCTCTTCCTCAAAGGCAGGAGCATCTCCTCAGACCCTAGTATCCTCCTCATTTCCTCTTTGCTTCCTTTTGTGGGGTTCCAAAAAACAGTAGGAGTGCCCTGGATTCTGACGAGAGAACATTCTCAAGGGATTGCTGACTTGGGAGGCAAACAGGCTCCAGTGATCCTGCAGCCCACGGGCTGGTGGGGAGATGACCCACAGGGGGCTGTTCCAAAAAGGAAGAGCAGTGGGCCTGGAAGAGTATGATTTGGCCTTAGTGTTGCTTCACTTTTCTGTCTTAATTGCCCTGTGGTTTCATCTGGTCATGGGAGTCCACGATGACACATGCCATCCTTGTATGAATGGTGCTTGCAGAACCGAAGGAAGGGCCTGTACCGATGCCTGGGGAAAAGCAGACCAATGAAGACTTGTAAGAGCCCAGAAAAGAGGCTGGGAGAAGGTCAGGAATGGGGTAAATGTGGCCTTGGGGCATCCGCCTGGAGCTCCAGGTGACCAGTGGCACCCAGAACAATTCTTGACCCTCTGCAGGTCCTCCAAAGCATCCTCAGTAGGACCTGCAGAAGGTCAAAAATTTTCTGCTTTCACATTGGATGGAGGTTAAGACTAAGTCAGCTCAACTGTAAAGAAAATGATGCTCTTCCCTTTGAAAACTGGTACAAGACAAGGATGTCCTCTCTCACCACTCCTATTCAACATAGTATTGGAAGTTCTGGCCAGGGCAATCAGGCAAGAGAAAGAAATAAAGTGTATTCAATTAGGAAAAGAGGAAGTCAAGTCTCTATTTGCAGATGACATGATTGTATATTTAGAAATCCCCATTGTCTCAGCCCAAAATCTCCTTAAGCCAATAAGCAACTTCATCAAAATCTTAGGATACAAAATCAATGTGCAAAAATCACAAGCATTCCTATACAATAACAGACAAACAGAGAGCCAAATCATGAGTGAGCTCCCATTCACAATTGCTACAAAGAGAATAAAATACTTAGGAATCCAACTTACAAGGGGTGTGAAGGACCTCTTCAAGGAGAACTACAAACCACTACTCAACGAAATAAAAGAGGACACAAACAAATGGAAGAACATTCCATGCTCATGGATAATAAGAATCAATATCGTGAAAATGGCCATACTGCCCAAAGTAATTTATAGATGCAATGCTATCTCCATCAAGCTACCACTGACTTTCTTCACAGAATTGGAAAAAACTACTTTAAAGTTCATATGGAACCAAAAAAGAGTCTGCATAGCCAAGACAATCTTAAGCCAAAAGAACCAGGCTGGAGGCATCATGCTACCTGACTTCAAACTATATTACAAGGCTACAGTAACCAAAACAGTATGGTACCGGTACCAAAACAGATACATAGAACAATGGAACAGAACAGAGGCCTCAGAAATAGCACCACACATCTACAACAATTTGATCTTTGACAAACCTGACAAAAACAAGCAATGGGAAAAGGATTCCCTAATTAATAAATGGTGCTGGGAAAACTGGCTAGCCATATGTAGAAAGCTGAAGCTGGATCCCTTCCTTACACCTTATACAAAAATTAACTCAAGATGGATTAAAGACTTAAATGTAAGACGTAAAGCCATAAAAACCCTAGAAGAAAACTTAGGCAATACCATTCAGGACATAGGCATAGGCAAAGACTTCATGACTAAAACACCAAAAGCAATGGCAACAAAAGCCAAAATTGACAAATGGGATCTAATTAAACTAAAGAGCTTCTGCACAGCAAAAGAAACTATCATCAGAGTGAACAGGTAACCTACAGAATGGGAGAAAATTTTTGCAATCTATCCATCTGACAAAGGGCTAATATCCAGAATCTACAAGGAACTTAAGCAAATTTACAAAAAAAAACACAAACAATCCCATCAAAAAGTGGGCAAAGGATATGAACAGACACTTCTCAAAAGAAGACATTTATGCAGCCAACAGACATATGAAAAAATGCTCATCATCACTGGTCCTTAGAGAAATGCAAATCAAAACCACAATGAGATACCATCTCATACCAGTTAGAATGGGGATCATTAAAAAGTCAGGAAACAACAGATGCTGGAGAGTATGCAGAGAAATAGAAATGCTTTTACACTGTTGGTGGGACTGTAAATTAGTTCAACCTTTGTGGAAGACAGTGTGGCAATTCCTCAAGGATCTAGAACTAGAAATACAATTTGACCCAGCAATCCCATTACTGGATATATACCCAAAGGATTATAAATCATGCTACTATAAAGACACATGCACATGTATGTTTATTGCGGCACCATTCACAATAGCAAAGACTTGGAACCAACCCAAATGCCCATCAATAATAGACTGGATAAAGAAAATATGGCACATATACACCATGGAATACTATGCAGCCATGAAAAAGGATGAGTTCGTGTCCTTTTCAGGGACATGGATGAAGCTGGAAACCATCATTCTCAGCAAACTAATACAGGAACAGGAAACCAACACCACATGTTCTCACTCATAAGTGGGAGCTGAACAACGAAAACATATGGACACAGGGAGGGGACTATCACACATTGGGGCCTGTTGGGGGGTTGGGGGCTGGCAGAGGGATAGCATTGGGAGAAATACCTAATGTAAATGACAAGTTGATGGGTGCAGCAAACCAATATGGCACATGTATACCTATGTAACAAACCTGCACATTGTGCACATGTACCCCACAACTTAAAGTATAATTTAAGAAAAGAAAGAAAGAAGGAAAATGATGCTCTGAGGCCGGAGAACTTGAGAACACTCAAGTAATGCTCTGAGGCAAGATGACTAGTCATCCCCAGTGTCCACTCTCTTTGTCTCTCTCATGGTAATGGAACTCTGAATTTTTAGCTGGGAGGTGGCTACCTAGAATCTTGACTGCACTACACAGCCTCCTTTGTAGCTAGGTATGGCCATGGGACAAAACTCCAGCCAACAGAACACAAGTGGGAATAACAGGCAATGTTCAAGGCATTCCTTTCAAAAGAAAGGGTGTGCCCTTCCCTTCCCCTGTGGCCCTTTCTATGGACTGGAAGGTGGACATAGCAGTGAGCCATCTTAGCCTAGACAAACAGACGTGGAGGGGCAGCTGAGCAACCAGACAGGAGGACGTGGTTTCTGACAACGTGGAGGCACCATATCAACCCACTGCCTCCAGCTGGACCTGCAGGAGAGGGAAATGAACTTCAGTCTCATTTTAGCCACTATTTATTTAGGATTCTGTGTAACTTAAACATATGTATTGGCCAGGTACAGTGGCTCACACCTGTAATTCCAGCACTTTGAGAGGCTGAGGTGGGAGGATCCCTTGAGGCCAGGATTTCAAGACTAGCCTGGACAACACAATGAAACCCTGCCTCTACAAAAAAATAAAAATTTAAAAATTAGCCAGGCATGGCGTTGTGCACCTATGGTTCCAGCTACTCAGAAGGCTGAGGCGGCAGGATATCTTGAGTCGAGGCGGCAGGATATCTTGAGTCCAGGAGTCAGAGTCTTCAGTAAGCAACGAGCAATGATTGCGCCACTACATTCCAGCCTGGGTGACAAAGCAAGTCTCTCTCTCTCTCTCTCTCTCTCTATATATATATATATAGATAGATAGATAGATAGATAGATAGATATAAAAAATATATAAAAATATATATAATATATTATATATGTGTATACGTATATATGTATATATATACACACACACATAGAGAGAGAGGGATATATATAAAGACACACACACACACACACACACACACACACACACACACATATTCAATTCTGAAACTGGGAGCCTGAAAGTCATTTAAGGAAGATGGGCCCAGACAGTTATTGGTCATCTTAGTGCCTTACAGTCAACAAATATGTAAGTCCTCTAAAGATGCCGCACTATCGCAACAGACAAACAAAAAATCTTGTCCTCGTAGAGTGTACATTTAATATCATTTCATTTCATCTTGATTACCACTCTGTCAGGGAATATTGCCTTGCATCTTAGACACGAGGAAATTAAGCTGCAGAGATTTCCCATGATTTGTTTGAAGTGAGTCAGTTGGTGAGTCAGACATCAGAGATTCAAGCCAGGTCAGCTCATGCCAGAGCTAGAACCTCGCCACTGGTCTGGTGGCCTCCAAAGCACGCCCTCTAGAGAGGCCTGTCAGGGCTATCCCGGATGGGGACTGTGACCATGAGGAATCAAGAGGAAGGATTTTTTTTTTTTGAGACAGAGTCTCGCTGTGTTGCCCAGGCTGGAATGCAGTGGCGTGATCTTGGCTCACTGCAACCTCTGCCTCCTGGGTTCAAGCGATTCTCCTGCCTCAGCCTCCCAAGTAGCTGGGTTACAGGCATGCGCCATGATGCCCTGCTAGTTTTGTTTTGTTTTGTTTTGTTTTTGTATTTTTAGTAAAGATGGGGTTTCGCCATGTTGGCCAAGCTGGTCATGGACTCCTGACCTCAGGTGGTCTGCCCACGTCAGCCTCCCAAGATGCTGGGATTACCAGCATGAGCCACTAGTCCCGGCCAGGATTTTTTTTTTTCTTTTTCATGAGCCAAAGAAAGACCCCAGACTAGCTAGGAGAGAGGCCCAAGGATACCTGAAGGCCGGGGAGGAGGGACAACCACTTGTTGGGGTGAACCAATCGCAGAGGCTCAGCAGGACAGAGGCCAAGGCGAGGAGGCCCCCACAGAGAAACAGAGCCTGAGGACAAGGGGTTCCTCACAACACCTGTGCTCCCCGAAAGCTCCCCTCCACACCCCTCTCTAGGTGCCCTACTCTCTGGGGTCGGTGAAGGGGTGCCAAAAATGCAAACTGATCCACAGAGAAATAGAGTCCTGTATTTTAAAAATATATCTAGGTTTGTATACGGACATTCACATCACACAGACACACAGACACACATGCAGCCACACACACACACACAGAGACACCAAAGAAAAGTGCTTTAGAAATACACCAAAATGTGGCCGGGTGCGGTGGCTCATGCCTGTAATCCCAGCACTTTGGGAGGCTGAGGTGGGTAGATCACGAGGTCAGGAGTTCGAGACCAGTCCGACCAACATGGTGAAACCCTGTCTCTACGAAAAATACAAAAATTAGCTGGGCGTGGTGGTGTGTGCCTGTAGTCCCAGCTACTCGGGAGGCTGAGGCAGAAAGTTGCTTGAACCCGGGAGTCAGAGGTTGCAGTGAGCTGAGATCACGCCACTGCACTCCAGCGTGGGCAACAAAGCAAGACTCTGTCTCAAAATAAAAATAAAAAATAAAAAGAAATAAAAAAGAAATACACCAAAATGTTAGCTGGGGTCCTCTCTGGGTAGTAAAGTGCTGGGGGATATTTTCCAAAGTCCTTCTTTACATTCTCTGAGTTTTTCCGTGTTCTTCAATGAGTATTTAATAAGCAGATAAAAACTAATACAACAAAGGATTTTTTCTGTGTGTTTTTTTGACCTTTGGAGGAAGAGATTAGAGCTATTCCCATAACCAGGTTATTTGAGTAGATCTAACAAGCCCATATTACCAGAAATTATCATCTGGTCATTTCCAGTCCGAGAACAGAACACTTGGTTGTCCTGGCATTTCCCAAGCAGGGGGAGGAGTTCTGTGCAGGAATAAATAAGCCTCAGCATTCATGAAAATCCACTACTCCAGACAGACGGCTTTGGAATCCACCAGCTACATCCAGCTCCCTGAGGCAGGTAATCCATGATGTTTTACATCCTGGGAGCGGAGGAATCTGTTTTTCCAGGAGAGTTTTAGGCAGCAGCCTGGAGTGTGTGGAGTGTGAGGGGTAAGCAGAGGCCAGGAGGAGGTGTACTCAGGCGTTAGGGGCCAGGGGTGTGTTCTCGGCTGCCGCTGATTCCCTGTGCCTTTTTTAGAGGCATCCTCTGTGTCTGGGCTTTCACACCTGCAAAGGGTGGAGGTGCCCTGGGGCCTCTGTGGTCATTTCTGCCTTGATACTTACAGATTCGGATTCGAGTCAGCTGTGCATCTGACCCTCAGGGAAGAGGTGCTGTCCCCTTGCCTGGAGCAGGGTGCAGCTCTCAGAACATGTGGCAGATGTGATTATTGCAGCAGGTCCCTCTGAGCAGAGGCCACAGGCCTCACCATGATTTCAGGGTCTCCATGGGGCTGCCTCGGGGGCTCCACTTCCCCAAAAGGACCCCTGGCCAAGTCGACAGATGGGCTGTGTCTCTGTCCAGCAACAGAAAAGACAAACTGCTGGGAAACAGCCAGCCCTCCAACTTGCCCAAACAGAAAAGACAAGCCTTTGCCCCTGAAATAATTCTGGAGAAAAATATTGTCTAACATTTATCCAGAGAAATGATTGCATCAGCCTGAGAGTGAACAGTTGAAGCAAACAAGGTGCCTCTGTCCCTGGGCTTGGCCAAAGGCATTTCCACTGGCCTCCCCTCCTTCCCCTCCTTCCCCTCCTTCCCCTCCTTCCCCTCCTTCCCCTCCTTCCCTTCCTTCCACTCTCTCTTCCCCTTTTCTTCTCCTCTCTCTACCTCTCTCCCCTCCCCTCCCTTCCAATCGCCTCTCTTCCCCACTCTTCTCCCCAGCACCCAAGCTGCCCCTTTTCTCTTCTGAATTCTAGGACTGAGTGGGCGGAGGCTGAAGGTGAATAATCTTGTTTGCTGCGGTCACCGGCTTGGAACTCAGCCCTTCCAGGGTCTCTTGTGCAGTAGCTCATGGCTCTTCTCTGGCTTGTAGTTTCAGGAAAGGGGTAGTATGGGAGGTGGTGACTGCTCGGTACGTCTAATATGAACCAGGTGCCTTCATCATTTATCTCACCCGAGCCACTTAACAGGTTGTGCAGAGACGGAAACAGGTTCAGAGATGTACAGTCACCTGCTTGCCAGTACACAGCAATCAAAAGTGGCCAAAATAAAATCCCAGTCCAAGTCTGGGAGACTCCAAAGCCCTCTCTGCCTTCTCCCCACTAAGAGGCCCTTCCAGGCTTATGGTGGACACAGACACCACGTGGCAACCTGGCAGGGGCAGAGAAGAACATTTGCCTTTCTTTGGTCTTGCTGCCAACCATTATCAGGGCCATCGAGGCTCCAGACACTGTACCAGGGACTTTCATTTCCCTCTCTCAGTCGACCCTCACTGCCACCCAGCACCACATTGTGGAGGCCTGCGGAGGCCACACCACGTGACATCTAGAGGCTGGGAGAGTCACTGTGGCCTCTGTCTCTTCCCGGGGCTCCTTCATCCCTGGGTTCTACTTTGGTGGCAGTTGGGGGAATGGAGGAAGGGAGCCCCTGCTTTCTTATCCCCTAGGATGAGATCTGCTCACCAAGCAGGAGGAGAGGAGCAGGCATTCTGATTGGACTGAACCTCGGACCCCCCATCAGCTTACAGACCAAGGAGCCAGGCAAACCTGGCTGCCCACTGGGCTCCTTTACCTGTTTGCTGTATGATCTTGGGCAAGCCCCCTCACGGCTCTGTGCCCAGCTTTTCCACTGCAAGAAAATGGCAACAATTATGGTACTTACCTCAGAGGGTGAAATGAAGCAGAGTGATGTGTGTCGGGTGCCCCAGAGAGCACCTACCTGAGGGAGGCTCCAAAGCTAGCAAGAGGCAGCAGAACAGGGACCAGGACGCAGGCTGGGTGGAGGGCAGCGGGAGGTGGTCGGGGCTCCATCTGGCCCTCTGAGACTTAAAGGAGCTTTGCTTTTCAGAGTTGAGAATGGAGAGAATGTTACCTCTCCTGGCTCTGGGGCTCTTGGTGGCTGGGCTCTGCCCTGCTGTCCTCTGCCACCCTAACAGCCCACTTGACGAGGAGAATCCGACCCAGGAGAACCAAGACCGAGGGACACATGTAGACCTCGGATTAGCCTCCGCCAACGTGGACTTCGCTTTCAGCCTGTACAAGCAGTTAGTCCTGAAGGCCCCTGATAAGAATGTCATCTTCTCCCCACTGAGCATCTCCACCGCCTTGGCCTTCCTGTCTCTGGGGGCCCATAATACCACCCTGACAGAGATTCTCAAAGGCCTCAAGTTCAACCTCACAGAGACTTCTGAGGCAGAAATTCACCAGAGCTTCCAGCACCTCCTGCGCACCCTCAACCAGTCCAGCGACGAGCTGCAGCTGAATATGGGAAATGCCATGTTTGTCGAAGAGCAACTCAGTCTGCTGGACAGGTTCACGGAGGATGCCAAGAGGCTGTATGGCTCCGAGGCCTTTGCCACTGACTTTCAGGACTCAGCTGCAGCTAAAAAGCTCATCAACGACTACGTGAAGAATAGAACTAGGGGGAAAATCACAGATCTGATCAAGGACCTTGACTCGCAGACAATGATGGTCCTGGTGAATTACATCTTCTTTAAAGGTGAGTGCCTGGCTTGGGGTTCAGAAGAGTTGGATCTGAGGGCTGTTTCGGTCCTGACTCAACAATGGTGTTATTAGGCAAACCACTGTAGAGGAAAGTGCCCATGGCGTGGGGGCAGCATGAGCATCAAGGCCCCACCCTGCCCATAGGCATCGCCGTCTTCTGTGGGGTTTTTCCAAATTACAGTTTGTCCTTCCAAGACATAATGCAGTGGAGCCCATCAGCCTCTGGTCTGAGTCAGTGTGGTGCTTTTCACTCTGATTTAAACTTGTCCGGCAAACAGAAAGAAGGAGCTCTCCTTTCAAACCACTCCAGGGCGCGTAGGAGCTACAGCTCCCTCCTTGCAGGGGTGCTGCTAGACTAGGCCAGGAAGCCCCTCTGTCTGGATGCACCTGGGGCTCCTGCCCTGCACATGTGGGAGGAGCACGGTCCAGCCAGGGGCCTTGGTGTCTGGAGGTGGCCAGGTGGGGCTGGGGCCATCTTCACAGGGCAAGATAATCCCCAAGGAGCCTGGCCACCCCCAAGATTCTATGATTCTACTCTGCTATCATCTTTAATTATTTTAAAAAATATGTCACTGACACATAACAAATGAGGGCAGAAATGGCATTGTTCCCATCTAGGGAAGAGCCTCAAGGGTGGGCAGTATACAAAACATGACCCTTTGCTAGATTCTAACTGGTCCAGTGCCCAATCCCATTGATAGAAACTCAACCAATGCAAACCTCAGCCTGCAAGCTCCGAAGGGGCAGAGTGCAAGCAGGTAGCTTTTGCCTCCTGGAGCCCACAGTCCAGATGGGGACAAAAAAAGAGATAGGGACACCAAGAGTGATCACTGAGCCAGAGGGTGGAAAGGTGCTTGGAGACATGAGCTGCTTGGAGGCAGAGTCCTGCTTGGAAGCTGTTGGTTGATTCCTGGGCAAGCCGCTTCCCCTCCTGGGCCTGGGTTTTCATCTGTAAATGAAGGCGTGGATCCAGATCTCCCTCTAAGACTACTCCATGCCTCACATGCCATTTGTTCTCTGAGTTTCCCATGTTCTCGCCTCCTACTACCTAGCCCTATGCTAGGACTCTCCCCTCCAGGACACAGTAGCCAGCCTAGCTTTCCCCTCCCCACCTGCCTCTAACAATGGGAAACAGGCAGGTGGTAAACAGGTGGGCAGTGGAGGTGGCCCCATGTCTCCAGCCTCCCCTGGAAGCTCCCACCCCCCTCATTGTTCAGTGCTCTGGTCCTCCTGGAGTGGAGACCTGCAGGGCCCCTCCCCTTCCTCTGTTGACCTCTCCTCACTCTCCAGGTGCCAGTTTTGCTCCCTGCCTCAGCCTGGTTTACATACAGTGTATGTGATGGGGCTTGGTCACTGCTGGGGCCGCCCTGTGGAAGGTGGAGGGGACCGAGCATGCATGAGCTTCGGGCTGAGACAGTCCCAGCTCAGAACCCTGGAGTGCTTGTTCCCTCCCTTTCTGCTCTTCCTCTTCCATTGCACCCACTGGACCCAAGAGCATGCAAGGATTGACTCACCCAGTGATGCTAGAACTATGTATTCAGCTGAAAGTAAGGCGGTGGGGGCATCCAACCAGGGGCAGAAGATGGGAATTCAAGAAAGGAAGATTTTCCCTAGAAAACGGTTTTCGTCTTTTCTCTTAAATCCAGATAGAATAAGAAGCGAAGGCCGTTACAGCAGAGAGAAAGTCGAGTCAAGCAGAGATCAGATACTAAAGACACTAGACTAACCAGACATTCGGGCCCTCAGTTGAACAGCTGAGGATGTCAGAAGATGTTAAGGAGGCAAAATTGGAAAACTTGGTGGCTGGCAGACAGAAATGGGGGGAGATGGGAGCAGATGTGAGAAGATTTAAAGGCTTGTAGAGCTTGGGTGGTGATTTCATCCACCAAACCTATCTCTCTCCCCATTCTGGCATACAAGGCAGCAGTCAGGGTCCCCAGAGGCAGCCCATCTTCCTGGCAGGGACCCATGCTGGAGATCTGGCCAACTGAAAGGCCCCAAAGAGCTCGGTGCCCTGGGTAATATGGGAAGGTGCTCCATGGCACTGCCCTCACATGGAGGCCACAGAAGCCCCTGAATGGCTGCTGCAATTGGTAACGGGGACACCTGTTCAACTGAAATATCTCCTACCCTGAGATGGGTCCTTTCTCCAAGGGATCTTTACAATTACATTTGTCCCCAGTCATTCCATGTTGGGAGGCTGCAGGGACCAGAGAAGCTGAGATGGTCTTTGGGGAGGGGAAAGGAATGATGGACAGTTATTTTGGTCCTAGAAAGCCCAAAGGTGGGGAAGTGTCAAGAAGGAAGATGAGGGCACAAGAGAATGTAGGGCCACCCAGAAGCTGGCTCTCATTGCAATTACAGAAAGAAAAACCAAAATAAAGAAAGAAAGGAAAGAAGCTCCCATTTATTGAGCACCTACTCTCACCAGCCATTCACATGTAATACCTCATTTAATTCTCGCAGCAGCTCTGAAAGGTGGATGGTGGTATTGCCATTTGTTAGGTAGGAGACATGAAGTCCAGAAAAGCAAATAATTAAACATTCAAAGTTGACCTGGGCCCATTTGAAAATTCCTTTTGCTCCCTCATTTTAACCCCTAAAGTAAAGCCGTTTGTGACTTTATGAGCTTTTACCAAGCATCTCCTAAAACCAAGAATGGAGGTGAAAGATTGTGGAGCCCACAACCTAGAGAAAGGATTGACAATTTTTTTCCATAAAGGGCCTAGTAGTATGTATTTTAGGCTGTGTGGTCCCCATGAGGGCAGATTCTTCTTTTTGACTTCCTCCTCTGCATCTTCTTCATCTTCTCTTTCCTCTTCATTTTTTTTACAACCTTTGAAAAATATAAGCACCATTCTTAGCTTTAGGTACACACAAAAATAAGCTATGGCTGTATTGGCTTACAGGCTATAGTTTCCTGACCCCTGTTCTAGGGGAGGAAAATAATTGTACCCAACTAAATGCGTGCAAATCATGGGCCTATGTCATGATTCCCAAAGAATGAGTTTCATGGAATTTTCAACATTTTAAATATTTTACTCCATTCTTCCCTTGCTTGCATAGTTTCTGATGAGAAGTCTGCTGTCATTTTCATCCTTATTCCTTTTTAGATAAGGTGGAGTTTTCCTCCCTCTGCCTCTACCTCTACCTCTTTGAAGATTTTCTCTTTCTCTTTACTATGGTAAATAGGCCTTTAGTGAGAGGAGTTATGTCAGTCTGGCTAGGAGTCAGGCTGCATTTCATGTTTGTGATAGCTAGAGGTACCAGAGGCAGTTTCATGGAATTTTACCTTTGCAACACTGAGAGCCTAGGCAGCCTCAGAGTCAGAACACCCACAGTTGAATCCTCGGCCTGACAGACACTGAATCCAGGGCAAGTCTTAGCTGAATATTCATGGTCTGTAGAGGTGGACATGAGCTAGATATGAGCTAAGGACCATAGCCAGCTCATGGCTTTTGTGATGTCCAACACCGCTATCCTCTAAGATGTCATAAGTGTCCCTAGGCTTTTATTCCCATGGTCTCTCCTGGCTCTGAGTTCTATCTTCCATTAAGGTTCTTCCTGTTCCTCCCCTCATTCACACTGATTGGCATCTCTTCTGTCTGCCCTCACCAACTCACATACAGAACCCAGTCTCTTTCCTCTTATTTCCACCCAAAGCCCTCCCACAAGCCACTGTTATATGTTCACATCCCTGTAATACCAGTGAGTAATAATTGCTAATGAGACATTTTTCCTTTTATGGAACAAAGGCTGTCCCATTTCTCCTCAGGCACCAGCCTCCCACGTGTTGTCATGCCTCTTTCCCCCACTTTCCCTAAACCTTCTTTCTCTCTTGCACTCCTTATTCCCCAGTTCCTATTGATTTCTCATTTAGCACAAGGAACTAGGTCTTTCTTTTGTGGCCCTTTTCCCAATCCAAGCCTGCTGGGCTCTCCCTCACCCCCAATAACTTTTACTCTTGCCAAGCTACTTCTCTAAACCAAAGCAGGGTCACTCCTATGAGGGACTCTGGGCACTTCCACTGCTGGGGAAGCAGGGTCGAGCAGGGTGACCCTTGCACTCACACCTTCTCCAACTGCTTGCTCCACCTCCAGCCAAATGGGAGATGCCCTTTGACCCCCAAGATACTCATCAGTCAAGGTTCTACTTGAGCGAGAAAAAGTGGGTAATGGTGCCCATGATGAGTTTGCATCACCTGACTATACCTTACTTCCGGGACGAGGAGCTGTCCTGCACCGTGGTGGAGCTGAAGTACACAGGCAATGCCAGCGCACTCTTCATCCTCCCTGATCAAGACAAGATGGAGGAAGTGGAAGCCATGCTGCTCCCAGAGACCCTGAAGCGGTGGAGAGACTCACTGGAGTTCAGGTGATTCTTCCTGGCCCCCAAAGACCCCACATCTCTCCACATCAAGGTCTCACCAGTGTCCAGGGACAAGGGCACGGTGGTGGGAGAACTCATACAGGGACAGGTGGAATTTACACTTACTTTGCCCTATGCTGCCTGCATGGCTTTGGGCTTGATTTTTCTTTTTCTTCTTTAAGACGATGACATCAGACAGGACAAGGGGCTGAGGCTTCCTCTGACTCCAGCATGTTCTAAGTCATGAGAAATATTCTGCACAGTCCCAGACACTCATGCATGGTTTCTCCTGGTCTCAATCTCTTGAAGGGAGAGAGAAACAGAAGGAATTGTGATCAGTTGAGGGCTGCAGTGAGATGGACTCTGAGAATTAGTTCTGCACTGGTGAACCACTATATTTATTCATTCGCTCAGCATTTGCTGCATGATTAACTGAGCACCTACTATGTGTCAGACACTAATTTGCACCCTGAGAGTAAATCAGCAAATAAAACACAAGATTCCCTGCCCTCCTGGAGCTTAATTTGTAATTGGAGAGGGGACAGGCAATAAATAAATATAACAAATAAGTTACTTGATATGTTAGAAGGTGAGAAATTGAGTAAGGGGATAGAAATTGAGTAGAGGAGGATGAAAGGATCAGGAAAACTGGAACTTGTGTTAGTTCGTGATTTTAAATAGAGTAGCCATTAGGTGATGTTTGAGCATCCATATAACAGAGGGGAGGGGTGGAGTCATGTTGGTATATTAGGGAAAAGCATTCCTGGCAGAGGGAACAGTCAGCGCAAAGCCTCTGAGGTGGAAGTGAGCTTGATGTGGTCAAAGAAGAGTCAGGCTAGAGCAGCTGGGCTTCCACTTCCTCCATCTTGTCTTGATCAGGGAGGATGAAGAGTGCACTGGCATTGCCTGTGTACTTCAGCTCCACCACGGTGCAGGAGCAGAGAGAGTGAGGAGAGAGTTGAGAGAGGTCAGGAGTCCCCAAAGGGGTGGAGCAGCTTAGGTAGGGCCACGTAGACCCCTAGAAAACCTTGCCCTTCCTCCTGTGTGTGAAATGGAGAGCCATCAGGAGGTTTGGAGGAGTGCTGCGATCCGAGTGTTGTTTTAAAAGACTAATCCTGGCTGCTGAGAGGAGAATAACTGTAGAGCAGGTATGGAGTCAGTGACACCCGCAGGAACCAGGCACAGACATGAGGTGGGAGCCCACTGTGGCTGGGATCCAGGAGGGAGGCTTGCATGTGAGAAGTCATTGAGTTCTGGATAAATCTGAGGGTAGAGGAACTTGCTGGGACACACGGAATTGAGCTGACCGATTTCCTGGGGACACAGTGAGGAGGAGCAGTAGTTCCGGGCCCAGACCCTGCAGTGGGCCCAGGGAGTGCATGTGGGCAGCTGTGTGGGGTAGAGAGGAAGGAGCACCAGCCTTGGGTTCAGACCGTGGTGGCTGGTGTGACCTGGAGCAGGTCGCTGCTCTTCTCTGGAGCTCAGCTACCTCCTGAAGAGAAAGGAGTGTCCTTTCCCCACCACCCCTGTTTTCACTGGGTGATTATGAGAGTCCAGTGAGGTATTGTATGTTGAAGCCATAATAAACCACTAAGGCCAAGGGAGCTGCTTCAACACTAACCTGAGGCTGCAACCCCTGCCCCAACCACTGTCCAGAAGGCCGGACACCTCTCGGGATTGCCTGACCCTCAGCTCCTCCTCACTCTAGATCCCAGGAGACCCCAGAACGTGGGGGTCCTACCCAACCCATCCGTTTACTCCCAGACTCCTTCCTCCTTTAGCACCAAATAGCCACCAGGGAGCAGGGGCTCAGCAAATAATTTTGAGTGGAAAGAATTCTCCAAACACTTTTGATTTACAAAATGCTGAGGAAACATGTGTCCACACACTCCTGGCCCACAGAGAATGCTCAATAGATACTTGTTGAATGAAGGATGGAATGAACGGACAAACACATGAATGAATGAATAAAAATAGAAATAGGACACCTTCCTCCTTCATGGGACTCAGAGTTTAATGGAAGACACAGCCTCCTGTATAATTGTAAGACCAGGCAGACAGTGACAGGCATCTTAAGAGGGCTATAAACTAAGGGAGGGGGAGTTTGCAGGTGGGGGGTGTGACCTGGGCCTCTAGGAGCTTGCTACCTGCTCTATGCCAGCCCACACCTGGCTTGAGGGACAGTGCCCACTGGTGAGGCAAGATGGGAACCTCCAATTGATTGTTTCAGGATCCCCAAAGCTCTTCTAACGCAATCAGACTCTTCAGAGGCCCCCAGGCCCTTTTTGACCTGCCTCTGGCTCCTGGCCCACCTCATCCCTCACTACTCTCCTCCCTGAAACACTGAGATCACCCACTGCCCTGTGGAGCAACTCCTCCTGCTCCCACCTTCTTCCAGGTTCTTCCACCTGCCTCCTGCCCACCTCTTCACCTAGCTAGCTCCTTTCCTGCCTTTGGGACTCAGCCTCAACACCACCTCCTACAGGAAGCCCTCCTGGTGCCCCCGTGAAGCAGGCTGCCATGCAGCCACTGCAGCTGGCCCAGCCCAGGCTCTCAACACACTCAGGGGTCCCTGCTGGTGTGAAGGTGCTTCAATTGCATTGCAAGCTGTAGGGAAAGGGCAGGGCCAGGCTCGAGCAGGGCCACAACTCCAGGCTTGGTGTGCTGCCTGGAGACTTTCACACTTGCAGATCTGAAGGAATAATTAATGAATAAGAAGAGTAAAGACAGGGGTTAAGAAATTGAGGAACAGATTATTTATTTTCCAATCAGAAGGGGGTGACTGTAGAGGAAACCAGGGAAGACCATTCTGCGAGGTGGGAGGCAGGTAGGTACTGATCAGCAGAGGTTCAGATACTTTTTTTTTCTCATTTTCTAGAGAGATAGGTGAGCTCTACCTGCCAAAGTTTTCCATCTCGAGGGACTATAACCTGAAAGACATACTTCTCCAGCTGGGCATTGAGGAAGCCTTCACCAGCAAGGCTGACCTGTCAGGGATCACAGGGGCCAGGAACCTAGTAGTCTCCCAGGTGAGTCTTTAGACTTGGGTCAATTCAACCTTTGTATCCGAATTTGAATTGGTGAAGGCCAGATGGACTTTTGGGTACTCTTGAACTTGGGTTAATGCACGTGCATTTCTCATTATGTACTCACCCTGCTTGGGACACCCCCAAGCCAAGAAGAGCTAGGTTACAGCCCAGCTCCTCCTGCCGTGTTAGGGGTTGAGCCTCTACAACATAATGTCACCCAGGCTTGGAATCAGAGAGCCATGGACACCATTCCACACTATACCATTTACTATCCATGGGGGCAAACAATTAAAGTCCTCCACCCCCAGCTTTTCATGTGTAAAATGTAGTGATCGTTCTTGGCTAGTATCCAGTGCTTGGCTGGACAGGGAATGCCAATAGGTAATAACAATGATTATCTGGCAATTGTAATGAAAATATGCTCAGAGTATGAGAGAAGACTACTTGGGACACTCAGCCTGTGTTACTAAAAGCAGAGGTGCCAAGGCAGGGTGGCCATGCAGCCTTTTGCTCTTGTCTGCCCTCTGTGCTCACACAGCACTGGGTTGAGGTCCGCACTCCACCTTTCAAACAGCAAAGTAAGAGAGGGTTGTGTGTAGAGGAGCAGACCCGTATGGTTCAGGAATTCAAGGCCATGAAAAGTACTTGAAAGCCCCAAGGATGTTTAAGCTACAGCACGAGAGATGCTGAAAGCCATGCTGGCCTGGCTGAGGAGGTTTCTTGCAGCAGCTGCTTGTGGTCAAGAGCTGCCGGGATGTTGCTTGGAAGAAAAATGCTTTACATTGCTCTTGCTCTTCCTCCCAACAGTAGTGGCTGTTTTGGGGGCAAAATAGACTCTCAACTCAGACAGAAAGGGATGCATATGAGGTGCGCCATTCTTTACCTCGATGGCTCTGGGCAAATCATACTCAGCATCTGGGTCTCCATTTGCACATCTAGGCATCAGGACTGTGCAAAACTAGTTGGCAGGGGAGTTGGGAGGAGCAAACATTCAACAGCACAAAGACAGGCCAGCACTAGGTGCTCAATGCACATTAGTCCCCTTAGTGGCACACAGGCAGGCCGCTGAACTCCTGGCATCTGTGTTTCCCATGTGTAATGTTCTGCTGTCCCCACAGGTGGTCCATAAGGCTGTGCTTGATGTATTTGAGGAGGGCACAGAAGCATCTGCTGCCACAGCAGTCAGAATCACCCTCCTTTCCGCATTAGTGGAGACAAGGACCATTGTGCGTTTCAACAGGCCCTTCCTGATGATCATTGTCCCTACAGACACCCAGAACATCTTCTTCATGAGCAAAGTCACCAATCCCAAGCAAGCCTAGAGCTTGCCATCAAGCAGTGGGGCTCTCAGTAAGGAACTTGGAATGCAAGCTGGATGCCTGGGTCTCTGGGCACAGCCTGGCCCCTGTGCACCGAGTGACCATGGCATGTGTGGTCCTGTCTGCTTATCCTTGGAAGGTGACAGTGATTCCCTGTGTAGCTCCCACATGCACAGGGGCCCATGGACTCTTCAGTCTGGAGGGTCCTGCGCCTCCTGACAGCAATAAATAATTTCCTTGGACACGTTGCTTGTGCCTTTCCATGCTGACTACCAGACTCTGCGCCCCTGAGGCTACTTGTGCCCCAAAGACAAGCCCCTTGAGCTCCCATGCAGGCTCAGCTCCACCCCAAGATCTGGGCTCCTTCTGCCTTCAGCTGCAGCAGCCTGCCCAGGACCACCTAAGCTTGTGGCCAAGCTCGCCCAGACCTCAGGCCCAGGGTTGGGAGGGGACCCTGCTGCTCTAAGGCCAATTCCTGCCCCCCAGGCTTCTGGGTGCCCACTTTCAGTTTCTCTCCTTCCACCCCCAGGGCCCAGGCTCCACCTGGCTCTTTCCAGAGCTCCTAGCCCTGACCACATCTGGCACAGCCCCCGGACTCCTCGCTCCTGCAGCTGTGCAGGGCTTTATCATGTGACATCCTTCTTCTGCCCTTTAGCACCCCCAATTTGGGGGAAGTAGCTACTTTCTGGGTTTCCAGATGGAGCCCCTCAACTGCCTTACCAGTTCCTAGCCCTGGCTCTGTGAATGATCTCCCTCAACAACGAGAATGCAGGGCTGAGGACAAATGAGCCATCCGCGCACAACTGCAATAAAGCAATCGTGTAGTCAGGCATTTAACCGAGGCTGCCAGGCACCTTGCAATCTCTATCACAAAGGCAACAATGATAATGTTGACAACAGCTCAATACTTGAGGTTTTGATGCCAGACAATCCGCTAAGATCTCTCCCTGAAATAGCCGATTGAATCCTCCTCACGTCCCTATGAGATAAATGCTCTCAGCAGTCCCATTCTATGGATGAGGAAACTGAGGTGCAGAGAGGCTTAGTAATTTTCCCAAGGCTACAGAGCTAGTAATTATTGCCGGTAGAATGTTATCCCAACCCTCCTGACACCAGAGGCGCCCTCTTAACCACAAAGTGATTTCCGTAGGGATTGCCTTCATGGAACGTACAACCCGATGGCAAATAGATGGTGAAACAAGTCTGTGGAAGCTGAGGGAGAGCACCAAATTCAGTTTGGGAAGTCAGGGAAGGCTTCTTGGAGGAGGCAACTTCTGTGCTGAGGTCAGGGAAAGAGAAGGTGGTCAAGTGAACAGAGAGGACAATGCTTCAGATGGGAAAAAGAGCAATGGTAGCATTCAAGAAACCAAAAGAAGTTGGGTGGCTCTGGGGCAAAGAGCAGAGAGGCTGAGGGGCTACAGAGAGGAAGGTGCCATGACAGAGCTGGTGGGCTGCAGAAGGGCTGGCCACTGGCAAGGATTCCCAAGTGATTCCTTAGAGCCACAGGGAGCTCTAAGCGAGTTTAAACACAGAGGTGATGGAAGCAGCTTTACACACTAGAGAAGGACTCTGGCTGCTGAGTAGAAAAGTGATTCATAGCCCAGGACAAGGATGTGGGTTGGACATCGAGGGGGCTCTGTGGGAACTGGGGCAAAATAGGCCACAGCTGAGGAGGGACAGCAGGGATGATTCTGTTGGAAGGCTTTGAGGAGAGTGGGTGTGAATTTATGATTGCAGGTGGGGTGGAAGGGAGAATAACTGTATTTGGGTTTGGGCACCTGGGTGATCCCCAGTTCTCTGAATAGGAAACCCAGCAGGGGCTTGCTGGCAAGGGAAGTCGATACATTCAGATTTGAACCTCCCATGTCTGAGGTTCCTGGGAGACACCCCAGGGGCTTGTTCAGGAAGCAGCTAGGCTGAAGTCAGGAAAGAAATCTGGGCTGGAGGGAAGCATTCAGGATCCTCCCCTGGGATGGGCAAGTGAGTATTGAGGGTGTCCCCTCAAATGAGTGCCATGGAGTGAAAAGAAAAGGGGAACCTCAATGACTGGCTAAGAAAGGGCAGCCCACCGAGGAAAGTCACCAGCGTGGGGCAGGAGACAAGAGGACAGGACGAAAGCGGTCGCCGCAGGAACAAGAGGAGATACTTATCCAGGGGAGAGGGGAGAAAACCTAGAGACAAATGATGAATGAATGGAATGAATGGGTCTGTGGGATTTAGTGATCTAAAACCACTCGGGGATCACAAGTGCAATGTTAGCAGAATTAAGGGAGGACCACAGTGGGCTGGAGAGTGAGCAGGAGAGGGAGAGAGGGAAGGCAAGACAGCGTGTAGGGAAAAAAGAGATCAGACTGTTACTGTGTCTATGTAGAAAGGAAAGACATAAAAGACTCCATTTTGAAAAAGACCCGTACTTTGAACAATTGCTTTGCTGAGATGTTGTTAATTTGTAGCTTTGCCCCAGCCACTTTGCCCCAACCTTGAGCTCACAAAAACATGTGTTGTATGAAATCAAGGTTTAAGGGATCTAGGGCTGTGCAGGATGTGTCTTGTTAACAAAATGTTTACAGGCAGTGTGCTTGGTAAAAGTCATCGCCATTCTCCAGTCTCAATAAACCAGGGGCACAATGCACTGCGGAAAGCTGCAGGGACCTCTGCCCTTGAAAGCAGGGTATTGTCCAAGGTTTCTCCCCATGCGATAGTCTGAAATATGGCCTCATGGGATGGGAAAGACCTGACTGTCCCCCAGCCCGACGCCCGTAAAGGGTCTGTGCTGAGGAGGGTTAGTAAATGAGGAAGGCCTCTTGCAGTTGAGATAGAGGAAGTCCACTGTCTCCTGCCTGCCCCTGGGAACTGAATGTCTCGGTATAAAACCCGATTGTACATTTGTTCAATTCTGAGATAGGAGAAAAACCGCCCTATGGTGGGAGGCGAGACATGTTTGCAGCAATGCTGCCTTGTTATTCTTTACTCCACTGAGATGTTTGGGTGGAGAGAAGCATAAATCTGGCCTACGTGCACATCCAGGCATAGTACCTTCCCTTAAACTTAATTATGACATAGATTCTATTGCTCACATGTTTGTTGCTGACCTTCTCCTTATTATCACCCTGCCCTCCTACTACATTCCTTTTTGCTGAAATAATGAAGATAATAATCAATAAAAACTGAGGGAACTCAGTGCCGGTGCAGGTCCTTGGTGTGCTGAGCACCGGTCCCCTGGGCCCACTGTTGTTTCTCTATACTTTGTCTCTGTGTCTTATTTCTCTTTCTCAGTCTCTCGTCCCACCTGACTAGAAATACCCACAGGTGTGGAGGGGCAGGCCACCCCTTCAGAGTGTGCAAATGCCTATTTAGAGACTGGCCTTTAGGGGAGGTGAGAGAGAGGGTGGTGGGTAGTGAGTGCTAGGCTGAAGTTAGCTGCAGTGCTTGACAGATGTGAGAGCCTTGAGCAAGCTTTCATAACCATGGAAAGGATTCAGGAGGCAGGGTGACAAGCAACCAGGGTCGCAGAGTGGCACAACTCCTCAGGTTACAATTCACAGGTGGTTTGACACCATCCTAAGTTACAGTTCACAGGTGGTTTGACATCGCCTTCAACTCGGAGTTGCAGAATTAGCAGTGGGCCAGGCTGCATGAAGCATCCCTGGAAAGGGAACAGGTGGAGGGCTGGAGGGCTGGAGGGCCAGGATCAAGGATCAAGGATTCCACTGTGATGGGAACGCAGGCAGGGCCTGGCGAGGGGGCTGGTGAGGGTGTGTGTTTCTTGGTAGGATCGGGTGGGACCTCCTTTCCTCCAATGACTCTGATGATTCCTAGTATAGGAGGCAAAGTCACCTGCTTAGTGATATTTGCCACAGGTTGGGGCAGGAAAAGGCACAAAATGGGACACAGAGTGGGCCACGGTGTCACGGCAGTTCAGCCAGGCTCACTGATGAGCGCCTTGGAGATCCAGCTGCAGGAATTCTTGGTGGTTCCAGGCTTTACAGACAGTTATGGAATCCCCCGTCTTGTGGAATATTTCTCCATTCTTACCAGCCCCTTTGTGGGCTTCAAGAAGGCCAACTGCTGATCAGAAGGACAGGAGTCAAGGGGGCTGGAGGTACAGACTACAGAAGGGTTGACGTCATGGACTTGAGACCAGCACTGGGGGGTACAGATGAGGGCAGGGGGAGCTGATCACTGAGGAAGACTGAGGATGGGGAGATGGGGTCCCTAGGAGGTCCAAGAATGACCTGTTAGAAGTGCCATATGAACTATAAAGGCTACTTTTCCCCCCAAAGAGGATTTTTTCACATTGACTCTCAGTTTTCTCAACCGTAAAGTGGAAACCATGACAGTGTGTGCATGCCTGTGTGCATCCGTGTGTAAGAAGTCAGCAAGTCACTGAAATGCTTGCTCCTGAGTCTGAACGTTCCCTTGACAGCAATTTAAAGACTCCTGAGATGATCTTTTCCATGTGAACTAACTCCTCTTCCAGGCTGGCATGGCTTCTCGTCACTCAGCTGAGGCTGGATGGCATTGCACTGGACAAGGCTCTGACCTGCCTACCTGCCCAGCTCCTGCCCCCGGTCCCTCCTGACCTCAGTCCAGGTGTCTAAGGAGCCTTACCACAGCCCAGCATTCATTCCCTTCTGTGACTTAGGTCTGGAAATTGCTGGCTGAAAACTGAGTTCCTCCCTTAAGGGAGCGTCTGGGCCCCAGATCTGTGAGGGTGGGGCTTAGTTTCATTCTTCCACCTCCCCTGGGGGCTGAGGGCCCATCCACCTGCTGGTCACTAGCTATTGCCCTTAAATGGCTTCCTGACGCTAGCTTCAGGGACAAGACAGCACCTGTCCTGATTTACTACCTCCCTCACTAACCAGAAGTGAAGTCCAAGCCTGAGAGGCACTTACCCAATAAAAGACACCTACTTACTCTCTCATTCAGCCCACGCAAATTGCCAACCCTCCTAATGCAGGCCTGGAGCTGGCCCTGGGGATTCCGAGGTTAAGAAAGTGGACCTGGAATTTGCCCTCATAGAATGTTCAATTTGTTGAGCAAGACAGAAAACTGAACACGGATGTGACAGCAGCCCTCAGGAGTGGGGTACGTGACGCCCAGAGAGGGCAGGAATCAACCCCAGACTAGAAGAGTCAAGTTTTGTCTCCTAGAAGAGCTGTCCTCAAATGCAAAATCCAGTACAGTGAAGAGGAGACACCAGGGAGATGTACCAGCAGAAAAGGAGAGGGAGTGCAGTGTGTCCACGGAGCTAGAAGAAGATCCTATGTTCTGGATAACTGATGTTTGAGGGAACCACGGTCATCTGTGGAGCTAAAGAGAAAAACATGAACAAGACCATGCTTTGTAAATCATGTTAAGGATCTCAGAGTTTATTCAAAGAGTGATGAGCCACAGTGAATATTATACACGGGGAGCTGTTTTGATTAAGTTTCATTAGAAAGATCACCGTGGCTGAGCAGGGAAGGATGGATACAGTATTGAGTGTGGATTTGGTGAAAAGAAGAGAAGCAGAATGACCAAGAGGTTCAGCCTTAGCTAGGAATTGGGAGAGGACAGAGAGGAAAGGAGACTAATTGGAGAGATATTTATTAGACAGAATTGATGAGACTTCATGGTTGATTGTGTGGGGGACAGAAAGGAAGCAAAGTTGCTGGGTCGGGAACTTGGGGAACTGAAATCCACATGCCATTCTATGAGCTAAGCATTACAGAATGAATAACGTTTTGTGCAGGAAGAAGATAAGTCCTCATGTGGGCATGTGGAGTTGGAGATGTCTGTAGGCCATCTAAGAAGAGAAGTCCAATAGAGAATGGGCTCTATGGATCTGAACTTCAGTAGGGAAATTTGGGCAGGAGGGATGGATTTCAGGATTTCTTCTTGTCAAAAATGTGAGGACACCCCTGGCAAATGACTTCTATTTTTCCCTGTGCCATACAAAGAGATGTTATCTGCTGAGTCCACCATGGGGAAGCATAAAACCCAGAAGTCTGGAGGAGGGGAGACGAGGACACATCAGGAAACCTCGATGTTCTAGCAGTCACTAATAAGGGTCCCTTGGGGGCTGGAGACTACTGTGTCACTAGCCTGTACAGTTGTGTGGTTCTAGGTATACTCGGGAGTTCAGACATAGACAAAAAGGGGATAGACTGCAAGTGGCTACTGGAGCCAAAATTTCCCCTGGCTACAGGACGGAGGGACCATCAGTGGCTGACACAAGGAAAAATAAATATATCTGAAAATATTGACCAGAGAGTCATTCAAATGATGGGATTTTCATATTCCAGGCTGGGGACATCCAGGAGCCATAACAAGAGGAGCTGATGGGTGATAGAGGTGTCTGGAAACAAGATGGTACTTTGAAGCTGAATAGAGCATGGTGCATTGAGGTTGAAGACATGGGATGATTCATATATTGCTAAAAGGCTTCCTTCCACTTGCTCACATCCATTTTACACAGATCTACCAGTTGGGAAATGGGGAAACAATGCCCACAAATTCCATGCAGCTGGTTCTCCTGTTTACTCCCCCTTTCTTCTCAGAGCCCTTCCTCTTGCCACACAGCTCCCCATAGTGACTTTCAGTCAGCAAACCTTCAAGGTCCAGTTCAGATCTTGGTCACATGACTTTAGCCAAATTACCTGGCATCACTGTTACTGCCTCTGCTCTTGAATGATGGGAGAGCGTCTACTCTAGAGGACCATCAGGTGGATTACAAAGAATAATAATAATAAGACACGTCAAAGACCTGGCTGGGTTCCACAACCCCAGCTCCACCGCCCACAGCCTCTGCCACACCAGAAACATGCATGACGCCCTCTTGGGCCCACAGGTGCTGCTTATGGCTGTGATTGATGTGGCCAAGAAGGGCACAGAGGAATTAAGCTTCAATTCTCTACAAAGAAAACCCTACTGACCATTGTGCATTTCAACAGCCCTTTCCTGATGACCATCCTCTCCCCAGATACCCAGAGCATCCTCTCTGGCCAAAATTGTTGATCCCAATAAGAAATGAAACAAAAATCACAACTTGCAAAGCAAACTGAACCAGTATGTGCAAAACAGGTAAACTATACCCAACCATGATTTGTTACAGGTACTGCCTAGGTCCAGAATGTATTGAGAGCAGCATGTTCAGACCCATGTGCTCCAAGTCAAGGCCACAGCAAATGCTTCTAAGAGTAATTCCAGACAGACTCATGGGTTTCATAGATAAAAACACTGACTACTCGCTTAGTTTACAAATCCTGGCCATGCTTTCGAAGTATCACTCAGAAACCACCATAGAGTAACTCAGCCCATGAGACCCTGTATTTCCCTTAACTACCCTCTTTCAAGACTTTACTGAGCTGCCAAGATGGTGTTCTCCCTTGCTCAGAGAGTTTAACAAACCCAGCTTTGTTTGAGAGGAGTGAAGCACTGGCACATACTACAATGTGGATGAACCTTGAAAACATTATGTTAAGTGAAAGAAGCCAGGCACAAAGGCCACATATTGTATGATTCCATTTATGTAAAACATCCAGAACAGGTAAATTCACAGACACTGAAAGCAGATTAGTGGTTGTCCAGGGTTAAGGAGTGAAAGAATAGGGATGACTACTCAATGGGTAAGGAATCTCCTTTAAGGGTGATTACAATAGTTTGAAACCAAATGGAGGTAATGGTTACACAACATATGAATGTACTAAATGTCACCAAATTGAACACTTTACAAAGGTTAATTTTAGGTAATGTGAATTTTACCTCAATTAGAGAGAGAGAGAGATTAAATGTCATATATAGAAGTTATTTGGATTCTAATTGAAACAAATCAACAATAAAAAAACAATTAGGGTCACAGTTACACACCTCTTCTGGCATGGGGATACACTGAGGATCAGGGTATCTCAGCCGCAGGCCACCTCCAGTGCCACGGGATGTAGCGTGGGGCATCATGACCCGGTTCATGCCCACCGGCCTGGTTTTTCTACCATCGCAGGGAGATATCTGCCCCTTGGGGCTGAGAGACCCCAGCCTTTCCCCAAGATGAAGTTGCAGGGTATCGAGGTACCAGCCAGATGTCTTCTCACAAAGGGTCTGTGGTGGCATAGGAATGGGGCTCCTGCCAGTAACAGGGAAACTGACATGGTGGAACTGGCTGAACTCTGAACTGTGACCCCTGCTACAAGAGAAGGGCAAATGGGTAATCACCAACCCAAACAAAGCTGAAGAAGAGCAAACATGCCCAGTGCCCCAGGAAGAAGAGGAGGAGGTGCGGGCACTGACACTTCCCCTGCAAGCCCACCACACCATGGAGAAGATGGAGGAGTTTGTGTACAAGGTCTGAGTGGGACAGATGCTGGAGGGTCATCCCATATTGTCATGGGATCCTTGGGGGGAAGGGGTTGCTTTGCCAGCCAGAAACCTCTGTGGCCAGCAGCACCTAATGCCTGAGTATTGTTTGTGTCTGCTGGGCTCGTTCCATCCACTCAACCCAGCAGGCTGCACTCAGCTCACACTATCAGCCTGGATCCCACACCTGCCAAGGGCGAGCCAGGAGCAGAGTGGAGAAGGGCATGTGAGTTAGTGAGTGCAGGGTCTGGCCATTGCACACAGCCAGGCATGCTGGCTGCTGTGGCGGGGCGGGCAGCTCTAGGCACTGGCACAGGTGCTGGCTCCATGCAAGGCTGTGGCTGGACCAGATGTACCACACGTGGCTTCTGTTATGGGCACCCACATCTGGACAAGGGGAACATGGTGGCACCCAGAAGCTTGGAGACATGAGGAACCAAAGAGCCCCAAAGAGGGTGTCACAGCCCTGACTTGGAGAGCCCCTAGGTCTGGGCTCCCCAAAAGGGATCAGCTATTCTCTCCTTCTTGTTGCCTACAACGTGGTGAGCAGTGGGAAGTGTTTCAGCTCTGTGTTACAGCTCTTTTAGTCCCTCCATTTGGTGTGTCCCAAGTTCTCATCCTGCATCCAGGAAGAATGAGGTACATGGACAACTGGAGGGTGAGCAAGGCATGGAAGAGCTTCACTGAGCAACAGAACAGCTCTCAGGAGACATGCAGTGGGTAGCTGCTTTCCACAGACAGGTTGTCCTGACATCTTTTGGAGTCTGGCTGAGCCCAGGAATTGTACAGGTTCAGAAGGGAGGAAGTGCATGCGAATTGGTCCATGGGCGGTCATAGGCAGGCCCAGAAAAAGCACCATAAGTTCTCACCCTGTACCACGGAACCCCACTCAGAACTGGCAGCCCAGTCCCCAGGCTTCAGCCTGTCCCTGGCTTGAAGGTGGGGCTTCACAGGGGATCCACCACTTTCAGCCCAGCAAACTGTCTGCCTCCTGCCATTAACATGCTGTCCACAGCACTCCAGCTGTTTGTGATGAGAGGTGTCTGCAGACCCACCTCAAGCCTCCCTCAGCATCCCCTTGACCTCCCTCCTGTGCTTGTTGGAGCTCAAAGTCCGGAGGGTGCTGAGGCGGCAGGGGGCTGGCATGTCAGCACTGCTCTGAGTGTGCACACACCCACCTGGCTTGTGACAGCACCTGGGCTCGGCCACAACTTTGCTCCACCCTGGAGCGGACACCAGGAGTGGAAGCAGGCACTTTAAAGCCTGTTGGAGCAAGGAGCTTCCTGGGTCCCCAAGAGCACAGAGATGCCTGGGTCTGGAGTTGAGGATGGGCGGCTGCAGCTGCACCTGAATGCATGGGGGTCCCACTCCACCAATTCAGTAGGGGACAGGGCTCCCTACTGTTACCAGCCCCAACTGGCTCCACAGAGCATGCACCCCTGGCCAGGCATTTCCCCCGCCCCGCCCCGCCCCGCCCCCGTGCTGCTGGCATCCCGGCAGCCGCAGCTCCAGACAAGCTGCTGCCACCATCAATATGATGGGCTCCCTGACTGGCTGAAGGACAATGACTGTCTTCAGGACAATGACTGTCTGCTCTATGGCCATAGACAACCCATGTCCTCCTTCTGGGCTTGCTTCAAGAGCATCTTCTATATCCATACAGAAACCGGCAGCAGCCGGACACATCTGCTTGGTTTCGTGCTGTTTCTCTTTTTGGAAATCTTGACCATGCTCAGACCAAATATGTACTTCACGGCCCCTCTACAGGAGAAGGTGATTTGGAGGATATTCCTTTTGGGTGCAGTGCTCTAGCCTCAGCTTCTCCTGGCTCATCCGCACTGTCTACTGTCATTCAGAGAAAGTCTCTCAGACTTTTTCCAAACTGTACTATTCAGGGATTGCTCCACTGCTCGTAAGGAGCTTCGTCCCCTGGCTCTGTTACTCCTTCTACTGCTCGCCACAGCCACGGCTCATCTACCTCTCCATCGTCTGTGTCCTGGGCATCTCTGCCATCATTGTGACAGTGGGACCGGTTTGTCACTCCTAAGCACCAGCAGACAAGGGCAGGGGTGTTGCTGGGACTTGGCTTGAGCGGTATTGTGCCCACCATGCACTTTCCTATTGCTGAGGGCTTCGTCAAGGCCACCACAGTGGGCCAGATGGGCTGGTTCTTCCTCGTGGCTGTGATGTACATCACCAGAGCTGGCCTTTATGCTGCTTAAATTCCTGAGCGCTTCTTTCCTGGAAAATTAGACATATGGTTCCAGTCTCAGCAGATTTTCCATGTCCTCATGGTGACGGTGGCCTTTGTCCACTTCTGTGGGGTCTCCAACCTTCAGGAATTCCATTACAGCCGAGAAGGTGACTGCACTGATGACTCCCTTCTCTGAGCCTTCCCATCTGAGGGGTGGAGGAGGAACTTCCCAAGTGCTTTTATTTTATTTTTATATTTATAGTTTTTGAGACAGAGTCTCTCTCTGTCACCCAGGCTGGACTGAGGTGGTGCCATCTCGGCTCACTGCAACCTCTGCATCCTGGGGTCAAGCAATTCTGCCTCAGCCTCCTGAGTAGCTGAGACCACAGGCGTGCACCACCACACTCAGCTAATTTTTGTATTTTTACTAGAGATGGGGTTTCACCATGTTGGCCAAGGTGGTCTCAAATTCCTGACCTCAAGTGATCTACCCACCTTGGCCTGCCAAAGTGCTGGGATTATAGGCATGAGCCACTGTGCCCAGCCCAGGTGCTTTTTAAAAATAACTTCTTCACTGAAGTGAGAGGAGGAGTCTGAGTTGTCTGTTTCTAGAAGAAACTCTTAGAGATTTCAGTACCAACCAAGCTTCAGCCCACTTTCACACCCACTGGGCAATACACTTTCCATTTCCACTCTCCTAGCCGAGGATGGGGCATGGTGAAACTTAGCCATCCCCGCCTCGGCAGTCGCTCTCTTTGGCAAAGCAACTACCAGCCCCCACAGAGACAGTACTTTGAACCTCATGTTGAGATTTTACCCCAACCATTTTGGGAAAATTATAGAGTGGAACTCTTGAGAAATTTGCTTTTTTTCTTGAAGAAAATGTCCCTCCCTTACCCTCATCCTTACTTTGTATCCTGGCTTATACCAGGCCATCCATTTTTGTAGCACACTTTTCAAAAGCAATTGTATAACCTGATCCCATCTTTCTAGGGCCTGAATCTGCTTACATAGCAGGAAAAATAAAGCCTCCAACTCTTACACAGCCCAGATAATCACGGAAGTGTATCCAGGCTTGAAGTAACTTGAGTTTTAATTTGTTTTTTCTTGGCAGAGTAATGTGAAATTTAAATGGGGAAAGATATTTAATATTTAATACTAAGCTTTAAAAAGAAATCTGCTATCATGGCTATGTATCTTGATGCAAAGACTGTGATGTTAATAAAAGAAAGTACAGAATACACTTGGCATTCAAAGAAAAAAATGATTAGGAATCAGTTAATGGCTTGATAACATTAAGAAATTATTGTTTTTAAAAGTGTGACATGCTATTACAATTACGATATTTTCCCAATTTTTACACATAAAATGAAATATTTTATAGGAGTTGCTTTGAAATATTCCACAGGAAGAAAGAGATTGGGAGGTATCAAAAAATGATATTGGTCTTATATTGAAAATAACTAAAGCTGCTGGTGGGTATATAGGGGTGCATTATACCATTCTCTCTATTTTTGTGTATGTTTGCATTTTTCCATAACAAAAAAAAATCCTCCAGAAATCCCACTCCTGGGTATCTACCCAGAGGAAAAGAAGTCATTATACAAAAAAGATACTTGCACACATGTTTATAGCAGCACAATTAGCAACTGCAAAAATATGGAACCAGCCAAAATGCCCATCAGTCAAGGAGTGGATAAAGAAACTGGGGTATATATATACTGCGGAATACTACTCAGCCATAAAAGGAACAAAATAATGGCATTCACAGCAATTGGAGGCCATCATTCTAAGTGAAATAATTCGGGAATGGAAACCCAAACATTGTATGTTCTCACTTATAAATGGAAGCTAAGCTGTGAGGACACAAAGGCACAAGAATGATACAATGGACTTTGGGGACTTGGGGGAAAGGGCGGGAGGTGGGTGAGGTATAAAAGACTACAAATAGGGTGCAGCGTACACTGCTTGGGTGATGGGTGCACCCAAATCTCAGAAATCACCACTAAAGAACTTATTCATGTAACCAAACACCACCTGTTCCACCAAAACCTATTGAAATATAAATAAGTAAATAAGTAAATAAATAAATAAATAACATTAGATTGTGGTGATGGTTATATAATTTTGTCAATATACTAAAAATATTGAATGGCACACTTTGAGTGGGTGAAATGTATAATATATAAATTATATCTCAATAAAACCATTAAAATAAAAAAAAATCCTTGAGGGCAGGATTGTGCCTTATTCCCCAGTATTTAATGCATCATCCTCAGATGCAGTAAGCATTCCATAATGAATGAATGAATTAGTGAATGAATGAATGAATTAGTGAATGAATGAATACAATAAATCTCATAATAGACCCCTGCTGTGCCATCCCTGATGTGAACATCAAGAATTGAAGGTTTTAGGAAGTCAACAAGAGGTGACTGTGTGGCTATTGATGTCAAGACAGTGGATAAGCAGAGCAAAAATATAGTAATAACAAGCAAAGCTGGAAGAAAATTAGTTCTGGCTCAAACCTGTTATCTCCTGTGAATCTTATCTGCACTCAATCTGCAGGTCACCTTGTGCCATCCCTGCCTCCAAGCCAGCTCAGGAAACACAAAGCATTTGATTTGCTAAGGCTTTGCAAACACTTTCTATTGAGTACATATTAACTTTTCTGTTCACATTGCATTAAAGGGGAAAGTTCTATTGACTTTCCTGAAGAAATAATCATTACATTGTAACTAGCCATTACAACTTAAAAAGTATTAGACTCCAAAAGAAACAGCAATTATGGCATTTAAAAATATCATAACCCAAGCTCCTTGGAGGCAAGAACTATGACTTTGGTATCTCTGTGCTCCTGTAATGAGCACAGTGTCTGACACAACAGTTAAGTGTCCATAATGTGTGTTGGGCAAAAGAATGTGACCAGAAGAGGGCAGAGCATTGCTCCAATTTGCTTAGCCTTTTGCTAGAACCTCTATGTATATCACTAGGCTTAACTTTCCTGTCAACCTTGAGCAGTAAGGAGGGCGAGGGAAGAAACTGAGGCCTGGGAGTGTCAGGCAGAACAAAAGTGGTGGAACTGGGACCTGCCCCCAGGACATCCACCGCAATTCCAGGACACCCACCCCAATTCCAGGGCACCCACCCCAACTCCAGGACACCCACCCCAACTCCAGGACACCCACCCCAACTCCAGGGCACCCACCCCAATTCCAGGACACCCACCCCAACTCCAGGGCACCCACCCCAACTCCAGGACACACACCCCAATTCCAGGACACCCACCGCAATTCCAGGACACCCACCCCAACTCCAGGGCACCCACCCCAACTCCAGGGCACCCACCCCAACTCCAGGGCACCCACCCCAATTCCAGGACACCCACCCCAATTCCAGGACACCCACCGCAATTCCAGGACACCCACCCCAATTCCAAGACACCCACCCTAATTCCAGGACACCCACCCCAATTCCAAGACACCCACCCCAATTCCAAGACACCCACCCTAATTCCAGGACACCCACCCCAATTCCAGGACACCCACCCCAATTCCAGGGTACCGCCCACTTTCCGCAGCTCCTTCTTCTCCACACAAGGATTTCCACATCACCCTAATGGAGGGCAGATTGCTTTCCTCTGTTGGTTTTTGCCAAGGGTGGACATTGAGCCAAGGGCAGCCTTATTCAGTCTGTGTTACTCCCAGAAATCCAGCCCGTCACAACCCTCCCTGCAGGGACGCACTTTTTCAAGGGCCATTAAACCTGCCGAATCTCCCCAGCTCCTCCAAAAGCTCACGGAAAGCATTGACTTTCAGGTGAGTTGGGGGCTGTGGGTGGAGCTAGATCCCCAGCTCCCCAGCTGACTTGCTGAACTTGCCACAAGTTATATCATCATGCTACACACACCTACACACACACACACACACACACATGCCCACTGTGCACCAGGCGCTGTGCATATAGGCAACAATCTGGAGTGGTGCTGACTCACCCTGCCTGCATGGCCTCAAGCATGCTCTTGCCTCTGCTGAAACCCCCAAACCCCTTTCCTGCCTCTCTCATGCTCCATCTTCCAGTTTCAGTTCAGGTGCCACCTCCTCCAGGAAACCTTCCAGGAACTTCTACCTTCCATGCCTCCTGCAGGCTCCTCATTCACCCTTTGCAGTTCACCTCTAACTGCCATCGCCCTTTCCTCACTGAGCTGTAATCAGCTCCCCACATTTCCCTGCGATCACCGGCATGCTCCTTCCAGGCAGGGCCCAGGCTGCCAGTCCCTGTTGCCCTGACTGCTGAATATTGGTTCAGTGAGTGAGTCAGCGAGTACATGAACGAGCTTCTCTTGGGGCCTCAGTGTTCCTGTGGGTCCAGAGCCCAGGTTGGACCAGGGCATCCTTTCTGCTCAAAAGCTCCATAGTTTTGGGGCCTCAGAGGAAGCCTCTGCTGCTGCTAGGTTCCATCTACACCCTCACCAGCAAGGCACAGTGGAACCCCACCTAAAGAATGTGAGCGTGGACAGGACACTGGACCCGAGACAGCTTGTCACCAGCCTGGCCATGGAGCACTCGCCACCCTGCGCAGGTCTCTGCATGTCTGTCCTACAGGACCTGAGCCTCCCCAAGGGAGCCACTGTGTCTCACTCATCTTGTGTCCCCAGCATACAATTCAAGTCCTGACATGTAGCAGACGTTTTGTCTATGTTTGTTCAATGAATGAATGAGTGAATGAATGAAGGTTAAATATAATAAGAGAATGAAAGTGCAAACTTCAGCAAAACCAAGATATTCACCAAAGCAGATTACCAGGCAAATGGGCAAATGGAGATGGTTGGTTCTCTGTCGATAAGTAAATCACGGGGAACAGAGGCTGTCCTGGAGGCTGAGGCTGAGCTGATTGTTTCTTACACTGATGAGGAAGCTCAAGTTCAGAAAGGCCCAGGGCTGTCCGAGGTCCCATGGAAAATCAGAGGCAGGACAAGGGGTCGTGATGGTGGTCGATTCTGTCAGTTATTAACCCAAGCCTAGACTGGACATGCGAGGCCAAGCACTTGTGGCAGAGAAAGCTAGGAATTCCAGTGTTAAGGTCCCAGAGAGGCAGGAAAGTGCCTGTGCTCTTGGTAAAGGCTGAAGCCCTAGAAGGAGGCCCCCCAAAGGTTAGCCCATGAACCATTGGTTTTTTCAACAAATATTGTTGAGTGAGCACTAGGAATGAACCAGGCATGAGACAGAGTATCTGCTCTCACGGAGCTTATCTTCTAGTGGGGAAACCAGACAAACATGTCCTATCATGCCAGATGGGCATCAGAAAAACCAGGCAGGGTGAGGGTGGCAAGGGCAGAGGTGGGGTCTCTCTGGGGAGGTGACCTTTGAGCAGACAACTGAGTGAAGGAAGGAAGCGAGCTGTGGAAAGGGCGAGAGCAAGGCTGCTCCGGGCAGCCAATGGCAAGAGCACAGGTCCTAAGCAGGAAGAAGCTTGGTAAGTTCTAGACTAGCAAGAAGGCCAGGATGGTTGGAGCAGAGGGAGGGAGGGAAAGGATGGTCAAAAGGAGGTCAGAGGCCAGGTGCGGTGGCTCACGCCTGTAATCCCAACACTTTGGGAGGCTGAGGTGGGCAGATATCCTGAGGTCAGGAGTTCAAGACCAGCCTGGACAATATGGTGAAACCCCATCTCTACTAAAAATACAAAAAAAAATTAGCTGGATATGGTGGCACACACCTGTAATCCCAGCTACTTGGGAAGCTGAGGCAGGGGAATTGCTTGAACCTGGGAGGCGGAGGTTGCAGTGAGCCTAGATCATGCCACTGCATTCCAGCCTAGGTGACAGAACAAGACTCTGTTAAAAAAAAAAAAAAAAAAAAAAAAAAGGAGGAGGTGAGAAAGGCTAGCAGGGCCTTGTCATGTAGGGCCTCCTAAGGTGTGGTGAGAAACACAGGATTTCTCTTAGTTGCTATAGGGTCATTGGAAGTCTCCAGCAGGGAGTGAAAGCATCTGATTTACCTGTTGAAAGGATCACAATGGTTCCCTAAGTGGGGCCCAGGACCAGCTCAGGCCCTTGCCAAAATGGATTCCAGACTCCATGGAGGCATGCTGAGTCAGACCACTGGAAGGGAGGCCCCAAGTCCGCTGCCACTCCTGGGGCTCTCCGTGCCAGGTCCTGGGCTGAGTGTGCTCCATGCATGATTGCTTTGAATTTCTGTAACCTTGTGATGTGGGGATTCTTAGCAGCATGCCACAGAGTGGAAGCCAAGGTCCTGAGAGGCAAGGCCACCTGCCTAAGGTGCTGGGCTTATATGAGCCCAGCCCTGGACTCCTCCCTGTACCATGAGTCACCTCCTGGCCCTCCCCTCCTCACAGCTTCCTGTAAGTCTAAGGTCAGGGATAAGAAGTGGGACTCAGATGGGCTAAGTGAATCGCCCGAGGTCATAGATCTGGGATCTGGTGCAGCCAGGATTCATAGAAGGGTCCTCTGGAGGAGGGGCTCTGACTTTGTCCAGAGATCCCCCATGTCTGTTTGTGAGCAGGAAGCTGAGGGGTGGGGAGGAGGGCATGGGACAGGAGCCCCCAGGAGAGGCAAGGGGAGCCTTGAAGTATTTGCGGGGTGCCTGGGACAGGGCAGACACTTGGTGAATATCACACATTATCATTATCATTACCATTGACATTGCTGTTGTCCTCTCTGCCACGCTGCTTTCAGACCAAGGACCCCAGAGGATGGAGGCCTCTCGGTGGTGGCTGCTGGTCACTGTGCTCATGGCTGGGGCTCATTGTGTGGCCCTGGTTGACCAAGAAGCTTCTGATCTCATCCATTCTGGCCCCCAGGACAGCAGCCCTGGGCCTGCCCTGCCCTGCCACAAAATCTCTGTGAGCAACATAGACTTTGCCTTCAACCTCTACAGACAGTTGGCTTTGAACGCCCCCAGGGAGAACATTCTCTTCTCCCCAGTCAGCATCTCCCTGGCCTTGGCCATGCTTTCTCGGGGGGCCCCAGTGGCCAGCAGGACCCAACTCCTGGAGGGCCTGGGGTTCACCCTCACCATGGTGCCTGAGGCGGAGATCCAGGAAGGCTTCTGGGATCTGCTGCTCAGGCTCCGTGGGCAGGGTCCCCGGCTCCTCCTGACCATGGACCAGCGCAGATTCAGCGGCCTGGGTGCGAGGGCCAACCAGAGCCTAGAGGAGGCCCAAAAACACATTGACGAATACACAGAGCAGCAGACCCAGGGGAAGCTCGGGGCCTGGGAGAAGGACCTCGGCAGTGAAACCACAGCGGTTCTGGTGAATCACATGCTCCTCAGAGGTAAGAGCGTGTGTGCCCAATGCAGATCTCCTTCTCAGAATCCCAGAACCCAGGCTCCAACCACACCCTAGCCCCACCCATCACAGCATCTGGAAAGTGTCCCCTCCTGACTTGGATATAGATGACACTCGGTGAGTGTCTGCCTCTGAATCCTTGATATCTCTACTTGAATGCCTCCCGTAACAGGGAACTCATCCCCTTCTCTATGTTAATGATACTGGAAGAGTTTGTTTTTAAAGAAGACTTTTTCAAACTTAATGTGCATATGAACTCTCTAGAGAGTTTGCTTAAATGCAGGTATCTCGTACCTATCCTAAGTGATTCTGATTTCAGTGGAGTAAGTCCAAGACCCATGACTTTGCGTTTGAAGAAGCTCGCCTCCCTTCCCCACACAGGTGATTCTGCTAATGGAAGGCTGAGCTCCCCTTCGAGCAACTCTAGAAGCCACCACTGTATTAAGGAACCTGAATTTCCTTCCTCTGGCAGGCCTTAGGAGGCACGGATTAGAGCAGGAAGAATCCTAAATTTTTTTAAAGTCCTTAATTTTTTCCAAGAGAGTGAACAGGCTGCATGTCCCCACCATTGTGTGTGTTTAAATAATACGGTCATGACATTCAACCCACCACTGTTAATGCCTGGCTTAGTTTAATAGTCAGACCATACTGACGCCATGGTGGCCATTTGGGGGCAGGCAGGGGGACGCGTGTTGTTATCCCCTTGTTCTCATTCAGGACTCAGGAGGTGAACTCAGTTCTCACATTTGTACAGTGCTCTGTGGGTCTCAAAGTGTGTGTACCCCACAATCTCCCTTGACTCTCTCACTTGGGTGAAACGGACCAGGCTTATCTTAGCAGATATGCCTAAGATCAATGTTCCCATTTTACAGATAAGAAAACACATTTTTTAAAAAGAAGAAAGCTTATTTGCCTGCGCCAGTAAGGCACCACTCAAATATGCATCTATGACTATTGATGGTGTTAATTTGTAGACATGGTTACACATATACACACGCACATATTGACTACGAAGTTCTTATTAACATGCCGGCTCTGTGCATATTTAATTTTTAATTCTCATCACAACCTGACAAGATAGATATTATCGTGTCCACTTGAACGATGAGAAACTGACGCAAAGTCGGGTAACTTGCCCTAGATTTCAAAGCCAGGCAGGGCCTAGCCTTCAAATCCACACCTACCTTCAAGAAGCCTGTGCCACAGTGATACATTTTTTCTTAAAAATTAACCACCTCCAGGAGAGGTTAAGGAGATGAGAGACCATTTGTGTTTATGTGATTGTAATCTTGCTACACTATTGTAATAGTTTCTAATAGTATTGATCATTTTCAAATGAGGAGACAGAAGCTCAGGGAGGCTCCGGGCTCAGCCCCCAGGGCCACACAGGTACTAAGGGACCGCTCAGGAGGGAGTTAGTGAGTGGGATTTGGCTTCCTGAGTGTGGACTTCAAGATTCCAGCATCCAGGGTGCTTTCCCGACTCCCACAAGCTGCCAGAAGGGTAACCCCAAGCCCGTTCTCGGTTGTCTGTAAGGATGACGTCCGTGTTGCTCTTCCCCTCAGCTGAGTGGATGAAGCCCTTTGACTCACGTGCCACCAGCCCAAAGGAGTTATTTGTAGATGAGCACAGCGCTGTGTGGGTGCCCATGATGAAGGAGAAGGCCAGCCACCGCTTCCTGCACTACCGTAAGCTGCAATGCTCTGTGCTGCGGATGGACCGCGCTGGGAACACCACCACCTTCTTCATCTTCCCCAACAGGGGCAAGATGAGGCAGCTGGAAGATGCCCTGCTGCCTGAAACACTGATTAAGTGGGACAGTCTGCTCAGGACCAGGTAGCCTGCACACAGCAGAGCCCCGGGGAGGCCGGGCCTCGCCTTCTCCCTCAGCCACCGTAAAGTGTCCCCAGGGCACAGTCACCTCAAAAGCATTGTCACCCCAGGGCACTGTCATCTCCAGGGCACTATCACCCAAGGTCACTGTCCCTATTCAAAGCACTGTTCTCTCCCAGGATGCTGTTACATCACGCAGGACATCTGACCTCCAGGACACTGTCATCCCTCAGGATATTGTCACCCTCTCAGAGTACCGTCACACCCCAGAACACTGTCATTCCCCAGGCACTGTTATTTCTAGGACACTGCCACCCTACAGGTATTGTCACCCCTCCAAGACACTAATGCTCTCAGGACACTATCACCCTCCACCCATGGCATCATCACCCCCAGAACACATTGTCATGACACTATCACCACAGGGACACAGTCACCCCCCGGGATGCTGTCACCTCCATGGTATTGTCCCCCCTCAGGGCTCTGTCACTCTCCAGGACACTGTCATTGGCCCCTTGAAGATATCAGTTTGGGTCCTGGGGAGGAAGGACTGGAGAGAGCACTGGCCCAGGAGTCTGGAGGCTGGTTCCAGTCCCACCTCTGCTGCAGACACTGTCACCTGTCATGGGCTCCCTTGGCCCCTCACGCTGTTTAAGAGCCTGGTGCTCTGGCCTCTCCCAGTCTCAGCCTTCTCCCTCCTCAGCCTTTTTTTCTGTGTTCCCAACTCCCCCATGCTTATTCCTGGAACCTACTGTGCTCTCTGCAGTTTCCTGAACTTGCCAGGCTGTTCCTCAGCCCCGGTCTTTTGTGTGTGCAAATTCTCGTCCTGGCGTGCCCTTTCTTGACCCAGCCCTCTTTGGGATTCTTATTCTTTATTCATGGCATAGCAGAGCTATCACTTGCTCCGTGAAGGCTTGACGGATCCCCAGAACAGGCAAGGTGTGCCCTCTAAGTGTTCCTGGGAACATCATCGTATCATCTGCTATCATCACATGAGAATAACAGTGTCTTCCTCATAGGGCTTCCATGTCAGTGTAGTTACAACCCACTTCCCACACTGAGGTGAATTGGGGATGGTACGCCTTTTAGAAAGCTGTCACCCACTGCCCCTCAGAGAATGGGATGGAGGGGGTGTGTGGGGCAGAGGGACCCCAGGCAGGGAAGAAGGTGAGAGGCTGTTTCAGGATCTCTACTGCAACCCAATTTCTGTCTCTCCACAGAGAACTCGATTTCCACTTCCCCAAATTTTCCATTTCTAGAACCTGCAGACTGGAGATGCTCCTCCCACGAGTGACTGTGGGTGGAGGCTTCCCTGGGCAGCCTGGACTGAACATTTCTAAAGTAAGTTGGGGATGGTGTGTTCAGAGGGCCTCTTATTGTCTTTTGACGAACACTGGAGGGAGATGTCCAGGACCTCCTTAAAGACAGGAGACGCTGTTTCCTTTAACTTTGCAAGTTGCTATTTGCTTCCTTGCATTTATTCCATGATTGCAACCTGCTTTGTTAAAACACTGGGGATCCCAAAGGAAATAAGGAAAGGGAAGGCAGTAAATATGCAAATAATGTCCCCACGTTGGAAGTGCAGAGGATGCTTCCTGGGGAGGTCACTCATGCTTTTAGACCTAAAATACAAGCTATGTTAAAAAAAAAAAAAAAAAAAAAGACTGACAGGGAACATGGGGAATAGCTTGGTCCTCAGGGAACTGAAGGTTTCCAAGTCTTCCATGATCTAGTCATCACCCTCCTGTCCAGACTACGTCTCCTACTCTTCATAGTGTCCTGCTCGACTGAACTTCACGGCGTCCTACATGCCCCCACAGTTTTCACCTTCTTACTTTGGCTCAGACTTTTTATTTTTAAACCACCCAAAACGTTCTCCCCAAGGCCTTGCACAAATGTTACCTCCTCCATGAAGGTTTCTCTGCTCTTATCCTTCACCCCCACACTCAAAGCAGAAAGAAATCTCTCCTGATAACTTTCCACTCTTGCTTCCTTTACCTGTCTTATCTTCCCGATCAAATGATGAGCTTCTTCAAAGTCAGTCCAATCCATGTTTCTATCCCCTACCATCCCTGGCACAGTGGAGTGCACAGCATCGGTACTCAATAAATGCACACGGAATAAATTCATGAATACACGAGTAATGGAATGAGAGAGGATAAATTAGCAAAATGAAGTGAATGAAAGAATAAGTCAATAATGGTTGGGTGAAAGAGTAGTTGGATGAATGCATGGATGAATGGATGGAGAAATGGGTGGATGGACAGATAGATGCTGGTGTGATATTCAAAATATACTGCAACCAGCATAATGCAGATGCCAGCCATAAAAATGGATGTAGGTGGGGAGATTGGTGATTGGATGCATGAATAGGTGAATAGCGAATAGCTGGAATCATAGATAGAAAGATGCATGGGTAGCAAGGTGCATGGATTATGCGTGGATGGGTGGGTAAGTGAGTGGTGCATGGACAAGTATGTGAATACATGAGTGGTGCATGCAGAGATAAGTAGATGGCTGAGAGGGTGTGGAGTATGATTGGCTGGCTGGCTGGTTGAATGGATCAGTGAATCGTGGACAACAGTCAGACAGGAGTATGTAAGAGTAGTAGATGGATAGTGGATTTTTTAAAGGGTAGTTAGCAGAATCACTGACTGGGTAAGTGAATAGATGGATACATATGGGGTTAAGTAACAGAATAAAAAAAAATTGGTCCCAACATAAAGGCCTGGTTTGTCCTTCCTATGGGTGGCTTGATGATTCTAGAATTTTCCTTGCAGGTCACTCACAAGGCCATGATGACGCTGGATGAGAAGGGCTCTGAAGCTGCTGCAGCCACCAGCATTCAGCTCACCCCTGGGCCTCGCCCAGACCTTGACTTCCCACCCACTCCAGGCACTGAGTTCAGTCGGCCCTTCCTGGTGATGACTTTCCACACGGAAACAGGAAGCATGCTTTTTCTGGGGAAGATTGTAAACCCACTGGGATAACGCCCCGTCAGACATGCTGGGTGACTCAGAGAGAGCAGAATGGCCTACACAGCAGGGAGCTTCTATTACAGCCTCAAGTTTAAGGAAAAGTTGCATATACCTGAGTTCTTTTGCTTGGTTTCCACAGGAACCAAGTGGGTAAGGATAGTAATGGTGATCAAGGCTGTTCTCCCTGCACACAGGCAGTAATTACCATTGAGCAAACACCTACTATGTACCAAATGCTTTCTATCTCTTATCTCATTTTAAAATGAATTACAACAACAATCCAACAAAATAAGTATTTGGTTGAACCATATGAAATTGCTTATATTTGGGTTGTACCTATATTTTGTAGATACAAAAAAAAAAGGCAACTTCTTATGATTCAACCCTTCTCATAGCTGAGGATCAGAGACTTTCAGAGACGTGCTCAAGTTCACTGAGCTAGAAAGCAGGCGAGCTGCATTCCAGTCTTATCCATTTTGCTAAATTAATGAATCTCAAACTTTACTATATGCACAAATTCCCTGTGGGTCTTTTTAAAAGCACATTTTGAATCAACAGGTCTGGGATGGGGCCTGAGGTCCCATACTTCTCACAAGGTCCCAGTGATGCTGAGGCTGCTGGTAGAGTGGCTACATGTTGAGCAGCAGGTTGTTAAATGCACTTGCCCCCATTATCCTCAGAGAGGTTAAGTTGGTGTGGCCTGCAGGGCAGGGAAGTGGCACTGGCCCCTTAATCTATGTGTGGGGCTGAGAAAAATACGAGCAACACATTTTTGAAGCCTACAGACAAAGCCTGTTTTAGGGTTACCTATTAGTGAGTAGAAAGGGAAAAATGAGTATCCTGAAGATTTTTTGCCCAGTCTAGACACACAGTGGGTATTTGTAACTGTCTGTACCCACTGTATTAGTCTGTTCTCATGCTGCTAATAAAGACATACCCAAGACTGGGTAATTTATATATATATATAAAAGAGGTTTAATAGACTCACAGTTCCACATGGCTGGGGAAGCCTCACAATCATGGTGGAAGGTGAATGAGAAGAAAAGCATGTCTTACATGGTGGCAGGCAAGAATGTGTGTGCAGGGGAACTGCCCGTTATGGCACCATCAGATCTCATGAGACTTATTCACTATAATGAGAACAGCATGGGAAAAACCTCCCGCCAGGTCCCTCCCATGACTCATGGGGATTATTACAATTCAAGGTGAGATTTGGGTGGGGACACAGGGCCAAACCATATCATCCTCCATGTAAGTTACTGCAACTGTGACTTTGGCTGTCAGCTGGCTCATGTTCCTGGATTTCCAACTGCACAAAGGAAGGAACCCACACAAGCTTTAGGGCCAGGCACATCTGAGACCAAATCTTGCATCTGGTGCAAAGCAGGTTCACTGTGCACTGGTGACCAACTTGCCTGAGTCCAGTGAGACCCACACACAAGTTACATGAAGTGGGTTTATTACTGACAGATGGGCAGCAAAGGATAACAGAAGCCTAGCATTCATTGCAAGCTGGGTCCCCAAGGCTCAGGAAAGCTGCCTGGGGAACATGGGGTCTTATCTGCGTGGGCTCCATTTGCACAGCAGCTGAGGAACCCCAGAAGGCAGCCCACCCTGAGTGTCTTAGTCTGTTTGTTTTTCTATATGGGAATACCTGAGGCTGGGTAATTTATAAAGAAAAGAAGCTTATTTGACTGACAGTTCTGCAGGTTGTACAAGAAGCATGGCATCAGCATCTACTTTTGTTTGGGGCATCAGGCTTCTTCCACTTATGGTGGAAGACAAGGGAAGCCATCATGTGCAGAGATCTCATGGTGGGAGAGCAGAAGCCAGTGAGAGGGGAGGGAGGCACCAGGCTCTTTCTTTCTTTCTTTCTTTCTTTTTTTTTTTTGATACAGTGTTGCTCTGTTGCCCAGGCTGGAGTGCAGTAGCATGATCACAGTTCACTGCAGACTCAACCTCCTAGGCTTAAACAATCTTCACACCTCAGCCTCTGGGTAGCTGGGACTACAGGCACATACCACCATGCCTGGCTAATTTCTTATGGCATTTTGCCATGTTGGTCAGGCTACACCAGGCTCTTTTTAACATTGGTGCTCTCGGAAACTGAGTGAGAACTCACTTACTTCCACAAAAATGGCACCAAGCCATTCATGAAGGATCTGCCCCCCATGATCCAAACAGGATCCCAGCAGGCCCTACCTCCAGCATTGGGAATCGAACCTCGACATGAGACATGGCGGGGCCAGACAAACCATATGCAATCCGTAGCACTGGGTTTTACACCCAGGGGCAACAGGACTTGCTGGGCTAAAGTGTTGAAGGACACCATGTTTCTAGGGAGGATGGGAACAGAGCCTGGGCTGTTCTGGCCAGTCCTTCCCTATCTCAGGATATTGTATTCCCAGCCCATGCTACAGTTATTCTTGAGAACTACAAATGAGAAAGAAGTGGGGGAGAACTGGATCATCCAAGGCCGCCTGGAGGAATGCCCTGCACCTGGCTCTCACTAGATGCCCCTCCTAGAGCCTTACCAAAGACAGCAGGCAGGCACAAGGAACCATGCTGAGTGCTGGTCAAGGAGCCAGGCCTGCATGAGCCCACCTAACCTTCATTTTGCATTCTACATTTTTGCAAGAGATAAAACTTGTTTTTTTTTTCTCCTCTCCAATGAGAAGGTGCCCATGAAGTACCAATGAGTCAATAAAATTAGCCTCCCCCAGAAGGGGGCAGTCTTGGAGCCACTGGGGGTAATAACCCTGAGAAGGTGGAGTGAGCAGCCCCAGTGTACAAGAAAACAGGTGTCTTACCTTTTGTTTTGTGAGGGTTTCCAATGAAAGGATCCCAAACTCAAATGCCGGGGCAGGTGGGCAGTAGGCAGTGATTAGAAAAGGAAAACAACAGCTCAAATTCAGTCACGACCTGGGCCTCTGTGAGGGGATGAAGTGCTGGTAACTCAATGCTCTTTCCTCCTCCCTCCCTGGCTTAAGGGACTCTGTCCCCTCTGTCTCTCAGATCCGGCCAACCCCGTGCTCCCCATTCACACTGTGAGGGATGATCTGGTCCAATGCCCTGGCATGAACCCAGGTGCCCACAATACCAAAGCCAGGAGGGGGCTGTTAGCTGTCTGACAATGTAACTCTCAGTCCTGTGATTCCAAATTCCTGAAACGAGGAAGCCCAAAGGCTGGCCCACCACCTGGGACAAGAAAGCACACCAGCAGCACTGGCAACATCGGAACAGGAGATCCTGCCGCACACAGGAGTGCCAACGCCATCCCTGTCCTCAAGGAGCCCATGGCAGAGAGAGGAGGATTGTGCCATGCACAACCAGCCAGAATGCAAGGCAATTACAGCTGTGACAGAGGGGCCCAGAGGACAGATTTCAGTTCGCAAAGGATGAAGGAAGCAGGGTAGCATGCCAGAAAGACCCTGGCAGTGGGGGGTACCAGGTGCAACTTGATGCCGCCACGAGCCGTGTGAACTTGAGGAGGTGACTTTCTCTCTCTGAGCCTCAGTCCCCCATCTGCCAGGCGCTGTTACAGAACATGACATGTATTCATGCAGTCCTCATGGCAACTCGGTGTGGGGGCTCCTTGCATTCGACAATTGAGGAAACTCAGGGACAGAGAGGCTAAGAAACTTCCTCTTCCAAGTCTCCCGCATGGAAGTGATGTCTCATAGCGCCCTCCACACCTCTTCTGAGCCCTGAGCCCCCTCTGTCATGCATTTTGGTTTTAGTCTCTGCCTTTCATGCCTGCAGCAGATCGAACCATGTCTGAGCCACCTCTGGATCTTTTAGGCGCGAAGGCAGTGGGTGATCAGGGCCTGGCTGGCTGGAACGCCAGCAGACCTGGATTGTTCTAATAATAGAGCAGAGAAGAGAGATTGGGGGAGAAAAGGAAAGGAACAGTAAGACATACAGAGACACACACACACACACACACACAGAGACACAGACACAGACATACACACACACAGAGACACAGACACACACACACACAGAAATACACACAGAGAGACACACAGACACACACACAGACACACAGATATACACACAGAGACACACGCACAGACACACACACATATACACACACAGACACACACAGACACACAGACACACACACAGAGACACACACACAGAGACACACAGACACAGACAGAGCCACACACACAGAGACACACACAGACACACACACAGGCACACAGACACAGGCACACACACAGAGACACACACAGACACACACACAGAGACACAGACACAGAGACACAGAAACGGAGACACAGACACACAGAGACACAGACGTACAGACAACACAGACACACACACAGAGGCACACACACAGAGACACAGACACACACACAGACACACAGACACAGACACACACAGAGACACACACAGAGACACAGATACACACACAGACATAAACACACACAGACACACACAGAGGCACAGACATACACATAGACACACACACACACACACAGAGACACACACACACAGAGACATACACACAGATGCACAGACATACACAGAGGCACACACAGAGAGACACACACACACACACAGACACACACAGACACACACACAGAGACACAGAAACACACACACACACAGACACACACACACATAGACACACACACACAGACACACACACACACAGAGCGGCCTGGGGAAAGAGGGAAAGCGGAGCCCGGGGAAGGGGCCGAGGAAGGCAGCCGGGAGACAGGAGAGAACATTTCACAGGCCCCCAAAGCGGAGCAGAAGAAATTGTTTCCAGAGGCCATTTAGAGCTGCCCCCCTCCCGCCTCTACAGCCCTGTCACTTAGCAGGTCTAGAGGTCCCCTTGCAGCTGCCAGGACTGGGTGGAGGGAGGGCAAGCAGGGCAGGGCAGACAGGGCCTGCTGGAGAAAATCTCACCAAACCAGGCTTGGCATCCGTGTCCCCCATGGCCCTGTGCCTGGGGGGTGGGGGGGGGGGTGGAGGGGGGCGGTGGCAGAGAAAAGTGGTCCAATATGGCTGGTCTACACACGCCCCAGATGCCCACAGGCTCATTAGGAGAGGCCAGATGGGTAACCCGAGAGCCCTGAAAATGTGGCCTTTAGAACTGCCGACTCTATGCTCTCCAAAAGGGAACTCTGTCTGCTGGATCCCAGGTAGGTCAAAGTAAAGCACAAAAAGCTTGTATCTGCTCTGGAGGAAACACATTGTGAAGGAAAGCAATCCCCCCAAATTTCTCTCTGATTTTTCTTTTATTGTTGTAAAAGCATTTAACATGGATTTACCCTTTAATAATTTTTCTTTTCACAGACAGGGTCTCACTCTGTCATCCAGGCTGGAGTGCAGTGGTGGGATCATAGCTCGCTTCAGCCTCAAACTCCTGGGCTCAAACGATCCTCTTATCTCAGTCTTCCAAGCAGCTGAGACTACAGGTGTGCATCACCACACCTGGCCAATTAAAAAAAAAAAAACAGTAGAGATGGGATCTTACTATGTTGCTCAGGTTCCCTTTTACGAATTTTTAAGCGCACGATACAGGATTGTTTTCATGCACGAGGTTGCACAGCATATCTCTAAAACTTCTTCATCTTGTATAACTAGAAGTTTTATCTGTTGAATCACACTGCCTCAGTTCCCCCTCCCTCCAGCACCTGGCAACCAGCATTCTACTCTGCTTCTATGAGTTCAGCTGTCTTACAACCTCACATAAGTGGAATCATGCAGTCCATGTCCTTCTGTGATTGGCTCGTTTCTCTCATCATAATGTCCCCCAAGTTCATCCACATTGTCATATATTTCAGGATTTCCTTTTTTTTTAAAGGCCCAATAATAATTGATCATACGTATATAGTGAAGAAGCCATCTAAAGACTGGGAGAAAATATTTGCAAACTATACATCTGATAAGGGGTTAATATCAAAAATACATTAATCAATAGCAAAAAACAAAACAAATAACCCAATTAAAAAACGCGTAAAGAACTTGAATAGAGACCAGGCACAGCAGCTCATGCCTATAATTCTAGCACTTTGGGAGGCTGAGGTGGGAGAATCACTTGAGCTCAGGAGTTTGAGACTAGCCTGGGCAATGTAGCAAGACCCCATCTCTACCAACAATGAAAAGATTAGTCAGGTGTGGTGATGCATGGCTGTAGTGCCAGCTACTTGGGAGGCTGAGGTAGGAGGATCACTTGAGCCCAGGAGTTCAGGGCTGCAGTGAGCGACGATCATGCCACTGCGCCCCAGCCTGGGTGACAAAGTGAGACCCTGTCTCAAAGCAAACAAAACAAAACAAAACTTGAAGAGACATTTCTCCAGAGAATACATACAAATGGCCAACGGGTATGTGAAAAGATGCTCAGCATCACTCATCGCCAGGGAAACGCAGATCAAACCACAAAGAAGTATCACCTTGTTAGGGACCATTATTTTAAAAAATATTGGTGGGGTCGTGAAGAAATTGGAACGCTTGAACACCGTCAGTGGGAAGGTAAAATGGTGCCGCTGCTAGAAAAACCAGTATGGCAGTCCCTCAGAATGTTAAAAATAGAACTGCCACATGATCCAGCATCCCCACTTCTGGATATTGATCCAGAAGAATTCACAGCAGGATCTAGGAGAAACATTTGCTCCCAGTGTTTATCGCAGCATTATTCACAAGAGCCAAGACTGGGAACCAGATGCCCGTCAGCGGATGAATGGATTACGAATTCTTCTCATACATTTTCTCCTTCAGTCTTCACCACCCAATGTTAGAGAGGGGAAAGATCCCAAGACCATCTGCCCCTGGGCTTTTCAAACAGTGCTTGAGGGGAAGACCACGGAGGACGATGGGGCAGAGGGGGCCTGCTGGGAGTATCAAAGTCCCCATCCTGCTCCAAGCTGGGCAAATCTGTTGTTGAAGATTTTATTTTACTTACTATTTATGTATTTATTTTTGAGACAGGGTCTCACTCTGTCACCCAGGCTGGAGTGCAGTGGCACCATCCTGGCTCACTGCAACCTCTGCCTCCTGGGCTCAAGTGATCCTCCCAGCCTCCTGAGGAACTGGGACTACAGGCATGCACCACCACACCCAGTTAATTTTTGTTTTTTTTTTTTTAGGGACGGGGTTTCACCACATTGCCCATGCTGGTCTCGAACTCCTGAGCTCACACGATCCGCCCGCCTCGGCCTCCCAAAGTGTTGAGATTACAGGCTGGAGCCACCAACCCTGGCCAAAGATTTTAACTGAGCTGCTAAAAATATTTTAAATTTAAAACATCCTATGATCATATTGTATAACTCACATTTCCCAGGGAGCAGAAAGTGGCTGTTAATGTCACCAGGCCTCATGACAAAGTGGATAAGAACCTGGCCTGGGAACATGGGCCTCTGAGTCAGGGGGCCTTGGGTTCTTGCCTGAATGCTGCCGTTGTCTAGCTGTGTAACCTTGGGCGTGCTGCGGAAATGGCTTCCTCCCTCCCTTGTGGACTGGGATACTACAGCCTCCTTCATGGGGTTGTTGATACAGTAAAACGAGTCACTAACCCCGAAGCACTTAGGAGCATGTGGGGCACAGGCAGCCTGGGGAGGCACCAGCTGGTGTGTCCTTCACAGAGGACCCTGGAGACCCCGGAGACGTCGTGCTGCTTAGCTACAGGACCACAGACAGCTCCCTTCTCTCACTCACCCACTGTCTTGTCATGTGCTCAGCGAGGACATGGGTCTAAGGCAGTGGGTCCTCACCTACGCGAGGTCATCCGGGAGGTGTTGCAGTGAAACTGACCCCAGCTCTCACTCCCACAGTCTCTGACATCATTGCTCTGGAGCGGGCCAGGGCATCCGTGTTTTGTATAAGTTCTCTGGCAATTCTCTTGTGCAACCGCAACTGAGAACCACGGCTCTAGCTCATTATAAACCGCTTCCCAGTTCTGAAACTCTGTGGCTGGACTGAGCTTGATTCCAAAAGTCTCTGAAAAGCACCCCATGTGTTTGGAGCACCGAGTTAGGTCCCTGGCCTAGTGACGTCTCATTGCCTGGGAAAGGCTTGATGTGGCTGCAGCTGGGAGTTTTCAAATGAGATGCCTTTCTTTTCTTAATATTAAACTGCCTGTCTCCATCTTGCCAACTTTTCAAATAAGCTAATTTTGTAAACAGTAGCCATACAGCTGAAATGTATTGTCCCACAATATCTATAGGTTAAATACAATAAAGAAATTGTCTTTGGGCAACTCTGACTTACCCTTATGTTGACACTGGGTCACGCCCATTCTACTCTATCTTTGCCTTCAGTTTAATACTTTTTTTAAAAGATTGGAGACATTAACAGCTTTCACATATACAAAAAAATAACGAAATAGGAGGGAAAAAGAAAAGGAGAAGGAGAAGAAGAAAAAGAAGAAGAGGGACAAGGAAAGGAAGAAAGAGGAGGAGGAGCAGGAAGAAAAAAAAAAGGAAGGACTGCTTTTTATACAATAGCAGTGATGATGGCAAATAAAATACTAAGCACAAACTTGAGAATTATGCAAGCTCTAGGCAGAGGAAAAATTTTAAAAGCTGCAAAAGAACAAAAGGAATGCTTGAATAAATAAAAAGGCACATTGTAACCTTGGATGGGAATACTCCACATCGTAAAGACGTCAGTTCTTCCTAAGTTGGGATATAAACTTAACAGGAACTTAATAGAAACACCAGTAAGTATTCTTGGTCTTACGCACGCGCGCGCGCACACACACACACACACACACACACATACACACACACACTGGGGGTGGGAGGTGGACAGGCTGAAACAAGAGAGAGACGAAATGATTTTAACTAGACAAAATGTATCTAAAATGCATATAAAAACAAAATAAGCAAGAATAGTAAAATCTGAAAAAAAGACTATTGGAGGAGGGCTAGACATATAAGGTATCAAAACATATTCTGAAACCTCTAATAAGTTATAAATCATAAAATTATAATTTATTAATTATATAATGGATAATTAAAACTAGATGGCACATGAATAAAGAGACTGATCAATGGAACAAAATAAGAAATCTGTAAATGGTCCCAGATACATAGTAGAATTTAGAATATTATACAAAAAGTTATTTCAAAACAGTGGAGAAAAAGTGGATTTGCCATTAACTAGAACTGAGACAATAAAGTTGTCATGTGGAAATGAAATATTGGATCCATAATTTTTGTAAGTAATCACTGGAACTGTTTACAAGGATTCCAGTGTTCCTCTCCTTCTCAGCATGTGATTTGCTTTGATTAATGAAATATGGGGGGAGCATGTCACTTTAGGAGGAAACCTTTAGGAGCCAGGGCATGGTTCACCATCTCCCTGTGCCTCTCCTGCAGGGACCAACAATGTTCCCAGTGATGTGTTCTGTCAGCCTGGGTCCCTAAGCCCCCTGCTAATAAAAAATGAACAGAGAACATGAGTAAGAAGTTAGCTTTTGTTTATTTCAAATATGATGATGTGGAGATTCTTTGTTACTGCAGCACAAAACATCTTATCCTAACTGATGCAGTCACAGCATCATATTTCAGTCCCATTTCATAGACATCAAAGATTTAAATAAAAGACAACGTAAACTAAAAGTACTAGAAGTTACCAGAGAACCATTTAAAACCTTGGAGTAAGAGGCCGGGCGTGGTGGCTCACACCTGTAATCCCAGCACATTGGGAGGCCGAGGCGGGCGGATCACGAGGTCAGGAGATCGAGACCATCCTGGCTAACACGGTGAAACCCCGTCTGTACTAAAAATATAAAAAATTAGCCTGGCGAGGTGGCAGGCGCCTGTAGTCCCAGCTACTCGGGAGGCTGAGGCAGGAGAATGGCGTGAACCCCGTGGGGTGGAGCCTGCAGTGAGCCGAGATCGCACCACTGCACTCCAGCCTGGGCAACAGCGAGACTCCGTCTCAAATAAATAAATAAATAAATAAATAAATAAAACCTTGGAGTAAGAAATGCGTAAGAAATAAAACCCAAAGGCCATTTTTTCCCAATATTTTTAAGTATGTATAAATTTTTTAAGATTCTACACGACAAATACTATGGTAAGCAGAATGAAAATAAAAGGAAAAACTGAAGGAAATACAGCTTAAAAAGGGATTAATTCCATATATTTGATAGTATATATTGCATATATGTATATACTGTATAACCAAATATATGGAATTAATCATCCTACGTGTATATATATATATAATTTATATATATATATGAGCAAAAATATTGATTGTTCATAATAAAGAAAATAAGTTGGCTCTCAAACATATAAAAATATACTCAACTTTACTCAAGTTAGGAGAAAAGCAAATTAAACTACAAATGAAATCCTGTTTTACCTGTCAGATTGGTGAAGATTAAAAAAAAGGCATGCTGTATGGATAAGAGTGTGGGAAACATGGACTTTCATATATTCCTTGGGGAAGTATATAGATATCCCTCCACAGAGGAATGTCTGATTATATCTCTCAAAATAAGCGCATATGCCCTTTGTCCCAGAAATTCAATTTCTAAGAATTTATTCCATAGGTAAATCTATACAGGTGAGAAATAATATATATACAGAGTATTCATTGCAGCATCATTTGAAATTGCAGGAAAAAAAGGTAAGAAATTATTTTTAAAAAAGAAACAAAGTAAAAAGAAAGCAAACAACTCAAATACTCATTAATAAACAGCTGTTTATATAACAATGGTCCATGTATATGATGAAATACGATGCAGACAAAAAGAATCAGTAAACTCTTTGGGATTCTTTGTGATCTTATATAGAAAGACCACCGTAAAATATTAAACACACCAAAAGAGCAAAGTGAAGAACAGAGTGAATATTATGCTACCTTTTATATGTGAATAAAATATTTCTGGAAAAAAAGTTCAAGCTGCTTATAACGTGTTTGCCTTGGGGAAGTGACCTGGGTGCCTGGGAGAGATTTGGAGGCAGACTTTACTGTATTCCTTTAATGAATTTTGAATTTTGAACCATATTAATTACATTACCTATTTAAAAATTACATTACCTATTTAAAGAACAACTTTAAATAAGAGAGAGAATGAAAAATCTCTCTGAATGTAACTAGCCCTTCTAGAGTTTCCCAGCACAAGACCACAGCTAGGATCCATCAGAAAATGAAATTAAGTGTTTATGTGTTTGTGAGTATTGGAAACAATTATGTAACCCTAGATGCAATTGAAATCTCATACCAAGAAGTTTCAAGGCATTTGGCCATAATTTCCCACTGCATTGAGTTTTGTATATTTCAGAATTGAAAGACATTTCTTTAGAAAAATCTAAGACCAAAATTTTTTCAAGAGGTCAACTCTAATTCCATTTCAGCCAAGAGGTTTCCCTGCCTTGATTAAAGCCATCAAATTGCTCCACAATGGCAATCACGTTTTGTGTCTTCTTATCTTAGAAGATCCTATAAAGATTTCACTCACAGCTTCCTTCCCAACAGAGAAAGCTTAAAAAGGTCTTTGTCCAAGTGAATTTTCTATTCTTCTAAACTGCTCATTTCAGGCCAGACATGGTGGCTCATGCCTGTAATCTCAACATTTTGGGAGGCCAAGACAGGAGGATCACTTGACTCCGGGAGGTCGAGACCAGCCTGGTCAACATAGTGAGACCCCCAACTCTACAAAAAAATAAACAAAATTAACTGGGCCTGGTGGTGAATGCCTGTATTCTCAGCTACTTGGGAGACTGAGGTGGGAAGATTGCTTGAGCCCAGGAGGGCAAGGCTGCAGTGAGCTGAGACTGAGACACTGCATTCCAGCCTGGGAGACAGAGTGAGACTGTCTCAAAAACAAAAACTCAGTCATTTCATGGTAAGAATTACCAACCCAGGATCACTTGGGAAGGGTGATGATGACACATCAGCTATCTATGATGCTCCAATGGTGGGTGGGGGACAAAATTGGGCCTCCCTCTCAAAGGTCCACCGAGCCCTACATTGCATATTCTGGGAAAGTTGTACATTGGGTCAGCCTGAGAAGAAGCTTTAAATCAGGAAGATCTAGATTTGAATCCATGCTTCATTTAGGGATTTACGCAGAAAGAATCCCGGGATTTCTGTCTCCCCACACAGAACTCTTTCCTTCTCTAAGTGCCTGCCTGTCTGTGGATGACATGATGAGGTTTGAATCATGCAGTTGATCTTTTTGGAAACCTATCATGCAGCAGCCTGCATACACTTTCCACTGGCACCTCATCCACCACCCTAGACGAAGCACCTCATCTCATTAATTTCTTGCCTTCCCAACCTGCCTCCAGCTTCCAAGATACATTCCAGAATGAATTCATCATATTCAAAATGTCGTTACATTGTCTTTCTCTTGGAAGGTGTGTCTCATTAATTGCCCTGGCCAGGTAATCTTGCTCTCTGACAAGCTCCCATCAGCCTTTGCTGGGAAATTCCCAGTCCCTTTGCTGGGAAACTTGAATCTGGAACAAATCTAGATCCTCCCACATTGCCCCTAAAGAGGCCGCCTCCAACTCAGGCCCACTCCTTGCTGAGCTGACAAGCATAAGCCAAGAAAGGGTCATTGCTACTGAATCTCGCATTGCTGGAGAGAGAAACTGGTCACCTCAAAGGATTTCTTGATCTGTGAGCCTCAAGAGAACCTCGAACTGTGGCAGTTTCCTATGGAAACACTGGTTCATTGGCAGCATCATGAGCCCTACAGAGGCAAGAATAAGGCCCTGGGAATGCTTCTCCTGGTGGAGAGAGGATGCTCTGGGTGGGAGAAGTCTTTGTCCAGACTATCTGTCATGAGAAAGAAGGACCTCATTGGTTTCGAGGGGACTTGTAGGAAGATGCAGGACCTGGAAGCAGAAGAGCTTTGTAATGGTCCAGCTGCCACGCAAAGGAAGGAGTAGTTTGGGGTCTCCCTGAATGATTTCAATCCAGGACTCAAGAAACATTTGTTGAAGATGTACTAGAGATGGCTTGAAATGAGGTGGGGGAGCTCGTGGTCAAAAGCAAGCTTCCTGGATACACTCTCAGCACCTACTTCCTAAGAGCTGGTATGAGAGTTAAAGCAGGTAGTGCTCTAAGCCACAGCTGTAACCACAGTTAGAGTGGCAGGGTGATTTCTTGACATACAAACTTAGGTTTTGCCACCTTTGCATCTCCCCTAACCTTTCCCAAGAAGTAACCTGGTCTAAGTTTGTTTTATATTATTCTTTGGCAGTGGGGAGAGGGGTGAGGAGTGTTTGTATTTTAAGGTTGAATTCAGAAAGTCATGGTCTTGGAGAAATGAGGTGGGAGAAGGAAGAGCAGGAAGAAAGAAAGGTAGATTTCCCAAGGCTGGGGAGGAGGTGGTTCTCTGTGGCTCCACTAGGAGTGAGGACCTATTTCCTGCTCACTGGTCACTCAGAGGCTGTCAGATGGCCTGGGTTCCCTTACCTCAGAAAAATCACCCATTTCCAAGCTTGCCACAACTGTAGTAGAGCCATCTGCCATCACAGAACCCATAGCATCCAGTTGGGGTGCTTTGGGCTGCAAGTAATAGAAAACCCAAAAACAAACTGGTTTAACAATAGAAAGATGTTTTCTTGCATAATGATTTGGTGAATCTTTTCATCTCATAACTGCCTGCCTCTGGGTGCCAACCTGCTTCCCCTTGTGGATGCCAGATGGCTGCAGCAGCTCCAGCAGTCACACACAGACACAACCATATCCAGGAACAGAGGACCCTCTCTTTTGAGGGTCTCTGTTCTTGAGCTCCTGGACTCTCAAAGTGCTAGGATGACAGGCAGGAGCCACTGCACTCAACTGCAAAGAAAGCTTTCCCAGAGACTTCTTCTTTCCCTCTAATGAGGCATGGCAGGGTGACACACAGATTTTAAAACTGCCCCTGGCAAGAGGCTGAGATGGCAACAAGGGATTCTTGTTAAAATGGACACTGGAGAATCAGGCAGCATAACTCTGACAATAAAGATATGGACAAGGAACCTCCCAGAAGCATCATAAGACAGAAGAATTGGTCAAAAGCAAAAAATTTAATAAGCCTCAAATAAGTCTCCTGTATCTTAAACTATGTAGGAAAAAGGGATACCCTCCCATACCCATTTCCTGATAATGAATGACTATGAATTTCCAGCCAATTGGATGGGGACTCAGAGCCAGATTAATTTAAATTCAAAAACATAACAAAATGTAACATTTCTTGTATACCTGAGTTGGTAGGGTAAAATAAGTATCTGCATTGATGATGATGATGATGATACAAAGCAGAAGATGCTGCTTTTCTGACGTCTAACCCTGTTGATTCACATAACATTAACTCCTCCGCCCATATGACTCTCTCAAGTTGTTTCATCCACCAGGCTGAACCTACTTGCTCTGAGCTGGCGTTTCTGCCACTCCATTACTCAGCCTCTGCCTTCTGCTTTCTGCCTAGGTCCTCTGGGTCAATGCTGCACTTAATATATGTGCTTGGTTATGGATGCAATATGTCCCCCATTCTCTTAGTTCCATCCCCTATGTTGGTCCCACTCACTCCCATCTGTGGACATTTTTGACCCAGTATGGTGTCCAGAAGGGTAATACAGACTCTGATTTGCCCACTTGGAGCACCAAAATCTCAACTAAACTAACCATGTAAGGTGGATGCTTAACTACTCCTGCATACTAAGGTGTTCCCATAGCATAGATAAACCTCATAATCTCCCCAGTGGTCACTAGTTTGGCAAAAAAGTCTGAGGCATGACCAGCTGCACATGTTTTACCCTGAAAGCTTGCCACATAAAGGGCATTTTATGGAGGGCAGGTGTGGGTCCACCATTTCATAGCCATTTCAGACATGGCTTCTGTTCATAAGTCCTTATTAAACTTTTTTTTCCTGAGAAACTGGGTTTCTCAGCCTCTTTCTTCAGCCTCTCAGCTCCCTTGGCCTTTGGAGGTAGGTTTGCGTAGACCTACTCACTACAGAACAATGGACATCTACAGGACAAGGAGAAAGCCCTTAGAAGAAACCAATGCTGCTGACACCTTGATCTTGAACTTCCAGCCTCCGGAACTGTGAGGAAGTAAAGGTCTGTTGTGTAAGCCACCCAGTCCATGGGGCTTTTTATGGCAGCCCTAGTGCACTAGCATACTGCTGTCATTCATCCACTCAGCAAATTCGTCATACTGTATGCCTCCTCCTTGTCTCTTTTAAAACTTTGGGGATGGTGTTGCCTGATTTATTGGTCTCTCTGATGTGTGTCTGGTTTGTTCTAGCTTGCTTGCTTTCATCTTTCTTTTTTCATTTTGTTTCCTTTTTCCTTTTCTCTCTCTTCCTTTCTTTCTTTTCTCCTTCCTCCATCTCTCTCTCTCTCTCTCTTTCTCTCATGCAGCACCAATAAGGAGTGCTACAGAATCTATCGTATTTGTCAACAAACAAACAAACAAACAAAAACTTCACTTCCTAAAAGGAACTAAAATTTATTGCTACCGGGCAACTTCTTTGACACTTCCTGTGTAACACATTGAACTTCCTCATGGCACTACTATCTCAGAACCAAGGCTGTTTAATCACTTCAAACCACTATTATAAATTTATTCATGGGCAAGTAATGGAATGATATATTCTCAAAGCCCCTCCTGTCTTCTGAGTCCATGACTCAAGGGGTTTTTGTGGGTGCTAAATGAGATCCAACAGAGTGTCTCACACAGAACCTAGCACATAGTAGGCTCCATAAAATGTAACTATTACTATTATCGTTATTATTATTACCTCATGTCTATGCCATCCCCTCAGACTTAGCACACAGGAGTTGCCTCAGAAAATCTATTTCTATTATTTTCAAGAAAAAAAAAAAAAAACCACGTTCTCTTTCAGTTCCTCCAAAGTAAAGTAAACATGCCAAATGACTTCCAAAAAACAATGACATGACATTTTTATCCCATGCGGTGATGGAAAACCACCTGCCACATTGATGCAATGCCTTCAAGTGCATACAAAGTTTGTTTTTAAATGTTTCTTTAATGTTGAGTCTTGACAAAGAAATTCAACAGGAAGTAGAACAATAAGTAAAAAGCTGCCAAACCAAGAAAAAAATCCTATACTGATGGTAACCCTATCATCAATGGCGTTCTCTCGCACAGTGGAGCAGCGGCCTCACTCACAAGTCCTCAGGGGCTCAGAACGGGTTGCCCAAGAAGCCATCACCCTGGAGAATTGGCTGCCCGGCCTATTCTCAAGGCATCTGCAACAGCTCAGCTCCTCCCGCTCGCCAGGCCCCACTGCCACTCTGGGGCCTCCTCCTGCCCTGCAGAACTCAGGGTTCCCAGTACCTTGGCATAGCTTGTGGTCCAGACCCAGGCCTTTGGGGCCAACCCTGAGGCTGACCAACATTTGGACAGAGATCCTCACTCATGGGCTGGCGGAAATCAACATTACTTCTGTTCAGTGCAAGGGCTGAAATCAAACCGGAAGTTTCCCACATGCTACAAATAAAATAAGAGGGAGGAAGCAGGTGAAATGTTCCTCCCCTGTTTTATTTTGAAAAAGTATCAAATACATAGAAAAATGAAAAGGATAGCACAATCAACAACCGTATACTCTTCTTCTAGATTTACCAGTCATTAACATTTTGTCACAACTGCTTTGTCTCCTCTCTCTCTCTCTCTCTCACACATGTACGCACCCGGTGTATATGTGTGTGTGTATATACTTTTTTTGCTAACCCATGTGAAAATAAATTACACACATCAAGACACACTACATATAAAAACACGTGCACATATATACATATAGGTATTTACATGCCTACACACATATATATACATATCTGTGTTTATACATAGACACAGACACACACACACACACAAATGTATTACAGAAGACAGAGGCAGGCATCTCTGTCTCTGCAGGTTGGGTGCTCAGGGCTTCCCAGTCAACCCTAAACGTGTCCTCTAACTAACATAGTTCAGGCCCCGTGAAAACAGAAACGTTCCTCCACAGCTCTTGCCTGTGTCATCAAAACAAAGGATAAGTGTGTCCAGATGCTGGGAAGGATTGTGGGTTGTGTCTCTGTTGATTTTGGAGGCAGACAAAATCTGAATATGAGGAGGCTTGAGTGTTTGGGCAAGAGCAAAGACAAATACTTTGACTTCCCAAGTCGTTCCTCTAAGATAGCAAGAATGCAATAGATTCTTACATAATGATGTGTCATTTTCCAGAAGTACACACATTCATTTTCCTGCCTCTTTTTATGTTACAGTTTGTGCTTCTGGAGATACTCACAAATTAGCATAATATTCCCAAACAGTTGCTCATGACAGCTGAGGAATATTTTTCCACATTAAAGAATGCATGTCACCCCTAAATTTGTATAAATATGGATCTAAACAAACCACATATCAAGTGTGAGATGGACTACTCACCTTGGCAACTACAGTAAAATTGCAAATGGTTTTATAGTTATTAAAATATTTAATAAGATTTAATTAAATTTACAAGTAAATTTTGCTTTATATGAATAATACTGATTTTAAATGTTATATTTATTATATATTAATATAATTTGCATTTTTCATTTAATAAAAGATTATTTAAAATATTTTCGGAAAATCATAAGTTGAAAGTATTTTTAATTTTAACTTTCCGTATTTTTATATTTTTCATTGACATTTTCATGCAAATATATTCACATTTTGTATACTTTGATTTCAATTATTTTATTTTTTAATCTTTTAGCTCATTACTGTCACTAGAAAATAATATGTGGTAATATTGATTATGGCAATATAATTAGTGATTTTGCTAAAATGAAGGAGTAAAATACTGTCTGAAATAAATACATTCTAATTTAAGAATTTTGTGTTTATATGTTACATTCTTCATCCAAACTTTGACAGTCCATCATCACAAGAGCCAGACATGAACTATAACAATTAGATTCAGTTTTTCTTAAATATTTTGCCGACTTTTAGTCATATGAAAATCACAGCTTTATAGATTATTTGTTCTGTCATTGTACAAGTATATTTGAGAAGGTAGGATAAAACACATGTTAATTAGTGGTTCCTTAGTTTTGTATACAACTTTTTTTGTTTCGTTTTTTAAATTTTTTAAAAAATATAAATAGAGATGGGGTCTTGCTATGTTGACCAGGCTGGTCTTGACCTCCTGGCTTCAAGCAATTCTCCCATCTCAGCCTCTCAAAGTGCTGGGATTACAGGTGCGAGCCACCATGCCTGGCCAGTATACAACTCTTAAATGCTTACACATATGGTTTGTGACTTCTATTTATACTTTTATCCGAGGGCCTCTATTCATAGTCTCATAGGTCCCAAAATGTTAGGACAGACCTACACACAAAGAACTTTGGACACACACAAACCCACATGCATGTATCTCATTTATATAAAATATAAATGTAAAAACAAATAAGGGCCTGGTAAGGCAGCTCATGCCTGTAATCTAAATACTTTGGGAAGCTGAGATGGGAGGATTGCTTGAGGCCAGGAGTTTGAGATCAGCCTGGGAAACACGGCAAGACCTTGTCTCTATAAAAAAATTTGTTTTTAAAAATAGCCATGTGTGGTACATGCTTGTAGTCCCAGCTACTCCATAGGCTAAGGCAGGAGGATCATTTGAGCCCAGGAATTCAAGCCTGCAGTAAGCTATGATCATGTCACTTCCTTCCAGCTTGGGTAATAGAGTAATACCCTGTCTCAAAAAAAGAAAGAAAAAAAAAAAGAAAAAGAAAAAGAAAAGAAAAAGAAAAACAAGTATTGGCAAGCCAAAAAAAACCCAAATTCGTTTATAGCAATGTTCTCCAGAACCAAATAGAGAAATTTGAAAGGTAAGTGGTTTAATGATAAATTATTAATATAATAAAATCCATTTTTTAAAAAATGATCCTGACAAATGACACGAGAGCACATGATAAAATTTAATATTCATTCTCAATTTAAATTTCTAAATTTTTTTTAAATTGGGAAAAGTAGAACATCAAACTTAATGTCACATTCCATGGTGACATATTTCAGATATTGTGCTTAAATTTGGAAAAGAAAAGAATGCCAGGGGATATTTTCATTTGTCAACATTGTCCTTGAATTCCCATCTGAGGTGCTTCTGCATAAAGTAGAAATAAGATATATAATTGTGGGAGGAAGAGACAAATTCATGTTATTTGCAGCTGGTATATGTCAAGAAAACCCAAGACGGCCATCTGAAAAGCTATTAAAAATAATCAAGTTTCAATAATATGGCCAGATACATAATAAATATGCCAAAGTCAATAGTTTTTTAATATACTACAGATGAGAAGACATAAGAGAAAAAGAGGTTCCCTCCTTAATAACAATAAAAAATAAAATACCTAGGAATAGCTCTAAAAAGATAATGGAAGAATCCATATGAAGAGAAACATAAAGGTTTAGTGTGGGCTATAAAAGATTTGAGACAATGGAGAGAACATGATCCCGGATAGGACGACTCAATAAGGAAAAGACATCAATTCATCCCAAATTAAATGAAGATCTAATGCGATAGCAACCAAACCAACAGAAGTTTTTTATAACTTGACATAAGTGATTACAAAGTTACTCTTTTAAAAAGTTAAAATAGCCAACAATTTTTCAAAAAGGGTAAAATATAGTCATTTAAGCTTTCATTGAGCTGTAAAACATTATAAATCAATATCAATTAAAAGAGTGTAGTACTTGAGTGATTCAAGAAAAAGCAAAAGTCTATTTGTCTGCAGCTCTTTAATGAGCTTGCCCTTGTCTTCCTCCCTATCTCAAGTTCTGCTAATCTCCTCAATAATCCTCAGCACCAGTTCAACAAAATCACAATCTACACATGTCCCCAAGAGACCGCTTGATTTTTTTAAATTGGTTTCTGAGTATAAAATTTTATATATTTGGATGGCCAGGCACGGTGAGGCCATGGCGGGCAGATCACTTGAAGTCAGGAGTTTGAGACCATCCTGACTAACATGGCAAAACCCCATCTTTATTAAAAACACAAAATTATCCAGGCATGGTGGTGGGAGCCTGTCATTCCAGCTACTTGGGAGGTTGAGGCAAGAGAATCACTTGAACCCGGGAGGCGGAGGTTGCAGTGAGCCAAGATCTTGCCGCTGCACTCCAGCCTAGGTGATAGAGCAAGATTCCATTTCAAAAAAATGAAAATTAAAATAAAATGTATATATTTGGAAAATTCAAAAATTAGAGTGGTGAAATAGTCATCACTAATATCACTACCTGGAAACAAAATCTGTTATGTTTTTGTAGATGTTTTTCAGGTTTGCTTCCAAGTAAAAAATAAAACACAAATTACATAGCTATTAGCGATAATTAGGATTATGGTGTTTATACAATTTTGGCTTTTTTTCATGAAATAATTATTTTACAGTATTCAAAATGGTCTATCATATGGATATCATATAATATCAAGCAATAGTGTTCTGACAAATGTTTGACAACAGGCTTTTTGGGTGGTGGGCTGGGGAGCCCTATTTGTAGCATTTGCCAGATTCTTTGGCGTAAATGCTTCCATCAAGGTCAATTTCAAGATAGTGATGTAACATCACTGAACCTATATACCATTGAAAAGAAACACCCACCATCAACTCTCATGAGACCATGCTAGCCAACTCCAGCACACCACTGATTTTAAGCAACTTTGTTTTGGTGGACATTGAGTTGGGTGAGATATTTTACCATCATAAATAAGTATTGTGGATATTATCTTATTCCACAAATTAATAGTTCTTATTATTTCAATAACACAGATTCCCAAAAAATAGAATTCCAGATCCAAGAAGACTATCACTTTGAAGGCGTTTATGAATACTGCTAAATTGCCTTCCCAAAATGTATAGATTTACTCCACTATCAATAATATACCTGCCTCACTCTATTCTCCTCAGAAATGTGATCATTTCCAAAACAATGTTGACCAATTTCATAGGCCAAAAATGAAAGTTTTACTTGCTCTTTAATTATTTGTGAAATTTAAAATTTTTCACTTTGTTAGCCTTTGTATTTTGTCAGTAAATTCTTTCATCATAGCCTTTGCTTATTTTCCCATTCAATTGCTAATTTTTATTGATTTGTAGGGGTTCTTTATATGTTAAATACCTAGTCCTTTGACCTAGTTTGCCAAAAAAGTTTACATTTTTTCTAACTTTTTAATTTTATTTTTTTCTTCTTTTTCTTTTACAGCATCACTAGACTTCTGATAAATTTTATTTACACCATATTTTGATGCAGAGAAATTTTAACTTTATAGTAGTCAAATCTATTAATATTTTACATTGTCATTTATTTCATTGTTTTTTAGGCTAAAATGTCCTCAATTTAATCTCTGATAAATGTGGCATGTTAAAGTAGAAAAAAATCCATTTTTTCAATCAATATTATTGGGATGATATAACTATGCAGAGAAAATTAATTTTGACTTCCTCATTATGCAAATATATTTCAGAAGAAGTAACAATTTTAATGCAAAAAAATGAAATTTTAAAAATGCTGAAGAAAACATAGGACAAATTTGTATATATTTGTGTGTGTGTATGTGTGTTTCTTGCCATGATCCTAAATCCAAAACCTATAAAAGAGAATATAATAATTTGAACTACATAAAATTGCAATATTTGACATGACAAAAGTAGCATGAAGTTACAAGTAACAAACTTTAAGAACACAATTCTAGGAGATGATATAGCTATAGCAATACTTATAGAGATATTGATATAGACAGAATCTTCTCCAAATTATTGAGAAATTATTGAGAAACAGAAAAAAACACAAAATCAGAAAAGAACATGAACAGTTCACAGAAAAGCAAATACAGGTGGCGTTTAAGTGCAGAGGATCACAATAAGTGAAATCCACGAATTGATACTAGATTCATCTAAGAGAGTGATAAAGATCTGATGAGCTAGACTGGCAGTACGTTATGTGGTAAAGGGTATGGGAAAACAGGCATCTGCAGAAACTTTGGGTGGGTATGTAAATGGATATGACCTTGGGGCCAATTTTTACAATATTTGTCAAAATTTTAAGTTTTTTCTTTCATTGACTGTTACACTTGCAGGAATTTGTTTAATAAACCAATAGGATGGTCACGTGCGGTGTCTCATGCCTGTAATCCCAGCACTTTGGGAGGCCCAGGTGGATGGATCACCTAAGATCAGGAGTTCGAGACCAGTCCCAGCTACTTGGGAGGCTGAGACAGGAGAATCTCTTGAACCTGGGAGGCAGAGGTTGCAGTGAGCCGAGATCGCACCATTGCACCCAGCCTGGGCAACAAGAGCGAAATTCCATCTAAAAAAAAAAAAAATGAAAGGGAAAGTAACACAGAACGTTTTAAAGTCCACAGTTTTAAAGAAAGAGCCTGTCTCAAACAGGGAGGAGGTGCTCATCACCGAGAATCTACACCTGGGACATCAGATAGGAGACACGTGGGAGAAGATGGAATTCTGCGGCCACTGAGGCTGGTGACACAAGAAAGCTGAAAATCTATGGGGCTTGGAATAGCATACATTTCTTTACTTTTTGCTCTTTGTTGAGCTCCTACTGCAAAACAGGAATTTCCTAGGAGCTGGGGATACCGCAGTGAGCAAAGCAGCCAAACACCTCTGCCTCTAGGGTGTTTGCCTCCTAGTGGGGCGTGACAAGCAGCAAAGAAAACCGTGAAGGGGAAGGACAAGACAGTGCATCAGATGGAGATGACTGTCATGAAGAAACCATAGCAGGGGCGTGGGGGAGGGACAGGGAATGAGGGGAGAGGGATGGTGGAGGTGGTTGGAGAAGGTGACATTTCTCCAAGACCTAGAGGGTGCTCTGTAGATACCCGGGGAAAATGTGGCCAGGCAGGGCCAGCACGTGCAGTAGTGCCCCTGCTATGAAGGTCCAGCAGAGGGAGCCAGGGGGGACGTGCCTGGCCCCCCTCATGGACATTGCTCTGCGGGGCCTGGAGCTGGACCGATGTGACCTCCAGCTTCAGGACTCACACTCTCATAAGGACAATCTGACGCCCAAGGAATTTGGGAGCCTTTGGAGGCAAGGCCCTGCCCAGGCACGATTACCTTAAAGAGCCTATTTATTTATTGATTGATATTTTTGAGACAGTCTCACTCTGTCCCCCAGGCTGCAGTGCAGTGGCTTGATCTTGGTTCACTGCAACCTTCACTTCCCAGGTTCAAGCGATTCTCGTGCCTCAGCCTCCCAAGTAGCTGGAATTACAGGCGTTCGCCACTACTCGCGGCGGATTTTTGTATTTTTAATAGAGACGGGATTTCACCATGTTGGCCAAGCTGGTCTTGAATTCCTGACCTCAGGTGATCCACCTGCCTCAGCCTCCCAAAAGTGCTGGGATTACAGGCATGAGCCACCACGCCTGGCCAAAGAGGCTCTTTTAATGCCCAGAGCCCGTCACTGTCAGAAAGATTTGCTTCCTAAAGCCTTAGTTCATCGGATGTGTCAGTTTTGTAAACATTCTGAGCCTCGAGTTTTAGGGAATCTGAATTTAAAAAGCAATGCAAGGGGTTTTTTTGTTTTGTTTTGTTTTGTTTTGAAGAAAGGGGAGGGGGAAAGAAGGCAGTTGGTCAGAGCCAGCCCCAGAGAGGCCTGGAGGATGCGTGCATGTGTATGTCCTATGGCTAGATACAAAGCTGTACAATAAGCCCTGTGGCCACCTGGTGGTGGCCACAGTCACACAGGGAACAAAGCCCCAGCCCCAAGCAAAGCCCTCTTCAGTTCAGTCTGTCTTCATACAGAGGCCAGGAGAGGGATGTGGGCTCTTTCCCTGGTGAGAGATGACTGACAGTGACATTTTTTTTCTCACACCCCCAGCTAGGGCTGGGCCACCCCTGCCAACATGACACCCATTTCTTCCGTCTCTCTTTTCTGCTGTCTTCAGGGTGCAATGTGAATTGGGGCGGGACAGTCTGATGTCGGGTGAGCGGCCCCAGCACTCAGCACTGGGCTCTGAGCTCCCGGGGTGGACAGGCAGAAAGAACTGGATCCACCTCCCAGCCCTGCGCCTGAATTGTTGCTGGACTTCAGCACTTAATTCAGATCAAAGGCGCTCAGCACTGACCCCCTCTCGACCCAAGTCTCTTCAGCTGTAAACCTGGGACCTGGTTCCCTGCTTCAGGGGATTCAGGGAGGATCAGTCACACAGAGTCCTCCTCCAAGACAAAGACTGGGTCTTGTTCATCTGCAGCCCCTCAGTGCCTCCAAGTGCCTTTTGGTTAAGCAATGTCCTATTGAATTCCTCTACTGAAATGCATGTTCATTAAAGTTTCTGCAATTTAGCATAAATTAAATTATTGATATCTTCGTGCCACTGCAAAAGAACAAGGATTTAGGGGAGCCTCAGCTAACAGAGCTCAGATAAGGCACTTCTGGTATCAATGATAATTCCTGCCAAGAGTCCTGTCCTAAATCCAATGGAAACTCCTGGGAAACAGAAGGCATAAAATGGCATTGGCTGGCATGGTGGCTCACTGCTGTAATCCTAGCACTTTGGGAGGCTGAGGCAGGTGGATGGCTTGAGCCCAAGAGTTCGAGATCAGCCTGGGCAACATAAGGAAACCCTGTCTCTACTAAAAATACAAAAAATTAGCCAGGCGTGGTGACATGCACCTGCAGTGCCAGCTACTCCAGAGGCTGAGACAGAAGGATCACCTAAGCCCAGGAAGTTGAGACTCAGTGAGCCAAGATTGCACCAATGCACTCCAGCCTGGGCGATATGAGTGAGACCCTGTCTCAAAAAAAAGGGGGGGATGCTAATGAGCCCGGTATGAATGTTCATTAACAGGCATGTGGAGTCAGAGAACCAGAGTCCAAGTCAAGCCATTGTGCGTGAGTAAATTCCTTGACTCTCCTAGCCTCAGTGTCCTCATCTGTAAAATGAGGACCAAATGAACTGTCCCCATATGCCCCACACATTGATCGGGAGCATCAAGCGAGATGAGTGAGCTCGCTTTGCTAAGGGCAGGTGTGGTGGGGGTGCTTGCCGTGGTGTACCCAGTGGGTGCACGGGACAAGCCACATAGCTCCTAACCTCCATGTTCAGGAGGTTAAAACGGGACTGTGTCAAGTGTCCACTGAAGCCCCCCAGGGGCCAATAGTAAAACAGTAGGCCCCTAAATCTCCCCATATTCTGAGATGAGATGCTGGACTACTGATGCAGGATTTGTAAAGATGGTGCAAGAAAACCCATTTGGTGACCCTCAGCCTATTCTATCTAACTGAATAGAAGAGACAAAGAGAGAGGGGACCTCTTGGGGACAGTTGTTGGACTACTAAGGTATTCCCTGCCCCTATGAAGGAACTATCCTCCCTCCTTACCCCAAGCCCTGGGAGGGGGCCTTGGTAACCCTGGGAGAGCTGTGTCCCTTGGTGTCCGTGCACACAGAGGCTGGTGGGTGTCAGCCTCATGCCTGGGGAAACATGAAGGCAAGAGGGCAGCTGCCAGCCTGAAGTGTCAGACAGCAGAAGTGTCCGGGAGGAAGAAGGGCTGGACAGGGCTTGAGCGGTCTTTCCACTGAGGGTGGTCGGAAGCATGAAGCTGTGCCCCCACTAACTTAGCTTCCACCAGAGGAGCTGGCTTGGGGTCTCTTGGAAAGGGACTTTGCACAGAGGCACCTGGAGGGATGGAATGTCCCAGGACCACAGGCTGACAGAGCCCGAAGGCGGAGGGTACAGGCAAGTCCTGGAGGTTTCAGGTGCGGGGATTGCTAAGAAACCTGCAAGAAGGGTGCACGTGAACACCGCCAAGCCCAGACCTCGAGTGCTCTCAGGCAGAGCTTTTCCACACCCTAGAGCAGCAGGAAGGACGCCTGGTGAGCAGAGGGGAGGCGCTGGGAGTAAAGACAAGCAGCAGCCCGGCCCACCCCCACCAGAGGAGTGAAAGAAAAGTTTATCTTTGGCTGGAATTCAATGTTTTCATTATGACACGGGACTAAACAAAGGATTTTTTTAAGTTCATTCATATCCTCTTTTATTTATGAGCCATCCCAACAACATTTAGCTTATGTAGGAAATATGTATAGAATCTCATAGTTGGCTGTTGAAAGTTTAAAACAAAAAAAACTCACCTGTTTTGTCTTTTAAAGTAGGCAAAATTTCCTTTAAATAACAACATAGTGTTAAATCTCAACATTTACTTGTTTTTAACCCCCAGCAGCAATCTGCTATACCCTGCACATAATATTTTTTGAAACATACATAGAAAATTTTCTTTTCAGCTAGGCATGGTGGTTCACGCCTGTAATCCCAGCACTTTGGGAGGGCCAAGGCGAGAGAATTGCTTGAGTCCAGGAGTTCGAGACCAGCCTGGGCAATATGGCAAGACTCCATCTCTAAAAAACAAAATAAAAGGAAAAGAAAAACAAATTTTAATTAAAAATATAAAACATAAAATTTAAAAAAGGAAAGAAAAAGCTTTTTTTTTTTTACCAGAACAAAAATATTTGCGCACTTTCTATTTAGTAGAGTTAGCAATGCAGTTATGTTGACAAATTTAGCTCTTTGTTGGGAGGCACCTGTTGTGTACACAAAAAAATCCAAGAGACAGCAGATATTTTCACCTGTAAGAACAATGTCTAATTTAACTTTTTTCTTCTATTTTTTGAAGAAGATACTCCATTTGTAAATTCAAATTTGGTTGACCCTTTTTAGTCTCTTTGCTTCATTTATTCTCTCTCTCTCCTTTTTTTTTCTTCACCCAGGCTGGAGATTGGTGGCGCCATCTCGGCTCATTGCGACCTCCGCCTCCCAGGTTCAAGCGATTCTTGTGCCTCAGCCTCCCAAGTAGCTGGAACTACAGGTGTGTGCCACCACACCCAGGTAATTTTTGTATTATAATTTTTTTTTTTTTAGTAGAGATGCGGTTTTGCCATGTTGACAAGGCTGGTGTCAGACTCCCAGCCTCAAGTGATCTGCCCTCCTCGGCCTCCCAACGTGCTGTCACTACAGGCGTGGGCCGCTACACTCAGCCTTGGGCTCCATACTTTAAGCATTCCCATCTTTTTCTTTTTGTAGGGCCTTTGAGCTTCTCCCTCCTGCTTCCTCCTCTCACATTCTTGTTTCTTAGCACGCTTAACTTGTACCTGTTCCTCTTCTTCTGTGGTTCTCTGATTTGATGTTTGAACTTTTCTTTGGGATGGTAAAGGAGTTCACTGTTGTTCTGCATTGTTCTGGCTGAGGCTGGTCACAGCGACACCGACCTTCAAGCAAACCTGATCATGCCTACACTCTTCTTCAGGCAAAGGCTGGTCAACTTTTCAGAGCTGCTTCCTGAATCTCTCCTCTTCAGTTAAATAGGTTTCAAATGATCTGAGGCATCGACCTGCGAATTGAGATTCCTGTGACATTGGAGACTTCTTTTCCTTCCATGGCAATTTCTTGTAACTTTGCTGAATCTTCCATTTTTTTCAAAATGCAAAGCCTGTCTCTAGTGAACGCTCCCCACGAAGCCTTGCAGACAGTTAGGCAGCCACGATCTCTGATTCACATTCTTATTCCTGTATCCATCCAGAGAAACCCCATTCACCATACCACTATATATATATATATATAAATTAACTATTAGTAGGCAGAGGACTTTTTATTATCCAAGAGCGACTAGAAAAAGCTAAGCCATGGGACCTGCTGGAGACAGCGCTCAGGGATGGGGAAAAAAGTAGAGCATCACTGGGGTAATAGAGACAAGGGAAGGGCAAATCCAGATGCTTTAGGATGGAATCCTCGAGTCCCACCTGTGAAAACCTGCAGCCCTGTTCATAGAAGAGCATAAAGGCGTGGAGAGAAGTCTTGTAAAATAACCACTAAAATCTCAACGGTGGTTTGTGGGAAGGATTGAGAATGTGGGGCAGGGATACTGAAAGGTATCTATTGCTTTTTTTAAATTCTAGGTGTTCTTGTATTCGGGGGTACTTTTTTTGAGATGGAGTCTCGCTCTGTCGCCCAGGCTGGAGGTGCAGTGGTGCAATCTCAGCTCACTGCAACCTCCACCTCCCAAGATCAAGCAATTCTCCCTGCCTTGGCCTCCTGAGTAGCTGGGATTACAGGTGCCTGCCACCACACCCGGGTAATTTTTGTATTTTTTTGTAAAGACGGGGTTTCACCATGTTGGCCAGGCTGGTCTCGAACTCCTAACCTCAGGATATCTGCCCGCCTTGGCCTCCCAAAGTGCTGGGATTATAGGCATCAGCCACTGTGCCTAGCCTAGGGGGTACTTTTTGAGATGAGGGTGTAGACAGGCATCACTGGAGTAATTACAGGACAAGTAATAACTGCATCTGTATACACACACATACCCCACCTCTTCCCCACCTTTAAGGCCAACCTTTGTCCTCTAACCCTGTCTCCTGCTTGCAGGCATCACTGGCCTCTGGAGGCCATGAACATCTGCTGCATCAACCCAAATTCAGTCCTGCCTGGCCCACCCCAGTGCCCAGCAGTGAAGGCTAAAGGAGATGGAAGCTAAGGAATGAAAGGGAGACGGATTGCAGGGAGGGGGTGTCCATATGCCTTCCTTGTTCTCCTTTGTTTTTTATATAAACACTGTCATCTGCCATTAAATGTGAAGACTATGTCGACTGGAGAAACTGCCTGACAGCTTCGTGGAAAGCACTCTGGGTTCATTACGCAAATATCCAAGGCCTCATTTGTAATCACTCATGGAGTGCCAGATTCACTCCTAGTTCCTGCCAACAGCATGGCCCTTCTCTTTGAGACATCGGAAGGAATCAAGAGGAAACCAGATGAGCCTGAGCCTCTTACCTACTCCCTGATCCTTAGGGAGGAAAATGTGTTTAGCCAGAAAAGCAGGGTCACCCCTCAATCGAGAGACCATTATTGAGCCAGGAAGCAGCTCCCATTTCCTTTCAGGGTATTTCCTTTTGGTTTGAGCCCCAAGTATTATCCTAGGTGGAAAGAGCTCCTGGAATACTGTTTTCTGTGGAGACTGAAAAGAACATCAGCATCATAAATGTGGGCTCACTTAGAAGCCTCAGATTTCACATCTAGTGAGTGCTTCCAGGTCCCCGGCTTTGAGGTGGGAGCACAAGACCTTGTGATGTGGACTTCACCATTCATTCCTCCGCCCACATGCGCAGAGCACCTACTGTGCGCCAGCTCCTAGCTATGCATGCTGGACTCAGAGAGAGAAAAGATGTAGCCTGCCCTAGAGGCTCAGTTTGGGGGAAGGACAGACATGAAAATGCATAAGAGCAGGTGGCTTTTGTGGATGCTGGGATGGAGGTCTGTATAGGGATGGTGGGATGCAAACACAGGAGAGGCAGGAGGAGGAAGCAGGCAGAGCTTTGAGGAGGGAAGAAGACCCGAGATTACCAGGAAACAAGGCCAAGAAGGAGCCACGAGAGGGAGCCAGGCCAGCGAAGAGATGTTAGAACTTTCATGGGACAAGAAAGGGACCAACGTGGAAACGGAGGACATTTGTGTGTGGCTCCCTAACTTCCCAGAGCCTTTGCACACACTTCCCGTATTTCAGGTTTCGCCTCTTAGGAACCCCAGCCTTCCCAAGGTAGAAGCCAGCAGCTCTTTCCCGGCTTCCCCTATAGCTAAGGTACAGCCATGTGACCTTGGGTCCACCAATCAGATTCAGCCGAGGGAGGCTTCATTTTGGAAGCCAGTGGTGTGATGACAGAGGCGGCTCTTGGACTAGCCTTGCAGGCTCCCTCCTACAAGGGTGGCTGCAATCCCAGGGGTAAACCGCCATGTCCACCATCACCCACACCAGCCTCCCGTCCTATTTAGCAGCAGAGGCACCAGACCTTCCACTGGCCTGGAATGTGGCCACTGCTCCTACCCAGGAGACTCCAAGCCTGCACCCCTGGCTCTCCTGAAGGGTCTGAGAGCCGCTAACACCCTTTAATAATCTCCTTTTCTCTCTAAACTCACAAGAGTGGGTTTTATTGCTTGTAACCAAGAATTCTGATTGGTATAGTGGGGATATAACAAGAGCTAGAACTAGAGACGCAGACAGGAGCCAAGCGCCAGCAACCGTATGCAGCCCTAGGAATCTGGACTTGACCCTGGAGCCCAGTGGCTTTCCGTTGGGTGCTGCAGAGACCTGACAATTTCATGGAGCTTCCTGAGGGCTGAAGTGGGGGCTTCTGCACCCCCTTCCTACACCCAGCTGTTCTGTCTTTAACTCTTTCACACACTGCTGAGCTTTCAAATGCAGACTGCATTTCTAAAAAAACAACAATAATACCCCTACCGTTCACTGAGCACTTGTCACTTGTCAGGCACTGTGCCACAGGTTGTATTATCCAAGGTGGCCGCAATAGAATCTTCCATCACACAGGCTCTTGTTACAACGTGACCTTGACAGCCCCTGCATCAAGAGGGCTCTGAATCCGTGGCTACTGTGAAAGTGACGCTATGTGACTTCCAAAGCTAGGTCCTAAAAGTGGATGCAACTTCTGCCTGGTTCTCTTGGGACTCAGTCTTAGAGCCCAGCCACCATGCTGGAAGGAAGACTTGGTCAAGCGTGGGTGCTGCAGCTGAGTGAGTCTGGGCCAAGTATGGGTGTTACGGTCTGGACACTCAGCTCAGACCCCAGTACACAGTCAGCATCATCTGTCAGGCAGATAAGCAAGGAAGCTCAGGAATGAGTCTAGCCCCAGCCACCTTCTGACTAAACCCAAGAGAGACCAAATGAGAACTGCCCAGATGAGCCCCATCGATCCCCAGAAATGTGAGGGACAATAATAAAATAATTGTCATTGTTTTAAACCACTATGTTTTGGGGTATTTTATAGTTGCAACAATAGATAACTGGAACACACTGTTTAAGCGCCTTAACTAACTGACGCATTTAATATTCACCGTGGCCTATGAGGTAGGTGTTATTATTATCCATTATTATTAGTATTTGCCTCACTTTTATAAATGAAGGAGCAGAGACATAGAGAGGGTAACTTTCTCAATGACACAGAGGTGACACGCGGTGGAGCTCAGATTAAACACAGACTGTCTGGCCTTAGAGTCAGTCTATGTTACCACAGGGGTGCGCGGCCTCACTTACCGTCTGTGGTAAGCCCAGACGGTCATAAGAGGATCTTAAGGAGGGAAGTGGAGTGGGGTAGCCATGGTCAGATTTGTGTTTTAGGAAGATGTGATGTGGGGGAGGGACTGAGGGCAGGTGTCAGGGCAAGGCTGGAGGCAGAGGCCACCTTGGCCACTGCAACATCCAGGTTAGTCCTCAGCAAGGCCTCACCCCAGGCAGAGGCTGTGGGGATGAAGAATTGAGAAGAAGAAACAGATCTAAGAGACAGCATCACTGGCTAGGTCATGGGAATGGGGAGGGGCAGGCTCAGAGATGATGCATTGTAGATCATCAGCATGTTTACTGCGGTGGCTGGAAGATAAAGATACCAGCTGCCACTTATCTTATTGATTTCAGCAATTGCTAAATGCAATGAGTTATTGCTCCCAAAGACCAGCCTTGGGTACCAGCTAATATCACAGTTATCAGAAAACACGTTCCCAAGGGTGAGCAGAACTAGGATGTGTGTCAGTAGAAACATGCGTGGTTCTGCCACGCTAACAACCCTAAAATCCCAGAGGTTTAAAAGAAAACAGTGCTCATTCGTCTGTCCCCTGAGGCCAGCCAAGGGCTCTGCTCCACATTTTCCCCCATCCGTGGCCTCCTTTTCAACCATTGCTGATTACCATTGCAGAGGGAGAAAGAGCTTTGGAGAGTCTCAGACCAGTCATTAAGTCTTTCCCCAAGAAGTGACCCAGCTTGCACCCACTCACACTGACTGGCCAGATCAGGTCACCTGACCTACACAACTGCCAGGGGGCCAGGAAGTTCAGCCGGGTCCCAGGATGCAAGAGCTAGGTCCCGATGGTCAGCAGGAGATGATAGTGTAGGTGTGTCCTGCCTACAGGGCAGCATGCTTGTGCCTCTGCACCCTGGCTTCATTTGGGTTAGCACTATTTATGCATCCTTTGACTCCATGTGAGCCCCTCAGGGCTGAAAGCCTGTCTCCCTCTTCTCCCTAGCAGCGAGCTCTCGCATCGATCTGATTGCCAGTTACACAGACTGAAAAGTCATCAGATGTGCACTTTTTCTATGTATATATTATACTTTAATAAAAAGTTAATTTAAAAATGGGAAAGACCTACTCACTCCAGCAGGGTAGAAACCCTTTTATCCCAGAGTCTCAGCTCTTGGGACTGGTCCCATTCATTCCTCAGATCTACTCACTCACAAAATCAAAAAGCTGATCCTCAGCCTGACAGCTATCGGTCCAGGAAGCAGGACCAAGTTAGCCTGTCCTCATCCAGTCTCCTTAGGGTCTTTCTGCTTTCTGGCTGAGGCTGGATAAAGGTACCGAGTGGGTTAATTGTGCGGCTACACAGCGGGAACCTCTCAGATGCACAAAGTCCATTAACCTGGAAACCTGGGCGAGGAGACACTGTTTGTCTCCCAGTTTGTGCTCTTGGGACCTGGCAAACATCTGACCTCTCCTGGATGACTTTTCCAGGGTCAGCCTATTATGAACGAATCCTGACTAATTCGGTCACCCTTCCATTTCTTAAGTATGATTTGTGGCTTAATTGCAGCAGGAAAAAAATAATGAGAAGTGCACAGCCCAGGCCATATCCATAATTCATAACTGCAATAAAACCCTCGACATGCTGTCGTGACTTATGGCAGACTTAGTGGTGTGCACCCTGGGGCCAGCGGAGGGCCCAGATGTTTCCGCTGCAGAATTTAGAGCTCACAGGCTGGAGGATCCAGGCTTCCCAACACTCATGGCAAAGCTCAATCCTGGTTGGAGGCAAAAACCAGAGCTTTGGCTTAGGGCCCAGGGACTCAGGAGGGGCCCATGTGTAGGCTGCCCAGGAAAGCAGGGTGTGTTGGAGGCTTGGAGGCTGGAGACACCATTGAGGAAGCAACTGCAAAGTATCTCAAACCTACAGAGCCCCTTGCCATCATCATACAGCAGGGCGGGTCTGCACCAGCCCCAAGAGAGCATAAGGATGATATATCAGTTAAGAGGCGAGGCCATGAATGATAGAAAACCCAGGTCAAATAGCTTAAACTATAAGGGGAATTTATTGGCTCACATAACTGAAAAGTCCAAAGAGCCTCAGGCTTCAGGTGAGTCTTGATCCAGAGGCTCAAATGACATCATCAGATAGAAGGCGTCGTCCATTCTTCTCTCTGCCTTGCACCTCTGGTGCCACACAGTGGCCACTCACTGGCAGTTCCAGGGTTTCCTCTCAGGAAGTCAAATGGCTGCGTGAGTGCCACATCTTACAGCCTCAGGGCAAGAAAGACTGTCTCCTTCTGCCAAGCACTGAACGAAGTTCCCAACTCTCACTGGCACCCATTGGGTCAGGTGTCCATTGCTAAACCAATTACCAGCAGAGGGGTGTGGAGGAGCGCAGAGCACGCTGATCAACTAGAGCCAAGCAGGCAAGTGAAGTCCATGGACTCCGTATACTTAAAAAGAGGGGAAGCGTAGTTCCCTAGGGGGATACTTGTTTGCCCAAAAGAAGCAGAACCGGAGATGCTAGGAAGGAAAAGGACAGATGCTCGCGACCTAGGCCAGGGGTGGACAAACTGGGTCTGGGGGCCACATGCAGACCCAGAGAGCAACCTGGCTCCCTCAGTCACTGGGACACGGCGGGGCAGGGCCAGCGGCTGCCCCAGGCATCACTAACACTCCCACATGCTGGTGATGCAATCCTTGGGATGCAGGTCTCAGGGAGCAGGCCCGGCCACAGGGGATGCCAAGGCCCCCCTCTCAGTGTCGCCTCAGCCCCAGCAGGAGCAGTGCTCGAAACCCCTGTGAGCCATCTGGATTCTGAGAACATTCAACACCAGTTCACACGCCAAACAAGGAGGCAGCGGCCGAGAAGGCTCTCCCGGTGTTAGGGAAACACCGGGAATGGGGAGCATTGAGACTTAGGCATTCAAGAAGCTGTTTGAAGAAGGAGACATCTGAGTGCCTCCTACAATGAGGCTAGAGGAACGCTGTCACCAGGAGGAGAGGGGAAGGGAGGACCCCCTGCAGAGGGAGCTAGTTTAAAGGTCAGTGTTGAGGAAGAACAGCTCAGCTCTCACACTGAGACGGCAGCGATCCTCCCGGCTGAAGAGTCACCTGTGTGCCCGGCCCTCCTGGAATAACCTCCTCCCTCTCTCTCACTTAGTTATGTTCATTCTTTTTTAGCCGACCAGAAGTCTCAAATCTTCCCAGTCCCAGTAGTCTGGAAGGCTGCTCTCTGGCATGGTGAGATGGCTGACTCCCACTTTCCATAGTTTGCTTTATTGACAATTACATGTGAGCTCACTGTTCTCAGTGTTTGGACCAATGCATTAATAAGGCTGGAGACAAAGGAAGAGGCACCCAAGCCTAAGCCCTGAAGAGTTAAGGAACACATGCTTAGCTTTAGAATTGTGTATTTCATTCTAAGTAATTTAGTTCCTGCCTTTTACAGTTGCAATTAAGAGATGGTGAGTGACAAAAGATTTCTTCTCTGTAGGCAGAAAAGCACGTACCCACACGCTCATGCACCCACACAAATTCCATCAGCACCCTCGTGCATGTCCAGGAACACACAGCAATACACAAGAAGAGCCCTCGCCTCTGCCTGTACCACATTTACACACACGTGCACACATGTGCACACCCCATGCAAGTGCACGCAGAGATGGGCGCACATGAGAGCCCACGCTGATTGAATATACATCATGTGTGGTCATTGCATGCGTGGGCATGCTTGCACTAGCACTTGTGTGTGCTGGCATCACATTATGACTTGTAAGAGGCTCTGAGCATGGAAAAGCTTCTGAAGTATCCTTGCCTCCTATGAGCAATTTAAAAGAAAAGGTTATTTTTTTAAATATCAGAAAATTTGCTGGGTGCGGTGGCTCATGCCTGTAATCCCAGCACTTTGGGAGGCCTAGGGGGGCAGATCACCTGAGGTCAGAAGTTCGAGACCAGCCTGGCCAACATGGTGAAACCCCATCTCTACTAAAAATACAAAAATGAGCCAGGCATGGTGGCGCGTGCTGGCAGTCCCAGCCACTCGGGAGGCTGAGGCAGGAGAATCACTTGAACCCGGGAGGTGAGGGTTGCAGTGAGCCGAGATCATGCCATTGCACTCCAGCATGGGCAACAAGAGCAAAACTCCATCTCAAAAAAAAAAAAAAAACTGCTGCGGGCTGGGCACAGTGGCTCATGCCTGCAATCTCAGCACTTTGGGTGGCCGAGGTGGATTGATCACTTGAGCTCAGGAATTCGAGACCAGCCTGGGCAATATGGTAAAACCTTGTCTCTACTAAAAATACAAAAGTTAGAGGAGTGTGCTGATGTGCACCTGTAGTTCCAGTTACTTGGGAAGCTGAGGTGGGTGGATCGCTGGAGCCCAGGGGGTGGGGTTTGCAGTGAGCCGTGATCGTGCCACTGCACTCTGGCCTGGGTAACAGAGTGAGACTCTGCCTCAGAAAAAAAAAAAAAAAAAAAAACTTTGAGGGGGGTCTGGGTCCCATCTCCTACATTTCGATCCAATTGGTTTAGGGTGGGGCCTGAGCATCTGGGTTTAGAAAACCTTTCCAGGTGATTCTAACATGCAGCCAACGTTGGGAATCTCTGTTCTACAGGACCCCTGATGAGTAAATGTCCCATGACGGGGAACTCACTACCTGAATTAGCAGCACCCCACCACCTTGCTTTGGGGACAAGTTCAGAGTTGAAAGTATTTCTCCATAACATGGTTCCTAATTTCCAGAAGGGTGAAAGCAACCCCAGGGAGTGTCCTCCCACCGTCATTAGCTGGGGAGGTGTTCACTGATCCTGCTGCCCTCCTCTGGTGGCTGGCTGCCCACTCTAGCAAGACCTGCCTCCTCCAGGAAGCCTGCCTGACTACTCCAACCCCCAGGCCTCTCTCCCGGCTCTGGGCACCCAGACCTCCGAGGACAGAGTGCTTGCTTCTTGTTCCTCATATCTAAGCCTCATCCCCAGCAGGGTTTTGTCGGGTGAAAGTGCAAGCAGCTGCCACTATAGGGCCGCAGGTCTGAAGAGAGCACAGAGCGGGAGACCAGCAGATGCCGCCAGATGCATGGCCCAGGCAGGCCCTCCACTGTTCAGAGCCTGCTTGCTCAGCCACGAGGGGGGGCTGATGCACCCGCATGAAACACCTGAACAAATGTGCAGAGCACGCAAGCACCGAGCCTGCACACAGTGGGGTCCGCATGGCTTCACCCCAAGCTGGGTGCCTGATGCTAGGGCGACTCCTCCACTAGGCACTGTAGACCCCATGCCGAGAGCCCATGCTACTTTTAGCGGGCCCTCAAAATGTCTTCAATTTCTTTTAAAATCAGAAGAAAATGATGACTGTGATGTAGCCTGGGTTATATTTGTCTTCATACCGACGATACTGTAAAAGGTAAATGTGAATGTTTTATGGAGAGAGGACCCATGAAAGCCATACTGCACCCCTAGCAAAGGCAGTGACATCCAGGCCTACAGGGGGGCCCAGCTGGATTCCCCCACATTCCCAGTGGGCCCAGGCCAGTGTTTCAGAGAGCACGGTCTGTGCCCATTGAAGCTAACTTCTACCAGAGGAGTTTCTCCGGCAAAGCAAGGCAGGTGAATGCATGGGCTCCGGAGATACATGGTTGTAACCTGAGCTGTGTGACTTAGGCTGGTTGCTTCACCTCTCTGTGCTTCTGTTTCTGCTGCTGTAAAATGGTGGTGCTAAGACTCCTTCCAGGGTTATGAGGACTCAGGGAGATGATGCACTGAGAGACCCAGGCACCTGGGAGGCCTGTTCTCATCCTCTGCTGGGACAGCAGTGCCTCCAGGGCTATGGCAGCACAGCAGCGGGCTCTTTTCTGGGGCCCTGGGACAAGGCCAGGCCCTGGGCATCACTGCAGGTTGCAGACAGACATGAGTCCATGGGAGATGCCTCAAGCCCCTGCCTCCTCAAGCCTGAGAAAGGGGCTGAGCTCCAGGGCCTCTGCCTGAGGAGCCATGGGGAGCTGCTGTTTGATCCCTTTCTCTGGCTCATGAAGGGGTCCGAGGGAAGCCAAGGGCACTTTTCAGGATGTGTGGCTGTTCTGTGCCTGGGGCTCCTCTTCCTCCCTCCTCTTGGTCCACACAAAGGAGCAGCGGTAGCTCTGCTCGTTCTCCTGGCTTTTTATTCTGGGCACATTCAGCAAGCACTTACTGAGCACCTACTGAGTACTGGGGGGCTATGGAAGCAGAGCCACTGGCTGGGATTTCTAGGACTCAGCCAGGCTGAGGGGAACCCGAGCAGCCCAGGGAGGGAGGCGGTCTCCTCTGCTGCAGAGAGCCCACAGGGGCTGGACCCCCACTGGTGGACGCTCGCTCCATCGTCACACTGCCCTGCAAGATGGGGCGTTCATCACCACTTTACAGATGAGGAGATTGATGCCCAGGCGGGAGAGGGGCTTCCCTAGGTCATGTGGCTGTCACCGGTGAGCTAAGGCCTGCACCCAGCTGTCTGACTCAGCCCACACCCTAAGCCACCTCACCTCCCCTGCCACAACAACTGAGGCGACCCTTATGCCAGTGCTCCTGGGACCCTCAGGCAAGAGCCTGCCCACAGGCCCACCCTTTTGGCCTGAACCCGAGAACGGCTGGGACAGGTTAGGAAGGAGCCAACCTTGATCCTCCCCCTGGGGGTCATCACCAGCACTGCGGCTGAAAGGGAGGCTGCAGCCTCGGGAGCTCCGAGAGGAACATCTGACAGATGGGGAGGGCGGAAAGTGACTTCCTCAAGGTCACACGGCAAGGGAACAGGAGAAGGGGGCTGGTGGCCGGGGGCAGTGGTTCATGCCTAAAATCCCAGCACTTTGGGAGGCTGAGGCAGGTGGATCACTTGAGGTCAGGACCTCAAGACCACCCTGGCCAACATGGTGAAACCTCATCTCTACTAAAAATAAAAAATTAGCTGGGCGTGGTGGTGAGCACCTGTAGTTCCCGCTACTCAGGAAGCTAAGGCACAAGAATCGCTTGAACCCAGGAGGTAGAGGTTGCAGTGAGCCAAGACTGCACCACTGCACTCCAGCCTGGGCGACAGAGCAAGACTCCATCTCAAAAAAAGAAAAAAGAAAAAAAAGAAAAGGGGGCTGGGATCAAGTAGCCCTGAATGTCCTGTTTTCTCCCCACCGGGGAGAACCCTCTAAGCTATCAGATGGGCATCACACCCCACTGGGAAAGTGGAAGATGCCCTTTGGGGCCCAGTGGGCTCTTATCTGGATTTACCAAGTATCCTTCCCCCACGCACACTCACAAAAATCTCCCTAAAACACACATTGAACCTGACAATTCTTTTTTTTTAAATACAGGGAGAGAGTCTCACTATGTTGCCCAGGCTGTTCTTGAACTCCTGGGCTCAAGCAATCCTCTTGCCTCGGCCTCCCAAAGTGCTTGGATTACAGATGTGAGCCACTGCACCTGCCACCTTCCCCCTCTTTTTTTTAAACCTGACAGTCCTTAAAACATTTTGCACTTTGCAAAGCATATATATGTGTGTTATTTGTGCTTCCTTACCACAAGTGTTGAGATAATCTCTTTTAAGGGTGATTTTTTCTGATTTTAAATCTTTAAAGCACAGTAATAAAAAGATGGGAAAATTCCCCATGAATAGAATCCCTCAGAAGTAACCCCTTTTATTAACATGTGGGCATATTTCCTTTTTTTTTTTGAGGAGTCTTGCTCTGTCACCCAGGCTGGAATGCAGTGGTGGGATCTCAGCTCACTACAACCTCCACCTTCTGGGTCCCAGTAATTCTACTGCCTCAGCCTCCCAAGTAGCTGGGATTACAGGCTTGCACCAACACACCCGGATAATTTTTGTATTTTTAGTAGAGATGGGGTTTCACCATGTTGGCCAGGCTGGTCTCAAACTCCTGACCTCATGATCTACCCGCCTCAGCCTCCCAAAGTGCTGGGATTACAGGCGTGAGCCATGACACCCGCCCTCTTATTTTCTTTGCTACTTTGTTTTCACTTTCTGTTGACGTATAACATCCCCAAAATCTGTAAAGTGTACAGTCTTAAACCTACAACTCCCTAAGTTTTTAGCCACTAGCTAGATCCAGATCAGAAGTATTTTAACACTCCACAGGTTCCCACCCCACCCCTGGCCCAGGACAACTGCTGTTCTACCATCAATCAACATAGGTTAGTGTTGCTTGTTTTATAATTTTGTAAAGAAATCATTGGTATCTTGCTTCTTCCACTCAACATAATAGCTGTGAGGTTCCTTCCTGCTGTTGCCTGTGTCTGCGGTTGTGCTTTTTGCTGCTGTCTGCTGTTTTATTTTGTTTATAATTTTCACTTTTTTTTTTTTTTTTTGAGATGGGATCTTGCTCTGTCGCCCAGGCTGGAGTGCAGTGGCGCCATTTCAGCTCACTGCAACCTCCGCTTCTGGGGTTCAAGCGATTCTCCTGCCTCAGCCTCCCAAGTAGCTAAGTAGCTGGGATTACAGGAGCCCACCACCGCACTTGGCTAATTTTTGTATTTTGAGTAGAGATGGGGTTTCACCATGTTGTCCAAGCTGGTCTCAAACTCCTGTCCTCAGGTGATCTGCCTGCCTCAACCTTCCAAAGTGTTGGGATTACAGACGCAAGCCACCTTGCCCGACCTGTTATTATATTAGAAGGATGTACCATTATTAATTCATCCTTTCCACTGTTAATGGACATTTGGATTGTTTCTACACTGGGGCTATTAGGAATGAAGACGCTGGGAAATTCTTGCTTTTTGGAGGATTTCCTACAATGAATACATCTCAATAATAATAACTGTTATATACTATATAGTATATCATATTATGTTATATAATTAATAAATATATTAAATTTTAATGACAACAATAAAAACTAATATAATTTTCATCATCTCCAATGAAATCTTAGCTTTGCCAATATCAATAGTTTAAATGCCACATCATTAAAATCCCTGCCTAATCATTACGCTTCAAGGCTCTACATAATCTCCGATTTTATTTTTCTGTTTTGCAGACGAGAAAACAGCAAGGAAGGCTCAACTCGGGCTTGCCCGGGGCTCTTCCCCCTCGGCGTGGAGTTTCAATGCGAGGAAGCAAAGAGCCTAAAATACGAACACCCAGGAAATTAAGCAGGGGAAGGGGCCCTTCTGAGACAGTAAAGAAACATACATCCGAAGACGGTGGAAAGTGTTCAGTTGTTGGCTTCAGCAAATATAAAGCAGAAAGAGCCACGAGGGGTGGACCCAGCCTGGGCGCGGCTGGCCGGGGCCTCCGCGCTGGATCCAGGGAAGCGCCGTCCCCGCACCCGCCACGAGGCGGCGCCAGAGCAGCGTCCACAGCCCGGGCCTCTCGGCAGGCCTGGGGCTGCGAGAGGGGCCGCGGAGACAAACCAGGCCTCCAACCAGGCTTCCTGCAAAGACCAGGTAGGAGAAGGCTCTGGCCGCGGATTAGAAGATTTTCCACAGACACGCTCCACTCTGCCTTCCATCCTAAAGCATCTGAAATTACCTACGCTCCCTGAGCTTCCCTGACCTCATTTGTCAGCCAGGAAGAAGGATGGAATGAAAGTGGGGGGCCTTATCAGACACAAAGCGGGGAAAGGGTGATTCTCTGCTGTGCCGCCCCATTCCCATAGAATTTCCCAGCCAGGCAGCACCTGGAGGCCAGTCCCTCACCTTTACAGCGAGTTCAGAGAGGGCCTTCAGCCAGCCTGAGACCACAGAGCCACCCTGGGTCCTCTGTCTTCTCCCAGAAACCCTGGGATTTCCTCTTCCAGCAGGGACCACACAGAGAAGCAGCCAGTCCCCAGGTCTCCCATCTGCACCTCCCCCCCCCCCCACCCCGCCCCGCCTGCCTCTCCCGCTGTGAAACATTGTTCAGAATAACTAGCTCCCCCTGCGATACGCAAGAGCGAGCTATGCGAGTGGCTCTTCCGGTCACTTTTATGCTTGGGGTCGGAGGAAGGCACAACAAAGGCTTTAAGACAAAAGCCACGTGGATGTCAGGAGTGCGCGCGGGGCGTCGTCTTCCACGGAACTGCTGCAGAATCATCGTTGGAAGGGAACTCTGAGACCATCGGATCCCAAAACTCAGTCCACCGACTGGGGACCAGGGTACCTGCCCTATGCCACACAGCAAATGCATTTTACTTCCAACAGATGAAGCTGTCACCTAAGGGGGGCTTCTCAGCCTAGGCTCGGGGGGCTGCAGAAATGTCTTTCACCATCCTTCACCTGCAGGAAGCTCCTGAGACAAATGAGGGGAAATGGAGGGAGGAGGCGAATGGAAGAGGAGAGGCGAGAGCGTGATGCCCTCCCAGAGGCGGCAGCGCTGCAGAGGGCAGGGCCACGTCCTGCTGCCCTTCTCTCCCCTGCCCAGGGAAGCGGCAGAGCTTCTCCTCCGGGAGCGGTGAACCGAGGGCCGACGCAGACGCCTCCATGTGTGGGACACTGATTAGACAATCATAGCTATTTGGCATCATTAATACCACTAATATTAACTTTCCAGCCCCTGCCAGGCATTTGACGGTTGTCACTTCTGGTCCCACAATGACCGTGCAGAAGTACATACTGTCATCTCCATGCTGCGGAGGAGAAAATAGTTGGGGAGGCAACGTGACTTGCCCAGACCCACACAGCTAAGAGCAAAGGAGGCCGGACCACATCCAATGGCAGCGCCGAGACTTCCTCCTGCGCTGCTCAGCCGCCGTCCCCGGACAAGAGAGTACATGGCTGCTTGAGCTGGAAGGAAGCTTGGTGATTGCCGCTCTAGGGTGTGTTCGCATGAGGTCGGCAGGGTGACTGTATGCAGGGGATGCAACATGCACACACGTACACACACAGGATACAGCGGGAATCCCACCGGCCAGAGTCCCGGTGTTAGTGTCCAGCCCCTTTCCCCCACAGCACGGGTGAATACCTCACTAGGATAAGAGCAATGCCTCCTCTGAATGCAGGCCACATTTCCCCTCTGCATCTCTGCTTGGATTCTGCAAGTCCGCGTTTCTCTGGCCCCTGCCGTCCGCATCCCTCAGGGTTATCCGGTGGAGTGGGCACCCTTCGAATGACTGAAAGTTCTCTTCACCTCCTGCTCCAGTTGCTCAAAGCACGCACACGTGGCCTGGGCTGGCCCCCTTTGGATGGCTCCCTATACTGGGTCTGCCTGTCCCTGATCTAATCTGGACACTTCTTTGCGGGGCAGGGAGGCTGCCTCATCCATCCCCTGATGTCCACTGTCTGTCCCAGGCTTGGCACCAACGGAACGTCCAGACCCCCAGCTCAGGGGCCTTCAGATTTGAGCTGCTATTGATGGCAAAAGAGTTCAGGAAGCAGGGCAGGCCTCATCTAAGTTACGATGTCAGCCTTGGACAATATCCTCCGTGTATTTTTTTAGGATCCCAGGGCCACCAATTACTAAATATTCATGGTTACTCCTCCACGCTGAGCTGTGGGTCCCCTAATTAAGGAGGCTATGTCATTGCTGACTCAGCTGGTGCCTTCTCTCTCCCAAAACTACCACAAGATAGCGTCTGACTCATCACGCTTGTTCTTACTGGCTGCGCACATGCTTGTTCATGTGTGGAAGGCATGTGTGTGCATTAAAAGCCATTTAATATGCACAACACATGACATTATAGCTGCCATTGCATGCTCAATCACTTTGTAAATGTATTTTTCTTCATGATAACTTGATTTTTGTTTTGTTTCATTTTGTTTTTGAGACAAGGTCTCACTCTGTCGCCCAGGCTGGAGTGCAGTGGGACGATCATGGCTCACTGCAGCCTCAACCTCCTGCACTCAGCTGATCTTCCCACCTTGGCCTCTGGAGTAGCTGCAACCACAGGTGTGCATCACCACAGCTGACTAATTTTTATTTCGTGTAGATACAGTGTCTGGCTTTGTTGCCCAAGCTAGTCTTGAACTCCTGAGCTCAAGCGATCCACCTCCCTCTGCTTCCCCAAGTGTTGGGATTAACAGGCGTGAGCCACCATGCCCGGCCTCTTCGTAACGTTAAGCCTCTTCATTTGTGGACTGCTTCCTGTCTTGTGTTTGCGTTTTCATCGCTGGTAACCCTGGTTCACAAATGCACGTGGGGATGTAGATGTAGCGATGGTGGATTTCACATCAGCTGCAGGGAAAGATGGAGCACTCATGTGTGCTCTTAGAGGAGCTGGGCGGTCGCCAGGAAAAAACTAAGGTGGGAATCACACCTCATACTATGTGCTAAAATAAATTCCAAATGGAGCAAATATTTAGATACAAAAAAAATCTCTAAAAACTTTAAAAGAAAGCACAACATTTTGTATATAATCTCAGGATGCAGAACTCCTTTCTCTAAGCATGGCATAAAACTCCAACAACAGGCCGGGCGCGGTGGCTCACACCTGTAATCCCAGCATTTTGGGAGGCCAAGGCGGGTGGATCACGAGGTCAGGAGATCAAGACCATCCTGGCTAACATGGTGAAACCCCATCTCTAGTAAAAATATTTTTTAAAAAATTAGCCGGGCGTGGTGGTGGGCACCTGTAGTCCCAGCTACTCGGGAGGCTGAGGCAGGAGAATGGCATGAACCTGGCAGGTGGAGCTTGCAGTGAGCCGAGATCGCACCACTGCACTCCAGCCTGGGCAACACAGCAAGACTCTGTGTCAAAACAAAAAAAACAAAAAAACAGAAAAAAACAAACTCCAACAACATAAAAGATTGTTCAATTCTCATAAATAAATTTTAAAGTCAAAAGTCGAGCAAAAAGCAGGGGAAAATATTTGCAACTCCTATCACAGATACAGAGACAATTTCCTTAATATATAAAGACTCCCTACAAATCAATAAGACCAAAAATTCAATAGAAAAAAATAAATAATAAAAAACAAGCCCAGGACATCAACTGTTGATATGGTTTGGCTCTGTGTCCCCACCCAAATCTCATCTTGTAGTTCCCGTAATTCTCACGTGTTGTGGGAGGGACCCAGGAGGAGTTGATCAAATCATGGGGTGGGTCTTTCCCCTGCTGTTCTCCTGATAGTGAATGGGTCTCACGAGATCTGATGGTTTTAAAAACAGGAGTTTTTCTGCACGAGCTCTCTGTTTGCCTGCTACCATCCATGTATGACGTGACTTGCCCCTCCTTGCCTTCCACCATGATTGTGTGGCCTCTCCAGCCATGTGGAACTGTAAGTCCATTAAACCTCTTATTCTTCCCAGTCTCGGGTATGTCTTTTTTTTTTTCTTTTTTCTTTTTTTTTTTTTGAGACAGGGTTTCACTCTCGTCGCCCAGGTTGGAGTGCAATGGCACCATCTCGGCTCACTGCAACCTCTGCTCCTGGGTTCAAGTGATTCTCCTGCCTCAGCTTCTCAAGTAGCTGAGATCACAGACATGTGCCACCACGCCTGGCTAATTTTTTTGTATTATTAGTAGAGACAGGGTTTCACTACAGGGTTGGCCAGGCTAGTCTCGAACTCCTGACCTCAGGTGACCCACCTGCCTCAGCCTCCCAAAGTGCTGGGATTATAGACATGAGCCACTGCGCCTGGTCTCAGGTATGTTTTATTAGCAGCATAAAAATGGACTAATACAACTGCCTTAACTCAAATCCCAGCTGTGCAAGTTACCACCTGTGTATCCTTGAGCAAGTTACTTGACCACTCTGGCCCTTGGTTTCTTTGTCTATAAGAGATCCCTGGCCTCACTGGGGTTGTTGTAAAGATCCCCACTATTACTGCTGGGGTTTTTTTTCTTTTTTTTTTTTTTGAGATGGAGTCTTGCTGTGTCGCCCAGGCTGGAGTGCAGCGGCGCGATCTCAGCTTAATGCAAGCTCCGCCTCCCGGGTTCACGCCATTCTCTTGCCTCAGCCTCCTGAGTAGCTGGGACTACAGGCGCCCGCCACCATGCCCGGCTAATTTTTTGTGTTTTTAGTAGAGACGGGGTTTCACCTTGTTAGCCAAGATGATCTCGATTTCCTGACCTTGTAATCCGCCTGCCTCGGCCTCCCAGAGTGTATTACTGCTGTTTATTTACCTCCCCACCCTCCCTCAAGACTGGGGCCACCTGGGGGCAAAGGCTGGGTCCCTGCAAAGACCCTCTGGCATGCAGCTGTGGTTGGTGAATTGTGTTCAGATGGGCCTTGATGAAGGATCCAATTCCAGTTCTTTGGCCTAAGCCACAGTGCTGCCTGAGTCACTGATAATCCCTGCTGAGGTCCCCACTGTGCGTCCAGGTTAGAAGGAAGGAGAAAACACACTAAGGACTTGGAATGGCAAATGCAGGCCTCTGCAGAACGTTACAACTACATGGCCCTGGGTGGAAGTTAAAATTCATAGACTGTTAATTAGTATGTGGAACAGGAAGTTTCTAAATAGCTTTGCAGTAAGGCAGTCGGCAGGCTGAGGGCCAGCACTTAAAAGCCTGCTTTAAAAGCGAGAGGAGGGAAAAGGAAGACAAAACAATCAGGGCTCAGGACGTTTCTGCTTCTTTTTACATCACAGCAACCCAAATACTCATTACTGCTGGGGCTTCCTATGGAAATGAAGCCATCTGCCCTCGAGGTGGGCTTCGAAAGGTCTTGGGGCCCTGCAACAACCTAGGGCTGGGAGAGACTACAGGAGGGTGGGAGAGAGAGTGTACACGTGAGGGGGAGTGTGTGTGTGTGTGTGTGTGTGTAACCACCTTCACAGGTCACAAAAGGCTTTTTCCTACCTGCTTTCAAAGCCACACCTGCCTCACTGATGAGCCAGGATGCGGGTATGGCATGAACCATAAGGAGATGATAGTGACGCTGATTCAGTGAAGTGGATGCTTTTGGCTTTCAGCAAGAAGTTAACATTTTGGGGAACCTTGAATCCCAAATGTGCAACTCAGTGACCCCCCTCTTCCCTGCCTGGGCCTCAATTTCCCCCTCAGTAGCAGGAGACCCAGGCTCCACAATCTGCTGAAACCCTGCAGCTGCACGGGTGGGAGGCACCCCGTTCCCCGTGGGGCTTGCTCGCTGTCACCCAGCACTGACTCTAGGCTGAGTGCGGCGCTTCCCAGGCATTGCTGCCCAAGGCCGGTAGAGGTGACGAGTATTCTCCGAGGTCCATGCCCGCTGCTGCGCTACTGTGTCCCAGTTGCGGCCACAGCCTGCTGGCTCATGGACCAGGCCCACTGCCCAGTGCCCACCTCGAGGTAGCTGTCCTCAATGTTCACTATAGGGGGACCGGGCATCTGAACTCACTCTGCTTGGTGTCTCCCTGCGCTCAGTGGCATGTTGGAGCAGGGCGCACAGGCCTGCGTTCCAGCCTGTGGGGTGGAAGGATGCACCCAGGGTTCCGGAAGGCCTGCTGGCAAGCCTGAGAGATGTTTCGAGAGCACGTCCCCTGGCCAGGAAGGCAGCTCCAGGGCTTACTGCCCCTCAAGGCCCAGCCTCTGTCAGTGGCCGGTGTAGTTTCACTTAAGGTGGAAATGTGCCCGTCGGGGAGGCCTTCCACCTTGAAGAACCTGGGAAGGTGATTGTCTTCAGAATTTTTTCAGTCTTGCTAATTGTGTGGAAGAAGAAGAAGGGCTCAGCTTGGTGCTAATGTTTTTGTTTTTGTTCTTGAGGGTCTCCCCTCTGCCATCATAGCTCACTGCAGCCTTAAGCTCCTGGGCTCAAGTGATCCTCCCACCTCAGCTCCCGAGTAGCTGGGACTACAGGCACGCGCCACCACGCCCAGCTAATTTTTGTATTTTTTGTAGAGACGGGTCTCATCGTGTTGCCCAGGGTGTTCTAGAACTCCTGGGCTCAAGTGATGCACCCGCCTCGGCTTCCCAAAGTGCTGGATTACAGACATGAACCACAGCACCTGGCCTGCTAATGTTTTTAACACCTCTCTGACATCCGTTCACCCCTATTTTCCAACTGAGTGTGTCTCAGGGCCACATCCTCCAGCTGACAAAAGACCAAAGTACACAGAACAAAATGTCATGGTGTCCACGTGTGTGTTTTTGGGGTTTTTTTGTTTTGGTTTTTTTGTTTTGTTTTTGAGATGAGTCTCGCTCTGTTGCCCAGGCTGGAGTGCAGTGGCACAATCTCAGCTCACTGCAACTTCCGCCTCCTGGGTTCACATGATTCTCCTGCCTCAGCCTCCCAAGTAGCTGGGACTATGGGTGCCCGCCACCCCGCCTGGCTAATTTTTTGTATTTTTAGTAGAAATGGGGTTTCACTATGTTGTCCAGGCTGGTCTCGAACTCTTGACCTTGTGATCTTCCTGCTTTGGCCTCCCAAAGTGCTGAGATCACAGGCGTGAGCCACTGTGCCCAGCCGATGTCCGTGTTTAAGAATGCTTTTTTAAAGCATCTTTTTAAGAATACTTTCCGTTCACAGCAAGGGGTATGGTTGTCTGTTTATACACAGTATGTGGTTTCCTCTTGAAGGAAATTTACTAAAGTGAAAAGAGGATACAGTGTTACGAGAAATGATTAGTAACTGTGGACATAAAATGTATTTAATTTTAAAATTTAATTTAATTTAACATTGTTAAATAAACAAGAGCTAGGGGGCTCTGCAGCTCTGGACCATGCCTGAGTGTGGCTCCTGCAGGCCTCTGGGTGGGTGAGCCCCATTCAGCCCCATAGCTCCTGCTTAGACTGCACTTGACCCAGACGGGGGACAGACATGCTCTGTCTCCACTATGGCCACGTCATGTGCTGTGCAGCTCTGAGCCTGATGACAGCACAACTTGGTTTACCCGATTCCCCGGGATCAAAGCAGGGGTCCAGTGTCTCCTGCCCAGGAGGGATCATGGGGAGGGGACCCTCCCTCTTCCCTAGGACTTGGGGGCAGGGTTCCAGAGGCAGGTTCTGACTGTCACCGAGGAGAGCATCGCTGGCCTCTCTGATCTGATGCTGTGTGGGGGCCGTGATGACTCTCTCCTGTATGTGAGGGGCCCACACGCTCTGGGTGACTCAACTTCTGGGTTTAGGTCTTGTCTTCCCTGGAGCTGAGCCTGCCATTTCTTCTATTGAATACGCAATTATAGGATGCTTCTTCTGGGCCCTGGGCTCTTCACCAATACAAACTCATTTAATCCTACTCACAGCCCAATAGGGGAGGTACTGTTGGTCTACCCATTTCACAGACGGGGAAGCTGAGGAAGAGTGATTCAGGTGAGACAACCAGGAAGGAATGGATTGGATGTGATGTTCATCAACATGGTGGCAGACAACTGAAGTTGGAAATGGCAGCCCAGCCCTTGCAGTTGACAGAAGGCCTGGGGTTCCCGCACTGTAACCAAGGGGGCTGGTGTCAGAGTGCTCGCCAAGCCAGAGTGTCCTCCTCCGTTAATGGGGTGATGCTACACACCCCACAGGGTAAGTGGCAGGATTGCAGGAGACAGCGTGCAGACAGGACCTGGCATGGTGGGTGACTCTGTCACCAAGACTCATCCGTTCTTCCCTCCCTGCCCTCGCTTCTCACTCCTGAGGGCATCACCCTCACTCTTACCTCACCTGTTCACCAGAAGCACACTAAAAAAACATATGTAAGCATTGGAAACGGTGCCAGGTGGGGCCAAGTTCCTGACTTCTTCAGCTGGCTCCACCACCACCTGCTGTGTGATCTTGGTCTAATCCCTACCCTCTCTGGGCCTCACACTCTGCCTCTGTAAACAGGTGGATGTCATCCCAGATGAGGAGTCAGAAACCTACAGCCCTTGCGCCAAATCAGACACTGCCTGTTACAACGGCAGAGTTGAATACTGGTGATGGATACCTAAAATAGTTACTCTGACCCTCCAAAGTTTCCCAGCCCCTGTCCTGGAAGATCTGGGCAGAGACTTTGTTTTGTTCACTGAATTTGCTCTTGCCAAGCCTAGAACAGCACTGGACCCCGTGGGCTTTCAGTAGATGCCTGTTGAATGAATTAATTTCTGAGAGCTCTGCCACCTTTGATTATCTAAGACCACGATCATGACTTGTGGACTGGGGTCACCACAAAGGCCTGTGACTCACGTGCTTCCTCCAGCTGCCATACAGCAGACAGCTCAAGGGCTACGGCAGTCATGGAGGTGTGCCCTTCAGATCCATGCCCCTTAGGTCTGTGCCTCTCAGATCGTTCTTAAAAAAGGAATCCACTGTTCAGCTGCAAGGAGGGCAGCTGGCTGACAGCTCCAGCTGTTGGAGCCCTCTGGACCCACCTCCTCTTTCCAGCCCTGGCTATGCATTTCCAGTATTAGGGCCTCACCACTTATGCCGAATCCAGGACTCCTTTAGCGAGCAATCTTTGTTCTGAGCTCTCCAGGGGGCTGGCCAGGACTTGTCAGATGCCAACAGCAGCCTGAGTGTCTTCCTGATTCCTTTCCCTTTGCCTTTCATAGAGCTGACCTACAACAAACCTGTGGCACTCCTATCTCCCGCACACTACCTTTTTTTTTTTTTTCTTTGAGATGGAGTCTCTCTCTGTCTTCCAGGCTGGAGTGCAGTGGCACAATCTCGGCTCACTGCAACCTCCGCCTCCTGGGTTCAAGTGATTCTCATGCTTCAGCCTCCCGAGTAGCTGGGATTACAGGTGCATGCCACCACACCCAGCTAATTTTGGTATTTTTAGTAGAGAAGAGGTTTCGCCATGTTGGCCAGGCTGGTCTTGAACTCCTAACCTCAGGGGATCCACCTGCCTCGACCTCCCAAAGTATTGGGATTACAGGCGTGAGCCACCACTCCCTGTCCCATGCAGCTACTTTCTGCAGGACCCGAACCACAGGGACGAACTCCTCAGCATGCATCAAGCACCTGGTGTTTAAGGAGCACTGGGTTAGGAGTTGGAGGGTGGGGCCCATCCACCTGAAGAAGAGCAGAACTGGCCAGCAGCCTGGCAGAGCTCTCAGCAATGGTCAGCTCACCCTCGCACCCTGGGAATTCCAACATTCAGGGACTTGCAGAACTTTCCAGCTGAACCTGGTGGGCATTTGGCTGCAGCCCTGCCGTCTGTGGAGGCGACTAGTCTCAGAGAGGGGAAGGGGTAGGGATTGAGGGGCCCATGACTCCCACCCTCCTGTATTTGGGAGCAGGAGGAAGCAGGTGCAGGAGCAGTGTCATTGCAGACCGCAGTGTCCGCTTTACTGGAACAGCTGATTCAAGAACTAGGCTTAGATCAGAGGCCAAATGCAAATCCCTGAGACTTTCTGTGCAGAGTTAAATTCACACACAGCCACGAGACCCCTTCCCATCCTGAAAAGAGGGTCTGAGCTGCACCCGGTCAGTTCCCCATCCCAAAGTCACCATCAGCTAAGTGACTCCTCCTCCCAGGGACAAGATTGAGTCAAGGGCTAGCGAGAGAAGAGGCCAGACTGTTTACCTCTCACTTTTTTATCCTGCAGAGGGGAGAACAAACTCTTCCCTCTCTGGGCTCTCAAGAGTGCATAATTAGCAGAAGAGACTTGTCTCAGATCACACATGTAGGCTGTTGGTGGTGGAGTTGGAATTAGAGAAACGCATTATCGAGCACAACATGTTGAGAGGTCTGGCAAGAAAGACACAGCCTCCTGCACAGCTGGCATCTGGGGAGAGTGTAACCCAGGGACTGGTCCCAGAGTTGGCAAGGCAAGGGGTACAGACACATCGCGGACTAGTGAGGGGATGGCATTACCACCCCAGTGTTGCAGGGGCATGTGGAGAAACTGTGGCGGGAGCCCGGTGGGAGCTGAGCTTGGCTGAAGCCACAGAGCAAAGGAACTGGGGTAGTGACGTCCATGTGGCAACCTCTCCAGGCACAGGGCCTCAGAGGAAGAATCCCAAGGGGTGGAGGAGGCATCCCGAGGGGTGGAGGAGGGATCCCAGTGGATGGAAGGGGATCCCAAAGGGTAAGGTTGAGCCCAGAACAAAGAGCAAGAACGCTGGAGCCCACCATGCCGTGCACCTTATGTACAGTGTTTCACTTCATCCCCCAGGATGCTTCAAGGTAGGAGACATTTCCCCCTTTTATAGATGAGAAAACTGAGGCTCAGAGAGGTTAGGAGCCTTGGCCAAAGGATACCAGCAAAGAGTCATGGCGTCAATCACGGGACCTCCATCTTTAACATCTTTCCACTCCCTCTCGTCTCACCTTCACAGCAGACGGCAAGAGGGATCACCAGGCTCCCTGGGGCTCTGGCTGGGTCACCGCCAGGCAGGGAAATGCTTGCTTTTCCTGACTGAAAGGATTCAAAGTCTTAGAAAGTCATCCTGCCTTTGTTCCAAGAGCCATTCTATTTGCCGTTTTTGTGGCAAAGTGCGAGTCTCTGCTAATCAAGCCCCAAAGGCTATTGACTCTGGGAGCTTTCAGCATCATTATCCCAGTGCACCCCTCATTGCATTTCTCCAGACATGTAGAAACATCTGTTGAGCATTTGGTTGTGAAACACTCAGGTGCTCCTCTTCAGGACCACTCACATGAATGGATCCACAGACAGCTGGGAAAAACAGAGCAGGAGGCTGTGAGAAGAGGCCCCCCCATCATTGATGGTGAGGCCAGAAATTCACTGGAGTTCGTGACCAGCCTGGGCAACATAGTGAGACCCATCTCTACAAAAAATACAAAAATCAGCCACTCGTGTTGGCAAGTGCCTGTGGTCCCAGCTACTCTGGAGGCTGAGGCAGGAGGATAGCTTGAGCCTCGGAGGTGGATGTTGCAGTGACCCGAGATCAAACCACTGCACTCCCACCTGGGTGGCAGAGTGAGACTCTGTCTCCAAAGGAAAACAAGAAAAAAGAAAGAAAAGAAAAGAGAGAATCCAGGCCAGGCACGGCAGCTCACGCCTGTAATCCCAGCACTTTAGGAGGCCGAGGCAGGTGGATCACCTGAGATCAGGAGTTCAAGACCAGTCTGGCCAACATGGCGAAACCGCATCTCTACTAAAAATACAAAAATTAGCCGGGTGTGGTGGTGGGCGCCTGTAATCCCAGCTACTCGGGAGGCTGAGGCAGGAGAATTTCTTGAACCCAGGAGGTGGAGGTTGCAGTGAGCTGAGATCGCGCCATTGTACTCCAGCCTGGGAGACAAGCATGAAAGTTCATCTCAAAATAATAATAATAATAATAATAATAATAATAAAAAGAAAGAAGGAAGGAAGAAAGGAAGGAAGGAAGGAAAGAAAGAAAGGAAAGGAAGGGAGAAAGAAAACCCACCAGAGATGGCAGAGTCAGTGCAGTGAGGAGGGAACAGTAGGGATGCTGCCCTCAGGTTCCCCAGAGTGGACGCTTCATAAATGGCTCTTAGATGAGTGAGCACCTACCTTGTGCCTGTAGGGTGCTGTCCAGGGAAGGTGCCCTGCCCAGAGTCAGATGTCCCAACAGAGCATGGCAGTGTGATTAATGCCGGTGGCTCTAGGCAACAGAACCTGGCGTTGAATTCTGTCTTCCCTGCTCGTTAGCTGTGTGATCATGGAGAAGCATTGTCCTTTTCAATCTTGTTTTCCAACTGTGTTTGGAAAAAAAAAAAAGGATTGGTGGGGCACAGTGGCTCATGCCTATAATCTTAACAATTTGGGAGGCCCAGGCTGGAGGACTGCTTGAGTTCAGGAGTTTAAGACCAATCTGGGTAACACAGTGAGACCCCTGCCTTTACAAAAAAAATGAAAAATTATCCAAGGGTAGTAGTGCATGTCTGTGGTCTCAGCTACTCAAGGGGCTGAGGTGAGAGGATCGCTAGAGCAACAGGAGGTTGAGGCTGCAATGAGCTGGGATTGTGCCACTCCAGCCTGGGTGACAGAGTGAGATCGTGTCTCAGAAAAAAAGAAGCATCATAAACAAAGACCACAGTGACAGCTCATAGGGCTGGTGACAAATATTAAATGATGTAAGGGTTGGAAATAGTTAACCCAGTAGTTGGTATATTAAAAGCATGTGATGAATGATACCTGTGGTTATAGTAATTAGCTATGTGGCTCTAGACAGTTAACCTACCTGTGCTTTAATTCCCTTATCTAGGCTGGGTGGGATGGCTCACACCTGTAATCTCAGCACTTTGGGAGGCCAAGGTGGGCGGATCACCTGAGGTCAGGAATTCAAGACCAGCCTGGCCAACATGATGAAACCCCATCTCTACTAAAAATACAAAAATTAGCCAGGTGTGGTGGCAGGTGCCTGTAATCCCAGCTACTCAGGAGGCTGAGGCAGGAGAATCACTTGAACCTGGGAGGCAGAGGTTGCAGTGAGCTGGGATCATGCCATTGCACTCCAGCCCGGGCAATAGAGCAAAACTCCATCTAAAAATAAATAAATAAATAAATAAATAAATAAACAAAAAAACCTTGCCTATAAATGGTGATAAAACAGTGCCAACCTCTAGGGTTGTTGTAAGCTTACATGAGATAACACAGTGAAGTGCTTGGCCCAGGCTGCCTGGCACACAGTAGGAATTCGGTAAAGTCTAGCTCTCTAATCAGCAACCATCATCATCATCAACTACACCAATCTCAATTCTCCCACCTAATTCTTACTCATCTGCATGGATCACCTCCTCCAGGAAGTCCTCCATGACCTTGCTGTGAGATCTTAAACCAGCGTCACAACTTTACCCCTTCCTCTATTACTCACCTACTTATTCTTCCCTGAGGCCACAATCTGGTTCCTCTCCTCCCTATCCTCCCAGTATCTAAGTCAGGGCACATTCTGCAGTAGGCTGTCATTGGATGAACGAAATGGAGTTGAACTTAATAAATGTTACTTGAAACTAAATCTGAATACAGGTGATAAGGGAAACTAAAGAGAAATATTACCAGAAGGCAATCATCCCCGCTTTCCAGGACTGAGGCTGAGAGATTAAGTCAATTGCTCCAGATCACCCAGCAAGGAAGTGGCAGGTCTAATCTAGAACGCAGGCCTGTGACCCCTTCCCTTGATGCCGCCAAGCCTCAGAGGGACTTGTATTTCTTTTTTCTTTCTACTTTTGCCCAGTGGTGCCATCTTGAGCAACTCCAGCTCAGATACATTTTCCCAGCGTTTCCTTCCGCCTACATCCAAATTCCTGGGTCCAGCCAATCACCAGGGCCCCTGCCCAGGACACATGCAACTCAAAGGAGAAATTTCTGATGTCTTCCAAAGTTTACATTTAATCAAGGATTTTGGCCAGGTACAGTGGCTCACACCTGTAATCCCAGCACTTTGGGAGGCCGAGGCGGGCAGATTACTTGAGGCCAGGAGTTCGAAACCAGCCTGGCCAACATGGTAAAACCCCGCCTCTACTAAAAATACAAAAATTGGCCAGGTGTGTTGGTGCATCCCTGTAGTCCCAGCTACTCAGGAGGCTGAGGCATGAGAATCTCTTGAATCCGGGTGGCGGAGGTTGCAGTGAGCCAAGATCGCACCCCTGTACTCCAGCCTAGGTGACAGAGACCCTGTTTCAAAAATATTTAAACATAAAAATAAAAAAATAACATCAAGGATTTCACTGCATTCTACATTGTGTTAGAAGCTGGGGAGTCCATGCTGAACAAAGTTGTCAATCAATGTCCCTGCCCTCACAGGGAGACTGTGTGTGTGTGTGTGTCTGAGTGTATGTGTGTGTGTACGCAAGAAGTGAAAAGAAGGAAATAAAAGGGGGGTGGGCCTTGAAGAAGGTGGTCAGGGAAGGCCTCTCCAAGGAGGTAACACAAAAGCAGAGATCACCTTCTCCCAGACTTGACTTCAGACACTGCTCTGCCCACCCCCACCAGACACTCATGCGCTCACTGCAGGGCAGCTGTTCCCCATCCCAGGGTGCAATCCATCCCCTAGGACCATGGTCTAGCGCAGACCTAAGGCAATGAGTCTGGTCCAGTGTCCGAGATCCTGCATTCTTTCCACGCCCCTGGGTGAGGCTGCTGCTGCTGGTCTGTGACCCCACTGAGCAGGGCAAGGGATACCGAGACCCCTCCATAGAGCTCTTTGCCCTAAGTCTTCCCTTCTAGCCCCTTCCTCCAGACCCTTCATTAGCACTAACACTAGGTAGAAATGGGTGGCAAGAACTAGCTAGAGTTTCCCTTAGATACCCCTGATAACCCCTCCACTCTTCGGTATGGACCTTTTACAGTCTTATTAAAGTGATACAAAGGAAGGTCCAAGACCCTGCAAACACCATGCTTCTAGCCCAACTACCCCCCGATCCTGCTACACAGAAGTGTTGAACCCCATTGTCCCTGTTCTTCAGAGCATGTCATCATGGTTAAGACAAGAACTCTGGGCCAGGCGCAGTGGCTCAAGCCTGTAATCCCAGAACTTTGGGAGGCCGAGGTGGGTGGATCACTTGAGGTCAGGAGTTTGAGACCAGCCTGGCCAACATGGCAAAACCCCATCTCTACTAAAAATACAAAAATTAGCGGGGCATGGTGGTACATGCCTATAATCCCAGCTACTTGGGAGGCTGAGGCAGGAGAATCGCTTGAACCCAGGAGGCAGAGGTTGCAGACAGCTGAGATCGCGTCACTGCACTCCAGCCTGGACAACAAGAGCGAATCTCTGTCTAAAAAAAGTAAAAAAAAAAAAGAAACAGGAACTCTAGGCTACTTGCAGTGGCTCACACCAGTAATACTAGCACTTTGGGAGGCCAAGGAGGGAGGATTGCTTGAGGCCAAGAGTTCAAGACCAACCTGGCCAACATAGCGAGACTGTATTTTGGAAAAAACAAAAAAAAAGTTAAAAAAAAAAAAAAAAAAAAAAGGGAGATCTGGAGCCAGGCAGCCTCGGTTGCAATCCTGAATCTGCCTTCTACTTACTATGTGGACTTGGGCAAGTTTCATACACTCAGTTTTCTTACCTGTAAAATGGGCATAACAGTAGTATACCTACTTCAGGGCTGTTATGAGAGTTTAGTGAGTCAGTTCTGGGAAAGCACTTAGAAGATGGCATATAGTAAGTACTAGGAAAGGTTTGTTAGGTAATTAATTAATTACATTGCGCTTTACATTGCCAAAAACCGCAGCCCATTTGTGGTCACTGTTCTCAGCAACAAGAATGTCCCTTGTCACTTGTGTCAGCACTTTTTTTCATAGCAACCTTGACAACTGGTATTATTAAGCCCATTTCATAGATGAGTAATCTAGGGCCCAGAAACATTTAAGTGAGTTGCACAGCCCGTGGTAAGTTGGTTGTCAAGTAAATGAGGGCACAGATCAATTTATCTCCTGTCCTGGTCATAGCACTGGACAAGAGATAAATTGATCTATGCCCTCAAAGCACCTTTTTCCCAGCTATAAAATCCCATACGTAGCATGCTACTTTACTTGGGCCCCTTTCTTTCTTTTTTTTTTTTTTTTTTTTTGAGACGGAGTCTCACTCTTGTCCTCCAGGCTGGAGTGCGGTGGTGCCATCTCAACTCACTGCTGCAACCTCCGCCTCCCAGGTTCAAGCGATTCTCCTGCCTCAGCCTCCCAGGTAGGGATTACAGGTGCCTGCCACCACACCCAGCTGATTGTTGTATTTTTAGTAGAGGCAGAGTTTCGCCATGTTGACCGGGCTGGTCGTCTCGAACTCCTGACCTCAGATGATCCTCCCGCCTTGGCCTCCCAAAGTGTTGGGATTACAGGTGTGAGCCACCGTGCCCGGTACATGGGCCCCTTTCAATTAAAAGGAACAATAGCTACTGTCCAGTGAGGGCCTATCAGGTACAAAGCACTTTGCATCATCTGGGGCCAAGGTGTGCAAATGTCATTCCCCAGACCCCTGAGCCAGCTGGCTTCCTGCTGTGATCTGCCAAGAGGGGGCACTAGCAGGAGACTAGACAGCAGGAGGAAGTGAGCGGCACCGCCTTCTTCCCCCCTGCCCATTGCTCCTATTGGCATCTCCTGGCACTAGTCCTTCACCCCAATTCCACAGCACTGGCATTTTCATTTCTACCCCTCAGAAGTACCAGCAGCAACATAGCCCCACCCCATCTTGGGGGTTCCTGGCTTCAGAGACGCCCACGCTCAGTCAGCACTGTTTGCTCTTTCATCACCTGGGGAGTCACTCTGCACATCAGTCCCCTCCCTGCAGTGCCTCCTGTGGCTTGTTCTCCCGGACGCACCCCACTCATACAGTACTTGCCAGGAGAAGTCCTGGAAGAGCGACCCACAAAGACAGGTTTTTGAATCAGCCTGCCTATGAGTTAGTCTTGCAGAGTAGCACACTGGTGACCCTTGGCAGGCACAGTGGCGACACTTGCTACTCATCAGGTCATCGCTTCTGTTGGGATAAAATGCCTTTGTAGCACGCGCTGCTGCTTGCCTTGATCCTGTTCATGTATATATTAGTTCAGTCACTTGTCCTCTTTCTGACAACTGAAATCTGAAAGACTCTGTGGCCCTGGTGGGCATTTGAACCCACGTCTATCTGACTCCCATTCCAAGGGAAGGATCACATGAACGGTCAGACCAAGCTGTGACTTCCAACTTTGACCAGGGCCAGGGTCACCAAACTGGAAGAGAGAAATAAAAGCTGTGCCGGACAGTTGGAGGCAGACGGGCTGGGAGTCAGGTGCCCCAGGTCCACATCCTGGCTTAACCATCCATGGCCACTGGGGAACCGAAGTGTTGAATTTAGCTCTTTTGTGTCTCAGTTTCCCAGTCTGAAACAGGGACCTACATCTTTGGGTGTTTGTGAGGATAAAACTTCACTGGGAGATTATCAGGCTATTATTAGGAAAATCACATCAAATTCAAGGATTCCGGGAATCCTGGTTTTGGGAGATAAGCAGGCATTTGCTCACAAAGACCACAATGAATTTAAAATGAACACTCACTCCATGTCAGCTGGCTTTCTCCTGAGCAGCAACCTGCTGACCGTCCTTTGCTTCTACTTCTGACACACCCAGCCCAGGGTCCTACTCTCCCCACCTCCATGCCCCAACCCCAGTGTCCTGGGTCCTGATAAAAAGCTGTGTGACCTCGGACAAAGCGCTTCATCTCTCTGAGCCTCTGCTTTCACATCTATAAAACGATAATGGGAGAATCAAATAAGATAATGTCTGTTAAGTGCCTGCGGGGAGGGTGGTACATAGTAGGTCTAGGGAAATAATAGTTTGTCCCTTTGTGCAGTGCCTTTATTTCTGCCACCCAAAGGTGCTCTTTTGTGGGGTGGGAGGGAATGGAAAGCATGTCTGGAAGAGAACCCATCTCATTCATTCATTCATTCACTACTCACTCTGTAAAATGCATCTTATGTACTTGAGGGAAGGAGACCCCTGCCAAAAGTTATCACCGAATCTGGCCAAAGCTAAAATAACTACCCGCTCAGCCTCTAGGGGCTCCAGGCTGAGGAAGCCAGACCTGACGGTGAAGGCAACATGCTTGAGGAAGTGCTGGAAGAGAGCCCTCGGGAGGAGGCGGCTTTCTCCTGGGTCATGAAGGCGGGGTAGGGGTTGTCAGAGCCAATGACAGCATTCCAGAGAGAAGGCCCAACACTGCAAATGCAAAAGCCTTCAGGAATGGATATAAGTGTAACTCAGCACGGACTAAACAGGATGTGAAGGGCCCATCCTGCAGGGCCTTAAAGGCTGGGCTGTAATGGATGGGAACATTAAAGAGAGGGGGAGAATGGAAAGTTCAGGGATGGAAAAATGAGAGTGAAGGGGAACAGAAAAAACGATGGGAACATGATAGAGGGAAGAGGGGGATCAAAAATGGGAATGTGGCTGGGTGCAGTGGCTCAAGCCTATAATCCTAGCACTTTGGGAGGCCGAGGTGGGCAGATCACCTGAGGTCAGGGATTCAAGGCCAGCCTGGCCAACATGGCAAAACCCTGTCTCTCCTAAAAATACAAAAATTAGCCGAGCGTGGTGGCACATGCCTGTAATCCCAGCTACTCGGGAGGCTGAGGCAGGAGAATTGCTTGAACCCGGGGGGTAGAGGTTGCAGTGAGCTGAGATCATGCCACTGCATGCCAGCCTGGGCGACAGAGTGAGACTATGTCTCAACAACAACAACAAAACCAGAATGATGGGAATGTTGGGTAGTAGGGGGATTAAAAATGAGCATATTGGCCAGTGGGTGGGTGGAGGATGGGAATGTTGGATGGTGAAGGGGTGTAGGGTAGGAACGTTTGAGAGTGGAAGCTGGTGCATTGAGGGTGGCAATTTTAAGGAGAGAAATGAGGATGGAAATATTGTGGGGAGATCAAAGATGGGATGCTAGAGGGTGCTTGAGTGGGTGTCAGGGCTAGACAAAGGAGTTACTGCCAGACCATGAAGGGCTACGGATGCCTGGCTGAGACCCGTCACTTTATCAAACTAGGGCCATGTCCCTCCGCAGATCTCCAGATGCGTGCCTGGGGATCAGGAAATCAATTTGCAAGTGCTATAGTGAAAAAAAAAGGCATTAATGGCAAGCTTTGTGCTCATCAGAGTCCTAATTTCCATTGATTTTTGGTTTTTCGGCTCTATACATTCTAAATGTGCCTTTCATTTAGTTTTCCCACCCTTTGAGGACATCTGTTTGACATTTGCCTCATATGATTAGGGAGGGAATTGGTACTAGGCAAGTCCTTTGTGATGTCTTTGCCTTGAAGTGCTAGTCCACAAATGTGCCTAAGAGCATCCGGCAGCCGCTTGCTCGCTCACGAAGCTCCCTAATGTGGTGCGCACCTTCCCATCCTTAGGAGCTTCATGAAGACGGCTCGACTTCCAAGTCAATGTATTTAAAATGTATTGATTTTTAGGCCAATACAGGGTAACTTCACATGTTTCCAATTTACGGGTTCCAGCCCAGCATGTTGTAACATGGATTTTATATACATGTATAGTCAGCTTTTCTCTTTTCGTTTTTTGCCAGTAGGGTTTGCTTTGCCTATATATTTCCATTTTAATTTGGCTAACTAGTGCTCAGCTGAACCTGTGGACTTTCAGTATGAGACAAACACATAAATTTCTAAGTTGCTAGCTGATAGTGATGGTTTCAGGAGACTCTGTGAACAGAACTTTATTTACTGAGCACTTACTATGTATGGTCACTGTTCTAAATGTTTTTTCTTTGATCTCTCTCTTGTCTTTCTTTTTATTTCTTTCCAAACGGGAATACCTTTCTTTTGTTTTGGGGGGGGTGTGTGGTTTTATGTTTTTTTTTTTGTTTTTTTGAGACAGGGTCTCGGTCTGTTGCTCAGGCTAGAGTGCAGTGGTGCAATCATGGCTCACCATAGCCTCGACCTCCCAGGCTCAGCCTCTCCAGTAGCTGGACTACAGGCAGGTGCAACCACACCTGGCTAATTTTGTTTATAGAGATGGGGTCTCACTATATTGCCCAGGCTAGTCTCAAACTCTTGGGTTCAAGTGATCCTCCACATGGGCCTCCCAAAGTGCTAGGATTATGGGGTGGCATACCTTTCATTCTGATTATAAATTAAAGTCAGGTACATTTAAAAACAAATCAGTCTCATGCCTGTAATCCCAGCACTTTGGGAGGCCGAGGCAGGTGGATCATGAGGTCAGGAGTTCGAGACTAGCCTGACAACCTGGTGAAACTCTGTTTCTACTAAAAATACAAAAATTACCCAGGCGTGGTGGTGTGTGCCTGTAATCCCAGCTACTTGGGAGGCTGAGGCAGGAGAATCGCTTGAACCTGGGAGGCAGAGGTTGCAGTGAGACAAGATCACACCATTGCACTCCAGCCTCGGCGACAGAGTCAGACTCTGTCTCAACAAGAAAAAAAAAAATCAAACATCATAAAACAAATTGAGCACACTGCAAATATGTGCCACATGCTTATGTACCAAAGGAATAAACACTGTTAATTAACCATTTGTTGTATACCTCCAGATTTATCTATGTATATCAAGAAAAATATATACAAAAATGTGTATTATAAAGATTTTACAGAAATTGAATAATACTCTCCGTAGTGCTTCAGAATCTCCTGCATTTGTATGAATGCTTTAAAAAAAAATTTAGACTTCACTCCAAGTCACTGAATGTAGATCTACCTGGTTCTCTTCAATGGCTGCAGCTAATTGTATTGGGGAGGGGTACTTTGCTGAACCGAATCTCTCTCAATGGCTGTATATTGGCCATTTTTCGCTCCTATACACAGGGCAGCCCCGAACCTCCTCATTCATATATCTTTGCCACTTGTTCAAATTACTCCCCAGGATCCATCCAGCAGGTGGAATTGCTGGGTCAAAAGGTATAAGCATTATTGTTGATCTGAATCACCAAGTCGGTGAGGTAGAACCAATTTCCACACTCACTACCACTGTAGGAGAAGACCCTCCCCTTGCTACACCCGCCTCATTTAATCCTCACCAAACCCTGCAAGAGAAAGTGGCATTTCCCAAGATGCCCTGAGAAAACAGGCGGCAGCAGGATCCATTCCTACCATTGTAGATTCTACCCCCCACCCGCCCACCAGGGGAATCTGGCTGCAGGAAAAACCATCCAAGCGCAAGACAGAGACGCTGTGGGCACCCTCAGTTCCAGAACTGGGGAATCCATGGAAAACCTGCAGAAAAACTTGCTGCCCAAGCAGAGGAGGCGAAGCAGGTGGGCGGCCACGGGACACCTGTGTGTGAATGAGAGCAGGTGGGTGGCCACGGGGCACCTGTGTGTGAATGAAAGCAGGTGGATGCCCCTGCCAGGAGGAGGCAGCCCCACACCACGGGCAAGGTGAGTGTCGTCTCCACTGCCCACCTTGGCCAAGAGGCCTGCACAACAGTGCCTGGCACCTGCCCCCGTCCCAACTGGGTTTTCTCATCTGCCATATAGAGAGGAAGGTTACCTGTTGCTGCCCCTCGGGCCTGTCCTGAGGGTAAACCCCACCAAGCATGTGGAAGTAGGCGTTTCTGGAGGTTTTTCTCCCCAGACAAGGATTCTGGGCCTGCAGAGTGCCCCCTCTCCACCCCTCCGCCTGGCAGTCGCCTCCTCCTCCTACCCCCACCCCACTCTGGGGGACTGATCATTTTCCCTGGTCTGCCCCTCTGCTTGCCTGCACTACTCGCTTATTGAAGCACGGGTCCTTTTTTATTGAGTTATAAAACCAGGATTGTTTTTGGATGAGGTTGGTAAAACAGCCTGGAAACTTGGTAATCTGAACTTCTCAGGTTTGTAGACAGATCCTGTTGCTCGGAGAGATAATGAGGGCTGCGTTTTCAAGTATTAAATTATTTTCATGTTTCAGATGGTGCAGGAGGCAGCTGCGTTCTGGGCTTGGCTAGCTTCCTCAGGGCTGCTTGTGCCACAGTGGGTGGGGGACTGGGAGGGCTGGAGCCCAGCCCTCCAGAGTGACAATCGCCAATCCCCACCCCAAGAGGAAATGCAGAGGATGTCTGTCCAAATCGCCTTTTTACGAAAGGAGTGGGGGGCTGTGGATCAAAAGAAACTTCCTCTGCTCTCCAAGGCTGCCTGGGACAGGGGAAGGTGACCTGAAGCTACTCCTCATTCCACCACCATTCACTGTGTGACCTTGGGCAAGCCCCATGCCTGTTCAAGAGAACCTTGAGGCTGGACTCCTGTCCATGCAGAACGACTGGGCCCATTTCTGCCTGGTCCAGGTCCCTCCAACCATAATCCCAAGCATTGTAGAGGAGCTTCATCTTAGCTCCATACATACCAATACCAGCGGGTGCTCAGACCCTCACTGGAAAAGCTCATGGTAATCATAATCCTAAAGAATGACAATCGCAGGGGCTGCTACTGACTGAGTACTCACACTGTGCTCTGCCCCACCACCAAGGTTGCTGCAAAGGTCAAATAGGTCAAGACACGAAAAGTGGATAGAGCAGTGCCTGGTTCTATACTGTCACTGCTACAGAGTCAAATCATTTTCTGAAGGCAACAGACTTGAGTGGCAGAAATGGGATTTGAGCCGGCACAGCCCTGCCTCTCTCTGCACTCACCCCATGGGGTGATGATAAGGGACTCAATGAGGTTAAGAAAACTGTACCACGGCTGGGTGCGGTGGCTCACGCCTGTAATCCCAGCACTTTGGGAGGCTGAGGCAGGCGGATGGATCATTTGAGGTGGGGAGTTCAAGAACAGCGTGGCCAACGTGGGGGAAACCCCGTCTCTACTAAAAAATACAAAAAAATGCCGGGTGAGGTGCCTCATGCCTGTAATCCTAGCACTTTGGCCAAGGCGGGCAGATCACCTGAGGTCAGGAGTTCAAGACAAGCCTGGCCAACAGGACGAAACCACGTGTCTACTAAAAATACAAAACTTATCCAGGTGTGGTGGTGCATGTCTGTGATTCCAGCTACTCAGGAGGCTGAGTCAGGAGAATCACTTGAACCTGGGAGGCAGAGTTTGCAGTGAGTCAAGATCACGCCACTGCACTTCAGTCTGGGCAACAGAGCGAGACACCATCAAAAAAAAAATGAAAGAAAGAAAGAAGGAAGGCAGGAAGGAAGGAAGGAGGGAAGGAAGGAGAAAAGAAAAGAAAAGAAAAAAGAAAAAAAGGAAAAGAAAAGAACAAAAAAAAGAAAAGAAAATTATACCACATTCCTCAGAAAGTAAGGAGGGGAGAGCTAGGACGCTATCTTCAAATCTGTGCTCCTTCTACCACACAGCACTGCTTGTGGAGGGGCGGGGTGTGGGTAGGGGGCTGCTGTGTTATTAACAGTCTGGAAAGAAGGCCCAGGAGGGACCCAATAGCCCAAAGAAAGGGGAGAGCTCCAAGTCATCCCAACTGCCCCCAGCGTTAATGCTTCCAGGGCTGTCTTCATGTGTACCGGGAAGGGCAGTCACCATTCCTCTTAGGCAAAGTGCAGACTGTGGCTAATTTTCAAGTTTCGTAAGTATTCATCCCTCCCAGCCCCCAAATGCCAGTATGGGAATACACACATCACCAAGACCATTTCGCCCTGTGGCAGGCAGATCACCCCCGCCTTGGAAAAGCCGCTGTCGGCCCGGTGACTGCATTCTATTTCACATCTCTGGCATGTGGGGCCAGAAACTAAACAGCATCCACAGAGCAGGACTATTTCTAGACAGCAGCTCTGTTATAAAATAGGGCGCCTCTCTCGAAGCCAGGCTCTGGATCCCGTCAAAACGACGTGTGTCTTTCCTTTCCTTCCTCAAGAAGGTGAAATACAAGCCTGGAATAACACTGTCTCCCTGTTCTCCCCTGGACACAAGTCAAAACTCGAATCTGATAAATCTGAAATCAATGCTCATTTTCTAATTGGACTTCATGGGGCTGGACACGGTGCCAGAGCCGGTGGCATTTCACGTCGTATGTTATTGTTGGTGCCGACAGAAGAAACGGATCTTTCAGGAGATTCAAGAAGAAATTAATATTTCCGTGATTCCAGGGAACTTAATGCTCACCTATTTTACTTGTTACAAAGGGAGACTATGTCCAGCCCTCAGGGTTTTGCAGTGACCACAAAGGCAGACTATGGGGTTCCCTTTCACCCCTCTACGTTTGTTTGCACACCAAGGACCCTCTCTTTGTTCTCAACCTTAAAAACTTTGAAGACTCTGTTTCAAAGCGCACACTTCTGAGAACCTTCCCAGCCCTTCTCATGAGTTAGTCGCTGCTGCTTCTCGGAGATGAAGGGTCTGATGTGTCTCAGCACCTCCCAGCCCATGTATCAATCTCACTTGGTTCCTCTGACACTCCCAAGAGCAGCCCAAGGGCAGAAAGAATACCCTGTTCTTCTATTCTTCCTGCGGTCCCAAAGCAAGCGCAGCACCAGCACCCAGGAGGTGCCCCTGGAATACTGGTGAATGAATACATAATTATTACTTTTTTGATTTTTTGAGACAGAGTTCCACTCTTGTCACCCAGCCTGGAGTGCAATGGCATGATCTCGGCTCACTGCAACCTCTGCCTCATGGGTTCAAGCGATTCTCCTGCCTCAGCCTTTCGAGTAGCTGGGATTACAGGCGTGCACCACCACGCCCAGCTAAGTTTTGTATTTTTAGTAGAGACAGGATTTCACCCTGTTGGCCAGGCTGGTCTCGAGCTCCTGACCTCAGATGATCCTCCCCCACCTCAGCCTCTCAAAGTGCCGGGATTCCAGGCATGAGCCACCGCGCCTGGCTTACTTTTCTTATTAGTGAAAAGCAGTGATTCTCAACTGGCAGATCTGGCACTCCCCTTCCAGGGACACTTGCTCATGGCTGGAGACATTCTTTATTGTCACAATTGGAGAGAAAAATGCCAGTGACATGTAGTAAATAGAGGCAGGGCAGTAATATGATGTTCATAGGCCCTGCACATCACATCATGGCTTTTCTTTTTTTTTTCTTTGAGACAGGGTCTTGCTCTAGTGCCCAGGGTGGAGGGCAGTGGCACCATCTTGGCTCACTGCAGCCTCTGCCTCCTAAGCTCAAGTGATCTTCCCACCTCAGCCTCCCAAGTAGCTAGGACTACAGGCACACGCCACCACGCCCAGCCAATTTTTTTTATTTTTAGTAGAGACAGGATCTTGCTATGTTTCCCTGGCTGGTCTCGAACTCCTGAGCTCAAGCAATCCACCTGCCTTGGCCTCCCAAAGTGCTAGGGTTACAGGCATGGCCATGTGCTCAGCTCATTTTGGCCTTTGGGAGTCCCTTTTTCCATAAAACACACACACACATATTAAAATTATATTTTAAAATTGATTTTATATGAAGATGAATATCATTCAGGACACATTCATTATCAAATATTTTTAATTATTACATTCACTTTTTCCTTCTGATTTTAAAATTAAAATTAAAACATTTTTGAGGGCCCTAAAAGTATCAGGAAACTTAGACACTGGTTCTTCTTTGATTAATAAGCAAGCTGGCCTTGGGTGGAGGCCAAGGATGCTGCTAAGTATCCTACCAAGAGTAGGACAATCACACAACAAAAAATTGTTATCCAGCCCCAAATGTCAGTAGTTCCAAGGTTGAGAAACCCTGTTAGAAAGGAAAACTCCAAGGCTGGGTACAGTGGCTCATGCCGGTAATCCCAGCACTTTGGGATGTCGAGGCCGGCAGATCACCTGAGGTCAGGAGTTCAATACCACTCTGACCAACATGGTAAAACCCCGTCTCTACTAAAAATTAAAAAATTAGCTGGGCGTGGTGGTGAGCACCTCTAGTCCCAGCTACTCAGGAGGCTGAGGCAGAAGAATCGCTTGAACCTGGGAGGTGGAGGTTGCAGTGAGCCGAGATAGTGCCATTGCACTCCAGCCTGGGCGACAGAGTGAGACTCCATCTCAAAAAAAAAAAAGAAAGGAAAACTCCATAATGTAAAAGCCTGGAAATTTAATGCCTGTGCTCCTGCAGTAACCAAAATGCAAATCTAGAAGGCCGTAGCTTTTGGTAATTAGCAAGGCTTTAGGGTAGGGAAGAAGTCATTGAACACAGCACATACTTTCATGACAGCATTCATTAAAAAAATCCAAGTATTTTTTTATTTTTCTCCAAATGGTGGATAGAGCACGGAAAACATATTTTGTTCATATTCAGCTATGCAGGCAACGGCAACACTTCATTATTCAGGCAAACTGGGGAAATCCCATGATGTCTCCTGCCCTGTGGCCAGCTTCTCATGATCAGGAAACAGCTCGCTCCGCTGCAAAGTGGCTCAGAGGCACTGACACTGCACCTTTCACCTGCCTTCTAAGGTGCCCGAGACAATCCTGCCAGTAACACAGAGTTTTTGATTTGGGGTCTGTATTACGATTCTCCAGAGAAACAGAACCAACAAGGGGTGTGTGTGTGTGTGTGTGTGTGTGTGCGCGCGCGTGTGTGTGTGTGTGTGTATTAGAGAGATTGAGATATTTATTTATTTATTTAGTTTGAGACAGAGTCTCACTCTGTCTCCCAGGCTGGAGTGGAATGGCACGATCTCAGCTCACTGCAACCTCCGCCTCCCGGGTTCAAGCAATTCCCCTGCCTCAGCCTCCCGAGTAGCTGGGATTACAGGCGCCCGCCACCACTCCCAGCTAATTTTTGTATTTTTAGTAGAGACGGGGTTTTGCCATGTTGGCCAGGCTGGTCTCGAATTCCTGACCTCGGCCTCCCAAAGTGCTGGGATTACAGGCATGAGTCATCGCACCCGGTCGAGAGACTTATTTTAAGATATTGGTTAACACAGGGATCCCAAGCCACAGACCAGTACCAGTCCATGGCTTATAGGAATTGGGCTGCACAGCAGAAGGTGAGCAGCAGGCAAGAAAGTGAAGCTGAGCCCCACCTCTCAGATCAGCAGCAGCATTAGATTCTCGTAGGAGCACAAACCCAACTGTGAACTGCACATGTGATGGATCTAGGTTTCGTGCTCCTTATGAGAGTCTAATGCCTGATGATCTGTCACTGTCTCCCATCACCCCCAGATGGAACCATCTAGTTGCAGGAAAACAAGCTCAGGGCTCCCACTGATTCTACATTATGGTGAGTTGTGTAATCATTTCTTTATATATAGTAATACATGATATATAATATATGTTACATATCATGTATTATAACATATATCATATTACATATTTATGTTATACATGATATACATAACATATCATGTATTATAATATATGATATATATTGTAATATATTACATTGTACCAATAATAGAAATAAAATGCACAATAAATGTAATGTGCTTGAATCATCCCTAAACCATCCCCTCACTCCCATCCGTGGAAAAATTGTCTTCTGTGAAACCGGTCCCTGGTACCAAAAAGGTTGGGGACCCCTGGGCTAACACAACAGCGGATGTTTCATGAGTCCAAAGTCTGATATGGGAGGCTGGCAGGCTGGAGACCCAGGGAAGAGCTGATTGTGCAGTTCAAGTCCAAGGCCATTTGCTGGCAGAATTCCTTCTTGCTCAGGGCAGGTCAGCCTTTTGTTAGTATTCAAGCCTTCACCTGATTGGATGAGGCCCACCCACATTATGGAATATCATCTGCTTTACTGAAAGTCCATCCATTTAAATGTTAATCTCATCCCTCAAAACGCATCTTCATAGAAACACTCAGAATAAAGTTTGATCACATTTCTGGATGCCAACACCCAGCCAAGTTGAAAACATAAAATTAACCATCAAAAGATCTAAAAAATTGTTTTTATTCTCAGGTGTTTTTCTGTTTCTCTCTCTGAAAGATCAGTGAGCAACTATACTGGAAGGGGAAATACACAAGGTTTCACACCCACAGGAGGCAGTTAGCATCCATGGAGTACCTGGCATACAACAGACACTTTACCAACACAGTCTCATGTCACTTTCACTTGGGCCTTAGGAGGCGGATATTGACATCCTCAACTTAGGCCAAGGACTCTCAGCCACATGGTTGTGTGACTTGCCAAGGGTCCCACAGCTGGTTGTTGGCAGAGCAAGGACTCAAATTCAGGTGTCTCTTGAACCCAAAGCCATGTTCTGTTGACCCCCATCAGCAGTTACACTGGAGACACCAGGGGAAGGACAGAGATAGCCCAGATAGTAGAAAGAACAGAGTCATGAACTACCCATAAACCCTGGGCAACAGCTTCTACTGCTCTATCGCTGCAAACACATCCCCCCCACCCCCCACCACACACAGACTTGGAATACTTAGATTATGCACACAAGTTGCCTAATAGTATATGCATATTTAGTGCATGTTGGAAAGATGGTTGTCATTATTACAATAATTATAAATAGTGTATATGTGGTAGTAAGATTGTCATATATCAAAGGCAACAGAAGGGGGCATTAAAAGGTAGGAGGAGGCAACTTAAAATTAATGAGATTAGGCCGGGCTAGGTGGCTCACGCCTGTATTCCCTAGCACTTTGGGAGGCCGAGGCAGGCAGATCACCTGAGGTCAGGAGTTCGAGACCAGCCTGACCAACATGGAGAAACCCCGTCTCTACTAAAAATACAAAATTAGCCAGGCATGGTGGTACATTCCTGTCATGCCAGCTACTTGGGAGGCTGATACAGGAGAATCGCTTGAACCCGGGAGGCAGAGGTTGTGGTGAGCCGAGATCGCGCCATTGCACTCCAGCCTGGGCAACAAGAGCGAGACTCCGTCTCAAAAAAATAAAAAATAAAAATTAATGAGATATGGAAGTGAGCCTTCTGCCGATGTGATACCATGAAGCCTGAAAATAAATTCTCAACACTTCCTTTATTCAGAGAACACTCTGCAGGACCCCAGGTGGTCCTCCTAACAGCCTGCTGAAGTGGACAGGGCAGGTGCCTTCTGCACATTTGAAAGGCAAGAAGTCTGTGGCTCAGAGAGGTGGAGTGCATTGCCTAAGGACACACAGCAGTCGGCTTTAGGAATTGGAGGAGGGCTTCCTGTAGCTGAGGAGACCACTGCCCTCCCCACAGGGAGTAGGTGGCCCAGGGAAGGGTTATTATAGAGGCTCTTTAAAGAGTTGAGGAATCTATTTCTCCATCTCTCACATCAAACTGGAATCCAGCCGGGCGTGGTGGCTCATACCTGTAATCCCAGCACTTTGGGAGGCCAAGGCAGGAGGATTGCTTGAGTCCGGGAGTTTGAGACCATCCTGGGTAACATAGCGGAACCCCTGTCCCTACAAAAATAAAATTAAATAAAATTAGCTGAGTGTGGTGGTGCACACTTGTGGTCCCAGCTACTGGAGATTGCGGGTGTGGTGACTGAGGTGGGAGGATTACTTGAGTGGAATGCATGATCCCACTGCATTCCAGCCTAGGTGACAAGCTATACCCTGTTTCAAAAACATGTACATTTTTTAAAAAAAGAAAATAAATAAATTAAAAGGAAAAAAATGAGATCTAAACTTCCTCCCTACATGAAAAGTCATTAGCAAGAACCTATGCGAAGGTCCTTGTACCCAGTACCTGGCACAAAGTAGAAGATCAGTGAATAGCAGCCGCTATTATTATCACTATTAATTCTGTCTTCCAACTTCAGCAGCTTGATAGTGCTGCAGCACACAGAATCCAGAGGCGCTTGATGGTGACAAGGGATTAAAAATATCGGTGCAAGTATGTCTCAGGGTTCTTTGTGCCACCCCGTTATTCCAAATGTCTCCCAGGCCAAAGATTTCCATGGTGGCTATGTAACCATTCCCTATTTTTCACTTCAAATTTACCGTTTGCAAATGTGGGCAGGGATGTGAGATAGGAACTTTTTCTCGTTTTCATCCAGAAGGCCCGGGGCTGTTATATCATCCTAAAGTTCCTGGGCTTGTTCATGACAATACGTCCACGGGACATACTATGCAGACATGGGACTTGATTTTCCGCATGGCATGCAAGGCTGGAACATTCAAGATGACATTCAAGATGACAACAGCCATGGTGCGGAAGGAGTTGTGGTAGGAAGATAAAAAATCAGGATGACACCTCCAGTGTGGATGGAGAAACAAGGTCTTGTAAATGACAAGAGTGCTGAGGAATCTGGCCATCTCTTCTCAACGATGGCAGAGGACTTTATTTTCTTGAAAAAAAATTAACTTTGGGGAAAAGTATTGGTTCATCACACCCTGCATTCATTGCATAATTCACTCTCACCATTGGTCCATTCTAGACATCTCTCTTGATTCGTGTACTGCATTTCTTGCATTTCATCCTCATTCCCTTACCCTATTCCCCTTTCCCATGGGCAGCCATTTGAATGTGTGTGTCCTGTGTCCCTTGTATGCATCCTATTTGCATGCAAGTCTTTTAATTTACATAGGTGGTATTGAATGATAAGACTCCTATTTCTTACTTTTTTCATTCAGCACTGTTGGCAGAGATAAAAAAAATCAGTAATTATAGATTCATAAAAATGCCAAATCTTAAAGAATTGGTTTCCAACTGGGGGCAATTTTGCTCCACAGGGGAATTTGACAGTCTCCAGACATATTTGGCCCTTATGACTTGGGGGAGAGGAGAGGTACCACAGGCATCTAGAGATGTGGGAAGTCCCTGGAGAGAACCAGGCATACCACTAAACATCCTGCAATGTACAGAAAGAAGGAAATATCCAGTCCAGCACAAAGAAATATCCAGTCCAGCACAAAGAAATATCCAGTCCAGCACAAAGAAATATCCAGTCCAGCACAAAGAAATATCCAGTCCAGCACAAAGAAATATCCAGTCCAGCACAAAGAAATATCCAGCTCAAAATGTCCAGTGTCAAGGTTAGCCCAGCCTTGAAAACACCTGGAGGCCGGGCACAGTGGCTCACACCTGTAATTCCAGCACTTTGGGAGGCCAAGGCAGGTGGATTACTTGAGGTCAGGAATTTGAGATCAGCCTGGCTAACATAGTGAAACACTGTCTCTACTAAACATACAAAAATTAGCCAGGCATGGTGGTGCATGCCTGTAATCCCAGCTACTTGGGAGGCTAAAGCAGGAGAATCACTTGAACTTGGGAGGTGGAGGTTGCAGTGAGCCAAGATTGGGCCACTGCACTACAGCCTGGGTGACAGAGTAAGACTCCATCTCAGAAAAAAACAAACACAAATAAAACAACAACAAAAACCTTGAGTGGCATCTGGTCCTGCTTCTTACCCAATAAGCAGTGATCCTTAGATCATTCTATGAATACAGCCTCTGCCTGGAAACATCCAAGGACAGGAGGCTCATTACCCAAGAAGACAGCTAACTGGCCAGGCACATTGGCTCCTGCCTATAATCCCAGCATTTTTGGAGGCCAAGGTGGGCGGATTGCTTGAGCCTAGGAGTTTGAGACCAAGCTGGGGAACATGGTGAGACCTTGTCACTACAAAAAATTTTAAAAATGAGGTAGAAAGATCACTTGAGCCCCAGAGGTGGAGGCTGCAGTGACCCATGATAGTGCCACTGCACTCCCACCCGGGCGATGGGAGTGAGACCCTGTCTCAAAAAATAAATAAATAAATTAAAAAAAAAATAATAAGATAGCTACCAGTAGTAGAAGGAGCATGGACTCTGAAGTCTTGAACACTGACGCACCCTTTATTCTGATTTATCATCCTTAAACCTTGGTTTCCTCATCTGTGAAGTGGATGAACTATTTAGCTGTGAGGACTATAAGAGATATATCTTTACACAGTGACAGGAATGTAGCCAGTGACCAACAAATGCTCACTTTTACACTTAGCCCTTATTGCACCCAAATTTACTCTCCCATGACTTCAAAATGCTGAACTTTGGCATTACAGCTTTTTCTATCTGAAGGCCCCTGAACTGTTGGCAAAGAAAGCTCAATAATGATCATTTTCTCTCTCTGGTTTTCAGCTCCTACATCTGTAAAATAGAGACTGCCACTCAATCAAAATGTGTAAACCCTTATCCATGCCAGAGTTACAAACACCAGACGTGTTTGGTGTTTGGCCTGCACATTTTTCCTCTCAGAACTCAAATCTAATGTTTATTTTTGGGGGGAACAATGATTCCATTGAATAATGTTCATTTTTTTAAACCGGCAGATTTCTAAAATTAGGAGTTCTAGCATCTCTTGAAAAATAAAAGATTAGGCCAAGCACGATGGCTCATGCCTGTAATCCCAGCGCTTTGGGAGGCCGAGGTGGATGGATCACCTGAGGTCAGGGGTTCAAGACCAGCCTGACCCACATGGTGAAACCCCAACTCTACTAAAAATACAGAAGATTAGCTGGGCATGGTGGTGGGTGCCTGTAATCCCAGCTACTCGGGAGGCTGAGGCAGGAGAATCACTTGAATCCGGAAGGTGGAGGTTGCAGTGAGATGAGATCACACTATTGTACTCCAGCCTGGGTGACAAGAGCAAGACTCCGTCTCAAAAAAATAAAAATGAAAGTAAACAAAAGAGAAAAGAAAAGAAAAATGAAAGATTGGGCAGTACTGGGTCTGTTTTGTTCACGGTAACAACCTGGGTGATCTGAGCATGCTGTGCCCTATGCATGGGACATGTGTGTCCAGTGCCCCAGTGCACCACAGTCCCTACCATTCCCTATTGCCCCACTTCACTCACTTATATCACTTCTGGCTCCTGTAGATTTGAATTTACACTTCTTCAGCTGCCTGGGCTCTCTAGCTCCTCCCATCACTCCAAGTCTATGAATCCTGAAAACCATGAGTTACTACTGAAAGAGGAAACTTCCTTGATAAATTTCTAGAGGTGACTCTAACTAGTGTGATTTGCTACAGCCAGTACTTAGAACGGAAGCTCTCCTTGACTCTGGTTTCATTTTAAAACAAGGGAAGCTAAATCTCTCTTAAAGAAATTCATAGTCAACTTGTTAAAATTAAGGAAAGGGTACTTTGATTTGCAAAGCCCATGAAGACAATAGGGCAGATCCAGGGCTAAAGAAAGAAAGGGGAGGCTGGGGCACTGACAAGGACCTGGTGGTCTAGGACCCAGGGCCTACTCATGCAACACCAATGTATCCCCGCTAGGGGCCCCTGATTATTTTTACCAGGCCAAGGAATCCTTCAGGAAGTGGGTGGTTGGGGGTTGTGGTTGGTGGGGGTGTGGGGGCTCGGCAGCGCCGGTATCATTCAGACACAAAAACCGAAAAAAAAAAAAAATCCTTTCTATCTTGGAGATAAAATTGGCCTCTTCCTTGTTAATCTCTGCAGGACTTGTACATACATCAGACAAGATTCTCTCCCCAAAGCACCTCTCAGTACAGCCCATGCAGCATGGAAAATAACCACGATTCAGACAGAGCTGCCACTTAACCACTCATACAAGCTCAGGCAAGCTACCCAGTGTGCCAAACCTCAGTTTCCTCATCAGAAAAAATGGGTATAACAATGACACCTACTTTCTAGGATGGCTACCCATGTGTCAATGGGCATCTATTCCAACTCTTTCACTTTATAGATGATAACACTGAAGTTTGGGTGGGATGATTGACTTGCAGCCTGTGCCTGCCTTGGAGGTTCCTAATGCTGCTGGGATGTAAACCCATTAATGACATCCAAGGGAGACCTCCAGTACAAACAAGGGGGTGCTACTTAACCAGGAAAAAAAGATGAACACAGTAGCACTCAGTGTGGCCCAGTTGCAGTGAGATGGATGTGGACCCAGTGCTGTGACCCAGTGGACCCAGTGCTGTGGACCCAGTGCCTGTTTTGTCACTCTAGGTCAGAACCGCAACATGAAGCACTGCATGTTTGCCAAACTGATGAAATGAGAGCAATTTGGCAATTGTCTGGAGAGCCAGGAGAAATATTCATTATCTTTGTTCATTTTTAGCTTCTCCTCTGGGACTTTCTTTTTCTTTTTTTTTTTTGATGGAATTTTGCTCTGTCTCCCAGGCTGGAGTGCAGTGGCATGATCTCCGCCCACTGTAATCTCCACCTCCTGGGTTCAAGTGATCTTGTACCACAGCTTCCCGAGTAGTGGGATTACAAGTACCTGCCACCACACCTGGCTCATTTTTGTGTTTTTAGTAGAGACGGGGTTTCACCACATTGGCCAGGCTGGTCTCAAACTGCTGACCTCTGGTGATCTGCCTGCCTTGGCCTCCCAAAGTGCTGGGATTACAGGTATGAGCCACTGCCCCCAGCCCTTTCTGTGATTCTTATAATACATACATAAAGCAGAGAAATACTGTTTTGTGCTCCTCAGTTTAAACTCAGACTGGGAGCTCTTTGTCTAGCCACGGACTTCCTGATCTTTTGTAATCAAAGCTACATACTGAAGACTGGCTCTGTGCTGGCTAGGCACCATGCAAGGCACATTCCGCCATGCTGAAGGGGATCTTCAATCCTTACAACAGGTCTCAAAGGTAGAGATTAGTGTCACAGCTTCTAAAGATGGGAAAAAGGAGACAGCAAGCAACTTGCCCAGTGTCCCATGGCTAAAAAGGGGCAAAGTTGGGGTTGCATCCCAGGATAACCTGTAGACAATCTGGTCTCTTTCTAGCACCTAGAGTCCACCAACGTGCTGGGACATGGGAAAGGATGTTAACTGGCTTTGAATGACAGAGCCAAAGGTTCTTCTTCTTCAGCTCATATAGTTCTGATGCTTCTGATAACCTCTAGAAAAAAGTCCATTCTTTTTAACAAAGAGAGAGCAGTCCTGAAGGCAAGAACCCTCCCCAAATAAAAAGACTGAGCTAAAATGGGGTAACATAGCCACTGTGCTATGTTCTCATCCATCATATTCATCATCACTGGTGTTTTCTCTGCTGCTTTCATCTCCATATGCAAATGACACTTGTTTTCCATTTACTGTAGCGATGTAAAAATAGATTCCTCTTCATCCCTCTTCCTTTCTGCGAATTTCAGAATGTGCCTCTTTGAACATACATTTTAGGATTCAGGGCTTCTGGGACTTCAGATTTAACCACACCTCCCATACATCCCTGCGTTTTGAGATTTTCTTTTTTGTTTGTTTGTTTTTTGAGACAGAGTTTCTCTCTTTTCACCTAAGCTGGAGTGCAATGGCGCAATCTCGGCTCACTGCAACCTCCACCCCTGCCGGTTCAAACTATTCTCCTGTCTCAGCCTCCTGTGTAGCTGGGATTACAGGCACCTGCCATCATGCCTGGCTAATTTTGGTATTTTTAGTAGATATGGGGTTTCACCATGTTGGCCAGGCTGGTCTCAAACTGCTGACCTCAGGTGATCCGTATGCCTCACCTCCCAAATTGCTGGGATTGCCAGGTGTGAGCCACTGCGCCCAGCCGATTTTGTGATTCTCTATTACAAAATACAGTAGAGCTTAACTGGGCAAATACGGTCCAAACATTCCATCATGAAAAATATCATGTGTTGCAGTATTATAAGGTCAGCATAGACCAATGTTTTCCAGAGGATCTGTGCCACCAAAAAATCACAAAAATAGAGACAGAGAAGAGCATACTGTACTGGACTGAGAAACCGAGGGCGTCCCAATAATTCACGGGCTCCATTCTGCCCAAGTCGACATCACTGCCCCGTCATCACAGGCTTTCAGTCTGTTACAGTGGCAAAAGCAATTCAGCCTTTTTGATGGTGCAGAGCTTCAACCATTTCAACAAATAAAGGGGCAGGGTGTCATGTTCTGGAAAAGAAGCATGCAGCTAGATTTAGGCATTTTTGCTCCTCAGAGCTACAAAAATGAGTCTGCACACAACCATCCTTCCAAACTTGACTCATCTTTGCAAAGTCTCCTTTTAAGTACAAAAAAAATGGCATTGCCTGTTAATTTTGAAAAGATAGCCTTTCCGCGCTACCTACAGAGGGGTCCATACAGCGTCGTTCTGGATTCCCGTCGTAACTTAAAGGGAAACTTTCTCAATGTCTGGAGCGCTTGATGTCCTGCAGATGAAGGAGGAGGATGTCCTTAAGTTCCTTGCAGCAGGAACCCACTTAGGTGGCACCAATCTCGACTTCCAGATGGAACAGTACAACTATAAAAGGAAAAGTGATGGCATCTATATCATAAATCTGAAGAGGACCTGGGAGAAGCTTCTGCTGGCAGCTCGTGCTATTATTGCCATTGAAAACCCTGCTGATGTCAGTGTTATATCCTCCAGGAATACTGGCCAGAGAGCTGTGCTGAAGTTTGCTGCTGCCACTGGATCCACTCCAATTGCTGGTCGCTTCACTCCTGGAACCTTCACTAACCAGGTCCAGGCAGCCTTCTGGGAGCCACGGCTTCTTGTGGTTACTGACCCCAGGGCTGACCACCAGCCTCTCACGGAGGCATCTTATGTTAACCTACCTACCATTGCTCTGTGTAACACAGATTCTCCTCTGCGCTATGTGGACATTGCCATTCCGTGCAACAACAAGGGAGCTCGCTCAGTGGGTTTGATGTGGTGGACGCTGGCTCGGGAAGTTCTGCGCATGCGTGGCACCATTTCTCGTGAACACCCGTGGGAGGTCATGCCTGATCTCTACTTCTACAGAGATCCTGAAGAGATTGAAAAAGAAGAGCAGGCTGCTGCTGAAAAGGCAGTGACCAAGGAGGAATTTCAGGGTGAATGGACTGCTCCAGCTCCTGAGTTCACTGCTACTAAGCCTGAGGTTGCAGACTGGTCTGAAGGTGTACAGGTGCCCTCTGTGCCTATTCAGTAGTTCCCTACTGAAGACAGGAGTGCTCAGCCTGCCACAAAAGACTGGTCTGCCGCTCCCACTGCTCAGGCCACTGAATGGGTAGGAGCAACCACTGACTGGTCTTAAGCTGTTCTTGCATAGGCTCTTAAGCAACATGGAAAAATGATTGATGGAAAATAAACATCAGTTTCTAAAAAAAAAAAGAAAGAAAAGATAACAATGTCCTTCTTTGCAAGGCTTCTGTGAATTCAGTCCTTTCTCCCAGTTTCACAGGCAAATATGGAAAGGGACTCAGTTGAGGTGACTAATCCTCAGAGCCACAGCCCCCCAATTCCAGGGGCTTGGAAATGCTGGGATCACAATTAAAGGCTTTGAACTTCCACCAGACACCACCACCAGAGCTCACTCCATCCGCAAATGCTATGTACATTCTTGGCCACAAAAACACTTCCAGGACAAAAAAATGTTTCAGAGTTCAGAACTATTCAATCCCATATTTGTTCTCTATGAACAAACGATGCAGGAAGAAATGGAAGAAGCTGAATCTCTCTGAGGGCACACTTTATTTTGCCCTGATGAGAACTTAGTAGCATCTAAGTGCTTCCCAATCTGACAAGGCCATGCTACACACTCCAAGGACTATTGCTGAAGTTGGCTGTTCACCTGCAAAAATACTCAAGGACCAGCAAGGCAAAGGTGATCTTCCCAAAACGGTCCTCCAGGCTGGAACCAGCTGTGGTTTCCATTCTGCAACACCCTGCCTCACCCCACATTCTAGAAATTCTAGTGGACTTTGAGAGAGTGGTATCAGGGAGATGTATTTGCCAACTCTTTTTTCAAATTTGGCAGATGAGGCCCATGTCTTTTCCACGAGCTGTCTTCTAGAACCAACTGTCCTTCATTACTGCATGTTTACCTGCTGTATAGCAATCTGTCACCCCCACTGGCCCCTGAGGCTGGGAGTACGGTGTGTGTGGGTGTTCTCTGGGGCAGCCTGCAAGGCTGGGTGTGGAAGAGGATGCGACACGGCCTCTGCCTGGGCCCTGCTGACCTAGTCATTCCCTGTTTGTCCTCTCTGGATCTCCTTTGGGCTCTAAGGAGAGGCACTCAGGGTGAGTGGCTGGGTCCATACCTAGCCTCTGAAGGCCTTCTTGCTCCACAGCCAAAGCCCCAGGGAGCTGGGAGGGCCTCGAGCCCTGGCTGGTCAGGCCTAGAATGTTTTATTTTTATGTAAATGCATTTAAGCTTCAAAACATGAAATGATTTAAAGAAATATGAAGTAGGCCAGGCGTAGTGGCTAACGTCTGTAATCCCAGCACTTTGGGAGGCTAAGAAGGACGGATCACCTGAAGTCAGGAGTTTGAGACCAGCCTGGCCAACATGGTGAAACCCCATCTCTACTAAAACTACAAAAATTAGCCAGGCGTGGTGGCAGGCACCTGTAATATCAGCTACTTCAGAGGCAGAGGCAGGAGAATCGCTTGAACACAGGAGGCGGAGGTTGCAGTGAGCCGAGATCACATCATTGCACTCCAGCCTGGGCGACAAGAACAAAACTCTGTCTCAAAAATAAATAAATAAATAAATAAATAAATAAATAAAAATAAATATCAAGTAAACCATGGCACAGGTGTTAGGCTGATGTGGAAAGTATGGATGGCTGATGTTTGGGTCACACTGCCTAACACCAGGCCTCTGAGTTTTTCAAACTAATTGCTCTTCCATGGCCTGGGTTCTGGATGCTGTTTGAAGTTTCTTCCAAGCCACCAGCTTCTCTGGGGACTGAAATTCTTTTGTTCTACAGGATCTGCCTGGCTTGAAGTCTTTTGCTCAGGCTAATCTATCCCACTTTAAATCCTATAGCACCGCAGAAACTCAACGACCAAAAAAAAAAAAAAGAAAAAAGAAAAAAAAAGAAAAAAGCTGGCCAGTGGCAGGAAAATACCTCTAGAAGTTAAAAAGCAGCCAAACCCTTGGTAAGAGGATTAACTCAGCCACTGGAAGGTGAAGCTCTCTGAAGATGACATCTGGAGTCAGGAGGCAGGCCAGCCGGCTGCAAGGTGGGCTCCTAATGCAAATGGAATGCAAGCTTGGAGCTCTGATGGAGATCCAGAGGGGCTGTGGATAGAATGCTCAGCAGTCACTATTACAGCCTGCAAGCAGGAGGTGCCGAAAATCTGAAGTTTCAGGGAAGGAAAAAGGCAACGGGAATAAAAACAGCTCTCTGTGAGGAGATTTTCGGTGGGCTCACTCCCTCCTTGCATTCCAAACCTGTTATCCATTGTGTGTTAAAGAGCACTTTCTTCAGAAGGAATCCCCTTAAGCTCTGCTGACAAGTTAAAAGGAGTTTTGCTGGCTGATAGGTAGAGAAATTGATGTGAAATTCACTAGCATCAGTGGAAATTGCAAAGTTAAATCTCCAGATCAAATGCTAGAATTGTAATTCTGGCTTATAATAGATCAGTACCCTTTCAGTAATATTGTGTGCATCTGTTGAGAGTGTTTTTCGTTGTTGTTTTGTTTTGTTTTGAGACGGAGTTTCGCTCTTGTTGCCCAGGCTGGAGTGCAGTGGTGCCATCTCGGCTCACCTCAACCTCTGCCTCCCAGGTTAAAGCGATTCTCCTGCCTCAGTCTCCTGAGTAGCTGGGATTACAGGCATGCACCACCACACCCAGCTAATTTTGTATTTTTAGTAGAAACAGAGTTTCTCCATGATGGTCAGGCTGGTCTTGAACTCCCGACCTGAGGTGATCCACCTGCCTCAGCCTCCCAAAGTGCTGGGATTACAGGCGTGAGCCAGTGAGCCACCATGCCTGGCCAAGAGTGTTTTTTGTTTTGTTTTGTTTTGTTTTTGGAGATAGAGTCTCATTCAGTCGCCCAGGCTGGAGTGCAGTGGCGCGATCTCGGCTCACTGCAACCTCTGCCTCCTGGGTTCACGCCATTCTCCTGCCTCAGCCTCCACTAGGAGGGATTACAGGTGCCCGCCACTATGCCTGGCTAATTTTTTTCTATTTTTAGTAGAGACGGGGTTTCACCCTGTTAGCCGTGATGGTCTCAATCTCCTGACCTGGTGATCCACCTGTCTTCGCCTCCCAAAGTGCTGGGATTACAGGCGTGAGCCACCACACCCAGCCTATTTTTTAAAAGATCATTTGGCTGCTATCCATCAAATACCCAAGGATCCTGAAAAAGATAGTCTGAGACAAAGACTATGCATCCATTCTCTGGTTCCCTAAGCTGTCTGTATCCGGTTAGAATATGAAAAGCTAGTTCCTAGGCCACAGGAACTTCTTACAGAAATGCCTTTTTATTAAATCCCACCAAAATAATAACATCCTTTGCTTCTAAATCAGAATGTCGTGGCATCATTAGAAAAATCCTTATGCTGCTTAATATCCTCATGAGTAAGGATCTTTGTATTTGTCACATTTGAATCAGGGATTAAATTAATAGTTTGGTATGTTTCCTTTAATCAGACAAGTGTTATATAGTCCATACTATTTCTCTTTTTACTTTGGCTTCCAGGAAGCTCAAAGTTAAATAATCTATTTACCTGATTTTGTTATATATTATGTCTGTTAATCAGGTCTCTCTTTGCTTGCAATGGCAGATATTCAACTCAAATTAGCTTAAGCAATAAAAAGGGAGAGACAAATCTTACTGCCTCCTATAACTGAAAAGTTGAAAATTTCAGAGTAGATCTGATCATAAAATCTTAGATTAGGGCAAATCAAAGGGATATAGGAGCCAACCACAAAGGGTTTCCAATGAGCAGAGCTGGAACAATTGGAACCACAAAATAAATAATATGGAAATATAACCCAAAATGTAAAACACACATACATGAGTCCTCACTTGTATAAATAAATGATTTAATAAATACGCAAATAAACAGGGACAAGAAACAAATCTTCCTTATAAAAGAATTTCAAATAATATGTGTACATACTCCCTTTCTAGGAAGTAGAGCTTAATTCCCACTCCCTTCCCTCCACCTTGAGGTTGGGCTAGATTTAGTGGCTTGCTTCCAAGTAGTGGAAGAGTATGGGAAAGAGAGAGAGTAACTTTACCATAGAGCAACCTGGCAGACACTACCTTAACCATGAGATGAAGGTTAACATCACCAGTGATGGGTCATGTTGATATCATGAATCTCCCAAAATGAGAAGACAAGAAGGACGCTTCACTTCCATGGTTTCCTTTCCAAAAATCTACAACCCCAGTCTAATCACGTGAAAAACATCAATTTTGGGAATATTCTACAGGCTACCTGGCCAGTACTCCTCAAGACTGTCAAGGTCATGAAAAACAAAGGAAAGACTAAGCAACCATCCTAGACCAGAGGAGATGGGGGAGACATGATTAAATATGCAATATGGTAACCTAGATTAGAAAGAGGATAGAAAAAGTGACAAAATCCAAATAAAAAAGTGACGAAATCCTGGAGTTTAGTTATGTACCAATAATAACGTACCAATGTTGGTTTTTTATTTGTGACAAATGTACAATAGCAAGGTATAATATAAGGTGCTAACAGTGGGGGAAACTGAGTGAGGGGTGTATGGGACTCTCTGTACTATGATTTTAATTGGCTATGGCTGCTACGAAAGGATACCACAGACCGACTGGCCTAAACAACAGATGTTTAATTCTCATGGTTCTGGAGGCTAGAAAGTCTGAGTTCAGGATGCCAGCATGGTCGGTTCTGGGGAGGGCCCTTTTTATGATTTGCAGATGGCCATTTTCTCCTGTATCCTATGTGGCAGATGAGAATAAGAAAGAGAGAGAGAGAGAGAGAGAGAGAGAGATCCCAGGTTTCCTCCTCTTTTTATAAAGGCACAAATCTCATTCATGAGGGGTCTACCTTTATGACTTAATCACTTCCCAAAGGCCCCACCTCCAAATCTCATTACCTTGGCTTCCACAATGTGAATTTTGGGGGAACACAAACATTTAATTTATAGCAACTATCTTTGCAACTTCTCTATAATTTTTTTTTTTTTTTTTTTTTTTTTTTTAGACAGAGTCTCGCTCTGTTGCCCAGGCTGGGGTGCAGTGGTGCAATCTTAGCTTACTACAACCTCTGCCTCCCAGGTTCAAGCAATTCTCCTGCCTCAGCCTCTGGAGTAGGTGGGATTACAGGTGCCCGCCACCACACCTGGCTAATTTTTGTATTTTTTTTAGTAAAGACAAGCTTTCACCATGTTGGCCAGGCTGGTCTTGAACTCCTGACCTCAAGTGATCCGCTGGCCTCGGCCTCCTTTTTTTAGTAAAGACAAGCTTTCACCATGTTGGCCAGGCTGGTCTTGAACTCCTGACCTCAAGTGATCCGCTGGCCTCGGCCTCCCAAAGTGCTGGGATTACAGGCATGAGCCACTGCACCTGGCAAGTAAATTTAACATTATTTAAAGAAAAATAAAAGTTAAAAATAACAAAGGGACAAACAAAAATAAATAATTAAGTGGTAGATTTAAATCCAATCATATCAATAATCACATTAAATGTTAATGGCCTAAACACTCTAATTAAAAGGTAGAATGGTCAGAATGGATAAAAGAGATGTACTTTAATTATAAAGACAGATAGACTAAAAGTAAATCATAATAGAAAATTTACCGTATACAAAGTAACCATAAGAAGGGTAAAGTAATTACATTAATATCATGCAAAATACATTTCAACACAAAGTATTAATAGAGATAAGTTACATATAAACACACCTATTTAATCTTAAGTAAAAGCCTATATGAGATCATCTTCATTAATTGATACGAGATTTGTTGTTATTCTATTCCAATATTTGCCTTTTTCTCTTTTGTCACCTTCACTCCCTCGCCCCCAACATAACCAATTTTTACAACCTAGTATTTAGTATTTCTCCCTCCAAATTTTTCTTCATGCTTTTAAAAGTTCTTTTTTTTTTTTTTTTTTGGAGACAGAGTTTTGCTCTTTTTGCCCAGGCTGGAGTGCAATGGCGTGATCTCGGCTCACTGCAACCTCTGCCTCCTGGGTTCAAGCAATTGTCCTGCCTCAGCCTCCTGGGTAGCTGGGATTACAGCCATCTGCCACCACACCTGGCTAATTTTTTGTATTTTTAGTAGAGTTGGGGTTTCACCAGGTTGGCCAAGCTGGCCTTGAACCCCTGACCTCAGGTGATCCACCCACCTCTGCCTCCCAAAGTGCTGAGACTACAGACTGAGCCACCGCGCCTGGCCTTAAAAGTACTTCTAAATAGATGACACACATATATATACATGTATATATACATTTCCAAATAATATCGTCTTTGTTTTAGAAAAAATGAGTTTATACCATACACATTGTATCTCAGCTTGTTTTTAGACTTCCCCAGGTCTCCAGATGTAGCACTAACTTATTATTTTCATTTTTAAGAATTATCCATTATTATAATTATTCATGAATTGTTATAAACCATTAAGAATTTTCCATAATTTACTCAACACTGACCATCCATCCTTACATTACTCGTATGATAAGGATTGCCAGCTATGAAATTCTGGGTCAAAGAGACGTTCTGTAATTTTAAAACATTTTGCCAGGCTACTTCCCCAGAAGGTTGTGACAATCTGCGTGCCCGCCAGCAACGTACTCGGGTACCTTCTTCCCTGTACAGGAAGCAGACTCCGTCCATACAACCTGATAATCGTCCTCCCCATCCCATGGTGGGTGCAGTGGCAGGCCTGACGGGTTTCACCCAATTGTCCGGGGGCACCTGGCTCTCTTGGTTGAGGTAGCAGCCCTGAGGCCCACAGACCCCCAGCTCCTGCCCGATCTCTTCCTTCAGGTCCCAAATCCCTGGGCAGGGTCATGTGTGTGAACCTGTCTATGTTCACCTGGGTCGAGTGCTCCTGGAGGGAAGCACCCAGCTCTCCTGCAGCTCACCCATGCACAGTCATGGGTTGAAGGGGATGAGAGGCCAGCATGGGATCCAATGAGACGTAACCTCCTCATGGGGTCCGGTGTCTCCTCCTGGCAGACTCTGCTCTCCCTGACCTCACATTCATCTTTGCTTACCCATTGCCAGCCTGACTGGCCTTACACCCACGACAGACTCAGGGACAGCGCACTGTTGAGCTGGTTCCCATCACTGTGTGAGGCCTGATGCCCGTCATCAATCCCATGCAACACTTAGCGGTTCTACACCTCTGCCTGCACCCTGATTAATCCACTGCAATTGCTCCACCGCAGCTTTCTGTAAAAACAAAAACGTTCAGTCTTGACTGTATTAATATATGTTAATAAGAGCTGTGACTAGGGGTAGCCTTTAAATGGTGTCTTGCAACGGTTATGCCTAACGATAAACTGGAATTCACTGATGCAGTTTTGCAGCAAGTCAATTCAGCAAACATGTATTGAGCACCTATTGTTTGCTCTCTCAATAGTAATAATTCTCTTTTATCATGACAAAGAAAAGGGAAAGTCTTGAGGTAAGTTTTTTTTTAAGTAGTTTATGTTGTTATTCTACCAATTTCATATCAGATTACTCCTCTAAATATCTGTAATGAAAATAAACCCTTTATTAGGTGATAAGATGAATGACCCCAGTGAGCTAACAGCTGTCATATATAGTTTTTTTGGGCTGACTTCCTAAGGACTAAGATCTAACTAATTTTCTAATGCTGGCTCTCCTTTTTAACAAAGTAAAAAAACTCTAACACACCAACACAGATCAACATCTTCAGAATTTCAACAATAGTTTAATTAATTTATACCTAATGCTTTTCAGGTGAGTTGGCATAGGAAAACAAACAAACAAAAAATTTAATATACCTAATGCTTAGACTTGCAAATATTTGAGAGGCATTCTTCTTTCTTTCTTTTTTTTTTTTTTTTTTTTTTTTTGAGACAGTCTCGCCCTGTTGCCCAGGTTGGAGTGCAATAGCATGATCTCAGCTCACTGCAACCTCCACCTCCTGAGTTCAGGTGATTCTCCTGCCTCAGCCTCCTGAGTAGCTGGGATTACAGGCCCACGCCACCATGCCCAGCTAATTTTTTGTATCTTCAGTAGAGACAGGGTTTCACCATGTTGGCCAGGTTGTTCTTGAACTCCTGACCTTGTGATCCACCTGCCTCGGTCTCCCAAAGTGCTGGGATTACAGGTATGAGCCACTGTGTCTGGCCTCTTGTTATCTTTTTAAGTAAAAAATAAAGAAGAGTGAGTATTACTGTCCATCTCATGAAATTTTTTTTTTTTGAGATGGAGTCCTGCTCTGCACCCAGGCTGGAGTGCAGTGGTGCAATGTCGGCTCACTGCAGCCTCTGCCTCCCGGGTTCAAGGGATTCTCATGCCTCAGCCTCCTGAGTGGCTGGGACTACCAATTCTTGTACAAAATACAGAAATTAGTAGAGATAAGTTTCAGCATGTTGACCAAGCTGGTCTCAAACTCCTGGCCTCAAGCGATCTGCCTGCCTCAGCCTCCCAATGTGCTGGGATTACAAGTGTAAGTCACCGTGCCCAGCAGATCCCTTAGAAATTTTAAAACTTGTCTAACTCTTTGATGCTCCTCTCATCGAAAGGTGGGGTCTCATTGCCTTCCCCTTGAATATGGGCTGGCCTTAGTGACTCTCTTGGAAGTGACCCTTCTTGATTTTTAGGGGAGGTTCAGTCATAAAATGTGATACAGATTCTACCTGATTCTTTCTCCTTAGGGTCATGTGCTTTGGGATCCCTGAACTACTGTAAGGACCACAGCTACCTTGAAGGCGTCATGCTGGAGAGACTATGTAGAGTCCACACAGAGAGAGACAGAAATACCTAAGGAGCCCCATCTGCCCAGACCCAGATATTTGAGCCTTTCCAGCCCAAAAGCCAGACACGTGAGTGGGCACCCTTCAGTTGGTTCCAACCCCAGCCACCATCCAATAGCAACAGTGTGTGAGAGACAGTGAAAACCGCCCAGCTGAGCCCAGTTAACCCCCAGAACTACGAGAAATAATTACATGTTATTTTAAACTGTGATGTTTGGAGTGATTTTTTATGCAGCAATAAATAGCTGGAACATTCTAGGTAAAGAAATAAATAGCAAAGTCATCCTGCTCATAGAACTCACAGTCTATAGGGAGACAGACTCGGTCTTAATACAACCTAAGCTCTCTATGGAAGGTATTCAAGTTTCAGAGAATGCACAGGGGCAGGACTGCATCTGACTTCCAGATTTGAATGTCAAGGAATCTCATATCTTATGTTTATTAATTTATTTAGTTAGTTAGTTTTTCATTTTTGAGACAGGTTCTTGTTCTGTGGCCCAGGCTGGAGTGCAACAGTGCCATCACAGCTCACTGAAGTCTCAACCCCTCAGCCTCAAGCGATCCTCCCACCTCAGCCTCCCAAGTAGCTGGGACCACAGGTATGTACCACCACCCCCAGTTAATTATATATTTTTTAAAAATTGTATTTAATAACAGCTCTAATCTGCAGCAAACAAATTCCTGAAGCCTACAGAATCTGGTTGGCTTGTGTGTTATATTTGTGCAACAAACAACCAGCCCAAATAAGCTGATAATTGTCACTTAGAAACACGCTTAAAGATTGAATCTCTTTACTATTCAATTTATATGCCACCTTATGCTCTGAACATTTTAGCATGGATTTCAGAAACTCTTCTAGATATTGCAAACTTTGTTAACTGGAAGCTTGGGAGGCAACTATTTCCCACTTCACAATCTGACCTGAGAGAAGGAGACAAAACCAACCCTGTAAGCAACCTGTTCTAAGACAAGCAATTTACACCATCCTCATGGAATCACAGGCCAACCCTGGGAGACAGAGCTTGTTACAGTCATTGTACAGAGGCAGGAACCAAATATTAGGGAAAAGCCATCTGCCCAAGGTCAGCAAAAGACAGGTGATGTCCCAACCCTCTTTCTGTTTATGGACTGAACTGTGTTCCCCCAAAAGATGTAAAGTCCTAACCCCCAGAATCTCAGAATGTGACCTTATTTGGGACCAGAGTTAGGACAGCTGTGATCACTTAAGACGAGGTCATACTAGAGTAGGATGGCCCCCATACAGTATGAATGGCATCCTTAATAGAAGAAGCAGGGAGGCCAGGCATGATGGCTCATGCCTGTAATCTCAGCACTTTGGGAAGCCCAGGCAGGTGGATCTCTTAAGGCCAGGAGTTTGAGAACAGCCTGGCCAATGTGAAGAAACCCCATCTCTACTAAAAATACAAACATTACCCAAGCGTGGTGGTGCATGCCTGTAATCCCAGCTACTCGGGTGGCTGAGGCATGAGAATTGCTTCAACCCCGGGGAGGTGGAGGTTGCAGTGACCCGAGATCACACCAATGCACTCCAACCTGAGCAACAGAGAGTGATTCTGTCTCAAAAAAAAAAAAAAAAAAAAGGTTAGAAGAGAGAGGGACACATACTAGGAGAAGATACCACGTGAAGACAGAGGCAGAGACTGTGGTGATGCAGCTGTGGGCCAAGGAACACCACAGCACACGGATAAGGCAAGGAAGCATCTTCCCCTAGAGCCACCAGAACAAGCACAGCCCTGCTGACACCTTGATCTCAGGCTTCCAGCCTCCAGACTGAGAGAGAGTAAGTTGCTGTTGCTTACGATGCCCGCAGTCTGTGGGACTTGGTTGCAGCAGCCCCAGGAAACAGATGCTGAGCTCTGAGCCTAAAGGGGGGGTCACACAGGCCTGATCTGACTGTTCATCTTGACCTTGACCCTGTAAGGGAGGAGAAGGTGTGCAGTGCAGAGGTTAAGGACTCACTTTGTGGTCACTCTGGGCCAAGCACTCACCATTGCACTCGGCCATGCTAAAAATGGTCTCAGATGGGCCGGGTGTCCCTGTGCCAGGAAACTGTTTTCTAAAGAAAGGGCTGGGAGTAGTAGTTGTTGTTGTTCCAGTGTGGGCTCCATCACAGGAATTCTTGTTTCTCTGAAGGATTTTCCATATAAATGAAGACATTTACAAATTTATCTAGATTAATTGGGTGTGGCTGCTGAACAAACAGGGAAAAATCCCATAATTGAGCCCTGGGCCCTGGAACAACAAGGACCCTGTGTGCAGTCCCACACACAGAAGAGAACGAGAAAGGGAAAGAAACCCAGAAATAGGAAAAATATCTCAGGGCATAATCCCAAAAGAGGCAGCTAGACTCAAAGGTCACCCTAGAGGTGTGGGTTTAAAATCTAGGTGCCCCAAACTCGACTCGGGGGTTCCTACCTCCTGGCCTTCCTCCACTCCTTTCACCCCTATGTGCGCACGCACACACACACACACACACAAACAGACACACAAACACAGACACATGCAGACACACACACCCCCACACACCACACACACTACACACACTGACACATGCAGACACACACACATATACACACCTTATACACACAGACACACCCACAAAGACAACACAAACACTAAACACAGACACAGACATACATATACCCTTGGGAACAGAAATAACTAGACATTTTAAAGCCTTTTTAGAAAAACACATTGGGCTTGTGCAATGTCTCACACTGTAGTCCCAGTTATTAGGAAGACTGAGCCAGAAGAATGCTTAAGCCCAGGAGTTTAAGGCTACAGTGAGCCATGATCACACCACTGCACTCCAGCCTGGGCAACAGAGCGAGACTCTGTCTACACACACACACATACACACACTGCACATTGCATGTATTCATTCAACATCCAGTCCTCTGCTAGGTGATCTCAGCTGCATTATTGTCTTGCTTTTTTCCCCACAACAACCCTCCAAGGCAGTTGTTACTTTTCCCATTTTGCAGACAGAAATACTGAACCCCAGAAATATTAAGGGCTGGTTCAAGATTTCACAGTCGGCAAGCAGCCCAGCAGGAAAGCTTATCCCTCTCCTGAGCTCCAGATCCCAGGCCTGTTTCTCAGCAAACAGAAGAAGCCCACACTTATTCCATCACCAGTTACAGGGCTCAGGATAAAGCAATGACTGAAACACATAAGCCGTCTCCTCGAGGAGCTTACGTGTCTCATCATCCAAGAGTCCACACTTCTCCAATGACTCATGTCCTTCCCAGGGACAGAACTCACCCAACTTTACTGTGCATGAGAATTCTGGGGTGTAGGGTTCCCATGCATGTTAGTTCTGTAGGTCGGAGGTGGGGGCAAGACTGCATTTCGAGCAAACTTCCAGGTGAACCTAATGTTGTTGGCCCATGCACCACACCCCGTGCAGCAAGGCTGTGTGACATCATGAAAAGAGGAAGAGGGTTTTGCTCATGTCCCATATTAGTTGCTGAATATTTTTCTTAATATCAGCCCTGGTCACCTGACTGGTGAGTTTGGGAAGGGAACTGGCAGATATAGTGGCCAGTTCCCCAGGAAAGCATCCCGTTCTGCTCCCTGGGCTCTGCAGTTGTCAGGATGGTCTGTGCCTGGATGGGTAAGTGCCTCTTCCTGGCATTCCATCTTAGGATACCCCCAGCCCAAAGAGATAGACTGCATCTTCCAGTATCAGCCTGACCAATATGTCAATTTCCCAACTGCTTTACTCGGTAATATATTTTATTATTATTATTTTTTTGAGACAGAGTTTCGCTCTTGTTGCCCAGGCTGCAATGCAATGCTGTGATCTCGGTTCACCGCAACCTCTGCCTCCTGGGTTCAAACAATTCTCCTGCCTCAGCCTCCCAAGTAGCTGGTATTACAGGCATGTGCCACCACGCCCAGCTAATTTTGTATTTTTATTAGAGATGGGGTGTCTCCATGTTGGTCAGGCTGGTCTCAAACTCCCAACCTCAGGTAGTGATCCACCCACCTCGGCCTCCCAAAGTGCTGGGATTACAGGCGTGAGCCACTGCGCCCAGCATTTTTTTTTTTTTTTTTGACAAGTCTCACTCTGTCGCCCAGGCTGGAGTACAATGGCATGATCTCAGCTCACTGCAACCTCTGCCTCCCAGGTTCAAGCAATTCTCCTGCCTCAGCCTACCGAGTAGCTGGGATTACAGGCATGCGCCACCATACCCAGCTAATTTTGCATTTTTAGTAGAGACGGGGTTTCACCATGTTGGCCAGGCTGGTCTTGAACTCCTGACCTCAGGTGATCTGCCCACCTCGGCCTCCCCAAGTGCTGAGATTACAGGCATAAGCCACTGCGCCAGGCAGGTAATTTTTAAAAATTTATTATTTACCATTGATTGATTGGTTGAGATGGAGTCACACTATGTTGCCCAGGCTGGTCTCAAACTCCTGGGCTCAAGCAATCCTTCCACCTCGGCCTCCCAGTGTGCTGGGATTACAGGTGTAAGCCACCATGCCCAGCTTTAGTAATTTCTTAATTGGTTCCAAACTGTGGCAGTGAAGAGTTATTAGGTTGAACCATGTGAAATTGCCCATTGTACAATCATTTAAAACCAGTAAAACATCGTTAATTTGGTACATTTCAACCTAGTATTCATTGGGCACCCTGAAATCCCAAAACTCACTGGTGGTTTTCAGACTTAGATTATATCAAAATCACCAGAAATTTGGTAAAAATATGAAGGCCCAGGCCCTATCCTACTTTAATCAGCTTAGGCCTCTGTGTTCGGCCTGGGCCTTCTAGGTGGTTCTGCAGACAACAAAGTTTGAGGAGCCCTAGCTACAAGGTAAGCACAATACTAAGTGTTATGTTTCTTTCTTCTTTTGTTAAACACAGACATGAAAAATTAAATTGTATTACAATTAAATAAATTATATTAAAAACAAAGACAATACATACTCAAAACTCATCACTTCCTAATTATTTTACCATATTTTACCATCACCTGTTCCTTGGGGCTCCCTTCATTGGTGGTGTCAGTGTGGTGAAAGTAATGTGCAAAGGTGGGCTCCTGGCCACCCCTCCCCAGCTCTGCATCCGTGACTTCATGTTACTTGCTTGAAATCATCCGTGCAGAGAGTGTTTACACCACGGAATTCAGCACACACTACAAATCAGGGCTCATTCCCGCCTCCCCAGAAATCGGTTGTTTAACCAATGTCCATAGTCATCCCCATTTCACAGATGAGGAAACTAAGGTATGAGGAGCAGACGACTTTCCCAAGGTCTCAGAGCCACAGTTTGAATCCAGACAGCTGACTCCGGAGCCCAGGATTTTAACCAATGTATACGTTATGCTGTGTCTCTTCCTAGGCTTGTGGTGTGAGTCTCCACCCACCTTCCTGGAAACGGATCTCCCTGCAACAACTGGTCTCCCTGCCACCAAAATCTCGCTGCTTCTCCTCTAGCAGTCTAAATACCAAACATAAATAAGGCTCTGGGGTCTCCAGCAGGACAACAGCCAGTGGCCTCTGATGGGTCCGGCTCCTCTGTTGGGAGTGGGTGCTTTGGTGCCCCAAGTCCAATCTCTTGCAGATCTCCCCACCAATGAATGTCCCAACAGCTGCATATACACATACTAAGCAGGTTAAAATAAATATGTGGGTGCTATTGAAGGTGGGAAAGAGAAAATGTGGTGAGAGAGGGAGTTTGGAGGTTGGAGGGGAGGCAGGTCAAGTTTTGTCTTTCAGATGAGGTGCAGGCTGGGCACAGTGGCTCATGCTTCTAACCCCAGCACATTGGGAGGCAGAGGTGGGCAGATCACTTGAGGCCAGGAGTTCGAGACAGCCTGGGCCACATGGCGAAACCCTGTCTCTATGAAAAATACAAAAATTACATGGGCGTGGTGGTGTGTGCCTGTAATCCCAGCTGCTTGGGAGGCTGAGGCACGAGAATCGCTTGAACTCGGGAGGCGGAGGTTGCAGTGAGTCGAGATGGCGCCAGTGCACTCCTATCTGGGTGACAGAGTGAGAATCAGTCTCAAACAAACAAACAAAAAACAGATAAGGGGCCATTGGCCAGATACCTGGAGAGGTGGCAGGCAGGCTTTGTGTCCTGGCTGGCAGTACTAACCACCCCACCCACCCCAGCAGTAGCCTCTTCGTCCCTTGAGATAGCCAGGAAGGAGAGGGGAGGGAAAGCCTCCCAAAGGTGGGGGAGATTTCAACAGCCTGGTTTGGCCCCCACCTTTCTCCTTCATTTTCCTCTCTAGAATGTTGGGCCCCTTTTGGTTCCACCTCCCACTTCCAAATGCCACCCGCACTCAGACCCAAGAGGAGGGAACACTTGGGACCAAGAACCCTCTGGGATGACTCCATTTTTATTTAACAAAATAAAATATCAGAAAAAAATTAAGGTCACAACCAGTATATGACATAGTGTTAACAGCAAGATTATGGATTTTTTATTTTCCTCCTTTTGGCTCTGGTTTACCATTTTTTTTTTTTTCTCTACAATGAGCACGTGTGTTTTTTTCTGATGATAGGAAACAAGTTGTTTTTTGAGACAAAGGAGTAGGAAGAGGAGGGGAAGAAAACAGCAAAAGAAATCATCACAGCAATTACACAACTACAGGATAAAAAAAAATGCTTTCACGGCTGGGGGCAGTGGCTCACGCCTGTAATCCCAGCACTTTGGGAGGCCGAGGCGGGTGGATCACCCGAGGTCAAGAGATCGAGACCATCCTAGCCAACATGGTGAAATCCTGTCTCTAAAAATACAAAAATTAGCTGGGCGTGGTCGTGCACGCTTGTAGTCCCAGCTGCTTGGGGGGCTGAGGCAGAAGAATCACTTGAACGTGGGAGGCAGAGGTTGCAGCGAGCCAAGATCGCACCACTGCCCTCCAGCCTGGCAACAGAGCGAGACTCTGTCTCAAAAAAAAAAAAAAAGAAAAAAGAAAAAGAAAAAAAATGCTTTCACATTAAATAATACACTGCTTCCTTCCAATAGCCCTGCAAGGATGCAGCACAGACATTGTTAATCCAGTGTTAAAAATGAGGAAACTGGCCAGCCGCGGTGGCTCACACCTGTAATCCCAGCACTTTGGGAGGCCGAGGCAGTGGATCACGAGGTCAGGAGTTTGAGACCAGCCTGGCCAACATGGTGAAACCCCGTATCTACTAAAAATACAAAAATTAGCCGGGCGTGGTGGCACCCGCCTGTAATCTGGAGGCTGAGGCAGAAGAATCGCTTGAACCCAGGAGGCAGAGGTTGCAGTGAGCCGAGATCACGCCACTGCACTCCAGCCTGGGACAGAGTAAGACTCCGTCTCAAAAAAAAAAAAAAAAAAAAAAATGGGGAAACTGAGCGCTAGAGGCTGTTGGTATCCAAGATCAAAGAGAGATTCCATGGCAGAGTCAGGGCTGGTCTCAAGGTCTTTCAGCTCTACAGTCTCCCGCCATTGAGCTGAGGGTGCTCTCTACACAACGGATATCTTGTGGAGTCCAAGACAGCCTCTCCTTACCTGCCCCAGGTCCAGAGAAAGGACTTCTCCCAGCCATGTGGAATAAGGCACCTATGCCTAACCATAGGTCCTTTATGCCATGGGGCAGTCTGACTCGAGTAGGGGAGATCAGAGTTCACTCTGTTAGAATCTGGAATTAGGTCGTGGAGAAAGAGATTGATGAGACACAAATAAAGGAGAGAGACTTTGTCTTGTGGCTGGGTAAACATGTGTTTCCCCTATGGCTTGGAGAACAGAGAACACTGGTCTCCAGGAACATTAAAAAGTAAGAAGAGGCACAGGAAGCAACAAAGATGAGATGAGAGATAAAAAGAGAGTCTAAGTGGCCTCCTAAGCTCTTTATCAAACTTACCTTTGTCCCTGCCTACATCCTTATAATAAATGCCATTGTCGTTGTTTTATTAAAGCTAGAATGAGTTAACATCTGCTACTTCAGGCCAAAATGCAAATGAATAATATGTTCATTCATGGATGTACCTCCCCCGCACTGACCCCCAAACATCACTCTTTAATATTCTAGAAGGAGGTCTAACTTCACTTCAAGTATTTACCTTTTGTTTTGTTTTGTTTTTTGAGTCGGAGTCTTGCTCTGTCACCCAGGCTGGAGTGAAGTGGTGTGATCTCAGCTTATTGCAACCTCCACCTCCCGGTTTCAAGTGATTCTCCTGCCTCAGGCTCCCAAGTAGCTGGGATCACAGGTGTGCGTCACCACACCCGGCTAATTTTTTGTATTTTTATAGAGGCAGGGTTTCACCATGTTGGCCAGGCTGGTCTCAAACTCCTGACCTCAGGTGATCTGCCCACCTCGGCCTCTTCAAATGCTGGGATTACTGGCATAAGCCACCGCACCTGGCTATTTACCATTATCTTTAATGAAAAAATAAATAGCAGATATAATATTTATTGGTGAAACCCAGAAGCAATTCCCTTAAAGAAGGAAACAAGCATTCATGCTATCAACACTATCATATTCACTAAGTGCTAGAGGACCTAGTGAATGCAACAAAATAAGGGGAAAAAATAAGAGAAACAAGCATTGGAAAAGAAAAGGCAAAATTAGGCTGGGCTCAGTGTCTCACTCCTATAATCCCAGCACTTTGGGAGGCTGAGGTGGAAGGATTGCTTGAGCCCAGGAGTTCAAGACCAGCCTGGGCAACATGGGGACATCTCATCTCTACAAAATATACAAAAACTAGCTGGGCATGGTGGCACATGTCTGTAGTCCTAGCTACTAGGGAGGCTGAGGCTGGAGGATCCCTTGAGCCCGGGAGACAGAGGTTGCAGTGAGCCTAGATGGTGCCACTACACTCCAGCCTAGATGACAGAGGAAAAAAGAAGAGACAAAATTATAGTTTTTAGATGATATAACGGTCCACCTAGTAAATTCACAAGGCCAACTGAAATGCAAGTTGAACCAGTAACAGAGTTTTGTAAGATAGTAGGGTATAATATAAGTAACCAAAAGTCAATTGTTTATCTGTATGTCAATAAAAATAATTTAAATATGTAATGGGAAAAAATCCCATTAACAGTAGCAATAAGAATTGTACAATATTGGCCAGGTGCAGTGGCTCACACCTGTAGTTCCAGCACTTTGGGAGGCCAAGGTGGGCGGATCACGAGGTCAAGAGATAGAGACCATCATGGCAAACATGGTGAAACCCCGTCTCCAGTAAAAATACAAAAATTATCTGGGTGTGGTGGTGCACGCCTGTAGTCCCAGCTACTCAAGGAGGCTGAGACAGGAGAATCCTTTGAACCCGAGAGGCGGAGGTTGCAGTGAGCTGAGATCATGCCACTGCATTGCAGCCTGGGTGACAAAGCAAGACTCCATCTCAAAAAAAGGGTGGCCGGGCGCGGTGGCTCACACCTGTAATCCCAGCACTTTGGGAGGCCAAGGCGGGTGGATCACGAGCTCAGGAGATTGAAACCATCCTGGCTAACACAGTGAAACCCTGTCTCTACTAAAAACACAAAAAAGTTAGACGGGCTTGGTGGCACGTGCCTGCAGTCCCAGCTATTCGGGAGACTGAGGCAGGAGAATCGCTTGAATCCAGGAGGCGGAGGTTGCGTGAGCCCAGACCGCACCAGTTCACTCCAGCCTGGGCAACAGAGCAAGACTCTGTCTCAAAAAAAAAAAAAAAAAAGAAAGAAAGAAAGAATTGTACAATATCTAGGAATAGACCTAATGAGTATTGTGCAATATCTTTGTGTATAAAACTTTGCCAAAAAAAAAAAAATGGGGGGGCCAGGCGTGGTGGCTCATGCCTGTAATTCCAGCACTTTGGGAGGCCAAGGTGAGCGGATCATTAGGTCAGGAGTTCTAGACCAGCCTGGCCAACATGGTAAAGCCCCGCCTCTACTAAAAATACAAAAATTAGCTGGGCGCAGTGGCACACACCTGTAGTCCCAGCTACTTGGGAGGCTGAGGTAGGAGAATTGCTTAAACCCTGGAGGCGAGGTTGCAGTGAGCCAAGATTGCACCTTTACACTCCAGCCTGAGCGACAGAGCAAGGATCTGTCTCAAAAAAAAAAAAAAAAGCAATATAAATAATTATTACTATAATAACAAATAGCAAATATAAACATATTGCATTGAAAATAGCAATATAAATAAAAGTATAGTCAATAGCAGTTATCAGATTGAAAACTATGAAATAAACTCTTACCTCACCCTAGATACTAAAATAAGTTCCAGATGCATTAAAAAGCTGAATGTAATAAATTCAACTCTCAAAGTACTAGAGGAAACCACACAGGACTGGAGTCATAATTGCGGGGAGGAGCAGGCTTTTCTAAGCAGGACACAATCCAGAAGCCATCAAGAAGTAGACTGAGGGCACGGAGGCTCACCCCTGTAATCCCAGCACTTTGGGAGGCTGAAGTGGGCAGATCACTTGAGGTCAGGAGTTCAAGACCAGCCTAGTCAACATGGCAAAACCCCATCTCTACAAAAAATATAAAAATTAGCTAGGCGTGGTGGCACACGCCTATGATCCCAGCTACTCCAGAGGCTAAGGCAGGAGAATCGCCTGAACCTGGGAGGTACAGTGAGTCGAGATTGCGCCACTGCACTCCAGTCTGGGGACAGAGCATGACTCCATCTAAAAAAAAAAAAAAAAAAAAAAAAAAAAGATTGACAAATTTTACTCCATAAAAATGAAATGCTCTGTACAGCTAAAGACCATCAACAAAGTTAAAATACAAAAAATACAAATGATGCTTTAAGAGAAAATATTTGTAGCATATATAAGAGACAAAGGGTTCATTGGCCCGGCGTACTCAAAGCTCTGATAGTAAGGAAAGGGCCACCCGTCTCATAGGAAAACAGGGGAGGTGCCCGGTGCAGTGGTTCACACCTATAATCCCAGCACTTTGGGAGACTGAAGTGGCGGATCGCTTGAGCCCAGGAGTCCAAGACCAGCCTGGGCAACATAACAACACCTTGTCTCTACAAAAAAATAAAACATTAGCCAGGGGTGGTAGCACACACCTGTAGTCCCAGCTACTCAGGAGGCCAACGTGGGAGGATTTCTTGAGCCAGGAGGACAAGGCTGCAGTGAGCCATGATTGCGCTGTTGTATTCCATCTGGGTGACAGAGTGAGACCTTATCCCAAAAAAAGAAAAGAAAAATAGAGAAGGCGATTCACGCAAGTGGGAAGAAATGCCACCAAGCAGTAAAAAAACTATGGCCCACCTCTCTATGAGTGAGAAAAATATAAATAAAAACGAGACGCCATTGCCCTGTTTGCCCCTTAGCCTGGCACAAATCAAGACTGACACCTGCAGTTGGAGAAGTGCGACCCGCCAGGAGCTCCCCCTGCAGGTTTCTGACCTAAGGCAAATAGGATCCCAGCACAGTGATGCTCCCTGAGCATTAACTGTGACATTGAAAAACCAGAAATGGCTTCCTAACAAGCAACAAGGAAATGGTTAAATAAATAAAGGTTGAAGCACCCACTAAAGTCAAGAAGTTGATCCACATGCACTGACAGGGAGAAATAGTCATGAGTTGTTCATGATGAATTTGTTGGCAAAAACATACACATCCAGAGACATACAGAGAGAAAATGCCTGGAACTTCGAAACTCTCAGCAGTGGTTACCCCTCGGGAAAAGCACTGAAGAGGAAGGAAGGATTTTCACACCTGACTCTCAGCTTCTGTACAGTTTGAATTTTTTTTTCTTTTTTTGAGACAGGGTCTCACCTTGTCACCCAGGCTGCAGTGCAGTGGTGCGAGGATGGCTTACTGCAACTTCGACCTCCCAGGCTCAAGCTATCCTCCCACCTCAGCCCGCCAGGTAGCTGCGACTACAAATGGATGCCACCATGCCTGATGATTTTTTTTTTTTTTTTTTTGAGAGACAGAGTCTTGCTCTTGGCCCCAGGCTGGAGTGTAGTGGCATGATCTCAGCTCACTGCAACCTCTGCCTCCCGGGCTCAAGTGATTCTCCTGCCTCAGCTTCCCAAGTAGCTGGGATTACAGGCGCACACCAGCACACCCTGCTAATTTTTGTATTTTTTGGTGGAGACTGGGTTTCACCACGTGTTGGCCAGGCTGGTCTCGAACTCCTGACCTCAAGTGATCCGCCCACCTCAGGCTCCCAAAGTGCTGGGATAACAGGCGTGAGCCACCATGCCCAGTCGTTTTTTTGTTTGATTGTATTTTTTGGTAGAGACCGGGTTTCACCGTGTTGCCTAGGTTGGTCTCAAACTTTTGAGCTCAAGTGATCTTCCCACGTCAACTTCCCAAAGTGCTGGTATTACAGGCATGAGCCACCACACCCTGCCATTGGTTTGAAAATTTTCATAGGCACTGGGCATGGTGGCTCATTACTATAATCCTAGCACTTTGGAAAGCTGAGGCACAAAGATCACTTGCGTCCAGGAGTTTGAAACCAACCTGGGCAACATAATAGTAAGACCTCATCCCCATAAAAAATAAAAAATTAGCCAGGTATGGTGCTACATCCTTGCGGTCCCTGCTTCTTAGGAGGCTGAGACGGGAGAATTACTTGAGCTTCGGAGGTCAAGACTGCAGTGAGCTGAGATGGCACCACTGTACTCCAGCCTGGGCAACAGAGAAAGACTCCGTCTCGAAAAATTTACACTGGCACATGTAACTTATGTAATCCTGAAGGAAAGAAAAAAAATAAGTGTGGAACAGAATGAATACTTATGCTTTAGGTATGAGATAGTTTTAGCTCTACAGACAAATATATAATTTTTAACCCCTCAGCACTTTCTGTTTTGCAAGTCAGTCTTAAGAAGTCAGGAGCCTTCCCTGAGGGAGCCACACAGCTGTGCTATCCATCCTGGGAGCAAACTAAGCCATGAATGGAGCCATCACTAACTTAAGGCAATAGCAACCTCATCAGCCTGATTCAGTGACATCTTTGTCTTAATGAGGGCACTGAGAATGTCATTCTAAGAGGAAGAAAAGCCAGGGATGGGTCCCTTAATGAGCATTGTCCCACCAAAGCCCCGCTAATCCAGCCCTGCTGCCCCAGCCCCTCAGATTCACCCTGCTATTGTCTGCCCCAGGGCTGCCCCCAATCCCTCCCAGATCCTAGCTCCTTTGGGCTCCACCTGACACCCTCTGTGTGGCCACCTTCGAAAGGCTTTTGGGCATGACTCTTTATAACTTTTATTAATTCTGAGTTCTTTCCTAATCCCTTGCCTATCCCATTCCCAGGTCGAATAATAACCACAGCCACGACAGAGCTGCTAGCATGGGCCAGGAGTGTGTCCTGCAAGGGCCTGAGCTAGGTCTCTGTTGCTATGCAGCACCCTGTTTAATTCTGGGCACCCCATGGAGCAGCTGCTGTCAGTGGGCTCATTGCATAGATGTGAAAACTGAGGCAGGCCAGGGGCTACCAGGGAAGGCTCCACACCTGACTTACCCTCCACTGAACCCTGCACTGACAGCTCTGTCTCAGTACCTGCCACTGTCTTGGGGTTCATGTCTCTGAGCCTGTTCACCTCCCTGACTGGGGGCTCCTTGAGCCGAGAGCTCTGTCCTGCTCATCTTCGTGTCCCCAGCACCAAGTAAAGGGCAAAGGTGTTGGAGGAGGGAAGGGCAAGGCACAGGAAAACACAGGAATAAAGCGAGGGAGATGAGGAAGGGAGAAAAATTCAAAAAGAGAAAAGGAAGCGAAGGCATGAGGGACGCAGGGCCCTGAGAGTGATGTGGAATCGGAGCAGGGGTTGGCAACCCTGTGGGAGAGAACAGTCACAACGAATGGTCAAGATGAAAAACGGTCACATTTCACACTGGACCTTAGTCCCAGTGTTGGCTAAAAATAGCGCTGTTCCCACGGCCTCTGGGGTACAGTCTTCTGTGGATCTGGGCCCCAGGGCCAATTCAGGCTCCATCGTTCACTCCCTGAATGCCTCTGGGGGCTGGAATTACCTATCCTGCAGGCCTGTCCCTGCTTCGCAGCTGGCATTGATAAATATGGGCAGGCTTCCGACACCCCCACCTTGCACACAGCATCATCCTGAACCACTTGTCCCAGTGCCCCCATATCCAGCTTCCAAGGCTATTTTGGTCAGCTCGGCCATAAGACTGAAGGCATTGGGTTTTGTTTTGTTTTGTTTTTTTGAGACAGAGTCTTGCTCTGTCGTCCAGGCTGGAGTGCAGTGGCATGAACTTAGCTCACTGCAACCTCCACCTCCCAGGTTCAAGCAATTCTTGTGCCTTGGCCTCCCGAGTAGTTGGGATTACAGGCGCCCACCACCACACCTGGCTAATTTTTGTATTTTTAGTAGAGACAGCATTTCACCATGTTGGCCAGGCTGGTTTCAAACTCCTGACCTCAGGTGATCCACCTGCCTCAGCCTCCCAAAGTGCTGAGCCACCATGCCCAGCCAAGGCATTGATTCCAATCATGACCTCTCCTCACCCACCTGACCTGAAGTTTAGGACTTCTCAGGCAGGACCCTCAGCCACATCTGCTCAACCACACTTCCCCACCTCCTGATGCTCTGAGATCTCCTGGGAGACCCCTTACTTGGACTGCCTGTGCTGAAAGGGCCCCAGCCCCACAGACGTGGTCAGTGACTATGAGATCCTGCGCCCTGGGCATGCCTCTCTCCTCCCTGGGCCTCCGTTCGGATTTTACCTAGTTCCCCCATCATCAGGAGCGTTGAATGGGAAAACGTCTCCTACTTGCTGAGTAGTCCAGGGTTGTGGTTTGTTTTGTTTCTTTTTCTGAGAACGCAAACCATTTTCATACAGCTTGTACTTGGCCTCCCCGGTGTTCCACCATGGGTCTATAAAAAGAATACTCGGATGCAATATTCTACAGGCAAAAATATGGACTGTTAGTAACATCATATTCTGCCACTTCACATCCAATTCATTTGAAGAGTCTGCTCATCCCTCCCTCGCTGAAGGAAAAGAGGAAAAAAGTTGCTTTCATGCTTCCAAGATTGCCGTAACTTGCCCTAGAGAGAACAAAGGGGCATGAGTTATTAGATCTGTTTTATACTTGAGACAACTGTGTCTCTGAGAGATTAAACGGTTCGCCTGTGTCACCAGGCTGGAGGGGCCGCGGGAAGCAGAGCCAAGCCGCTGGTCTCCACCTCCAGACACAAGCTCTTCCCACCACCCCATCCTGCCTGCGAAAGCACTTTTACTGCCGTCTGTCGACAGTCACGTAATTTGGACCAAATGCAGACCAACCCCTAAGGACAGTAAAAAATAGAGACAACCTCAACGATTTAACTGAATGGGGTCAAAATGATTGCAAATCGCTCATTTCCAATGAGGATCTAAACAAAACCAAAAGCAAGCTGGAGCATGTTCTGTCAATCTGGCAAGAGATGCTACCGGGGCAAGTGTGAGGAAGAGGCCACGGCAGGTCAGATCTCTTTCCCTCTGCTCTGAAAACAAACCACTCTTCCTAAAAAACAAACACATCCCATCTTCCTGGGCAGTGTTGGGAATGCCCTAGACACTAAAACAGTGCGACATCCTTGAGGTCGATCAGCCTTCATTGCAAAGAGACACGCTCACCCTTTGGGCTGGCTGGCGGTCACCTCCATCCCATGGAGAAGCTGGTCACTATCCAAATGACCCCTCTACTTGGAAGCCCTCAGCGCGGCTCAGCTTGGAAACCATTGCTATGTGTGGGGAAGGTTTTTCCCTAAGCAGGTGCTGAGAAGGCCAGCGGACATCCCTGTGGAGCTGGCTTATGGATGATTAAAAAGAAGACAACAGTTTATCGGCCAGGCCTGTAACTTTCCGGACAGAGGCAGAGAGATTTGCAGGATGGGGAAGAGCAGACTTTTGGGGGAATAAAAGGCAGGGTAGCGGTGCCCAAGTTGGGTGTTCAAGGTCCTTCCCTCCACCCAGAGAGGTGAGAAATGATGGGGAAGGGAAGAAACACAGCCTCTGGAGTCAGACAGAAGTGCTTTTGCAATGCCTCCCTGACGCTTCTAGCTAAGACACCTCTGCTCTCTGTGCCTCAAGCTCCTCATCATCAAACGGAACAAAAAATTGTCCCCGCTTATAGGCGGAGGGTGCAGTGAGGCCTGGACAGATTGAATATAAAATGTCCAGCACTGCGCCAGCATCGTATTCAATGCTCAATATGTGGTGGCTGATATTAGTAGCATCACTAGGGTAGAGACCCACAAAGAGCCTCATGAGGTGTCTGTAGATGGTGGAAACTCAGGTGGGTGCTGCTGGTTAATAAAACTGGGAAAATCAGGTATGACTTAAGAATTCCACCACCTTCACACCTGTAATCCCAGCACTTGGATGGGGCACGGTGGCTCACGCCTGTAATCCCAGCACTTTGGGAGGCAGAGGCAGGCAGATCACTTGAAGTCAGGAGTTTGAGACCAGCCTGGCCAAAATGGTGAAACCCCATCTCTATAAAAATACAAAAAATTAGCCAGGCATGGTGGCAGGTGCCTGTAATCCCAGCTACTCAGGAGTCTGAGGCAGGAAAATTGCTTGAACCCAGGAGGCGGAGGTTGCAGTGAGCCAAGGTCACGCCATTGCATTCCAGCCTGGGCGACAGTGCAAGACTGTCTCAAAAAAAAAAAAAAAAAAGAATAGAAAGAAAGAAAAGGTACATTCAAGACACAGAGAGACACAGGGAAGAAGGCCACGTGAAACAGAGCCCAAGATTGGAGTGATGAAGTCACAAGGCTAGGCACACCTGGATCCACCAGATGATGGAAGAAGCAAGGAATGGGATCCTCCTGAGCACCTTCAGAGAAAGCACAGCACTGCTGAGACCTTTGATTTTGGACTTCAGGCCTCCGGAACTGTAAAAGAATAAATTTCTGATGTTTGAAGCCACAGACTTATCATCCCACATTTCTGAAGCCCAAAAGCAAGGTGTGGCCAGGGCTGAGCCACCTCCAGAGGCTCCAGGGGAGGATGCAGCGCCTGCCTCTTCTAGGTACCTGTGGCTTCTGACAGTCCTCGGCTGGTGGCCCCATCATGCCACTGTCTACCTCCATCTCACATGGCCTCCTCCCCTGTGTGTCTTCTCACCTTCTCTGCTTCAAATCTCCCTCTATCTTTCTCTTATGAGGACACCAGTCATTGGATTTAGGGCCCACTCAAATCCAGGATGATGTCATCTGGAGATCCTGAACTTAATTACATCTACAAAGATAAAAAGACCCTTTTTCCTTTTTTCTTGCTTTTTTTTTTTTTTGAGATGGATTTTCACTCTGTCACCCAGGCTAGAGGGCAGTAGCATGATCTCGGCTCACTGCAACCTCCACCTCCCAGGTTCAAGTGATTCTCCTGCCTTAGTCTCCTGAGTAGCTGGGACTACAGGCACAGGCCACCATGCCTGGCTAAATTTTTTTGAATTTTTAGTAGAGACAGGGCTTTACCATGTTGGGCAGGCTGATTTTGAACCCCTGACCTCAAGTGATCTGCCCCCCTCGGCCTCCCAAAGTGCTGGGATTGCAGGTGTGAGCCACTGCGCCTGGCCAAGACCCTTTTTCAGAATAAGGTTACGGTCACAGGACCTGGGTGTTAAGCCTTGAATATATATTTTTGAGGGACACAATCCAACCCACTACAGGAGGAGAGAAGGGGGGTGCCCAATGCTTCTGGAGACCCTATGTTTCCCCAAAGGGCACCTACTAAAGGACCCACAAAGGCCTTCTGAGAAGTGACTGGCTCAGTGGCCTGCACTGCAAGGCAGGTGCCTAGGGTATGGCAGGCAAGTCCCCTGAGGCCAGGTCTCTGACTAGGCCAGGTAGAAACAGACACACCTATCCCATGAAGAAACCTAGATGTGGGGGAGTCAATAAAGAATGTCAGAGCTGAAAGGGACACTGCCAAATACAGTCCAAAGTCCTTGTGCCACTGGGACAGCAACACTCAAGCCTGGGGCCAGTGGCCCAGCATGCTGACATCCCCTGAATCATGTGAGCCACTCAGCAACCCTGACAGGTGGACAAGGCAGGACTCAAGACTTTTCCTTTTTTTTTCTTATTTTCCTCTGGAGACAGAGTTTTGCTCTTGTTGCCCAGGCTGGAGTGCAATAGTGCAATCTTGGCTCACTGCAACCTCCGCCTCCCAAGTTCAAGTGATTCTCCTGCCTCAGCCTCCCAAGTAGCTGGGATTACAGGCACCCACCACCACGCCCAGGTAATTTTTGTATTTTTAGCAGAGATGGGGTTTCACCATGTTGGCCAGGCTGATCTGGGACTCCTGACCTTAGGTGATCCACCCGCCTCAGCCTCCCAAAGTACTGGGATTGCAGGCATGAGCCACCATGCCCAGCTTCTATTTTTTTTTTTAATTCTTTTGTAGACAGGGGTCTTGCAATGTTGCCCAGGCTGGTCTCAAACTCTTGGTCTCAAGCGATCCTCCCGCCTCAGCCTCCCAAAGCATTGAGATTGCAGGCATGAGCCACCACCTGTGGCTGATGACTCTTCAGCAAATGAGGAAACTGAGGCCTAGAGATGTTGAGTGTGGTGGTCAAGTTTCCCTGAGCCAGAAAGTGGTTGGAGGCCTAAATTCTGACAGCTAATACAATTCTCTCTTCTGCCCCATTCCTCCCCAGCCCTATGCTTAGTCCTAATTCAAACCCTAACTTTGCAATAATCAGAAATGGAAGGGGAGGGGGGCGCTGATGCCACAGCTAGAGATGCACTCCACACCCCCCTGACCCCATGCCCAGCCCTGTTTTGGGCCTCAGAGTTGCTGTTAAATCCCCCAGAAAGAGCAGAGGGTCTGGTGGAGGGAAATCCTGTTCTTTCCACTTCATGCTCAGAGAAGCAGCTCCATTCTCCCTGCCTGGCTGCTGAGCTCAGAGAAGGGTTTGGCTCCCACCAACCAGAAGAGCAACTCCCCTGGGCTTGACAGCTAAGCCTAGCTAAGCTAGGCTAGGGCAAGCAGAGTCAAGCCACTGCTCCTGGGCACCCCCAGGCCAGAGGTCTAGTCAGCAAGACTCAAGGCTGCAAGACCACTATGTTCGGCCTGGGGACTGCTCACTGCCTCCCCACCCCACACCCTGTGCTCACTCACAGCCCTTAGCTTTACAAGGTCACTCCCCTCCTGCGTGTGACAGGAAGAACACTTGCCCCGAAGGGAGGCTACCCCAATGAGAGACTGTGTGCAAAAATCACTCACAGGCTGCACAAAGCTTGACATACACTCACTGTCTTCAGTATCCACACTGACCTGTGCCCCATTCCCTGAAAGGAAGCAGCTTAAAAATAGATCCATGCTGTGAGTTAATATAACTCCAGGCTTGCCTTTCACCAGAGGGCTTTTTTTTTTTTTTTTTTTTTTTTTTTTTTGATGGAGTCTTGCTCTGTCACCCAAGCTGGAGTGCAGTGGCGTGATCTCGGCTTACTGCAATCTCTGCCTCCCAAGTTCAAGCAGTTCTCATGCCTCAGCCTCCTGAGTAGCTGAGATTACAGGCGAGTGCCACCACATCCAGCCAATGTTTGTATTTTTAGTAGAGACCAGGTTTCACCATATTGCCCAGGCTGGTCTCAAACTCCTGCCCTCAAGTGATCCACCTGCCTCAGCCTCCCAAATTTCTGGGATTACAGGTGTCAGCCACGGTGCCTGGACTACCAGAAGTTTTGAATGGAGATAATCCCTCTTGGCATGAAAAGAGCAAAGTTCTACGGAAATGCCATGGAAATCTGTAAAATATGGGGGGAAGATGTCAGCAAGAGATATTTGGGGTAGATATGCACTCTTGAGGCTTTAGAACCTCATAGTCACTGGCAGAAATGAAGCTTGGCTTATTTGGAGAAGGGTACATCATGGCAGTGTGGGCATGAGTGAACTCTAAGCATGTTCAGGAAACCAGGCCAAAATCTCTGGGACCTGAGAAAGGCTACCGCAGACCATGAAGACTGCCTAGAGGAAGTGTCACTTGGAGGATTTAGTCACCAGCTTGAGTTTGAGCCAACATCTAATGCTGAAACCAATATATGGCCATATCCAGGAAAAGCAGCTACACCCTTGAGTGTAGACAGGGTTGGATACAAATAGAAAGTTCCAAGGCCTGGAAAGTTCCAAGGCCTTCTGCTCTTCTCCTTGTGGCTGTGTGATCTTAGGAAAGCAGATTGACCTCTCTGATCCAGTTTCCTCCTCAGTAAAATGGGGAGAACAGTTCCTGCCATGCGCACATCTCATGGTCCTTGTAGGGATAGGGAGTTAGTAGCTGTGAAGGAGGTTCTATAAGGTGTAAGATGCTGCACACACGCCCAGGCCGGTTCCCACGGGGAAGGATTGGTTCTAAGGCTGGAGAGCAACATGGAGCATGGGATGTCCTGGGCATGTCAACTACCCTAGAATCACAGGCATCTGGAAAAATTACCTTGATGAATCACTGCCAGGCCCCAAATCACTGCATCTTAAAATGCCTTCCAAACTCAAGCAAGGAAACAAACAAACAAAACCCCAAAACTGCCCATCTCTTCAGAAGGTTCTGAGCGATATGTTTTTCTGTCCTCTGATAGCAGACGGGGAGGATGCCAAGCAGATGTTGACAGATTACAGCCTGCAGGCCTCTCTTGGCCAGAAGACCCTGCAGAAGACAGTGGCCATGAAGCCATGGCCATCTCCCAGATCATCTTCAGGAGTCTGGAAGGGGAGGCAAATCTATTCTGTAGGTTTGAATACTTCGAAACAAAGAGTTGGCTTTAAAATAGAGAACTGAGCGCCTACACAGTGCCAGACTGTGGATTCCCAAGTTCCTGCCCTCAATTCCTTCCAGTCTCTGCCCAGCCAAGTCCCTTCCCTGGGGTTTCTTCCTCACAGCCAACTTTGCCACCGCCAAGTCTCTGCTCAAGAGGTTCCCTCTTTCCAAAAGGCTTGGCCCTTGTACCCCTGCCCAAACTTCCCGGCTGCAGTGATCCACTGCCAGAAGCCTGCGTAGAACCCCTCCTCTGCCCAACCACAGATCTCAGGGGATTCCCCACCCCTCCACCTCTACACTGTCATTTAGCTTTTGGATCAGCCTAATTCACACACCTGAGGACGGACACTTTATTCATGTTTGCGACTGACTCAGCACCCAGTGGGGGATTGGCAAGTGTTGGATGAATGGAGGAAGGGAGTGTTGGGTGTGACGGCCAGCAGCTCCTGTCTGGTCTGCACAGGGCGACATCCTTGCTGCCACCATACCTGTTTCCATATCTGTGCCCTGCATGGCCAAAGCCTAACCTCCCTGCAATTCTCACTTCCTCCAGGAAGCCTTCTGGGTTTGAAGCTGTTTTCCCTCTTGGTATCCTACTCAATACCACATAATTTAGCATTCTTGTCATCTTGTTTTATATGATTCTGAAATCATTTCCTGCACATGTAGACTACATCACCAAAATAGCACTTCTTAAGATCAGGCACCATATCATGCTCTTCCCTATCCAACCTTCTAGCCCACCCTCCACTCCCCACCTCCAGACCCTCTGAGTCATCAGCAGGGGGCCTAGCACTGTGCTAAGACCACAGGGAAAGGAAATGAGACACTTGACAGACAGGTGTAAATCCTGGCTTCGTCACTTATTAGCGATCGTCTCCATTTTTGGTTTAGACTCTAATAAACTTTAGAGCGGGTGTTGGCAAACATTTTCTGTGAAAGAAAAGATAGTAAATAATTTGTGTTGTGGGCCATACAGTCTCCATTGCAACTATTCAACTCTGCCATTATAGAAGGAAAGCAACCACAGACAATACATAAATAAATGGGTATGGCTGTGCTCCAATAAAACTTTATTGACAAAATAGGCAATGGACTGGATTGACCTATAGGCTGCGGTTTGCCAACCTTTGTCGTGGAGGATTACTTGAGATGACATCGAATCTCCTCACCACACAGGCCTTAGACCACACTGTGAAGTATCCCCATCCCACCCCAGCCCCTCTATCCCCTCCCCAGACTTAGGTTTCAGCTAGTACTTACCACCATCTGAAATTACAGCCTGTCAGCCAGGTGCGGTGGCTCATGCCTGTAATCTCAACACTCTGGGAGGCCGAGACAGGTGGATCACTTGAGGTCAGGAGTTCAAGACCAGCCTGGCCAACATGGTGAAACACCGTCTCTATTAAAAATACAAAAAATTAGCCGGGCATGGTAGCAGGTGCCTGTAATCCCAGCTACTCGGGAGGCTAAGGCAGGAGCATCACTTGAACTTTGGAGGTGGAGGTTGCAGTGAGCTGAGATCATGCCACTGCACACAAGCCTGGGCAACAGAGCAAGACTCCATCTCAAAAAAAAAAAAATGAAATTACTGCCTGTCTACTTATTTAGTGACTGTCTCCCCCAAGAGAACATAAAACTCCATGAGGGCAGAGGTTGTATCTCTGTCATCTAGAACAGTATCTGACATAGACTAGGCACCTTTTTAATGTTTGTCTGCTAAATGGAGATCATTATTATTACTACTATTGTTGTTGAAGATCTTCAAAAAATATTTTGTTTCATTATATGCTTATGACTATTTTTAATGTGTTGATATATTTACCACGATTAATCATTTGTATTTGCAAAACCCCAGGCAATTTTTTCTTTTTGAGACAGGGTCTCACTCTCTCACCCAGGCCAGAGTGTAGTGAGAACACAGCTCACTGCAGCCTCGACCTCCCAGGTTCAAGTGATCCTCCTGCCTCAGCCTTCCAAGTAGCTGGAAATACAGGTGTGTGCCACTGTGCCCAGCTAATTTTTTATTTTTATTTTTGTACAGATGGGGGTCTTACTATGTTGCCCAGGCTGGATTCTCCCACCTTGGCCTCCCAAAGTACTGGGATTACAGGTGTGACCCACCACATCTGGTACCCCAGGTAATTTTTACATGTTATGAGGAATTATAATGTTAGACTTTAACCACCCCATTTTAACCACAAGCCAGCTACAATTTTCTCATTTTGGAAAGAAGGGGCTGAAACTCAAAGGTCACATTGCTTGCTGGTGATCACCAGGCATGAATTTGAATTCAGACCTCCTGGCTGGTCCTTACTAAGGGATATAGTCAAGCAGTAGAGAAAGAGCACTGGACTTGAAGTCCAAGAACCAATCCTATCTTTTGCAAAATGGCAACAATAATGCCAACCTCATAGATGCAGGGACAAGATTAAATAAAATGCAGATGATAAAAAACCAGTGCTGGACACAGTAAAAGCTATTGCAGTAACTGTTACTACATAACAAGGTGACAGTGGCCCTATCCCTCTACCTCATAAGACTGTAGAGGGGATCAGAGTAGGATGTACCCAAGAAAATGATACTGAACTGTCAATCCCTGAACAAATGTAAAGTACATTCTTTACAACACACTCCAGTGTTGCAGAAAATATTTTCCATCTATTTTGAGACAGGGTCTTTTTCTGTCACCCAGGCTGGAGTGCAGTGGTGCAATCATAGCTCACTGCAGCCTCCACCTCCCAGACTCAAGCAATCCTCCCACCTTAGCCTCCTGAGTAGCTGGGACTACAGGTGCATGCCACAAGACCTGGCTAAATTTTGTATTTTTTGTAGGGACCATGGTGGTATCTCCACATTGCCTATCCTGGTCTTGAACTCCTGTAGGGACCATGGTGGTATCTCCACATTGCCTATACTGGTCTTGAACTCCTGTAGGGACCATGGTGGTATCTCCACATTGCCTATCCTGGTCTTGAACTCCTGTAGGGACCATGGTGGTATCTCCACATTGCCTATCCTGGTCTTGAACTCCTGTAGGGACCATGGTGGTATCTCCACATTGCCTATACTGGTCTTGAACTCCTGTAGGGACCATGGTGGTATCTCCACATTGCCTATCCTGGTCTTGAACTCCTGGGTTGAAGCGATCCTCCCACCTCAGCCTCCCAAAGTGCTGAGATTACAGGTGTGAGTCACCATGCCTGACCTGTTTTCCATCTTTTTAAAAGGAAACTATACATGAACATATTCTATAAAGACAAAAATAAACCATGAAGATCTACAATATTTTCAGAGCTTTAATTGCAGTAAAGAAAAGGGTTAAGTTTTCATCCGCTCACATGTATATCTGTGTCCAGTTACCACAAAGGCAAGAACCAAAACAAATACAGGCGGTCTCATCAAGCCAAAGGCAGAGGGCCCAGTTCTCCACTTCAGCCCATTCACATCGGGAGTCCTCTTGTGACAAAAGCTGACTCGAAGCAAAAACAACCCCAAAATAGATGAAGCATCATCACGTTCCTGGGGCCCTGCACCAGTGGAGGGGGACAACCTCTTTGAAGGTTCTGAGTGTGATGGGAATCATGCGAGCTGGGGTTATGCTTAGGACCGGGTGGGGATACTCAACACCCACTTCAGTAGAAAGTGATCCACTTGGTTTCAGGTTTAAATATTTATTTCTCAAGTACAAAACAATGATGAACATGTGCACCCTCTAATGTCCCAGCCATCTGGCCTCCGTAGTGGTCTGAACATCTTCAGATGAAGCAACAGCTGGGAATCCAACTCCAGAACGCTGAGTCTTTCTCACAGAGGGGGACGTGCCAAGTGCGTAGGGCCTCCCTGTTTCTTGGAGAAGGGTAGTTTTCTTTTTCTGATTCCATAGTTTGCACTTTGAGGATTTTCAAAGGAGGGTTGGCCATATCCCAACTGGAAAGAAGTGTCTCTTGGCCTCGCTGGATGATGGCAATAATTTTTTTGGGACACGATTAAAGCGGGCACCATCACCGTGAGGCTGGTCAAACACTGCCCTGTGCGATTCAGACACACACTGGCCCCAAGGCTGTCTGCACTGAGCCCTCCACCTGGCGGTGTGGGCTTCTGAAACCACATTCCTCCCCACCGGCCCCAACAAGCCTGCAAGCTCCTGCTCTGGAGCAGAACACCCTGCCAGAATGTCAGTTCCCCAGGAGGCCCCGTAGCCACGTGAGATCACTGCCGCTGTGCTGTGTGCATCCTGTTTGGGATGGCACACCTGTGGCCACAACCATGTTACTCACTGCAGGCTGCTAGACAACACAGGTATTTTCTGTGAAAATTCCATATTAGTCAGAGATTTCCCACCTATCCCCCCAAAGAAGAGAAAGAAATGTAAACAAGTTACTGTGTGTTAGTTCTGAGAGTTGGGAGCAAGAAAATAGCCAGGGGACAGAATGTTCATTTTGAGAAGGAGATCAGCCTTCATGTTGAGGAGATCAGCCTTCCTGGGTTCCACAAAGAGAATCTGTCTCCTGAAACTGCAGTGGCCTTGTCTGAGGTCAGCCTAGCTGATCATGCAACAGGGTCGAAGTCTTTCCTGGGCTCAGCGTTAAACAACTAGTAAATCAGTGAGGAAGCGATAAGGACACTTTTCAACTCTGTCCATCATAGCTAAAATTATCTCACTAATTATAGTTTCTATAAATCAGCTTAGGTTAAGAGAGGGCATTGCAGGCAACGGGCGAAGTGCAGTTCACTCAATTCACTGGCCACTTGATTTCATCGACAGACTTTGAAGGACCTCAAAATTGGGAAGACAGAAGGTATAAATGGAACAAACTCTTAAGGAGAGGGGAGGGGTTGGGAGAGGAATTCTTAAGATCTTTCCTCACTGAAGCTTCCCAGGGCTGGACACTTGAGAACAAATGAAGGCTGCTGGAATCCAAAAATTATAGACCCACTTGAAAATACCGCAACGTGCCATAATTCATCCTGTTTGTTCGGTGGGTCATTCAGACTGCAAAGACAATGCTTTTTATTTTTCCCAGATTTAAAACCAAGCCGGGACAAACAGAAGTTTTCTGTGTTGTCACACAGCTCTAGGGACAAGCCCTAGGGATGTGTTATGTCCCCTTGACAAGCGAGAAGTTCCAACAGCTAACAGACCCAGCCGGATCCAGAGCTTTCAAGGGACTCTGCACCAGCGGCTGGGTTTTGTTTTCATTTTGTGTTTGAAAAACATCAAGGTCATTTCCCAAACCTTGGAAATCAAATCCCAATCCACTCCAAATTTTCTCCTTCTTCATCTAAATCTCCTTGTCCTAAACCTCTCCGAGAGAATGCAAAGCTATTATGCCTTATCAGATGCTCTCTTGTTTTAAATCCATGGCAATCAAATTTAATTTCGTTAGAGTTTGCGTCCTGTGGTCATGCATAAGCTCCTAAACCAACAACAATTAAAAACAAGGTGCATTCCTTAATTCCTAATTCCAGTCTACTTATGCAGGATGTTATCCAACCGATCTGAAAGTGTTTTTCAAAACCTACAATGATAAATGTGTCAGACACTCTGCTGGGTTCTTTACTTCCATAATCCCTAATCCTCTACCCAAGCCCATTTTGCAGGTGAGGAAGGAATCTGATAGACTCAGAGCTGAAGGAACCTGTCCCAGGTCACTCAGTGAGTATGTGACCCCATCCACACGGACGCTTGGCCCAGTGTGGTTCTAAAGGCCAGCCACCAGCTGTCTACTCACCACAACATGTTGCCCTAGCCTCCCCAAGGTCGGAAGTCTGCATCTGCACTCCTGTTTTTTACTTAAGGAGGTGTGTAGTAAACTTGGGGGACCTGAAGTACAGACCTTGGGGTCAGAAGGCCAGCACAGCAAGGTATATTTGGGTACAAGGGTCTTGGTGTCTAAACTATTTTACTTGAGTCACTTAAAACCTCATACAACTCAGAAAAAGAGCTCCCTGTCACCCCTACTTCCTGGCTCCCATTGCCCTCCCCTCACCAACACACACACACAAAGAAATGAAAGAAGAATCTGCCCACTTCAGTCTCACATATACACATTGAAATGATGTCCTTTACGCCAGGCATGATGGCTCACGCCTGTAATCCCAGCACTTTGGGAGGCCGAAGTGGATGGATCACCTGAGGTCAGGAGTTCAAGACCAGCCTGGCCAGCATGGCGAAGCCCCGTCTCTACTAAAAATACAAAAAAATTAGCTGGGCACGGTGGTGTATGCCTGTAGTCCTAGCTACTCAGGTGGCTGAGACACAAGAATCACTTGAATCCAGGAGGCGGAGGTTGCAGTGAGCTGAGATCGCACCACTGCATTCTAGCCTGGGCAACGGAGTGAGAGTCTGTCTCAAAAAAAAAGAAAAAAAAAAAAGATGTCCTTTACACGAGGGTTAAAACCCTTAGGTCAAAGTTCCAATGTCAGTAAAACAACTTGATTAAAGAACTGTAATTCAAATACACTTTCTGTGGATGCTCTTTGTAAAGCAATTGTTTTCATGACCTTCCGCCAGCCAGTGCCCAGCAGACTGCTAACAGCAGCTACAATGCACCCTCCATGGGGGCTCTCAGAACCTCAGATTCCCCATTTCTTCCCCCACACCCTGCACTTTTCCTCTTACTCTTCTGCTCCTTCCAGCCAGGGTCCTCCTTGGCCCAGATGACCTGAGACACCTGGAAGCCATTACCTCATACCTCTCCACCATCTTAAGAGGTGTGTGGGAAGTCCACCGAGGTTCGGGGTCCAGGGCTTATGATTTCTTCCCGGCAAAGCTTTGAGTCTCTCTGAGCCTCCATCTCCCATGTGCAAACTAGGCTGCATTCTGCCTCCTGAGGGCCTGAGATGCGTGCGGAAGGGCTTTGCAGTGAAAAGTGCTAGACTCACATTAGGGGTTACAATTGTCCTAACTGTTCTTTGCTAGACTGTGTCTGGCACTTTGTGAGATTCAAGTTTACATCCCACAGGGGCACCTGCTTTCACTCCTGTGGCCATTTGCTGTAGGTGAACTTTTATATAGGGTTTATGGGTTTATATTGCCACCCAAAAGAACAGCCCAGATTCTGTGAGGCAGCCTGATTTATAGCAATCACAAAAGCTAGTCCCTTGCCGACCACAGTTGGAGACCCCTTTGTGTTAGCTTTGTGCCTCAGTTTACTCAACTATGAAATGGGCAAAACACCTTTGTGGTCTGGCAGCAGGGGTTCAGATTGGAAATAACTAAAGCAAAGTCACCTGGCTTACACCTTGTCCACTTTAACATGTATACACACTACCTATCAGCACCATAACCCAAATTCCCACTGAAGAAAACTACTAAGGCCCACAGCTCAGCCAATGGGGGCTCTCGAAGCCGAAGTACCTTTTGCTCAGTGACCCCATCCAGCCCTTCCTAACACGGACCGCCAAGCTGACAGAGGTTTGAGCCCCATGGCTGTCTGGGAAGGTGGATGGGGAGACTATAATTAGACCATCCTGGCAGTTCTCTCTTCACTCCAGATATGTTTATTTCCTATGAACGGGGCCAATCCTGAAACACTTCACAGGGGATTCTGATGAGGAGATGTGGATAGTGAAGGAGCTTTCTCCTGCCACCTTGCACCTGCCCCCGGCCAAGACAGGAGAGCTCTCTGGCTCTTGGACCACTCTTCCCTCCATTCACCACAGCTTTTCACCAAACACTAATAGGGGACAAAGATCTATCCCTCCTCAATTCCCCTGCCCCTGTCACTTGCTATAGACCTCTTTCCAGACTAGATAAATGCAGATTTTTAGAAAAATGAACAATCATCTTTTATTGAGGGCCTGAGGGCAAGTCATGTGCAAAGAGACACACAGGAGTTTATAAATAGTCCTGCAGAGGTCAAATTTCTCTGGGTGGGGCCGGGCCCTGTGGCTCATGCCTGTAATCTCAGCATTTGGGGAGGCTGAGGCTGGTGGATCACTTGAGGTCAGGAGTTCGAGACCAGCCTAGCCAACATGGTAAAACCCTGTCTCTACTAAAAATACAAAAAAATTGGCCAGGCATGGTGGCTCATGCCTGTAATCCCAGCCACTTGGGAGGCTGAGATGGGAGAATACTTGAACCTGGGAGGTGGAGGTTGCAGTGAGCCGAGATTGCACCACTGCACTCCAGCCTGGGCAACGGATCGAGGCTCCGACTCAAAAAAAATAAAAATAAATTCTCTGTGTGGAATGACATTGCCTGCTCTGCCTTACATTAGAATGTTCCAGATGTCCCTGCAGGCTCTTTCCAATGGCACAGAGGACACCATCCAAGAACATCAACTATTGGGAAGCAGAGGGTGCAAGCCAGGCAAGGTCCTCCCACCCTGAAATTCCAAGCAGGAGGTACATTAATAGCCATTGCAAAATTCATTTGAAATTAACATAAAGGCTTCTTTGCATATTTCTCATAAGAACTGTTAATGAAAACATTTCCAATTATGGTACAAGACTCACTTGGGCAAAGATGATGTCTCCTCTTTATTTCTTACAAGCTATAGGTTGTTAAAGCATTTAACCTTTCAGAACCTTAATTTCCTCATCTGTAAAATGGTGAAAACATTCCCCAACTCTTAAGAGTTCTTGAAAGGTAAAATAAGATAATGTATATAAATCTTGAAGTATTGGGTCTGACACAATATAAATCATAATATTAAAAAAAAAAAGTTGTGTTGAAGGATTCCCTTATGCCAGCTGCCATTCTATGTAAGTTGGGGCCTTTAACGTCCACAGCCACCCTGGGAAACAGATACTATGACCATGCCTATTTTAGTTACGGAAGGCGAGGGGTCATAGGGGTTAAGTAACTTGCCCAAGGTCACAAAATGAAGTCTGGATAAGAACCAAGGCAATCTCGCCCCCTGAGGCAGACCCGGCCCCCAAAACACTGCCTCTTTCTTTTGTCTAGGGATAGCGCTTATTAAAAAGGCAGTAATGGGTGGTCACTCTTATTTCATAGGTATCATTTTGCCCGCTACCCACCATAGGAGTCATTTTTACCTTGCAAATCTGCAAGCTGTGAACAAACATACTGCTTCTTCTAAAGTACTGTTACTTTTCACGTGCTGTGTCCCAAAGCCAGGATGCACAACCTTTCTCTGGAGGGATCTTGCACCAAATACCCGAGGTAGCCCAAGAGAAAGAACAAGTCCCTGCAGCCGGCCGTTGCCGTAAGCCAAGCTGGAAAGCTCTCTAAGCCTTAGCTTTAAGTCCATAAAATGGTAAACCGAAGAAAGTTGAAAGCCATTCCTGCTGGCCCTTAGTCTCCACTTTCATCCCCACGATGGCCTGGGAAACCATACAGAGGGCAGACTCTTGTCTTCATCCCTGGCCCAGGCGCTTATGCGCACCGGGGGCCTTCTCCAATCGTTCATAAACTGCTCACCAGCGCTCTGGGCGTGTTCCCGGGAGCTCCCTTCTCCGCCCAGCTGGTGCAGAGGGAAGACAGTCTGGGGAAGAAGCAGGAGGTGTCGGTACTGCCACCTAGAAGTGACCCCACCAGCGGTGCACTCTTAGACAAGACTGGCCTTGAGTGCATCACGTGCGGCCCTGGTCACTCCAGATGCCCAGGGAGCAGCGCCTGGTCCCGGTCAGCCCTAGGGCGCACAGCTCAGAAATGCCAGAGCAGAAACGCTTGCCCTGGGGGAAGAGGCAACTCGCATGTGGAGCTGGGCAGCTGGAGCATCTGTGGAAGTTCCAGGAAAGCGCTGGGGGAGCTGGCATGCCCGCTGCCTAATTCCCCCGTGGACCCGCCGCCTTAGGTTTCTCAGAAGCAGGGCTGAGCAGCTTGGAGCAGTGGGCTCCGTGGGAGCTCCAGGACTCCCCTAGTTCCCACCTCATCAGTGAGGGAAGAAGTGCTCCTTCTGCCCTCGGCAGAGGGGAGTCAGGGACCCAGGCTGCCCCTCTCAACTGCAATGGTACCTCCTCCCCGCTCTGGCCCAGCAATGCTACTCTCCAAACCTTCCTAGACATAAGGTTTCGTTTTAAACCAGGACACCCATGCTGTCACTGTTACCCAGAGTTTCATTTCTTGTTTGTTTGTTTGTTGTTTGTTTTGGTAGATCAGAGCTGCTCAATTTTTTCCTCCGGAGGTTACGGACTACATAGATTTCTTTTCTTGGCTCCAGACTGATGGTGGTGGGTGGGTGGGGCGGGGGGTATGAAATACAGAATGTGGTCCGTCTACATCGCCATCACTTTATTGTACTGTCACCCTTAATTTAACTATAAATACTACGGTGGGGGCTAGTCGCGGGCGGCCTCGGGCTGCTGGGCTGTGCGCGCCCTGACCCCAGACGCCGACCCTCCCGGCTCTGTACACTATTTACAGCTCCTCGTTCCTCTTTCTCGACCCCCTCCCGCAAGGCAGCGCGTGTGCAAGAAAGTAGCATCGTCTGTCTGTGCAAGTCCTTCGAGTTAGGTAAGTAATACGGGCAAGTGTCCCGCGGCCGTCAGCTGTCCGAGTCCAAATCGCTTTTACCTTCCTCTTCCCTCTTCTCCGGTGACGCCTTCGACGACGACGTCTTGTTCCACTTCTCCGCGTTCTCCGACTCCTCTGATGAGGACCGCTTCTGCCGCCTCCATTTGGCGCGGCGGTTCTTAAACCAGACCTGTTGCGCAACGGAGGACAAAACAGTTCAGATCAAAGGCGCGCTTTCCCCAGTCCCGGGACACCCGGGGAGCTTGGTGTGGCGGCGGGACACCCCGCGCAGGCCAACAAAAGGAGGGGAGCCGCTCGCTCCCGCTTCCGCGTTTTCATTCAACTTCCTGGGCCTAAAGCGCCCTCCAGCAGCCTGCGGGCCGCCATCGGGATGTTTTTAAAGTGCGGGGAGAGCCAAGCAGGGCTGGGCAAACCCGACTGGGGCCCCACCTCGCGGGGAAGGACCGCTAGGCGCCCACGGCAGGCCCCGGCGCCTACCTCCACTTTCTCCTCGCGGAGGTGCACTTTCCGGGCCAGCTGCTCGCGCGTGCCCACGTCCGGGTACTTGGTCTCCTGGAAGAGGTTCTCGAGAGCTTCGAGCTGCTCGTCAGTGAAGATGGTGCGGTGCCGCCGCTTCCGCCGACAGTGCAGCTGGTTGAGAAGCTGCAGCTCGGTGCGCGACAGCGTGCCCACGTTCATGTAGGGCAGCATCTGGTGCGGTACCGGGGACACCAGCACCGAGCCGGGGCCCTCGTAGCCTGCGACAGAGTGGGGCGCACGGTCAGCCGCCCGCCCTCGCCACCGCACGCATGCACGCCCGCCAGCCCCCGACCCTCTTCCACTTAGAAGTCGTCTGCAAGGGGATGCTGAGAATTGGGGGTGCACGGGAATCAGGGGTGCAGGGAAAAGGAGGAGGCGTTAGCGCATCCATCCGCACACCCGCCAAAGCCAGTAAGAGAATTAAAAACAAAACAAAACAAAACAAAACCCAGTCTCCCCGGGCAGGCACTGAATTCCAGTTTTCGCGAACTCTGGCCAAAAGTTTGCAGCAAGAAGTTTGCAAACTCCTGCGCCCGATCGGCAAAAGCGGAGGGGGGACTTGCAAGAGGAGCAAAGTTTGAGGAAGGTGAATTAACCAACCGGCTCCATGGGCTAAGGACCGCAGTGGGCGGCAGAGGCCGGAGCGAGCGCGACCCTACCTGGGGGCGTCGGGACGCAGGAGCACTGCTGGGCGCCCAGCGGCGGCACGGCCCCGCAGCAGGCCGGGCCCACGGGCGCCGCCTGCACGTGCAGCTGCCCGTAGAAGTAGTTGTTGTAGCCGAGGCGGGAGCCGCTGACCGCGGCCGGGAGGCCCGCGCCGCCGGGGGCCACGGGGCGCGGGTAGAAGGCGCCATAGTCCGAGGAGGCGCCGCCGCTGGCGCCGTAGAGCGAGTCCCCGTGCAGGGCCGGGAAGACGACGGGAGCCGCCGCGCTGGGCGCCACCGGCAGCACCGAGTCCTTGCAGCGCGGCCGGGCGGCTAGGATGTTGTCGATGCTGAACATGCTGGCGGGCATCCCCGAGCCCCGCGTCGGGACCGGGGGGCGGCGGGAACGCGCGGAGAACAGAGCCTTAAAGTGGGGGGGTCCACTCTCCTCCAGCCGCCGACCAAACCGAAAGAGAGCGCCGGCGAGCGCGCGGCCCTGCGCCCCTCCCCGCCCCCTGCGTCCGCTCTCCCTCCTCCCGCCCTCCCCTAGCCGCAGCGTTCGCTGAACTCAACCCGCGGGTAGGACGGAGCTCAGACCAGCTGAACCTCTTGTTGGTTTTATACTGAGTCGACGTCATCCTGGATTTAGTTCCTGGTAATATGCAGATGACAAACAGAACCAGATTTGGCCCTTTCTTTTCCTTTGGGTGGGGGAAGAGGGTTGGGGGGAGGGGAAGAGGTGCCAAGGGGAGGGGGTTACAAGGCCTGAAAAGAGATTGTGGATTGCGAATTAATGAAATTAACCTAATCTTTTCCATTCGGCAGCCGGGCCGCGGGCCGGCCGAGCTGGGCGGGCGGCCTAATTGCCTTGGTTAATCTCATTAATTCCATTGTGCCGCCGCAGTTAACAACTCCCTCCGCCCGACCTCTCCACCCCCACCCTTTTTTCTCAGATTGGGTCCTATTATTGGGTGCGATTTCCTCTGCCTGTAGCTCAAATTCATTGTGGACGATTTTACTTTGGGGCTACTTTTTTCCTCCTTTCGGAATTGGTTTTGTTTTAGAAAATGTTAGGGGCTGCATCCCCTCTCAAGCAGGCTTGAAAATTCCACCACTCCTCCGCGCCCCCACGTACTCACCGCCTGATTTACCTCTTTTTTAAATCTTGAGTTTCTCTCCCGAATGGAACTTGTTAACCCCCCCAAAAAACTTTTGGTTTTGTAAAATCCAAATTTTGTAAAGGCAAAAACGACTAAAGGAGGGGTGCATCGTGCTTCTTAAAAAGATTTTTTTTTCCAGCCACTCTGGGTCTGAAAACTACCATGGCAGTCCCTAGGTCCTACACAGCGAAGACCAAATTCAGCCGCTCTTTAAAATTCGCCACCAAGAGTTGCAGTCTGAAGCGGTGCTTCTAGCTGCTCCCAGCGTGGGTGTCGGTAGTTTTTGTGCTTTTAAAAAATTATTTTTGGAAATGTGGTGCCTTCTCTCCCAAACTATTTTTTTCATTTTCAATCCAGATGGGGTCTTTGGGACTTCCCTATCTTCTTCCCCAATAATTGGGTCGCATTTTTCCTTACGACCTGCTGGCTGCCGGTCGGCCTGCCCTTCCGCCTGGCAGGCCCAGAGTGGACTCCCTGGGCCGCAGTGGCCTGGACGATGGCCGGCTCTGATAGCGGCAGGCGGCCGCGATGATTTGCAGGATTCTCGGCATGGCACGGCCAGCCTGCCCGAGCCACGGGAGGCGCAGCCAGCCCACCACTCACGGCAAGCAGGCGGCCGAGCGCCCTTCGAGAAGGTAGGCGACGGTACGCGCGGAACAAAAGCAGTCCCCCAGATCCTGTGGACCGGGTGCAAGCTCCCGGCTTGCAACTCAGGCCACTCCAGGGGAAGGGGCAGTACCCGACCCAGGCGATACCGCCGAGAGCCGGAGAGGGAGATGGGGTTGGGGGAGACCTCGGGTTTCCTGAAGGAAGTCCACCTTTAACTCACACCTATTTTTCGCGATTTCTCTCAGGCTAATGAACCAAGGGACCCCGCAAAGTTGTCTGAAGTCGCCGCCGTAAGGCTAAGAAAGTGGGCTGCCCACTCCCCGGCTCAGGGGCAAAGGGGAAAGGCCACTTGTCAATTTCTGTTCGGGTTTCAAAGAGCCATTGCACGGAGGTTTAGTGGTCCTGTCCGAGGGCACTACTGTGGCGGCGCGCAGAAGCGGCCCAGTGGAGCCAGGCGGCGACGTTTCTCCTCCTAGGCCTCCCAGCGTGGACCTCTGTGTCCTCACTCCCACCAGCTTGTGGCCTGAGAGTTGCTCCTTCCAGTGCTGCGCAAACTAGAGGTGGTTGTAAATGGGGATTAGGACATGACGGAGATGGGTCTCAATTTGGGGAAGTGAATAGAGTTTTTCTTTTTTTCTTTTTTAACAATAAAAACAAAGAGGGAATGTGACCCTCCCCTTAGAGAGGTCAGGTCTAGGGTAAGAAGTGAGGCACCTTCCATCTCCCACTGACTAGGATGAAGTCTTTTTTATTGTTGTTCCGTTCTCAGAGACTTAAGTCACCATGCTCCAGGGCAGATACTCCCCCACCAATCTTTCCCAGGTTTAAAGCTACAGGGCAGTTGATGGACGACAACTAGAGGCTGCAACTTATCAGTGACTGCCTGCGTTTGTGTTGGAGGCTGGGTGTGCGCTGCGGTGCGCGTGTGAGTGGATCTTTTAAGACCTTTGTCTGAGCCGGGCAGAGGCACAAGTGCCACCTGACGCTTGGGGCAGATTCCTCGTCCTGTTCTTGCAAAGATGCCAAATCAGGAGAGTGTCAAGATTTCAACCGCAGACCTAAAAAAAAGTGTCTCCATGTTTTTAAAAGTATCAGACAACCACCTCCACACACCCCTCCGTCTCCCCTTCCACCTGGAACATTGTTCTTTTTAATAACCAGGTTTAGCAAACTGCTATACTGCGCCTGTGCTTTCCTGCAGCCCTCCGCTGTACCAGCTGAGCCCTGTACAGAATCTGAGCGTCAGAGTTGCAGACCCAACCTTGCCACCTTGCAAATCATCCCTTCTCTGGAGGCCTCAGGATTTTAGTTGATCAAACCAACACCAACATTCATTGGGTCCCTTTGCAACCCTAACATTTAATGAGACTTGGTAATTGTCATCCGTTCGCCAAGGAGGTTGGGGATGAACTTGGGGGCATTTTCTTGTTTATTTTTCATTGAGACAAAGGAGTGTGCTGTCTCCACCCCCGCCCCCAGACAAGGACAGGGTTCCTACATCAGCTGGGTCTAAAATAAGGAAAAGCGAGTGCTGCCGCAGAGGGGACTTTCCGGGAAGGGGGTCACAGGAACCCCAAGGCCACACAGCTCCAGACACTCTGCCGGAGCTCTAGGGGAGCTCACCCCTGCGCGGCGGGACCTCCCCCATCGGGTTGCCCCTTCAATCTGCAGCCGCGCGGAGGCAGGCCCGGGGAAAGGCAGTCGGCGCTCGGTGCTCGCACTGCGCCTTGGCGGGCGGAAACTCACAAGTGTCCTCAACGTGCTAAACAAACCATCAGGGCCCCGCGTCGCCTGGCGCAATTGGAATAACAAATGCGACGCACGCAAATTGTCCACCTCGTGTTGCTAAGCGATTGTTTGTCGGCCCCGCACGCACAGCTCAGCATGGGAGGACCGCGAGCGTCCAGAGGCAGCCGGCGAGCGCTTAGGTCGGAAATGCAGTAAACATGCCGCTGATTTTCCCTATTATCACCCAAACACGATTTCACACAAAGCAATCACCACGCAGAAGTCTATGAAAATGTGTTTGTTGAGGAGTCACTCGCCCCAGTAATAGTCCTCATTTTTAAGATATTAAAGAATAGCTCAGCGGATTCCACATGCATAAGGTCTATTTGCCGTTCGGCATCTGTCACGGCGCTTTTGCACTGCGGTCATCACTAAATTGATTCATAGAGTGTAGATTAAATTGCTTCTCTGATTTAAAACAGTGTCCAACTTTGGAGTATGCGTGTGAGTATCTTCTCCCGCCCCAAGGTATTTTTGTCAGGGAGAAAACTGTCGCCCCACTATCCTTACACCCCATTCCGCATAACTGTAAAAAAAATAATGCATCTTCGACCCCAACTTCTTACGGTTCGTTTCAGGAACTTTCTTAATTCTCTCCGTCTCCTGCCCGGACACAGAGCAGAGTTCACAATCGGATGCGTTTAAGTAGGATTTTTCGTGTCATGTGCAAAAAGCCGGTGTGTCCTTTTCAAAGGTACGGAGCCCTCATCGGAGGGCGCATTAGCGGGGTCAGAGGAATTAGGAGCAATGCGCAGAGCCCCCTGCAGCCCGTGTGCTGCGCCGAGACCCCAGCCGTCCTCACTGAGCGGAATGGTTGTGTTGTTTGTATTGGGACTTTTAAAAAATGCAGTCTCAAAGCTAAGTGCTCAAACCCCGTTCCATGGCTCTGCTGCTTTCTGGAGGACATCTCCGGTAGCCCCAGGGGATTTTCCGTGTGAGGTTGGGTGGGTGGAGTACAGCCAGAGGCGCAAATGCCTCCTGGCTAAGGGGCAGCCCGCATTAGAGCTGGGTCTCCTGCTTTCGGAGCGGAGGGCGTAACGGAGCTTTCTAGCTGATTTTTTGCTAGAAGTTTTGCAACGCTCCAAATAAAAGCACCCGATCCCCTAAGGACGAAATAATCAAGGTGTTAGGGAAGCTCAACAGAAGAGAAGAGACGAGAAGAGAAGAGACGAGACGAGACGAGAAGAGAAGAGAAGAGACGAGACGAGACGAGACGAGACGAGAAGAGAAGAGAAGAGAAGAGAAGAAGGGGCTATCGAAAAATGACGAGTTCCCAAGGCCTTAGAAAAATAAATAAATAAATAAATAAATAAATAAATAAATAAATAGCTTGGACTTTCCGGGGTTGCAGAAATCCAATTTCAGCCGGGCTATTTACCAAAATTTGTTTCAAAATGACTGCACCTTTGCTTTTGCAAGTCACAGAATGCAAATGACGATAATTTGTTCTCAGAAGAAGTTTCTCTTGAAATGATTAGCAAAGTCAGTCATTTGAAAATTAGAACGAAGCCCTTCGCTAACTGATATCTGCTTCTAAAGTTTTCATTCATGTAAACCTCATTAATGAAGATCTTTTATTTAAACGTCAAGGGGATTTGAAATTTAGAGTAAATTATGAAGCTTGTATGTCTAGCCAAGTCATGGGTCAAATGCATTTGTGAAAAACTGCTAAAGAGCATATGGTTTTGAATTTTTCTACAATGACTAGTGTTTAAATAAATTGCTTGTACTGCTTAACTTCATGTGTAATTTTGACAGAAATTGGCCTATAGCCTTTTGATATGTAAACATTTCAGCCTTTTATGCGGTATAAAAAAGACAGTTGCTTTTTAGGATCAGCCCAGGCAGTCACCCTGTAATTCAGAAAGCTGGTACCTACCATTACAATCTTGCTAGATTTCAACTTTCAAGTGGCAGCCTCAGGGGGAGAAAAAAAGAAAAGAAAGAAAGGGGATATTTCAAAAGCAATGTCCATTTGGGATTAAAAGCTACAAATGAGGTGAGAACGTGCCACTTACTATCTGAAAGAAATGGATAAACCATAGTTATTAAAGAACATTTCTGTCAGTTTTCTTTAAGCCATGCCGTCTGAGGGGACACTTAAGCAGGGCTGGGAACTGACTAGCATGCCATTAGATGCTTGTCTTAGGGCCGAGCTAATCAGTCCAACACACAAATAGGTGTTAAAAATCTAGGTATCATTTCAGGATGTTACCAGGGAAATCGCTCTGTGTCACAGAACCCATTAAGATGCAAAAATCATCCAGGGCACAGAATGGCTGGACACAAATGGCTCATATGAGCCATGCACGGGGTTTTTTCTCCGTGGGAACTGCAAAGTCCGTGCAGGGCACAGTTCAGAGCCCTCCCTGGGCTGCCAGGGTTTTTGAAACACATACATATCTGCATAAACCCATTTGTTGCTAATATATCCGTCTCCCGTAAATAAGCCAAGGAATGTGGATTGGACTGCGGGTCACCAACGGGGGATTCAAAGCGCCCCATAAGGTTGCCCTCCCAAGTGCGAGACCGGGCCACACGTTGATTTCCTGCGTACTCTGGTGGGGCGAGCGCTGCTCCTTCCCATCTGCTCTCACAGTCTTGCCGTATTTATCCTATGTGTCAGTTTTGTCATATACAGACTTTCTGAGAGACGCCACCCCTTTTGTGAAGTTTTGAAGGAACTGGGGAGAAAGAATGCTCACTTGACAAGGGAGACCAGTTCCTTTGTAAACAGTTGAGCCGCCTGAGCAAATTGAGATCCTCTTAATTAAAAAGATCATTCTGGGGCGAAATCTAATTAAGAAAAAAAGACACGCTGAGAAAGACAGAAGGAGGTGTTTTGTTTACATTTCTTATGCATTCCAGCTTATCATATTGGTCAGCAATCTGGGAAGGAAAGGACACATTTGATGATGTAAGAAAAGCAGAAGGCTTTTTTTTCTAAGCTTCCACACTTCAGTCTAGCCTTTCAGTACATTTTGAAATGAATAAGGGTACACTTTTCCCCCATTAGCAGTAGCTTTAAATTTCCTGAAAAAACAATTGATTTGCTAATAAAATAGTTCTGTAGCTTCAGCTGCTTAACTTTGGGAAATGTAGCCCCCAAAAGTGCCTGTGATCAAAATTAGCTGGACAAGATATATTTTGGGGGGTAAAAGAAGGGCACTTAATACTTAAGAGATAAGTTGGGAGACTGAGGGTTTTTGAGTTTGTTTTTTAAGGAAGGAACATCACAAAATGAAACTGAATGTTCTGGGAACGCTCACCATGCCTGGGAGACAGTGTTACATGTCTAGAAAGTTGAGTATCTGTGGACCGTGTAATAAGGAGCTTTGTCAGCATCTTCATCTTTTTCAACAAGACTGGATGAAATGGCCATTTGCTGGTACATCATCTCCAGATCTGGAAGTGAACTTTATGTCAGGCAGCATTGTTGATAGTTTTTTTTTTTTTTTTGAAACAGAGTTTCGCTCTTGTTGCCCAGGCTGGAGTGCAATGTTGTGATCTCAGCTCACTGTAACCTCTGCCTCCTGGGTTCAAGCAATTCTCCTGCCTCAGCCTCCCCAGTAGCTGGGATTACAGGCATACACCACCAAGCCCGGCTAATTTTGTATTTTTAGTAGAGATGGGGTTTCACCATGTTGGTCAGGCTGGTCTCGAACTCCTGACCTCAGATGATCTCCACCCACTTCAGCCTCCCAAAGTGCTAGGATTACAGGTGTGAGCCACCCCACCCAGCCTTGTTGATGCTCTGTAAGCACTGAAATGAGGAAACGAACAATAGGTGTGTCTTGTCCTTCAAAGTAGTGGTTTTGAAGTGTTCTGACCTCCTAGAAAGTCACTTCCTTGGGCCCATTAATTTTTGTTTGCCTTTTAAAGAAGCAGCCATACTCCTTTGCCCACTGCTTATGTGCAGAAACCAGAAGCAGGAGGAGTTAGGCAGAGAAAGAGAAAATTGGTGGTAGTGGGGGTGGGGGGAACCACTTTCAGAGGCCACAGGTCATGTTACCTGCTCAGTCCCACCCTCCATAGAATCTGACCCTATGACTCAATGATAGTACAGCCTGACCAGCAGCTTAGAAGACAGAGCCCCTACCAGGCTGTTTAGATAATCAGGCCAGTTCTTCCCTGCTTATTCCTGATGGGAAAGAGGAGGAAAATTCTCAGAAACAACCTCAACTTTCAATTTGTTTGATTTGTGTTGAGGCTTTCATTGTGTTTTCTTAGCCGAGGGATCAAGAATGTTGTAATATACCCTCTTCCACACACACTCATAAACACACACACACACCCCACTGCCCTTAACCCCTTCCTCCTTTGTTTTGCCCAATTGGCTCAGTCAATACCAGCTTCCTTCTCACCTCCTTTCTGGAGTGTGTGTGTGTGTGTGTGTGTGTTTTTCTTGTTTGGGGTATATAACCACAGCCAGGGACAAAAAATGGAATGATTCCTGATCCATGCTGTGGATTTGGTTTCACTCAGCAGTAAAATTCTTTCTGCAGACCAGGAGTTCTTGGGTTTAAAATCACAAGGGTCCATCTCCCATGTCATTGGGTTATTTGTAATTTATACATTAGGGGAGAAAGTAGTCTGTCCATAGTAATGATAGCTTGGGGAATTCAGTATATGAGCCAAACAGAGGACAACTGAACTAAAAAAGAACCTCTCTTGTCTATGTGATACCTCACAGACTTTTTTTCTTAAAAAAAAGCAGGTCCCTAAAGAACATTTTACTCCCTTCTCTTGGGGTTTGTAGATATAGTTATTTCCAGCTCTGCCTGGTAGGTCAATACAGTATTTGCAAGCGAAATGGTGACATCAAGACATGTTCATGCCCAACTAATGTTAATACTTTCTCTGAAACTCCAGAATTCTGAAATTATTTGTATCTTAAAGTGACTCCTGTTGACTCTGAGATGGCAACATAAGTTTTTGATAATGTTATCCACATTCTGATTTAAGTTGTGGCCATTCTTTTTTTATTTTTTTTTTCCAAAACCCTCAGAAAGTAGCTTTCCAAGTTAAACTAGACTAGGGTGATCAAGTGAATGTTTGACTTGAAATAATTTTTAAAATAACTTGTTCACCATTCAAGTCTTTTCATAAAGGAGAGCAGGGGCAGAGTGAGTTGCTTTTCAAAGCTCTCTCTTTGGCAGCGGTATTCTGGCACTTCTGATGAAAGATGGATATTGAATATGTGTGGCGAATGCATACCACTCCATATTTCAGGGAAATTCCTTACTGAATATTTTTTGCTTACAAAGCTGGAGTCACCGGGAAATCTTGCTCCTTGGATCTCTGTTGGTACCGACCTGGGTCTCCCAACCTAGTAACAAATTGCCTTTTTACGCCGGGTGTGGTGTCTCATGCCTGTAATCCCAGCACTTTGGGAGGCAGAGGCGGGTGGATCACCTGAGGTCAGGAGTTCAAGACCATCCTGGCCAATATGGTGAAACCCTGTCGCTACTAAAAATACAAAAATTAGCTGGGTGTGGTGGCAGGTGCCTATGGTCTCAGCTACTGGAGAGGCTGAGGCAGGAAAATCGCTTGAACCTGGGAGGTGGAGGTTGCAGTGAGCCGAGATCACACCATTGCACTCCAACCTGGGTGGCAAGAGCGAAACTCTGTCAAAAACAAAACAAAACAAAAAAACCAAAAACACAAATTGCCTTTTATGGGTTCGTGTTCTAAATGAGATCAAATGTCTGCATGCTAAAGCGTAAAGCAGAAGGAGGTAGCATGGTGGCACTCCACCAGTCCAGTTGTTCTAGAAAATGGAGCAAATGCACTTGGAATAAAACCGTGAAGGGCTAGCCCAGAAGCGAGGGAGAAGGAAAGGACCATCTCCACGTGCTCTGCAAATGGTCACTATGCTCCTGGGAGGTGGGCCCTGTTGCTGTCACCTGTTACAGGTGAGGACATCAAGGTCAGGCAAGGGGTTGTTACCTGCCCAGGTCTCTCAACTGAGGCCTGGATGTGAACTCAGGTCTGTTCATCTTCAAAAGCCACCCTCTTACATCCTACCATACCAATTCTTGTAAAATAAGTGAAATGCCTCAAGCTGGAAAGCAAGACCTTTTGTTCCCTGGCACCAAATGACCTTTTCTGCCCTCCCTCCCACCACCTTCCTTGGGACTTGGGACACTGGCCACGTGGGGAGCTTCTTCTGCTCCATCCTGCTCACTCTCTGTGCCTTGGCCAGCTCTGTCCTCTCCCGCTCCATTACCTTTCTCTGCTGGCTCTGCATGTCCAGACCTGGCTTCCCCATCCAGCCATGTGGACGTGGCCTTTCCCACTCTGAAGACCTAGAGATAATTGTTGGGACCTGTCTGTGCTCCAGAACAAGTCTGCTTGGAGTCAGAAGTGTCTAACCTGGGACCACACAAGTATGCCCAAATCAGCACCTGACTCAGCTCCGTGTCTCCCACCAGCTGACCACAGGCCTTGGCCCAGTGAGTGTGCTAAGTAACTCTTTGTTTAAAGGAAGAACACATTGTCACCTTGCTTTCTTACCTCCCATCCCCATCTCTTTGCTTCAAGAGCTCCCCAAGTTCCAGGCCAGAGACCATTAGCAGGAGAGTGTTAATTAAATTCAGTGGGTACTCTCCTGAAATAGATAAAGGAGGAGTTAGGGAGAAGGTCTGTCTATCTGTCAGCCCAGGCAGCTCCCCTAGAAGCTGGCTGGAATCCTTGGGCAGCCAATGTGAGCACAGGAGTGGATCAGCCTGCAGGGAACACCTGTGTCTCTTCAGTCACACCTGTGTACACAGGCGGGCCGGCTGTCACCTTTGAACCTGAGCACTGACACACCCCAATGGACCGTCCCTTAGTCCTCTGGGTAGGTCTTGAGGGAAGAAAGCTTGAGAATTGAGTCACCATTGGAGCCATCATTGGAGTCTTCCTTTTCTCATCTGTAAAATGGGAGAGTAATCAGGAAACAAACTGCATGTTCTCTCTTGGCTCAGACACACCTGCCACCCATCAGCATTTAATTCGAGTGTCCCATTTCCCACTGAGAGGCAGAAATGTCAGTCACTTGGACCAAGGCCCTGGACACAACTGATTTCTCACTGTGCTTTTCTTTTGGCCTTGACTAGTTGAAAAAGTCTTTTTTTTTTCTTTTTTTTTTAGAGTTTCTCTCTTGCCACCCAGGCTGGAGTGCAATGGTGCAATCTTGGCTCACTGCAACCTCCACCTCCTGGGTTCAAGCAATTCTCTTGCCTCAGCCTCCCAAGTAGCTGGAATTACAAGCGTGTGCCACCGCGCCTGGGTAATTTTGTATTTTTAGTAGAGTCAGGGACAGGTTTCCCATGTTGGCCAGGCTGGTCTCGAACTCCTGACCTCAGGTGATCTGCCCACCTCGGCCTCCCAAAGTGGTGGGATTACAGGTGTGAGCCACCGCGCCTGGCTGAAAAAGTCTGAAGCAGTGGCATATATTGTTAGCAGGCCCTCCTCCACCTTTTGAGCGTGCTTTGAGATCATGGTTACTATCCCTGCCCCTACATGGGGACAAAGCCAGTAAAAGAAAGATCATTGCTTAGCTCAGCCAGAAGAACCATCCCAGAGGTGGAGCTGGCAGCTTATCTAGTGACAGCATCATGTCCAGTGCTGGCAGAGCTCAGCAACTTCTGTCTGATTCCAAAGCTTCCAATGCCCAGGCAGCAGCGCTGGAGAGGAGCCTGTGCTGTTTCCCTGTGGGTGGTGTGCTGGCTAAAATCCAGGCTTTGTTGCTAGACCGACTTCCCCCTCTGATGCTTTGGAGGGGTCTGAGCTGGAGCCAGCCTCTGAGCCTCAGGCTTCTCTTCTGTAAAATCAGAGGCATGACCCTCTTCTCAAGGGAGCGAGAGATCCCTGAGCTGGGCATGAAGGGTGCACAGTAGGCACTCCTCAAAGGCCTACAGCAATTGTTATAAGTGTGAAGTCCTTAGCAAGTTAAGGGATTTTTTTTTCTCTATTAAGGCCCCCAGCTCTCCCACACAAACAGTTGAAGGAAGTTATTCATTAAGGGACTACAAAGCCTGGCTATCTGGAGCCACTTAGAGATAGATGCCAGAGCCTGCTATCTGCATAACAAAAGGCTCAAATCCCACCCCAGGGAATTTCCAAAGAAAATGGTCCTTCACTTTGGAATAGCAATTCTCCATGACTTCATTTGATTCTCAGATTAGAGCAATAGGGGCTGGCTGGCAGGAACTAGGAAGTCTTACTGATGGGGAAACCAAGGGCCAGAGAAGCCCAGTGACATGCTTCAGATGTCAGAGCGGGACCAGGCATGGTGGTTTACGCCTATAATCCCAGCACTTTGGGAGTCTGAGGTGGGGGGATCATTTGAGGCCAGGAGTTTGAGACCAGCCTGGCCAAGATGGTGAGACCCTGTCTCTATTAAAAATAGAAAAATTAGTCGGGCATGATGACGCGCGCCTGTAATCCCAGCCACTCAGGAGGCTGAGGCACAAGAATCACTTGAACCTGGGAGGTGGAGGTTGGGATGGGCTGAGATTGTGCCACTGCACTCCAACCTGGGAGTCAGAGTGAGACCTTGTCTCAAAAAAAAAAGCCAAAAACAAAAACAGTTGTCAGAGCTGGAAGCCTTGTCACTTCCATTTGTTGCTAGGCCTCCGGGTAGCCCTGGGGGTCGTGGCCCCCGGAACCCCTTCAATGCAGCCTGATCTGCCTCTGCGCAGACCTTTGCTCCTTCGAAAAGCAAGCCACTCCAATTCTACTTTAGTAAGAACCAATGTAGCTTTCACTGTGAAGTGTCTAGAAGCTGAGAGTCCCTGTGCTGGGAGGGTGGGGTCCTCCCAAGGCAGAGGTCAGTCTTTAACCTATCTCTTCCTTCCCAGAAAGCCCAGGGCGAAGGGGCAGATATCAGATGGGACTTCAATTATAACTCCACACCCTCCCACCCCTCCTCCCTATCACCCACTGATGACCCATTTGGGTGCAGTATATGGTATTCATAGATTAATCCACTAAGGGTTAAGACTTAAGACCTCCTAAGTAAATCTGAGCTGGAAACCCTCCTACTCTTAACATATGTAATATCTGTGGGAGGACATTCATGCAACATTGTTTGAAATTTTAAAACAAAATTGAAGCTGGGCTAGGTGGTGTGCGTCTCTAGTCCCAACTACTTGGGAGGCTGAGGTGGGAGAATGGTTTGAGCCCAGAAGTTCAAAGCTACAGCGAGCTATGACTGTGCCACCTCACTCTAGCCTGGGCAACAGAATGAGAATCCATCTCATAAATAAATAAATAAATATTTTAAAAAAATTAAAACAACCTAAATGTTCACCAGTAGGGTACTAATTAAATAAGCCAGGGACGCTCTTGTAATGAATAAGCACACAGTCGTTGAAGATCATAAAGCAATCTTTTTTTTTTTCTTCTCCCTCTGGCTGTGTTCTTTTCTGAAAGGCCATCTTACAGGAACTGATGTAGAAAGATCTCCAAGACATATTGCTGAGGGACAAAGAGAAGTTACAGAACTCGAGCATAGTGTGATTATGTGTTCGCATATGTGTCTGTGTGTGGGGGGTGTTTGTGTGTTTATATATAATTCACATATATATGACATACAGGTTCATAAATATAAATATGAAAGGCAGTTAGAACAATGCCTGGCACATAGTGAGTGTTGTATCATATTTGAGAAATAAATACAAAAGCAAGAGGAAAAGGTCTGGAAGAATATATATAGAATTGGCCAGGTGCGGTGGCTCATGCCTATAATCCCAGCACTTTGGGAGGCCGAGGTGGGCAGATCACCTGAGGTCAGGAGTTCGAGATCAGCCTGGCCAACATGGTGAAACTCCGTCTCTACCAAAAATACAAAAATTAGCCAGGCATGGTAGTGCAGCGTGCCTGTAATCCCAGCTACTCAGGAGGCTGAGGCATGAGAATTGCTTGAACCCAGGAGGTGGAAGTTGCAGTGAGCCGAATTCGTGCCACTGCACTCCAGCCTGGGGGACAGCGCAAGACTCTATCTCAAAAAAAAAAAAAAAAAAAAAAAGAATATACATGAATTAACAGTAGTGGTCACCTCTGGGGTGGGTGGGTCACCTCTAGGGTGGGGGCCCAGGGCTGGGGGCTGGGATTGGGACTGATAATTACAGGGACTTGTGCCTCATCGCTATTGTTTTATCTTTGCACAAAAACACTACATTCATGTTTTACTTGTGAAAAAAATTAGATATGCATGTAAACCTAAAAAGTATCTCCAAAATAAGAAACTCCTTTTCTTCTCTACACTGGTAGTGTTAGAGGGAAATAGCACTAGAACCAAACAAATAACCTGGGATAAGGGACCCACGGGCCCAGTCCTCATTTCCTCAACTAACACCTCATTATGGGCAAACATTGTCCTTGGAAATGAGTCCCACTTGCTAACGACTCACTCCCCTGGGTTCCTGGGCAGCAGCTGGGGTGTGTGGAAGAGGGGAGGGTCCTGAGTGAACAAATTATAGGTTTAGGCTGGGCGGCGGGGGGGCCCACTCCTGTCATCTCAGCAATTTGGGAGGCCGAAGTGGGAGGATCACTTGAGACTTGGAGTTCAAAACCAGCCTAGGCAACATAGCGAGACCATATCTCCACAAATAATAATAATAATGATAATAGTAATAATAATAATAATAGTAATAAAATAAGCTGGGAATGGTGGTGCGTGCCTGCGGTCCCAGCTACTCAGGAGCCTGAGGTCGAAGGATCACTTGGACCTGAAGGTGGAAGCTGCAGTGAACCATGATTGCATCACTGCACTCCAGCCTGGGCAACAGAGCGAGACCCCAACTCATAAACAAACAAAACATACACATGCACACACACAAAAGACCACATTAAAGATTTAATGTCTTTTTTTTTTGAGATGGAATCTCACGCTGTCACCCAGGCTGGAGTGCAGTGGCATGATCTTGGCTCTCTGCAGCCTCTGCTTCTTGGGTTCAAGCGATTCTCCTTCCTCAGCTTCCTTAGTAGCTGGGACTAAAGGCATGTGCCAACATGCGCCACCACACTCAGCTAATTTTTATATTTTTGGTAGAGATGGGGTTTCACTATGCTGGCCAGGCTGGTCTTGAACTCCTGACCTCATGATCTGCCTGCCTTGACCTTCCAAAGTGCTAGGAGTTATAGGCGTGAGGCACCGCACCTGGCCACATTAAAGTCTTAAGACTGGATTCAAGTCCCAAACTTTGCCCTTTGGGGGTGGCTTCTCATCTCTGGGATCCCCGTCTTTGCCTCGTGTTCCTCTCCATTCTTGAGAAATAAGTGGATTGTGTATGAGCATCATTATAATTCCCTTTGTTCTTTGGCACCACCTAACAATGCCTGATACATTGTAGATGCTCAGTGGATATTTACAGAACTGAACTGAAAATAGTTCATAAGGAGTTAAAATAAAGGTATTGTTATTTTAAAGCAAAAAATTAATATTTTGGATGTTCAAATTCATATTTGCAGTGTATTCATCCAACTTGTATTTATCATTTTCCTTCTGTGTGCTGGGCACTCATGGGTGCTAGGAAAAAAATGGTGAGTATGAAAACATCCCTGTCCTGGAGCTGACACACAAAAGAGGTTTTCAGCAATATAAACTATTGCTAAGGAGGAAATAAAACAGTTGATCTTAGCTGCTTGGTGCAGTGGACAGGGATAGGAAATTATTGTCACAGTTTAAAGTGTTGCAGTGGACACAGCTCAAATGTCCAAGTAATTGGGAGTCACAGATTCATAACCAAAATGTAGATATCAAGTTTGACTTATACATTTATACACACACACATATATTATGCTAAGACTTTTTCTAATAAGCCTGCTCTGTCTTTATCCAACATTCTTGAGCAATGCAACTTTTTTTCTTTGTTTTTTTTGAGACAGAGTCTCACTCTTGTCACCCAGGCTGGAGTGTAGTGGCGCGATCTCGGCTCACTGCAACCTCTGCCTCCTGGGTTCACACGATTCTCACACCTCAGCCCCCGGAGAAGCTGGGATTACAGGCATGCGCCACCGTGCCCGGCTAATTTTTGTATTTTTAGTAGGGATAAGGTTTCACCACGTGGCCAGTCTGGTCTTGAACTCCCGACCTCAGGTGATCCACCTGCCTCGGCCTCCCAAAGTGCTGGGATTATAGGTGTGAGCCACTGTGCCCTGCCACAGAATGCAACTTTCTGTTTTGTTTTGTTTTTAAGAGGCAAGCTCTCACTCCATGGTCCAGTCTGGAGTGTAGTGGCGCGATCTCGGCTCACTGCAACCTCTGCCTCCTGGGTTCAAGCGATCCTCCCACCTCGGTCTCCTCAGTAGCCGGGACTATGGTCACTTGGCTAATTTTGGGAATGTAACTTCGATGTCATGATATTTTGCACTGACAGTCACACTCAGACAGACCTAAAGCTCACATTCCAGTTTCACCAATTCACAGCTATGCAATTTGGGTGACTAGGGCAGGTGACCAGGGTTTCTGAGCCTCAGAGTTTATGATTGTAAGATTGCTTATTAGTACTGTTCTTGGGGTATGCACCTTAGTTACCTCTCCTCAGTGCATGACCCCAGTACACAGAAGGAATTCAACCAGTGGAAGCCATTCTGGCCCAGACTGGAAGGACAGCAAGACATCTGTACTCCTACGCAGGCTGGTCATTAAATGGGGGTGGGAGAGGCACTTCTGAGACTTAAGTCATTGTATGGATTCTCAATTTGATTCAGAAAATTAACCTAAGTCATCCTCAAGGAAAGAGGGGGAAAGATAAAGGGCACCTTGAAGGTACTTTGTTATCTATTTTAAACCGTTCTGTCTTTTCTTTTCTTTTCCTCTCTTCTCTTTTCTATCCTTTCCTTTCCTTTCCTTTCTTTTTCTTTTCTTTTCTTTTTTTTCTTTTGAGATGGTCATGCTCTGTCACCCAGGTTGGAATGCAGTAGCACGATCATGGCTCACTGCAGCTTTGACCTCCCAGGCTCAATCGATCCTCCCACCTCAACCTCCCAAGTAGCTGGGACTACAGGCATGTGCCACCACACCTGGCTAATTTTTGTATTTTTTGTAGAGACAGGGTCTCACTATGTTGCCCAGGCTGGTCTCAAACTCCTGGGCTCCATCAGTCCTCCCACCTTCGCCTCCAGAAGTGCTAGGATTAAAGGCTTGAGCCACCACCCTTAAAGCCTTTTTGACTTGCATAATTCCCATTTGCACATGAGAAAATGAGGTCCTGGGAGATTAAGTGATCGCTCAGAGTGTAAGGAAGTGGCAGAAGTAGTGTACAAACCCAAATCTGCCTGGCCCTAAACCCTGTGTTCTCTTCATGCAACACATAGCTAGGCAAGGAGGAGATGCAGTAGAATGGAAATTTCTAGCCAGGGCTTTCGAGTTAGCCAGCCTCTTGCTGTGTTAGCTTGGGCAATTTTCTTAACCTCCCTGATCTTCAGTTTTTGAATCTGTACTTCAGGGGTAACAATACTCCTGTCCACTTAGGTTGTTGTGAGGACTGAAGGAGCTAATTATAAATCACTTAGCAAGCACGATGGCTTGGAAGATGATGCTATGTCAAAAACCGTGGGCCTGATTCACAAACATTAGACTCTGACATTAGAGAAAAGTAACTTATGTTGCTTGTATCTTTTTATGTGCGCAAAAATGATGTTCATAAAAACTATTCTAAGCTGGGTGTGGTGGCTCATGCTTGTAACCCCAGCACTTCAGGAGGCTGAAGCAGGCGGATTGCTTGAGATCAGGAGTTCAAGACCAAACTGGGCAACACGGCAAAACCCCATTTCTACAAAAAACACAAAAATCAGCTGGGTGTGGTGGTGTGAGCCTGTAGTCTCAGCTACTTGGGAGGCTGAGGTGGGAGGATGGCTTAAGCCCAGGAGGTTGAGGTTGCAGTGAGCCAAGATAGTGCCACTTCACTCCAGCCTGAGCTACAGAGTGAGACCCTGTCTCAAAAACAAAAACAAAATCTACTCTACGGCTACGTAAGCTTAAAGATCTCTTTACCTAAGAATAAAGGTGTTAAGTGACATATGTGTGCACAGACACATGAGAAATCTTAGCATGGTGCTTAGCAAGTGTTAAAGCAGAGGTTATGTGACTTGCAGGAGTGATGTGGCAAGCAGGTGAAATCAGGCTTTGAACTGAGCAGGTGCCCGGCTCCTGGCTCTTGGACAGACATGCACAGCTGCCTTGCTGCCTTCTAGACCATTCTGGTTTCCAGCAGTGTTGCATCATGGGTTGCCTTAGGAGATAAGACAGTACTTTGCAAACTCCCTCAGGGGACACAATATTTGGCCGTCATTGCAACTGCCCTTCCCCTTTGCAGCACTTGGGACGAAGTGGAGCACTTAGGAGATGTAGGACTGACCGTGGCAGTGGGATGTGGCCAAATCCCATTAGCTCTCCTCTCCAGAGAGGGTTGTGGCAGCACTGGGGTGCCCAGGTAGCCCTAGAGAGCCGATGGGGCAGGCAGACAGCTAATCAGGCCACTGCACTGAGCTGGGAATCAGACCCAGCAAGGTTACTTCTGGCACTGGAAGAACGTGGTTGAAATGTAAGCAATACCCCCTATGCCTTTGGATGTAGGCAGCCCTTTATGGAGCTGCTGATCACCGGCTTCTGTGGCTGGGGTAATGACAGGGGCCAGAAAGCAACAGTGGGGGACAGGAAATGGGAAGGCTGCAGCCTCTGTTCAGGGCAAGTCCCTGAACATACCCGCTGGCTGAGTTGCCCTGGCCTTCCTACACCTCTTTGAAGAGGTTCCTGCTTGGGGGTTCCTGTTCACCCACACTGAGTAACTTGATGGCCCTGGCTCGGACATACTTTGTGTAAGGAACAAGCATTCTGGAGCACCCTGCGCAGTCTGGGCAACATGCTCTGTGGGCTAAAAGAGGCACCTTCCGGTGTGAATCGGGGTCCCAGCAGGGTCTGACGGCCGTCCAGTACTGACCCATAGCCTGGGTAGCCATTTGCATTTCTTGCTCTTTCATAGGCTGAGATTTCCTGGAGGGCAGAAAGATCCAATTTGGGTTCAGATCCCAGCTCTGCCTCTTTTAACCACAGGATTGTGGAGAAAGCCCCTCACGTCCAACTCAGGCTCACTACGCTCATCTTTTATTTTATTTTATTTTATTTTATTTTATTTTGTTTTGTTTTGTTTTATTGAGATGGAGTCTCGCTCTGTTGCCCAGGCTGGAGTGCAGTGGCGTGATCTTGGCTCACTACAACGTCCACCTCCCGGGTTCAAGCGATTCTCCTGTCTCAGCCTCCCAAGTAGCTGGGATTACAGGTGTGCACCACCACGCCTGGCTGATGTTTGTATTTTTTTTAGTAGAGATGGGGTTTCAGCATGTGGGCCAGGCTGGTCTCGAATTCCTGGCCTCAAGTGATCTGCCCACCTCAGCCTCCCAAAGTGCTGGGATTACAGGCATGAGCCACAACCGACCACCATGCTCATCTTTAAAACTGGAATAAAAACATATCTGCTAGAGCCAAGGTAGAGGTACAACTGACAGCGGTGTGGGTGATAGCACGAAGCACAGGGCTACTTTTAGGGCAACAGTACAGGTTAAACTCAGGGGTTAGGTTTAGGTCTAGAGTGAGGTCAGATTTAAAGGTTAGAGTTAGGGGTCACTATTGGGAACTTAATGAGTATTAGAATTAGCTTGGATTGACCTTAAGGACTGTGCATCTCCCAGGATTTTTGTAGAGTGAAGAGTCAGCTCAGATTCAGTGCTTAGCACGGATCTTATCAATTCTGAGAGACTTTTTTGTTGTTTGCATTTTAACATCTCTGATGTTGGGGTGGGTTTGACTTACACTTGATAGTGGGCCATAACTAAGTTGGCAGCACATTTATCTTTTTTTTTTTTTTTTTTGAGACGGAGTCTCACTCTGTCGCCAGGCTGGAGTGCAGTGGCGTAATCTCGGCTCACTGCAACCTTCGCCTCCCAGGTTCAAGTAATTCTCCTGCCTCAGCCTCCCTCCCAAGTAGCTGGGACTACAGGTGTGTGCCACCATGCCCAGCTAATTTTTTCATTTTTAGTAGAGACGGAGTTTTACCATGTTGGGTAGGCTGGTCTCAAACAGCTGACCTCTAGTGATCCACCTGCCTCAGCCTCCCAAAGTGCTGGGATTACAGGTGTGAGCCACCATGCCCGGCCACATTTATTTTTGTATACATAAAATAAGGGTGCATCTTTATGATGGACAGCATTTTTGGTTAGAAGGAATACATTATCTGGTTGCTGTTCCTGAGAACCTGTCTGCTGTGCACATCATGTACACCATCAGCTTGGTCAGGTAAGTCACCTGCCCATTCCCACTGGGCCTTGCCCATCATGACTATGGCATGTGTTACATGGGGTTTTCTGCTCACTAAGCCAGTATTATTCTATCCTGCTCCAGTACCATTCTCCAGGAAAGGAACTGGTCTTCCTCATACCTCCATCCCCACCTGGCCATCCCCAGCGCAGTGCCAGGGGAGCTGATAGGAACCACGATGTCAGCAAAAGCTGCCATTTTTTGTGTACTTACCACAAACAAGACCATTGCCACAGGCATTTTTTTTTCCCTCATTTAATTCTCAAAATAGCCCTCAGAGGCAGGTATTATGATTATCACCCCAATTTATAGGTGAAAAAACTGAGGCCCATAGAGCTTAAGGGATTTATTCAAGGTTCATTTATTTGTACTGTTCTTGGGGTATCCTTAAAGGCAATTTTTTTAAAAAAAATGGCTTTATCATGATATAATTCACATCCTATGAAGTTTACCTTTTTAAAGTGTATACTTCACTGGCTTTTAGTGTATTCACCAGATGGTGTGACCATCACCATGGCTATGGTGTGAATGTCTGTGGCCCTGCAAAATCCATATTGAAATTTAATCCCCAATGCAGTAGCATTAAGAGGTGGGGCCTGAGGAGTGATGAGATCATGAGGGCTTCACCCTCATGAATGGGATCAGTGCCCTTATAGGAGGGTTTGAGTTTGGTCCTTCTGCCCTCTCTGTCATATGAAGGCACAGTGTTCAGCCCTTCTGCCATGTGGGGATACAACAAGAGGTACTGTCTGTGAAGCAGAGGGTGAGCCCTCACCATATACCAACCCTGGATCTGCTGGTGCTTGGATCTAGAACTTCCCAGGCCCCAGAACTGCAAGAAATACCTTTCTATTATTTATAAATTACCCAGTCTCTGGCATTTTGCTATAGCAGCCAGAACAAACCAAGATAGCCACTATCTAATTTTAAAACAATTTCGACCAGGCATTCTGGCTCATGCCTGTAACCTCAGCACTTTGGGAGGCAGAAGTGAAAGGATCCTTTGAGGCCAGGAGTTCGAGACCAGCCTGGCCAACATAGGGAGACCCTGTCTCCACAAATAATATAAAAAATTAGCTGGGCAGAGTGGCATGTGCCTGTGGTCCCAACTACTTGGGAGGCTGAGACAGGAGGATCACCTTAACCCCAGGAGGTAGAGGCTGCAGTGAGCTGTTACTACACAACTGCACTCCAGCCTGGGTGAAAGAGTGAGATCCTGTCTCAAAAAAAGAAATTTTCATCATCCCATAAATAAATTACAGTCACACTCCATTCTCGCCTCCCCCCAGCCCCTGAGAAACCCTAATCTCTTTCCTATGTCTATGGATTTGCCTCTGGTGAACATTTTATATAAATGGAATCATATGTGACCTTTTGTGTTGCCTTCTTTAACGTTACAGAATGTTTTCAAGGTTCATCCATGTTTAGCATGTATTAGTACTTCTTTCCTTTTCATGGCTGAATAATATTTCATTATATGGATATGCTACATTTTGCTTATCCATCTATCAGTTGATGACATATGGATTGCTTCCATCTTTTTGCTATTATGAATGATGCTGCCGCCATGAATGTTCGTGAACAGGTTTTTGTGTGGATGTCTGTTTTCATTTCTCTTGGGTACCTACCCGGGAATGGGATTACCAGGTCATGTGGTAACTATATTTAACCATTTGAGGAACTGTCAGATCATTTTCAAAGCAGATGCACCATTTTATATTCCGACAGCAATTGTATGGGGGTTCTAATTTCTCTGCATCCTCAACAACACATATTAGCCTTTCTTATTAATTTCAATCATCCTCATGGTATGAGGTGACATCTTATTGTAATTTTGATTTGTTTGTCCTAATGACTAATGATGGTGAGCATCTTTTTATATGCTTATTAGCCATTTGGATATCTTCTTTGAAGAAATATCTATTCATGTTATTTACCTTTTATTTATTTATTTGTTTATTCTCGCTCTGTCACCCAGGCTGGAGTGCAGTGGCATGATCTCGGCTCACTGCAACCTCCACCTCCTCAAGTGATCCTCCTGCCTCAGCCTCCTGAGTAGCTGACTACAGGCACACGCCACCACACCCAGCTAATTTTTATATTTTTATTTTATTTTATTTTATTTTATTTTATTTTTTGAGACGGAGTTTCACTCTTGTTGCCCAGGCTGGAGTGCAATGGCATGATCTCGGCTCACCACAACCTCTGCCTCCCGGGTTCAAGTGATTCTCCCACCTCAGCCTCCCAAGTAGCTGGGATTACAGGCATGTGCCACCATGCCCGGCTAATTTTGTATTTTTAGTGGAGATGGGGTTTCACCATATTGGCCAGGATGGTCTCCATCTCCTGACCTCATGATCCACCCACCTCGGCCTCCCAAAGTGCTGGGATTACAGGCTTGACCCACTGCACCCAGCCTTTACCCATTTTTAATTGGGTTATTGATATTTTTATGTTGAGTAGTAATTTCTTTTTTTTATAAAAAGAGACAGGGTTTCACCATGTTGCCCAGACTAGTCTCAAACTCCTAGGCTCAAGGGATCCTCCTGCCTCGGCCTCCCAAAGTGCTGGGATTACAGGTGTGAGCCACCATACCCAGCCAAAAATTATTTATGTATTCTGGATATAAGTCCCTTATGAGATATATGATTTGCAAACATTTTCTCTCTCACTGTCTTGACTATATCTATTGAAACACAAAGGTTTTTAATTTTGTTTTTTTCTCTTTTTAAAAAAGTCAACTGATATAGGCTTCAACAATTTTGATGAAGTCTAATTTCTGTATTTTTTCTTTTGTCACTTATGCATTTGGTATCATATGTAAGAAACCGTTGTGTAATCCACAATCCCTGAAGAATATTTTTTCCCTTTTCTAGAATGCCATATAAAGGAAATTATATAATAGGTGGCCTTTCGTATGGCTTCTTCTACTTAGCATGCTTTTGAGATTTATCCCTGCTATTCTGTGTGTTAGTAATTTTTTTTCCTTCTTATTGCTCAGTAGTATTCCATTGTGTGGATATTCCACAGTTTATTCATTTACCAGGTGATGGACGTTTGAACTGGGTCCTGGTTTTGGCTATTGTAAATAATCCTATCAATATTCAGGGATAAGGGCCAGGTGCGGTGGCTCACACCTGTAATCCTAGCACTTTGGGAGGCCAAGACAGGCACATCACTTGAGGCCAGGAGTTTGAGACCAACCTGGCCAACATGGCAAAACTCTGTCTCTAAAGACAATACAAAAATTAGCCGTGCGTGTGGCATGTTCGTAATTCCAGCTACTTGGGAGGCTGAGATATAAGAATTGCTTGAACCTGGGAGGTGGAAGATGCAGTGAGTTGAGATCATGCCACTGCACACCAGTCTGGGCAACAGAGAGAGACTCTGGAGAAAGAAAGAACGAAAGAAAGGGAGAGAAAGAGAGAAAGAGAAAGAGGAAGGAGGGAGGGAGGGAAGGGAGGGAGGGACGGAAGGAGGGAGGGATCTGTCCACACAAATACTTATCCCTGAATTTTTTTTTTTTTTTTTTTGAAATAGAGTCTCACTCTGACTCTTTCTCAAAAAAGAAAGAAAAAGGAAAGAGGGACGGAGGGGTGGGAAGGAAGGGAGGGAGGGAGGGAGGGAGGGAAGGAGGGATCTGTCCACACAAATACTTATCCCTGAATTTTTTTTTTTTTTTGAAATAGAGTCTCACTCTGTCGCCCACGCTGGAGTGCAGTGGCATGATCTTGGCTCACTGCATCACTGCAACCTTGCCTCCTTGCCTTCCAGGTTCAAGCGATTCTCGTATCTCAGCCTCTCGAGTAGCTGGGATTATGGAGTTACACTACCACACTCGGCTAATTTTTGCATTTTTTGTAGAGATGGGGTTTCACCATATCACACAGGTTGATCTTGAACTCCTGGCCTGAAGAGATCTGCCTACCTCGGCCTCCTTCGGTGCTGGGATTCTAGGCATGAGCTATCCTGCCCAGCCCAGATGTTTTTATTTCTCTTGGATAATCTTTTCTGGTAACCTAGAAGTGGAATTGCTGGTTGTCTGTTAACAGTACGTTTAACTTTGAGAGAAACTGCCAAAAATTATTTCCAACGTGATTGTACCATCTTGCATTCCTCTGCATAACATATAATGTATGTTCTTTTCCCTTTATTTACCAGTTTTCAAACTAATAAGCTGGTTCTTTTTTTTTTTTTTTCTTGAGAAGGAGTTTCACTCTTGTCCAGGCTGGAGGGCAACGGCGCGATCTCGGCTCACTGCAACCTCCGCCTCCTGGGTTCAAGCGATTCTCCTGCTTCAGCCTCCTGAGTAGCTGGGATTACAGGCATGTGCCACCACACCGGGCTAATTTTTGTATTTTTAGTAGAGATGAGGTTTCACCATGTTGGTCAGGCTGGTCTCGAACTCTTGACCTCAGGTGATCTGCCTGCTTTGGCCTCCCAAAGTGCTGGGATTACAGGCGTGAGCCACTGCTCCTGGCCGCTCGTTCTTAATATACTCCAAGAATGACCCACTAAGTTCTTTTCTTTTCCCCTGAAGTATCATGAATTCACGTATTTAAATGTATTTTATGGGCAAGGCATAGTGGCTCATGCCTGTAATCCTAGCACTTTGGGAGGCCAAGACGGGAGGATCACTTGAACCCAGGAGTTCACAACCAGCCTGGGTAACATAGAGAGACCCTGTCTCTACCAAAAATTTAAAAAATTAGCCAGGCATGATAGCATGTGCCTGTGGTCCCAGCTAGGGAGGCTGAGGTGGGTGGATCATTTGAGTCTGGTACGTTAAGGAGCCAGGAGTTCGAGGTTGTAGTGATATATATACATATCGCTCACTGCAACCTCTGCCTCCAGGGTTCAAGCGATTCTCCTGCCTCAGTCGGCCAAGTAGCTCACAATAAGGTTCTTTCCTCCAATCCAGGATGCAAACTGGGATCTCTTATTGTGTTTTGTTGTTACGTGTCCTTAGTCTCCTATCATCTGGAAAAATTTCTCAGCCTTCCTTCACTTCTTAAGATACTGGCATTTTTGAAGATTACAGAGCACGTGTTTTATAGAGTACCCCACCATCTGGATGTGTCTGATTACTTCTTCATTATTACATTCAGGCTTAAAAGGTTTCGCAAATATGAGACCTAAATGATGCTTTTGGCTCCCACTGTACCCTATAACAGGGCTCACAGTGTCAGTGGTCCCATCCTGGTGGGGGTAACTGTGACCACTGATTGAGCTTAGTGTCTACCAGTTTTCTCCCTTTGAATTATTAAGAATTGTTTGGTCTCCTCTTGTAATTCATCACTAATCCCTAGCTCAAGTAATAAGTAATCCGTAGCTCAAAAATTAGATATTTTTATTCTTTTTTTATATTAAATTTTTGAAATCTGGGGCATGCATGACATTGAGAGCACACTTTGATTTGTAGCAGCCATGCTTCAAATCCTCAGGAGCCACAGGTGGCTGGCCACCACCATGTAAGACATTTGTCACAGCATTAGACCGTGAAACAAGACGACAGCGTGGGGGTTCAAATCACAGCCCCATTACTTATTAGGTTTGTTAACTTTGGGTAAATCATTGAATCTCTTTAAGCCTTAATGCTTCCTAAATTGTAAAATGGGGTTTGACAAGGGAACCTATCTATCTCTTAGGGTTGTTTAGAAGATAAAAGGTAATCAACTGTGTAAAGTGCTTTATGAAGTGTTTGTTCGTTCATCCATTCAACAAGGAGGGCTTGCCACACTCTGGGTGGAGCTGAGCAGGGAACAAGCCCTCCATTCAAGCATTCTATTTATACTGAGCAAACTACTGATCAAGTATAAAGTAAGACAAATGCTGGCAGTGCCATGCTTGTGATAAATACATTGAAGATGCTGAGGCCAGGGTGCTGGCTCAAGCCTATAATCCCAGCACTTTGGGAAGCCCAGGCAGGATCTTTTGAGCCCAGGAGTTCAAGACTGGCTTGGACAACAAAATGAGACCCCATCTCTACAAAGGATCAAAAAATTAGCTGGGCATGGTGGTGCATGAGTGAGGTCCCAGCTACACAGGAGGCTGAGGCAAAAGGATCACTTGAGCCTGGGAGGTGGAGGCTGCAGTGAACTGTGTTTGCACCATTGCACTCCAGCCTGGGTGACAGAGTGAGACCCTGTTTCAAAAAAAGAAAAAAAATTAAAGTTGCTGAGAAGGGATCTGCATTATCTGTAACATCACCTGAAAATTGTGATGACTCTTAGCTCCACGGTGGACCATCCTCTGAGTGCTTGGGGGCTTAATTATTCAGGTTGTTCATTCTATAAGTATTTGTTGTGGATGAATCATCGTGCCAGGAACTGGGAGAGGAAATAGCAGTTCACTGAGACCAGGGCAGAGGAGCTTAAAGGTGAACCAGGCAAGGAGCCTGGAGATGTGGGAGATGGGGAATGGGCAATGAGAGACAGTCAAGATGAAGAGGGAGAGAAAACAAGACAAAGCCCACAGTGAGGCAGAAGGATGACAATGCAGTACGTCAGGACTCTCTTTCAGACCAAGGGACTGAGAAGGTGGAGGAAGTAGCTCCCGACTCCACTGCCTGGACATTCAGTGGCATCTTTCACAAGTAAGAGGAAGGAGAAGCCAATGGCATTCTGAGAGAAAAGAGCTGCTTGCACGAAGATGAAATATAGGAAAGGGGCAGGACTTTGGGGACTGGACAAGGCTGAAAGCAGAGGTGGAATTGGAGGAAGGAGAAGGAGGGTTGGAGGCAGGGGGTGGGCGCACAGTGCAGGGCCCAGTAAAGGTATTAAGGAAGTTTGGACTTTTATCTAAGAGCGTTAGAAAGGGGTTAAGTGGTTCTACTGAGGAACAGGAAGCAGGCCCTTGAGCGGAGGTGGGCCGCTGTCAGGGAAGATAGCAGAGGGATGGTCAAAGAGGAAGGGGTCCAGGCTCCCCTCAACTTGCCCTAGGTCTCAACTGGGGAGCGGAAGAGCCAGAACTACATTCCTGGAAACTTGGACCCGTGGAGAGGTGGGCTTGGCCCGCAGCCTGAACTGAAGAGATAACCCAGGCCCCAGTTGCTTGACAATGGAGTTAGGGAGGAGGGCCACCTTGGGTGGGTTCCTCCTGAGAGGATTAACAAATTTCCTCCGACAAATCTGTCTCAATCCATTCTTATCTCAAGGCCTTTACACTTGTCCTTTCTCCTTGAGCTAAGCTCACCCCTCAGTTTGCACAGCTGCCCTTTTCTCTGCAAGCAGGTCCTAGTCAAACACCACCTACAGAAGGCCTTTTCCTGACCACAGCTCCTGGTGTTATCATCTCCTCACTCTCCTCTTTCTCTACCACCCTGACCTGTTGTCTTCTTTCCTTCTGTTTTAGGATACTGTTTTAGGATATCTGGCAGACATTCAAAGATATTTGTGTCTGACTGACTACATGGATGATGAATGGACAAATGAATGAAGAATGAATAAACAGACTTGGTGACTTTCATTTTTTTCTTCTTCTTCTTTGAGACAGAGTTTCCCTCTTGTCACCCAGGCTGGAGTGCAATGGCACGATCTCGGCTTACTGCAACCTCCGCCTCCTGGGCTCAAGCGATTCTCCTGCCTCAGGCTGCCATGTAGCTGGGATTACAGGCGTGGGCCACCACACTCGGCTAATTTTGTATTTTAATAGAGACGGGTTAACACCATGCTGGTCAGGCTGGTCTCAAACTCCTGACCTCAAGTGATCCACTCACCTCGGCTGCCCAAAGTGCTGGGATTACAGGCGTGAGCCACCGCGCCCGGCCTGGTGACTTTCAATGTGAGTGAGAGAAGTGGCCTATAATCTGAATCTAGGGAAGACATTTTTTGGTGTAGTCCTCCTATTTGAGAAATATACCAGAGCTGGACTTGATCTTGGTGACTGATTATGGAGTTGCGCATGGAGGTGAGAGATAAGGAGACTGATTCCAAAACAGGAATGGTGAATGGGCCACCCAGGAGCCACATCCAGTCTACGCAGATGGTTGGTTAGGACTGCACCATGTTTTAAAAAGTTTTTGGAATTGGTTACTAACATCTAAAAATCTCTAAAGATTTCAAATAACAAATTTTGAGTTTTTTTTTTTTGAGACAGAGTCTCCAAAAAAGGCTGGAATACAATGGCACAATCGCAGCTCACTGCAACCTCTTCCTCCTGATTTCAAACAAGTCTCATGCCTCAGCCTCCTGAGTAGCTGGGATTACAGGTGCACACCACCACACCTGGCTAATTTTTTGTATTTTAGTAGAAATAGAGTTTCACTATGTTGCCCAGGCTGGTCTCGAACTCCTAAGCTCAGGCAATCCACCTGCCTTGGTCTCCCAAAGTGCTAGGATTACAGGTGTGAGCCACTGTGTCCAGCCCAAATTTGGATATCCATTTTCACTTAACTAAAAGATCTGACAACATCAGGCCTGTATTTTTACAGGGAAAAAATTGGTTGGAGCCAGGCATGGTGGCTCATGACTGTAATCTCAGCACTATGGGAGGCCAAGGTGGGAGGAACTCTTGAGTCCAGAAATTCAAGACCAGCCTGGGCAACATAGCAAGACCACGTCTCTACAAAAAACTAAAAAAATTAGCCAGGCATGGCAATGTCTACCTGTAGTCACAGCTACTTAGGAGACTGAAGTGGGAGGATCCCTCGACCCTGGGAGTTCAAGGCTGCAGTGAGCAATGATCACATCACTGCTGTCCAGCCTGTGTGACAGAGTGAGACCCTGTCTCCAAAAACAAAACAAAACAAAAGTCAGTTGGAGCTGAGTAGCATTTGCGCCCACTGAGTCCCACTTTGACCTTCAGGTTGAACTCCCCTGGCCCACTTCCTCATTCCTATCACAGGACTGGCCCCCCTAGTCTTGAGTTTGCTTCTCTTGCTCTAATGCTCTAAATAATCATTCAAAGCAGTGGTTCCCAACTTTTTTAAGTATGAGAGTCCCTTTGTAAAATAACTTTCTCCCTGTAAATATGAAACTAGTATTTACAGAGGCATGCTCACAGCAGGAACTCAAGAAACACAGAAAAGTAGCAGACAGAAGACAATATCAGCCACACGCCCAATGTCTAGAGCTAAGCATTGTTTGCATTTAGTGGATATGGGGGCACTTGAAATTTTTATGGTTCTCACACATTCGTAGTTTTGTATATAGTAAATATTGATTGACCAAAATAAGATGTCATAGAAACTACAGTGATTTCAGAAACACTTGATGGAATGGGATTTCCCTCAGTACATCAGCACGGATGGCCATTTGAAAAATAGCCATACATGTACAGAGACACTCGTTACAGATGCGCTGCATGGGACTCCTTGGTGCTCACATGGAGGTTCAAATGCTTGTCTAATATTTGTGGGCCCCGAAACCTCTACTTTAAAGAAGTAGAGCAATGACCACAAAGTGTGCCACTTTGGCTACATGGTACTGTAGATACTCTCAGGAGCTCTTATCATAACTAGGTCCTGGATAAATTAAAAAAACATATATTTTAATGCATTGATGGGCTTATTGGAAATAAGGAAAGTTTTGAGGGGTGTGATAAATAAATAAATGTATGCCAGAGGGCTGAAACCAAAGCAAGGAATGGTAATAAACAAGTAAATTGAATAATAACTATAAAACAGGATTGTCCTGAGTTTGAAGACCTATATCAGCACCACCAATAGAAAACTAACTTTTGGTCGGGTGTGGTGGCTCACGCCTGTAATCCTCGCACTTTGGGAGGCTAAGTCGGGTGGATCACTTGAGGTCAGGAGATCAAGACCAGCCTGGGCAACATGGTGAAACGTCTCTACTAAAAATACAAAACTTAGCCAGGCGTAGTGGCACATGCATGTAGTCCCAGCTGCTCAGGAGGCTGAGGCAAGAGAATTTCTTGAACCTGGGAGGCAGAGGGCAAGAGAATTTCTTGAACCTGGGAGGCAGAGGCTGCAGTGAGCTGAGATTGTGTCACTGCACTCCAGCCTGGGCGACAGAGCAAGACCCTGTCTCAAAAAAAAAACAACAAAAAAAAACACAAAAAACGAACTTTCAGGTTCTTATCAAATTAGAAGAGCTGAACCTGAGACATCCATATTGAGCTCTGGATTCTCTTAACAGGCAAGCAATGAAAAAAAAAAGCATAGAGAAAGCACAAAATAAAATGATATAGACAAGTTCAATTATTTTTAGTTTAATAGACAGTTATTCCTTTAGTTGAACAACCTCTACACAATCAAAATGTATGACTTAATATCTTTTCTTTTTTTGAGAAGAAATTTAGGTCTCTAGAACTTTTATGGACTTGCTATGAGTACTTCCCAGAAATCAATTAACTGATCCTTTTGAAACGCCTAGAGAAGATAGGAGAAAATTGGTTCAGAGAAATGAGCATTTAAATTAAGTCAGCACAGCCAGAATTTAGAATTGGGCAATTCCTTGTCTACATTTCCTTTACACTCAAATTCACCCTGGAAATCAGTAGCCTAGCCTCCTAGAAGACATGATGTGAACAGAAATGCCATGTGGTGGTATACTTACAGTGAAAGTGGGCGTAGAAATGATGGCCCAACTTTGTGAAATGGTAGGGATTTTTAGGGTACTTTGGCCAGGAACAAGAGAAACAATTACAGAAAACACATATGGTTGGAATCCATGCACTTGTATGACTTCTTCTGTAGCCTATGAGAGTTGACAGAGTGGGTAACCCAAGATGTTTTTAAGACTGCCTGGACTAAGAATGAGGTACTTATAGCCAACTACTTTCCCCACTAATGTGACTGAAAGGATTCATAATGATCACAAATTAGTGTTACGGTTAAGTATTTTAGGGTTGGCTTCTGAGCTCACACTTGAAAGGTATTTATCTAATGGCCACCGGCTCGCCAGCTTCCCGCCCTAGCATTGATTGCTAGTTTACCAACCTTAAGGCTAATAATTTTATCTCACATTCAATTTCAAAACACACCAGTGTTAAAAGCACGACCACTAACCACTGAATGCCATGAAGCAATGGCACTGACCCAGGAGCTTTCACCTTTTATGTGAACTTAAAACGGTACCGTAAAGACAGGCAATTTTCTTCAGGCGAACCCAGATTTGTGCCCATAATTTTCTAAATATAATTGTGACATAGTTAAGATGTCCTCCTCCCACCCTACAATTTCTAAAGCAAAGCCCAATTAAAAAAAATCTGTACCTGCCAAACTAAAAAAACCCCCAGCCACTTGAAAGTAAGGCAGCAGAGCACTGCCATCACCCCATAAAGCTGCAGGTTTCATTACATGCACCAGGCAAATCTACAGGGCTAGCTTCAATACTCTTCTTTTAAAGAAATTATTTTAAACCTATTATACCACACAGCATGTTTTATACACTGACATATAACTCCCTAATAAGATAAAGCAAAGACAAAAGAGTTTGTCTTATTAGAAACAAGATACACCATCACTTATTGTCTTCAAACATTATTGCACTTTAATTTTCTTGACAAAGCATTCAGGGAACAATCTGCAGACTAGTTTTAACAGACAAATAACACCTGTAAGCAGACATGACTGTCCTAAATTGTTTATTAGACATGAATTTTACAAACTTTACTTATATTCGCAGTAACGGTGGAGCTGGAGAGTATTGTGCCTTCTCCAAGCTGCCCGGCAAGATCTACCAATAGTGTGATGGAACTTATGGCCCTTTCCGAGGCCACGGCTCTTTCGGCCTGCAGATGTCAGCCCACGCATCTCCCTGTGCTTGTGGACTGGTTTGGTGATCCATTGGGTGTCAGGATTTCTTCTGATAGCTTTATGGAATGGATTAATGAGGATAACCTCAAAAAATTTGTATGTGGAATCTTCACCAACCCAGTAAGAATTCCAGGCTCTTAAAGAGCCCCACAGTGGCGTCCAGCTTGCTCCTCTGCAAAGGACAGAAGGCTTCGAGCAAACTTTAGCTGGTTAACACCATGATGGACAGGCTTGCCGTAAGTTGTACCCTTAGGAACTGGGTGTTTTCGGCCACCACGGCAAACACGAATCCTACATATAATGTAACCTTGTTTGGCCTTGTAGCCCAGTTGGTGCGCTTTATCAGGCCAGGTGGGGCAGGGAGCACTGTGGAGAGCAGAGAGCTGACACACTGCCAGCAGTGGACCCTCAGAAGAAAGCGCATGACATCAGACTGCTTCTTTCTCCATAGCTCCTGAATGTACTTGTATGCACCCATCTTGGCTTACCTGATGGCTGCCTCCAGACAGAAAGGAAAGAGCTGTACTACCCCAAAGCCCAAATATTTTAATAATCACAATAAATGTAAGTGGACCAAACCTACCAGTCGAAAGACTAAAATTGCCATGTTAGATTTTTTTCTAAATTGAGCCATATATTAATTATAAGAGACATAGATGAAACTGAGAAAATAGAAAGTTTATAAGTAAAAGTAGGATAAGAGATACACCAGAAAAATAATAATAAACATCAAACAAAATAGCTTTTAAGGAAAATGCATTATTAAAGGTAAAGAGGGTCTATATACAGTGATAAGAAGTTTAATTCACCAGTAAGATACAATAGTTATAAATTTGCATCCACTTTTATAAAATCTAAAAAATATAAAACAAAAATTGAAAATAACTACAAGAAGTAGTTTAATCTGCCACAATAGAAGGAGATTTTAGTGCACCTTAATTAATTATTGATAGATCAAAAAGACAAAATTTGTAAAGACATAGAAGATTTCAATTAAAACTGACAGGCATGACTTAATGAACATAATCCCCCAACACTTAGATTGTACTCATTCTTCTCAAGCACATGTGGAAATGTTAACCTGTGTTTTAAGATTTCTTACCATTTCAAAAAATTGACTTCTAACTTAGTTGCATTGTGGTTAGAAAATATGATTGAAAGGTATACACTTTATTAGGCTACAAAATGTGTCATTATATTTAAAACAATCAGTATCATACAGATATCTGTGGCCTCTGATCACAACAGAATTTAAAAAGTAGATATAGACAATACAAAGACACATTTTAGTAATTTTTTTTTTTTGAGAGTCTTGCTCTGTCACCCAGGCTGGAGTGCAGTGGTATTATCTCGGCTTACTGCAGCCTCCTCCTCCCAGGTTCAAGCAATTCTCCTGCCTCAGCCTCCTGAGTAGCTGGGATTATAGGCGTCCACCACCACGGCTGGCTAATTTTTGTATTTTCAGTAGAGATGGGGTTTTGCCATGTTGGCCAGGCTAGTATCAAACTCCTGACCTCAAGTGATAAGCCCACCTCAGCCTCCCATAGTGCTGGGATTACAGGCGATGGCACCACACCCGGCCAAATTTTAGTAATTTTCTATGTCTGGAAATTTAAAAGCACACTTCAAAATAACATCGGAGTGAAATAAAAAATAGTAATGTAAATTGAAAAATAATTAGAATTGAATGCTACTGAAAATATTACACGTTAAAAATTCAGTTATGAAGCAAAAATAGTCCTTTGAAAAGGAATACATAGACAAGTATTGTTACAGAATAGAGAGGCTGGTTGTGGTGGCTCATACCTATAAAACCAACACTTTGGGAAGCCAAGGTGGGAGGGTCACCTGAGCCTGGGAGTTTCAGACCAGCCTCAGCAACATAACAAGATCCTGTCTCTATTTAAAAATAAAATAGGCTGGAAGCCATGGCTTATGTCTGTAATCCTAGCACTTTGAGAGGCTGAGGCGGGCAGATCACTTGAGCTTAGGAGTTTGAAACCAGCCTGGGCGACATAGCAAAATCCCGTCTCTACATAAAACACAAAAATTAGCCAGCATGGTGGTGTGTGCCTGTAATCCCAGCTATTCAGGAGGCTGAGGCAGAAGGATTGCTTGAGCTCTGGAAGTGGAGGTTGCAGGGAGCCGAGATCACACCACTGCACCCCAGCCTGGGCAACACAGCAATATCTTGTCTCAAAAATACATAAATAAATAAAATAATTTTTTTTAATAAAAAGAAAATATACCCCCCAAAAACACAGAAGGAAAGAGACAATAAAGATAAGAACAGAAATGACTGAATAGGAAAAAAAGATCAATAAGGCTAAATCTTGGTTCTTTGAATAAAATAATAAAATAGTCAAGTTTCTGGTAAGACTGATTAAAAAAAGAAAGCTCACACACCCAACAATGTTAGAAATGAAAATGAATGAAAATTAGAGTGACAACAGAGATTTAAAATTGATGTAAATATTATGCAAATCTTTACATCAAAAATTCAAATTCTAAGATGAAATAGTGAAATTCTTAGAAAAAAATGTAACTCCAAAATTGATTTGAAAATAATTTAAAAGCTCGAATTTTTATTTAACCATATAAATATGAATAAGTGTCTGGGTGCAGTGGCACGCACCTGTTGTCCCAGCTACTTGGGAGACTGAGGGAGGATTGGCTGAGCCCAGGCGTTCAATGTTACAATGCTCTATGATTGCACTTGTGAATAGACTCTGTACTCCAGCCTGGGCAATATAGCAAGACCCTGTCTCAAAATTTAAAAAATGATTAAGAGGTTAACTATCTTTCTATTGAAAAAATAATTTCAGGTCATATATATATATATATATATATATATATATATATACACACACACATACACATATCCATCCCATACACACACACACACACACACACACTATATATATATATATATATATATATATATATACACACATACACATACACATGGGACCTGCAATTATATATGTGTTTGTGTGTGTGTGTGTATGTATGTATTATTTTAAATAGGGGAGTTCTACCAAACTTTCAAACTCATTCCAGTCTTACATAAAATCTTCTGGATATTAGTGAAAAACACCTAATTCATTTTATGGGGCTAAAAATGAGTTAGGTGTTGAAAATGAGAAACGAATGAATATGAGAAAGGAATAGGACAAGTTAGTCTTATTCATGAATATGAATGCAAGAGTCCTACATAAAATACTACCAAACAGAATCTGGTAATGAATAAAAATGATAATACATGAGAAACAAGTTGGGTTTAATTCCAAAAATGCAAAGATGATTTAGTATCGAGAAAAAAATTTATAAATATTCACTACTTTAACGATTGAATAAACAAACCATTTATTTTGACCTTCTGTGTCAAAATAAAAATTTAGACCGAACACAGTGGCTCACGGCTGTAATCCCAGCAATTTGGGAGGCCGAGGTGGGCAGATCACTTAAGGTCAAGAGTTTGAGACCAGCCTGGCCAACATGGCAAAACCCTGTCTCTAATAAAAATACAAAATATTAGCTGAGCGTGGTGGTGCATGTCCGCAATCCCAGCTACTCAGGAAGCCAAGGCATGAGAATAACTTGAGCCAGGGAGGCAGAGGTAGCAGTGAGCCAAGATCATGCCACTGCACTCCAGCATGAGGGACAGAGTGAGACTCTGTCTCAAAAAGAAAAATTTTTTTTTTGAAAAATTTAATACCCATTTATAATTAATCAATTAAATAAAAATTACCAAAATAGAAAATGGAAGGGAGCTTTTTTTGACAAGGTGAAAATATCTACCAAAATCACCAATTTTAATGGTGATAAGTTAGAGCCTATTTCTAAGAAACTGGAGGTAAGACAAGAGTGTATTCTATCATTACTATTGCCCTAGAGGTCTTAGCCAGTGCAATAAGGCAGGAAAAAGAGGCAATGATTGGAAAAGAAGAAATACAACTATTATTCACAGATAATGTGATTGTTTACATAGGAAATCCAAAAGAATCTACAAATTATTGAGATTAATGAGAGTTCAGCAAAGTAGCTAGATATAAAGTCAATAACTTAAACATTGAATTTCTATGTAATACAATAAGCAATAAGCAGTTAGAAAATGTAATTTCAAAAATAATACCATTTATAACAGCAAAAAAAGATAAAAGGCACCTTGGGATAATTCCCTCCCCTCCCCTCCGCTCCCTTCCCTTTCCTTCCTTCCCTTTCTTTTTCTCTGTGGGTTTTTTTTTTTTTAGACAGGGTCTTGCTCTGTCACCCAGGCTAGAGTGCAATGGCACAGTCCTAGCTCACTACAGCCTGGGATCAAGGGATCCTCCCACCTCAGCCTTCTGAGTAGCTAGGACTGCAGGCATGCACCACCACACCCAGCTAATTTTTTTTTAAATTATTTTTTGTAGAGATGGGGTCTTGCTACATTGCCCATACTGGTCCCAATCTCCTGAGCTCAAGTGATCCTCCCACCTCGGCCTCCGAAAGTGCTGGGATTATGAACATGAACCACACTGTACCTGGCTGATAATGATTTCATAAACATGGAAGACCTTTGGGAAAAAATTGTACAATGTTAGAGAAAAAAACATTAAAGTCATAAGTAGATGGAGAAACATTTTCAGTTCATGGCTGGGAAGACTTGATATGCTGAAGATCTCAAGTATCCCCCAGTTGAGCCACAGACTTAATACAGTTTCGATCAAAATCCCAATTGGATTTTTTTCAAGGAACTGAACAAATTGATTCTCAAATTTATATGGAAGAACAAAGGCCCAAGAATAGCCAAGACATTCCTAAAGAAGCCTGAAGTAGGGCAGTTTGCCCGGACAACGTTGGAATTTATTGCAGAGCTATTTGGATTATGGCAGTATGCTGTTGGCACAGAGAAACTGACCAGGGAAGCAGAATGAAAACGCTCAGAAACAAACCCAAACACTTTTGGTAACCTGATCTGTGACTGCAGTGGCTTTGCAGGCCAGGGGAGAAAGGAGGGACTAATCTGTCAAGGATCCTAGAGGAAAGTGGTCCCTTATCTCCCATCACAGATAAAAACTAGATACAGATACATTAAATACGTAAATGAGAAAGGCACAGCTTTCAAACTTTCAGAAGAAAGTATAGGGGGATATTCTTGTGACCTCCAAGTGAGGAAGTATTTTCTGCATAAAGACAATTGTAGAAGATAAGATTGGTAAATGTGACTACAGTAAACTGTTGTTCATTAAATTCACTCTCAACAAACAAACCACAAACGAAGAAGACAATAGCAGCACTGTAATGAAGGATTGTAATCCAGGATACATAAATAACTACTATAATCTAATTTGAAAAAAACAAGCAACCTTACAGAAACAATTTTGTTATTAAAAAGGGATCTTCCTATCCCCCAAGACATAAGCAGAGCAATCCTTTTGTTTTTTGGTTGTCTCTGAGTTTGGTGCTAAGAGAAAGAGAAAATATATATTTTACCCGAGAGTCCTTTTACTTGAGAAATGGGTCACTGACTTCTTTGAGGAATGCTATGAAGGAGCGGGGCAGGGTTGTGCAGAGGTGGGGATGTGTAGCGACTCAAATGCAGGTAACCTGGTTCAAGAGGAGATGTGAGTCACGTGAGATAGTCAAACTGTTTTGTAAATAGGCAAATAAAAATTGTAGTTTTCTAATTGCCTTCTAGAATACAGTAATCATTAAGTTTATGGGATTAACATATGTGCAAAGGATTTTACAAAGGGTGATTTTTATCAGCAGTAGGGTGGGGTCCCTTCCCAGCCAGAGTTATCCTGCTTCTATAACTTGGTTCTACTGTGCACTAGAGTAGCCTCCAGGAGCAAAAGCAGGAAGGACTGAGAGTAAATGTGCCTGTGGCGGGAGTTTTACAGACTCCCAGCCATTTAGCTTGCAAGCTGAGACAGCAGCCAGGGAGCAAGCTGGGGACACTGGCTTCAGGCTCCTCTCCTATGGAAACGGGGTGACAACACCCACCCTCAGGATGTGATGAGATCACCCGTGTCACCTGGGTAGTGCACAGCCTGGCACATGGTATTAATAGTGTCTCAGTCAAGTTCTGTCGCCTCCTTCTTTCTTGGGAGACATCTGCTGAGGTTTCAGTTCCTTCCTCCCTCTTAGCCTCCTTTGCTTGTCCCCTTTTTCCTACTCTTCTCCCTTCCACCTTCTACCTTCCGCAAACATTTAGCCAGCAGTTTCCAGGTACATGTTGATTTCCAAACCCTAAATGGGGATGCAAGTGAATGTATCACGGAGCACACAGCCGTGAGAGCTATTAGACCTGGGAGGGACCGCTATAGTCATGATGAAGATTAACATCAATAAAATAAACAATCACAGTAATGAAACTTGCTGCAATTTAACCATCACTTAATCTGTGCCAAGGCTTGCCTACTTTATCCCATTTAATCCCCATTCTTTCCCTAGGACCCTGGCAGCATTGTTATGCCCAGTTTGTGTAACTTGCTGAGGTCTCAAGGCTCGTAGTAGCAGGAATGTGCATTTGCTGTAGATCTGTCAGTTACCGTGGTGCGGTGGTTGGGATCATGGTCCCTGGGCTGAGATTCCCAAGCCTATCACCTACCAGCTTTCAAACCACAGGCAAGTCCTCTGACTGCTGTGAGACTCATGTCTTCATATTAAAATGGGGCTTGGAAGGGCACAGTGGCTCACGCCTTTAATCCCAGCACTTTGGGAGGCCAAGGCGGGCGGACCACCTGAGGTCAGGAGTTGGAGACCAGCCTGGCCAACATGGTGAAACCCCATCTCTACTAAAAATACAAAAATGAGCCGGGCGGGGTGGTGAGCACCTGTAGTCCCAGCTACTTGGGAAGCCGAGGCAGGAGAATCGCTTGAAGCCAGGAGGCAGAGGTTGCAGTGAGCAGAGGTTGCAGTGAGTGGAGGTCGCACCACTGCACTCCAGCCTGGGCAACAGAGTAAGACTCTGTCTTAAAATAAATAAATAAATAAATAAATAAATAAATAAATAAATAAATAAATAAATGGGGCTAACTTCAGCTTTAGAGCATTTTTGCAAGGATTCTACTATCAGCTAGAAATACCTAAAGAACTTAAAACAGTGTCTGGCACACAATTTGTGAGGATTAAAAGCACCAATTCATGTAAAGTGCTTAGAGTTGGGCTTGGCACAGAATAACTGCTATCTAACTGCTTGTTATGATTACTGTTTTTGTTGATGGGGATGATCCTGGGACCACCCAGATTGCAGATAAGACTCAGCTTATCAATGTGAGGATGTCACTGTGGGCTGGGGGAGCCACAGAACCAGATCAGTCATGATCTGAGTCCTGAGTCAGAGCTTCAGCAGCACACAATCTTCTTCCAGCCTGGATGTCTTTGGGGAAAACAAAGTAGACTTTACACAAAAATCTGAATATCCAGTTTCTCTTGGAAAGCTAGATCTGGCAGCCCTGGGCCCACATCCTGTAGGGGACAATCAGTTTTCTCTTTAAGGCTAGCATGTGTGGGTCTTCCCTGCCAGCCTCAGTAGGGGGGCATCACTTACCTGGTCCCTGTGGGCAGTGCAGTTGGTGACCCATGTTGGAAGTCTCTCAGGAATGCAGAAGAGGGTGTGACTTCTTTGTTTTTTGTTTTTTGGGTTTTTCGTTTTGTTTTTTTTTTAGACGGAGTTTCACTCTGCAGCCCACTCTGGAGTACAGTGGCATGATCTTGGCTCACTGCAGCCTCCACCTCCTGGGTTCAAGCGATTTTCCTGCCTCAGCCTCCTGAGTAGCTGAGATTACAGACACCTGCCACCACGCCTGGCTAATTTTTTTGTGTGTATTTTTTTTTTTAATAGAAATGGGGTTTCACCGTGTTGACAGGCTAGTCTCTAACTCCTGACCTCAGGTGATCCGCCCACCTCGGCCTCCCAAAGCGCTGGGATTACAGGTGTGAGCCACTGAGCCCAGCCGAGGGTGTGACTTCTTGCATGGTCCAACAAGGGTAAGAAGAACTTCTAAGAGAAGGTAACGTTTCAGCAGGTCTTTTAAAAAAATTATGAGACATAGCATACGTAGTGAAGAACATAAAATATATACACATAGTTGAAAGAACAAGAAGACCTGGGTGCACTGGCACGTGCCTATAGTCCCAGCTACTCAGGAGAGAGGATCACTTGAGGCCAGGAGTTCGAAGCTGCAGTGTGCTATGATCACATCTGTGAATAGCCACTGCACTTCAGCTTGGGCAACATAGTGAGACCCCCAAAACATAATTAAAAAAAAAAAAGAAAATGTATACTCATTTACTTACTACCCAGGTTGAGAAATTGAACATCACCTGGATCTCAGAACCTTGGTACCTTTTTGGCCCCTGGACCGGCAGCACCAGCCTCCTGTTGGGGCTCGCTGAAAATGCAGCATCTCCAGCTCCTCCCCAGCCCTAGGGAACCAGGTGATGTGTGTGCATGTTAGAGCTGAAAGGCTACTTCTGCAGCTCTGTGTACAATTCTCAGTTGTGCCCCTCTGTTTCCTGACACCAGAAGAGTCTCTGTCCAACTGGTAGCAGATTTTCCACTTGCGTAGGTATTTCCCCAGAATCCTGTTTCATTTTGAACAGCAGCATGAACCTGGCTGTCTCTAGGGCAAGTCCCTTTCAGCTTCCCATTGAGCTCTGTGGAAAGGATGTCACGGGGAGGGCAGATGTGGCCCCCCTTCGACCCCATGGGGCATCTGGAGGGCCTGCCACATGAGCAGGGACAGAGATCAGCAAGTGGCTGCTCTGTAGTTTCTGCTTGCAAGCTCAAGAGTAGGTCAAAGCAGAAGACTTCTTGGGGCTGGCATGAGTGTCTCCACTGGACCCAGACCCTGCTGGAGACAGCAGAAACTTCATCGGCTCACAGTCAAGAGCAAGATTGGGCCAGGCCAGGCTTGCCATAACAGCACTTTGACAGTGGGGATATTAGTGATGGCACAATGGACAACCTGCTTGGGAGACCTCAGGACAGGGGGGTTGGTGGGGAGTTGCACTGAGCCAAGGGGCGTAGCCAGTCCAGATTGGCCCCTTGGTTGAAACAGACTCCATGTTGTTTCCGCCTTTCCTGCTCTTGCCATTGTGTGTGGAATGGTCTTCTTTAAAAATCCCTTTACTGGCCAAGTGCAGTGGCTCAGGCCTGTAATCCCAGCCCTTTGGGAGCCTGAGGTGGGAGGGTTGCTTGAGGCCAGGAGTTTGAGACCAGCCTGTTCAACATAGTGAAACTCTATCTCTACAAAAAAGAAAAAGCCAGGTGTGGTAGCACACACCTATAGTCCCAGCTACTTAGGAGGCTGAGATGGGAGGATTGCTTGAGCTCAGGAGTTTGAGGTTGCAGTGAGCTACAATCACACCGCTGCACTCCAGCCTGAGCAACAGAATAAGATCTTGTCTTAAAAAAAAAAAAAATCCCTTTAATGTAACTTAATGGGATTCTTTAAGGGAGTAGAATTTAAAATGTGTGTTCAGGTTGGTGGTTCACGCCTGTAATCCCAACACTTTGGGGTGAGGTGAAAGCCTTGTTGAGGCCTGGAGTTCAAGACCAGCCTGGGCAACAAAGTAAGACCCCATCTCTACAAAAAATTAACAAAACTTAAAAAAAGAAAAAACAATAGAATGTGTTCAGTCTGCCCTCTTGAGCCCAGAAAGTCTTGGCCAGGTCTCTGGACGACAAGGAAGGTTCGGGAAGGCATTCAGGAAACGTGTTCCTGAAGGGCTGGGGATATGTGAGGGGTGACTGATAGTGCATTCCTTTCGTAGGACTGCTATAAAGTGCCACAAATAACACAGATTTATTCTCTCATATATCTAGAGGCTGGAAATCCAAAATCAAGTTGTTAACAGGGCTATACTTGCCCTGAGACGCTGGGTAGAATCATTCTGTCTGTCCTCTTCTTTTTTTCTTTTTCTTTTTTTTTTTTTTTTTTGAGATCGAGTCTCACTCCCTCACCTAGGCTGGATTGCAGTGGTGCAATCTCGGCTCACTGCAACCTCCGCCTTTTGGGCTCAAGCAATTCTCATGCCTCAGCCTCCTGAGCAGCTGGGACTATAGGCACGCACCACCATGCCTGGCTATTTTTTGTTTGCTTGTTTGTTTTGGTATTTTTAGTAGAGTTTCACCATGTTGGCCAGGCTGGTCTCAAACTCCTGGACTCAAGTTATACGCCCGCCTCAGCCTCCCAAAGTGCAGGGATTACAGGTGTAAGCCACCGTGCCTGGCAGCTGTCCTCTTCTTAGCTTCTGGTGGCGGCTGGCCATCCTTGGTGCTCCTTGATTTGCAGCTGCGTCACTCCAGTCTCTGCCTCCATGATCACACGGCCCTCTCCCTGTGTGTCCTTCTGTCTCCTCTCCTTTTTTTTTAATTTTTAAATTTAGAGATGGGGTCTTGCCATGTTGCCCAGGCTAGCCTCAAACTCCTGGTCTCAAACCATCCTCCTGCCTTGGCTTCGCAAAATACTGGTATTACAGGTGTGAGCCACTGCACCTGACCCTCTCGTCTTCTCCTAAGGACATCAGTCATTGGATTTAGGACCCACCTGATCCAGTGTGACCTCATCTTAACGAATAACATCTGCAAAGCTCTATTTTCAAATAAGCTCACATTTTGAGATCCCAACTGGATGTGAATTTTGGGGGGACGTTGGTCACCCAAATGCAGATGTGTGGCTGGATCTCAGGAGGAGGTGACAAGGTGAGATGGCAGGAGACAGCCAGAAAGCAGATGAAGGGCTGAGTTCCCAGACTTCCCTCACTATTTGGCCTTTATTCTTGGCCCATGGAGGGTTTTCAGGTTGACAGTGATGGCGCAGGTTTGTTTTGGAGCAGGCAACATCCTGCCCCACCCCCGTGTCCTTTTATATCTCCATGTTTCTCTTTGCCTGTGATGAACGGTTCCATTCTCCCAAGCTCATGCCAGCGCCTCTGTGGACAGTCTCTGGCCAGCCCTGGTGAGTCCACCTCCCAACCCCTGCTCTGGCCTCCCTGGCCCTGGCCTCACGAAGCTTGGCTGGCTTGGGCTCTGCAGCGTAGCCTCTCTCTCCACGTTGTGCTGGGGCACCTTGGGGGCTAGGACTAGCTCTCATTCATTTCTGTATCCCCTGTACCCAGCAAGGGTAGGGCACAGAGGATGGGACATAGAATGGGAAGCCTGAGAAGATGAGACTCAGAGCCAATGCATCAACTTGTCATGGTCATTTTCCAAGGGGTATTTTCTGCATTGCAGTGAGTGATTTTTTTTTTCCAGATGACAGATTCTCTACAGTCCCTCTCTGAAGTTATGAAATTAAATGTCCTTCTAAACATGCGCCTGTCCTGCAGCAGCCAGAAGAAGGGGCGTCCATCTTTGGAGGCTGCACATCCCTGTTCCCCAGGCTCTGAAATCCCCACCTGCCTGGCCTTCCGGCCAGTAGCCCCCACGTTCCAGGCTGCCTGCTGCTGAGACCCCTCTGTTTGCAGCCCTCCTCTTTGATGACAGGCCCCCACGTTTCCAAGACAAGGCATGGTCATAAAATCAACTGTCCGCAGCCATTTAGTCTAGGCATGGTTAATGCCAAAACTGACTTCCAAATTGACAGTTAATGAGGGAAAATGACGAGGGGGTGTGTTAACAGACGCAGGCTCAAGGTAATAAACAGGCCGTTAAAGTCAGGTAGTAAACAGCTTGCCAAGGACCATTTATGAATTTATTTTTTTGAAGGAGAAAAAAATTAACCAACAAGGTTTGTCCCCTTTGGTGACTGGGTCTGACTGGCAGCAGGAAGAAGTGAGAGATTCCTGGGAGACCTCAAATATCTCAGGAGGCCCCTCAGGCTGGGATGTGCAGATGTGCGAGTGGAGCCAGGGACATGGGCTCACAGTGGGCTCGCTGTGGGTTCCCATGGACACGCTTTGGTCCCATCTGTTCCTCATGCCCTTGGATGCTGGATGGGGTGTCAGGAATCCCAGCAGTGGTCCTGGTTCTGTCTCTGGTTGATGCTGGGACCTGGAAGAAGTTACCTGATTTTCCAGGCTAGCTGCAAAGACCAGGATGGACTCGATGATCTCTGTAGAGGCTTGCGCTGAGTTACATAGTGTCCCCAACCCCCTAAAATTCATGTCCTTCCTAGAACTTCAGAATTCCATTGGCCGGGCGCGGTGGCTCACGCCTGTAATCCCAGCACTTTGGGAGGAGGAGGCGGGCAGATCACCCGAGGTCAGGAGTTCAAGACCAGCCTGGCCAACATGGTGAAACCCCGTCTCTACTAAACATGCAAAAATTAGCTGGGCGTGGTGGCGGGTGCTTGTAATCCCCGCTACTCGGGAGGCTGAGGCAGAAGAATCGCTTGAACCCGGGAGGTGGAGTTTGGAGTGAGCCAAGATTGCGCCGTTGCACTCCAGCTGGGTGACAAGAGCAAAACTCCATCTCAAAAACAAAAACAAAAAACAAATCTGTGGCTCTAAAACCTCTGCGAGGGGTGCAGATGAAAGTGGATTTCTGGAGGGCGGGCATAGAGCATTCCCATAAGCCAGCGGTTCCTCAACAGGGGAGATTTTGCCCTCAGGGGACATCTGCTACATCTGGGGACATTTTTGGTTGTCACAACCAGAGAGGGGGACAGGGGATGGTGTGCTCCTGGCACCTTGTGGGTAGAGGCCAGGGGGACTGCTAAACCTCCTACAGTGCGCAGGACAGCCCCCCCACAAATTATGACTCAGGCCAAAATACCAACTGTGCAGAGCTTGAGAGCCCTGGCGTACATGAATGTTGACTTGGAGGCCCACTCTCTGCTGTATCAGAACCAACCCAGGACTGCCTGTGTCCGGTGTAGGCCACCACAGGTACGAGAGCTACAAAATGATCCAACTCGACAGGAAAAAATGATCTTATCTCTACAAAGTAAACCTCCCAGTTAATATAATCCCCTACCCTCCTTCCCACACACACATGCACATATTATCAGAATCAACATATCAGGGTTTGCCAAATTTGTATAGATGGCCACTGCTGGGCTGACAGGTGGGGGTAATAGGGTTAGTGTGGACCTGAGGTCAACACATTGGGGTCACTTAGTGTAAAGACCCCAAGAGTTAATAGCTGGAAGACACTTGGAGGGGTGCGTGCCTCCTTTGTTCTCTTGATGCTGGGTGGTGTCTCTGGCCAGGGCTCTGGTCCCTTCACCAGCTTCCAACCCACAGGGATGTAGCCGTGCCCACAGGCAACTGATGGACCATTGTTGAGACCACTACAGGGGCTCTGAAGGCACCCCAAAATAATATGTGGGTGGGAGGACAGGATAGATATTGAAAGGATTAGTTTAGATATATTAGATAATTTTATATTATTGTGTTGAGTAACTCCGTAATAAATATAGGTAAATTGAAAAAGTCACCACTGGTTGGTTCCATGGTATTACATCAAAGCCAGTAACATCTTCCTACTCCTTCCACTTCCTTTTTTTTTTTAACCCTTTGCACCCTCCTATTTCACTCGGTGGCAGACAGTTAAACTCTGGAATCTGGCTTCAGAGTGCTCCTTGGTTGCATAGCTGGCCCTGTGGCCTTCTATAAGTGACGGAAGCTGCCAAGCTATAAGATGAGAGTCAGCCATCACAACAGCATAGACGTCCCAGCAGCATGAGGATGGAGGAGACCACCCAGCTATCTAAAGCACTTGGCTCAGCACCTGGCTTGGAGGACATGCACCAGAAGCCCCCGAAATGCCTGCCTTATACCAGCATCCCTGAGGCAGAAGCAAGATCCACCCGCCCCCAAAGCACAGGCTATGGGAGGCAGACAAACACACAGGCAAACACCAGAAGGGTGGCTTCCGGTTAGTGACTGGATCTATCTGATCCTCAGTTTGGGCAGCTGTAAAATGGGAATAGTGCTTGTCTTTGCAAATGTTGCTGGGAAAATTAAATCAGATGAAACTCTGAGCAAGGTATCTGGGGCTTTACACTTACTCCTGTCTCTCTCTCCAGGTTCTGGTCAGGGGCTGCTTTTCCTGCCACTGAGGCATTCCAGGGCCTGGCCAGGAGGAGAGCTGGGCTCTCTGGTACCTGGTTATCGACACCTGAAGACCGCCAGGCCTATCTATGGATACACATGGAGGCCTGCCTTTTAGAATAGGCAATGGCGCCCAACATTCTGATCTTATAACAGGAAGCCTGAGACCTGGATAGGAAAGTGACTTCCCACCCCCAAAGTCAGCCAACAGGTCAAGGAGGTCAAGGCAGAGGCCCCACTTGCTCCTTTTCTTTTTTTTGAGACGGAGTTTCACTCTTATTGCCCAGGCTGGAGTGCAGTGGCACAATCTCTGCTCACTGCAATTTCCACCTCCCAGGTTCAAGTGATTCTCCTGCCTCAGCCTCCAGAGTAGCTGCGATTACAGGCGTGCACCACCATGCCTGGCTAATTTTTATATTTTTAGTAGAGACGGGGTTTCTCCATGTTGGCCAGGCTGGTCTTAAACTCCCGACCTCAAGCCATCCACCCACCTTGGCCTCCCAAAGTGCTGGGACTGCAGGTGTTAGCCGCCGCGCCCGGCCTCGCTCCTTTTCCTTATGCTTTGCTGACAGCTTCATTCAGTAAGTGCTTGTGATCTCTAAGGTGTCAGGCTCTGTGCGAGGGGCCTATATGGAGGGAAATCCCATGTCTGCCCTCCCCACCTGTAGTGGGTTGAATCATGGACCCCCAAAGAGATACAGCCAAGCCCTTTGGGTTTATCTTTGGTATAAAAAGGTTCTTTGTAGATGTAATCAAGAATCTATTTTTTTTTTTTTTTTTTTTTTGAGATGGAGTCTCGCTCTGTTGCCCAGGCTGGAGTGCAGTGGCACGATCTCGGCTCACTGCAACCTCTGCCTCCTGGGTTCAAGTGATTCTTCCACCTTAGCCTCCTGAGTAGCTGGGATTACAGGCACCTGCCATCATGCCTGGCTAATTTTTTGTATTTTTAGTAGAGATGGGGTTTCACCATGTTGGCCAGGCTGGTCTCGAACTCCTGACTTCGTAATCTGCCCGCCTCAGCCTCCCAAAGTGCTGGGATTACAGGTGTGAGCCACTGCGCCTGGCTTGAAGTAATCAAGAATCTTGAGATGGGATTGTCATGGATTATCCAGATGGGTCCTAAATCGAATGATCAAGTAACCTTTTAAGAGACAAAAGCAGAGGAGAGAGAAGAGAGGGCCGTGGGAAGAGAGAGGTGAGGATCAGAGTGATGCAGCTACAAAGAATGCCTGGAGCCACCAGAAGCCGGAGGAAGCCAGGAAGGATTCTCTCCTAGAGCCTCCAGAGGGAGCCTGGCCCTGACAACACCCTCGTTTAGGATTTCTGGCCTCCAGAGCTGTGAGAATAAATTGTTGCTTTAAGCCATCCAGCCTGTAGTAATTTATTATGGCAGCTCTAGTAAACTACTACCCCGCCCAGAGCCAATTAAGAAAGATACATGTCACCAGCAACCGTCTCCACCACCATTAGAAAATATTAAAAATGAATAGAGCACCGAGTCCCCTCTAACTCTGTCAACTCGCTTAATCCTCTAAACACATCTGAAGCAGGTACAACATTATCCTATTTTATAGGTAAGAAAACGGAAACTCAAAGAATCCAGGAAGTCAGAAAATTAAACAAACTTCAGTTTGTGCCTGACCTCAGTTTGCTCTTGATTTCAGTGCTGGACTGTCCAACACCAGGGGCCAGTCAGCAGCTTCTCTTAGGTCCTTTCACCAAGCCAACTTTTTGTAGTGACCTTGCCCAGGCCAGTGGCTTTAGGGAAACTAAGTCAGCCAAGAAATAATAATAATACCAACAACAGCAAGGACATTTACTGAGCATCTACTATGTGCCAGGCACTGAATAAAGTATATCCACGAATTGCCTCATTTTCTCCTCCTAACAGCTCTACAAAATAACAACTATTATTATTATCCTATTTCACAGATGGGAAAACTGAGGCTTCCAATATAGGCCTGTCTGGGCACAGTTCATGTTCTCAAGTGACCAACCTCACTGCTGCTGCCTCTAAGAGAGGCACGGGACATTGGCTGGAGCATTGGCACATGGCTTGAGTATCATGCTCTTCTTATGTCTTTCATTAAAGCTCTTAGAACATCATGAGGTGAGGTGAGGCCGGGCATGGTGGCTCATGCCTGTAATCTCAGCACTTTGGGAGGCCAAGGCAGGTAGATCGCTTGAGACCAGGAGTTTGAGACCAGCCTGGCCAACGTGGAGAAACCCCATCTCTACTAAAAATGCAAAAATTACCCAGATGTGGTGGTGCGCACCTGTAGTCTCAGCTACTTGGGAAGCTGAGGCAGGAGAATTGCTTGAACCCGAGAGGCAGAGGTTGCAGTGAGCTGAGATTGCAACACTGCGCTCCAGCCTGGGTGACAGAGCGAGACCCTGTCTCAGAAAAAAAGAAAAAATGAAAACAAAAAAGAAACAAACAAAAAAAACAAAAAAAAATTGTGAGATGTTCACTTGTTTATTTGTTTGTTTTTCACTTGTTCATTTTCCTATGCTGGAATGGAACCTCACAAAGGGCAGGGAGCAGGCCTGTCTCCGTCTGTATTATGAGTCCAGTGCTTGGTACTGAGAAGGAGTTCAGCAACATTGGAGGACTAGTCAAGTACCTGTCTCCCCAACTGGACTCTGAACCCTTTGGGGCAGCAGCATCTAGCATAGCTCGAGACTGAGAGCCTGCATAGCAAGTGACCTCAAAGGAGCCATAAACATAAATATGGAGGAGACAGAAACCCAAGGGAGAATTCCTCCCAATCACAAATACCCCCATTTCTAGGCCTGATAGATGTAAATGAAAATGGTATTTAATTAGCTAAAACCAAAGCTGTCATCACCTAATCCAAGAGTCTGATAATAAATTTTCAACGCCTTCCACTTATACTCTGAAGTGATGGTGCAGCTGCCCTGGCAGATGGAGGCAGTTGGAGACATCCACAGGCATCTGTCTGTCCAGGGAGCAGCTGTGGACTTGGTGATTCCATTGGGGAAGTCTACTGCCATGGAGAGCACTCAGGTGCTGAGGAAGTCTTCATTTCCAGTAAGGCAGACACCCCCGTTTGTCACTGTAGCCTAAAGAATGGTCATCATTAGGCTGGGCGTGGTGACTCACGCCTGTAATCCCAGCACTTTGGGAGGTTGAGGCGGGTGGATCCCTAGGTCAAGAGATCGAGACCATCCTGGCCAACATGGTGAAACACCGTCTCTACTAAAAATACAAAAATTAGCTGGGTGTGGTGGCACGCGCCTGTAGTCCCAGCTACTTGGGAGGCTGAGGCAGGAGAATCTCTTGAACCCAGGAGGCAAAGGTTGCAGTGAGTCCAGATCATGCTACTGCACTCCAGCCTGGTGACAGAGCGAGATTCCATCTCCAAAAACAAATAAATACATAGCTGGTCATCCTTGTTCTCTTAGGTCCAGCACTTAGCAGTTTGCAGAGCACATTCACAAGTCTTTCCTATGACTGCAGGGATGGGGACAGATTGGACTGTGGCCCCAGTGTCATGGTTGAGGGAACTGAGGCCCAGAGGGCAGCCTAGTCATTAGCTGTGTCTCCTGCCTTCTCACAAAGTGGTCACCAGTGTCATTTCCCACCTCCAGGTATTACAGGATCTGTGGAGTGTCGATTTTTCTGGCCAGAAACCTCTGTGGCCATGGTGTCTTTGCCTGAGTTTTTGTCTTGCGTCCAGGAAGAATGAGGTACACAGACAAGTGAAGGGTGAAGAAGAAAAAGAGTTTTATTTAGTGTTAGAACAGCTCAGAGGACTGGGTAGCTCCTCTCTGTAGACAGGTGGTCCCGCCAAGTGTTCAACTCTCAGGAGAGAGGAGGCCCTGGAGAGGGTGGCTCTCCTCTGCAGGCAAGTCATTCGGACGTCTCTGCAGGTCTCTGAAGCTCTCAACAGAGAGGGTAGCTCCTCTGCCAGCAGGTTGTCTCTGCAGCTGTCAGCTCTCTGCAGCTGGTCATCCCATCATCTCCAGCTATCACCAGAGAGGGTGCTCCTCTCATCCAGCTATTGTCCCATACAATTGTCTCTCTGCCCTCTTCATCCTCTGGCCATCCTCTCACCTGCTGTGGCTGAGCCCAGGGCTTTTATGGACTTCAGAGGGGAGGAAGTACATGCCGATTGGTCCATGGGTGGCCATGGGGGTGCCTAGAAGAGGCATTACAGTCCCCACTCCAGTCCATGGGACTGGCTGCCTGGCCCCCAGCCTTCAGGCCCTCCCTGGCCTCAAGGTAGGGCCTTACTGGGGACCCATCCCCTTCCACCAAGGAATTAATCTGCCTGCTCCTGCCATTCATGGCCCTGGGGCTCAGCCCCAACCCCCACTCTGAGATTGGAGCAGGTGCCAGGAGTGAAGAGAGGCCCGGCAGTGGGAGAAGACACCCCTGAGCCTGCAGGGATGGGTGGGTGGGGTCCTTCCTGGGTCCCTGAAAGGGTGCAGGCTGTAGAAACACTCAGCTCCTGCACCTGGGAAGGTGGCCCCAGCGGCACCTGGGAGGGCCAATCCTGCCTGCTCCTGGTCCTCCCCCAAAAGCACAGAGAGGCTCAGATCCACAGCTGCAGTTTGGGCGGCTATAGCCCCACCCAAGAGGGTGAGGCTCCTGTCTGCTCTGTAGACCAGGAGGCCTGGGTCTGCAGCTGCAGTTTGAGTGGCTACAGCAGCACCCAGGGACCTCCTGCACTAAGCTAGCCACTGCTCTGGCTGAGCCCAGGGCTTTTATGGACCTCAGAGGGGAGGAAGTACATGCTGATTGGTCCATGGTGGCCATGGGGTGGCCTGGAAGAGGCACCATGTGTCCCCACTCCAGTCCATGGGACTGGCTGCCTGGCCCTCAGCCAGCAGCCTGGCCTCCTGCAGTGGCTTTGGCCCCTTTCCTGCCTCAGATAATCTAATTTAGTAGGTCTGTGAGTTGTCTCCAGGACCTGCCTTTTATTTTATTTTTAATTTTCTTTTTTAAATTATTTTCTTCCTTTGAAATTTCAAATTTTATTTATTTTTTGATACAGATTTGGCTTTATTGTTCAGGCCAGAGTGCAGTGGCACAAACATGGCTCACTGCAGCAGCCTCTGCCATCACAGGCACACCCCTCATGCTAGTGGGGCTTTCAGAACTTGCTCTCCTCTGAAGTCTAATGAAGCCATCTTTGGGACCCCTGTCACAGTATTCCTCACCCTCCCTGGCCACCCCTTTCCTTTCCTCCTCCTGCTGGGCCCTCATGGGCTCCTGGGGGTCTGTGTTGCTTGCAGGGTCCTCTGCCTGGTGTAAACCCAGCCCCTCCTCACTCTCCACCCCCAGCAATCTTCCCTCTCTGCCCCAGTGCAGGAATCAGGACAGGGTTGTTCATGAAGCTGTCCCCAACTCCCAGGCTGGTGGACTGACCTTTCTCTATCCTCCTATGGCAACCAGATTCCAGAACCTTCTCTCCAAGGCTGGAGGTGGAGGCAGACTCCATGTTGACACCGATTGAGGGCTGTGTGATTGGGGTCGCAGCAGGAAGTGGTTGCATCCACAGGGGGTGTCACTGAAGAGAGAAGAATGAAGGGACTGAGGCTGGGCAAGGTCAAGGGGTTCTCCAGGGGCTCTGAGGTGCCCCAGGGCAAGCCACAGGGTGGGGAAGTAGCTGGCACTGTTGCTAAGTCTAAGTGGACAAGAGGAGGGAGTAGCTCTAAGAGGGCTCCCTGCAGGAGCCACAGCCTTGCCCACCTGCCGCCTAGCAGTGAGGGAGGATGGGCAGTGGACACCCACCCTCCCTATTCTGCTGTCTCTGGTCCTTACTCTGTCTCTCACAGCCAAACCCCACAGGAAGCTGGAGGGCAAGGCGCCTGGGGATGCCTTCCAGGAGGGTCAGCCTCAGGGCCAGCAGGAAGGGTGGCCAAAGGGGGAGGGTGACCTGGGGGCCAGTGTAGGAAATCCAGCAGGGAGGCATAAAGCAAAGCATAGGTGCCCACACTTGCCCATTCTACAAGTTGCCATCTGCAGTGGCTTTGGCCCCTTCCCTGCCTCAGATAATCTAATTTAGCAAGTCTGTGAGGTGTCTCCAGGACCTGCCTTTTATTTTATTTTATTTTATTTTATTTTATTTTATTTTATTTTACTTTATTTTATTTTTAATTTTCTTTTTAAAATTATTTTCTTCTTTGAAATACACATTTCAAATTTTATGTATTTTTTATTTTTTGATACAGATTTGGCTTTGATGCTCAGGCTAGAGTGCAGTGGCACAAACATGGCTCACTGCAGCCTCAACCTCCTGGGCTCAAGCCATCCTCCCACCTCAGCCTCCAAAGTAGCTGGGACTACACTATGCACCATCACCTGTGTCTAACTTTTGAACTGTTTTAGAGACAGAGTGTTGTCATGTTGCCCAGGCTGGTCTGGAACTCCTGAGCTCAAGTGATCCACCAGCCCCGGCCTCTCAAAGTGCTGGGATTACGGGCATGAGCCACTATGCCCAGCCTTCTTTTCTTTTGACTTGTAAATTTCTTGCACGGTAGAATCTGCTTTTTATTTTATTTTTATTTTCATTTATTTATTTATTTTTGAGACAGAGTTTGTTATTGTTGCCCAGGCTGGAAGGCAATGGTGCATTCTCCGCTCACTGCAACTTCTGCCTCCCAGGTTCAAGAGATTCTCCTGCCTCAGCCTCCCACGTAGCTGGGATTACAGGCACGTGTCCCCACTCTCAGCTAATTTTTTGTATTTAGAAGAGACGGGGTTTCACTATGTTGGTCAAGCTGGTCTTGAACTCCTGACCTCAGGTGATCCACCTGCCTCAGCTTCCAAAAGTGCTGGGATTAGAGGCGTGAGCCGCCGCGCCCAGCCAGAATCTGCTTTTTAAAAAATCACTCCTCTTGGGTGGATTTTAAGTGCAGTGTCAGCACAATGTCAGTATGCTTTTGAGCAGCAGGTTTTGAGATCAGACCTCACGGGGAGGTCTAAGCTCTGGTATTATCCCACTTCTGCTGTGTGACCTTGGGCCTGTCACTTCTATGTGTGAGACCTCAGTTTCCCTAATAGTAAACAGAGGGGTTTGGAGTCTTCCAGCCTGAGGTGCCAGCCATGAAGCCAGCCCTGTTAACTCTTACCGAAGCTGTAGAGGGAAGATGGTGGTGGCAGGGGGGTGGCTGTTCATTCCCCAACTCCAGATGTCCCTCAGCTCTTTGCAGTTGACAAAAGCCAAAGGGATCAAGTCAGCTGCCTAGAGGTACACAGCTGCCCTCCAGGGCAGTCTGGGAATTGTATGCTGTCTTGATAGCAATGCTTGAATGGACGTCATTGATGTTGGGCACTCAAGACAGACATGGAGTTTAGAGGGAAGGATGGGTTTATATGGATTCAGGGTATAGCCACACCCTACCTATCTGCTTCCATGGCAAAAAGGGGCTGGCTGGATGATGATGAGTGATAGCTTATAATCCTCGGGGAGCCTCACAGGGCTTCCTGTACCCGTTTCTTTGGTTGGAGGACACCTAGGTAGATACAGAGATGACCCCCAAAGGGAAGGGCTGCAGAGCAGTCTGTTCCCAAAGGAGACTGTGTCCCCAAGAGGCTCCCATGCCCACTTCCCTGAACAAGACCCATGAGGACAGCAGAGAGGAGCACTCTCACCTCCATTGTAGCCCTAGGCGCTTGGACATGAGTGCAGGGCCGGCCTGCTCTTTTCCCCGTATGTTGTCACAAGGTCTCACTTATCTTTTTTTGTTTTTTAGAGACAAGGTCTCACTCTGTCACCCAGGCTGGAGTCCAGTGGTGCTGTCACGGCTCACTGCAGCCTCGAACTTCTGGGCTCAAACGATCCTCCCACCTCAGCCTCCCTAGTAGCTGGGACTTACAGATGCAAGTCACTGCATTGGGCTCTAGGGTCTCATTTATCTTTTATCCTGAGAGCCCAGCACAAGCCTGGAACCCAGGAGAGGGTCAGGCCATGTTTGGCAAATAGACAAACACAAGATCTGCTTGTACTTTCCTTGGTTATTGCCAGAGCCTAAGGAACACGTGTTACTTCCCTAACCTTGCATCCCACTGGCAGCAATTCCCACCACCTTCCCTACTGCCCAGTGGAAATCCAGTCACTATTTTGTAGCTGATTCTTGCACATCCTCTAGTGGTTGAAAAGGGCTGCAACAGAATTCAAAGAGCCTCCTGGGAACCAAGCCTAAGGGCAGGGATCCATCGTCATCAGGGTCTATTATTCCTCCTGCAGTTACTGATCCTACTGATAACAGTTAACTCTTAAAGAAGCTCAGAGAGGTTGGGGAACTTGCTCAAGTTCAGTCAGTGAATGAGCAGCCTCATCCCCACCTGGCATCTCTGCCAGCATCAGCTGCTGCTGGCCACCACCTCTCCCTCCCCCAAGGGCTTGCTCTTTCCTCCCTTGGTTCCTCTGTCATCAGCTCCTGAGAAGAGAGCATCTTCTTAGTGTCTTCAACTTCTCACACTTTTCCCTCTCAGTCTTTTCATCTTCCTTTCTCTGAGTTGTTGCCCTCCCCGTCTAGCTGTGGGCAGTCTGAGGGGTCTAAGAATCCTCTCAAGGGCAACGTGCCCTCTGGACGAATTGAGCCACAATTGCCTGAAGCTTGGTTGGCCAGTCCTTGGCCAAGCCCTGAATGCAACACCCTTGGAGGGATCCCTGGTCCTTGTAAACTCTGTATCTGGAATCTCCCTGATTAGCTTCCCTCAAGACCCCACCCTCTTCCTCACCTTTCAGACAGTGCTGCTAGTTAAAAGCATTCCTCCCACTACTAGGACTCATGGGGGCAGAGGCAGGGGCCAGGCAGAGCCCAGGACTTTAATCCAGGTTGGTCTGAGTCCAGAGCTCAAGTGCTCAAGCTCTTCACCGCTCCATGAAAGGGACAAATCAGTGATTAGGAGTATATTGGTTGTTGTGTTTTTTTAAACAGCAAATCTTTATATATAGATAGATTTATATAAATATATTTAAAGACTTTTCATCACTCAGCCACAGGCTTCCCCTACAATCATGCCGTGGTGTCCCTGTTGATGTTCTCAGAGGCCACTACAAAGAGAAGCCTCTTGTTTGAAGCCCGACACTGAGTCACACAGCACTTGCACCCTGGTATTAAGCTGAGTCATGCCAGGTTTTATGTTTCTAAAGCACTGAGAAGTTCCTTGGTTGGCATTTCCCACCGCTAGGGACACTGTCAGAGCCTCAGGCCTCTGAGCTGGGGATGCTCCCTGCCTTGTGTTTATATATTCCCCAAATGTTTATTTTGCACCTAGACCCTGTTCTAGACTACGGTACAGCAGGGAACAAGACAGATGAGGTCCTTGCCTTCCTGAGGTTGGTACACAAGTGGGAGAAAACATGATTACAAGGAAAGATCATTTCCGAGTGTGATAACATTAGGAAAAAAATAGGACTTATATGATATGCAATGAGGGCTGCAGGCAACGCCAGCTAGAGTGGCTGGGAAAGGCTTCTTTAGGGTAGGGACATTGAAATGGTGAGAAACAGCAACCCAAGTGGAGGGATGAGTGGGGAGCAAGTGCAAAGGCCCTGAGGGAGGAGCCCTGGAGGAGGCCCATGAACCTGGAGCAGAGTGGATGAGGGGAGCAGGGTTAGGAGGGGAGGTCAGAGGGCAGGCAGGAGCCAGGTCACTCTGGGTCTTGAGAGCCGTGTTAAGTATCTTGAATTTTGTTTGAGATCAGTGGGCACTCACCTTACTGGATATGACACAAATGCCCAGCTCTGATCATTCACTTATTACGCAGGCAATTTCTCAAGGTTGTGTTTGCAGCCAGCAAGCTTGAGGGGTGACGTTCTATCTCCCTCCATGGCAAAGAGCAGGCTTATTTCCTGCTTGCTATAAAATGGTGGGTTCGCAAGCTCAGAGCTCCTTTCCTGTAAGGGAACCCCCCAGCACATGCAGGCCTGTCTCTGTTCGAGTTGCCCCTGTGGCAACTGGGGCTAAGGAAACTGAAGCGAACGTGCTATCACTCTGCCTATTGCATTCACTGTGAGTAACAACGTCTTTTGTCTCTGACCCAGGAATCTCATGTCTTCTGTCAGCATCCATGAAACTGGCATGCTAATTTGGTAAGTTGCAAGTAGGGTAAAATCTCAGCCCCTTCACAGTTCTTGACAAGGTGACTTTTGGAAGGCAGGGGAGGGAGGAGGAGGGATATGGATGGAAAGGAAGCAGAGAAACCAGTCATCAGGCTGACTGTGGAAATGGAGTGCAGTGGGCTGATTTGGGATTATTTAGGAGGCAGAGTTTTTAGATATTGCCAATGTAGGGGACAAGGGAAAGAGAGGAACTGAAGGTGTCCCCTAGTTTGTGGTTCAAGCATCTGTACGGATGATGTTACTTAGCAAGATGGGGAAGATGAGTGGGGTGGGGGGAGTTTGATGAGCAAGCTTGAGGGATGAGGTTCTATCTCTCTCCATGACAAAAAGCAGGCTTCTATGAAGCTATCGTGAAGCTACTTTTTGGCTGTGTGAGGTCTGAGATCCCCGTGAGACAACCAGGGAAGGTATGAAGGTTTGAAGCTTGCAGAGAGGCCTGGGATGGAGATGGAGATGTGGACTTGGTGAAATGGAAGCCATACGATGGGATATTGGCCCATTCCAGCCAGGAGCTGAGCCCCATGTGTGTACTCTGCAGAACCTCCCATGCTTTCTCAAGTGGGAAGAGCAGCTGGGTCTGAAGGTTCCTCTCCGGCTCCCAGTCCTCCCTAAACTCCCAGTAGCCATTCAGGTTCTGAAATATACTTTCCCTGGACCTATCCTGAAGAATGTCATTTAGTGAAAAAGAGGGAGGCCCTAGAGCCAAATGACCAGCGTTCAGGATCCTTGGAATCTAGACTGTACTGTCAGCTTGCCATTAAGCACATTATTTTTTTATGGCAGCCCAAGCAGACTAACAAACTATCCATCCTCAGTTTTGTTCAGGAATTCTTACTGTATACTTACTCTGCATCAGGCACTGTTCTAGGCTCTGTGGAAACAACAATTAACCAAGCAAAAGTCTCTGTCATCATAGAGTTTGCATTCCAGGGCAGAGGGGACAGACAATGAAAAAATAATCAAATGGAGAACCACAAAGCAGGGTGTGGTGGGGCCTGTGCTGGGCCACCAGGTGCCCGTTCTTCAGAACGGCAACCCTCATTCCCCATTCACTGGGAGCATTGGCTGCCAATGGCTGTCAGCTGAGTCCTTCTCTGCCAATCGCCCTCAGCTGAAGACAGCCACCTCATGCAAGTTCATCCTCACTTCCCGGGACATCTGCATCCAATGACTGGTTGATGTGGGGATATAAAGGCCTTGCCTCAATTTGGGACAATTCAAAATGGTCATCCCAGGTCTAGAGTTCCCTGTGAGAAGCTCCCTGACTGGTTTCTTGGCTTCCTTTCCATTCACACTCCAGCTTTCTGCCACTTTCCAAAAGTCATTCTTTCAAGAACTTGTTATGTAGTAGAGTTAGAAACTATCGGATGAACAGATGGCTGTACGGATGAATGGATGGGTGGAGGGAGGGATGAATGGAAGGAGGGACAGATGGATGGATGGCTAGACAGATGGACAGATAGATGAACAAACAGATGGAAAGATGGATGAAGGGCCAGGTGCAGTGGCTCACGCCTATAATCCCAGCACTTCGGGAGGCCGAAGCAGGAGGATTGCTTGAGTCTAGGAATTCAAAACCAGTCTGGGAAACATAGTGAGACGTTGTCTCTATTTTTTTAAAAAAAGAAAGATGGATGGACAGATGGAAGGTTGGATGGAAGCGTGGATGGATAGATGGATGGATGGATGGATGGATGGATGAACAGACAGGTGAACAGATGGACAGACACAATGGATGGATGAATGGATGCCTTGGGATTGCTGTATTTAACCTGTTCACTTGAAGTCCACTCTCTTTGGACCTCCTTGTTGACACAGCCAAACATCCTCTCTGCCCTTTAGCACATGGAATTGTGCGTCTCATAGGCACATTGTGCCACCAGCCGGCCTGTCCCCCATTAGCTGTTTGAAGAGTGGCATGATAGCGTGGAGCACACACTAGGTCTGCACTCTGAGAGGCTTGGGTCCAAGTTTGACTCAGCTATTCTATCTTAGAGAATCTGCTGTGCAGATTAAATTTTTTAAAAAGTTTACGTAAAGTGCTTACGTAATGCAGGACACAAAGTCTGTGCCCATTAAGGGTCATTTCCCTCCTGTCCTTCTCTCCATCCTGTTTTTTTTTTTTTTTTCTGTCATTTCATATGTCTTTTGCCTCATCCAGCCTGAGCTTCCATTTTGAAAGCAGCAGGCACTAAAAATAAAAAACTATTCTAAAACTTATTTCTTTGCATCCTGCCTCTTTCAATTTCATTAAGGGTAATCAAAGGGGAAATCAGGTGTTAGGAAAATAAAAGACTTATAGGCAGTAACTATAAGGCATCTGCAATTGCTGGTGCTGAGCTACCTGGCAGCTCAGGTGAAAAGGGGAATATGATCTATTGCATAGCCCTTATTATCAGAACAGGAAGAATTCACCAGCCATCTCAGGGGATCAGAAGTGGAGTATTCTACATGCAGCAGAAACAATTACATTCCATACCCTTCTAAATTTCTTGAATTGAAAGAATTTTTGAACATTGCGTCTGGGGAAGATTTCTACGTAAAACCTAGACTGAGGCAGGGAGGAGGGGAGGATTGGAAAGAAAGGAAGTAGGTGCTGTGAAAAAATTATTATTACACATAGCAGTGGACTTAAACTAACATGTCTGATGTGCTGTGCCTTTTGTTGGAGAAATGAAACTAGTATGCACACTGGCTGGAAAAATGCTTCCTCCTAATTGCCTGGGGATGAAGCACTTTATTTATAGACATCAGAGGGAAATTTGGCTCCCTTGCACTATAATACGGTAGGGAACGGGGCCAGGTAGCTGCCGGTTCCAGGACGGTCTGTGTTCCACGGGATAGGAATGTGGAACCACTTTCCATGTAAACACAGTGGGCTCTTCTCCCTTTCTTTTTTTTCTTAGACACTTTTTTGTTTTAAATGTGAGATGCCTTTGAAGAAGAACCTGCTTAGCCATGAATGTCAAGGGTTAGTAGCCCTCTTGGTGGGTTGGTGGTGGGATCTGGGGGTGAGGGACTCTGCCAAACTTCATTGTTCTTCCTTGTGCTTTCATTAACCCCCAAGGAGATAAGATGGATGGATTCCACCCAGCCCTCAGATTCTGGAAAGACTGCAAATGCAATGTGACATTCTCATGAGTTCTCTGGATCAGAGGGAAATAGGAATTTGGGAAACAGTAGAGAATCTACTGCCAAATCCATGGGCCCTATGCAGCTGGACTGTCCCTTAAGAGGGTAACCTAGGGGCCGGATGCAGTGGCTCAGGCCTATAATCTCAGCACTTTGGGAGGCCAAGGTGGGTGGATCACCTGAGGTCAGGAGTTCGAGACCAGCTTGGCCAACATGGTGAAACCCCGTGTCTACTAAAAATACAAAAAATTCACTGGGCATGGTTGTGCCTGCCTGTAATCCCAGCTGCTCGGAATGCTGAGGCAGGAGAATTGCTTGAACCAGGAGGCGGAGGTTGCAGAGAGTCGAGATCGTGACATTGCACACCAGCCTGGGCAACAAGAGCGAAACTCAGTCTCAAAAAACAAAAAACAAAATACAAAACAAACAAACAAACAAACAAACAAAAAAAAAACAAGAGGGTAACCTTTGCTTTACTGCACTTGAGGGAGGGTCAAGGGAAGCCAGAGAGAACTGTTGCACCTGGGCTGTGGAAGCTCTGTTCCACAGTGGAAATGGATTTGGGCCACGGTAGAGTTTCCTCAAATGGTGCTTCAGTTCAAGGGAAGGCAGTGGGGCAGAGGAGGCCTGTGAGTGACAAAAGAACATATGGACCGTGTTTTACAGTTTGCAGAATGCTCTCAGCTACTTGTTTTTTTATACATTTCTTGCCATCAAGCATTGATTGTGCACCTGCTGTGTGCCAGGCACAATGCACACTGGATTGGTTTCTGGGAGGACAGAAACAAACAGCATCTGCCAACTCTACTTTCACAGTACAGCCCCATGCAGGTGTGTTTGCAGCCTCTGAGCCACTGTCCCCTCCCAGCTCCAGGCCCCCAGCCCCTGCAGCCTCACCTGGTCTCCACAGAGGCCTCCTGACTCATCTGCCTGGTGGCAGCCAGCTGTGCCCTTCCAGTCTGTTCTCCAGGAGAAAGCCAGAGGAATCCTTTTCAAAGTAAGCCAGGTCATGTCACTTAAAAGTCAGAAACTCCACCAGGTACGTGAGCAGAGAGGATGCCATCTGCATAAAACCTTCCAGGAGCTTGGTGATGGTGAGTTTTCTGTGTCAACTTGGCTGGGGTCTAGTACCCACCCAGTTATTCAATCAAACATGGCTCTAGGCCTTGCTGTGGAGGTATTTTGCAGATGTGGTTAACACCTGTAATCTGTTGCCTTTAAGTACAGGCTATTACTATTTTTTTTTTTTTTTTTTTGAGATGGAGTTTCGCTCTTGTTGTCCAGGCTGGAGTGCAATGGCACAATCTTGGCTCACCACAACCTCTGCCTCCCGCGTTCAAGCAATTCTCCTGCCTCAGCCTCCCTAGTAGCTGGGATTACAGGCATGCACCACCATGCCCGGCTAATTTTGTATTTTTAGTAGAGATGGGGTTTCTCCATGTTGGTCAAGCTGGTCTCGAACTCCCGACCTCAGGTGATCTGTCTGCCTCGGTCTCCCAAAGTGCTAGGATTACAGGAGTGAGCCACTGCTCCTGGCCCCCCCCTTTTTTTTTTCAGACAGGGTCTTGCTCTGTCACCCAGGCTGGAGTGCAGTGGAGTGATCTTGGCTCACAGCAACCTCTGCCTCCTGGGTTCAAGCAATGTTCCTGCCTCAGCCTCCCAAGTAGCTGGGATTACAGGTGCCCACCACCACACCTGGCTAAATTTTGTATTTTTAGTAGAGATGGGGTTTCACCATGTTGGCTAGGCTAGTCTTGAACTCCTGGCCTCATGTGATCTACCCACCTGGCCCTCCCAAAGTGCTGGGTTTACAGGCATGAGCTACCACGCCCAGCAAGGCTATTACTCTTGATCATGTGGGTAGGCCTTATCCAATCCATGGAAGGCCTAGGAGCAAAAACTGAGCTTTCCAAAAAGAAGAAATTCTGCCTCAAGACTGCAGCCTCAACTCCTGCCTGAGTTCCCAGACTTCAGGCCTGTCCTGTGAGTTTTGGATGTGCTAGCCTCCACAGTCACGTGGGCCAGTTTCTTGAAATAAATCTCATCTCACACACACACACACACACACACACACACACACACCCTGTTGGCTCTGTTTCTCTGGAGAGCCCTGACTGATACAAGCCTTCTATTTTATTCAGAATAAATGCCCAGGTCCTCTGAGTAGCCCCCAGTCTCTCTGCTCTCCTTGCCCCTGCCCCAGCCAAGCCCTCTCTAACTTCATTTTAGCACCTGCTCCCTGCTCATCAGGCCACACCTCATCATGCGTTTTCTCACACAGGGCCTTTGCACATGCCATTTCCTCTGCAGCACACTCTCCCCCATATACCTGCATATTGCTGGCTCCTTCACCTCTCTTTACAGTCTCCACTAAGCTGTCACTTTTCCCGAGCACCTAAATGCTATACCCTGCCACTCCCTACTCCTGAACTCTGTGCTCTTTTCCTTGCTTGAACTTAGTACCCTGTGATGTAACACATCTTTACCAGCACTTTTTAAACATTTTCTTTCTCCTCACTAGAGAATGGAAGCAACCTGAGGGCAGAGCCTTTCGCTTATTTTGATGACTGTTCTACCCTCAGCATGAAGATCTGTCTGGCACACAGTAGGTGCTTGTCTCAGTCAGCTCAGGCTGCCATAACAAAATACCACAGACTGGGTGGCTTAAACAACAGAAATGAACTTCTCACCATTCTGGAGGCTGGAAGTCCCAGACCAAGGTTCCAGCAAGGTTTAGTTTCTGACGAGGGCTCCCTTCCTGGCTTGCAGACAGCTGCCTTCTTGCTGTGCCCTCACATGGCCTTTCTTCAGTGCAAGGGTTCAGACAGACACAGAGAAAGAGAACTCTCGTGTCTCTTCCTATATGAACACTAGTCCTATTTGGCCTGACATAGTAGCTCACACCTATCATCCCAACCCTTTGGGAGGTTGAGGCAGGAGGCCCACTTGAGCCCAGAAGTTTGAGACCAGCCTGGGCAACATATATAGTGAGATTCTATTTCTAAAATAAATAAATAAATAAATAAATAAAAATAGAACATTACTCCTATTGAATCAGGGCTCCACCCTCATGACCTTATTTAACCTTAATTACTCCCTAAAAACTGCCGTTACATGGGGGTTAGGACTTCAATATATGATTGCGAGAGGGATACAACTCAGTCCATGGCAGCACTCAACAAATGCATACTGAATGAATGAAAGGGTAAGGTCTAGGGAACCATGTGCTCACAATTCAGGGGACCCCAGCCACCCTGGAGGGTGCAGGAAGCTTCTAGAAGAGGAGCTGAACCCAAAAGGTGCTTCAGTGCTAATGGTGTTTTGTTATCATTCTTTCTACTTTAACACATCAAAAAGCTGAGGCTCTGTGATGTTCTGCACCCACCACAGTGGGAATGGAGGGCAGAAGGCCTGGTGTGGGGCTAGCAGTCAGGTCCAGCTGGGAGACAGAAACCATGGTAGTTGAAGAGAGAAAACTTTCTCTTTTTTTTGAAATGGAGTCTCTCTGTCACCCAGGCTGAAGTGCAGTGGCATGATCTCCGCTCACTGCAACCTCCACCTCCTGGGTTCAAGCAATACTCCTACCTCAGCCTCCCGAGTAGCTGGGATTACAGGTAACCCCCCACCATGCCTGGCTAATTTTTGTATTTTTAGTAGAAACAGGGTTTCACCACGTTGTCCAGGCTGGCCTTGAACTCCTGACCTCAAGTAATCTGCCCTCCTCAGCCTCCCAAACTGCTGGGATTATAGGCGTGAGCCACCGTGCCCAGCCGAACGGAGAGAATTTGACACACAGAATGGTTGACGAGGCATCAACTTGTTAGCTAGGTAACTGCAAGGGTGAAATGAGAACACTAAGGCATAATGCAGGTGGCAATGGCAGGAAGCAGCTACCACCTCCAGGGCTGAGGGAACAAAGGAAAGAGTCTGAGATTATTGCAACTGAGAAGCTTACAGGAGGTGGGGCACCAGCCCACCAGTGGGCTAGTATTGGCATCCTCAGGGCAGGGGAACACAATGAGGCAGTATCTGTGAGTGCTGGAAAAACTGTGGACTGGATTCAGCCGATTCTCTAGATAAGCCACACTAGGTGATGCCTGAGGAAGAATTCCTAGCAAGGGAGGCTATGAACGTGGGTGGTTACTTTGTCCAGTCCCTTTCGTGGAAGCAGGTTCCAGAGATGGGGCTTGGGAAGTATGAACCAAAGAGGCTGAATTTAAGAGACGAGGACGGGCAGTGTCTACTAACATGAACACAGGCTGACTCTTTGACGCACAATTCCACCCCTGGGTATAGACCCAAGAGAAAATGCACACATGCCCCAAAGACATGCAGAAGAATGTTTATAGGAGCTTTATTCGTCATCATCCTATACTAGAAACAGCCCAAGTATCCATTTATTTATGGATAAATAGTGGTATATATAGAACTAAATAGTAATACTACACAATAATGAAAAAGAACAAGCTATTGATACATACAGTAATGTGGAAGCATCTCACACATATAATGATGACCAGAAAAAGTTCTGCCAGTGTTTGAACTTCCTATAAATGGAATTTGGCAGTATTTACCCTTTTGTGTCTACGTACTACATAGTTCCATTTATAGGAAGTTAAGCCTGGGCAGAACTTGCTGATGGTGAAAGAAATCAGAGCAATGGTCATCTCGGGTGGGGTGCAGGATATTGACTGGGTAGGGACCTGAGGGAGCCTCTGGGAGTACTAAAAATGTTCTACACCTTGATCATGGTGGAGGTATTAAGTATGTTCATATTTGTCAAGTTGTGCACTTGAGGTTTATGTACTTTACTGTCTGTAGGTTATACCTACATTGAAACTTATTTTTATTTATTGTTTTTTGTTTTGCTTTGTTTTGTTTTGTTTTGTAGAGATGAGGTCTCCCTGTATTTTCCAAGCTGGTCTCAAACTCCCGGGTTCAAGTGATTCTCTTGCCTCGGCCTCCCAACATGCTGGGACTATACAGGAGGGAGCCACTCTGCCCGGCCTGAAACTTATTTTAAAACACAAGTCAAGAGGACGATCATCAAATCCAAGTGTGAACAGGGGACAAAGGAGTCATTTTTTTTTTTTTTTTTTTTTTTTTTGTCCAGGCACCAATAATAGTTGCCTGGTACATAGAAGGCCTCAGTAAATTATTGTTAGAGGAATGAAGGAAAGAATGGCATCAATAATATTCATGAAAAAAATGCACCAACTCCTTATAGAAGGGAAGAAAATGGAAAGGAAATGGAAAATGAAGCTAGACAAAACATTCAGATTAATAAATCACAAATATCCATTTATCTATCCAATTTGGGGAAAGCAACAGAGTGCTAGGCAGCCATGATTATAATACCAGCCCCTGTTTTGGTTGACAAATTAATCTGCCCAGGGTTTGGGAAGTGAGGCGGCATCTCAGTATATCATTCCACAGGCCCAGCAGCCTCATCTGATTTCAGGGGAATAGATGGAGGCTGCCTGATTTTCATGTAGATTGTTGGAGAGCTGAATGTAAATTGATGTAAATCAGGGAAACGGATCAGCGGCCACGGCACCTCATTCTCCATCATGGGGCCTCTCCTGTGCACAGACTAGCCAGTGGCTCTCTGGGTACCTTACCAATCTGAGCCGGGCAGACTTCTGGGGGCAGGGAGGACCCAGGAAGCCAAAGGGGCGGTTGTGTAGGCTCTGGGAGCCCTTGAGGAAATAGCATTTCCCCAGGAAAGATATCTATGACAACCACCAGCTGTGTAGCTCTCGGTGAGTGTCTCAGACACATCTCAGGCCTAATCGACACACCCTCAAGCCAGCAATGAGACGATGGTTATGGTTTTTATAAAGGTAATAAATGTTCATCGTAGAAGACTAGCAAACTCAGATAAGCAAAAAGAAAAGAAATAGCCACCCACAAATCCACAATTTTCATGTGTTGCAATGTGAATGCAGATATTAGGTCTGTGTATAAAATTTGTGTTTTCAGTTTGCCATTTTTAATTGTTTCATTCCTTCAGCTCCATATAATAAATTTAGAAATCGAATAGGGATAAATGAGGTTTATCCAGAGGTAGATTTTCTATGGTTAATGAAACAAACTTCATAGAAAGCCTCACTTGCTTGGCCCCTTCCTAGGCTTTGTACCTAAATTTGCATTCATAAATTTTGTATTCTTTTCCTTAAAGAGGACTTTCCAACTGTCCAATCTCTCTGCTCCACAAAATCTGATTCCATGCCTGAGTTTAATCACAAGCTAGCGTTTTGGGCTGAATGGCATCCCCCCAAAATATATGTCAAAGTCCTAATCCCCGTGCCTGTGAATGTGACCTTATTTAGAAATAAAGTGGGCCTTTGCAGATAAAATCAAGGTAAGATGAAATCATATTGGATTAGGGTGGACCCTAGTCCAATGACCATTGTTCTTATAAAATAGGGAAATTTGGGAGCACACACAGGGGAGGAGACCATGGGATGACAAAGGCAGAGATGGGATTGATACATCTATAAGTGAGAGGATGCTAGGGAAGGCTACCTGAGCATGTCTAGAACTACCAGGAGCTAGGAGTGGCAAGGAAGGAATTCCCCAGGGCCTTTGGAGAGAGCATGGCCCTGGCAACACCTTGATTTCAGACTTCCAGTCATCAGAACAGTTAGAAAATAAATATCTGTTGTTTCAAGCCACCCAGTGTGTGGTATTTTGTTACGGCAGCCCTAGGAGACTAAGGTAGTCAGTGACCCCTAGCGCTTGCTGAGCACCAGAATTACTGGGGAGACTGAGGGATGCCACAGGAGGCTGTTAGGTAAGGGAGGACCCAGGGCAGTGGAAGGGAGCCTATCAGTGGCATGTCCTTGGCTCACGGCTGAGGCCACCTCCCCAGTCAGCAAATATTCCCACAGGCAGTGCTGGATCAAAAAGAGACACCCGTTCTTGTTATATGATGTCTCTTTTTCTCCAATGACCCAAGGAAAGGAAGGCCTGTTTATTGAGTATCTACTAAAAGTGTTAGGCCCTGTGCTATGTCTTCACTTTGGTCATTTATCTGCATCTCACTATAACTCCCTGCTATGGTTTGAATGTGTCCCCTAAAGTCCATGTGTTGGAAACTTAACCTCCAATGCAAGAGTGTTGAAAGGTGATAATTTTAAGAGATGTTTAAGAGGATTAATGTCATATCACAGGAGTACATTCCCGATAAAAGGATGAGTTTGGCCTCCTTTGTGTCTCTTTCTTGTGCCCTTCCACTTTCCACCATGGGCTGACACAGCAAGAAGGTACTCTTCAGATGCAGCCTCTTGACCTTGGACTTCCCAGCCTCTAGAGCTATAAGAAATAAATATTTGTTCTTTATAAATTATCCAGTCTCAGGTATTCTGTTATGGAAGCATGAGAAAGACTAAGATATTCCCTAAGATATAAATAGTATTATCCTCATTTTACTGACAAGAATTTGGAAACCTCATACATTGCTGCTGGGAATGTAAAATGGTGCAGCCACTGTGGAAAACAGTTGGGTGATCCCCCAGTGAGTTAATCATAGAGTTACCATATGACATAGCAATTCCACTCCTAGGTATAGACCCAGAAGAACTGACAACAGGTGTTCAGAAAAAAAATCCTGTATGTTAATATTCATGGCCGCACTATCTACCATGGCTAAAAGGTAGACACAACCCAAATGTTGAACAACAAATGAATGGGTAAAGAAAATGTGGCATATCCACACATATGATGACATATGGTTCAGCCATAGAAGGAATAAGGAATGAGGTATTGATGCACAGTACAACAGGAGTGAATGTTGAAAATATTATGCTAAGTGAAAGAAGCCAGACAGAAAGAGCCACAAACTGTATGATTTGTTTTATATGAAATGTCCAAAAATACATCAATCCATAAAGACAAACCACAAATTGGTGGTTGCTAGGGGACAAGGGAAGGGAGGAACGAGGAGTGACTGCTTAACAGATATAGGGGCCTCCTTTTCAGGGATGTTTTAGACCTAGATAGTGATGGTGCTTGCACAACAATGTGAATATATTTCATGCCATTGTATACACATTAAAATGATGAGTTTTATGTTATGTGTATTTTATCACAATAAAAATTTTTCCAAAAGAATTGTCAGTGGATTTCTCCTGCTGCTGCCTGTTCCTTTTCCTCCCTGTCCTAGGCAAACTTCTCAGAAGAGCTGTGCATACAGGCTGTCTCCTGTTGCTACCACCCCTCACTCCCTGCTCCCCTCCAGTCTGGCTTCAGGCACCATGGCTTCTGGAAGATGTCCCATTAGATGACTGTTGTCCTTTTCCACTTACCTGACCCTCAGGCATCACCGCACAACACACACTACTCATGCAGACAGCACACACACACCTTTTCCATTTGAAGTAAGCTGCTCTCTCCGAAGGCTGTTTTGTTCCTGGTGCAGCTCCCCTGACGCTGGAAACTTTCAGACTGACAACTCAATGCTGACCTTGAGCAAGGTTTTATTCCTCAACAGGAGAGACAGGCCCGAGCCCAGCAATTATGGGCTGATGGCCGTCAACCTAGCTCATCCAGGGGACAGAGATTCTCGCCCAGGCAGGCATCCGTTGCAGAATATATATTCATGAGAGTCAAAAGGTAATTTGCACATGTCTTAAATTGCACCCTACCTTTCTCCTTCAATTTTCTTCTCCTGCAGAAGGTAAAATTAAAGGCTTCAGAATATTATACATTTTAGTAGTTACCAGGTGACAGGGAATCAAGGTGTCAAAGTTATTGACAGGCTGGCAGGTTGAACTTGGGCTTGGGATATCCTTTATCACAGCTACAATCAGAGCACTCTGTAACCACATCTCAGGGACAATAGCAATTAATTTAGAGAAAATGCAACCACAGTGAAAACTATGAATAATTTTATTAATACTTGTGCATCTTCTGAACACTTTGAGCTCTTTGGGGTTCAACCTCAGTGGCAATCCGAGGAAATACAGTACAGGGGTTCAGAATGCTGGCTTTTCCACCAAGACAACCTGGGCACAAGTCTCAGCTCTGACGCTTACCAGCTATATGGCCTTGAATTCATCCATTACCTCTCTGAGGTTTTGTTTCCTCTCCTGTAAAATGGGGAGACTAATAGTTCCTATAGCATGAGGACTTTTATGACATTAAAAGGAGTACATTTCTTCATCTGAGAAATTTGCTAGGTACTGTAGTCAAACCAGGCAAGTCCCTGGCCTTGTGCCATCTGCATTCTAGAAATACTGAAAGCACAGAGCTGGAACAGGGTCTGATTTCCTATAGCCCTTAGCAAGTGCTAGTTAATATTATTATGAAGAACATGTTTTCCTTTTTGATGGTATAGAGCACAAAGTATACAGTTCAGTAATTTAAAAAAAAATAGATTATTTTTTTAAAACAGGTTTAGGTTCACAGCAAAATTGAGCAAGAAGTATAGAGAGTTCCCATGTACCCCCTACCTCCACAAGTGCATAAGATCCCCCATTATCAACATCCACCTCCAGAGTGGCACATGTGTTACAATTGATGAATCTCACTGACACATCGTCATCACCCAAAGTCCATACTTTATATTAGGGCTCACTCTTAGTGTTGTACATTCTATGGCTTTGGGCAAATGTATAATGACATGCATCCAACATTACAGCATCATTCAGAAGAGTTTCACTGCCCTAAACATTCTCTGTACTCTGATTCTTCATCTCTCTCTCCCCACAACCCTCAGCAATTGCTGATCTTCTTGCTGTCTCCATAGTTTTGTCTTTTCATACACACACACACACACACACACACACACATATTTTATATAATAAAAATATATTACATGTAATAAATATATATTTTTGAGACTCTGGTCTTGCTCTGTCACTCAGGCTGCAGTGCAGTGGCAGGAACACAGCCCACTGCAGCCTCCACCTCCTGGGCTTAAGGGATCTTCCAACCTCAGCCTCCCATGCAGCTGAGACCACAGGTGCATGTCACCATGGCTGGCTACTTTTTTGATATTTTTTTAGAGATAGGGTCTCACTTTGTTGCCTAGGCTGGTCTCAAACTCCTGGGCTCAAGTGATTCTCCCACCTTGGCCTCCCAAAGTGCTGCAACTACAGCCATGAGCCACTGCGCCCAGGCTTTGCCTTTTCTAGAGTGTCATTACAGTTGGAGTCCTGTAGCATGTAGCCTTTTCAGATTGGCTTCTTTCACTTAGCGATAGTCATTTAAGGTTCTTCCAGGTCTTTCCATGGCTTGATAGCTCATTTGTTTTTAGTGCTGAATAATATTCTGTTGTCTGGATATACTACAGAAAACTGTAGTACATTTTTCCTGTGTGCATACCCAGGTAACACCATATGGATCAAGAGACAGGACATCCCCAGTCCCCGCCAGGCTCCTTTGTGTGCCCTCCCAAAACATGACCACTCTTCTCACCTGCATCACCAAGGATTCCTTTTCCTATTTTAAAACTTTATATAAATAGAATCTTACACGTTTCCTCTTTTATGTCTTGCCTCATTCAACTTTATGTCTGACAGATTCATCCATATTGTGTGTAGCAGAGTTCATTTTTTTCATTGCCGTACTGCATGAAAAACTGTCTATTGTGCATTATTTCTTAGAATATAAACATATTCTATAGATTAGACACTGTGCTACGTGCCAGAGATACAGAGCTGTGCCCAGCGCAGGCCTTGTGCTCAGAGAGTACACAGTTTAAAAGTTGGATGTGAAACATCCTCCAATTTTCCCAGTATGAATTGTCTCATAACATAAATCCAAAACAGGGAGTCATACTCTATGGAAACACTGTGCGGGAGGACATTTATTTATTTAAATATCTGAGCTCCTACAAGGTGTCAGGCCCCATGCAAGGTGAGTAAGGTGGATAAGATATGCTTCCTGATCTTGTGCAGCTTATGGCCTGGGGCCGGGGGAAGAGGCAAGTTGCAAAGTGAGGTGTCCTATAATCAAGGAAGAGCAACGGGCTGTTCCTGTTCCTCGACTGTTCCCAGTAGTCTGGGAAGTCAGGGAAGGTACAGTACACATTGTTGGTGGCCTGGTCTACAGATAGTCTCTCCTTCCTCCTTCCCTCCCATCAGCTAAGTAGTCTTCCTGCAGCAATATTTTACAAAATATTTCAAACGTGGTGGCCCTGTATTCCCAGAAGTTTGAGCCTCACCCCTGCTCCGGAAGATGAACTCTGATTGGTCCAAGCCAATCCAGAGGCATCCATTCTTTCACAAGCCATGGTTAAGCCAGGGGCATGTGACACAATTCTGGCCAATTAGAAGTGAGGGGAAGTCCTTTGGCGTGGGTTGGGGGTGGGAGGTTCTGGGAAACATTTTCCTCACTAATTAAAAAAAACAAACAAAAAAAGAAAACCTCTTCGGGGAGGAATTATCCCATTTTCTGCCTCTGGTCTTCATCTGCAGTAGGTGACACTGTCTTAGAGCCCATTAAACTGCCAGCACAATTCACCTAGAATTGCTTCATCTGTGACTTTTGGTTCTGTGTGATAATAAAGTTTTTGTTGTTGTTTATATCACCTTTTGTTGGATCTTCCCTTATTTGCAGGCAAACACATTTTAGTTGGTAGGAAAGTCTTCTTAAGGGACATGATTTCTAAGCTAAGCATTTAAGGATGCCCCTGAGTGAACCAGGAGGGAACTCCACGGAAGGGATGACCAGTGATTTAGCCTCCAAACCAGGACGCTGCACCAGAGAGCGTGGACTTTGCTGATGATGACCCTGGGACAATGGACCTAAACCAGTTCTGCCACTGGTGACATGGGACATATGGACCCCCTGCCCACAGCTAGAGCTCAGGGTGAGCCGAGACACAGAGCTGCTTCTATTTTTACTTTAATTTTATTAACAAACACAGCTTGCTTGCACTGTGCCAGTCATCGTTCTCAGCGCCTTATAAATATGAACCCAGAAGGTGATCCTGAGAGTGGTCAGGATACAGGAGGATAGGGCAAGAGCTGGCTTGTAAGACCATGGTGGCTTCATCCAGGTGGAGGTATGTAAGCAAGACCTGGAGGTGGGACGGGCACACCAGGCAGGAGGCACAGCTGGAGGAAGAGCAGGAGATGCTCAACAATTGGCAGAAACCGCAATCCAGTCAGAGCTTGGGGTGTGCAGGGAGGTGGGAGAGAGGCCACACCAGGCAAGGTTGCAGGAGTCAAGACTTTGTCTTGGAGACCTCTAAGGGTCTGAGCAGCAGTTGCAGACGCAGTTTTTGAGAGATCCAAAGCTGATATAATTTGAGCGATTCCCCTTAAGAAAAAAAGCATACAAAAGTATGGGTCATGGAAAGGCCCCATTCAAGTAAGAGGCCCTGAGCTTACGCTTCACTAGCATGGCAGTAAATCACCTCCAGTGAGCAGAGATGTGACATAGTCACAAGCGGGCCTTAGAGAAGCAGTGTGGCCACCATACAAGCTATAAATGTGAGAGAGAAAGATGGGAAAACCATTGATGACAAAGCATGGAAAAGAAATTGGGGAACTACATTTTGCATCCCGTCGGAAATTTTCAGTTTGTGTGGTCAAAAGAGAGGTCTTTGGCCAGCACAAGGAGATTACAGGGAAAGGGGATGTGGCCTGACCTGGGACATGTTCCATCTGCCAACTGGATCCTAGTCTCTCCCTCTGAGGGGGTGAGGAGAACTGATGATATAGGGCCTTCCACCTCTGTCATTTGGTAATTTAAGGAGGCACAGAAAGCCACCTGAGGCCATCTTGGGTTCTGAGACTTTTTCACTGGAAGTGACTTTATTATAACATAAAACATTGCTGACAGGCGGGATACCCTAGATCACCTAGATCAGTTTCCAAAATCCAGCTGGTTGTCAGAATTTTCGGGGAGTTTAAAATCAAAAACATTTAAAAAAAGAAGAAGAAACTACATCCAGGTGTCCTGTGTGGGGCCATGGGCCATGATCAGTAGACCAGGGGTGGGGAGCCGTTGGCCTGGGATGGGAGTTTCACACTGGGCCTAAGGTACTGTGATGGTTAATTTTATTTTATTTATTGTTATTATTATTATTTGAGACGGAATCTTGCTCTGTCACCCAGGCTGCAGTGCAGTGGTGCAATCTCGACTCACTGCAACCTCTGTCTTCTGGGTTCAAGCGATTCTCCTGCTTCAGCCTCCCGAGTAGCTGGGATTACAGGCGTCCGCCACCATGCCCAGCTAATGTTTCTATTTTTGGTAGAAAAGGGGTTTCACCATGTTGGTCAGGCTGGTCTTGAACTCCTGACCTCAGGTGATCTTCCCGCCTTGGCCTCCCAAAGTGCTGGGATTACAGGCGTGAGCCACCGAGCCCATCCTGTGATGGTTAATTTTATGTGGCAACTTGAGTGGCCAGGGGGCACCAAGATTAAACATTGTTTCTGGGCGTGTCTATAAAGATGTTTATGGATGAGATTAGCATTTGATTCACCAAGCTTGCTTAAGAAGATGGCCTTCCCCAGTGTGAGTGGGCACCATGCTATCCACTGAGGGTCTCAATAGAATGAAAGGCCAAGGAAGGAGGAATCCCCTTCTTTTTTTTCTTTCCCACTGCTTCAGCTGGAACATCTCATCTCATCTGATCTCCTGCCCCTGGGCTCTGATTTCCACCACTGGGTTCTATCGTTCTCAAATATTCAGATTCAGACTGAATTACACCATCAGTTTTTCTGATTCTCCAGTTTGCAGGCAGCCGATTGTGGGACTTCCCAGCCTCCATAATCAGTGAGCCAATTCCTTGTAATAACTCTACGTCTGTCTGTCTATCTATCTATCTATCTATCTATCTATCTATCCATCCATCCATCCATCTCCTATTGGTTCTACAGTTATTTTTTAAACCACTGCTCTGGAGCCAGAGCTCTTAATGTGGAATCCATGGAACCAGGGGTCCTTGACTGGGCTTCCAAGAGTTGGGGAAGTTTCTGGAATTGTAAGCAGAAATCTGTGTGCATTTGCATATTAGAAGAACTCATGGCTTTCAGCTATTCTGAAGTTTTCCTGGGGCTCCTCCCATAAAAGGGTAAGAATTATAGTACAGCTCTTCTCAGACAAATGTGCACATGTTGATCTTGTTACAATGCAGATTCTGGCTGGGCGCGGTGGCTCATGCCTGTAATCCCGGCATTTTGAGAGGCTGAGGCAGGCAGATCACCTGAGGTCAGGAGTTCGAAACCAGCCTGGCCAACATGGTGAAACTCTGTCTCTACTAAAGATACAAAAATTAGCTGGGTCTAGTGGCAGTTGCCTGTAGTCTCAGCTACTTGGGAGGCTAAGGCAGAAGAATTGCTTGAACCCTGGAGGCAGTTGCAGTGAACAGAGATTGCGCCACTGCACTCCAGCCTGGGTGACACAGCGAGACTCCGTCTCAAAACAAACAAATAAATAAATAACAAAATAAAATGCAGATTCTGATTCAGGAGGTCTTTGGTGGGGCCTGAGATGCTGCATTTCTCACGCGTTCTCAGGTGATGCTGATGCTGCTCGCCCATGGACCACACTTTGAATAACAGGGCTGAAGGCTATCCTGTCCAATAATGAAGACACTGGCCACATGCAGCCACTGAGTTGTTGAAATGTCACATCCAATCTGAGATGTGCTGTAAGTGTGAAATACATGCCAGATTTCAAAGACTTAGTACCCCACAAAGATAAAATATCTCCTTAATAATTGCTACATTGATTATATGTTACAATGGTAACATTTTGGACGTATAGGGTTTAAAATATATCATTTAAATTCATTTCACCAGTTCCTTTTTACTTTTTAAGAATGTGGCCAGTAAAAATATTTAAATTACATAGATGACTTGCACTTGTGGCTCGCATTCTATTTCTCTTGATTATTGATGATTAAATGGCAGCCAACTCAGGAATAAAGAGATGGCATAGGGTAGTAGAAAGAGCCCCAGAATTTGGTCCTGGGGAAAATCCTAGTGGTGCAGCTGAACAGCCTAGAGACCTGGATCAGTTGCTTTCCCATCCATACCTGACCAGTATAACAGAGGTTAGGGGAAGGGTCACTGAAGGATCCTCTCAGGTCTCAAGAGCCATATGGCTTCTACAGAACCTCACCTCCCTAATGCAGCATCACACAAACAGAGGGCTGTGTAGTGGTCAAGGTACGAGGTCTGGGGCAGACTGGCTGTGTTCAAGCCCTGGCTTGCAAGTTACCCCATTTGACCTGGGGCAAGATGCTGCATCTCTCTCTGCTGGGCCTTGCGTTTTCCACTTGTAAGATGTACATAATGATTGTGTCCATCTCACAGTCTTGATGAGGGGAATACATGAGCTAATCCCTAGGAAGGCTTAGGCCATAGCCTGGCATATGCAAGCCCTTCACTAATGGAAACCAGTGTTTTCTATTAGTCTATTTTCATGCTGCTAATAAAGACATACCCAAGACTGGGTAATTTATAAAGGAAAGAGGTTTAATCGACTCACAGTTCAGCATGGCTGGGGAGGCCTCAGGAAACTTACAATCATGGCAGAAGGAGAAGCAAACACATCCTTCTTCACATAGTGGTATGAAGGAGAAGTGCCAGGAAAAGGGGGAAAAGCCCCTTATAAAACCACCAGATCTCCTGAGAACTCACTCACTTACACGAGAACAGCAGCAGGGGGTAACCGCCCCCACGATTCAATTGCCTCTCACTGGGTGCCTTCCACAACACATGGGGATTGTGGGAACTACAATTCAAGATGAGATGTGGGTGGGGACACAGCCAAACCATATCATGTTTTATTACAAACCAGCTTAAAATTCACATTCTATCCCTTCTGTATGAGGTGAGCTCGGCCTCTGACTTTGCCAACCCTCAGGTTCCTCTCTGTAGGATAAAAATATCATTACTTACGGACACGTGAATATGACAGTATATGTGAAGTGCCTAGCACTGTGCACAGCTCGTGGCAGGCCCTGAATAAATGGCAAATCATTGTCCTCTTCTGCTCCTTTCTGTTATTTTAGTGTCTGTTCCTGGGACCAAGAGATGCCGTGTTTGATCAAATCGGATGTCCCTTCTTCAGGGTATTGTTTCTCAGAGCAGCCAAGGGTCGAGCTTAGATGCCCTCTCTCACCAACATGGAGTCCGGTAACAGAGCCAGGTAAACTTTCAGCTTGAACCTTCTGGGAACCTATTTTATGCCCCATGCAGAATTTGATCAAAAATTAAAAGAAAAAAATATTGTTGTGAACCTGTTCCCACAGCAAGAAACCTCATGGACTGCCGTGGCAGGTAGTAGCACTATTTTATTCATTTGCAAGGCCTGGAAACTTTAAAATTTCACTTGGAGGCTGTGTCTTTGCCTCCTCTCCTCTCTGGGTTGTGTGTTTGGGTCTCAGTTGTAATATATTTTAGGTTTGCAGCTCCACATGACATTTCTGGTTTTGTTTTGCCCGACTGATGGAGTACAGAAGGCTAAACCGTCACCCTGCATGGGACATTGCATCTCTGAAGTAGAGTTGCCCAGCGGAAAGGCCTGGAAAATGATTTATGGGTGGTGGGGAGTCGCCTTGCATGAAATAAAGGATGGGCTAATGGACTGGTCCCCACTCGGGAAAGAGTGTTTTCGTTCCAGGAAGCTGAGGACCACAACTATTTCTGTCAAGCAGGCTTGGCAGTTCATTTCTGCAGGGCTTTCACAGAAGGTTTCAGGGCTCATCAACTTTTCCAGGCTTTGAAGCAAAATGTGACTGTGGTGTGCTGGAAAGCTCGCCAGCATTGTAGCTGAGAAATCTGGCTTCAGGTCCCAGCTCTGCCTCTTGCTACCTGGCCTCTGTTTCCTCATAGGTAAAATGGGGACAGTAATACATTGCTCCTGAGTGACCGTGGGGAGTCAGGGGCATAATGTGTGATGGTGTATCCAACATAGAACAGCCGCTTTATAAACATGTGTCAAATGGAAAACCATTAGACAAGTACACACAGTGTCAGGGAAGAATTAGTAAGAGAAAATTTCCAAGCTCTGTGGCTGTGAGAAAAATGCCAAGATCTCTGAATTCAAAATGCCCATTTTGAATGGCCCCGGGGAAGGGCTTCCTGAGGGTTGACTACCATGAGTCCCGCTGTGGTTGTGAGCAGAGGAGACAGGCCTGCTGGCTCAGCGCTGGCTGTGCTGGAATCTTTGAGGACTGTCCCATGTAGATGAATTAGTACATTTTATACTGGCTCAGAAAAGACAGCTGTGTGTTCTGTGCCCACTGGCTGCCTGTTTTCCTTACTTTGTTCAAATGGCTAATTACACTCCAATATCCATTCTCTCCTTTTTTTTCTTCCATCATTATAAACAATACAACTGAGCCAGGCACCGTGGCACACACATGTGTTCCCAACTACTCTTGAGACTGAGGTGGGAGGATCGCTTGAACCCAGTAGTTAGAGACCAGCCTTGGCAGCATAGTGAGACCCTATCTCAAATAAATACATAGACTTGGCACAGTGGCTCAATCCTGTAATCCTAGCACTTTGGGAGGTCGAGGTGGGAGAATCACTTGAGTCCAGGAGTTCGAGACCAGCCCTGGCAACATAGTGAGACCTGTCTCAATTTTTAAAAATAAATAAATAAACAAAACAAAATAAAATAAAATGAATAAGTGAATATGTATATGCATCCCTATGTACATACCACAAACTCACCCATCTGTCCACCCACACTCACAGTGAACACCCTATTAGCCGGGCTCTTGCTACCCAGCTAGACCTTCTATATTTCAGCCTCCCTTGCAGCTAGATGTGCCTTTGGGCACATTTGGCCAATTCTGGCTAGAGCCAAAGCAAATGGGCACATTTTTGCTAAGACGAATTCTGTAATGGGGGAGTAGTTTATCTCACATGTGGCCTCAGAGCAACAGGATTTTTTTCTCTTGGGACTAAAAATTGCTTATTGTTTTATTATAATTATAAATGCAGCACATGTTTATGGTAGAAAATTTGGAAAGTAATGATAAAATTAATTTATAATCTCATCAGATATAGGTAATCCCCATTAATTATTTGATGAAATGTTCTAGTAATTGTGTCTGAATGTTTCTTTGGCACAAGAGGATTCCTACTAGACACTCGGTTTTGTATTTTGTGTGTTTTTTTAAATTCAAATTACCTTGTACCCTGTCTCTACAAAAAAAAAATTACAAAAATTAGTCAGGCTTGGTGGCATGCATCTTTAGTCCCAGCCACTTAAGAGGCTGAGGTGGGAGGATCACTTGAGCCCAGGAGGTTGAGGCTGCAGTGAGCTATAATTGTGCCACCACACTCCAGCCTAGGTGACAGAATGAGCTCCTGTCTCAAAAAAATAAATAAAATAAAATAAAATAAAAACATTGTGAAACTTTTCTATCTTTTGAGCAAAGGAAGTACAGATGTATACGATGTAAACTAATCCAGGTAACAACTGCAAAGTAGGAATGAGATTATAATAGGAAAATAAATAACCCCCCAGTGGGGTTTAGCTTCTTTAAAGTGGAGTTATCAAGTCAAAGGACTTGCCTATATTTAAGGCTTTTAATATATCTTGCCAAATTTCCTTCCAGAAAAATTGCAACACAGCACATTCCCACCAACAGCATATGATAGTAGGCCCTACAATCACAGCCTGGATCAGGGAGAGGTAGGGTCACCAGTCCCCTTCCCTGCCTGCTGTCCCCAGAGGGCTTTTTAAACCTCATTTGGTGAAGATGACAACATGGTTCACCGAGAATGGCAGACACCTGTACTACAAAAGGGTCCTATACACTGTTAGGGAGCTGTCTAGCAAGATTCCATACCACACAGGGGCCACCGGGGCTGCTACACGGATTTCTAGTTTCCTCTTCACCAAGGCACCCATGAGTGCTCTTAGCCAGAAGTGACCAAGGGGCTGCCTGGGGACCTCACCCTATCTAGATGTTTCATCCTCCACAGTCTGCATTTTCATTCCACACTGGACTGCTCTGGCTCGGTTACTTTTTTTTTTCCACCCCCGGAGACGGAATCTTGCTCTGTCACCCAGGCTGGAGTGCAGTGGCATGATCTCAGCTCACTGCAACCTCCACTTCCTGGGTTCAAGCAATTCTCCTCCCTCAGCCTCCCGAGTAGCTGGGTTTACAGGTGCCTGCCACGGCACTCAGCTAATTTTTGTAGTTTTAGTAGAGAAGGGGTTTCAACATGTTGGCCAGGCTGGTCTTTAACTCCTGACCTCATGATCTGCCCGACTTGGCCTCCCAGAGCGCTGGGATTACAGGCGTGAGCCACCACAGCCAGCCAGTTACTTTTATTCACATATTTACTCCTGATTTCTGCCTAAGATCACTTTTTAAATTATTATTATTATTTTTTGAGATGTAGTCTTGCTCTGTCACCCAGGCTGGAGTGCAGTGGTATAATCTCGGCTCACTGGAAGCTCCGCCTCCTGGGTTCAAGCCATTCTCGTGCCTCAGCCTCCGAAGTAGCTGGGATTACAGGTGCATGCCACCACGCCTGTCTAGTTTTTGTCTTTTTAGTAGAGACGGGGTTTCACCATGTTGGCCAGGCTGGTCTTGAACTCCTGACCTCAAGTGATCTGCCCTCCTCGGCTTCCCAAAGTGTTGGGATTACAGGCGTGAGCCACCGCACCCGGCCCCTAAGATCACTTTAAATCCAATTCTTGTTAAGCATATTATGAAAAAGGGCAGTCTCTTTAGCTATCATCTGCATAAAGTCTGCCACCAGGGACTTAAGTCATGCACTCATCCCTACATTCATTCATTTTTTTATTCAACATATGTAATGCCCACCTCCTATGTGCCAGGCATAATGAGAAGCACAGTGGTAGACAAGACATACATAGTCCCTTTCCTCATGGAGCTTATTGCGTGGTGGTGGAGCAACATAATAGACAATAGACAAACAAGATAATATATAATTACCAAACTGTGCGATATACCATAAAGGACACAGATAGACCCCTGTGAGAGTGCCCGCCCAGGGTGGGTGGATCTAGTTCAGAGGAGTGGGCAGGAATGCCTCTCTGAAGAGACAACTAAGACTTGGAGGATGAGAATGAGAATGGGATGATTGGGGGAAACATATTCTCGACAAAGGGCACAGCATGTCCTTGAGATAGGAGAGTGCTTGGAGCTTGTAACGGATGAGAAGACGAATAGGGTGACCGTGGCCATAGGTGGGCTTGGAGCAGAGGGCAGTGAGCAGTTTTCCTTTTCTTCTAAATCCAGGCCACTGAATGGTTTCTAAGTAGAGGCAAATAGAGGGAACGGGGCCCTCATTCCCATTTACAAATGAGCACATTCCCATTTGTAAATGGATTAGAGAAAATGGAGCAGGAGAGTGGCCTGGCTGGACTATTGCAGTAGTCCAGGAGAGACGGCTGACACTAGGATGTAAAATGAAGCCAAGAAGAATTTTCATGGCATCTTGTCCAAGCCATCCTGTCAGGCATCATGTAGCTCTGGAGCCAGATCAGGCTGGCAAAGGGGCGGCGGGTGCTGTCAGTTTTTTACACAAAGTCAGCTGCCATCTACAAACAGGGTAACAGAGTGCCAGACAGACCTGAGACCCTCCCTCATCTGTGAAGACCTTGAACTCCATTTGTAAAAGAGCAAAATCCCTCTCCACAGGCACATGTAATGTTTAAAGGGAAAACCCCAGGAGCGGGCCTATTTCGACCTGTTCTCAGTTGTGGATGCCTGAGTGGGAAGGAGTTTCTGAGACCTGACCTTAGGCAAGTCACCCTATTCGTATGGATCTGTTTCCTCACCAATGAGATGAGAGGGTTTGTCTCTTCCCTCCCTTCATCGCTCATTCATTCAACAGCCCGCCCAGGTGCCGGGGAGGGAGATGAGTGAGATCCCATGAAGCTGAAACTCCAGCAGGCCTCTTCGCTTCCTGTTAGTCTGTAGAAATCACATCACTGGTTTCCCCATTTTGCTGAGGACCTCCCTGAGTCCAGGGGACTTCGGAGCATCACGCTCGAGTCTCCTTCCCAGGGCCCTGTCGCCCCTCCTCCCAGCTCATCTGATAGGTCCTTTTCACCGGCCTGGACTCCTCCTGGGGGCTTTCGCTCAATGTCTGGACTACAATGGAGGTTAGAAGCTCACCCCGATTTACCAGGCTGGTGTGCCCCAGAAACACAGGATGCTCCCTTAGACAGACACCTGGAGTTTGTGACAACTGCCGAGCAAAGTGACATTCCTGCCTCCGGGACCCATTCTCAAGCCATTTCCACCTCGCTCCCCCCAGCCACCTCCTCAAAATCCCCCCCTTGCAGCAGCCTGGTCTCTGCACAGGCCAGAATCTGGTCCTAAGTGATTGTCAGAGTGAATTTCCACAGCCTGAAAACACACAGCGACCAGGGCTAATGCCAAAGCCTGTTATTATGGATCTAACGTGAATTCTTTCTAGAAGGGTCTTGCTCTACAGGCCAAAAACCTGTTGGCTTTTTTTTTTTTTTTTTTTTGAGGAGAAAAATGAAATGACATCAAAAAACAGAAAGAAAGGGAAGACATTGAACAGACACTGAAGGCCTACTGTGCACCAGTGGATTTTATATGCGTTAACTTTCTGGTAGCCCATTTTAAAGGTGGGCCTTTTGAGCCTGGGAGAAGTTTGCACGGGAACGGTCAGCCAGTAAGTTTCAAGACTGGGAATCAAATCACGCTTGTTTGTCTCCAAAATTTTCCCTCTTTACTACCTGGCACTCAGATGAAAACAGGCCTGGAGTAAAGACGGATGGCATTTTGGACATGGCCTCCATATCCCATATGGCTGCTGACTAGCTCTGCTTAATTCAGTCAATAAATGTGAGTCGCTGCATGCCCGGCCCAGGGGGCAGAAAGCTTCCCAAGATATGTGCCCTGCTCCACAGAGCTTATAACTAGCAGAGAGGTAAGATAACAGGCAGCAGGGAAAGAAAAGAGAATGTTGAGGAACCTGGTTCTAAGTAAAAGAATGGAGGCAGCCGGGTGATATGGCTCGCGCCTGTAATCCCAGCACTTTGTGAGGCTGAGGCAAGAGGATCACTTGAGCTCAGGAGTTCGAGACCAGCCTGGACAACATAATGAGACCTTGTCTCTACTAAGGAAAAGAAAATCAGCCAGGTGTGGTGGCACACGCCTGTAGTCCCAGCTACTCAGGCTGGAGGCTGAAGTGGGAGGATCACCTAAGCTTGGGAGATCAAGGCTATAGTGAGCCATTATTAAGCCACTGTATTTTAGCCTGGGCGACAGAGTGAACCCTGTCTCAAAATAAATAAATAAAAATTTTAAATAAGATGGAAACTCCCAGGGACCCAGGAGTGGTCCTTTCTGGGTATGTCGCAACTCAGATTTCTTTCCTTGGGAGATTTTCTCTTTGATTGTCAGTAGGAAGCTACCCCTTCCATGAAAGGAAATTAACGTGGCAAAACCTGCCCTTCGGGAGAACGATATGTTTTATAGTTATCTGGGAACACAGCTCTGGCTGAGGACGTGCCTCCCGGCTTGGGTGTGCTCCAGGGCGAGGCCTCTCTGGGTGGAATTTCGCCAACACGCATTTTACAGAGAACGTGAGGGAAATCTATCCCGAGGTTTATTTCTGCAGAGTCTGTAATAACAGGGCAAGACGTCCATGATAGGTTTTAAAAAAGAAAGGAAGGAGTGGAGGGAGGAAGGAAGGGAGGGAGGAAAGTGTACTCATTTTTTCTGGCTGCATAACAAGTCCCCGTGCATTTAGCAACTTGATATAAGTTCATTACCTCCATGTTCCTGCGGGTCAGGAGTCAAGGCCCAGACCTGCTGGGTCCCTGCTGAAGGTCTCCCGCAGCTGCAGCCCAGGTGCTGACTGGGGCTGTGTCTCATCTGGAGCTCCTCCAAACTCATTCAGGTTGCTGGCTGTTGGATGGGAGAGGTGGGGGCCACTCTCAGCTCCCAGAGGCCACCACACCTTGCCACATGCCACCCCCACCTTTAACCCAAAACTGGAGAGCCTCTCATACATTGAATCCCCCCCCCCCCCCACGCAGCTCAGCCCCCACACTCCAAATCTCTGCCTTCCCTGTCTCGGATCTCCTGACCCAGATTTTTTTTTTTTTTTTTTTTGAGATGGAGTTTCGCTCTTGTTGTCCAGGCTGGATGGAGTGCAATGGCACGATCTCGGCTCACTGCAACCTCCGCCTCCCCGGTTCAAACAATTCAAGATATCAATATAGATACCTGGGAACACAGCTCTGTCTGAGGACATGCCTCTCGGCTTGAGTGTGCTGCAGGGCGAGGCCCCTCTGGGGAGAATTTCGCCAACATGCTTCAGCCTCCCAAGTAGCTGGGACTACAGGCTGCCTCCGCCACACCCAGCTAATTATTGTATTTTTAGTAGAGACAGGGTTTCACCATGTTGGTCAGGCTGGTCTCAAACTCCTAACCTCAGGTGATCCACTCACTTTGGCCTCCCAACCAACGTGCTGGGATTACAGGCATGAGCCACTGCACCTAGCCTTTTTTTTTTTTTTTTTTTTTTTTTGAGACAGGGTCTTACTCTGTCGCCCAGGCTGGAGTGGAGTGGTGTGATCAGAGCTCACTGCAAACTTCACCTCCAGTGCTCAAGCAATCCTCTCACCTCAGCCTCCCAAGTAGCTGGGACTAAAGGTGCATGCCACCACACCTGGCTAATTTTTTGTATTTTTAGTAGAGACGGGGTTTCACCATGTTGCCCAGGCTGGTCTTGAACTATTGGGCTTAAGTGATCCGCTCCACTCAGCCTCCCACAGTGCTGGGTGTGAGCCACTGAGCCAGGCCTTCTGACCCAGATTTTAAGGACTCATCTGATGAGGCCAGGCCCACGAGGATATCTCTTAACCTTAAGGCAGCTGACTTGGGACTTTAATTACATCTGCAAGATTCCTTCACAGTAACACCTAGGTTTGTGTTTGATTGAAGAGCTGAGAGAAAGCCTATGTCCACCAGGGGCCAGGAATTTGAGGGGCTCCCTGAGACTTCTGCCTACAAGACAGATAAAGCGAGATGGAGAGAGAGAAAGAAGTCAAGATCGAAACTTAGGAAGGTAAGATATTATAAAGGTGGGCCAGGCGTGGTGGCTTCTGCCTGTAATCCCAGCACTTTGGGAGGCCGAGGCAAGCAGATCACCTGAAGTCAGGAGTTTGAGACCAGCCTGGCCAGCATGGTGAAACCCAGTCTCTACTAAAAATGCCAAAATTAGCTGGGCATGGTGGCATGTGACTTTAGTTCCAGCTAGTCAGGAGGGAAGCTGAGGTGGGAGAATCACTTGAACCCAGGAGGTGGAGGCTTCAGTGAGCCGAGATCGCACCACTGCACTCCAGCCTGGGCAACAGAGAGAGACTCTGACTCAAATAAATAAAGAAACAGGTGGAAAGCAAATAAAAAATTAAAAAAAAAAAAAAAAGAAGTTGGGAAGTTCCCTGATGGAACAGGCTCCAAAGAGGCTGCTGTTTGGTGTGGTCTGTGGTGGAGCATGGAACAGTAGGTTAAGAAACACAGTTGTTGCAAAGGCCAAGTGGAGACCCTGCCCACCCTCCAGCATACAGAGATCCCTGCAGACCATCCACACTTCCCGGAGCTGCAGTCCAGCACCCAGCATGTGAAACTGGCCAGATGGGCACAGCTGTGGTCCCTTGTCAAAGCAGCATAGCAGCCGGACATCATGGAGAACCCCCACCTCAGTGCCCAGCTGGACTTTGCTTAGCCACACGAGCATTTGCTTAGCTAAGAGTACTTGCATTTCATCAATGAGGCCAAGGGTGGGGTCCATCTCTCCAAATGGACAGTCCATCTGATTCATTGTCTTTTCTAGTTGCCTGAAGCTCTCTCATTTAAGTAGAAAACTTTTTAAAAAAGAATTTAAAGTGACAACTTGCCTTGTTTTTCTCTTCCTTCAAGTGCAATATATATTCATTGTAGACAGAGAAGAAGAAAACACAAATTAACAGAATGATAAAATACTCCTACACATAATCCCATCCTAGAGAAAACTGCTTTTAGAACCTTGTATATATTTTTGTCCAAAATGGGAGGATATTATAGGCATTGCTTTATAACTAATTTTTAACTTATTGCATTGAGAAGTTCATTGCATATCAGTATTTTTCTACCATTGTACATATATCATCATTTATTTCAGCAGTCTCCTGTTGTAAATAACGTTGCAATGAACATCTGAAAACTGTCTTAATTGTTCCTTAGAATCGATGCCTGGAAGAGGGATTAGTGGAGTGAGTAATCTTGTGTCTCAGTTTCTTCACCTATAAAATGAGGATAGTAGTAGTATACATGTCCAAGGAAATGGAAGCAGTTAAATGAGAAAAAAAATATATATAAAGCAATTTAAACAGGGTGCAGCACAGAGGAAATGCTTGATGAAAGTTGGTGGTTAGCAGCACCTTTTTCAAAAACATGCTTGTTAATGGAAATGTTTCTAGCATATATCACATACAGGCACCAGCCTAGCCAATGGCAGAACCTGGGCGTCCACATGCCCACAGTGGTAAAAGTCCAGGGTCCCTGTGGTTATCTCCAAAGATGGCCACCATCAGTTTCCCTTCCCTGAGAGGGCATGCTGCTCCTCACAGCAATTTCCCCTCCAGTTGAATTGGATATGGCCTTTCGACTTGCTTTGGCCAACAGAACTCAGCAGAAATGACTGTGCACCAGACCCAGGACCAGCCTTTAGAGGACTGACAATCTCCTTCTCCCACTTAGAAGCAGCCACGTGTATAGGTTCAGCTACTTTGAGACCATGATGCTGTGGTCCATGCTGGCCATGTGAGAGAGAGATAGATGCCCAGGTAACCCCAGCTGGTCCAGCCACACAACCGAGGAGCCAGACACAGGAGTGAAGATGCCATCTTGATGTTTCCAGCCCTAGAAGAGGCCATGTGAAGCAGAAGAACCACCCTGCTGAGCACAGCTAATAAATGGCTATTTAAACCACTGAGCTTTCATTGAGTATTCCACAATAAATAACTGAAACACCTCCAACAATCTGCAGGTGAACTTGTGCGTATACCAAGAATCAATCCTGGCTGTTTTTGCCCAGATGGGAAACTGAAAGCTGGACCCTGCTCTTTGAGGCCAGAGGCCCCCACACCCCACCTGCATGTGGTTGCTGTAATCAGTGGTTCATCCTAGGAGTGGTAACCATCTCCCCAGGGGGACATGAATTTTGGATTTCTGTGGGTGGGGTTGGTTGTTACAATAATTGAGGAGGGAGGATAAATGTCATTTCTTGGGTGGAATAGGTGCCCCTGAGGCACGGGACAGTCCCACAGAACAAAGGATTGCCCAACTAGTCATTCATTGAAGTAAAAACCATTATGCAATTAACCAAGCTTAGAGGCCTGTGCTGAGGGTGATTTTGTCTCCTAGGGAACATTCAGCTTTTCTTTGAGACAATTTTGTTTGTCACACTGTGGGAGGGGGTGCTCCTGGCATCTGGTGGGTAGAGGCCAGGAATACTGCTAAATACCCTACAATGCGTAGGACAGCCCCCATCACAAAAAAATGGTCCTGCCCCAAATGTCAATAGTGCTGGGAAATCCCGACCCAGAGCTTTACTCTGTTTTATGTATAAATGCAGTCTTTTCTACAAGTTTGTAATATACACTAAACTTTTCTGGAGTTAAACTATGGAATTAAACTACCATAAAAATCAATGAAACTTTAGTAAAAAAAATCATCCACCTTTCAGAAAAGCACCTATCTGGGCACCAAGGCTTTTTCTGTGTGATTTGCCAGCCCACACTGGCTCTCACATTAACAGCAGTTTGCCCAGTAGATGCAAGCACTCCCCTGCCTCACTGTGTCTTCCAGGGTAGTCAAGCCCAAGCATTTACTTACTGAAATGCACACCATTTTTATTGTAAATCCTTTTCTATTTCTTCTTTCTCTAACATGTAGGGCATTCTAATGATTTCTAAGATTTTGTGTGTAGTTAACTTATGTGTGTAGTGCTTATAAGACTAGGGATTTTTATTTCAGAATCATAAAGGAGAGGCTACAAAATATTTTAGGATAATAGACGGGAGATGACACTAGTTGTTAGAAGGTGACATTGAGTCAGACAGGTGGAGGACTGTTTCTCAAGAACATATTATGATGCTGTCCCCAAAGCCATAGACAGACTTGACACTGAGCAAAAGCGACACTCACTTCCCCAAAGAAGGCACCCTGGCAGAAAAATGAGGTGGGCACAAGCTGAGCTCCCTGAGAGGAATCACCACTCATGGGGGTGCCCAGGTCATGAAGGGGCTCCTCCAAGCTCCAGGTGGGCTCATTGTCCCTCTGTGTCCTGTCCATGCCAACGAAAATCCCAGGACCCCAGCTTCACTTAGACACCACCTTCCTCAAAGCTCACCTGCAACAGAATCACTGGAGTGGGACCAGTCCTGGGATCAGTGGCCTTACACACCAGAGCCACCATCCCGTTTCCACCTGTGCAGAAGCCTCTGCAGGCCCCCTCTCTTCACGTTACCTAGGGGGAGCTTCCCCCCTTGGCTGCATTACTCTGGCCATTCTGTCCCTCTGCCTACAGACCCAGTTCACGTTCAAGGTCCAGTTTCCCAACTTCTCTGCCTCTTCATGCTTTTGTTTATTTGGTTATTCTATTTGTTTTTGTTTTTCTGTTTTTTGGGTTTTTTTGTTTTGTTTTGTTTTAAGACAGTGTCTTGCTCTTTCATCCAGGCTGGAATGCAGTGGCGTGATCTCAGCTCACTGCAACCTCCACCTCCAGGGTTCAAGCAATTCTTGTGTCTTAGCCTCCCAAGTAGTTGGGATTACAGTCGTGTGCCACCAAGCCCAGCTAATTTTTGTGTTTTTAGTGGAGATGGGTTTTCACCATGTTGGCCAAGCTGGTCTTGAACTCTTGGCCTCAAGTGATCTGCCCACCTCGGCCTCCCAAAATGCTGGGATTACAGATGTGAGCCACTGTGCCTGACCTATTAGTTATTTTTAATAACATAATAAGCACCTGCCAATACCACCCAAGGCACAGTTAAGATCTCAACAATACATGCCATTTAACAATATGGTCCTTCCCACAACCCCACCCCCAGTCTTGCATTCAACATTACCTTGCTTTCCATTTAATATAGTTTTATTGCCTATATGAATTCCCATAAAATATATTTACTTACTTTACTTACATGTAAATGTATTCAAAGGGTATTATACCGTATGCAATCTTTGGGGCTGTTTTATTTTACTCAATATTATCTCTTTTAAAACTTCATAGTATACTGCTAAAACCCATTTGTGTTTTGCATTCACTCATTTTCCAGGTTGCATCATATTCCATCCCAAGCACATTCTGCAGCTCCACCCCGGACCTGTGTTTGGCTTTGGGGAGCTGTTAGGGTCTTGCTCTTGTAAAGATCACTGCTCTGAACAACCAAGGAACTCTTGTCTTCCAGGAACTTGGATTTCTTTCACACACAGATGCAGAAGAGCGTCTCTTACTTGGCTCTTCCTGGAGAGCAAACTGAATGGAACAAGCCTACACCTTTCTAGTTGATTTGAGGTTGACATTAAGATGGAAAGAGCAAGCGTTCTGCTGCAGAAAGAACTTGCCATGGCCCTGCTCCGCCTTGTGCCAGCAGTGACTCTAAGTGAGTCATTGTCATCTTGGAACTTCAGTTCCTTCATCTCTGCATGGGGGACCATGAACCATTCCTCTCAAGGATATGTGAGTTTCAAGATGCTTCCTGCACCTCCAAGTGAAGCACAAATGGCCCTGGGGAGCAGGTCCGGGTTCCCCTGGGGAACAGAGCATGGCTTCCCAAAAGATTGTTGGGCCAGAGTGGGAGTGGTGAGGGGCTAGATATTTTCATGTAAATCAAACACAACCATGCTAGGTGGTAAGAACAGTATATACATGCAAGTCTCAAGCTAAATCAGCTGTAAACATAAGAGAGGCAGCTTGTGGGCCATTGGTTTCCCCAGGACAGCAAGGGAGCCCAACTCTTAGACTCTTACCTCCGAATAAATCTGACCACCTGTCTACTCAGTGTCGCCATTCCTATTGATTGATTGATTGATCGATTGATTGAGATGGGGCCTTGCTATGTTGCTCAGGCTGGTCTCAAACTCCTGGACTCAAGTGATCCTCCTGCCTTGGCCTCCCAAAGTGTTGGGATTACAGGCATGAGCCACTGCACCCTACTGGCATCTCCATTCTGATGGGACCATGTCAGGCATCTTAAACTGAGTGTATGCAAAACAGCCCAGCCTCACCCTGACCCCCAAACTTGACTCTCTCCCAAGGTTTTCTCTACCTCTGAGCAACCCCCAACCTCATGCACAGCCAGTTGTAACCCCAAGATACAGTCAGTCCCCAAGGCCCTCAAATTTTGTGTCAGATGCATCTCTTCCATTTCATTTTTACTTCTGTTGTCCTAAAAAATAATAAAAATAACAGTAAATAAATATATAGAGAGTGCTTCTTAAATGCTGGGAACTGTCTCAAGCATTTTGCATATAGCAATTTATTTAACTGGATTATTGTTATTGTTATTATTATTAAGCCAATCCAAAACCCAAATTTGTAAAAGGCAGAATTGGGATTTGAACCCAAGGAATCGGGCTCAGAGCCCATGGGTATGAACACCATCCTGTACTGCCCCTTGCATGTTCCCAGCCTAGAAACCAGGACAGGGACCCCTACAGAGCACGTAGCCAGCAGGAGGGCCTCCAGGGGTTGAACTTCTCATGTCCCTTCTGAGGCCCAGGTGGACTCAAGGCCAAGGTTGGGTCACACATTTTGCTGAGGCACTCAGGGAAGTCACGGAGTACACGTGGCATCTACTATAGAAAAATTAGCTAGCTACACAGTTCCCAAATTAAATGCAGCCTGATGTAGTCTCAGTTGGCTGGTGCACAAAGTAATATTTGTTCCTCTCCAGTCCTAATATCATGATCCTATTAACAAGGGAGCATTACCTAAAAGGCTGGGAGAAGAGCCCAGAGATGCTGGTGAAGGCAGCCAGGAAGCCCTGCTAGCGCCCATCAGTTGCAGCCAGGGATCAAGTGCTATGCTGGACGCTATGCATGTGGCTTCTCTGGAGCCAGATCATCCCTGACTACATGCTCCCGATAACCACCACCAACCATAAGTCCTTCCCCTGCATGCTCAGGCTATTTCCCATCTCTTTTCTGCTACGCATACCCTCCTTTTGGAGGAGCTCAGGGAAGGAAGGGACGGGGGATAGTTCTACGTCAACTCCTCCCTGCCTAGGGCTCTCTCCTAGACCATCATAGATGAACACGAGTCAGATCATGCATCTTACTGGATGTGTGAAAACAGAGCCCTAACTTTCACCTTGGGGCCTTAAAATAGATACAGCCCTCACAGCAGGAGGTCACTATTTCCAAAGGACTGACAGTTGCTTGTTCGAAAGATAATTACTTAACTGAGCATGGTGGTGTGCCTGTAAGTCCTAGCTGCTTGGGAGGCTGAGGCAGAAGGATTGCTTGAGCTCAGGAATTCAAGGCTGCAGTGAGCTGTAGTCACACCATGGCACTCCAACCTGACAGAGCAAGACCATGTCTAAAAAAAAGTTTTTTATTTAAGAAAACAAAAAGAATGACCTACTTGCCATATCCCTAAAAATGCATACATAATATCTTGGAATAACAAGACAGAGATGATTATTACTTGATGATAGGACTACTGAAAACAGTTTAAACTTTTTTTCAGTTCTTTTTGTTTTCAGGTTTCATTCCACTGGGGATATTCAGTCACATCACTGTGCTTCTCCTTGAAATCATCCTGTTGTGTGTATTTATGCCACCAACTGGATACATGGTCAGGCTCATTTGTTTTATTTTGCTTTTGATTTTCCAGGATTTCCGTTTTCCTCCTATTTTGATTTCCTTTTGTCCTGTATCTAAAAGATTCTGGGAGAGGTGGGCTTCAGGATCAGATGCCAGGTTCTGTTTCTCTGGTTCTTCCCTGCTGTGGGACTTTGAACAAGTCACTTTAATTCCATGAGCTGAGTGTTCTCACCTCTAAGCAGAGTGATCACACCTACCTGGCCAGGTGCAGGGGGTGAAGTGGAGTCGGGGCAGGGACTTAGTGGTGGGAATGACACTGAATAACTAAAATACACTGAAATAGCTGGGCGCAGAGGCTCATGCCTGTAACCCTAGCACTTTGGGAAGCCGAGGCAGGAGGATTGCTTGAGACTAGGAGTTCAAGACCAGCTTGGGCAACATAGGGAGACCTCGTCTCTCCAAAATAAAATTAAAATATCAGCTGAGGTGGTGGCAACACACCTGTAGTCCTAGCTACTCAGGAGGCTGAGGCAGGAGGATCACTTGAGCAGAGGAGTTTTGAGTCTGCAGTGAACTGTGATTACACCACTGTACTCCAGCCTGGGGAACAGAGCAAGACCTCATCTTCAGTGAATAAATGATAAATGAATAAGATACACTGAAACACCAGAGGAAAGGCCTGGTTTGGTGTCCACTGGCTACGAAATGCTCATTCTTCCTCCCTTTGAAGCAGCCTCCAGCTTCCTGTGCTGTGTCCGAGGACAGAGACAGGGCTGCTGGCCGAAACTTAGAGTCCTCCATGCAGCACAGCAAGGCGCCTGGCCAGACTTGGGGCCACCTCGGAGGAGTCGTGCCATCCATTCTGGACACTCCATTCTCCTGGGAAGCCTTTGACACGCCCCTGCTATCCTGCTTCCAAGGAGAGGGCGGTGAGCACCAGTCGTGTTGAGAGTTCTTATGCCTTGCTCAAAGCCACATAACTTATGAAGGATAGAACTAACTCCTCATCTGGCCCTTGGCTGGAACTTGAGCTCATGACTTTCTCTCTCTGACCCTGGGCTTCCCCACAGGTAAAATGGAGACACATATAGTGCCCGTGTAGAGAGGACACAGTAGGGTACATCGCTGGTTGCCTGGGTTCACTTTCCAGTCTTTCCACTTCTGGCTGGATGAATCCAGGCAAGGACATGACACTCTCTGTGCCTCTGTTGCCTTATCTGTAAAACAGAGATGATCATTGAACCCACCTCATAGGGTCATGGCAAAAATTAAATTTGTCTATGAATGCAAGGTGCTAGCTAGCCTAGTGCTGGAATAAAGCAAGCACTCAGTATTCGTTAGCTATTATTTTACTGAGGCAATTCTTGTTATTAACACCTCATGGCACTGCTATTTCTACTGTGGTTTGGTTTTCTTTCTTTCTTTCTTTCTTTCTTTCTTTCTTTCTTTCTTTCTTTCTTTCTTTCTTCTTTCTTTCTTGTTTGAGACAGGGTCTTGCTCTGTCACCAGGCTGGAGTGTAGTGGTGCAATCATGGCTCACTGCAGCCTCGAACTCCTGAGCTCAGGCCATCCTCCCATTTCACACTCTGGAGTAGTTGGGACTATGGGACCACCACAACCAGCTAATTTTTGTATTTTTTATAGAGACATTTTGCCAGGCTGGTCTCGAACTCCTGGGCTCAAGCAAGCCACCCTCCTTAGCCTCCCAAAATGCTGAGATTACAGGTGTAAGCCACAGCACCCGACCTGTGTCTTCTTTTTCTTTGTGTCTCTGGTGCCTCTGGAGTGCACTTCACCTCCCCCCTGATCTCAGCCCCCGCCCTGTCTTTCTCCTAGATCATCGGGAGGCTCATGGTAATTAATGCATGCAGAAGCACTACACTGACCTTAAGGTGCAATAACAACTTAACTTTTGTGAATAAATGATTCATCTCCTCAAGACAAAGTATTGTGCCCCTACTTTGTGCTAAGTTTTGTGGCAGGAGATACAATTAACTCTGGATCAAATTTATTCTTCGGGGATCTTGAATAAAAGAAACCAGATGGGTAGACAATAGATTTCCACTGAATCTTCAGAAGAACTTTCTGAGATGTGGCTGTTCCAGTGCTGATCTTAGTTGAGACAGTGGAGTATGTAAGAGCTGGGCCACCTGGGCTCAAATTCCATTCTCGTCACTTACCTGCTGTGTGGTTTCAGGAAAGCTACAGAGCCTCTCTGAGCTTCAGTGTCCTCGTCTGTGAAAGGGGATAACTAATGCAGTCTAGCAGGAATGTGCAGCCTGGAATGGCCTGCCTTGAGACCCAGGAAGTGGGTGAGGGCCTCTGTCCCTGGAAAATTATAGACGGGGAGGACAGGCATATGGCTGGTTAGTGTGGAAGCAATCCCTGCCCTGAGCAGGGGCCTGCCCAGGTGAATTTAGAGACGGAGGCCTCTGAACTCCTGAGAGCTTACAAATCCATGGTCCAACCCTTGAGGAATGCTCAGGCTAGGGGAGGTGAGAAGTCACTAACACTGAGGGAGAAATGGTCAACGTCATGAGAGTATCACAAAGAGGTGAGGTCACAGGTTGCAAGGATGGCTCTTGAGCGAGAGGGCATGTGTGAGCATCTTGAAGGACAGTTTGGATTTAGACCTTCAAGTATGTGAAGGAAGGACACCTGGCTGGATGTGGAACAGTCTGGTCTATAAATGGGGACTGTCAAGAACAGCTCCATTTCCTGGGGCTGTAGGATGGAACAGTGTAGGGTGGGGCTGACACAGCTTGAATATCAAGCAACGGGGTTTGAACATTTGCTGGGCACTGGGACTTCCAGAAGAACCAGCCTGGTCCTACCTTAACTGCTTTAAGCAGAACCAAAGACCAACTGTTTAAACCTTTGAGCTGCCCTCACTTTAGATCTGAAAAGAGCTGTCTGCAGTCCCCTGTGCCTACAGAATAAGGTTGCTGTGCTAGGGCCAGATGTTTGCATCTTACCTAGCTTGTTATTTCTTTATTCTAGGTTTCTTTGAGGGATCCAGACCACTAACAGGCTGGCATCTGTGGGTTGGCAAGAGGGAGGGTGGCCTGGGGGAGAGGGACACCACCAACAAAAACGGGCTCTTTTCACTCTGGGGATCAGGTGCTCCTCAAACTGAGGGTGCAGGAGATAGCCACTAAGGTGCCACAACACAGACTCCTGCTTGAATGACAGCTCCAATAAGGATCTAGGAAGCGGTGTCAGCCTGTGGATGGGACTATGCAAATCATGGACCACAGGGAGGTGACTTTGCAGAGATGTGATTAAATCCTACTGTATCTTGGCTCAAAGACCTCTGGGATCTGGGATAAGAGAGTAACCCCTGCCCTTTAACCTCCCCGGTCACCTCTCTCTGTCTTCCTCAATGCCCGACCTAACTCATCCTGGGCACAGCTCCAGCTCTGGAAATCATGGCAGTGCTTTGCTTTCATTTCATTTCATTTATTTTTTGAAACAGGGTCTCACTCTGTTGCCCAGACTGGAGTTCAGTGGCGTGATCTTGGCTCACTGCAACCTTGGCTCACTGCAACCTCCACCTCCCAAGTTCAAGTGATTGTCCTGCCTCAGCCTCCCAAGTAACTGGGATTACAGGCATATGCCACCATGCCTGGCTAATTTTGTATTTTTAGTAGAGATGGGGTTTCACCACGTTGGGCGAACTCCTGACCTCAAGTGATCCACCCCGCTAGGCCTCCCAAAGTGTTGGGATTACAGGCTTGAGCCACCATGCCTGGACTGCTTTGATTTTAATTCAGCTGAAGAGTTATTTTTAAGAACCTCCCATGTGCCAGGCACCAGGAGAGGGGCTTTCTCTACTTTATTTCTCTCGATCCTTCCAATAAACTGAAGAAGTAAAGACGGACATGGTGGCTTGGCTGGGTGCAGTGGCTCACGCCTATAATCTCAGCACTTTGGGAGGCTGAGTTGGGTGGATTACTTGAGGCCAGGAGTTCAAGAGCAGCCTGGCCAATATGGCTGAAACCCTGTCTCTACTAAAAATACAAAAAATTAGCTAGGACTAGTGGCGTGCGCCTGTAGTCCCAACTACTCCAGAGGCTGAGGCAGGAGGATGGCTTGAGCTCAGGAGTTCAAGGTTGCAGTGAGCCAAGATCGTGTCACTACACTCCAGCCTAGGCAACAGAGTATAACTCTGTCTCCAAAAACAAACAAACAAATAAAAATAAAGAAAATTTAAAAAAGAACACAAAAAGAAGAAGAAATAACACCACCTCTTTTTTCCAGATGAGAAAACCGAGTGTCAGAGAAGGGAAGGGATGTTGCTGAGTAAGTAGCAAAACCAGATTTTGACTCTCCAAAGTCCATACAGATTCTTCTTATCCCAGCCTTGCTCACTTGAGTGCCTACGATGGGGTTGAAAACAATCTCTGCACTGCCTGGCTCTGCGACATTGGACAAGTCACTAGTTCCACTAGGTTCCGGTTTTCTCATCTGTAAAATGGGACTATGAAACTATCTCATAGGGCTGATTTGAGAATCAAAGAATAATTATATGTAAAATGCTCTAAGCAGCACCTGATGTGTAGCAGCTGCTCTTATTTATTTATTTATTTATTTATTTTTCGTCGAGCAGGGCATGGCCTCCAGCTTGGTGCCAACCCCCAGTCATGTTCTAACCTGACTTCAAAATGTGTGGTGCTGGCTCTGCCACTTATCCACCATGTAACTTTTGGAGAGTTGCCTCAGTTTCCCCATATATCAAATGGGGATGAACTAGATCAGTGATTCTGAACCCTAGTGGAGTCCTATGAGCCTCTCAGGATCTGAAGGGAACAGTGAATACTGTCCAGAAAAAATCTTCATGGTGCTCTGAGCTTGTCTTGGCCCCCCGAAGCCTGCCTACAAGCCTTCCAGGACTTATGGACTCCCCAAGTTCCATCCAGCTCTGGTAAGAAGGGGAGGGCTATGGGTTGGGGGTGGGGTCACTGAACAGCTCCGGGTGTCTCTCTTCCCCACAGTTTGTCTTTTTCCTTCCTCCCTTTCTTTATTTTCTAATTCTTAAACCTTCTTAAAACTGTGGAGTTAGAAAATGGATGCTGAGGTAGGAGGATCACTTGAACCTGGGAGGCAGAGGTTGCAGTGAGCCATGATTGCAATACTGCACTCCAGCCTGGGTGACAGAGTGAGACGCTGTCTCAAAAAAAAAAAAAAAAAAAAGAAAAGAAAAGAAAAGAAAGAAAGAAAGAAAAAGAAAAGTCCAAATTCCAGGGCAGAGGGGCTACCTAGACTGGACCTTCCACCCACACACCCACCCTCATTTCTGCTTAAGGTTTTCTTGGTCTCTTCCTTTGCTCAGAAAAAGCCTTCCTCAGCGGTGGGGTGGAGGGGAGGGCATGTTTATGAGAAAAACAGCGTAATCCACACCAAGGGAAGAGGCAACAGAGAAACCCAGGCTGTGGGGAAAAGCTCCCTGCTCTATCTGCCGGGGCGGTGGCCAGCTGCCAGTGCAGCAGACCATCTCATCCACCGGGCGGTGGCAATCAGCGGGGATTTAGCTGAGGCCATCCGGGCAGGAAAGCAAAAACCAACCCCACCAACAGAAAACAATGCATCCCAAAGCCAGGCCTGCGTCACCGAGGTGTCACCACCCCATAAAGGAGGCCAGTGAGACGCCTGGGAGCCCGCGAGTCCCGTCGGTCGGGGCGCGAGGTGGAGCTGTAAAGCCCTCTGGGCGCGCTCCGTGTCCTCCCGCGTCCCGCCCGTAAATGGCCCCGCCACTTGGCTGTCTGCTCTCGCCGTTTTTATTTGGGGTCGTCCCCAAAGGCCACGTGGTGGGGAAACAGGGCCGGGGACACAATGGTGGCACAGTGACCAGCCGTCCGGGCCCTGGCTAATCACTAGAAACACCTGGAGGAACTCGTTGAAGGAAACAAGTAAGAAAATCCCTCCGATTAGTATTGCAGGCTTCTGGTGGTCCTGGCTAATCTCTTTCAGGTGGAGGGCCCCGTGGGGGGGCCGGGCTGCCTCCCCAGTCCCGGAGCCGGGGGCCTGGGGCCAGTGGCTGGAGCGTGTCAAGTCATGAGGTTTGTAAGGCTGGTCTGAAGGTCTGTGGCGGCAGGTGCCCTGCAAATGCCAGGCGCCATGGAGAAAGCCGAGGTGTGTGCGGGAACCCCATAAAAGAGATCAAGCTATTTAACAGCCACCCCCCGCCCCTTTCCACAGGGAGTTACCCCCACCCCACCCCCATCCACTCTCAAAGCAGGTCAGGAGGGAGAACAGCAGAATGTCAAAGCTGAGATGAATAAATCTCTCGGTGCTCAACTTCTCAAATAACATAAGCAAACACTGATCAGTTTTGCCCATTTCAAGAGTACTGCATGTTTATGGTGGAAAATTAAGATAATATGTAGATAAGGAAAAAAGTAAAAAGCACATAGTCCCACCATCCGGAAATAATCATGTTTAACATTTGAGGCTTCTCTTTTATTGCCGTATACATATAGTGGAAGTTTATAAATGTTATGTAAATGTTTTCTTCCCAAATAGAATTTACTCATCCCTATATCTTTTTTTTTCTTTCTTTTTTGAGACAAAGTTTCGCTTCTGTTGCCCAGGCTGAAATGCAAGGGCGCAATCTCCACTCACTGCAACCTCTGCCTCCTGGGTTCAAGCGATTCTCCTGTCTCAGCCTCCCAAGTAGCTGGGATTACAGGCGTGTGCCACCACACCCAGCTGATTTGTGTATTTTTAGTAGAGAGGAAGTTTCACCATGTTGGCCAGGCTGGTCTCAAACTCCTGACTTCAGGTGATCCACCCACCTCGGCCTCCCAAAGTGCTGGGATTACAAGCGTGAGCCACCATGCCCAGCCTGGGGTTTGCACACTGCTGTTTCCCTCTTAGCTTCATCTCACATGTCATTGAGAAAAATCCATTTATCCAAGCCTCCATGGTACAAGAAAGTTTGTTTGGGCCCTCAGTGGGAAAATGACTCGCTGAGGGTCATGCGACCATTTGTCACAGAGCTGCGATTTCTAGGTGTGCTGCAGACCAACAGTCTGACCTCAGACCTCCTTTGGACACAACCGTCTCATCAGTAGGGCAGTCGCCTTTCACATCTGGAGGGAAGGCCCCATCAGGGAGGGCGTTCGAAGGTGCTGGCAAGGATTTCTGCCAGCAGGCACTACTCCCGTGGGCCTGAAGTTCATCATTAGAGAGAATTTGCACTTAAGGCACTGTTCCCCTACATCTTTGGAAACTTCCATGGATTATATGCAGCCACTTACAGATTCTTTAGCACCTTAGGGTGAGCTACAACCCAAATAATCTAGCTGCTGTTTGTTCAGCACTGGGGAGATGCTGCTGAAAAAGACAGAGCCGGCTGGGCGCGGTGGCTCACACCTGTAATCCCAGCAGTTTGGGAGGCCCAGGCGGGCGGATCAAGAGGTCAAGAGTTCAAGACCATCCTGGCCAACATGGTCAAACCCTGTCTCTACTAAAAATGCAAAAAACTAGCTGGGCGTGGTGACGTGTGCCTGTAATCTCAGCTACTCGGGAGGCTGAGGCAGGAGAATCCCTTGAACCCGGGAGTCGGAGGTTGCAGTGAGCCGAGATATGTCACTGCACTCCAACCTGGCAGCAGACCGAGATTCCATCTCAAAAGAAAAGAAAAGAAAAGAAAAAAAATGACAGAGCCAGGGCCTGCCTTCAGGAAGTCGTCATTCTCATGGCCACACGACTTCTCAGACAGCCTCACGGCTCAGGCTTCTGCAACTGAGGCTTTGCAGTCCTGCGTGAACTTGCGTACATCACTGCCTCACTCTGTCTCAGCATCTTCTTCAAGGGAATTGGTGATAACACCCACGTTTCAGGGTCATTATGAAGATAGGTGAAATGTGGACTGCAGAGTGTCCCTACTGATGAGGAGGAGCAGGGCACCCGGAGTGGGCAGGTGCAGGAGGAAGAGCGAAATGCTCTCCACTTTCCCTGGCTCTGGTTTTATTATACAATCCGGCATCTTGGAGTTCAAGGGACTTTGGAAATGACTGCTTCCCCAGTTTTCTAACTGAGGCCCAGGTTGCTAAGCAGAGACGCAGATCTACATCCTCAGAGTAAGAAATCCTGGCTCTAGCAGGAGGCATCAGGGGCTGCCTGCCTGTAGCAAAGGTTCTGCAGCATCCCTCTCCCAAATCCCCAGTCTGGCACCATCATCACCACCATCACCCTATGTTGCACTCATGCATACATATGCCCCCACACACATTCACAGGTGCACACTCTCCTACTCACATGCGCACACTAACACACAATTACCCATGCATGCGCACACACACTGACTTCAACAATACTACCTGCATGCACACACATGCTCACGTAAGCACACACCTCCCCCCTCCACACACACCCATGTGCATGTACTCTCACACACACACAGACCTGTGGGCGCACACCTACCTACACACACCCACATGCCTACCCACATGCAGCCACACTCATGCATGCACACACACCTGCCTGTGCACACTCATACATTCTAAGATACACCTACCTGTGAGCTGACTTGCACATGCACATACATACACACTCAGCCATGTGTGAACACACACAAATGCAAACCTGTATAAAAAGAACACAGGTACTTTGTACACTGAATTTATTGTGAGAATTAAAATGCAATGGTTAGATGCCCAGGAGTCCTTGCTCTGTCACTTACTAGCTGGGTAGTCTTGGGCAGGTCACTTCCACTCTCTCTGCCTCGGTTTCCGCATCTGTGAAATGGAACTATTAGTAGCACCTCCCTCAGAGATTGTTGTTGAAGATCGCTTGGCACAGGGCACGGTACACAGCGAGTGCCCAGTAAATGTCAGCTATTAGTAGTGCCCTGTGTCAGCCAAAACTTTTTAGTCTCTGGAAGCTTTCTTTTCAAATTTGCAATGACTACATTTCCTCAAAAATCTGTATGGTGTGTGTTTCATGTTTATGGAGGCAAAATACAGCATTGACCTTGCACCTACTGGGGGAACAGAAAACTCAGGTGGTTGCTCGGACAAAGTTCCTCCGACTTCCAAGTTGTGGGGGAGGGGTGATCCAGCACGCTTTCCCCATCCTCCACGTCACTCCCCGCTCCACACAGCGCACTTGCTTGGTGATCTCACCCTTTGTCGACCCAAGAACAGTCATTGCATTGTTTCATCCTCAGCCTAACTCGACTCCCCTTACATTTTTACCACTAAATTGAATCTACTGCCAGTAATCTAATTTACATTTGAAGGCACACACAATGCCAACACGACCAAATGCCAATAAAATTTCTAGTAAAACCCATAAATGGCTTGGTGCTTGTGTTTATGGAAATCTTAGCCTGCTCCTGCCTTAAGAACCCCGCAGCCCAGAGTCCCAAATCACTCCCATATGACTGCGAGACACTCTGGATGCCCCTGGCAATGGGGGATGAGGCCTTTCTCCAGGACCTCAGAGGTGCTGCCCCGGCCAATGGAAGCGGGTGGGAGAGGGCAGGACCGGGGGTGGGGTGGCTTCAAGTCAGGTGCACACACCTGCTGAAGTCAGGACAGCACCCCCTGCCTCTCCCCACTTTGCCCCATCTGCCTCCCTTTGGCCATGCACTCCGGGCCACTTGCAGAAGTGACCACCTCACTCTGGTTTCTGGAATGACAAATGAGAGAAAATTACTCTACTTAATAATTCGCTCTCCCCTGCTGAGTCACCCTGTCCCATCTGTTGGGCACATTACAAGCATCCCATAGACTCATCAAAGTGTAGATTCTCAACTTTGAAAGAAACTCCAGGAGAACCCAGTCTTTCTTCCAATAATGGTTTGAATCATGATAAAAATCAAAGCAAGTACCTACTGAGGATTTAGACTGCGTCAGGCACTGCTCTAAGCACTTCACATATATTAACTCAGTGAATCCTCACAGAGCGCTGTGTGGCAGGGCTTTTGTTATTTTCATGTAACTGATGATGACACAGAGGCACTGTCACTAGCAGCAAAGATGGGGTTTGCACTTTAGTCATTTGACTCCAAAATCCACACGCTTGGCTACCATGAAATTCTGCCCCTCATCTCCATGGAAGAAGCACCTACTATTTGCTAGATCAGGGACCAAGTCCTTTGCATATCTTAGCCCTGAGCTCTGCAACAGGTCCGCAGTACAGTACTGCGGGTCCCCGAGAAGGGAATCACGCTGAGGACAAGATGAGCTACATAATTTTTAGGGCCCAAGGAGAGTAAAACTTCAAGGCCCCTTGTTAAAAAATTATTAAGAATTTCAACACAGCAGCAGCAAGTCAGAAAGCCAAGTATGGGCGCTGTGCACTGCCCACAGACATCCACCTTGTGGACTTGCTGGCCCAGCTTTTGATTGTTTCAGAACCTGGGGTTCAGAGGGCGGAGTTAACCACACTCCTCAGTTCATGGCCATGGGTCCCCATTGGCCATGCTTGGTTCCTGTCTGGATTGATGAATTGATCAATGTAATCCCTTTTTACCGCATTTCCCACCTCTACCCCTCCCATTTTGGTAAAGCATGTTTTATTCGTTTTATATGCATGTAATATTACTGCACATAAATACAATCATGCTATAGATACAGTGCTGGTTCTTGTTTTTCATTCTCTATGTGTTCATGCTCTATGCTCTATGTAGCTATGTGTCTACCTCTGATGCTCATGGTATTCCATAGTGTATGCCTCTAGAGTGCTTTTTTGTTTTTGAGACGGAGTCTTACCCTATCATCCAGCCTGGAGTACAGTGGTGCAATCTCGGCTCAGTGCAACCTCTGCCTGCCAGGTTCAAGAGATTCTCCTGCCTCAGCCTCCTGAGTAGCTGGGACTACAGGCACACACCACCACACCCAGCGAATTTTTGCATTTTTAGTAGAGACAGGGTTTCACCACGTTGGCCAGGATGGTCTTGATCTCTTGACCTCATGATCTGCTCACCTCAGCCTCCCATAGTGCTGGGATTACAGGTGTGAGCCACAGTGCCCAGCCACTTTCTTAATCCATTCCCCAGTGATGCACATATAAGTTGCCTCCAGTGCCCTTAGACCTAATCAACGATGTGATGAACATCCTCTTAAATATCCCCTTCTGGATGTGTGTTTGGATTTCTCTGGATCAACACTGGGGAGTGGGATTGCTGGGTCATAGGAGATAGATAGAATTAATTTGATTGAGTCCTGCCAGGTGACCTTCCAGGATGATACTCCAAGGCCAGGCATGAAGGCTCCTACCTCCCCCCACCATGCCAGCACTGTGCTCTTTCCTGACTTCTTGTTCTTCCTAATCTGGTGAATGTAAAGTGATATCACATTGCATATCAATTTCCAATCATCGAGTTACTAATGAGAACATCCTTCTCATGCCTGTCGTCTTTGGGGCTTCTCTGGTTGTGTTAACTGGTTCGTGTTCTTGCCTACTTTTCTATTGGGATTCTCACAGATTTACAATGTGGCAGATTTACAATGGTTAATTATATATTCCAGGATATCCATTCATTTTTATTTATTTTATTTTTTTGAGACAGAGTCTCACTCTGTCGACCATACTGGAGTGCAGTGGCACAATATCGGCTCATCGCAACCTCCCCCTCCCGGGTTCAAGTGATTCTCGTGCCGCAGCTGCCCAAGTAGTGGGATTACAGGTGTAAGCCACCATGCCCAGCTAATTTTTGTATTTTTGGTAGAGAAGGGGTTTTATCATGTTGGCCAGGCTGGTCTCGAACTCCTGGCCTCATGTGATCCACCCACCTCAGCCTCCCAAAGTGCTGGGATTACATGTGTGATATGCTGCACCCAGCCTCAGTCCATTTTTAATATTAGACACGACATACATTTTCTCCCTTTGTGTCATTTATCTATTAACTTTGTTTACGTTACCCTTCATTGAACAAAACTCCTTAATTTTGATGTACTCAAACTGATCAGTTGTTTTTCCATGTGGTTTGTATTATAGGGGTATACTTTGGAAATTCCTTCTTTGTTCTAGGTCACCAAAATATTCTCCCATAATTTCCTTTATTATACTTACGATTTGTCTTTCACACTTAGACTTTTTTCATTTATGGTTCAACTTTGTTTACAACATTAGTTGGGGATCGAATTCTATTTTTCTCTGTGTAGCAAAGCAGTGTTTCAGACGCTGTCTCCTAAACAGTTCTTCCCTTCCGTTGAAATGTTGTGTCCTCTTTAGTGGATATGAGGGTCCTATCTACACATGCCTCTGTCTCTGAATTCCCCCTTTGCTTCCTTGTTCTGTCACCCAACACCTGTTTCATTTGTGATACGACTTGGTCGGACATAAACCTCAGACCATGTGAGATGCTCCTCTCCGCTCTTCCTTTACTCCACTGATTCTGCTACTCACAAACCTTTGTTTTCCAAAACATATTTTACAATAAGTTCGTTGAGTTCTTCAAAATACTCAGCTGGAATTTAGATTGGGATTGAGTTGGATGTTTGCATTAATTTGGAGCAAGTTGACGTATTTTTTAAAGTGTTTTAAGAATAAAACTTTTTTTTAAGAAACGGTGCGCTTTATTTTTAGTTTACTTCCTCAACACTTTAAGGCTTTATTGCTCTTAAGAGTAATTAAATTGCATTTTCTGATGTGTTTATTTTTTAATTTATTTTTGTTGCCCAGGCTGGAGTACAGTGGCACAATCTCGGCTCACTGCAGCCTCTGCCTCCAGGAATCAAGTGATTCACCTGCCCCAGCCTCCTGAGTAGCTGGAACCGCAGGTGTGCACCTCCACACCCAGCTAATATTTGTGTTTCTTGTAGAGAAGGGGTTTTGCCATGTTGCTCAGGTGGGTTTGGAACTCCTGAGCTCAGAGGATCTGCCTGCCTCGATTTCCCAAAGTGCTGGGATTACAGGAGTGAGCCACTGCCTATTAGTTATTTCCAATAACATAATAAGTACCTGTCAATCACAGAAGACCTTAACAATACCAACCATTTAACAATACAGTCCTTCCTCCAACCCCACCCCTCATCTTGCTTTAAACTGATCCCCTTCTGTTCTGCCGAGACATCTCTGTAGGAGCTCTTCTAATGGACATTTGACCTTTGTCCTCCTGTGCCCCTGACCTCACTATCTCAGGAGACAGCTTCATCTACTCTTGGATAACTTTACTGCTAGAAAGCAATTCTTTAGATCGACTCTAAAATGACTCTCGGTAGCATTTCTAGCAACTTTTGGCTACCCAGAGAATGTTGCACCCAGTTCAACCATCCCAGGACTGGTCTTTGACCATTTTAAAGACATTACTTTTGGGATTTCTTCTTTTTTTTTTTTTTTTTTTTTTTACATTTGCGTTTTCTCTTCTTGAAGTTGCTCATTCTCAGATATTCCTCCAGCTGCCCTCATGTGATTCCATCTCAAGTCCCTGGCTCCCTCTTCTCTGCACCTTTCCAGGCTGCCAGTGCTTCTTTTATTTTATTTTATTTTATTTTTTGAGACAGATTCTTGCTCTGTCACCAGGCTGGAGTACAGTGGTGAGATCTCACTGCAACTTCCACCTCCCCAGTTCAAGCGATTCTCCTGCCTCAGCCTCCTGAGTAGCTGGGACTATAGGCATGCACCACCACACCCAGCTAATTTTTGTATTTTCAGTAGAGATGAGGTTTCACCATGTTGGCCAGGATGATCTCAATCTCTTGACTTTGTGATCTGCCTTGGCCTCCCAAAGTGTTGGGATTACAGGCGTGAGCCACCAGGCCTGGCCCAGTGCTTCTCTTAAATAGCAGAGCTCAGACTTGAAGACAATTCTCCAAGAATAATAAAAACAAGGTTGAGTGGGTGAAAATAACCTCCTTCATTTAAAATGTTATACATCCATTTATGCAACCTGAGCAGGCATTAGCTCCCTTAGCCAATACCTTAAAACAGGAATCACCTTGAATTAACTGTTGGCCAAAACCATTTTTCTGCACGCAAGTTATTGCCAAATTCTAACTTCTTATCTTGTCTTTGAGTGGTTGAGACAACTGGCTTCTTCCTTTCAGCTGGGAGACTTTCTCTCCAACTGTTCACTTCCCTTCATTCATAAACTCAATAAATATTTATTAAGTAATTACTGTGTAGCAGACCTTAGAGTTACAGGAGAGGACATACCCCATTGCAGCCCGTTCTCCGTGGCAAGGATTCATGAATTTTGCTTCCAGAAAATTAAACGAACGTGAATCCATTTATTAATTCATCCATTTTACAAGCATATATTGAACCTCTACTGTGGGCAGATACTTCCTCCACTCCCTTTTGTCCACTCCCGTGGGTGAGGAGCAGTAGAGGAGAGGGAGGGGGAGCAGAGCCTGGGCTTTTGGTGAAAGTCACATTCACTGACCAGAACCCAGAGCCCGCTCCCAAGCCTGAGAGTCTCCCAGCAAGATGCCTTCCTCTCTGGCCCCAAGAGTGTGACACCCAGACCCTTGCTGGCCCTTCCACCACTTCAAGGGGCACTGCTGAACCCTGGGAGAGCAGGGAAAGCCTTATCAGTGTCTCTGGGAGAAAAGTTGTGCTCAAATCTGAGACTTCCCTTCCAGCATCTCTGCCACTTGGCACAGGAGGTTGGAGCTGCCGGGGCCAACGTCCCATAGGACACACGTGGAAAGTGAGGTGTGTAAACACCACGCAGTGAGGCTGGGGCAGGGGGTCTCAGCTCACTTTACCCCCCAAGTCAAAGCTTCCTGCATGGAGGTTGTGGAAGGGCCAGGGGTGGGACAGAGATGTGGGCCTCCTTCTTGGGCTGGACATGGACAGCAGCCCTGAAGAGCCAGAGTGGTCCAGGGAAGTGAGGGGTTCCCAAAGGGGATGGTGAGCTCTGAGCATGGGAGAGGATCTCACAGAAGTGGGAGAGGCCGGTAACAGGAAGCTACTGCACCAGGACAGTGACCAGAATCTTCAGGCGTGGGCTCTGGGACACACTGGGGAGGACTGAGCAGGTGGCCAGGCAGATCAGAGAGTAACGTGTTGGAAGAGACACAGTCGCCTCTTGTCTAGGAAAAGTTCTGCTTGGACCCACTCTCTCCTGCTCCCCTCTGCAGCCCCTCTGTGGCCCAGGCCACCTGTGGTCAGCTCTCCACGCATCGTTCTTCTCGGCAGCCTAGCACCTTGCTGCGAAAGGGCAGGACTCAGGTCAGCAAAACTGCCTGGCAGCTTGTAAGAAATGCAGAACCTCAGGCCTCACACTGGACCTACCAAATCAGAATTTGCATTTTGTTTTGTTTTGCTTTGTTTGAGATGGAGTCTTGCTCTGTCGACCAGGCTGGAGTGCAGTGGCGCGATCTCGGCTCACTGCAGCCTCCACCTCTTGGGTTCAAGTGATTCTCCTCCCTCAGCCTCCTGAGTAGCTGGGATCATAGGCATGTGCCACCATGCCTGGCTAATTTTTGTATTTTTAGTAGAGACCGGGTTTCACTATGTTGGCCAGGCTGGTCTCAAACACCTGACCTCAGGTGATCCTCCTACCTCGACCTCCCAGAGTGCTAGGATTACAGGCACGAACCACCACGTCTGGCCAAAATTTGCATTTTCACGAGATCCCAGGTGCGCACTGAAGTCTGAAAAACTCTGCACCGGAATGTCAGTTCTGTGAGGGTCGGGAGCGGGTCTGTCTCATTCACATCTTGTGTGTTAAGGTTGTGGAAGTACTGGGCTAGCAGCAACTGTACCTGCGTGACTTGGGCATGGCGTTCAAACTGTTTATGCCTCCATAACCTTATCTATAAAATGAGAGTGATGACAATAGTTCATGCCTCAGTGGAGTTGTTGGGGTGATTAAATGAGTTGATATATAAGAAGAGTTTGCTCATGGTAATCATTATATAAGTGCTATTATCAGTACCTCCAGCCCACCTGGCTGCATTTTCCTAAACCTTCCTGGCCACAGAGCTAATAGACTCATGGTTTGGCTTTGATTAGGTGCCTATTTGGTTTTGGCATCCATTGTTTCTTTTTGTTTGTTATCCATATATTACAATGATATAACAGACAACTAAGGAAATTGTGGGGCTGAGTGCAGAGGGCGGTACATTGCCCACCCATTTACCAACCAGCTCTTCTCTTCCTTACGTGCTCATACTCTTTATTAGTTAATGCATTTGTCAAATATTTATTGAGCAGCTATTGCATGCCAGGCATCATTACAAGTGCCTGACTTACAGCAATGAACAAAGCAGAATCCCTACTCCTTACCCTTATGAACTTTCGAGTCTTAACAAAAGGAGACAGAAACAAAGGTATAACAGATAGACAGACAAGATAATTTAATGTAGACTCAGGGTGATATGCTGCTATTTTTCACTCATATATCAGATGTGTTTTGCATGTTGTTGCAAAGCCTTCACCTTACCGCCCTTTTAATGTCTTCAGAATACTTTATAAACAAACACGATAGGATTTATGAAGCCCAGTGAGTGTCAGGGCTAGTGATAGATTTCAGGCTAGCCACGTGACGTCACTTGAACACAGAGGTCTCTGGGGCTGGACATCTTAGAGAGTGTGTAGCTGCCCCTTGCCTTCTCAGCTTTCCATATCAGACAGTTCGGGTTGTTTTTCTTTATCTCTTCTCAGAGCACAGACGAGGATATCTTTGTTCTCTCTCACACACACAGACACACAAATGTCAGGAAAGAAAATTATGAATAACTGTGCTCCCAGAGCAGCAGTCAACCAGTCAGGGTTAAGGGTTGATGTCTCAGTACCCCAGCACCCCATCCTTTGTGGGGTTTTTTTGTTTGTTTGTTTGTTTTTGAGATAGAGTCTCACTCTGTAACCCAGGCTGGAGTGCAATGTCTCAATCTCGGCTCACTGCAATCTCCCCCTCCCAGGTTCAAGCGACTCTCCTACCTCAGCCTCCCAAGTAGCTGGGATTACAGGCATGCACCACCACGCCCGGCTAATTTTTTTGTATTTTTAGTAGAGACGGGTTTCACCATGTTGGCCAGTTTGGTCTTGAACTCCCGACCTCAGGTGATCCACCCGCCTCAGTCTCCCAAAGTGCTGGGATTACAGGCGTGAGCCACACACCCGGCCCCATCCTTTGTTAAGGGCAGTCCTCAGTGCAAATTCTACTCTACCACCAGAGTCCCCAGCACGATCCAAAACGGTAACTGGTTGATAACACACGTTTTTATAGGCCATCTTCCCTTCCCAGCCTCCCTTTCCCACTTCCCCACTGGTGTTCCCTGGGATCACCTCCCAGATAAACAACAGGGTTTGCTTCTAAGACAACCCGTGCTGATATGCCTCCCTCAGAGATAACTGTGAAGGTTGAATGGGGGATGTCTGGGGCAGTGCTGGCATTGCTTTTACTTTGACGGACAAAGAGGAAAGTCGAACAGCCTTTCCCAAGGTGTTTTCTCTCTCTCTCTCTCTCTCTCTCTCTCTCTCTCTCTCTCTCTCTCTTAGGCTGCCAAGATCCCAAGCTCTCTAATCAGGCAGTGGTGTATAGGTTAAGGTTTATTATACATTTTACTGGTATGAAAGATGTGTAGCACACAATTTACAAATAATAAAACATACAGTACTCTATTGTAAATGCCACGCAGCCAGTTAATTCTCATAGAATGCTTCCATTGATTTTTGTTGAACTCCCATATCTATGACCAGTCTATGGTTACAATTGAAGCATGAGTGTACTTCCGTCAGGAATGTTGGATGATGTTTTCATTTATGTTAACAAGGAAGACAAAAGTGAAACAATGAAGACTTCACTCGTTCATTAATTAATGATATGAACAACTTCTTTGCTGACTTAGATAATAGTTTTCAAAGGCTGGGAGATTTATTAGATTTGGGGGCTATTCACAATGTAACAGCTGTAGCCATGACACATGTAAGTTTGTTCTACTTCAGGTTCTGATGTCTAGACGATCAACACAGCAATATAAATTAAGCCCTGATTTGTAGCATTTGCCAATTTTTATGGAGTAAATAGTCCCACTGTGGCTGATTTCAGGCTATCCACGTGATATCACTTGAACACAGAGTTGGGAAGAGAGGCACTGTAGCACATCCTTACATATTTCCATCATATAGAGACAATAAGTCACTGTCTCTGTAGCTTAGGTACTAGTAAAAGCTTAAGTACTAGTAAAATAATTAGAAAATGATGAGTTCTGAGTATTTATTACCTTTGGGGTTTCTTTTAAGTCACTAAGCTATTTTTTAAGGAAAGTTTTAGGTTCACAGCAAAATTTCACAGAAAGTAGAGATTTCCCATATACCCGCCCTCCCCACACATGTATAGCCTCCCCAAGTTCCAGGCCAGAGTGGAACATTTATTACCATTCCTGACCCTCCACTGATACATCATAATCATCCAAATTCCATCCTTTACCATACAGTTCACTCTTGGTGGTTTACTTTCTATGGGTTTTGGCAAATCTTTGATAACGTGTATCTACCATTGTAGTATCATACAAGAGTTCCCCTGGTACCTTTGTTTCTACTGTAAGTTGTTTAATTGTAAATTTACATGATTTAATTGTTAATGTTGACTTTGTTTAACAACTGGCTTGCAAAGTTCCTGAAATTTTAACAGCTGGTTCTCAGGGGCCAGTGGCTGCCGGCTTCAGGACACCCCGCCACCAGGTCTCCTTGGAGAACCTGAGGTCCCCAGGCTCACCTGTAAGGCAGTTTCATCTCTTCCAGGCAAAGCTGGAGCTGCTCTAGGCAGCTCTAAACTCAGAAGACCCACCTTGTAACTGGGTGGGACTAGGTCTCACTCCTTCCATTTGCATCCTTCCCCATGGCAGGCAGGCCTCTCTGTTCTGCCTCTTTCCACCAGAGCTGCAAGCCATGAGGTGTCTGTTAAGAACATCTAGCTTAGGTATGGGCACAAGACCTGGGACCCCACATGGGCAGCTGCACACATGGTCTAGTGACAAGGGTGGCTTCTCCAGCCTTTTATTCCTGCAGGGTGTGGATGTTTGGGTAACTGCTATCATGCTTTTGGATGGGAGGCCCTGAGTAGTTTACAATAAAAATCGAAGACAATTTTCCACTGAGGAGGAATCATTTTCACTGGAGAGCCGTGGCCTAAAGTTTCTCAGTCCATGGGCTTAACTAGCACAGCTATTATTTATTGCCCTCCAGAGAGATTTGCCCAAAGTGTGCTGCCTTAAAGAGACAGTCAGTCAGGTGCAGTGGCTCACGCCTGTAATCCCAGCACTTTGGGAGGCCAAGGCACGTGGATCACTTGAGGTCAGGGGTTCGAGACCAGCCTGGGCAACATTGCAAAACCCCGCCTCTACTAAAAATACAAAAATTAGTGGGGCATGGTGGTGGGTGTCTGTAATCTCAGCTACTCAGGAGGCTGAGGCATGAGAATCACTTGAACTTTGGAGGCAGAGGTTGCAGTGAGCCGAGATCGTGCCACCACACTCCAGCCTGGGTGACGGAGTGAAACACTGTATCAAACAAACAAACAAACAATAATAATAATAATAATAAGCCTAAAACAAATAAAAAAGAGACAGCCACACTGAGCTTAACTTGGCTGGACCCGTAAGAGAACCTCCTGAACACTCTGATGTCCCAGGCCACCAGTGCTGGGGACTGGGGATTCAAAGACAGTAGATCTCATAGCCTTCGGGGATGGGCAATTCCAGAACAGGGAGATTTGTCCCACCACAGTGGGAAGCACAGAAAAGGCACCAACCCAGCCCAATCCTGAAATAAGGAAAACATCCTGGAGAGAGAAACCTGTTACTTATTTAACAAGTGATCATGTAGCACTTGCAACATGTTATGTACTATTCTAAATACTTTACAAATATTGATACATCTAAACCTCATACGTAGGTGCTATTAAACCTATTTTATAAATGAATAACTGAAGCCTCAGAAGGGTATGTAACAGGATTTGAATCCAGGCAGTCTGGATCCAGGGTCAGGGCTCCAAACTATGATGCTATCCTATCCATGAAGGCAGCTGAGAAGACAGAGCAGTCAGGGACTGACTTCTGGCTGGGACAGTAGGTGTGGGGAGATAGGAGGGAGTGATGAGAATTCGGACTGGAGTGATCAGTGGGGGCCAGATTTTACACACACACACCTGTGCACAATGCACACACGAACGTGCACACACAAACACACGTGCACAATCATGCATGCACATGCACACACACAACTGTGTACACGCATATACACATGAACACACAAATACATGCAACATGAAACACACATCATGAGGTTTCCACTTTAGAATACTCAGTCTAGTGGTTCGCGGGGGAACATGGGGAAGTTGCTTCTCTCCGGATCACGGCTTCCTCATCTGAAAAATGGGGGTCCTGATTTTCCCGTAATGAATGGGAAAATTCTTTGTAAACTGCAAAGCTAAAAGCATGTAAGCCATGTTTTCAAACCCCATGTCCTTGTCAAAAGATTAAAATATGAAAGTTACCAACATAGCTCGCAACACCCTATGTCAGCACAGGGCAGTGGTGGTAAAATGTGTGTGTGTATCTGCGTGTAGCAAATGAAGAAACTGGGTCCCAAAAAAGGATAAGAAGAATGTCTAGGGGCACCCAATAAGTTTGTGTCTGATCTGGCATTTAAATCCGGGTCTTTTTGACTAGAGGCCTCATTGGGTACCTGCGTGATATCTACAGTGTTTTTAAGCAAGAGCCAAGGTTAAACAAATTTTTCTCAGGCCATTTGTCTCCAGTGACCACGGGACCTACCCACTCCAAGGGCAGAGCTAGTAAACACTTCCAGCAGGTCTCACAGGACAACAATCTAAAATCCATTAGCCACAGGCACCCTTTGTCCACTTCAAAAAAAAAGAGATGTGCATTATTCATAGCTTGACAAGTGGTACAATGCCCTTGGCCTATTCCTTCTTCCTGCACCCCTTCTTGCCTTTTCTGTTCCTACTTGCAAGAGAGCTTTTCCACAGAGTGAGTACACTGACATCAGAACAAGGGAGGCAGCTCAGCAGAGGCTTGGATACTGGCCCGAAGGTCTGGGTTCCATTTCTGGCCCCAACACTTCTAAGCTATTAAATAGGCAGAAACTAATTGCCCTTGGGTAACCTATGAAAAACGCCTAGCCCAGTGCCAGGGAAGAGGGTGTGCTCAATACGTGCTGAGAAATGAAAAGTGTTGGGGGCAGGTGTGGAGCCATGGCCCTCTGCGGTGGGACAGCTGTGCAAAGGAGGCAATGAATATTAGCTTCATCCAACTTCCAAGAAACAGATGCTGCAGGAAATAGAGCCAAAGAGGTGACCCTGTGATCCACAGGTCCCGATGCTTGGATGGTGACAGAATGGACAGAACAGGGGTCATGGGTTTGGAAAAGTCAGTGGAGCCGGAAAGACCTGGGCTCGAGTCCCAGCTCTGTGACCTCACCAAACTCACATAGCCTCTCTGAGCATCAGTTTCCTCTTCCAGGAAATTGAGATAATTGCATTGACTTCTGAACTGTTGTGAGAGCTGCAGGCTCCATGGAAAGGAGAGCGCACAGTAGATGCTCAATAAACAGCAGTTGCTGCAGTTGTCGCTGTTGATGGGACATTTCTCCCAACTGAGGCAGAAAACCTACCCAGCCAGATCCCAGGAAAACTCCAGACTGCCTGCAGGGAAGAAAAGCTTCCAGCACCTCCCCTCCAGCCGGCCCTTGAGGCTTCGCTTACCTTTCTGAAAATTAAATTAAAATTCAACAGTAGCGCCATTGTGGCTTATGCATAGTCTTTAATATCCACCGCTGACAGGATGGAATTAGCTGCATTTTTTTGTTTGGGTTTTTATTTCTCGCTCCAACTTTCATTCTCCCCCACAGGGTGTAAGCTGGTGTTTAATCTCATCCCCAGAGCACTGGGCCACTCTTAAGTAGGACGGGCGGGCGGGCGGGCGGCCTTGGCCCCCAGGCAGACCAAGGTGAGCGCTGGGTGGACGTGGGCGGAGGGCACCTTCTGTTGATCTTCCCCTGCCATCCAAGTTGGCCAACACAGGTTCTGCAGGCACAAGAGAATCAGTGCAGAATTATCGCTAAGCCTCCAGATCATCATCCTCATTAGAGGTAACCGGAGCCCAGCTGGCCTGAACGCAGCTCTAAACCCCACTAAGACGGGACGCACTCGGGAATATGCTGAATGTAATTTAATCATCCTGGAAACAAGTCTGCATTCTTTTTAGTCTTTTTTGTCTTTGGCCCAAAGGAGAGGTAATTCCCGATGCAGTCAGAGAAGTGGAACCATGCCGACTCGAGAGAAAGGTCTGGATTGGGTGGACAAGAAGGCTTGGTAGAATTTAGAGGCTCTGCTCTGCTTCTTCTGGATGAAATAACCTCCCATTCACCCACATCCAAATCAAGGCCTCTGCCAGCTTTTCAGAACCTTCCAGAATTTTCCAGAACCTTCATATGAATTAGTGAACGGAGTCTCTTTCTCCAGGTTGATGAAGCCTGCACTCTCATGGCATAGCAAGTGGAGAAGAGGCTGATTCCAACCCCACATCGCTCCCTTCAGGGCAGTCCGAGGTAGAAGGCTCCCTGCCTCCCCTCCCACAGCAGCCGCCTCTGTAGATTGCCCCATCCCTCCCCACCGAAGCCTCACTTGGCGGATGGTTTCCTGAGCTCTGAACCTCTGCCATCGCCGTCTGCAAGCCTGCCTTGCCAGCTCACCTTTCACCCAACCTCACCTGTGCACTTTCTCTGCTCCAGCCCCACCAGCCATCCCTGCCTCCACCCACACGCCAGGTGGTCCCAGCACAGGGATAACCTTAGGTCCCATGCAAATGGTGCTTGACAGCTTACAAAACACTTCTGCATCCTTCACCTCTCTGGATTCTCCCACAGCCCCATGAGAGAGGCAGGGTGGAATTATGATGCCTGTTTCTCAGATGGGAAGATGGAGACTCAGAGATGGGAAATGGCTTTATTCAAACCATATTGCTGCTCAGGACTAGGGCTGGGCTGGGAACCCCGGCCTTCTGGCTCTGAGTCCAGGCACCCATCCTGCTTCCACCAAGGCTTTAGAGGCTGAATTGTGTCCCCCAACCACGCTCCCACTCCCTAAATTTATCTACTGAAGTCCTAACCCCCAGAACTGTATTTGGAGATAGGGTCTTTAAAGAGGTGTGTATTAGTCCATTTTCACGCTGCTGATAAAGACATACCCGAGACTGGGTAATTTATAAAGAACAGAGGTTTAATGGATTTACAGTTCCACATGGCTGGGGAGGCCTCACAATCATGGTGGAAGGTTAAAGCCATGTCTTACATGGCGGCAGGCAAGAGAGAGAATGAGAGCCAAGTGAAAGGGGAAACCCTTTATAAAACCATCAGATCTCATGAGACTTATTCACTAACCTAGAAAAGTATGGGGGAAACTACCCCCGTGATTCAGTGATCTCCCCCTGGGTCGCTCCCACAACACATGAGAATTATGGGAGCTGCAATTCAAGATGAGATTTGAGTGGGGACACAGCTAAACCATATCAAGGTGATTAAGCTAACATGAGGTCATTAGGGCAGGCTGTAATCCAATTCTGACTGTTGTCCTTATAAGAAGAGGAGATTAGGACAGGCAGACACACACACACACACACACACACACACAGAGAGAACACATGAGGATACAGGGAGAAGGTGGCCACCTGCAAGCCAAGGAGAGAGGTCTGAGAAGGAACCAGCTCTGCTGACACCTTGATTCCGACTTCCAGCCTCTGCAACTGTGAGCAAATGCATCTCTGCTGTTTGGCCCTCCCTCCACCACCCTGGGGCTAAGGTACTCTGTTAGGGCTGTTCTGGCAGACTAACCAAAAGGCCCTGTCCACTCAGCCCCTAGTCCTCTGTGCAGCCTGCACTGTTTCCCCCCGTCCCCACCACCCTTGCCTGCTCTCAGCATCCCCTTGCTGCTTAGCGGGCACGTGCCGACCACCCAGTGGGACTGAGATCCGGGACTGTGGTGGTGTGGTTATCAGTGAGGCATGCATGTGAGAGTGCTTGGGGCTCCTTGAGCCAACTTTTAGGATCTTTAGGATCTTCCTTCTCATAAACTTGTCTTGTCATTATAACTGATGCTATGATATCAGCTTCGTGTGTTTCAGGAACACTGGAAATCCTTTCATCTGGGGAACACGCTTTTGGAAGAACTTTTTGTATATTTTGTATATAACTTATATGCGCAAATGTGCATGTGGACACACTTCATAAATTGTTATAAAACGTAAGTGCATCTATTGAAAATTACATATATATGCCAACATGCAGGTAACTGTATTTTCACCCTATATATAAGCTAGCTTTTTTCTGAAGCAGAGTCTCACTCTGTCACTCAGGCTGGAGTGCAGTGGTGAGATCTCAGCTCACTGCAGCCTCGACCTCCTGGGATAAGCGATCCTCCCACCTAACCCTCCCAAGTAGCCAAGACTATAGATGTGTGCCACCATGCCCACCTACTTTTTGTACTTTTTGTAGAGATGGGGTCTTGCTATGTTGCCCAGGCTGGTCTTGAACTGCTGGGCTCAAGCAATCTGCCCAGCTTGGGCTCCCAAAGTGCTGGGATTACAGGCATGCACATCACACCCAGCCCCTCAACTAGCTTTTTATTCAGCCTATATTTATCATCAGAATGTGAACATATCAAAGAAAGGCATTTCCTCCTTATCTTCTTTTCCAGAAACCTATAGAAATGCCACCCAAAGAGGCTAAATGACTATAATATTGATCACATCCTGACCTTGATATTTACAACATCCTCCTTTAACATGTTTTGAGGCCTGCATGCACCACCCTTATATTGGGCAGAAATCTTCAAAAACCAGCAAGCTAACTTCCAGCAGCCACTTTTCTCGAATTGTCCCTCTCATGTAGCTGTGTCCCCCATGGCCCTGAGCACCTGGGGAAGAGTAAACAGCAGGTGCTTCATAAAGACGGATGTTATTCTCCAGGCCTGTGTCTGGCCTGCCAGGTCACTTGGGCAACCCTGGGGAAATCCACTGGTGCCTCCAAGCAACAGCCCAAGACGGAGGAGGTGCCCTGGTTTCATCTGCCGCCTGCTCTTCCCTGCAACATCCCACAAGCAAGCGGAGACCCTGGCTGGGAATGCACACGCTGAGGTTGGTAGAGCAGAGGCCTCCGCAGACAGAGGTTGGGGGGTAGACAGGTCCAGCCTGCAGCCACAGCAGCTCTCGAAGGGCTTGCCTGACTCTCATCCAGCTCACAGGGGGCATCCCAGGCTGGCTGGGGCCACTTTTGGCCTCCAGACTGTGGCTGCTGGGCCACGCACACTGGCACATAGGCCCCAGAGATGGGGGGCTCAAGTAGAATCCCACCCAAGAGAAATCAACAGAGCCACCCAGGCTTTTAGGACCTGGGCTGGGCTGGCAGGGCTGTGGGGGAGAGTGGCACAGTGGGCAGGGGCTTGCTCAGCCTGAGGAACAGGACAGGCTTCGCAGAGGAGCCACGTCTTGAAATAAACCCTGAGGGTAAACGAGAGCCCCCATAAACAGGGGTGAGCCATGTACTTGACACTATCTCAGCAGCCCCCCTCGTCCTCTGGGCTCCTGAAGCCCTGGGATCAGGGCTGAGGCCTGGCTCCCTGCAGACCTTGCTGTGACCTTGGCCGAGCCCCCTCCTCTCTGGGCCTCCAAGAGAGGGAGGGAAGCAGAGCCAGTGCCCTACCCGCTACCTGGGCTTGTGATCCCAGCAATGTGAGCAGGTTGGTGAGGTTTGTGGGAGGCTATAGAGGGCGGCCACTCAGGGAACAGCAGGACAGCGACCCTCCTGAGAGTGAACGCAGGAAATTAGAAAACACCTCTCCCTGGGCGAGAAGCTCTCCTCCCCAAGCAGCGGGCCAAGAATGTGCTGACGGCGTGGGAACCCGGTCCCTGGCAGCGCCCAGGCCCTGGTGAACTGGCTGTCTCCAACAGCAGTGTCTGTCCTGCAGACCTGCGTGCCCTTCCTTCCCACACAACCTGCGACCATACCTGAGACGGACACACAACACTGAGCCACAGACTATTGAATTAGGCTGCCCTGGCGTGACTGTCTTGGCAGCACATTCCTCCATGATCCTTATCAGCTATAATCAAATCTGGAGAGTGGCTAGAATGCTGATACCTTCCTCACCCTGTGTCCTCCTGGAACGATGCAGGCGAGAGCTTCCCCTGCTTGTCAGGTCGCTGCGGCTCCACTTCACACGGCCTTGTGTTTCAACAAGGGGATCCCCCAAATGCCAGTCCGTCAAGCAATACCCTTATGTTTGCTGGGAGAGACCCTCCTAAGCCATGACAAGGTTTCGTGTTTAGTGGGATGATGACAAGGGGACAGGATGGACTGTGGCTTCTGCCCAGCCCTGTGAGGAAGATGCATGGGTGGGCATCAAGTGGGCTCCAAATGAGACCCATGTGTGCCCCCAGCAGAATGTGTTCACTTGCTTCTTCACTAAACAAATGGGGGTTGCACATCTACCATGGGGTGCAGCAGGAATAAGACGAGGCCCCGGCCCTCCAACGGCCCACAGACCAGGGGTGGCAGCTCTCCAGCTCACAGTTGCAGGTGCATTATAGCATGCGTTATAAATGTGCTGTGGGAGCACAGTCAGGACACCCAGACTAGGCTGGGTGAGGTGGTGGCTGGAGGACTTCCTGGAAGAAGCTACATGTTAGATGAATCAGAAGCAGGGAAGTGAGGGGTGGGTTTTTTTTCAAGAGCTCCAACTCAAGAGCCTTCAAGGAGTCCTAGTAGGAGGATTGGAATTAGCACCAGATGCTTGAGAATGGGAAGTCACACTCTTGGGCATAGGTGAAAGGAAGGAAGGAAGGGAGAGAGGGAGGGAGAGAGGGAGGGAGGGAGGGAGGGAAGGTGGGATTTCACAGCTCCAGTTCCAGACCTCATCACAAGGAGAGTGGCTCCCTCCTTGCCAGAAATGGGGACACAGGGAGGATGAGGAGGTGGCCTGGAGGGAGAGGCTCAGCCAGACTGCAGCTGCGTGAGAGTGGGTTCTTGGACCCAGCCGGAAACAGTGCAGGTCTTCAAGTGTCCTGCGTGACTCTGAGCTGTCTGTGGTGGTGCTGATGGCAGAGGCTGGGCTGGCTCGTGCTTCACACCTGACAGTGGCCTGGAGTGCTCCCCAGGGGTGGCCCAAGCTATGTCCCAGAGCTTCAGCCATGAAGGAGGCAGGTTGCTGAGGGTCCACACATTGCCTTCAGAGATCCTAACCCCAGGAGCTCACCCTGTAGAAGGAGGAGGTGGGCGAGAGACAGGGAAATACAAAACCTAACAGGTAAACAAGGTAAGCTCGGAGTTTCAAGTGCTCCAAAGGCAATAAAGCAAGATGGAATGAAGTGTGGATAGAGAGGCCAAAGAGGCTGAATGAATGGATGGATGGATGGGTGGGAGCGTGGGTAGATGGATGGACAGATGGACATTATTAATCGAATCCAAGTATGAGCAATACATTTCCTAGCACCTGCTAACTCTGATTGAGGCCATGAGTTGGAAAGGTTAGAAGACAAGACTTGGGGGTTCACTGCCTGTGCCTTGTCCCAGCCCTGCCCCTCATGCTCTGGGTCCCACGGGGCAAGGCTTCACATCCTTGTGCCTCAGTTTTCTCATCTGTGAAATGGAGGTGGTCACAGTACCTACCTCATAGGGTCAGTACATATGTGTACTCACTATGTAAATACTTAGAGGAGCCTGGTTACATGGAGTGACACAAAGGTGCTTGGTGATGGTGCCCTGGGTTGAGAAGGATTTTGAGGTTACAACGGCCCCAGTGAGGCAGGGGCCAGGAGTGGGAATGTGCTCTCTGAATCCCCATCCAGGTCCAGTCCACCTCCAGGGACTCTGCTCTGAGCTTCTGGCTGTGGGAAGCTCTCAGGTCGCCTGGTCCTGGCTGTGCCACCACCCACCTCCCAGCTTTCCCTCGGCTCTCTTGGTCTCTTTCATTCATTCTTTCCTTGCGCCACAGTGAGCAGCAGCATGAGGTCTGGGCAAAGGCAGGGGCTGTGGATCAGAGGGGAGGGATGGGAGAGTCGCAGGCTGGGGTGCCCCTTTCGAGCCTGTGAAGGGCATGAGAGAAAGGCCATTCACAGGAGGCTGGCCTGGGAGTCACGGCCCATCCAGCCGGGCTCTGCCTCACAGGGGGTCCATGGAAAAGCCACCCCGCTCCCTGGGGCTCTGCTTCAGTCACTGAGCAATGAGGGGCAGACATCTCTTCAAAAAGGAGACCCCCATAATGAGACAGAAGTGGACTTTCCCTGGTTGGGGCTTGGGGCCTGGAGACCCGACCCCTGGGACTCCTCTGGGGACTTCTAAGCCAGAGGAGAACTGTCCTGAAACCATCAGGGGAGGGGGCCTCCGAGGACCTCCACGCACAGCAGTCCAGGATTGGGGGTCTGAGATTTCTGAGGGGGAGGCCGTTTCTTGCCCTGACTGAGGAAGTTCTGAGGGCAGAGGTGAGCAGTCAGGGAGGGATGGTGGTCAGGAACAAAGGGTGGCTTAGCACTGTGGAGGGAGAATGACCCAGGACTCAGCCACCTTGCACTGCAAACCCAGAGCCGCCACCCACTCGCTGCAACCCCGGGCTGGCATGTGTCTCTCGGAGCCTCCGCCTCCCTGTCTCCAAGAGGCGGCAGTGACCATGGTGGCTGGTGGTGCTGGTCAGGCAGGGCAGGCAGAATTAGAGGCTCAGTGGGAGCTGGGGGAGGGCAGGCTGTCCCGGCTCCCATAGATGCCAGTGGGGCCTGGAGGCCTGGTGACTGCCTCGGAAGGACCCCCAGGCACCCCGGGTTGAGCTCTCGGGAGGCCCCATAGGTCCCTGTTTCCTGGGGCCTGTAACCGCCTCTTCAGCCCCTGTCCCTTCCTTCCCCTGGTGAGGCCAGGCCTCTCCCTCTCCTGGAGCACATCTTCTCTGCCTTCCACCCACCACACCAGACTCTGCCCACCCTTCTCAGCCCGGCTCAAGCCTCACTTCTTCCCGGCAGGCTTCTAATCACCCAGCCACCTTTCCCTCCATGAACGTGCCCATCACCCTGCCTTCCCCACCTTCCTTATGTGGTCAACTCCCCTCCTCCTTCCAAGGACAAGTTCCAAGGTCACAGCGGAGTCATGGGTCCCTTAGCTTGGGCATCTGGCCCCCAATCTTGGCGTTGCAGTCCTGCAGCACCTGACACTACACTGCTCTGTCCCCGGCACCAGAGTTCAGCCCTGGCTTCACTGCCGCCGAGCCCACGTGACCTCTGAGCCTGACCTGTACAATGAGCATGGGAGTGCCAGCACCTCCCTCCTATGAGGATTCTCTGTGATAAAGGACCCAGCCCTGTGCCCCACCTGTGATAAGTGCTTGTTAATGACATCATGGGTTACTGCATTGCAGTATTTAACACTTATTTGCATACTGTTCGCCTGTGCCTAGCGCAGCACCACAGGCTCCCAGGAGGACAGCCACGGCACCCACACTCCTCGTAGGCTCGTGCAGGGAATTTGAAACAGCTTTCTCCTGTGTTAGATTAAACGCTGAAAGGCCCTTTTTGATCCTTACCTCTCTCTCTGAGACAAGTAGACCAGGGATTATTTATTCCCATTTCACACACACACACACACACGCACACACAGAAATGCAGGCTGAGAGAGCTCAGGTCGCTTGCCCAAGGTCATACAGCTCAAATCAGCAGAGCCGGGGCTCAAATGTGGGCTCCCCAAGGCTCCCAAGCCTGAGGTCTTTTCCTCGATGCTCTCCCTGCCTTAAGTTACCCCTGAAAAGGAGTCGGCAGAGTCAAAATACAGGGCTGATGCTGACAAGCCCGATGCTGATTATGGTGCCTGTAACTGGAAAGAGACCCCTTCTCCATTTGAAAGTACCCCGGCCTATTCTGCAAGTGAGGAAGACACATCCGGGGAGGCCATAACGTCACGTGATGGTGTCCTGGCCGTGAGCTTCTGCAAAATCCACATCTGTCACTGTGTTTTCAGGACCATCATCACACTCAGGTCTTAAAACCCACCAACGGCAAAGCAAGGCTCAGCAAAGGGTAGCAAGGGTGTGTGTGTTGGGGGGTATATATGTGCAGATGTGGGTGTGATGTGTGTGGTGTGTGTTTGTAGTGTATGTGGGTGGCATAGATGTGGTTTTTTTTTATTTAATTTTTTTTTTTTGAGATGGAGTTTTGCTCCTGTTGCCCAGCCTGGAATGCAATGGCACAATCTCGGCTCACTGCAACCTCCGCCTTTTGGGTTCAAGTGATTCTCCTGCCTCAGCCTCCCTAGTAGCTGGGACTACAGGCGCCCACCACTACGCTCGGCTAATTTTTTTTTTTTTTTTTTTTTGTATTTTTAGTAGAGATGGGGTTTCACCATGTTGGCCAGGCTGGTCTTGAACTCCTGATCTCAGGTGAGCTGCCCACTTGGGCCTCCCAGGTGTGCTGTTTGTAAGTTGTGCATGTGTGTGGTTTGTGGGTATGGTGCGTGTGATGTGTGTGATTTGTGTGGCGTGTGGGTGTCTACGTGTGTGTGGTGTGTACATGTATGTGTGTGTGATGTGTGTATGGTGTGCGTGTTATGTGGTGTGTGTGGTGTGTATATGTGTGTGTGACGTATGTGGGTACGTATGTGGGTGTGGTGTGTATAGGTGTGTACATGGGTGTGTGGGACTGTGTATGTGTGTGATGTTTGTAGTGTGTGGTTTGTGTGGGTGTATACATGTGTGTGGTGTGTGTAGTGTGTGCATGTGTGTGTATGAGGGTGCATGTGTGTATGTGTGTACGTGTGTGGTGTGTTTGTAGTGTGTGCATGGGGTGGATGTGGGGGGGCGTACGTGTGTGGTATGTGGGGAGGTGCATGTGTGTGGTGTGGATGTGTGTTTGTGTGGTGTGTGTGGGTGGTGTGTGTGGTGTGTGGTGTGCTGTGTGTGTGGTGTGTACTTGTGTGTGATGTATGTGGGTGTGTATGTATGTGCATGTGGTGTGTGTGGGTGTATACATGTGTGGAGTGTGGGTGTGTACTGTGTATGTGGTGTGTGTAGGTGTGGATGTGTGTGGGGGTGTGTGCATGTGTGTGGTGTGAGTGTGTGTGGTGTGCAGGGTGTGTATGTGTATGTGGTGTGTAGGGGTGTGTGTGTACATGTGTGAAGTATGTGTGTAGTGTATACATGTGTGTATGTGTGGGGGTGTGGTATGTGTAGGTATGTGTGTAGTGTGTGTGGGTATGTGTATGTGTGGTGTGGGTGTGTACATGTGTATGTGCTGTGTATGGGTGTGTATGTGTGTGATGTGTGTGGGTGTGTGTGCGGTGTGTGGTGTGCATGTGTGTGGTGTGTGGGTGTGTACATGTGTGCAGTGTGTGGGGGTGTGCACATATGTGTGTGGTGTGTGGTGCCTGTGTGTAGTGTGTGGTATGTGGGTGTGTATATGTGTTTGTGGTGTGTGTGGCTATGTATGTGTGTGTTTGTTGTATGTGGCGTGTGTGGTGCATGTGGGTGTGTACGTGTGTGTGGTGTGGAGGGTTGTGCACATGTGTGTGGTGTGTGTGGTGCCTGCGTGTAGTGTGTTGGTATGTGGGTGTGTACGTGTTTGGTGTGTGTGAGATGTGTGGTGTGTACATGTATGTGATGTGTATGCTATGTGGTGTGTGTGGGTGTGTATATGTGTTTGTGGTGTGTGGGGGTTTGTGTGTGTGGTGTCCTTGTGGTATGTGATGTGTGTGGTGTGTGTGGGTGTGTGTGGTGTGTGAGGGTATGTATATGTGTGTGTGGCGTGTGTTTGTGGTATGTGGTATGTGGGTGTATGTGGTGTGTGTGTGGTGTGTGTGACTTATATGTGTGTGGTGTGTGTATGTACATGTGTGTATGTATGGGTATGTACATGTGTGGTATATTGGTGTGTGGGTGTGTATGTGTGTGTGTTGTGTGTGGATGTGTAGTGCGTATGGTGTGTGTACGCATTCATGCAAGTATACGTCTCCATGCCTGTCGCTCAGTGCTTTTCTGCTAACGGTGACAGGGTCAGGGAGGAATTTTCTGTGACTAATTAGGTTTTAACTTGCCAGAGAGAAAGTGGACATTGGCAGCCTATTGTATAAGAGTGAAACAAAGTTTGAACTAGAGTGAACTTAATTTCCTTTGCACCGAAAGGAAAGAAAGATTAATGAAATATCCCCAAATCCATCCTGTTAGTTTTTATTAAATCAGCAAATGAAATTTAACCTCCAATTCTGCTATAACGTCCTTTCCTGCAGATTGGGTTTCAGCAAGCCTAAGTGAAATAGACACACTCCCTCTAGAACAACATTTCGATATGAAAATTGCATTATTGCCGTCAACATCAGGTTACCTGAGGAACAAGCCACTTGGAAAACAATTCCACAAAGAGCAGAATGACACATACATTGCCTCAAATTTACAGGAAGCACAATGTTCTGATTACAACATTTGTGTAAGTTCATTTCTTACCTCTTTGCTAATGCTAATAAAAAACCAGTTGAAATTTATGTCATAGCAGCGGCAATACTTTTACCTTCAAACAGGGGTGAGAAAAGGGAGGGGAAGACGATGGTTATCCACCACCCACCTATTTATTGTGTGCCAGGTGCTGGTTCTCTCCGCATGTTGTTCTCATAACGTCTCAAGGTAACAAAACTTACCCGTTACAAGGATGAAGAAGAAACGGAGGCTTAGGAAAGCAAAGGGCACACTAAGGTCAAAGACGTGCTATTCAAGCCCATTTGCTAACGTGCAGCCGTTTCCTGGCTTTTCAGCAAGGAGATGTGTGTGTCGCTTTATTCGTTCATTGAACAAATGCTGGCCAGCGGAGCGTCGCTCTGGGCCGGGCACCGCGATGGTCTTGGGAACCCCAAGCATCCGTGTTGATTCCTCATTTCATTTGACCCTCACCGCGGCCCCTTGAGAGGGGGTGCTAACACCATTTAAAGAGTTTCAGAGGAGGGTGGCGACTAGTCCAGGGTCACAGAGAGTAAGTGGTGGGGCTGGAGCTGAGAGCCAGGGCTTCAGCCTGGAAGTCCAGGGCAGCCAGAGCCAGGCCACCCGATGTCCCCGTACTCGTGTGTTCTGCGGGCACCGTAGTAAGGAGGGGAGCACAACACTCTCAGGCCAGTCTCAAAAGTGGTTTTCAAGTGAGTTACAGAAAATCTGTTTTTGTTTCCGTTTTCTGATGTTACTGAATTGAAGTAACAATCCAGTATCAATCCAGTAATGTGAATAAGATTAAAAAGGTGGCTTGGGAATTATCCTTTCTGTGAGACTGAGACAGACATGTGTTCTGTGGGCCTGTGGGAGCCTGTGGGAGAACCTACCAGACTCAGATCTCAGCTCAGAAAAGGGTGGCATCAGCCAGAGCTGCCTTAGGGAGAGATGAGTTGCTTGTCCCTGTGGGAAAACAAATGGAGACGAAGGGACCATTTGGAGGGGAGGCCGTGATGGGGACGCAGCTCATGCTCCTGCCATTCAATGACTCTGTACGTTAGGCTACTTCATGTCCACATCTTCTCTGGAGGTGGCTTCAGTGAGCCTGAGGGTGCCCGCACAGTGCAGCCTGGAGACTCTGCATCCGAGAGAGGATGCTTCTCACTTGCCTTCCGCCTGGGATGGAGAGTAGGCTGTGCTGGAGTGTGAATCCTGCCCTGCCACTTACTCCCTGGGAGCCTTGGTCATCTCACCTGGGAATTGGGGACGTTTGGTCCGTCCTCACTGGGCCTTGTCAGGGTTCAATGAGAGGGCGAGTGCAAGCACTTAGCACAGAGAGACAGTAGATGCTCAATAAATGTGAACTGTGATTGTCGGCCAGTTGTTAAGATTTTCTTCCTTCAAAGCATGAAAATTCATGCAAAACTCCTGAGCTGGAATCCAGGATGTGAATTCCTTGCTGGAGGGACTCCAGAGAACTGCTCTCAAGGGGGACTGGGAACGTCCATCAGAGTGAAAATTCACAGGGGACCCTGCAGGTTTCCAAGTACCCATATTTTGGGCCCCATCAGAACGCTATTAGCTACATAAAATATTCAAAGCAATAGCCAAGAGGGAGGCCCCTTTGCCAAGGTTCCCCAAGCTTGTCCTCTGGAATTGATTACTTGAATCCTTTCAGAAACGCAGAAATAAAACGATGCCAGGGTGGATGGACAAGCTGCAGATTGGCTCATGTTTCTAATCCAGCAGCCCCCCCTTCCCCCTCCCACCCCGGAACAAAGTCTTCTCCAGTTTTTAGTAAACTTAACTTGACAATCGTCAAAGGGAATCAAATAGCGCAGAAACGAAGCCTCTAAAAGATGTCAGAAGAAGTCAGAATCAGTAGAAATCTACTATGTGTCCCACCCACCCCCTCCCCTGAATTAGTACTTAAATCTTTTAGGAACAGGCCCTAGGGGCTGGATGATTTAACTTGCTGGCAAGAATGCATTCAGGAAGGGCACTCGTGTTTATTTTGGGTATTACCTTCTCGCCTCTTTAGTGTAATCCCCCCAAGACTTAATCCGAGCGTTATTGGGAAGACACCAATTAGCAGCAAGGGCTCCTCACCCCAAATCCCCAAATCCAAGGGAGAAACCCTTGGAAGGGAGATAATTAGCTGAAGGTGCTGCTCTGGTATCTGCAGGCTGGAGAGTGGGAGCTGGCCCCCAGACCACCAACAGACTGAGGGGGCTCTTAACAGCTTGCCCCAGCATGTGTCCCCAAACATGCCCTTGCTTTATCAGAAGAGCCTCTGCCAGCTAAGTAGATTTTTCCCCACCTCCTCTGCTCCTAAATAACCCCAGCTGGGGACTTCTTTCCACACAATGCCTCTCTACAGCACAAAGATGTAGCACCGACCAGGCCGAGGTGCATCTGCAATGTCTGGGTACGGCTGGCTTGCTAAGGCTTCATCCCGCTAAGGGCTTCACCTCCTCTGGTCACGTACAGTGGGACCAGATTCTTGGGTCCAGGTCCTACTGAGGATGGGGGTGGTGGAGGCACAATTCATCATCATTGATCATCTCCCACATGCCAAGCCCTGAGCTGGGCAATGTATAAATGTCATGTAATTCCATGTGAAGACCCCCCTCCCATACCGCTGCAGCTGCAGCTGACCACCTCGTCTCTATTTGGATGCCCTGAGAAGGACAGGGCAGCTCAGTGTGGCCACTCATGGTGGAAGGGCGCTCAGCTCAGCCAGGACAGGGAAACTAGTGCATAAAGGTGGGGCATTTGCACAGTTCCCATCTTGCACAGCTACTGCCTGCCAGTGCCTCTCCAGGCTGGGGTTTCCTCATGGCCAAATAGCAGTGGATGGATGTGTACACTGGGACCCCAGGAAAACAGAGACTTTCCCTTCCTGGGTTCCATTGCCATGCTTAGAAGGGACTCTTTGGAGACAGCAACTCTAGCGCTGTTTTGTTTTTTTTTTTTCTTTTAGATGGAGTCTTGCTCTGTTGTACCTCGGTTGGAGTGCAGTGGTACGATCTCGGCTCACTGCAACCTCTGCCTCCCGGTTTCAAGCGATTCTTCCACCTCAGTCTCCCAAGTAGCTGGGATTACAGGAGCCCGCCACCACGCCAGGCTAATTTTTTGTATTTTCAGTAGAGATGGGGTTTCACCATGTTGGTCAGGCTGGTCTCAAACTCCCAACCTCAGGTGATCTGCCCGCCTCGGCCTCCCAAAATGCTGGGATTACAGGCATGAGCCACCATTCCCGGCCTACTGCTGTTTTCTTTTTGCAATAAAACAGAATGTCTGCAGCCTGCTTGGGTTGAGCAATTTTCTCTCTGACCATGATACTGAGGGATTGGTCTGCTAGAAACCAACATGGTGAACTGAAAAGGATGCAGATCAGAACTGGGCCCCAAAATGGTGCCTCTGCCAGACCTGGCTGGGTGATGGGGATAGGTCACCTATCATCTCTGAGCCATGGTTTCTCCATCTGTCAGGCTGAAAGAGAACCTGGCTGGCACATTTGGGTACATGAGTGGGACTCAATGAATGAGTTTCCCTTCCTCATCTATGTGTTGAGGTCAATACATGTTCTGGAAAAGTTTTAACCAGAAAGATCTTGGATGGCAGTTTCTTGGTCTGATGGAGACACAGTCCCCCTTCCGAACTCTTTTTGATCTTGTGAAAAGTGACCCAGCCCCATATTACACACACATACTGGGTTCTAGAAAGGGAACCTTAAAACATTTCAACACTAAATGTTCCCTGGAGGCTAAACCTGAGTCTGGGACCTGCCTCAAGGCTGTTGCCCTGTGACCTTGGGTGAGGCACAGACCTTCTCTGCTCCTCTGTTTCCCGGGAGACAGCCCTGGGCTAATGACCCCCACTTCCAATGGGACCAGAGGAGCAGGTAACACACACATGCTGTGAGACCACAAGGCCATTATCAGCAATGGCGGCTTCATGTAGCAGGGTGAGGTCAACTGGGCAGAGAGAGAAGCTTACTCTTGTGTGAAAAGCTTCAGTACTGCACATGGAACAAGCCCAGGGCCAGGCATCCCAAGCAGTAGACCCTATGACCTCAGCCATGTCACCGTCTCCAGGCCTTCATCTTCTCATGTTTCCATGAGGGTATTCGATGGGACAGTCCATTCTAAGAATCTATTTTGGAGGTGGCTAGACTGTGTCCTGCCAATCCCTGGGGTTGTCCTGTAAGGACAGGCATCCTTGAGTTTGTAGATTGATTCTGTAGGTCTCAAGCGGGCCTCTCTCTCAAATAGGTAGATCTTGGGCTTCATTCATTCATGGGCTTTCTGCTTAACATGTATGTCAAGAACAGACTTAAAAGGGAATTGTTCTAGAAAGCAGACTGGCCGTGGCTTCTTGGCCAGCGACCAGGGTGAGATGAGCTTGCAGGAGCCACCTAGAGCAGCTCATCCCATGATACAACCATAATTGTGTGGCCAACTATCTGTTCTCACGCATGATCTCACGCATGAAGCTCTCTTGCGTTTCATGGGAAGTGCTAGGACCCCACTTTGTAAGAAGGTGTCATGGAGCTGCAGAGAGAGGCAGGACTTTGCGGCCTAACAGCCTGGGTCAGATCCCAGTTGCACCCCTTGCCCATTGTATCTGAACTTGGGCCAGACCCTTGGCCTCTCTGAGCCTCAGTTTTCTCATCTGCACACTGGGGATCATGACACCTACCTCTCAGGTTGTTTGGAAGACTAGAGGGCAGAAGGTGCAAAGTAAAGGCACCTGCAGAAAGGAGAAGGGGCCCCATCACTAACTTTCCCTTCTAACCTGCCACCAAGGCATCCAGCTCTCCTGATGTCTTCCATCTTCTCAGGAATGCTGAGCAGGTTTGATCTCGGGGATAGCAGAGACCAGCACTAGGCTGTCCCTTTATTCACTGCCTCTTGTATTCATTGAGTGGCTATTATTGAGCACTTACTGTGTACTCTGTCTAGTGCCAGGTCCTGGGGATAGAGAAATGGAGAAGCCCCACGCCTTGCTTTCAAATGCTTATTATCTAGAAAGGAGAGAGATGTCAACAATCACTGAGTGTGCAGGTGGTGGGGGACACACATCACAAGAGCCCACAGAAGCACAGGGAGGGCCACCCTTCTATAAAGGAGAGGGTTTGGGTGCCAGGATCCGAGGAACCTCTCCACCTGCTGAATGGAGAGCAGTAGCCAAAGGAATTCCCCTGAGTCCTGTGTTTGGGGATCTTTGCCTAAGTTAATGCTGCATGCGGATGGAAAGGTCCTCACCGGCCCACCCTGCCACTCTCCTGCTGTGGGCCTCAACTTCCCGCATGGGTCTTCCTCCCGAAAGCCCTGAGCTATGACCCCATACTCTGGAACACACCATAAGCCCCAGTGATGCACAAGCTGCACACCTCATACAAAGGCTATCCTCCTCTGCCCCTCCAGTTAGTGTTTGGTGGGAGCGCACAGAAGTCCCCAAGATCCCCCACCAGAACCCTCAACCTGCAGACCCCAAAGAAAGGCGCTTCTAAAGGCAGATACCACTTCACAATCCTCCACAAACCTCCCCTCTCCTGCTGCCTTCCAGCTTTCTTCCTTCCCCCTGCAAACACACACACAGACACACACATACACATAGAGACACACAAACATACACACAGACACACACATATGCACAGAGATGCAGAGACACACACAGACACACACATACACACAGAGACACACAAACATACACACAGACACACACATACAGAGATGCAGAGACACACACAGACATACAGAGACACACAGACACACACATACACACACAGAGACACACACATACAAACACTGTCTCACACTCATGCCTCCCCTTTCAGCAGTCTGTCTTTCACACGATTGAGTGTTATTTCACAGAAAAAGGGAATTCTGGAAGAAAGGGCTAAGATTGCCTGTGGATTGGCGGGTAACTCCTGGTGAGTCACCAGACCTCAGAAAGACAGCGCATGAAACTGTCTGCCAAGGAGGTGGAGAACCGGCCCCCAGAGGCTCATCTGATCCTTTCCCTCCCTCCTCTGCAATGAAATATCAGGGAAAGGGCAGTGGGGTGAGTTATGTGAATAGATGCGGTATTTTATGAAATACAAGAAGAAAAATGCTCTAAAACCCGTAATCATAAACACAGCATATGGAAAAATGAAAGCGCTAGTTTTGAGTTAGAGGCATCTTTTATCTACTTCCACTCCCTCCACTTTCTGGTCAATATTAGATACATAATCAGAGAAATGCTTAAATTTCACCAAAGGCTTGCTTGAGTTGGAAGCTTGATTTTTTTTTAGAAGAAATTCCCCACCATCCATTCTACTGCAAAGATTTTCTTTCTCAAGTGCTTTCACCTGTCAAAAGCCCTCTGTCCAGATACTTAGCAGATCCCTCCACTCTCTCATTCTGCAAGGCAGAGGGAAGAGGAGGCTACGTTGAGTGAGTGTCTGCCATGAACCAGGCTCAGACACAGACATCTGGCATCTCCTGCCGGCCTCTCAGAGGGGCTGCGAGGACAGTGGGCTGCCCACGGGCTCTCGGGTTCAGAGAGGCAGTGAGCCTGGCTGAAGGGCACCAGCTAGGAAATGGCAGAGCCAGATTCTGCACATCCCCAAAGCCCAAGACACCTCCCTACCTCCCAGACTTCTCCATTTGAGTATATGCGCCCTGCCGAAAAGCAGAGAAATGCGATGCAGGATGTTTTCCCCACAAAAAAACCCAGGTTCAAACTCAGGTGCTCTCGTGCTTCCGAATTTGTTATTCTGCTCCTAGAGACAGCCACGAGAAAAGACTGCTTGGCCACATTTTTCTATTTGACATATTCCCTCCCTCTCTTTCTCCCTCTCTCCCTTCCTTCTTTCTTCCTTTTCTTTATTTCTCCCTCCCTTCTTCTCTCCCTTTCCCTCCCTCTCTTCCTCCCCCTTTCCCTCTGTTGATTATTAGTCTTTCTCTTATTTATTGAGATCAGACATATACCATAACATGCACACATCTTTCTGCTTGTATGAATTTTTACATTAACTGTCATGCATGGCATAAGAACATTTCAGACAGTGAGTGACTGCATATACGACAGTGGTCCCATAAGACCATAACGCTATATTGTCACTGTACCTTTTCTGTATTTAGATAGGTTTAGATACACAAATACTTACCACCATGTCACAATTGCCTATGCTATTCAGTGCAGTAACACGCTGTACAGGTACGTGGTCTAGGAGAAATAGGCTGTACCATATATCCTAGGTGTGTAGTAGGCTGTGCCATCGAGGTTTATGTAAGTACACTCTATGATGTTTGCACAACAAAATCATCCTTGGGTGATGCATGACTGTACAGGCATCCATAAAGTCACCGCTCAGATCAAGGTATAGGACAATTCCAGGCTCTCTCACACCCCTTCCCAGTCACCCCTTCCCGGTTTCCCACCCCTCGCCTCCTCAAGTTAGATAAGGACTATCCTGATGGTTAACACCATCCATGGGTTTCACTGGTTCTTTTTTTTTTTTTTTTTTTTTTTTGAGACGGAGTCTTGCTCTGTCACCCAGGCTGGAGTGCAGTGACACCATCTCGGCTCACTGCAAGCTCCGTCTCCCGGGTTCACGCCATTCTCCTGCCTCAGCCTCCTGAGTAGCTGGGACTACAGGCGCCCGCCACCACACCCAGCTAATTTTTTGTATTTTTAGTAGAGATGGGGTTTCACTGTGTTAGCCAGGATGGTCTCGATCTCCTGACCTCGTGATCTGCCCGCCTCGGCCTCCCAAGTGCTGGGATTACAGGCGTGAGCCACCGCGCCTGGCTTCACTGGTTCTTAAGCTTCATCTAAATAGAGTTGGGCTTCCTCTGCTCATCTTTGTGTCTGTGAAATTACTCCTTCTTTTTGCATGCATCAGTATATTGCTCTGATTTATTGCTGTGTAGTTTTTCCATTGGGCAACTGTGTAGGGATAGCTTGGTGATAAGTGAGTAAATAATTAACGAATTTTTAAACTCCGAATGGACATTTGTTTGTTTCCAGTTTTTAGCTAATGAATGCAATGTTGCTATGAGCATTATTGCACCTGCCTTTCAACGGATATAAACACTCATTTCACTTGGGTATATGCTGAGAGTAGAATTACTAGGTCATGATGTATAGGATGCTTTTATTGATTACTGTTATTCTTATTCCAGCAGTGATACACATTATTGTAAAGAGTTAAATAAAGAAAAGTTAGGCTGGGCACAGTGGCTCATGCCTATAATCCCAGCACTTTGGGGAGGCTGAGGCAGGCGGATCGCCTGAGGTCAGGAGTTTGAGACCAGCCTGGACAACATGGTGAAACCCCCATTTCTACTAAAAATACAAAAATTAGCCAGGTGTGATGACATGCACCTGTGATCCCAGCTACTTGGGAGGCTGAGGCATGAGAATCACCTGAACCTGGGAGGTGCAGGTTGCAGTGAGCCGAGATCGTGCCACTGCACTCCAGCCTGGGCAACACAGCAAGACTCTGTCTCAAACAAAAAAAGAAAAAGAAAAATTAAACCCCACCTCCCCTAGACCCATCCTTCCTGGGTATAATCTAATATGCTTCTCTACATGTTCATGCAACATACATGTACACATGTTCAACACATATGGTGTTTTTGCATTTCTTTCTTTTTCTTTTTCAAAAACAAAAATGAAATCACTCTCAAACACTACTTGGTGACTTGCCTTTTTTTTTTGCTTAAACTTTGCGTATGTTGGCCATTACCAGACTGATCCATATACGTCTACTCACTCTGTTTAATAGCTATATAATGTCCGAGAATATGGATATACAATTATTTGTTCAATCAGCATCCTCTTTTGATGGAAGTAATTTCCAGGTTTTTCATCTTGACACACAATTCCGCAATGAAAATTTTGAGACAGATATCATTTAGTACCACTGGGGCTTTTTCTTGTAAAGCGTAGATTACAAGCATTGCCATTTCTGGGCCAAAGGATATGTGTGTTTTAAGATGTAATATATCCAGGCCAGACACGAAAGGACAAATACTGTATGATTCCACTTATATGAGGCAGCTAGAATAGCCCAATTTATAGAGACAGAAAATAGAAAAGTGTTTGCCAGGGGCTGGGAGTGGACGGGAATGGGGAGTTGGTGTTTAGTGGGGACAGAGCTTCTATCTGGGAAGATGAAAACGTTGTGGAGGCAGATGGTGATGATGGTTGCACAACATTGTGAATGCACTTAATGCTGTTGAATCGTACACTTAAAAATGGTTAAAATTGTACATTTTGTGTTGTGTATATTTTATCACAATAAAAAATTTCATAATAAACATTTAACATATCCAGCAATGACTTTCTTTTTTTTAAAATTTTTATTTATGAGACGGAGTGTCGCTCCGTTGCCCAGGCTGGAGTGCAGTAGTGTGATTTTGGCTCACTGCAACCTCCACTTCCTGGGTTCAAGTGATTCTTGTGCCTCAGCCTCCCAAGTAGCTGGGATTACAACAGGCGTGTGCCACCACACAGGGCTAATTTTCCGTATTTTTTGTAGAGATGAGGTTTCACCATGTTGGACAGGCTGGTCTCGAACTCCTGACCTCAAGTAATCCACCTGCCATGGTCTCCCAAAATGTTAGCATTACAGGTGTGAGCCACTGCACCTGGCCCCAGCAATGACTTTCTAAAGTCATTTCTTTACCGAGTTTAGCAAACATTGTGGTGTCCCAGCCCTGTCTCTTCAGCACCGCTGGTTCCACTATATTCCAGCAGCATCCTACTGCAAGCACCCAAGACTGTCCACCTGCGGGCTTCCTCGTGGCCCACCTGGTGGAGCAGACAGGAGTCCTGGGGAAAGGATGCTCCTGGGAGCAGCCCTCCACCCATGAGTGAAGAGAGGTAGAAGGAAATGCCCCCACTTCCTTGCCCCTCGGATGGGACACAGTTTGCATTCTCCTGAGGTCCCCAGTGGGATTGAGCTTCGAAAGCTGCAACGATAGCTTACTAGGTCATGAACCTTCTGTTGCTTTTCTTGCCTTCTCTCTCTCACTTCCTCGCCCACTGCCTTAGCTGTACTTCCTGGGATTATTTCCCAAACCAACTGCAATGCTCACATCCTAGTCTCAGGGTCAGCCTCTGGGAGACCCAACCCAAGACACCAGCTACTGAACAGCTGCTATGACCCCAACACTGTACTCTGCCTTGTGGAGAAGACACAAGTGTGTCAGCTCACTGTACAGCCAGGTGCAGAAACAAGATGCCCATGGCTTGCCAGGAAGCTCCTCCACTCCATATCAGGGAGCAAGTTCAGGCTGAAAGAGTCCAGAGAAGAGAATAACCTCAGAGGTGGCCATATCTTGGACATCCTGGAAGAGACTTGTGCAGGGCAGCACCTATGGTGGGAAAAGATGTGGGGAAAGAGAGAGGGTAAACCGGTCAGGAGGCCTGGCACATGCAAAGGTCTGGGAACTGGAACATGCAAGCTCTATGTAGCGTAAGGGATGTCTTGGATTCAGCCATGGGCTTGTGACTTACCTCTGCTTTGCAGAAGCTGGGAGGGTGGGGGCAAATCACCTGGATGCTTGGAGCCTGTATGCTCTTCTCTATAAATAGAGGCAAAATGGTGCCCACCACTGGAGTTTCTGGGAAGATCTAGCAAGTTGGCCTGCATGGACGTGCTTCGCAAAGTGTGATGCAGATGGTAGTCATTTGGGTACATGCTTCCTTGAGAGGGTGGACATCTGTGCCTAGGGGCTTATAAGGCTGCCATAAGCCCCCTACTTTAACCCCCCACCCCACCATACACACACACACTGCTCAGAGCCATTTGGAGCAGTGGGATTCTTGAAATGAGAGAGGTCGCAAAAGGCTGCCATTTCTAGTGATCTTTGTGCTATAATGAATAGTAAGGTTGCATTTTTAATGACCTTGCCAACATGACCAGAATGCCCCTGAGCAACACAGAAAAAGGATTTCTTACTAATTTTATTTTCCCCCAATCTATGGACTGCCTGCAAAGTGCCTGGCATGGTGCTTGGGCTACAGGAGACATGGAAATAAAGAGCCGCACGCAAGCCATGAGTAGCTCACGTTCTGCTTGGAGATGCAGACTGTAAACAGCTGGGTGACTTTGAGTAAGCCATCTCACTGCTATGAGCCTCAGCTTTCTCATCTGCAAAATGGGGAGAACTCCATCAGTCTCACACAGCTACTCAAAAGATTGAATCAAGCTGATAGATGTGAAAGAACCCATCAGGCCCTTGCCTGGGAGCCCAGGAAATAAGAATTGTGATAGCCCACTCTGTGCTCACAGTCACGGAAACACATGACAGACACGCTGAACCCAGAGCTTCAGCCTTTTGGGGCCAACATTTGCAGAGTATCTTCCAGGCCTTACCTTGTGCAGGTGTTTTGCAGACATTATGGTTGGAAACACTCAAGATAACAAGCTGTGGCCTAGTCAGTTCTATGTTATTGATAAGGAAGCTGGGGCCCAGAAGGGTGGAGTGATTTGCCCAAAGACACACAGTTCACAGGTTGCTGGAGCCAGGATTCCAGCCCATGTCCATCTGATTCTAAGGCCAATGCCTGCCCACGTGCTGCTATTGAAGTCTCCTGTGTGCAGTGTCAAAGCCCTGACATGATCACTCCAGAGGAAGGTCACTGTTGAGCCCTCCCTTCTCCTCTCATCCTCATACTCTGGGTTGACAACTGGGGGCTCAGAAAGCATCAAGTTCTAGAATGCTGGAGTTAGGAGGCTGTAGGAGTGTCTAAATAAACCAGTCCAACCATTATATAAGAAAATGTTCTAAAATTGATTGCGGTGATGGTTATACAACTTTTTATTATACTCTGAATTTTTATTATAGTTTTTATTATACTTTGAATATGAATTTTATACTTTAAATGGGTGAATTGTATGGTTTGTGAATTATATTTCAATAAATCTTTTAAAAGGTAAAAAAAAAAAAAATCTACTGCATGCTGGGAGCTCTTCTGCACACACACCGTGGCAGCAACAGACTCCATCGGGCTCCTTCCCTGCCCTAAAGCAGACGACAAGCAACTTGGAGTGAGCAAGCAGATCAGAGCTTTGAGAGTCACCAAGACATTTTGCAAAAAGAAAGAAGGGAAGAGGAGGAGGGGATCCATCCTGCCTGAGGGCTGGGGGCTAGCTTTTTGCAGAAGCTGGTTTAGCAAGTTGCTGAGGGATGGGCAGGCAGGACCTCAGCAGGCTTCAGGGACACTGGGCAGTGCAGGAAGAGGGGCTCGTATGAGCAGGACACAGAAGAGCGCTGTGAGGCTGTTTCCCCCTGTGGTGGGACTGGGAAGGGAGGACAGGTGGAAGGGAGGGAAGGAAGAAATCTAGAACAAGAGAACAACATCAGATGCGCTATGGAGTTTGGACTACATTCTGTTGAGTTGAAGGGAGCTTCTGCAGTTGAGAGCTAGGGCAGGAGGACAGAGACAGCTGGCCTCAGGGACAGAGAAGTCAGCTAGAACATTTCTCTCCATTCCCTTGCCCAAACTACTCCCTGGGACAGAAGGGATGGTGCAAGACAGAGAAGGGGATGAGGTTGAAGTGGTTAGTAGCAGGAGGGAAGTTCAAAATATTTAGCAGCCGGAATGATGTGGACATTGACCAACCAGGTGGACATCAGCTTTAACCAGTCAACATAGAGATGCTGGTATGAGCTAACTGGACACTAGCTCTGATTGGCTTTAGAGGGCAGCATTGACTTAGGGTACCAAAATGGTTCCCCAGGACCTTAACACTTTTTCCCTTGATGCGATTAATCTAGAAGAGTCCCGCTGTCTTAGAAATGTCCACTCTGTCCCAAGTGAACAATGCCCTCTTTATAACATCTGTTGAAGGGCTCTCTGACCTGGTACTGCCAGAGAAGATGCCCAAAGGCTGGGGGGCAAGGGGCACACCTGTTCACACCTGCAATAGCATCACCTTAAGGAGCTGGGAGCAAACCAACCAGGGGCCACCCGATGACAAAAATGAAACATGTTGGGTGACTCGTCTTTGCTAGTGTTTGAAAATCCGTCAAAGGTTTTTAATTAAAGTTAAGAGGATCTTTGAGGAGCCTGGGCCTTCCCGGTCTGTATGAATGTGGGATTAGTTCTGGGTGGTGGGTGGTGGGTATGAGGTCTTATTTAGGAGATTGTCTGAGAACCTAGCACATTGACTTTTCCTGGGCTCCATTTCTATGAGGATTTCTAACCCCCCAGTGGGCTTAATCTTTGCTATTTACTTTGCTGTGAATACCCAAAGTCACCAGTTTAAGTTCTTTTAATTTTTCTCTTTAGAACTCAGGTCTCCCAACCTCTAGTCAAAAAGTATTTGTGTTGCCCCCTAAGGCCTCCTCTTGTTTTTTAAGAAAACGGCCAATGATCTTTGGAATGGCTGACATTTTTTCTAACATTTGCTCACATTTTTAACATATTTTTACTCTGTCCTGACTTCCTAGTTCCAAAAGGCATCTGAATTCCTGTGGTTCTATCCGACTGGCCTGGTAGCAGCACCGATTTAATAGATAGGCCCGGCTGTAGAAAACCCAACACAGTGAAATGAAGACATTGGAATTTAGAAAACAGAATCCTTGAGCATTGAAAGAAAACTTGCGTTGTAAAAGGATTTTCTCCTTCAACAAAGCTTTCTTCTGGATTAGCAGACCCACTTTGCTGCATGAAGGGTCTGGTCAACCAAAGCACGTCCTTTGCACCTACTGTGTGTCAAGCACTGAATGAGGCATTAGGAAGAGCTGCACGATGATGCTATGGTGTGGAATAAGCTATCATAGGAGCAAGGACATGGGAGAGCAGGGAACAGAACAGTTAATCAACTACTGCTTCAGAACACATGATTCTCAACTAATCTCCCTGTCTTCCTTCTCTAAGCCCCATATTCCTATGGCAGAGACCTTACCACTGTTACCTTGAGTGAGAATTGGTTGGTAGAGGTATCTCAAGAACAGTAGTAAACGTTTATCTCTAATCCCTTCGTCCTTAGCTCAGTGACCAGCACATAGTAGGTGCTCAATAAATGTTTGGTGAATCAATAAATCAACAAGCAAGTGATAAGACTAGGGCAGGTGGTGGCACCAGAATCTAAGACCTCTGCCCGCTGGGTTCTGGGGAGACTGTTACAGCATGAGCCAGCAGAAAACAAATTCGACTTCTTAAAAATTCAAATTTCATGGAACATTTTCAGGCCCTGGGTGTTCCAAAATTAGAACTTGGTGTTAGATGGAGGGGGAAACTGGGATGATCGGTCCTGGTGTGGGCTAGAGACAGGAGAGTAACAGGAAAGGCCACTTATGGAATGATTGAGTGGTTGGCTGATTCAATCAGGAGTTTGTTGGAAGAGCTCTGGAATTTTCCCACTGGAGAATGCAGGCTGAATAGAATGGGGTTCAGCAGCAATTGAAGACGGCATCTGAAACCCCATTTGGATTTTGCTTTTACTCTGAGGTTTGAAAACCATTAGCATGTGCTCACTGGTTTCCAGGGCTCTCCCAGTGCAGCTCCCCAAATTTCATGCTGTTCCCAGAACCACAGAGCATTCAGGCTGGAAGGGTCTTCAGTAGGGTGGCCAACCATCCTAGTTTGCCCAAGACTGTCCTGGTCTTAGCACTGAAAGTTTCATGTCCTGGAAAAACTGAGACAGTCACTTTAGTTTTAGAGACTATCAACGGACCCAGACAGACCAAGGTTCAGGCCTCAGGACTTCCACCTCCTGGCAACATATTTCAGGTAAGGTGTTTTGTCCTTCTAAGTTTTGGTTTCTTCCTCTTTAAAATAGGGAGTGTGACAGAGCCTTCCTAGGCACTGCATGTATATCAGATGGCACAGAACCTGGCCCCTATGAAGCAGTCAATAAATGATAGTTGCTATTATTATTGTAGTAATTATTATCATTGTCCTCCTCATCATTATTATATTCCAAATGCCTCATCTCACAGATGAAGCCCAGAAACAAAACTGGTTGGTCAAGGTCTCCAACTGGGGCTTAGTGGAAAAGCCGGGACTCAAAGCAATACCTGTGACCCCTAATCTAGTGCTCTTCCTTAAACCAGACCAATGGAGTCATGGGCCCCATCTGTGCAGCTTTCAGGCCAATGCCAGCCACTCTCCAGGACACATGCTTGTTCCGTGTTCAAGGGCAAAAGCCATTGCAACCGTTGGAGCTCTTCATTCATAAGCAACAAAAACAAGTTCTTGCAAACCAAGAAGAAAGAGACTTTATGGGAAGAACATCGGGTCTCCAGGGACCACATGGCAAGCTGAGGAGCCAATTTGGAATAGATGATAGATGGGTCAGGCAGGGCAGGACGGCACTGCTGGCAGCAGAGACGTACAATTTTTGCACCAAGGTGCTGCCATGAGAATGAGTGAACTCCAAAGTTGCTCCACCCTTGAGATGACCTGAGAGTCCAAGGTCCAGGACAGAAAGCGCAGCTGACTGAACTGCTTGGCAGGGGTGGGTGGGGAAAGATGAGTGGGACAGAAGGGGCCTCAGGGTCTCCTCTGTTTCTGCAGTGGGAGGGCAAACCCCAGGACTTGGTCCCCTATCAAGACTGCATTCTAAGGAGGTGCCCCAAAAAGAAATCAGAGTGCAATGAGGGAGGGAAAATGAGTGTTAGGTGGGTGGCCATAAACAACAACTGTCTACTCAAGCTATGAGCTTGGTGAAGGTTGTTCTGCAACTCAGTCTAGAGCAATTAGATCTGGCCTGAACTCAGTCCCATTTCCAGAAGGGACCTGCCCGAGGGATGGGATGCATTCATGTCAAAGAATCCCCCCCGCCTTTTTCTTCTCTTGCTACCACTTTCCCTCTCCAATGTGACACTTTTTCTCCCAAGGGCCACTTCCTTTGCTCTCCCAGCCTGATTTGACTTCCTCAAATGGGGACCCCTTTGCCAAGGAAGCCCATTTTTTGGCTGGACTAAGATCACAGCTGGCTGCAACCTTTGAATTGCATAAAACCCAAGTCAAGCTCTCTCTTTGGAACAAAGTTGCTGCAATTTGGTGAAACCACTGTAATGAAACAGTAATAAACATCCAAGAAACTCTCGGTGTGAACAGGGACCAGAAGGCTGTTTTTCTCCAAATGGGTCCATTTTCACTTTGTTTTTTTTTCAAAACGTTCATAGTGATGACTTGCTGAAAACCTGGACTACACCGTGTTGTTTTGAAGTCTAGGCTGTCTTCAATTTTTTTTTTCTTTTCCCCCCTCTGATTTAACTTGCTGGGCGCCTCTGGAGTCTGGTATTAATAATAAATATTATTGCCGTGCATCCTTATTTTTCCCTTAATTTAATTAGAGAAAATGTAATAGCCCTTATGAAAACAATATACGAGTTTTCAAACCTAATTAACATGATACCAAGTGCGCAGGTCACGAAAATTGTTGTTTTCTCTGGAAAGCTTCCATGCAAATAGATAAAAACAAAACTGCATTTAATTCCACAGCCTCGGCTAACAGGCAAATCAGAGATGACGGGCTCTCGCCCCAGGGCTCCGTCTGCCTGGTAATAAATACTTTCCTTTTGTCACGATTCAAGGGAGAGCCAGAGCGATAGGCGAACCCTATCAAGTATTCCGAGGTGGAGTCAAGTCAGCCATGACCGGGGTTCAGCCGTCCCCGCTTTAGGATGTTGAAGCCGAGAGGCAGCCCAGTTGGAAGGGAGCCTGGCCTTCCAGGGAAGGCCCCCGCGCCGCCTGTGGTGCTTTGCATGGCGCACTCCCTCCTTCGCTCCGGTCAAGGCTGGTCTGTCCCGGGGGCAGGGCCGCCCTCCATCCTCCTCCAGTGGGTTTCTCTGGGCACGGGCCGCTGGCCCATCACCAGGCAGAGCCAGGACGCTAGACTCCAGGTTTTCTCCTCTGCACCTCCCCGAGCTTGGAACGGGCTTTTCTGGGTGTTCTCCAAGGCTGAGCAGGCGGCGCCGCCAGGGAGAGGTCTCCCCTCTAAGTTTGCGGTGTGGGATCTGCCAGGGTCTTCCCCAGCCTCCCCACCATGGGCATTTAACCTCACTCACTTCTCAGAAGACGCCTCTCCTTCCTTCCTTTCAGCAGCATGCCCCATGCCCCATTCCCCACGCCCCGGAAACTCACCCCACTTTCCTTTCCTGGGTGAGATCCAGGCCCCCTCCCCTGGAGACCTGGGCGCTTCTCCCACCTCTGGGAGGCTGGTGTGGAAAATGGAGGTAGCAAGAGTATCCACCCATACAATAATAAGTGGGGGAAGGCTTAGCATGCAGTAGCGCTTTATAAATGTCACTTCCATGTTTTTCTCTGGGTCTGACAACTTCCACTCATTTTATGCAAAGTCTGAATGTGTGCTGGGACAAGCCCCCACCCCACCTCCTTTCTTCACTATCATAAAGCAGCCCCTGGGTCCCTTCCTCACAAGGGCTTTTGGAGAAGCAGCTGGACCTTTGCATTCAGGTGGTGTCCGGACCAGGGCCCTGTAGGTGTAGAGGGGGAGCCCAGGACAGAGGCTTCAGAACCCAGGGAAGAACCAGCGTTGCTGGCACACATGGGGAGGGGTGGGGTAGGAGACCCAGAAAACCAGACCCAAGCAGGAGAGAGCACGGGCCAGGCTGGGGGATCCCATCAAGACACCAAGCTTGCAAGTGACCAAGAAGAGGGTCTCTCCCAAGCCTGCTGACTCCAAACATGGGGCGGCCTCCTTTGTTCATTGTCTTTAGACAGACGACTGACCATCTAATTCTGAGACATCGAATCAGAAAAGAGTTTCGTTGACGGCCAAACATGACTATGTTATTATGGTATTTATTATTATTATTTAAACGGTAGTTATTGTATTTACTTATTAATAAAAGCAATTAATAATAATAATGCATGTATGTGTTACAGTAAATGCACTACAGTTTAAATAAAATGTAAATAAATAAAATGCACTTTTTGATAAAAATATATTACCTTGTAAATGTATCACAAATGTTTTAACACATGATGAAGACAAGTTTGGTCACTCTTAGCAAGTTCGAAGCTTCCTTTAACTGAATTGTGTTTGTGTGTGAGTGTGTGTGGTTGTATGTGGTACAGAGAAAAAAACACCCATGAATTGAAGAAAAAAGGACACCCATGAACTGACTTTTCATAAAGACAAGATTAAATATACATGTTTTCTCCCCTCTGTTTCTCTCTCTCAAACACCTGAAATGACAATCAAAGGAATATTGAAGAAATGGACCCACAAAAAGCAAGAGAATTACACAGATGGGGGAAAGTAGGTCCCAGAGTTGACCAAAAATAATTGGATGAGCAATAGTGACTGACTTGGCGGAGCAGTGCTGCCGGGGTGTGGAGGTGGAGGAGGCCAGCTGTAACAATCAAGCAGATGCAGAAACCAGGCTCCCAAAGACTCAGACATTGAAGGTTTACAGGTTCCTCAGGGGGCTGGGGGCAAAGCATGCCTTGAAATAAGAAGCTTGGTCCAAAATCCTGACCAAGAGTGGCTGGAACCCCAGCTTCTCCACCAATGTGCTCCACCAGGCGGCTCCTGCCATACACACAGGTGGGTCCTGAAGCCTCTGTCTTGGCAGAAGAGTAAGGGTTAATCTCAGAAGAAACAGCCAGAGAGGGAAGAGACCCAATACCACCAGGGACAGCCAAGGGCAGGGTGGGCATCATATTGAAAATGTGGGATTGAGGTTGGGCACAGTGACTCACACCTGCAATCCCAGCACTTTAGGAGGCCGGGGCAGGTGGATCACTTGAAGCCAGGAGTTGGAAACCAGCCTGACTAACATGTTGAAACCCCGTCTCTACTAAAAATACAAAAATTAGCCAGGTGTGCTGGCACACACCTGTAGTCCCAGCTACTCAAGAGGCTGAGGCTGGAGAATCACTTGAACCCAGGAGGTAGAGATTGCAGGGAGCCGAGATCGCACTATGACATTCCAGCCTGGGTGACAGAACGAGACTGTGCCAAGAAAGAAAAGAAAAGAGAGAGAGAGAGAGAGGAAGGAAGGAAAGAAGGAAGGAAGGAAAGAAGAAAGGAAGGAAGGAAGGAAAGGATTGAATAAGAATTAATGCCCTAAATGGTGGGACCCCGTCCCTCTCCCCTTCAGGCTCCCAGAATGCTGCAAGCCAGGTTTATCCTCCACAAGTGTGAGCTTGGACGAGACTCCTCCAGGAAACTGACTATTCTGAGAAAAAATAGTGATAGCTACTCACACTCAAGGGTCCCTCAATGAAACAGCCATAAGTCTAAAGAAGCCCACCAGTCAACAAGCCCCACCCCTGCATCCAAAGCTTCCAGTCAACTTATTAGTGCTTTGTCCTTACATATGAACTTATGGCCAAGGATCACTAGGCATTCGAGGAAAGCACTAGAACCAGCCAATGAACCAGTGAACAGGACAAAGGGATGTATAGGAAATAGAGATTTCGATAACACAGATTCATATCCTTAGAGACATAAGAGGAAAGATTGCATCCAAGCACAGGGTATCATTTAGAGAGTTCTTGGAAAGTAAAACCTACTTCAAATAAAAATTCAGCAAAGTATTGGAAGATATAATTGAGGTAATCTTCTGGGAAATGTCACAGAAAGACAAAGACCTGGAAAATAGAAAAGCCAAGGAAATTAGAGCATCAGTGCAGGAAGTTCAATATCAAATTATTAGGATTTTTACAATATAAGATAATTTAAGAAAGAGAAATAAAGAAATACCAAAAAGTGTGATTAAGTTTTGCAGAATATAACCAAATGAGTTTCTGAATTAAAATGGCCCACTGAAGACCTAGCTCAGGTAGGACTAGAAGACCCTCACCAAGACACATCATAAATAAATTTTAGAAAATCAGGGATAAAGAGATCTTATATGTTGCAAGAGGAAAGATGGGGGAAGGTCATATACAAAGAATCACAAATCACAATGGCACTGAATTTCTCAATAATTGGAAGGTAAAAGATGATAAAACAATGCCTTCAACATTCCAAGAGAAATTACTTCCAAACAAAAATTATATACCCAGACGAATTATCAACTGAGTGTGAGCATAGACTAAAGACATTTTTAGATATGGACAATGTCAAAAATGTACTTTCATTAACTATGTCTAAGGAACCTACTGAAGGATGTGCTCCACTGAAACAAAGGAGTAAGTAATAAAAGAGGAAGGCATGTGTCTTAATCTGCTCAGGCTACCATGTTAAAATACTACAAACTGGATGGTTTAAACAATAACTGTATTTCTCACAGTTTTGGAGGCTGGAAAATCCAAGATCAAGGCATCTGCTAATTTGGTGTCTAGTGAGGGCTTTCTTCCTGACTGGCAGACAGTCAACTTCTCACTGTGTCCTCACATGATGTTTCTTTGATATGTGCACATGGAAAAGAGGAGAGAGAGGAAGAGGGAGAGAGAGAGAGACAAAGAGGGAGAGAGAGAGAGAGAAAGAGAAAGAGAGAAAGAGATCGAGAGAGAGATCTCACTCTTTTTATAAGGCCACCAATCCTGTAGGATTAGAACCTCATCCTTATTACCTCATTTTACCTTCTAAAAGCCCTATCTCCGAATATAGTCACATTTGGTGTTAGGGCTTCAACATATGAATTTGGGAGGAACACAATTCAGTCCAAGCAACATGGAATCCATGAAATAGGTAATTTAACACAGAGAGAGACTAAGCACATTTTCAGGATAACAGCTGAATGATAGGTCTAGAGAAAAACCAGCCCAAGAGCTGAGGATAGAAGGCCTCTGCAATTAATAAGAAAACTGATCAATTACCCAATGTATTTGATTGTATCAAGAGAAAGTTCAAACTTCTGGCAAAAAGTTTGGGATATATAGAAAAAGACATTGAAAAATAAAGAAATAATTAGCTACTCAATAAACAATAATTAATATTAGGAAGGAAATTCAATTATAGTATGCTATGTGGCTTAGCAGTGAACAAAATGTATATTTTTTTCACCTATGATCATAACACTGTCAGAGCATTGAGATTTGCTCTACATAAAGCATCACCCCTTCACTCCCAGGAAGAGTGTCCCCTTCCTCTGCGCTCCCACCTCACTGTGCTCCCATCTCTCCCAGCTCAAAACATATGACTGTATTCCTGTCTACATGTCAGCCCCCAGCTCCCCTCCTTGCCAAGACTGCCCCTGTAGGGCACACATTTGGTGACTGAGACAAAGGTTAGACACAGTAGAGTGTTGTAGCATATTAGAAGTTGTGAGAAAAAGAACACTCAGCACAGGGTGAGGGGAGGCTTGGGCATGGGAAGACGGATCAGTCTGCAGTATTAATCAGGGTGGTCAGAAACGGTCTCTGAGAAAGTGAGCATAATGGTTCATTTTATGTGTCAACTTGCCTGGGCCATGGGGTGCCCAGATTAAATATTGCTTCTGTGTGTGTCTGTGCGGGTGTCTCTGGATGAGATCAACATTTGAATCAGTGGGCTCAGTCAGGTAGACTGCCTTCCCCAATGTGTGTGAGCATCATCCAACATTGAGCACCAAAGGAAAGTGCTGGCAGAGCAAAGGACAGAGGAGAGAGGGATTCCCCTTCACCTTTTTTTTTTCCTGCCTGTTTGACCTGGGGCATCTCACCCCAGCTGACTCTCAGGCTGGGATTTACACCAATGGTTCCCCTATTTCTCAGGCCTCCAGACTCCAACTGAATTATACTATCAGTTTTCCTGGATCTCCAGCTTGCAGATTGTGGGACTTCTCAGCCCCATAATTACATGAGCCAATTCCTCATAATAAATCTCTTCCTATATATTTCCAATTGGTCTGTTTCCCTGGAGAGCCCTGGCTAATGCAGTGAGCTTTGCACAAAGACTCAAGACAAGCTGCTTACTGAGGGAAAAGAATTGCCAGCAGAGGGAAGGGCTAGGACCAAAGCCCTAAGCAGTGGGAAAGAAGAAGGAATGAGGATACAGAAATAATAAGGTCAAGGTCATGAAGGGACTTTTAGCCCATGGGTAAGAACTTTGACTTTAACTCAGAGGAACTAGGGAGTCATTGAAGGTCTCTGAGCAGAGGATGGGCCTGGTCTGATTTATGACTGCAGAGGGACCAATTAGATGCTGTTGCAGCAATCCAGGTAAGAGATGATGGGGGCTTGGCCGAGGTGGCCACACTGTGGTGGAAAGAAAGGGTTGGATTCTGGATGTATTTTGAAAGAATGAATGAATGAACAAAACTAGTTCATATGAGATTCTATTTGACATTAGATTTTCTTCTGAAATCTGGAGAGCAATAACTTCAGTTTCTTTCTTTTTTCCTTCCTTCCTTCCTTCCTTCCTCCTTCCTTCCTTTCTTTCTTTCCTTTCTTTCTTTCCTTCTTTCTTTCTTTCTTTCTTTCTTTCTTTCTTTCTTTCTTTCTTTTTCTCTTTCTTTCTTTCTTTCCTTCTGGAGTGCAGAAGCACAATCACAGCTCACTGCAGCCTCAACCTGCCATGCCCAGCAATTGCATGTCACCAGGTCCAGCTAATTGTTTTATTGTTTTTTGTAGAGATGGGATCTCACTGTGTTGCCCAGGCTGGTCTCAAACTCCTGTGCTCAAGCCATTCTCCTGCCTCGGCCTCACAAAGTGCTGCAATTATAGGTGTGAGCCACCCAGTCCAGCCTTAACCTCAGTTTTAAATTTTGGACTGGGGATAGCTGTTTTCTTTGACACTCATGTTCTGTTTCCTTCTGGGCCTCAGAGTTTGAGAGTCTCTTCAATCTAATCAACCTGGTCCATCATCTTCTTGAGAAAGCAACACCCAGAAGGGGAGAGGACTTGTTCTAGGACCACTGAGCTGAGCCTGAAGCCAGGACCTCCCACACCTCTGCTACCGCCTCTCACACACATCTCCAGAGGGTGTCATCTGTAATTCTGAAGCCAGAGTCCTCCTGGGCCCTCCTGGAGCCTGCCCCAGGGCCCAGTGATGGCATAAGGGCTGGGCAGCGGCCCTTGGTCCTGACATGGGTGTGGCATTTGATTTGCTCTAGTCCCAGGTCTGACAACATGCGGAAGAGCAGGAAGAATAGAGAGGAGCTGCCACTTCCAGAGGGCCTGGCTGTGTGCTGGGCTCCACACCACACACCTGCCCATCCATCCCTTTCAATTTGTGCAACCACCCTCCTTTCCAGATGAAGAAACCCAGGCTGATGGAGACCAGGCAATTCCCTACAGTGATCCACAAGTAGATAGGGTTGGAGCTGGAATGAAACCCAGGTCCACTGATTACAAAGCTCATGTGCTCTCCCGAGAGCTTAGGGGAGGTCTGCCTTTGGGTGAAGTCCCCACCCTGGGTTTCACCCCAACTTGACATGGAGGCTGCCGAACTGTCAGGGATCTAACCTGAAGCACAGCGTTGGCCTGCGTGGTTTAGGGAAAACCAAATGATAGGCAAGAATTGCCATGCGATTCCCAAGAGCTGCCTGTCACTTAAACCTGCCAGTTCATTTCCTGGAGGTGTCAAAACTGGGAGTCCTGTGAACGGGGGACATTCCGAGTCCCTGGGAGGGAGGGATGCTGGTCTAGCTTTGCTTCCCTACATGCTCCTCTGGCTTTCAAACACCCTGGCTTCACAGCCCTCCATGCCTCTGCAGCAGCACGCAGGCAGTGCACACTCATACAAAGACCGCATATGGCTCCCACAAAGATGGTCATATGGGCTGCAGCTGGGACTCACAAGTTCCTTTCTATGTGGTCTGAAAAGCAGCCGGAATCATCCATGCCCTGCTTCTCCCACTGACCTTAAATTGGTAATGGAGGGGAAATAGCAGATCCAAGTCAAATTTCTCTTTTCAAGATAAAACACGCAAGCTTTGGAGCCTGAGGACCAGAATCTGAGGACCCGGCTCTCCCTTTTCCTTTGGCAATTTCTTTTAGCTCTCGGAGCTTCAGGTTCCTCTCTTGTACAAAGGAGGCTTGAGGGGCTGTTGTAGAGATTCCTAACAGAATGCAAAGTCCCCGGCAAAGTGCATGGCACATGGATGCTCATCCTTAGATCTGGGCATGCTGGAACCTTAGGTGAGGAATTAAAATTTTGTTATGGAAGGACAAGAGTCTTCTAATTTCTTGCCACCCATGATCAAACTTTGTTTTTAACCTACCTTGCACTGGAATAATACACTTTAATCAACATGTATTGTATGTTGTACATGTTGTCCCTGTAAGCCTATGAATTAGGCATCATTATTTCTATTTTATTTTATTATTTATTTTATTTTATTATTTTTTTTTGAGATAGGGTCTCCCTCTGCAGTGCAGGCTGGAGTGCAGTGGCACTGTCATGGCTCACTGCAGCATTGATCTCCTAGGCTCAAGAGATCCTCCCGCCTTAGCCTCCCTAGTGCTGGGACTACAGGTGTGTGCCACCAGGCCTGGCTAATTTTTTTTATATACTTTTTTTATTGATGGGGTCCACTATGTTGCCCAGGCTGATTTGGAACTCCTGGGCTCAAGAGATCCTCCTGCCTCAGCCTCCAAAAGTGCTGGGATTATAGACATGAGCCACCACACCCAGCCTCTTTTTATTTTAAACAAAGGGACAGACCTGTGTGGTGGCTCATGCCTGTAACTCCAGCACTTTGGGAGGCCAAGGCAGGTGGATCACCTGAGGTCAGGAGTTTGAGACCAGCCTGATCAACATGGAGAAACCCCGTCTCTACTAAAAATACAAAATTAACCGGGCGTGGTGGTGCATGCCGGTAATCCCAGCTCTTTGGGAGGCTGAGGCAGGAGAACCGCTTGAACCCGAGAGGTAGAGGTTTTGGTGAGCCAAGATCACGCCATTGCACTCCAGCCTGTGCAACAAGAGCAAAACGCCACCAAGAAAGAGAGAGAGAGAGGGAGGGAGGGAGGGAAGGAAGGAAGGAAGGAAGGAAGGAAGGAAGGGAGGGAGGGAGGGAGGGAGGGAGGGAGGGAAGGAAGGAAGGAACACTATGGCACAGAGAGGTTTAAAGTCACACAACACGTTGATGGCAAAGGAGGAGACTTCAAACCCAAAGCACAGGGCTGCCTCGCAGTAAGAACTGCCTGCATTTGCTGAGTGAAGACTCAAAGCCAGACCTCTAAGAAGGATGATGATTATAACATGGAGGGGGCGAAGCGGGAGGCAATACCAATAGCTACAACTTATTGAGCACAAAGCCTCTCCTGAGGCTTTCTGTTCCTTTCTTCCTTTCAGTCCTCCCAGCAACCTCATTCAGCAGGCAGCACAGGGAGGATCGGGACAAGATGCTGGTGTATCTGGGCTCCCTCCCTACTCTTTCACGTTCTAGCTGCATGACCATGGGTGATGCACTTCTCCTTTCCGTGCATCAGTTTCCCGACCTGGAAAATTGAGCTAATCATTATACCCCGCTCTGAGGGTTCGGAGGAGCCCTTGAGTTATCCATGGAGTGCTATGGTTGCGTCTGAACTGGAGCAAGCGCTCCACAGACTGAGGCTCACAGACAATCGCCAAGGCTGGTCCGCTCATCAGTGAGATCTCTTGTCAAATAAATCAAAAGGCTCAGAAGCCATCATTGAGCACTTGTTGTAGATGAGACAGTGCAACAGGAAGGGGAAGAGATGCAAAGGGAATGCTTCTCAGCGGCATTCACTTGCCACCCAACTGCTATGGACCACATCGTGTTCCCCCAAAGTGCATATGTTGCAGCCCTAACCCCCAATGTGACTATATTTGGAGATAAGGGCTTTCAGGAGGCAACTAAAGTTAAATGAGGTCATAACGGCAGGGCCCTGATCCAACAGGGCTGATCGTTTCAGAAGTAAAGGAACAGAGAGAGAGAGATATATCTTCCCCCGCTTGTGAGCACATAGCTAGAAGGCACCATCTACAATCTAGGAAGTGAGTTCTCACCAGAGACCAAATGACACCTTGATCTTGGACTTTCCAGCTTCCAAAACTGTGAGAAAATAAATCTCTGTGGTTTAAGCCATCTGGTATGTGGTAGACGGTTATGGCAGCCCAGGTGGGGTTAATACACCAACACAGTCAGATCTGGCAGCAAAGTAGATATTGGATGGGCAACAGCAGTGTGTGACCCCAAAAGCCAGGCAATGCTTAGTGACAATGAAAACATGAGACATATTGCTAAGGGATGGTGTGGAAATAAACTTGAGACAAAATGAAAAGGCAAGCGATGAAACAATTCAGAAAGCATAACCCATTCACGAAAACCAAAATACCACGCACACACAAATAGAAAACAATTCTGTGTATTTCTTTTTTTTTCTTTTTCTTTTTTTTTTTTTTTTTTTGAGGCAGAGTCTCACTCTGTCACCCAGGCTGAAGTGCAGAGGCGTGATCTTGGTTCACTGCAAGCTCCATCTACCGGGTTCACGCCATTCTCCTGCCTCAGCCTCCCGAGTAGCTGGTACTACAGGCACCCGCCACTATGCCCAGCTAACTTTTTTTTTGTATTTTTAGTAGAGACAGGGTTTCACCATGTTAGCCAGGATGGTCTCGATCTCCTGACCTCGTGATCCACCATCCTCGTCCTCCCAAAGTGCTGGGATTACAGGCGTGAGCCACCGTGCCCAGCCAACAATGCTGTGTATTTCTATTGGATCTTATTTAAGTATGTAATGTACAGAAAAAGGTCAGCAAAACTAGAATCCTCAAACTAATGTTCTGATGAGATGGGGAGGATAGAGAGAGGGGATCAAGAAGGACTTTAGCTTTATTTGCCTTTTGACATCGAGAATATATTAATGTATTAAGTTACATGAGGACTGCAAAAGCAATAAAAATTTACCAAAAAAAAAAAAAGACGGAGAAGCAGAAGAAGGACCGTCTGCTCTGAGGTGAGCTTTGCCTCCATCACACACATAAAAGCCTCTGGCGTAATTTTCTAATGCCTCTTCACCCCACACCCCGTTACATCTCTTAAATGAAAGACTCTTTTGGAAACAGGAAGAACTGCAAAGAGGATGAGAGGGTGGTGAGATCCATTAGATAGTCTGAAGAGAGGAGAGGAGGGCAGCAGCAAATGAGAGCAAGCGATAAGGAAGAGAGGACATCTGATCAAAGGCTCTCATGTACGTAAGAGGCATTCATATCTGACGCACGTGCTCCCGTTGAATTTTCACTGCAGCCCTGCTGAGGGTTAACCCACTTTGCAGACATCCAGTCCCCCAGCCCGTGGGCCCTTCAGACTGCCTCCTGCTAGCTCTCTCTGAAGGGCCCTGCAAGCTTCCTCCTGCTACCTCTCTCTGAAGCACAGATTCCTCCGCAGGATGCAGCCTGGGTTCCGGGGTAGATGCACAGGGATGCTTTTCTCGGAGGACTCACCTCTTCCTGAGTCACTCCTGAGTCACATATCACGATCCTACTTGTGGGCTGGGCCCAGGGAGGAAACTCAAATCACCCAGAGGCTAGGCAAAGCTATATGTCACAATCCCACCTGCGGGCAGGCCCAAGGATGAGTCACAATCCCACACACGTCCCAGGTCCAGTCTCTCACCTGAGTCAGTCAGTCCCTGCCCTGAGCCTGGTACTGCAGAAGCCACTACAGCCCTCTGTCCTCTGCCTGCTGCTTCATGCCCTGGGCGATTGGGTGGCTTCTGTGTCTCTGCAGGCCCGGTGCTGGAGAGGAGGTGGACACCTTTGAGCAGAGCCAATGACAGCCTCACTGACCGAGGTGTGTCATCTCCCAAGGAGACTGTTTGATGGGGGCAGAGCTTCTTTGGGTATAAAGGACCCGGTCCAAAGACAGGTACCAAAAGGTAGTCTCTTCAAATGGTGTTTAAAAACCAAAAATGAATTGGGAAACCTATAGCGTCCTTTGCACAAAAAGTGGCTGATAATGTTTTTAAATGCAAAGGAGGGGGTTGAATACAAAAGAAAACAAAAAGCTATATTCTTGATGCTGCTGTTTATTTTAATTGCAATCAAGGGATGAGTGTGGTGGAAGAAAGGTAGGTATAGCAAAGGATGTTCACTAGAATTAAATCTCCTCTCCACCCCAGGAGTAAATGTCATGGCCAGTCTCTTGTCTCCATACACACACACACATCTGCTTTCTCACACATCTGGAAGTAGACTCTACACACCATTCAGCATTTTGTTTATTTTTCAATGGACGATATATAAATAAAATAAAGAAGAAAATAGTTTCCCACTCCAAGTCTTCTCAAGACCTGGCCAGACCTCCATCTAAGAAGAATCATCTGAGTTGCTCGAATACACTATATAAAGAGTACGAAGAAGGGGTAAGGATCGTCTGCAGAGGCCCCTAGGACAAGCATGTGGAAGAGGAACCCTGGGTCTCCAGGAAGAATTCCAAGATGTGGCTGGCAGGCAACAGCACTATTACCAAAAAAAGATGTAAAATGCATGGAGGAAGGGGGTTGGTTCTGCATGGGAGCATCAGAAAGCCGGGGCCATGACATGCTGCCCTGTCAGGCTGGGGGACACTGACGGGAGGCCCACCTGGGTTCACGTAGATATGGAATCACAGTTTTACAACACAGTGGCAGGAGATGGTACAGAAGGAAGTCTAAGGCTTTTCAGGTTTGAGAACGACATCGCATATAACACTCCAGCACAAGCCGAGGCAGTCTCTCCTAACCAGACACATTCATATTTCACCAGAAAATGTTCTAATAATTTTTGGTTCTCAAACCTCTTTGAATCTCAGAAATGCATAGAAGGGGTTGTGGACTTCAATAATGGACCCACTTCAAAAAGAAACATCTTAAATCGAGTAGGAAGGAATGGGATTCAAGAAGAAATGAAATTAGTAAACATGTTGCTAAATCTAAATCAACATTGTTTGTATAAAACTAAAAAAATTATGGTTTGATGGAGTGTTTTTTTAAATACAGGAAGGAACTACAATACTTGGCAAATATCAGAGAAAATGGGGAGGCAGAAGACCAGAGTTAAAACCTAACATCATTGTGTTGTCTTGCAGGATGATGGGAACAGTTTTTTACTCAGAAGTTAAGCATTCAAGTTGGATAAAGTAAGGCTGAACACTAAATTGTAAAAGAACACAATATATAACTTCCAAACAATTAAAAAGGAGAAAGAAAGTAATCAAGGCTTGATTTAATGTAGTAAAGCAGGACAAGTGAGACATAGTGGAAAATCGTAGTAAACAGGGTATACGGAGCCAGATGGCAGAAGTCTGCCCAGCCATATGAATAAATGTAAATGGATCAAACTCATCCACTAAAAAACTGAGATTTTTTTCAAGCCTGGGCAACAAAGCAAGATCCAATCTCTCCAAAAAGAATAAGAAAATTAGCCAGGTGTGGCACACACCTGTGGTCCCAGCTACTCAGGGAGCTGAGGAGAAGGATCACTTGAGCCTGGGAGGTCAAGGCTGTAGTGAGCCATGACTGCACCACTGCACTCCAGCCTGAGACAGAGCAAGACTCTGTCTCAAAAAAAAAAAAAAAAAAAAAAAAAAAAAAAGACTGAGTTTTTTTCAGATTGCACTTTTAAAAACCTAATTATATGATGTTTAAGAGATATATCTAAATTATGATGCCATAGGAATAAAGAAAATAAAGGTACAGAGAAAGATATCCAAGCCAAATAAATACTAACCTAAGGAGATCTTGGGTCACAATATTAATATCAGCTAAAGTAATCCTGAAGGTGTTATTTAACTGTGTCTCAGTTAATAGAAAAAGGCCAATTAGCCATATGAAAAAATCTCAACTTATAAAATAGATGAACATCAATATATTTGTCCCAGGCTGCACATTGCAAGGGAAATTGTCTGCTAATGTATCTATATTGTCCACTAGACTCTAAGCTCCTGGGAGGAAACAAGCCATGTCTTATTAGTAGTCACTTAGCCCAGGTCTGACTTAGGGGATTCTTAATAAATGCTTATTGAATAAACCAGTGGTTCTCAAGCCTGGCTGCACATCAGAATCTTCTGGGAGTTTTAAAAAATACTGAGGCTTGGGCCCCACCCCAGACCAATTAAAGGAGAATCTCTAGGGTGCGACTTCAGTATAGTATATATATATTTTAAAAGCTCCCCTGGTGATTCTGATATTTGGCCAGGGTTGAGAGCCGCTGGAATAAATAAATGACTGAATGACCAAATGAATGAGTGTCTCTTTGATTTACAAAAGAATTCATTGCAGGATTCCTTTTAAAAGCACATTCCCATGGTGCATTTCAATGTAATTTGATTTTAAGAAATTTGATTTACACCCAATACTGCTGGGGCAATCTATTTTGTAAAGCAAGGAACATCTGTATTATCTATCCTTTTTTTTTTTTTTTTTTTAATGGATTTGGGAATATTCTGTTTCTCCATTTAGAACTGGGCTGGAGACTTGAGCAAAGATTGGATCATTTCCTGTTCTCCGAAAAAATGCTTTCTCCCACTCTGGCATTCAGAGACCATTTCCCGGCAATGTTAAGCATGTGATTACTTAATGAGACACTTAAAGCAGTTTTGAGAAGTATAAAAACGTCGTGGTCTGGGCTTCCTACTCCTGATGTTACATAAGTAACACCAAGAATTCAACTCAATCCTGCCCCCACGTATTAGGTCTCTCCTGTGTGCCTGGCTCTGTGTTAGGTGCTAGGAGTAGACAGGGAGATAAAAGTCCACTTAGAGCAAACAGAAGGCAGAAAGCAGGATAAAAGGGTGTCCAAGGCCGGGCGCAGTGGTTCTCGTCTGTCACCCAAACACCTTGGGAGGCCAAGGCAGGTGGGTCACTTGAAACCAGGAGCTCGAGACTAGCCTGGACGACATGGTGAAACCCCATCTCCACAAAAAATACAAAAATTAGCCAGACATGGTGGCATGCCTGTAGTCCTCCCAAAAAAGGACGTCTATGTGTAAGGTGAGGCGACAGAGATGCGCTTTCCCAAGTAGCATCAATACGAAGACAGATCCCTATGTTCCGATTAAGTCTCAGGTGGGCTGGCAGGAGAAACATCTCACAGAGGAAAGAGCCCTGGAGCTCCGTCTTAAAGGGCGTGAAGGATTTCTACCATGGAGAAGTTGCGGGAAGCTCGTTGAAGCACAGGATGCAGCACGAGGAGTCTGGGAAACAGCAGCAGAGGAAGGGTGATCTGTTGGAATATTTCCTGGTGCCTTTCTTGAGACTCCCCTGTGGCCGCCTTTCTCCCAGGGCCCCGGCCACCAGCCACATGGGACATCGACTACTCCTTCCCTCCAATCTCTGCTTTTGCCAGTGTATTATCTGCTCCCTAGGGCTGCCATAACAAAGCACCACAAACTGGGTGGCTTGAAACAAGAATTTGTTCTCTCACCGTTCTGGAGGCTGGAAGTCCAAAATCAAGGTGTTGGCAGGGCCCAGCTCCCTCTGGATCCATAGGAGAATTATTCCCTACTTCTCAGAGTTGCTGCTGCCGCCGGTGATCTCTGACCTTCCCTGGCCTGTGGCTGCTTCATTCCATCTCCTGTATTCACATGGCGTCTTCTTCCTGGGTGTTTTCACATCCCCTTCCCTCTTTCTGTGTGTCTCTGTGTGCACATTTCCCCTTTTTATAAGAACGCCAGCCATATTGTATTAGGGCTCACCCTAACAGCCTCATTTTAACTTGATATGTTTCTGCAAAGACCCTGTCTCCAAATAAGGTACCGTTGTGAGGTCCTGAGGGTTAGGACTTCGGCATGTCTTGTTGGAGTACACAGTTTAATCCATAGCAATCATAAAGTCTGAAAGATGACCCAGTTTTATTCTCACTTCTTTCCTGTTCCCAAATTTTTCTCTGCCTCCAAGCAATTAGGATTTCTCCTTCCCCCCCCAAAAAATTATCAGTCTTCTACCTCTTTCTCCCTCCTCCCCCCTCCCCCCCCACCTTCACTGCCCACAGGATCCCTTCAGCAACCCTGGACAGTTTGGGCAACTCAGTCTCATCTGCAGCCTTGGTTTCACACAAGGTACCGCCTGTCTTGCTGTCTTTCCCTCCTGGTTCCCATAGCTTGGTGGGCACAGCGCACCTTTGCCTCCAGCAGGGATTGGAAACAGTACTTCCTGTGGTGATCAGCTTCTCCACTGGGCCAGCTGCTTCCACTGCACGCTGTCCTTCCGTGCAGCCCTTTCATGTTTTTGCCCTCACCTCTGGGACCATTCCATAGGCTTCCAAATCCTCAATTTCCCCCCCTGTCAATAGCAGCATCTTAGAGGTAACCCCAGAGCTTCCCCCACGACCCCTATGTCGTCTTCTTTCCTCTCTGAGATAATCCGAGCAAAGTCCAGTCTTAACTTGTCGGCCTCTGTCCTTCACCAGGATCTCGGCTCCGCCTTCATCTGTCTCCTGGTACATTCTTGAGTGTCTGCAGCCAAGGCTGTATTTCTTCTCTGCTTCCCGCTTCCTTTTCCCGTCACCTCGGCTTGCTCCCTGCCCTCTCCCTTCATTCCTCTGTCTATTATTTACATAAAGTTCCTTTCCACGCTCTTCATCCTATGGAGAGATTCCCTGTCGAGGCTCCAAGGGTTAACGCACCTTCTGGAACATGGCTTGTGATGCTCGATCTTTGCTTGGTCACCTCCAGCTGTCTCAAGGGGTGCATCCCCCTGCTGTGGGACGTGCCTGGGCTTTGGCCTGCAGAGGCCTGGGTGGAAATTCCACTCAGCCAAGGTGGTAAGGGTCCTCTTTAGTGATAAAGAGCTTGGCATTGGCAGCAGACAGACCGGGGTTTGGATTCTCACTGTCAATTGTGTGACGTTGGCCAAATTCCTTAACTATCTCAGAGCTGACTTCCTAATCTGTGCAAACAGGGAAAGGTAGCACCTACATCATAAGTGTGGGAGAGTAGTCAGGTCCCAGCAGGAGATGCTTGGCAATTTTGCAATAGGACAGTTCTAGGATCATTCATTAAGAGTTTATAGGTGCTGGAGAGGATGTGGAGAAATAGGAACACTTTTACACTGTTGGTGGGACTGTAAACTAGTTCAACCATTGTGGAAGTCAGTGTGGCGATTCCTCAGGGATCTAGAACTAGAAATACCATTTGACCCAGCCATCCCATTACTGGGTATATACCCAAAGGACTATAAATCTTGCTGCTATAAAGACACATGCACACGTATGTTTATTGCGGCATTATTAACAATAGCAAAGACTTGGAACCAACCCAAATGTCCAACAATGATAGACTGGATTAAGAAAATGTGGCACATATACACCATGGAATACTATGCAGCCATAAAAAATGATGAGTTCATGTCCTTTGTAGGGACATGGATGAAATTGGAAATCATCATTGTCAGTAAACTATCGCAAGAACAAAAAACCAAACACCGCATATTCTCACTCATAGGTGGGAATTGAACAATGAGATCACATGGACACAGGAAGGGGAATATCACACTCTGGGGACTGTGGTGGGGTGGGGGGAGTGGGGAGGGATAGCATTGGGAGATATACCTAATGCTAGATGACGAGTTAGTGGGTGCAGCGCACCAGCATGGCACATGTATACATATGTAACTAACCTGCCCGTTGTGCACATGTACCCTAAAACTTAAAGTATAATAATAATAAATAAATAAATAAAAACAAAATTAAAAAATAAAAGAGTTTATATACAAAGGGCCTGTATACAAAGGGTCTATTTACAAAGTGGCGGTTGCAGCTGTAACTACCCCAGGCCCTAAGAAATGGGGATGGGGCAGGCAGCGGGGAGGTAACTAGAATTCCAAATAACTGGCTGGTGACTCTATAGAGGCAAGGGGTTCCTGGCCATGGATCCATGGAGGTCAGCCGACAGGGCATTGGGGTGCAGGGAGGGTAAAAATATTTGGGGAGGCAAATGGATGAATCAGCAGTTTTGTAAATCAAATAAGGTAAGGCATGTAAAACCCAGCACCTGGTACCTATTAAGTTAATAAATGTGTTAGCAACTTTTCCTCTCCTGCTCCTCCTCCTCCTCCTCCTCCTCCTCATTATTACTGCTCACATCAAACCAAGCATGGTCTTTCCCAACTTTTCTCTCACCAATTCTAGCTTTCCAGCAAAAGGAACTGCCAGAAACCTCTTCCCCTTGGATTGTTGACAAGTGTCTGCCAACTCTCAGAGACCCACCCAGTGGTTCTACCCTGGCCTCAGCCAGTTGGACCAGGGATGGGCACTCAGCCCTCATAGGCAAAGAACCACCCAATGGGTCCGCCTCGGCCTTACCTGATTGGACCAGGAGTGTGTGTCTATGAGGCTGTTGGATGGTGATTGGCCAACCCCACCAGCTCTCTCTCAGAGGACCTGCCTGTGATCTGTTTAGAGGCCGCACTGGGGTAACAACAGTAGAGATGGGAAGATCTCAGGGGCCCTCAAACCCCAGAGCTACTACTCTCTGCCAAAAGCTGGTCCAGCTCTCCCTGAGGCCTGGTGTGACAGCACGGAACTTTTCCTCATCCTCCTACAATAACCCGCATCAGTGAGCCTGTCCGGGTCAGCTGTGACTTCAAAGCACTGAATTAACACAGCATTCGAACCAGAATTCCTAAATTCTTCTCAAACACGTGTCCATGTTGGCCCCACGGCAGAGAAGCAGGAGGCCCGGCCACAGCCCAGGTGCTGCTCCTGAGGAAGGGGCTGACGTCTCCTGACATGGAACACCCTCCTCTCCCTGGCTCGTCAAGGCACAAGGGGGTAAAATGAGGCCCCATCAATGTGTAAGGACCTCTCTTGACAATGTAGTTACTTGGTTTGTTATTCTTATAATCAAAGGGACCCACTAATACGTTGAAGGAATTTATGCAAAACAAATATTGAACAAATATTTAAGCTACACTGAACCAAGTGGAGAGCAGAGCAACCAGCTCAGGCATATTTATTCACCCTCACTGGGCAATTTTCCATACCTTTTTATAATTAAGTACTGTTGTTTTCATCTCCAGATCCCAAATAGTTTACTCTCTGACACATCTGTTGGACATTTGATGTGTCCTTTTCTCCTTTCTCTTTCTGAATGGAAAGCTGGTCACATATAGTCCAGCCTGCTCTTTGTTTTTGAGGAGAACACTGAGTCCCCACAGGCCTGGTAGGTATATTGCACATTACCTGAGTTAGAGGCAGAGAAGAGAACAGACTAAGGGCCCAGGACTCCTGATCCAGTGTTCCTGCCAATATCCCATGCTATCCTTTTTATCTGTAGGCAAGACGTCCCCAGCTATGGGATCTTGGACTCCTGAGCCTGCTCAGGCTTTCAACATGGGTACCAAGGCCACCACCTCCTGGAAGCCCCTCCTGATGACCTCTCTAGATTTGGGGTTGCACAGTGCTTTGTCCGTAATGCTTCTTTCTTTTAGCATCGTCAAATGTCTTAATGCCTTTTACCTTCTATTGGACTCCAAGTCCTCTGAGGTCAAGACCTGGGGAAAATCGCCTTTATATTTCCCTATAGTGCCCAGCTCAGAGCCAATGTGTGTTTATTGGGTGGATGAGTGAATAAATGATGGAAAGACTGAAAACAGCAATGATTCTGCTGGAAAGAAAGTAGCCAGCTTAGAATTGGTAGAATTGGTAGCCAGCCGTGATATGAAAGGCAATGCAAGGTGGAGGTGAAGGGCACGCATTCTTGAGTCACAGGGACCTAGATTCTAACCCCCCACCACTCACTAGTGGTGTGATCTTAGGCAATTTTCTTAATCTCCCTGTGCCTCTGTTTACTTGGGTGCAAATGAAGATAATGTGACTCTTTCCTTTGTGTTGTGAGAATTAGGTGAGAGAATGCAAGTAATGCACTAGCCCCTTTCCTGGCACATAGTAAGTGCTCAATAAACACTCATCATTAGCCCATCGTTACTGTTGGAAGTTGGCTATCATCCCCACCTCAAAAGCTTTGTTTCTTCTCTGGGAAAACAAGAACCTACCTTCTTCTAACACTTCATTTTTTTTCTATGTTTCACTGGAAGCTTGGGCACTGATTAAATCTAGTTCCTCTCCTTTCAATTCTTCTTGACGGTGTTACCCACCATCTAGCTCAAATTCAGAATCTTTTTCTTTTTGTGTCTGCAGTAAAGCCAGTGGTACATGCTTACTGGGTCTTCACCTTGCTTCTGGAGCCTCCGTATCCTGGTCAGGGCTGGGAAGAGGGGAAGAAAACTGAGGCCCTTCCTTGCCTTACAAACAAAATTTAAAGGAAAACTCAGGAAATAAAGATAAAAACTCAGGAATAAAGATAAATTATATATATACACACACATATGTATAGTGGTTAAATATGCATAATATAAACTTTGTCATTTTAATTTTTAAGCGTATAATTCAGTGGCATTAAGAACATTCGCAGTGTTGTGCAACCACCCCCACTGTCTATTTCTAGAACTTTTCATCTTCCCAAAGAGAAATTCTGTACCCATTAAACAATAATTCCTGAGGAAAATATGTTAATGCACTATTTTTAAATTTTATTTATTTCAATAGTTTTGGGGCTACAGGTGGTTTCGGTTACATAGATAAGTGGAGATGTCTAAGATTTTAGTGTACCCATCACCCAAGCAGCGTACATTGTATTCAATATGTACCATTTTATCCCTCACCCTCTTCCCAACCTTCCCCTGAAATCCCCAAAGTCCATTATATCATTCTTATGCTTTTGCATCCTCATAGCTTAGCTCTCATTTATAAGTGAGAACATACGATATTTGGTTCTCCATTCCTGAGTTACTTCACTTAGAATAATGGCCTCCAGTTCCATCCATGTTGCTGTAAAAGACATTATTTTGTTCTTTTTTATGGCTAAGTAGTATTCTATGGTGTATGTATACTACATTTTCTTTAGCCACTCAGTTGACAGGCACTTAGGTTGGTTCCATATGTTTGCAGTTGCAAATTGTTATGCATTATTTTTTAAAATTTGAAATGAATGCAAAAATTTATGATGAACAAAATAAATACTAAAATTTTAAAGAAAGACAGTATCAGTTAGCTAAAATTAATTAAAAATTCTTTAAGATTGTCATTTGGCCAAGAGAAATTGACAAACGTGGCGATTCTCTCCATTAAAACTGAAAATGAGATGAAGAAAGAAATTGATTTTTTAAAAACATAACTGATGGCCAGGTGCGGTGGCTCACGCCTGTAATTCCAGCACTTTGGGAGGCCAATGCAGGCAGATCACGAGTTCAGGAGTTCAAGACCAGCCTGGCCAGCATAGTGAAACCCTGTCTCTATCAAAAGTACAAAAATTGGCCGGGCATGGTGGCTCACGCCTGTAATCCCAGGACTTTGGGAGGCCAAGGCGGGCGGATCACGAAGTCAGGAGATCGAGACCATCCTGGCTAACACTGTGAAACCCCATCTCTACTAAAAATACCAAAAAAAAAAAAAAATTAGTCAGGTGTGGTGGCGGGCACCTGTAGTCCCAGCTACTCGGGAGGCTGAGGCAGGAGAATGGCATGAACCCAGAAGGCGGAGCCTGCAGTGAACCAAGATCACGCCACTGTACTCCAGCCTGGGTGACAGAGCAAGACTCTGTCTCAAAAAAAAAAAAAAAAAATTAGCCTGGCATGGTGGCATGCACCTGTAGTCCCAGCTCCTGGGGAGGATGAGGCAAGAGAATCGCTTGAACCTGGGAGGCAGAGGTTCAAGCCCTTTCACCAGGCCCCTTCCCCAACACTGGGGATCACAATACAACATGAGATGTGGGTGGAGACACAGAGCCAAAGCATATCAGCCCACATGGCCACGTGTTCATTCTTTCATTCATACACTAAGCATGCATGGAATATCTACATGCCAAGCATAGGGCAAGGCATTTGGGACCCAGAAAAGAACAGCACCAAAGCCCTGTTGTTGAGAACCCAGGTTAGAACAGAGTTGATTACAGTGCAGGTGCCTTCACAGGGCGGACGGCATAGAGCAGGTGGTGAACATATCTGTCTGGAGTGTGAGTTACCTTTGACTCCTCCCTCCTCTTCATTCAGGCTGTGTGACCTCTGTGGCCTATGACCTTGCAAGGGAAGGCAGGCTTCAGTTCTCTTCTTTCTGACTCTCCTGGTCATCCTGTCTCAGAGCCAGGCGTGCAGCCCCTCCATCTGCCAGCCCTGAGACCTCACGCAAGTCAGTCAGCTTTCAGGGCCTCAGTGTCTTCCCTTTCAAAGTAGAAAGCCCTTTTCCCTCACAGCTCCCAGGCGTCTATGAAGCAAATCAGCTAAGTCCTTGTAAAGTTCATATCCATGTGAGGGAGCGATATTGTGAGTGGATTGATCACTCCATAGATGCAGCACCAAGAGCCCTGTTACACAGATAACTGGTTATCTAAAAGTCATTTGGCAAATGTTTGCTGAGCGCCTACTGTGCACCTAGCCTAGTGACATCTGTGGCATCTTAAGGTTTATCAAGCATTTTCATACATCCCATTTTTTATTCTTCTAGAAGGAGATGACATACTAAGCCCATTTTTACAAACAAAGAAACCGAGCCTCAGTCACATTGAACCCAAAGTCGCTTGACTATTTGGGGGCACTCTGAGATTTACACATATCTCAGACTCTATGACCAGTTCTCCTTCGGTTATATCTCAAGGCTCCGCAGGGGCCTGCCACCCACCTCCCCCTACCCCCAGTCTGGCCTTGGAAAGGGATTCCAGGCAGGAAGGAATTTCCGTGGGCCTCTTCCTGCCTGGTCCAGTGCCCCTACCTATGCCCATGGGACTCTGGGGTCACCTCTTATGCTCCTCACTCTAGTAGCACAGCAGTGGCATCTGGCAAGAAGAGCTTTGGAAAAGGCAGGCCTGGCCTCCAGCCCCACCTGCACTTGGCTGGCCTTGACCTTGACCTCCCCCTGCTCCTCTGCACAGTAGGAAATAGGTCTTATGGCACAGGGCTGTGGTGAGTGCTACACGGGAAGGGGAAGGGGTCTATATTCAAAAGGACCTGGCAAGGAGGTTTCTGTTCTATTCTTAATAACAGAAGTCTCATCTTTACCCTGGTCTCATCCATCAGTAGGGTGGGGACTGCATGGCCACTTAGCAAAGTAAGTCCCTCTGAAGCAGGTCCCCGCTTCTGCCTGCAAGCTGGGTTAGAGGAATCACCATTGCAATCTGCTCTAGAGTCACCCCAGTAGTTTTCTGATTTACAGGTATCTGTGCCTCCTTGCTGTGTTCCCAGGGGTGTGCTGGGCTCAGTAGAGCATCCAAGGTAAGGCCTAGTTACTGCCCTTGGAAACTTGCAGCCTGCGAGAGGAGGCAGGAGCAAGCTGATCTGACCAGCAAGGACCTGACCAGCAAGCAGGTCACACAGCCTGAATGAAGACTCTCTTGGGAAGCAATCTCTGCCCTTTCTGACAATGTTAGAAACTGCTGACAAACTTCACCCCACCCTCCTGAGGGATGCTTGCTCTTTGGGTAGTGTGTGCTCTAAAAGGCTTCCTGGAGGAGGAAGAGGTTGAGAGAGAGACGGGGTTTAGTGACTTCCTCCATCCTGACTCTTTGGGGCTACATCCACTTCTCTTTTGAATCAAACTTTACTTCTTTCATCTCTTCACCAAACTATTCTTTATCCTCCAAGGTTCAGCTCAAGGTCCTCTCCTCCAGGAAGCCTTCCTGAATGCTCACAGGCTGAGTTTGAGGTCCTCTCCTCTGTGCTACTACAGCATCCTCTGTTATATCTATAATCATAATTTCAAAAAGTAATCATAGTTATTGCCTGTTTGGTACGTATTTTATGCTGTGTTCCTCACCTCATTGCATCCTCCTAATTTCCAAAGTGATGTAGGAACTTTTACTAATATCTCTATTTTGCAGATGAAGAAACAGAGAGTTAGTACATGGCAGACCTGAGCTTTAAACTCAGTGGCTGATCCCAAGGCCTCTCTCTGGACCAGCACCGGCAGGCTGTGAGAGCCTGGACCCTGCCCTCTTCACATTCACATTCCCAGTCCTCAGCACAGGGCCTGGTCTGCAGTGCAAGCTCAGAAAATGATCTCTGGATTAAAATGTTCTCTAATGTTCTGCCCATCATGTACTGAGCACAGGTGGGAACTTGGTGCCTGGAGATACTAGAATCATCTAATCTTCACCAAGGTTAGCATTCCCATTTCACAGAGGCATTAATGGAGAGTCAGAGAGACCAATGCAGAGTAGCCAGCACATGGCATGCCCTCCATGCCTCTACAGTTTTTCCTGCTGTCACACTTCCTCCCCACCCTCCTGAGCACAGCACATTCTTTGGGCAATGTGCACTCTGGGAAGGCTTCCTGGTGCAGAAAGAGCTTGAGAGGTGATGAAGGTTCATTTCTCCCCCCGGAGATGCCGAGGCATCAAGGAGGAACACCACCTTGCAGCATTCCATTCCATTTCACTTTTTCAACCCCCCTTTCTGGGGTTTAGCTGTTGCACACAAGCCTTCATTTACTGTCTCATCTGCAAAATGGGAGCAACAATATTACTAACCCCACAGGCTTGTTTCAATGCAATAATGAAATAATGGGAAATGAAATTGCTTTGTAAACTGTCAAATGCCATACAAATGTCAATTGCTGTTACGTCGGCCCCACTGGCCGACTTCGCTTCCCGAAGCAGTGCTGTCTGGGCACCCCCATCTTGCCTCGTTTCACAGGAGCCAGCTTGGAGTCGGGTCTCTGGTCATACTGCTGTTGTCTTGTAATCACATGGTCCTGAGTTCTGTCCCCTCCGTGCACTGTCCCTCTTGGTCCTTCTAATGGGGCTTCTATGAAGACTGTTGAGAAACGGTTCATTTTCTCAGGGCTGCTTTCTTGGGTGTGGTGAAATATACATAGACTAACATTTGCCTTTTTAACCATTGTGAAGTGTGCCATTCAGTGGCATTAAGTGCATTCACACAGTTGTGCAACCATCACCACAATCCTTCTCCAGAGCTTCTTCATCTTCCCAAACCAAAATTCTGTACCCATTAAAACAATAACTCCCCATTTTTCCTTATTCCCAGCCCCGGGCAACCACCATTGTACTTTCTGTCTCTATGATGTTGACTGCTCTATGTACTTTATATAAGTGGAATCATGCAGCGTTTGATCTTTTGTGTCTGGCTTATTTCACTCAGCATAATGTCTTCAAGGTCCATTTATGCTGTAGCACGGGTCAACATTTCCTTCCTTTTTTTTTTTGAGACGTCGTTTTGCTCTTGTTGCCCAGGCTGGAGTGCAATGGTACGACCTCAGCTCACTGCAATCTCTGCCTCCCAGGTTCAAGTGATTCTCCTGCCTCAGCCTCCCAAGTAGCTGGGATTACAGGCACCCACCACCATGCCTGGCTAATTTTGGTATTTTTTGTAGAGATGGGGTTCCGCCACATTGGCCAGGCTGGTCTCAGACTCCTGACCTCAAGTGATCTGCCCGCCTCGGCCTCCAAAGTGCTGGGATTATAGATGTGAGCCACCATGCCTGGCCAAAATTTCCTTCCTTTTTAAGGCTGAATAGTATTCCTTTGTGTGGATACAGCTTTTGGCTATTCTGAATAATGCTGCTATGAATATACCAGTTTGAATCCCTGCCTTCGATGCATTTGGTTCTATATCCAAAAGTGGAATTGCTGGATCAAATGGTAGTTCTATGTTTAATTTTTCAATGAACCACCATACTCTTTTTTAAACCAGCCATAGCATTTTACATTCCTCGGGATTGCATTTTACCAACTCCTCTGCCTATGTACTGAGCACCTATTTTGTGATCGGCGTGACCTCTGTTGAAAGCCTAGATAAAAAATAACATTTAAAAATAGGAAAGACTAAGGGGAGGAGTCATTCAGTGACTTACAGAAAACACAGGAGGAGCAGACAGAAGTTCAAGGCAGTAATGCTGAGCCTGTAACAGCGCCAACGTGCAGAACTTGTTGCATGACGGAGCTTTTGCGTATACTTGTAATCATGGATAATTTTATTACTTTTTACCAGATGCCTGTTAAATCCCTTCATATAAAAAGCAATGATTTTTCTTTTGCCAAAGGACTTGAGAAATGCCTATTCTGAAACCATGAATACCAGGGATACCAAGCAGACAGCAAAACCCCCAATGCAAACGTGTCTAGCTTTCCCAATAAAGAATATTATAGGAACAGAGGATTTTTTTTACATACTCATAAAATGATTATACTTGTTCTGAGAATTTCCTGGTTTGAGTATGACTGTTACAGACTTATTTCATAAGTTGATTTATTTTATAACGGTATCTGCAGGGACCTGTGTTTTCATTCCAGTTGGCTTTTTAGTTTTTTTTTTGTTTTCCTTTTCCCATATCACATCTGAAAAGTTTCTTTCCAGCATGCTGCATTTAGAAGTGGCTAGAACTGTAAAAGGTCCTTGGTACTTCGAAACCCTGTTCATGTTCTCGGCTGCTAACATTCCGTTTTGAGATTGTCCTTGCCTTGAATATTCATTGGCCATTTCTGTTGTTGCATTTACCAAAATAAAATCTACTTCAGCTTGTTTCTCTCTGGGAAAGGGCTGGTGAGCAGCTTTCTGACAGTTGTATATTAAATGCAGATGGCTTCATGAATGCACTTTCTGTCTGGCTCAGAACATTAACCATAACCCACAGTTTCTTCCAAAGGAACTGGAATGAATTAAATTGTTTAATAAAACCTTACTTACCTGGATAAACTCATTTCTATTTTGCATTTGGATTCCCTAATGCATCTTTCCAGATTGTTATTTGTAAAATAAAAAGCTAGACGTGTTTACTTAGAAAGCCAAACATCGGACTCTAATCCTGGTTCCTATCCAAGTTCTTTGCAACATCTTTTTTTCACATTTCCTACTACATTATGAACCGTTGCATATTTCATTTAGCACGAATTGATCACTCCCACCCCAGGTCCAAATTAAGATTCGCTTAGGCATTGCATTTTCTTTTTCTGCATATGTTTCTCTCCATGGCACCTCTGAAATCTGTACTGTTTCAGACAGAAAGGAGCCCGAAGTTGCGTATTTGCAAATTCATTTTAAAGGAATGTCCTTGCGAGAAGGCCTTGTCTGACTTCTGGATGAAGTTCTCCAGAATTATCAAGGGTCCCTGTAAGGAGCTGCTTATAGGGATGTTGTTATACTCCTTATAAAATCATTCTAGAGCCAACATGGTAGACTAAGCTGATCGTTTAGTTCATATGGAAAGCTGGACCTGAAGGATCAACCATCTTTCTCCGTAACCTTGGCAAAGCAGTTTCTGGCACATAGTAGGCCCTAAGTGAGTGCTGGCCAAATTGACTACTGAATAAATAAACAGTGAGGATAACTGACTTCTTTTTATTTCCCCTTCTTCCCTTTTCCAGAAACTCACTCCCAAATTTTATGCTCAAATACAATTAGCTATATTAGTGCAGATATTCGATCTAATTGCACCCTCTCTTTCTTCTGAAAACTTTAAAATTTCTAGACAATTTTATTATTCACCTCTCTTGACATAAAGTACTAAAGATAAGGTCCTTCTAAGAGCCAATATTCACTGAGCACATACTTTTTCTGATGTCACCTTCCTTAATCTGCTCACTGACCCTGTGTGCCAGGAATCAGTTCTCTGTGTAATAGATGAGGAAACCTCAACATTTTTGTCCTTGATTTTTTGAGCAAGCTGGTAGCTAACATGTTTATAGTGTTTACTGCGTGCCATGCACTGTGCCGATTATCTGACTTAACACACACACATACACACAGAAATTCACGAGGAAGGTATCCTTGGCATCCCCATTTTGTGGACGAAGAAATTGAGACTTGGGAAATAATTAGCTGAAGCACATGCAGCTTAGAAGTGGCAGAGACTGGCTTTGAACTCAGGACTCCTACCTCCCAGGCCGGTGCACCCAACATGATTCCTAGGTGTAGTGCAAGATCGCCAATTCAGCCGCATTTTCATCCAGATGCAAATGGTTCCTTCTCATAACTGCAGCAGCTGCCTACGGACCACTGACTGGGCTTAGGATAAAATGAAGTGGATATGATTGCAGAACAAAGTGGTTAATAGACCAGGCATCACGGCAGCAAGGAATATGACTGCAGGCTGCACGAGCTCAGCTTTGCTGTGTGTGTCAGGGGCTGCTCAATGGAAGAGAAAGGGTGCTGGCTGGGCTGGAGGGCCGCCACGCAGTTCTCACCTCAGGCAAGTGCCTTCCACACTTTGAGAATCATCTCCCGATGACAGGCATTGGGCTGGATGTCACCCAGGCTCATGGCAGCTTGGACAACCTTCTCTTCCCCCTCTGGGCCTGGCCATTTGCAGGGGAGTCATTCTGAAGGCCCCCCTGCCCCCATCTGCAGGCCTGCTGCACACAAGTCCTTCACGTCAAACTGCTTGAAAAACTCGACAGCAACATCGGAGATGAGGTGCTTGAGGTTTATCAAGTTTTCAAGATTACACCTCCATAAACCCTTTACAAGGCCGCTCAGCACCAGCCCTCAGAGCCTCCCCGGGCATCGCTGCCACCTCTGGCAGGTGCCAGCAGAGGCTCAGGAAGCCAGACAGCCCCCCACCCACCCACCCACCCACCGATCAGACCCACAATGGCACTGTTAGGAGGAGGGGGAGAAAGCACAGCACTGGTTACCTTATAATCAAATTTTCGCTGCACTCTCTGACAGGTTTTTAAGTCACTTAAGGGATCTATTTATATGTGAAAGCATCAGCATCGTGCAGTAAATCCAACCACAAGCCAGTCCCATATTTTATTAAGTTTAAGTTCAGTGAAAGTGCAGAGCAAACGAGGGCCCTGTGTCTCTCCGTTACATCTGATTTGCGGTTCCCATAAAAAGGCCCACATGCCGCTGTTTCAGATGTGTTTTGGATTGAAAATAGGATTAATGTGCTAAAGTGTGATTAGAATGGTTAAACACGATTAATTGGAACAGACTTCTGCTGCCAAGGGAGCTCCTCCGAGGCTGGCCCCGCTCCAGGTTACCAAGTGAACAAAGCCGACCAACTGTCCAACCCCTTCCACGTCTCGCCTCACGTGCCTTGCCCCTTGCATTTTCTCATCGCCAGCCTGTCTCAGGGCAGATTAAATGCAGCTGAGAATGTTGGGCTCACTCGGCGGCGGGCGTCCTCCGGGAATAGGCAGGAACCTCGGCCCGGCCTGGCCTTGGCGGTGCCGGCCGAGGGCTGCCGCGCACCGGGGGCAGCGGGCCAGGTGGCTGGGCTGGGGTGGGAGTAATTTGGGGTTTTTTTTTTAAATGATCTATTAAACCCCTGAACTTTAATCAAGCTGCTACCACACTGACGGTGCTGATTTACTCGAGGGGCCAAGGGGCCGGGCCAGGCGCAGGCCACTGGGGTTGGCGGGAGGGCCAGGGCCGCCTGTTCAGGTCACCCGTGGCCCCCGGGGGCTTGGTCCTCAGCCAGGGGGCTGGACAGAGGTGAACCTGCCTCCCAAACACAGACGGAGGCTTTCCAGTGGAGTCCAGCCAAGCCTGCCCCAGGCGGCCTGCCCGTGGGATTCCCTTGGTGGGGGGGGGGGGGAGGCCCTCGGCGGGGGCTGGCTCCTCCACACTGAAGTCACCAGGAAAATGTGGGGTCTCCCAGGCGGCAGCTGCTCCCGAGTCACCCGTCCCTCTGAGGCCAGGCAGACCGCAGTGACTTTCTCAGAAGTCCCTCAGGATAAACATGTTTAAAAGTGGCGTTCCTCATACCAGGGAGCTTGAAAGAGCTTCTTAAACAGTGAAGAAGAAAACTTCTTATAGGCCCAGAACTTTAGAGCAGGCTGCCCCTTTAAAAGGGTCGCCTGGATATTAAAGGGAAACAGGTCCTGGGAGGGACCCATTTCCCCAGGTCCCGGGCTCTGTGTGCCACGCAACTGCTGAAAGTGTGAGGGGCTTTACGGTGGTAAACTCTGTTTTTATCTCTCCCTTGGGTCCGCGAAATAAGGAGGGGTGTGTATGAGAGAGAGAACGGCTGTGTCTGTGTGTGCATGTCTGTATGTGTGTGTCTGTGTGGTGTATATGGTGTGTGTGTGTATCTGTGTGGTGCGTGAGTCTGTGTGTGTCCCTGCACACCTATAGATTGTGTGAGTCTGTGTGTGTGTGTCTGTGTATATGTATCTGTGTGGTGTATGGTGTGTCTCTGTGTGTGTATATCTGTGTGAGGTGTGTGTGGGTCTGTGTATTCATGAATGTCTATGGTGTGTGTGTCTGTTGTGTGCATGTGTCTGAGTGTGTCTGTGTGTGGCTTGCGTGTCCATGTGGTATGTATAGTGTGTGTGTGTCTGTATGGTATGTATGGTGTATGTGTGTGTGTGTCTGTGTGGTAGGTATGGTGTGTGTGTGTCTATGTGGCATGTATGGTATATGTGTGTATGTCTGGGGTGTGTCTGTGTGTGTGTCTGTGTGATGTATATGACATGTGTGTGTTCATGTGGTATGTGTATGTGTCTATATGTGTGTGTCTGTGTGGTGTATATGGTGTGTGTGTGTGTATCCGTGTGGTGTGTGTGTGTTGTGCCCATGCATGTCTATGGGTTGTGAGTGTGAGTCTGTGTGTGTGTCTGTATGCACATGTGTCTGTGTGGTGCGTGGTCTGTATGAGTCTGTGTATGAGTTCATGCATGTCTGTGGTGTGTGTGTGTGTGTTCATTGTATGCATGTGTCTTTGTGTGGTATGTGTGTCCATGTGGTATGTATAGTGTGTGTGTGTCTATGTGGCATGTATCTGTGTGTGTGTCTGTGTGTGAGTCTGTGTGCATGCATATCTATTGTGTGTATGTGTCTGTGTGATGTGTATGGTGTACGTGTGTGTGTCTGTGTGGTATGTATGTGTGTGTCTGTCCGTATGTGGGTCTGTCTGTGTGCATGCATGTCTATGGGGTGTGTGTGTCTGTGTGATGTGTATGGTGTATGTGTGCGTGTCTGTGTGGTATGTATGCTGTGTTTGTCTCTGTGTGTCCATGTATGTCTGCAGGTGTATGTGTGTGGTTGTGTGTGTGTGTGTGGTATGTATGTGTGTGTCTGTCCGTATGTGGGTCTGTCTGTGTGCATGCATGTCTATGGGGTGTGTGTGTCTGTGTGATGTGTATGGTGTATGTGTGCGTGTCTGTGTCGTATGTATGCTGTGTTTGTCTCTGTGTGTCCATGTATGTCTGCAGGTGTATGTGTGTGGTTGTGTGTGTGTGTGTGTGTGTGTGTGTGGTTGATGGGGAGAGACTGAAAGCAGGAGTTGGGCCTTCCGGAAATGTCAGCTCTTCTAGGCTTCAGCTTCAGGCAGGCTGAAAACATCGAGGCAAGAGGAAGGTGGCCATATGAGTTCTGGTCTAACCCAGTACTCTTGGGAGTAAAAGACGCCAGTTGTCACCACACACAGACTCACACATACACACCCCAAACAGATATAGATGCATACACCATATATGCCACGTAGACACACACACCATACATACCACACAGTATACACATACACGATACACCATACACATCACACAGACACACACACCCCATAGATATTCATGGACACAGACTCACACAAAGACAGACACACACACGTACTGCACAGACATACACACATACACCATACACATCACACAGACACACACACACTATACATGCCACATGATCAGATGTGTAAACAGGAGCTGAGTGGGCGTGAGGACCCTGCAGGAAGGTAGAGGCCCCTGGGGACACTCTAGGCCACAGTGGGAGAGACCAAGCCCAGGGAGGGAGGGTCAGTCGGAGATAACATGGGAGTAGGGGCGGGTGAGCTGGGTGGAAGCACCGCCACCGCTCTTCTCAGGGCCTTATCTCCAAGGGTCCCAGGCAGCCTGCACTTGTTCCATCCCTGCTTTTTTAAATTCTCACTCCTTCCAGGACTCTCCCCTTTGGATGCGCCCCACACCCCACATGGCCTCTGCCAGTCCTTCAAGGGCCTGTCCGGCGGTTGCTACAAGAACGTTTATCCAACCAACCCCCTGCATCTCCAGGGCACCCGCCCCAGGGTCACGCCAGGCTTGTCATGCATCTCCATTGGCCCCACCTGGCACTGTCGAGATGGCACAGCTAAGGCAGCTACTAGACTAGAGAGCAAGGGTCGGGACATTGGTCCATTTCCCCACCTGGAAAATGGGGACAATATTCCCCCAAATTCAATACTCACAATTTTTATAGAAATTTGGCCACATGTCAATTCAAGACACATACTTAATTAGGGCATCTTTCTTTCTTTCCTTAAATTATTGTTATTAAAGCAGTGTTGGGTCTCCCAGTGAAAGATGTGTTAGAACTGAGAAAATTCAGAACAGCCACTCTTGTGAGGTCGTTCTGTAGATTAAATGGCAGAAAACAGCACAAGGGCAGGCACGTGCTGAGCTCTTGTGAACACTGGCCATCACCATTGGAACTGCAGTGAGTCTGGTTGAGCCCCTGTGAACATCGGCCATCACCATTGGAACCGCAGTGAGTCTGGTTGAGCCCCTGTGAACATCGGCCATCACCATTGGAACCGCAGTGAGTCTGGTTGAGCCCCTGTGAACATCGGTCATCACCATTGGAACCGCAGTGAGTCTGGTTGAGCCCCTGTGAACATTGGCCATCACCATTGGAACCGCAGTGAGTCTGGTTGAGCCCCTGTGAACATCGGCCATCACCATTGGAACCGCAGTGAGTCTGGTTGAGCCCCTGTGAACATCGGCCATCACCATTGGAACTCCAGTGAGTCTGGTTGAGCCCCTGTGAACATCGGCCATCACCATTGAAACCGCAGTGAGTCTGGTTGAGCCCTTGGTGAACATTGGCCATCACCATTGGAACTGCAGTGAGTCTGGTTCTGCATCCGTTTCCCTCTCATGCTGGGAGCTCTTTGAGGCAGGGGCTGGGGGTGGGGGAGTGGCACATCTATATCCTCTATTCCCACACATGGCTGGGTCCCCACTAGTGACTGGAGGTTTCTCCCTGAGTTTGAAGAGCCTCTGCCCACCCAGCCAGCCAGGGGCCCTGCCCAGGGAATGGGTAGGGCTGAACTCTGCATCCACTTGTTTGTTTTTCTGAAAAAATACGCATCCTGGAGATGTAAGCTCTGGAAAGCTGTCTGCCACCTGGCCAAGGGGACCAGGAAAATCGAGTGTTTATGGGGTTTACACACAGGAAGTCTTCCTCAGCACCTCGGGGTCCCAGCCCGGGATTCTGCTCAGCCCCCTGCAGGGGTCAGTTCTTTCCACCGAAAGGGGTTGGGGTGTCCCCAGGAGACTTTCCTGTGCTCTCTCCCTCCCATCCCCCACTCATCACAGCACTGCAGGGAACAGGGGAGGCTCCTCTCAGTGGCACAGTGGCCACACTGGCTGCAGGGTTTTTGTCCACCCCTGGGCAGGCCGAGGCCTCTGTACTTCCCCGGCAGGCGCACCCAGTGCTCAGCATGGGGCTGGCACCCCTCCATGTGTGCAGATGAATGCACGATGAGACAGATGGGAAGGGTGAACTTCGCACCTCACCTGGCCGCCCCCTTCTCAGCCGAGGCTTTTTCTGTAGAAGGTACCAAACTGACAGCCTCATCTAGCTGTGGAGAGACTCCATAGGTCGCTGTCTCCTGATGCCCTGGGCCACAACCAACCATAAAGGGCTGTCTTGGTTTGAGTTCCCTGAAGTCAGAGCCTGGAGACAAGATGTTGGGCCTTGGAGCAGGTGAATGACTAAGGAAGTGATCCCGGGAGCAGGAAGGCATGAGGAGCGTGAGACAAGAGGGGAAGAAGCCAACAAGGTGACCATCACTCTGGTCTCTGCTGTGGGCGACTTGCACCAGGTGCACTGGGGACCCTCGAAGAACCACGCGGAACATACCACAGATTGTCCCTCAGAGGAGGGGAGCCCAGGACATGTCCCCAGTGCTCCCATTCCCCTCAGGTGAGGTCCTCAGGGCAATAATGCCACACTTCCCTGCTGTCCCTGCTTGCAGGCTGTGAAAACAACCTCAGCTTTCTAGAAAGTTCTGTGGCAGAAACACTGAGATATAGTGAGTGCTTGTGTGGGAAGCCCAGGCATTGGCAGGATGGATTTGCCCCAGCCACAGGCTGGTCAGAGGAGGTGGGGGTGACAAAGGGCAGGGCCCACCAGCAACTGCCGCGGCTGGGCGGTATTTACCAACCCACTGAGGGTACGTCGTGGGCTTCCTGTTCTGGGCTGCATTATGACTTTTGTGGGCCGCTTCCTGCAGAAAAAAATAAAATAAAAATTCTATTTTACAACTGTGTTGGTATAAAGATGACTATAATCTGGGCTGGATTTATTAGTAGTATATATGCATCATTACATTTATATTTTTCTTTTTTTTTTTGAGACGGAGTCTTGCTCTGTTGCCCAGGTGGGAGTGCACTGGCATGATTTCGGCTCACTGCAACCTCCGCCTCCCAGTTCAAGCGATTCTCCTGCCTCAGCCTCCTGAGTAGCTTGGATTACAGGCATGCGCCACCACACCCAGCTAATTTTTGTATTTTTATTAGAGAAGGGGTTTCACCATGTTGGCCAGGCTGGCATATTTTTCTTTTTATTAAAAAATTTATAGTTGGGCCTGATGCAGTGGCTCATGCCTGTAACCCTAACACTTTGGGAGGTCAAGGGGGAAAGAATGCTTGAGTCCCAGAATTCAAGACCAGCCTGGACAACATTGCAGGACCCTGTCTCTACAAAAAAACTTAAAAAATTAGCCAGGCATGGTGGTGCATGCCGGGAGTTCCAGCTACTTGGGAGGCTGCAGTGGGAGGATTGCTTGAGCCCAGGAGATAGAGGCTGCAGTGAACTATGATCACACCACTGCATTGAAGCCTGGTTGACAGAGCAAGACCCTGTCTCAAAAAAAAAATGCATTTCAAACATTTCCATGGGCCGTGGGCATGGTGCCTACTGAGACCAATGGAGAAGGCAGCCCTGTTCCCACTGTGCATAGAAGAATCCCAACTCATGTCACGTGGCCTGCAAGGCTTCTGGTCTCAATGCTGGCCTCCTCTGTCTGTGAGCTCTCCTGAGCCTTTCGCCCCTTGAGACTTCAGCATGGCGCCATCTCAGGTCTCAGCCTACATGTCACCTCCCCTCAGAGGCCATCCTTTTATTCTCTCCCACAGCATCCACTTCTGGCCCCTCACAGCACTAGCCACCCCTGCAATTACATGTGAGTTAATCTGCTTGGTTGAATGCCCATCTTCCCATCCTGATTGTAAGCAACAAGCAGGCAAGGACGGGGTCTGTGTCATTGACCGCTGTGTCCCCAAGGCTCAGCAGGTGCATGAAGGGCTGTGCTTCCCAGAGCCCCTTCAGGGAGCAAGGACTTGTTCCCAGAGGCTGAGAGAGCCTGCAGCAGACAAGCTTCAGCTGCCTGCGCTTTTGTGGGAGAGCTCCCTTGCCCCAGGCCTCCCTCCTTCCAGGACAGCCTGCATCCAGTGACAGAACAACCTGGGTCTAAAGGCCCAGGCCTCTTGCACCATCTGGGGCAGCTCTGACAGGTCATCCATCTGCAGAGCTCCTAATGGTGGGGGCTGGGGCCTCTGTTGGGCCCTCATCACAGCCCAATGTCTCCATCACCCAGTGCTGATCCTAGTGGCACCCCCACCAAACTTCATCTCCATCTCGGATTCTCCCTCTCCAGCATCCCCTGGAAACGATGACCTCTGAAGTTGTGGCCATAGTATAATATGTCAGAATGATGAGGTGGGTCTCTATCAAAAGGAACAGGCATTTACTAGCAGTCTGCTGGCATTTTTCATTTGTATCCATGGAAGAGATTTTTTAATAGTGTTCCTTGAAGCCCCCTCGGGACTATCATGAGGGGGCACTGAGGGACTTTATTCTGAAAGGGTGATTCACGCACCTCCTCCTCCCCATTTCCATTCAAGCAGCTGTGCTCTATTCCAGTTACGCCCTGGGCATTTGCATCCAATTTCATTTGAAGAAAAGGCTCTGCCATTTTTAAAAAGTTTAAAAACCACTGACTTCAGTAATACAATAATGCTACTGATGATAGTGATAGCAAATATACACCCAGGGTTTACCTGAGCCGGGCACGCTTGTCGTGAATTTGCTGATTGGGTCCTCGCGTCAATCCCACAAGGTCGGGCACAGTCACCACCCTCATCTTATCATGCAGGAGACTGAGACACAAAGATGTTAAGTGACCTGTCCAAGGTCACACAGCTAAGAGCTGATAGAACTGGCTCTCTACTGGTGTTTTATAGCATTTGATCCCAGAAGCTGATGAAGATGCAAGATTCAGGATCATAGTCTCTAGAACACAGCTAGTCACATCTCTCTTGAATCTGTTTACAGGAAAGCACCAGCTTGTTTTTGAAAATGAGAAGCTGGGCAAGCGCTTTCTCTGCTCTTCACTGTTTCTTCTTTCCCTGTGGCAGAGGGGGGCAGGAATGAGCACCTACTCACTGTGTTTGAATCAGGGGTGGGAGCAGGGGAGAGGCAGAGAGCAAGGAAGACAGTAGTTGAGTTTTCAAAAAAATTATCCCAACAACTCTTTGAGAGTCCACACATGGGGAGACTGGGGAGGTGACTTGCCCAAGGGCATATGGAACACAGTGGCTTGCAGCCTGCAAGCCAGACCAGGGCTCTGTCCATTCGGCAGACGGCTTCTCTCATGTTCAGAAACCTCCAGAATGAAGACAAGACCTTGGTCCACTGCCTGTGAAGACCCAATCAAAATAGGGGGGACATTTGTCCTGACTGCACTGCCTGGACCCTGAGCTCTCAGGAAGCCCAGTGGGATCGTGCTGCCAAACTCCATCAAATCCAGTGTCCTAGTGTGGTTTATTCAGTGTTGAACTAAGGTCTTAAGGCCTCATCAAGGAAAAAGGCCAAAGTTTCTCAACTTCCCCAAAGAGAGATGCTTCAGCCGAGTTTGGCCTGCATTCTCCTCAAGGATCCAGGCACAGCAATGATAACACTTGGGATTCTGCCCGGCAGGCCTCACCCAGCTCCACTGGACTCTACCGAGGTTCTGATTTAGCTCGGAGCTCCACAGCTCAGGGGCTGTGTTAAGGGCAGGCCTTGGGGGTTCCCAGGGAGGAGGGCCCACCTTCAGCCTCCTTTCCTGCATACAAATGTGGAGCAGAAAAGAAGTTGCCTTATCTAGAACACTTAGCTGGTCATTGGGTTAGAAAAATGGGAAGAGACTTAATTCCTGCAAGCTGTCATTTCCATTTTATTTGAATGTCTCTTTTCTTGCATTCTCTGCCCACCCTGGCAGGGTTATGGCTTCTGTGGCATTCTTATACGATGATACAGGGATGTTTTATTCACGGAATCCCTCTCTGGGAAGAATTGTATGTGTTGGGGACCGTCCAATGAGGAAGGCTGGTTGAATGGGACATAAACCAGCTTTCTGGTCAACCTCATTGTTTCCCACTGGAGTATATCTAATTTCAGACAAAGATAAATAAGCCTGAGGTTTTGAGTGGGCTGTGTCACCTCTTCTTGGGCAGATGTGTGATTTCTGTAAGGCCTTGGCCATATTCAAATCAGGGGAACCCTACCTCCATCCCCTACACACACTCCTGTCTTGATGGCCCTCCTGGGGACAAGGTAGCCCAGGTGGGAACACTGGTCCCTATAATCCCGAAGGAACCATCAACTGGGGGACATCCTGCAAAGCCAGGACACTGCATTCTATGCACTATTTCCCCATGGCCTAGAGACCCCTCGAGGGCAGTGGCCTGCGGCACAGCAGGTCTAGGCCCTCCTCCCAGCCTGCCCTGGCTGAGCTGCCGCATGCAAGACTGATGCACTCATCTGGCTGCCTCAGGCTGCAGTCTGAGCTATTCCCATAGGAATCAAGGTACCTCTCTCCCTAAAACCTGGATTCTTCACTTGATAAACGGGGATGGCTGGCCCAGTTTTCTCTCCCTCATTTATTGAAGAATTTGGCTGGGCACAATGGCTCACGCCTGTAATCTCAAAGTTTTTAGAGACCGAGGCGGGAGGATCACTTGAGGTCAGGAGTTCAAGACCAGCCTGGCCAATGTGGTGAAACCCCATCTCCACTAAAAATACAAAAATTAGCCGGGTGTGGTGGCACACGCCTGTAATCCCAGCCACTCGGGAGGCTGAAGCAGAAGAACCCGTTGGCCCGGGAGGCGGGGGTTGCAGTGAGCCGAGATCACGCCACTGCATTCCAGCCTGGGTGACAGAGTGAAACTCCATCTCAAAAAAGAAAAAAGAAAAAAAGAATTTGTGGCCCTTTCACAGTGTGCAGGCACTATGTGGTTGTGACCTGGGGTGGGGAGCATGGTGGTGACAGAGACAGGAACCCAGGCTCCCCAAAACAGGAAGGCATCACGTCATCATTTCATGCTTACTCTTTATCATCTCAGAGCAGTGTTGGGCCCAAGGGCCCCTGGTATCACTTCCAAGACTTAATGTAACCCCCAAATTTTCATTCATTCCACAAACATTTCCTGATCCCCTTCTATGTGCCAAGCACCATTCCAGGCAGCAGAGATATAGTCACGAGTAAATCAGACACAAAAACAAAATAAATAAGTAGATGAAACAAATATGTATTATGGGTGAGATTGTACGTTATAAAGTGATCATAGTATATTACATTGTGAGTGATAGGGAGTGTAATAGTATATGAGGAAGGGATAAAAACTACATGAAAAAATAAAAACAAGGGGGGTGCTGGGAGAGGTGGGGGTGTGGGTATAGATATGGTGGTCAGGGAAGGCCTCCCTGAGAAGGTGGTGTTTGAGCAGACTCCAAGCAGATGAAAGAGTGAGCTACTCAGATACCTGGAGGACGTGCGTTCTAGGCAGAAGGAACAGCATGCACACATGGCAGAAAAGCATCTGGCAGGTTTGAGAAATAGCAAAGAGCTCAGTGAAACTTAACCAGAAGCAGGAAATGAGGCCAATCTGAGAGATAATGGGACCAGATCATGCCCAGCTTTGCAGCCCTTGTGGTGATGTTGGCTTTTGCTCTGTCTTTCAGCTACTCAATCTTCCCACAAGCCACAGAGAGGGGTAAGAAAGGGAATGTTCCAGCCCTGGGCTAGCTGCTCTTACCACGTCACCTTCCCATGGAAGGTCAGAGCCTGGGAGAAACCTTCCTGGAAGTCCAGCCTGCCTCTGTTCTCCTCTGCCCTAAATCAGGTCTCCGGGGAGACCAACTCTGAGACAGAGACATGGATGCAGGGGGTTTGCTGATGGTGCTCCTGGGAGTCACGAAGAATCCCTATGGGGGCATGAGGGAAGAGGACTGGCGGAGGGAAATATCGAGTAGCGATGCAGCCACAACAAAGGCCTTGGCCAGATTCTGCATGGAGTTCTGGAGCTGGGGTGGCCCCTTAGAGAGCCTTTAGATGCGGGCTGTCCCCCAGGAGGGGGCACAACTTGAGGCAAAGCCACTCCCTTACTGAGGGCAAGTTCTGGAGAGGGACTCACAGAGAACCATTGGCTCCAACCCTCCCGGCAGCTGGCAAATGAGTGCCTCGTATCTGTAGGGTGCTCTAGTCTGCACTCTAATGTCCACTTTACCTACCATGTTTGCATCCTCCTATACCAGGTGGGCCCCTGCCTCTCCTTGCACACCTCCAGCATGCACAGGAAGCTCAGTAAGGGAGCCAAGGGACCCTGTCCAACTCAGACAGCTGGGACCATAGAAAAGTCGTCATGGTTGAAGGAGAACCTGCTCGGCCCTAGCGGCCTAGCTGCATGGCTTGGGTGAGGTACTTTAACCTTGAGGAACCCCCAGGCTCCAGGTACTGTGGAGTGGAGATAGTCATTGTTGTTGGCTGACCCTTGCTATAGTTTGAATATTTGTCCTCTCCAAAACTCATGTTGGAATTTAATCCCCAATATGGTAATATTGAAGGTGGGACTTTTAAGAAGTGATTAGGTGATGAGGGCTGTGCCCTCATTAATGGATTCATCCATTCACAGATTAATAGGTTAATGGATTCATGGGATATTATGGGAGTGGAACTGGTGGCTTTATAGGAAGAGAGATCTCAGCTGGCACATGAGCATACTCAGCCCCCTCTCCGTGTGATGCCCTGAGCTGCCTCGGGACTCTGCCAAGAGTCCTCACCAGCAAGAAGGCCCTCACCAGATGCATCCTCTTGATCTTGGACTCTCAGCCTCCATAACTGTAAGAAATGTATTTTCTTTATAAATTACCCAGTTTCCAGTACTCTATTATAAGCAACAGGAAACAGACTAAGACAAATCCCCAAAGATGTCCATGTCCTAATCCCCAGGACCTGTGAACATGTTAGGTTATGTGGTGGCAAAAGAGACTTTATAGAGGTCTCTGTAAGGATCTTGACAAGGGAGAGTATCCTGGATTATCCAGCTGGGTTCAATACAATCAAAAGTATCCCTATGGAGGGAGGCAGAGAAGGCAGAATTCCAAGACTGGAAGATGCTACATTGCTGGCTTTGAAGAAGGAGGATGGGGCCACCAGCCAAGGAATGCAGGGAGCCTCTAGAAATTAGAAAAGGCAAGGCAACAGATTCTCCCCTAAAGCCTCCAGAAACAACCCACACCTTGATTTTAGGACTTCTTAATACTGTAAGATAATAAATTTGTCTTGCTTTAAGCACTAAGTTTGTGGTAATTGGTTACAGCAACAATAGGAAACTAATAGTTGAAACTAATGCAGGATTTTCACAAGGGTTGGCATTCATCATAAATTTATATAATAATATTAGTGGCATAATATAAGCTCTGAAACATAAATTAGTTCATAAATGTCTGTATCTTTTCCTCTTCCTCACACTGAGTTAACCCCCCTGCCTACAGCTCCCACTATCCGTCCTGACAAGGCCCTTTGGCCCTGGGGTCACCAAAGCAGCTGTAAAGACCAGTCCACAAAATCGGGAGTATAAGAATATCATGCTTCTATTTCCACAAATCATCTTAGTTCTCATTCAGTACCCCTTCCACTAAATTCCCATCTCATTATTTCTTTTTTAAAAAATGGTTTGTTTTTTTTTCTGAAGTATGTACATGCACAAATACAAAAGTTTGCAGTGAATGGCAAACCCCTCTTCCACTCCTTTACCCCAGTCATCTCCCTAAAGGTAGCCTGCATCCACCTGGAGAGCCCAGGTGCCTTCTCGAAGTCCTGGAATTGGTTAATAGTGGTGGTTTGCATGGACCCAAGTCTCTCAATCCACAGCAAGCCAACACATGTTGAAAGGCAAGCCATATCCTGACTTGATTTGGGTTGGGTGGTATTATTTAGTCAAGTCATTTGTTCATGCAACATTAAAACCCTGATGAATATCAGGTCAAGGATGAAAGGATAGGCACCCAAAGAGGTGATAACTTGACCCCTGGAAGACCCCAGTCCAGTGGGGGAACAGGCATAGGGCAAACAATGGCCACAACATGCCCCTGGTGCTCTTGTTAGGAGTTGGGGAGGAGGAGGGAAGTGGGGAGCAGGCCAGGGAGAATTTATAGAGAAGCTGCTCTAGCCAAATCTAGAGAGACGAGTCACTGCTTGCCAGGCAGAGCTGGTGGAGAAGGAACTCTGGGCTGAAGTAGCAACCATGCCAAGTCCTAGAAGCTACTGCAGCCTGGTCCTACCTTGAAATGTGATAAGCAGAGGCTGAGGCTCCCTGAGGCTGTAACTTGGAGGGAGGTACAAATGGGAGGGACCTCCGAGGCAGCACAGGGAAAAGAGGAGCTCACCGTGGGATCTCACTTCCTCCTGCCTGAGACCTCCGAGGCAGCACAAGGAAAAGAGGGGCTCGCCGTACGATCTCGCTTTCTCCCGCTGCCTTGTTGGGGTGAGCCTGTTCTCACAGTCAACTGCATTGGCTCAGTGTTCATCCAAAGGATTCCTCAGCCAAGAGGATGAAGTTCAACAGAAGAACACCCTCAAGTTCATAAGAAGATAGGGCCAGCTAAAAGAAAAAAGGAAAGGAGGGAAAAGGTGGGTAAAATAGAAAGGGTGAAAATAACATTACAGTTAAGTACCTGGATCATCGAAGTTTAAAACTCAAATCTCTTTCACTCATCTGTCAAATCAGGTTATTAATACCTGTGGGGCAAAACTGCAGTGGGAAGTCCTGAAACAAAGCATCAGCATGTGCCTGTTCCACAGCAGACGCTTCATAACAGGGTGGCTGTCATTACCAAGGCAGACCGCAGACAGCTACAGCTTAATCGAAGAGTTGAAAGGAGACTGTGAGAAGATAAAACTGTGAAAACTGTGAAATATGGTTCAATGATTCAAAAGAGACCAAATCACCAGTGTAATCACTTAGGCCCTAGGAGAAAAAGGTATAAAACCCAAACTAGAGTTTTGTTTTTTCTTGTTTTTGCTTGTTTGTTTGTTTTTTTGTTTTGTTTTGGTTTGGTTAAAAATGAAGCAGTGGATGTCATGCAGACACAACTGGTGTTCCCCAAGGTAAGGTCACTTCCCAGAGCTGCAGATCTCTGTTGGCTCTGCAAGGGCTGTCCCAGGGAGAGGGGAGGGAGCAGCGTGGAAGGCAGGACTCTTGGCTACCCACCCTTCCATCCCCACTTAGGATTAGGTAGACGGAGAAGACAGGTCCTTCAGAACAGGCCCAGGGAGCTACCAGCCAGCTCCCTCTGCAGCATTCTTGGCTCAGCACACCAGATGCAGGGCTCCTCGGTGGAGCTTGAGACGCTACCAGCTTCTCTCTGCTGCAGCCCAGGGGACACCACAAACGTCCCCAACTGAGCCTACAACATTATCAGAAGAGGCAGAGGGCAGACCCCATTGAAAAGCCCTCCTGAGTGACCCTACACATCCTAACTGAGCCATTTTGGGAGGTAATGGGCTCCCTCAGCGCACACTCACAGAGACCTCCCACTGGGCAGGGGTCCCTTGGCTCTGATGCCCCAGGGTTTGGGGCCAAATCACTGTCCCCTGTTCCCAATTCTAGACCGTTTGACCTTACCATCGACTGTCATCTTTCTCCTTAAGGATACTCAGACAGAGGTGCTGTCTACACACGACCACCTCTTCCCCACAAGCAGACCGCTATGGCTATTGGAAGGGAGGCAGGCAGGGTGTCCAAAGGAATTCAGCTGTGGCCTTGACAACCCCCAGCAAGTCCTGCCCCCTCTGTAGGCCTCAGTTTCCCCAGTTGCCAAACAAAAGGGATAAGCCTCAGCTTTGCCCTCTCCAACTCTCTGAGTCAGCAGACAAGCCCGTCTGACACCCCTTTTCCTTTATTACACAGGAACAAACATATGTTGCCCCTATTTCTGGGGCAGATAGCCCTTAACTGGGTACACAGTGGAGTGACCAACCACCCCAGTTTGCCTGGGACTGAAGGTTTCCCAGGTGTGAGATTTTCAGCACCAAATCTAACAGTCCCAGGCAAGCCGGGTAAGCTGGTCCCCCGCCACAAGAGTAGGATCATTTTTTCCCCCTCATTTGCATTTCCAGAGGGAAAAAAAACACCGTCTCCTGGCTGGTTTCCTCAGGCTAATTCATTACCACCAACTCTTTTAGGGGGAAGATGACAGAAAATAAAGCCTTTGCCTGAGGTCAGATTCATAGCAGTAGCTTCTTCACCATAAGAGGAAAAGATGAAAACTCACGGATGCAATCATATATGAGGTTAAAAAAAAAAAACCCACATGCACACCTATACCCACACCCGGAGGGCCAGGGGCAGACAGAAGCCTGCCAGAGCTGAGCAAGGCCAGGGCGGAGGGTGTAGCACACTGCAGCAGTTAGAGAAACGGAGGGCTCTTAGCCCCAAGTGTTCCGGCTGGCCTTGGCCTTCTGTGCCTGAAGGGCTGGACAAGAAAAGGGAATTGAGACTTCCCTGAGGCCCCAGACACAGGCCTGCATTCATATGGAGAGGGATTCAGATCCACAGGACCTACCTGGCCAGCCTGTCAGCCACGGAGCGGGTGACCACTCATAGCTCGTGAGCTCCACATTTGACACGTGGCCAGTGCAATGGAGGTGTGTTGTCAGGGTAGAACACATGGGAATTTGAAGACCAAACAAAAGAATGGATAAAAGAATGGAAAATATCTTGTTAATAGTTTTTTACATAGATTATATGTTAAAGCAATAATATATTGGTTATCGTAGGTTAAACTATATTACTAAAATTAGTTTCATGTGTTTCTTTTTACCTTTTTTTTTTTTTTTTTTGAGATGGAGTCTCGCTCTGTTGCCAGGCTAGAGTGCAGTGGTGTGATCTTGGCTCACTGTAACCTCCACCCCAACCTCCCGCCTGAGTTCTAGGGATTCTCCTGCCTGGGCCTCCCAAGTAGCTGGGATTATAGGTGCCCACCACCATGCCCCGTTAATTTTTGTGTTTTTAGTAGGGATGGGGTTTCACCATGTTGGCCAGGAAGATCTCTATCTCTTGACCTCATGATCCTCCCACCTCGGCCTCCCAAAGTGCTGGGATTACAGGCATGAGCCACCATGCCCAGCCTCTTTTACCTTTTTTTATGTGCCTACTAGAAAATATATGGCTGTATTCGTTCGCTAGAGCTACCGTCACAAAGTACTGCCAGTTGGATGGTTTAGACAACAGAAATTTGTTGTCTCAAGTTCTGCAGGCTGGAAGTCTAAGTTCAAGGTGTGGGCAGGGTTGTGTCCTTCTGAAGCTGTGAGGGAGGACCAGTTGCAGGCCCCTCCCCCAGCTGCTGGTGGTCACTGGCCTTCCTCAGCAATCAGAAGCATCACCACAATCTCTGCCTTCACGCTCACGTGGCATTCTCCCTATGTACTATCTGTATCCAAATTTCCCCTTCTTTTGTTTGTTACTTTTATTTTACGTTTGGGGGTACAAGTAAAGTTTTGTTCCATAGGTAAACACGTGTCACAGGGGTTTGTTGTACATATTTCATCACCCAGGTATTAAGCCTGAAACCCGATAGTTACCTTTACTGCTTCTCTCCCTCCTCCCCCACTCCCCCATCAAGTAGACCCCGGTGTCCATTGTTCCCTTCTTTGTTTTCATGAGTTCTCATCACTTAGCTCCCATTTATATGTGAGAACATGTAGTATTTGATTTTCTGTTGCTTTGTTAGTTTGCTAAGGATAATGGCCTCCAGCTCCATCCATGTTCCTGCAAAAGACATGATCTCATTCTTTTTATGGCTGGATAGTATTCCATGGTGTATATGTACCACGTTTTCTTTATCCAATCTGTCATTGATGGGCCTTTAGGTTGATTCCATGTCTTTGCTATTGTGAGTAGTGCTGCAGTGAACACTCATGTGCATGTGTCTTCATGATAGAATGATTTATATTCCTCTGAATATGTACCCAGTAATGAATTTCCCTTTCTTATAGGACACCAGTCATGTTGGATGACCTCATTTTGACTTGATCGTAAAGACCTTATGTCCTCATAAGGTCACATTCTGAGGTACTAGATGCTAAGGAGTCAACACATGAACATCGCAGGGACACAATTCAGCCCTAAACAATGGCTCACCTCCTATTTCTGGTGGACAGCACTGCAGTTGCCTACAAGTAAGCTTAGTGAACCTCGCCCTACGCATTCTCCCACCAACCTTTGGAAATAGCTGGCTCACTTCTGGGAGGCTCAGGCTGAAAGGACTCATTTTGTCAATTAATTCTACAAATCACCTCTGAGAGTCTAGTCTCTGCTAGAATCTGGGCTGGATTCTGAAAGTGAGCAAGTCCCAGTGTGAGCACGGCTCAGGGGTCAGACAGATGCCGCCCCTTGTTAGCAGGGTGCTTGCAGGCAAGTTGCCTTGGCACAGCAGCTTCAGACTTGTGTGATGAGAAAACAGAGGCTTATCCTCCAATGTGCATACCGGCGCCTTTGAAAGCGATGGTCACACAGTAGCCACCTGCTTCCACCACTGCGAGCAGTGAGGTCCCTTTCACAGGCGGTGTTTAAGCAGAGGCTGGGTGATCTCTTCTCAGGAAGGCTCTTCTGTAGTCACAGGGCCCACTGGATAATCCAGGGTCATCTCTTCATCTCAAGATCTCTCATCTCATCTTCAGTCTCTTTAGTCATATAAGGTAACACTCACAGGTTCCAGGGATTAGGATCTGGATATCTTTGAGGACCATTATCCAGCCTACCACAGAGCCCCTAGGACTGGCCAGGCCAATCTGCTCTTTCAAAAATGGGGAAACTGAGGCATATAGCATGTTGTGCTCAGCCAGTCTCTCAGGGAACTGGCTACAGGGCTGAGTCATGGTGACCTGGGGCTGGGAGTTTGTGCCTGCCTCTGTATGGGACAAGAGGGCACAAAGACCACCGCGAGGCAATGGGGTGGGAGGAGACCACCTAAACTCTGCTTGGCCTTTGCTTCTGGGCCATAGGGAGAGAGGCAGGGAAGTGCTTGGCCAGTGTCTAAGAGCTGCCTCCCTGGAGCCAAGCTGCAATTCAGTGGTTTTCAAATGTTTTGGTCTCATTCTTAAAAATCATTGAGGACTCCAAAGAGCTTTTGTTTATGTGGGTCATACATAGCTATAAACATTCACCATATTAGAAATTAAAACTGAAAAATGTAAATATATATACTAATTCATTTAAAATAAAACATAAACCTGTGCATGTTAACATGCATATTTTAAGGGAAAAAACCCCTATAGTTTCTTTTTAAATGTTACTTATTTAATTTTTAGAGATGGGATCTCACTCTATCACCCAGGCTGGAGTGTAGTGGTGCTATCATAGATAACTGTAACCTTGAATTCCTGGGCTCAGGTGATTCTCTCACCTCCATCTTCCAAGTAGCTAGGACTATAGGCATGTACCACCAAACCCATCTAATTAAAATATATATATATATATATTTTGTAGAGACAGTCTCGCTATGTTGTCCAGGCCCATTTCAAGTGATCCTCCTGCCTTGGCCTTCCAAAGCTCTGGGATTATAAGAGTGAGACACCACACCAGCTTAAAAACAACTATATTTTCTAAAACAAAAAATTTACTGAGAAGAATGACTGTTTCACACTTTGGCAAGTCTTTTTAATGTCTGGCTTAATAAAAGACAGAATAATTCTCCTGTCTGCTTCTGTTTTCAATCTGTTGTGATATGTTGCATTGATTGAAGGATATAAAGAAAATCTAGCTTCACCAAGATATGTAATTGGAAAAGGGAGGAGTATTATAATTGCCTTTTCAGGTAATTGTGAATATTTAGTTTTGATTGGTACATCAGCATTTGACAAATGTCAGTTTCTTTTAAAATTTCAATGTGGAATCTGAAATCATGTCAAAATGAAATTTTTGTATTCTGTTAAATTACAAACCATTGTTGTATCTTGAATTTTAATGGCTCTTTTATTCATTGATGCTTTTGCAACGTCACACATTGGTCACTTGGAAAATATTGGTTCACTGAAGTATGTCGAGATTCCAAATGTTGACGCCTTTTGTCATGTAATATCAAACAGTCTCGTTCATTAACACTACCTCCAAACTCATTTTTTGAAAGTTTTTAGGTGTTGGGAAACAATTATGGATATAAATTTTCCAAAATTCAAATTTTCCTTGAAAAGTTTGAATTTTTTTGTTGGCAACAAATACTGTCCATTGTTTTCCTTGAAGTGACAGGTTCACTTCATTCATTTTCTCAAAAATGTTTGCCAAATGCCCAAGTCTAAACAACCATTGTTTGCTTATCAGTTGTTCTTTCATGAAAAAAAGGGGATTCTATGAAATAAGAAGCTGTTCAGCTCACAACTCAGACATGCACCTGTGTGTATGAGAAGCACCCTACATCCACTTCCTGCTTAGTCACATAGAACCTTACAAAGACATGCAATCAAGGGTCAGGATTTAATAAAATTAATAAATTGTACTGCTTCATCAAGGATATTGCGGGTGATGGCATTTTCAGTTCACTCTTCATTGCCAGGCAGCAGAGAGAGTTTGAGCAGTTAAGTGAAGGTGATGGGGACAGTTGTGCAACAAGGCCCCGGGAGAGAACACGTGGGTGTTGACCAAAAGCCAGTGGGACTTTAGACAGGACTTCCTTGTAGCTGGGAGTGCTCGGCCCTGGCTGAGCGGTTTGTCATTGGCTTCTCTCACTTCAGTTTCACAGGAGCCCCCTAAGGAAGGAGCTACAATTATGTCCCTCTAGTGAGGGCTTTCTCACTCTGGTGTTTATCTCCATGACATGGGGCACTGTTATACTCTGAGTACCAGAGCCCACCCCAGGCTTTTCTCTGTCCCTGGCACTGAGCTCAGGCACCTGGCTGGGGAGGGGGAACTGGCAGCTTCAATTCCGAATTGTGTGTCTCTGTAAGACAGGCTGTTTTCATTCTCTTTACCAGGATCCACAGAATGGGAAGAGTTACTAACCATCTCCAAATGTCAGTTCCTTTCCTCTCCCTCTGCCCCCTTTCTGAACACCCTGCATAACCCATTCCCCAGCATGCCATTTTACAGAATGCCTCTCTGGAAGGTCAAAGAGGGGAGGTGATTGGCCCAAGGTCACTCGGTGATTTAGAGGAGAACTGGGATCAGAACTTCTGACTCCAGACCCCTGGACAGGACTCTGTCCTCTAGAGATTCTGCGTGATATATATACATATTTTTTTAACACTGGATTGTTCTTAGTTGGCTTCTTTTGTGTGATAAGTTCTAGCTGAAGACTTGGCTTAAGATAAAACAGCGGTTTGGGCTCTTATTCTTTGGAGATTATCTTTCCCCCATTCCGCAATAATCAATATGTTTCAGGTCGGGTTGTCCCAGGGGAGCACACGAGAACAATCAGAGTGATTGACTATAATGGGTTCAGGGCTGGCCCAGTTAGAGTCTTCCCTGGGACTTTGGTGGAACTTCAAGGCAAGACTATCATTTCCTCCAGCTTTGGAGCAATCCGGATAACAGAGGCCCGGGGCTGCCATGGAGAAAGCCTATTGAAGAATGAAGACAGTTGAAAGGTGGGGGAAGTCCAGCTGACATCATTTGAACCTCTGGGTCCATTCATGCCAGAAGAGACCACCCCTTGGACTTCCCAGAAACTCAAGTCAACACATTTCCTTTTGTGAATCCAGCCAATTTGAGTTAGGTTCTGATAATTTACAAAAAGAAGAGTCTCAACTCACACACACACACAGCACATAGGTAAAACCTGTTCCAAAGGCTGACATCTGGAAAGGGCAATTCTGGGGCTCTTTGAGGGATGTGAGGCCTTCCCCTACAACCTCACTACCAGGTGAGAGTGAAAGCAAGTTTTGGGTCAATTTTTGCTCATGTGTCAATATTTACTAGCAAGCAGTCACAGAAGCTGTCCTAGAACTGTTCCGTGGCTCCAGGGAAGTCCAGGCTTTATTCTTTTAGGGACTCTTACAGCAGACGTGCCCATATTCTAGCTGTAAGATTCAGCAAAGCTTGACAAACTCCAGTAACCAATTTCCATGAGCACCCAAACAGAGACTAATTTGGAATCACACGTCTTGGGAAGAACTACAAAGGCTGAAGATCCTAACACTAAGGTTTCTAGATTCTTCAAGATGAGTTATGCCCAGGCAGGACAGCCTAGGCAACAGCCCCAATGGTGAGCACCCCTCATTTCACCCACAGAAAATCATTTCTAACATATGTCATGCTCTGGTTTTCACTGGAGATGCAAAAGTACTTCTAGAAGTTTCTTAAAAAGGTGAAAATTCTTATAAACTTCTAATTTTGGAACAATTTTAGAAAAGTGGCAAAGATAGTACAGAAAGTTTCCATTAATGTACCCCTCACTCGGTTTCCCCCAATGTGAACAGCTTACATTACTATGGCACATTTGCCACAACTGATGAACTCACATTGGTACATTACCATTAACCAAACTCCAGACTTTACTCATATTTCTCTAGGGTTTTCCACTCATGTCCCTTTTCTCTTCCAGGGTCCCATCCAGGAAACCACACTATATTTAGTCATTGTGTCTCCTTAGGGTCCTCTGGTCTGTGACAGTCTCTCAGTCTTCCCTTATCGTTAATGATCTTGACCCTTTTGAGGAGTGCTGTCAGGAGTTTTGTAAAATATCCCTCAATTTGGGCTTATCTGATGTTTGTCTCATCGTCAAGTGGGTGATTCGTTTTGGGCAAGATTGCCACAGAGGTGAAGTTACTTATCATCATATCATATTAAAGACCTGCACCTTCAACATGCCCCATCACTAACGTTGATGTTGGTCCCTGGTAAAGGTCTTATTTGCCAGTTTTCACTGTAGTTCACTGTCTTCCCCCTTTCTATATTCTATATTTGAAAACAAGGCAGTAAGTCCAGCCTACATTCGAGGGTGGTGGGGGGGGCAGTTAAGCTATCTCCGGGAGGGGGGCTCTTTATCCCCGCTCCCTTGAGTGTGGACTGGAAGCATTGCCTTCTTCTCGTCAGTGAATTCTTCTGATTTCTAAAGGAACATTTATCTCCTCTCCCCCATTTGTTAATTTAAATCAGTATGGACTCATGGGTATTTATTGTATATTTTGGGCTACAATCCAATCGCATATTCTGAATTTCATGGCTCAAATTGTTCCAGCTTGGGCCACTGGCAGTCCTTCCAGGTTGGCTCCAGAAGGTGCAATTTTGATTAGTTGCTTCACATAACTACCTACCTCTGCAGTGGGTATTTTCCTGAATAAGGCATGTTTCTGGCATTAACAAGTGGCCCCTAGGGTGCAGATTAAGACTGATTAACCTAATGGCAAGCAGACTACATATGCTCTGCATCTTTTGTATTCATTTAACTTCTCTGTTAATGCTCATATAACGTACCATTGAGTAGATAGACCACAGCACCATAACTCTTGTGGTCTGCTGTTTTAGAGAGCACTGATATGAACATTTTTGTGCATTTTGACATTTATATTTATTTTCTCATGCAAATGGTTAAATTTTAATTCATGTCACTTTCTAAAGGGGTTTTGGACTGCCCCAACAACGCAGGGTATAGGGTTACTGAAACTATTATTGTAAAACAGATGAAACAAAACTGCAAATAAAAGGAACTGTAGACTGCACACTCACAGACACATACAAACATGCAAACATTTAGCCAACTCCCACGTCTGTGTCAAGCTTGCTATAGCATTTTTCAAACTCAATTACATGCTATATAGTAGGGAGGTTGACCAGAGGATCTATTAGATCTTCTAGGGCTCCCCTAGTTCTGATCTATTATGATTCTATCTGTGGAGTATAAATATCAACATTTAATATATAAACAACTTGACATATAAACATTATTGGGCTTTTTAGGGAAAAACCCAGCCATTTCTCTGGGAAGATAGCATAATCATTACATCATCTCCACCGCGTAGTATGATATCCCCACCTGCCAGTCATCACCCTTAGCGCTTTACATCCCCACTCTTAGTAAATCTTGCTGATATTCCCATTTTGCAGAGGGGAGCCAGAAAGCTTGCCCGACGACATGACCTCTGTCACACCTCCCAGCAGCACAGCTGTGGCTGACCGATGTGTCAGCCTTCCCCATCGCTGCAAACTTCTTGAGAGTTGGGTCTGTGTCTCCTCCCTTCTGCTCCCCAGTGCCCAGCAGAGGCCCTGGCACACAGAAGGGGCTCAACACACCCCAGCTGAACAGTTGAGGCAATAAAGCAGAAAGTAGAGATCAGGATATACGCACCGAAAAATCTAGTAACAAAATCCAAAGTTAAAAAATCATAACTTGTACAAAGAATGCAGTAAAGGGGGATGGAAGAAACTGCGGTACAGAATAAAAAGTTTTGCCCTTGAGTCCGAATCCTGGTTCATATCCTGAGTGTCTGGGCCTCTCCGACCCTCCGTCTCTTCCTTGGTAAGGTTACTGTGATCCCTCCTACCTTAGGGGAACTGTGAGAATTAAAAGGAATTGACAGAAGTGTCCAACACATCGTAGATGCCCAATAAATTGCAGGCATAATAATTGTATTTATTAGCCAAGTGGCCTGGAACAGTCCTCTTCACTCCTCTGGATTTCTATAAAATGGAAATGATAAAGTGGCCTCTGAGGATTGCAGTAGGGTTAAATGAGGAAATGTGGACCAATTCCTCAACATGGTTCTGGACCTTGGCAAGGGTTCCGTCAATGTTTGTGGAATTTGCCTGAAAAGATATGTAACATACTGCGACTGTTAATCTCTTCATTAAAAAGAAAACCTCACAAGATATGCCAAAACTACCAACAAGAAGTCAAATCAAACTGGGTCTCTGGTGCCAAAAACAACAGCTGAAAGCTTCAATTCAGCAGCGTGCGGTCAGACTCTGGTGGGTGGACACAGCCGCAGACCCTAAGCTGTGAAGTGCCCAGCCCTGGGAATCTGACCTGGTGCCTCCTTCTCTTGAGTCCCTGGGCAACTACCAATCTCCCTTCCCACTTTTCCTTCCAGAAACTACTTTCCACCGGCCTGTTAGACAAGTGGGACCTTCTCTCTGGTTTGTATAGTGCAGAGCTGAGAGCACAGCCTTAGGGATCTCAGACAAGCTTGGGTGTTATTCCAAGCTCTGCCACTCCCTAGCTGTGTGGTCTTGGGCAAGTTACTTAACCTCTCTGTGCCTGTTTTCTCATCTGTAAAATGATAAAAATGCTCCCTACCAGAGGCTTGATGTGATGATTAAATGAGCTAATGTGTAGGAAGCTATTAGCCAGTGCCTGGCACAGAGAAGCAAACAATGCATGGGAACGATTATTACTATTAAGTTGGTGCAAAAGTAATTGCGGTTTTTACATTAAAAGTAATGGCAGAGGCCGGGCATGGTGGCTCACGCCTGTAATGCCAGCACTTTGGGAGGCTGGGGTGGGCAGATAACGAGGTCAAGGGATCATCCTGGCCAACATGGTGAAACCCTATCTCTACTGAAAACACAAAAATTAGCTAGGCGTGGTGGCACATGCCTGTAGTCCCAGCTACTCAGGAGGCTGAGGCAGGAGAATCTCTTGAACCCAGGAACAGAGGTTGCAGTGAGCCGAGATGGCGCCACTGCACTTCAGCCTGGTGACAGAGCGAGACTCCATCTCAAAAAAAGAAAGTAATGACAGAAATCCCAATTACTTTTGCACGAACCTAATATTTACACGAGGAAGCTTGCAGACAGGACTGGTGAAATGCAAAGCCGTGCATTAGTTAGGTGCTCACTCAATGCTTTTTGAATGAACACAGGCAATGAATGAATAAATGTGCATATGAATGAATGACTCATGCTAAGGTCCCTGGCTCACACTCTCCCATTCCCCCTTAGGGCCTCTCCATCCCTTCTCCTGCCCTCAGTTTCCCTCTGGGCTGCCTGTCCCCTACCCAGCAGTCTTGATCGCTGCACTCCTCAACTCTTTCTGAGCTGTTCTGTCCTCTCTACCTTCCATCAGCTGTGGCCTGGGTAGCTGGTGATGGTTGGTAGAACTATTTTGGGGCTGGAAACCCGGCAGAGTCCACCCTCCCTTTGTCACCCCAAGCCTCAGCTGGCTGTGCAAGCCACAAGCCGAGGGCTGTAGCAGGATCCCTCCCCCAGCCCATCCCCATGCCCCTGACCGGGTGCATATTTCAGAGTTGAAATGAAAGGCAAGAGGTGGGCTTGGCGAGGACCGGATAACCCTGGAGGAACTGCGAGGAATTATAAACAGTGTCACGTCAACTCCAGATTGAGCCTCAGATCCCGACTTGAGCGCGAGGAAATGGGGCTGTGACAAGGAGACGCTTCCTGCCAGACGGATGTCCAGAGGTGTCCCGAGAAGGGCATGATGACAGGCAGAGGCTGAGCTGGGTGGGGAGGGCTGCTTATGTACTGCAGGTTTTGCTACGTGCCATTGAGGGGGAGCCTTTGAGGAGGGAGTGGAGCTGGAGATAGGGTCCTCATTACCTTTGCCCGTAGTCACGGAGCAGGGATATCCTCCAGGAACTCCCAGGGTCCACAGGGGACCTAGCATCATCCCAGGGAGACTCCTGCCAGGTTTAAACTTTCCTGAAGCTGGAGAATAGCCCCCTTACCTCCCCCATCCCCACATCTTATCAGGCTCCTGGAAATTCTGAGCTCTGGTGGCGTCAGAAAGTTTGGGGAGAGATTCCAGGGCACATATTTGAACCTTTCACTGCCTCCCTGCAGTGATGGCTCTAAGACGCATGAGACTTACCTCTCTAGGGAGACGTGCCTGCAGGAAGATGAAAATGGGAGATTTCTTGATGACTTTCCCGCTGGGGAGAGAGCTCACTACCAGCTCTGCTGACTGCAGACAGCTCCACAGGCCCCCAGTGGGTCTGCCCAGAGCGAGCAGCCCGCCTTGGCCTTGTCTCAGCAGACACTGCCTAGCAGCCTCAGGGTGTGGCCCGAGGCAGACAGCCTGATTGTCATCACTCATCAGCAGGCGACAAGTCGCTTAACCTCCAAACCTCAGCTTCCTTGTCTATAAAATGAGAATCATTTTATGGAATAAATTTTCCAACACATGAGACCCATTCCCCGCCACCACCAGCAAAAAATGTACCCAAAACATTCCATCACCAGTACTCTAGCACTGAGGCTGAGCCTCGAAGCCATCAAATCATGAATTGGCAACTGCAGGTCACACCATTTCCCCATCTCTTCAATATTCCGTTTTCTGCATGAACAAAATTGTATGTTTTCCAATCATTTTCAATGCAAATGTTTTTTCAAACACATTTCAATTTTGTTCAAAAAAGGTAAATTAGAATGTATTTTATCCACCACTTTGTATCCACAAGGAGGATGACAGGTTGTGACGATTTGAGGAGATGACATTGGGGCCAGCACGTTATATATTTATTTGTCTTCTAGGTTGGTTACACACATCCTCGGTGCCAGGCCCTAGAGCCCAGGGATGCTGCAGACACAGTATCCACATCTCAATGCCATGGTCTTAGCGGAAGATGGGGGTGCTACGAGATGGCAGATACATCCTATGCTGAAAGTGTTTGGGTAGCGATAGGGATCCAAGGCTGTGCGAGTTCACATGTACATCCACCCGGGGTCCCTGACTCAGGAAAGCCTTCCAGGGTAAATGACATTTGAGCTGATCGTTAAGGATAAGTGGACTTAAGGGTAGGGAGACATTTTAAACAGAGCAAACAGCAAGTGCAAAAATAGAGGGGCATCAGAGTCTGACATTTCACACTGTAAGACATTTCCCCATTACAGCCACTACTTCTGATAGTAATCACACAAATGGTAATAATTCCAGTGAACACTGACTGCTTACCTACGGTGCATCTGGTATTGTGCCAAGCATCATGCAGACATGTCCCATGTGATCCTCACCATAACCCAGTGAGATACAGTCTCCAGTTGTCCCCATTTTCCAGATGAGGAGACGGAGGGAGGATTTGCAGCTACACCCAGGTTGTGGAGCTGGTGATCCCAAGCAATCCGACTTCAAGCCTATGATGTTGTCTGTTGCTGCTGTGCTGCTTTGGGAAGAGAGAGGGATTCTGTGAATTTGCTCTCACTTAACCAACCCAATAACCCTTGGAGGTAGAAGTATCTGCCTCTCATGTTGCAGGTGAGGGGTCAATGGCTCAGAGAGGAAGAGTGTGTGGCCCAAGCTCACACAGTGGCGGGAGGCAGAACAGGAGGCAGAGCCAGAGCAGCCTCCAAGTGTGGACTTTTCTAGACCATCTGAGACGAACACGGTCAACAGCTTCCTTGGTTGGCTTATTCTTTATTTGTATCAGAAAAGAAATTAATTCAAGTAGAAGTCTCAGCTGCCACTTCTTGACCCTGCAGAATGAGGCTGGGTTCCTGTTGCTCTCATCTTGGGCTTGCTTCTCAACCTGCGACTTCACAGAACCCCAATGTCCACTCCTAATCCCAGGTACCTTATGTTCCCTCTTGCTTCTGTACCCACAATTCATTGACCCTTCTTCAAGGCCCTGCTCATAAGCCACCTCCTCCAGGAAGCCCCTTGCCCCTGCCCCCACCCCAGACAGGTGAACATGAACTTGTCTTGCATTACCACCCCCTTGCATCTCCTGCTTGGTCCTTGGCTGAGGCAAGGGGATTCTTCAATGAGGCAGCCTGGATTCAAATTCTGCCCTGGCTCACCAGCCATTACCGTGGCCACTCACTTGACCCCTTAAGCTCCAGTTTCCCCATCTAATAAAGGGGGAGAGATACTAGTAAGATCAACCTCACAGGACACTGTAAAGGCAAAACCAGGTAAGTACCTAGCACAGTGCTTGGCTCAATAGATGTTAGCTGCTGTTGCTCATAGCACCAGGGAGTGGGTGAACACTGTGTTCTAGGACTGAGTCTTAGGAATGAACCTCAAGCTCCCAAAGCCAGGAGTCCATAGTCCCGGGAGTCCAAGTCCATAGGAATCTCAAGCTCCCAAAGCTGGAAACACTTCTTGGCTTCCCTGAATCCCTTGAGACACAAGGGATCATGAAGGAGACACAGAGTCGGGAGTCAGGGAGGGTGCAAATTGCAGCTCTTCTACAGCCTTGATGTGTACATTTGGGCATGTTACTTAACTTCACTGAGCCTCCATTTTTTCAACTGGAAAATTAGAATATCTATCCCTACCTCGTGGGTTGTTATGAAGAAAAAAAAAAAGACTCGTTCATGCATTCATTCATCAATGGAGACATTGAGCTCCTGGTTTGTACCACACACTGCACTCAGGGCTGGGGATACGATGGTGAATGACACACAGGCCTGGTCTTGAGAGGCTCATGGCCAGCCCATCGCACTAGACGACTCCTGCACCAACAGAAGTGCTTGCAACGCCTCCGAGTGCACTTTCCACACAATATGCAGAAGAGTCAGGAGCTGAAGCCAGAATCCACTGCGCTTGTGCGAGGCACAGCTTTCCTTCTGCAGCCAGCAGGGAAGGGCCGCTGTGGATATTCCGTTCCTTTTTTGTTTTTTTATTTTTATTTTTATTTTTATTTTATTTTTGAGATAGATCCTCCTTCTGTTCTGTCACCCAGGCTGGAGTGCAGTGGCATGATCTCGGCTCACTGCAACCTCCGCCTCCCAGGTTCAAGCAATTCTCCTCCCTCAGCCTACCGAGTAGCTGCGACTACCGGCCTAAAAGAGCTGGTTTGTCTCCCGGGGCGAGATACAACCCTTGGTGTTTGGGGTGTCAAAAAAGGAAGGGCAAAAAGATATATTTTCCAACCATGAGGGTTTGGGCAGAACCCAAAATGCACTTTGCCAAGCAAACCATTCCCCTCCATCTTGGAACCCGTGGGTGCTCCAGAGAGATTTTATCTGTATGTTTCTGTTTCATCAACACCTAATTTATCAAAATACTGCATGGAAGCACCAGGGCCCTGGGCAGCTTCTGCCCTCCATGAGACATTGGAGTCCCCAAGTGTCCCTGGGGCTTATGTACAGCATGTGAGGTGTTTCTCTCCCCTGCTTGGTGCTGTGTTGTGTCACTAGGCCCCACAGAGCACTGCTTGTACCCACTGTCCCCAAAGACTCTCTCAAACTTGGTTCCTGCATCTCCCAGCCCTGATTCCATTTTCTTTGTAGATCAAAAAGAGCTTCAGAATAAGAAAAAGGAAATCCTCACCCTATTCCTCCTAGGACCACGCCTCTACATGCACACGTGCACACACATACAGACACCCCATGCATGGCGTTGACTGTCTCTTCCCAACGAAGTGTCACTCCATTAAGGCAGAGAATTCTATCCATGTCGTTCACTGCGGTATCCCCAGTACCTGCAACAGAAGCTGGCACACAGTAGGTGCTTCATAAATATTATTGCAGGAACATATGAATGAATGAAAAAATAAATGGTAAGCTTTCTGGAGCATCTCTGAGGGTGAGGAAGAAAGTTACTCACCTCTGTTGAGCACCTACTATGTGTCAGGCACAATGCTTGATACTTTACTCAAGGTCTTCTTTCTTACAACCATGTTGTGATGTGGGGTCACTATACTCATTTTCTGAAGGAGGAAACAGGCTCAGGATAAGTAACTTGCCTGGTGAATGACACACAGCTGGTAAGGATGAGAGCGAGGGTTTGCACATAGGTCTGTTGGACTTGAACAGCATGCTACTTCTCCTGGGCCGTGTGCCTCTATTTTTGAGATCAGTGAATAATACAGAAGTGCCAAATCCATGACAAGTCACATCACTGGCTCCCCATCAACCTAGACCCCCTGAGAGAAACCGCACTGGAATAAACACGGGACAGACCACACACTGTGGTTAAAATATCAAGGCTGCGTCTCAGTAGCTTGATGGGCTAAAGATTCATTTCTTACTTGTGTTTCTCAGCCTGGTGTGGGTTGGGTGGCCCTCCTGGGTGGCTTTTCTCAAAGAGGGGACTCAGGCACCTGGCTGCTCCCACACTGTTGCTACATCTTATAGAGCACACAGTTTGCAAGGTTGCAATGGAAAGGTGTGAGAGGACTGGAGGGCAGTGCCAGATGTTTCTAAGGACAGCGGAGAAGCAGCAAGCAACTTTCACCCTAACTCCCTTGGCCAAAGCAGTCGCTGACCCAACCTAACAGCAAGGGGAATACAGTGTTCCTGAGAGTTCAGGGAGACCCAGCTGGCTGAGCCCAGGGCCCTGTAGCTCCACACACCTGCCCTAGGGGGTCCTATCTCTCCGTGTGCCTTCAAACCTCCCTCACCTGGCCTTGCTCAGTCCTCAGAGCCCCAGGAACAAGACAAGCCCAGAGACCCTGGCCACATATATAGACTTCTGCCCCTGGATCCCAAAGCTGAAGCCAGGGACACCATGAACACTTCCTAGAAGCTGAATGAGCCTTTTCTGGGACCTCTCAGGAGCCTTCTCCCAGCCCACAGGAGCTGCAGGGAGCCCCTCATCCCATGCAGTCCTGAGCCCTGGCCCCATTCCTGCTGCTGCCAACTTTGTGGCTCCAACCAGGGACCCTATCGTAGTGTCCCAGAGCTCCAAGATCAGCTCATCCCACATGGAGGCCTCCCCCTGGCCCTCTGGGACGCTGGCTAAGTGTGGCTCCTACAGGTCCCCCTAGTCTGCACAATTTCTGTTGTGGGTCTAGAAGCAGGATGTTCAGTCTAAGCTTCCAGAGATTTATCCATCCATTCATCCATCCATCCATCCATTCATCCATCCATCCATCCACCCATGCATGCGTTTGTCAATCCATCTATCCACCACTCACCAAAACCCTGGATCTCTGCCTGGCTCCTGGGTCACCAAGGCCAGATTTATCATTAGAGGTTGGCTCACACAATTATGGAAACTGAGAAGTCCCATGATCTGACATCTGCAAGCTGGAGACGCAGGAACGCTGATGGTGTGGTTCCAGTCCAAGCCCAAAAGCCTGAGAACCAGGAGAGCCAATGGTGTAAGCCCCAGTCTGAGTCCAAACACCTGAAAACCAGGAACTCAATGAGAAAGGAAATTTCTCCTTCCTCTACCTTTCTGTTCTACTCAGGCCCTCAGTGGATTGGATGAGGACTATGAAATTAACCATCACAGTGGGTTCTTCAGAACACTAGCACCTTGAGATGCTCTGCCTCAAAGTGGCCCCCAACCAAGTAACTTTGGGAACTATGACTGTAGGCAGCCACCTCCCTCTACCCCATTCCACCTTGCATTACAACGCACCTTAGCCTATAAAGGCTCTGAAGCAAAAAGCCTGTTTGATTTAATTTTATTTAGCTTGACACCTTCCAAACTTGGACCACACACTTAGTACTCATTACCTAGTAACACTTTTATGGACAACAGTTTGGGAAATCTCTCCTAGACAATTCTAGACTCAGTTTTAGAGATGAATCACACCTCACCCCTGTTCTGGATTGCTCACCTCTCTGGTGGGGTAGATGGCAGACAAATATAAGCATGATCAGTGCTTGGCCAACCAATGTCTTTCAATAAAAAATTACCCTCCCATCTGCTTAATTTTTAGATAAAATTTATATTTACCTTACATATTATACATGCATTTGTCTATGTGTTTTTTCTCTGGTCCCCTCTGTGTTAATCTGTCTTGTGCTGCTGAGACAGAACACCTGAGACTAGGTAATATATAAAGAACAGAAATTTATTCTCTCACAGTTCTGGAGGCTGGGAAGTCCAAGATCAAGACACAGACAGGTTAGGTCTCTGGTCTCAAGATGGTGCCTGGTTCCTGAGTCCTCTGGAGAGAAGGAACATTGTGTCATCACATGGTAGAGGAGCAGAGGAGAGTGAGCACAGTCCTACAACCCCTTTTTTTAGTGTCATCAGTCCATTCATGAAGACAGAGCCCTCTGGACCTAAACACCTTCCATTAGGCCCTGCCTCCCGCACTGCTGCACTGGGGATTCAGTTTCAGCATGAGTCTTGGAAGAGACAAAAACATTCAAACCACAGCACCCCTTCCCTCTCACTAGAACAAAATCTCCACAGGGAAAAAGTTGAATCTGTATTGTTTACTGCTTTATGTCCACACTCCTTCCTATGTCTAGGATAGTGGAATAGTGTTTGGCGTATACCTGTTTCTTACTAATTTTTGTAAGATGACTTTGTTCATAGTATAGAATTAGCCCATTGTCACATGGCAAGTACATGATGAGGCCGAGATTTATTTTTATTTTTATTTATTTATTTACTTATTTTGAGACGGAGTCTTGCTCTGTCACCCAGGCTGGAGTGTAGTGCATGATCTCAGCTCACTGCAACCTCCACCTCCCAGGTTCAAGCGATTCTCCTATATCAGCATCCCAAGTAGCTGGGACTGCAGGCACACACCACCATGTCCAGCTAATTTTTGTATTTTTAGTAAAGACAGGGTTTCACCATGTTGGCCAGGCTGGTCTCAAACTCCTGACCTCAGGTGATCCACCCGCCTCGGCCTCCCAAAGTGCTGAGATTACAGACATGCGCCAGCTCGCCCAGCCAGGGGTCAAGATTTAAAACCATGCTGTCTGACTTTGGAGTCCATACACTGACCACTCTGCTAACTGCCTCTCACCAGCACCAGGCTACAATGAGTAAGTGCATAAATGACCTAAAGCCTCTTTTTTTCTTAAAAAAAAAAAAAAAAAAAAAAAAGTCCCAGCTGCCCAAACCTGCTCCACCCCAGTCTCTACTGGAGACCTATGTCAGTTTCTTTCCATACCTGCCTCAGACCCTGCCCTTAGGCCTAGCACCAGGCTAAGGATCAGGTCACCCAAGACCTACCCAGTGCTGCTATTGAGTCCCGGCAATAGAACCTGGGGGTGACCCTTGGAGCAGCCTGTGCTAGATTCTCCAGGAGGAAGAGAATTCAGCTGAAACCCCCAGAAATCCAGCTTGACAGCTTCCAGCTCTGTCCTTGAAATATGATGCCAAATCAAGTTGTCAAGTAGAATGACTTGAAATTAGCAACTCTCCTCCTCCCTCCAGTCTAATAAAATAAGAGGGTGGAGTGGAAAGGGGTTTAGTTCAGAGCTGGAAGCGCTGGCTCTGCCCAACTTTTGTGCTGTCTCTGGGCCATGGCTTCCTTGGCCTGCCCTGCAAACATTTTCAACTGGAAACTTCCACAGAAATAACTGTTAGTAGGTGGGTATAATACTCGCTAGCACAGAGGCATGGGCAAGGTGCCAAAGATCCCAGAGCCAGGGGTCCCCTGCCAGAGAGGGTCAGGGGGGCTTCTCAGAGGCTCAAGTACCTTTGATTGGAGTGTCCAAGGATGATTTGGAAGTTTTGAATTGCAGATGAGGCTAGAAAGGAAGGTTGAGGCAGATTGTACAGGCCTTGAAAGCCAGGACTTTCTCCTGCAGGCAACAGGAAGCCATGAAGGTTTTAAACGAGTTCCTCTTGGGCTAGCTTTCCATCCAGTATTAGGATTAGATTCATCTGTGACTTGCAGAAAACTCAAAAGAACAGTGGCTTAAACACACAGAATTTGTTGTTTTCCAGAAATGTGTTCTGTCCAGATACAGGCAGTCGGGACTGGTATAGCAGGTCTGCAGACCTCAGAGACCCAGGCATCTTCCTTCTGCTCCCCCTACCTCTATATATGGCTTCACCATCTCATGGCCCAAGATGGATGTTGGGGTTCCAGCTTTCACATTTGCCTTCCTGGCATCTGGACAAAGGAATGGGAAATAGACTGTATTAGTCCATTTTCATACTGCTATAAAGAACTTCCCCAGACTGGGTAATTTATAAAGGAAAGAGGTTTAATTGACTCACAGTTCCATGTGTCTGGAGAGGCTTCAGGAAACTTACAATCATGGCAGAAGGCAAAGGAGAGGCAGGTACCTTCTTCATAGGGTGGCAGGATGGAGTAAGTGCGAAGCAAAGGGGAAAGAGACCCTTATAAAACCATCAGATCTCGTGAGAGCTTACTTGCTATCACAAGAGCAGCATGGAGTAAACTGTCCCCATGATTCAGTTACCTCCACCTGGTTTCTCCCTTGACTTTTGGGGATTGTGGAGATTGTAATTCAAGATGAGATTTGGGTCGGGACACAAAGCCTAACCATGTAATAGACACAAAGGGCACACCTCCTGCAAAGCTGGCTCCTTTGAAAGAGTTTTCTCAGAAGCCCACACACAACTTTCACTTATTGGCCAGAACTTAGTCTCATTGCTACTCTACCTGGAAAAAAGAATAGGTCATGTAATCTTTGTTCTTAGTAGTAATTTGCCTTGTTACATAGCAGAGCTCTGTAACAGAAGAGTATACTAAGAATGGATATCCAGCAGGCATCTGGCTACATAGGCTTTGGACTTCAAGAAACAGAATACCTGACACCTATCCTTTAATTCTTCCTTAACAAGAAGTCCCAGGGTTGGATTGCTGATTCAGCAATAACATCAGATTTTTTTTTTTCTAATCTTTGCTGTGCCCTCCTCAGGGTTTGGGTATTGAGTTATTATTAAATGATTATGTTTACAAAGCACTTATGCTACATAAAAATAAAATAAAATCTATTAAGTATATCAACTCACATCACAATATGACTGCCATAGCTCCAGACATCACATCATGTCCCTACATCCCATGAAGTAAGACAGGAGAGAAGCCATTATCTTCTTTTTTTTTTTTTTTTTCCCAACAAAATGGCTGCCTCCCCCAGGCCTCAGTGGCTGTGCTGGCTGTGAAGCTTCAGAATCGACCCTCTAGCATGTGGGCAGCCCCAGCACTGACTGGTAATTGCATCAGATGTTTTCCTTTTCTGCCATCAAGAATGCTCATTTCACCAATCCCCAAGGGCACAGGAGGCTCCAAGCAGAGAGTGAGTCAGGAATTCTATGTTTTCACCTTGGCCTTAGCTTCTCAATTTATCTTGTAGTTTCATTAAATCCTGCACCACATACCACAGACTTATTTCTAATCTAACGGCCTGTCGCAGGGATCCAGGACATTACAAACACAGAATGTTCTTTGCCTGATTTTCTTTCTTAAAATCAAATAACTCTATTCACCACTCCATCCCTGTGTCTCGCACGGTTCACTTAGATTAATAACATTTGAGATTCTGCCTATTAGGTATCGAAAGCAGCGAGCAAGAGCCTTCTAGCCAATTCCAATTCCAGATACTGCACAATGGAAACTATTTCTCCCCGATGCTGTTGCCAGCAACAAGCTTTTCTCTAACGGCTTAATTAGGATTCAAGATTGTGTCCAGGAACCCAGAGCCTCAGAAGGAGCCAAGCCGGCGTGTTTACAGACTTCTGTGTTCAGTTCATTCCTGGTTTTGTATTTTGCAAGAGGAGGGAAAAGGAAATGGCTATGTAAGGGAGACGCAGAGACACAGAGAGGAAGAGAGAGAGAGGTGGATTTTTAATGACAGGAGGAAGCCCCAAATATGGTGAACATGGAGTTAAGTTGGTGGCCAGTCAAGAAGGTGGGGACAGTGAGAATGCAGAGGGAAGAAGGTACCAAAACCCAGAAGTGGTCCAGACAGAACACAGAGATCAGAGCTTCCTTTTCATCATCTGCATGGCAGTGACAAGAGGTCATGAACCTATCTTCCCATTACCAATGGGGACCGAACATGGGGAAGAAGCCTTGTGTTTAAAAGCAGCGAGACTCGGGTAAAATTTTTTCTTTGTTCCTTCCCAGCTGTGTGATCTTGGATGAGTCACTTCATCTCTCTGAACGCTAGCTTCTTCATCTGGGGAATAATAACATTGTTTTATGGAATCATTGTGAGATTTAGCAAATAAGTATGCAATAAGTATTTAGCAAATAAGTAAATAAATTTAGCAAATAAGTAAATAAATAAATATAGCAAATAAGTATGATTTTTTTGCAAAAAAATCATTTGACATTGCCATGGCATGTGGGGGGCCCTTGGGAAATATGAGTAGGGATGAGTTGAACCTTAATTCCCTGGACCTTTGTGTTACCCTACATACAATGGTCCAACCTTAGAGCTAGAAAGTGGACAAGTCTTGAAGGAGCTGTGGGTACAATTTACGCTTTCATGGCCTGTTTCCTCATTTATAAAATGGGTTAATGATAGTGTGGTTTAAAACACAGAATGCACGAAAAGCTCTTAGCTCAGTGCCTGGCATGTACTAGGTGCTCAAACCCGGGGATGGGGAGAAAATTGTCTGCTCAAAGCCCATTATTGTACTTACAGGGAGTCTGAGTCCCAAGGGGGAGATGACGTCACTGATCCACAACAAATTAATGGAAAAACTGAATTCTAACCCCTATTCTTCCATTAATTTGACTTTTAAGATGCATCAAAGGGGATCAATAGAAGCCAGAACAAGCATGAACCCTTGACAACATGCTGGTGAGGAACACTTTGGGAATAATAAACAACAAAATGAACAACTTCAACATAGAAAAAGCAGACACCAGAAGAGACATCCTCCTGGGAATCTCAATTTATATCAGCTTGTTTCGTTATCAAAATTGAAATGACCATTTAAGTCAGTTTTCTGATTGCTCTTTGAAAATGTCATTTTACATTCAAACCAGTCCCTGGAATCTAGCACTAAGTATCCCATGTCTAGGGATACTTCTAGCCACAGCTGCAAACATTTACACATGAGGACGTTCACTGCAGACTTCAAAATCACAAGACATGGGAGGCACCCTATAGGTTGGAGAGTTGTTTAAGCAAAGTGTGGTAACCCAGATGGCAAAATGCAAGGCAGTTATTAAAACTGACATTTATCCTGGCTAACACAGTGAAACCCCGTCTCTACTAAAAATACAAAAAAATTAGCTGGATGTGGTGGCGGGCGCCTGTAGTCCCAGCTACTCAGGAGGCTGAGGCAGGAGGATGGCGTGAACCAGGGAGGCGGAGCTTGCAGTGAGCCAAGATTGCACCACTGCACTCCAGCCTGGGCGATGGAGCGAGACTCCGTCTCAAAAAAAAAAAAAAAAAAAAAAAAAACCCTGACATTTGTAAAGTATTTTTTTAATGAATCAGGAGAAACACTTATGATGTGAAAAAAAAAAAGGCTAGGCATGGTGGCTCATGCCTGTAATCCAGCACTTTGGGAGGCCGAGATGGGAGGATCATTTGAGCCCAGGAGTTTGAGACCAGCCTGGGCAATATAGTGAGACCTTGTGTCTACAAAAATAAAAACCAAAAAATTAGCCAGGTGTAGTGATGCGTGCCTGTGATCCCAGCTACATGAGAGACTGAAGTGGGAGGATTGCTTGAGCCTCGGAGGTCGGGGCTGCAGTGAGCCAAGGTAGGAAGATCATTTGAGCTCAGGAGTTAAGAGACCAGCCTGGGCAACATAGGGAGACCCCCATCTCTACAGAAAAAAAAATTTTAATTAGCCAGGCATGGTGGTGCACAGCTGTAGTCCCAGCTACTTGGAAGGTTGAGGCAGGAGGATCACTTGAGCTCAGGAAGTCGAGGGTACAGTAAGCTATGATGGCACCACTGCACTCCAGCTTGGGTGACAGAGCAAGACCCTGCCTCAAAAAAAGAAAAAGAAAAAAGATACAAAGGGACACAAAACTGTGGATTATAATGATTTCAACTGTGTAAAATAAGTGTGTATGTGTGTGTCTGTGTGTGTACTTAGAAAAAAGACTGGAGGGAAGATATACGAAACTGGTAATGCTACCTATATCAGGATGATAAAATTAGAAGCGATCTCTAACTTTCTCTACTTATTTATACTTTTCTGCATTTTGCAGATTTTTATAGTGAGTATACATTACTTTTACATCCAGAAAATACCATTTAAATGTTAAATAACATACAAAAGGCAAACATAAAGTGAATTCCCCTAGCCCTTAACAGTTTCTTTCCTCACTCCACCAAGCCATTTGTATAAAGAAGGGTCTAAAGTCCAGTTTACCATCCCACGCAAGATAAGTAAGTGCCTTATACATTTGAGGGCTCAGATCTTTGTTTTGACCCGGTATTAATCTGAGCAAGATTAAGTATTAATTATTAATTATTAATTTGAGCAAGGCTCAGGGATAGTAACAGTTCAAAAAGGAAAGAGAAAGTGCACTTTCAAAGCATGCAAGGGAGTCAAACTTTAGAAGGATCACCTCACCAAGCACAAAACAATTAGAATTTAAAAGGAAAAAAGTCACAGAATTCCCAACATTTCTGTTACCTATTGCTATATAACCACCTCAAAACGTAAAGGCTCAAAACAACATTGATGTATTATTTCTCATAATTCTGCATGTCAGGGATTCAGGCAGGGCTCAGCCAAACAGTTCTGCTTCATGTGGTGTCAGCTGGGCTCACTCGGTCAGCTGGCTTCAGCAGGCTGTGGGTTGGAGTGGCAGGTCCAGATGTCACTGATGTGTCTGTCACTGAGTACTACTCCACGTGGTCATTCTCTCTTGTACCTGCTCACACTCCCTCTCTCTGACTGGCTCACCCTGCCCCACCCGCTGGCTGGCTCTTCCACAGCACAAAAGCATGTTAGTATTGTTCCTCTTTCTCTCTTAAGCCTTTTTTTTTTTTTTAATAGTAAGGTTTGGTCAGTAGAAAAAAAGGGGCCTTCATTTTTAAGCCTTCTAGGATTATGAGGGTTCTGGGCAGATATTCTCAAAATAAAGAATAGCCAATGCCTTTGGGAGCCCAGCAAGCTTTCCCATCCTTCTTCTTGTGATAACAAGCACCCTGATCATTGTAGAGTGGGTATGTAACCTGCTAGTTCTGGGACCCACCCCAATAACTTTCTTAGCCAGGGCAGCCATAATTTCCCTTTCTGCTTGAGCCAGTGTGAGTCAGGCTTCCAAAACCTGCCAGCCAAGAGTCCTGGTAATTCAGATCTCAAGAGGAAGAGAGACCCAGAAGGTCAAGTACTATGCAGCAAAGTAGAGGAGAGAGGGAAGAAACAACAGCCAGAAACAGATCATTCCTGAGCCACTCATCAGCCCAGGACAGGGTCAGAGCAAAAACCCAGCCTCCACTCTTCTCAGTCATCACTTCCATCAGAGGGACATATAATCATTTCCTGTAGGAGGCAAGAACAAGACTGTTGCCGTATTGCCTAGGGAAATAGAAAATAAGCAACAAGGCAAAAACAACCAGAGTCATCAGTGTTAATTCCGTGGTCTTCCAAACAGCATTCTGAAAGTGCATCAATATTCATGGTCTTGCTGTCTTTTATCAGACTTCTGACGGGTAATTACGCCTGTGTAATCGTCATAAAGTTACCTAGCCTAAAGACGGACTCAGACTGGTACCTGCAATACTAAAATCTTACTTGAACCCGATTTTTGCTTTGTTCTTATCCAGTTTAAAATATACTTGCATTTCTTTTTTCTCTTAGGGAGTAAAGTGTAAGGGGTATTGTAGGCATTTAGGCACCCCACCTGTTCCAAACTTTTAGGTAAAAAATTTTATCCAAAAGGAAGTAGATTTGAGAGGCTGAGGCAGGAGGATCACTTGAGACCAGGTGTTTAAGTCCATCCTGGGCAACATAGCAAGACCCTACCTTTACAAAAAATAAAAATATTAGCTGATTATGGTGGTGCATGCCTGTACTCCCAGATACTTGGGAGGCTGAGGTGGGAGGATTGCTTGAGCCCAGGAGCTCTAGGCTGCAGTGAGCTACAATCACACCACTGCACTCCAGACTGGGTGACAGAGCAACGCAATGCCCTGTCTCTATAAAATAATAATAAATAAAGGAAATTTTAAAAATAAAAATAAATTGGAAGTTGTCAGGTGGAGTAATTTTACTATGATCTTGTCAGTAAACACCAGAATACCAAGTGATTAGAGGACTTTCAAAAGATATTTGAAATTGTCCAAATGCTTCCACATTCATATACTTATATACATGCAATGATGGATGAATATCTTAATAGAGCAACACACTGAAAGGGCAAATGTATGTGCAGTTATCCTTTGTTCTTAAAAAGATATATTTCCTAGGAAGACTGTTAAATTGTAGGTGGTCACTTTTTACCTGAAGTTGCAATGACAATAAATATCATTATAAAAGTTTTGGACTTTTTTATATTAAGAGTATAAGGCATCGGCTGGGCACGGTGGCTCACGTCTGTAATCCCAGCACTTTGGGAGGCCGAGGCAGGTGGATCACCTGAGGTCGGGAGTTAGAGACCAGCCTGACCAACATGGTGAAAACCCGTCTCTACTAAAAATACAAAAAGAGAATTAGCCAGATGTGGTGGTACATGACTGTAATCCCAGCTACTTGGGAGGCTGAGGCAGGAGAATCTCTTGAACCCGAGAGGCGGAGGTTGCAGTGAGCCAAGATCGCGCCATTGTACTCCAGCTGGACAACAAGAGCAAAACTCCGTCTAAAAAAAAAAAAAAAAAAAAAAAAAAAAAAAAAAAACAAAAACAACTATAAGGCAGAGTGGCTAACTTCCTAATCTCAGAGAAAGAAGAATCTATCCTCCCTAACTCCTGACGGTCAACAGTAACAAGTAGAGATCACAGGCAGTCTCCCCTGTTGGCACTCCGGGAATGGCTCTAGTCAACAGGTGGTTGCTATGGCTTGTTTGAGAGGTAATTATGCAACTTTATTTTACCCTCAGGTAAGAGAACGCAGGCATTGTATTACATTCCTGACTTGAGCTACTACTGAATCTTTGATGCAACAGCCAATACAGTTCACAAAGTAGCATTAAAAACTTAAACCATTAAATTAAACCCAGTAAAGAAAAGAAGCAACATAAATGACCACCAACAGAGGAATGACAACATAGACTGAGATAAACTCATAGAGTAGACTGCAAAACAATAATTTAAAACATTGAGAATAATTAAAATATTGCAAATCATCAAAAATAATGATTATTATGGGAAGATCTCCAAGGCATATTATTGAATGAAAAGCTGAGTACAGAATGGTAATAAGAAACAAAGAAACAAACAAAAAAACCATACAAGCACACACACATAGATGATGTTATACTATGTACATATTATATATGTGTGTGTGTGTGTGTGTGTGTGTGTGTGTGTGTGTGTGTGTAGTGGTATATAAATGCATGGATACAAACCAAGCTGATATGGTTTCTTTGGGGAAGTCAAACAAGAAGCAGGATTGGGTTGAAGTCAAAACGAACTTTAGCCTTGTCTATAATGCACTCATATTTATAGATATATCATGTTGTATATAACGTATTAATATGTTATTTGTATAATAAATAACATTTTAAAAAATAACCACTATAAGCATAAATGGGGACTCATAGCAATTTAATTTTGCAATCATTTACTTCAACATCCTTAATTTAGAGTCAAAGAAGCCAAGGCTCAGAGAAGAGAAGTGACTCGCCCAAGCCTACCTTGGGTTTGGAGTTTGAATTAAATCCCCCAGAGTTCCAACCCAGCCTCCTCCTACCATGTCACTCTGTGTCACTCAATAGGGCTACCAATCTATGTTCTCAGAGGATGCACACAGAGGTGGAGAGCCTGGGCCTGCAATGACCTGGTCCCATCTCCCTGGTCATTGTCAACCTGTCTGGTCAGCCTCAGGATGCAAGGAGAACACGGAACCAGGAGGAGGAAACCGACTTGGGGTGGTTCTCTGCCTTCACCTCCTATGTGGCCTTGGGCGAGTGGGTGACTGGCTTAGTGGACTCCCTGCTTCCCTCTAACCCTCAGTGCTACCCTCTGTGAACTTTGCCTGTGGCCCCGTCCATACACAACATACCCTTCGTATGACCCTAGATCTTTTCCTCCTGTTCGTAATTAAGAGAAGAAACCACCAAATGAGCATATGCGTAAATATATGCAGTAATAAAGTCTTTTTTTTCTTTATGTGAACTATTTTGGCCTAATTCTTTTTTTTTTTTTCAAAAAGAACGGCTAATATTTCATGAGGAGAGATAAGATCTTGCTTTAATACGGTTAGCTTCAATTGACCTTGAACTGAATCTACAAATTTCTTAGAGGTGACCTCTTCATCGATGCTTGATACACATTCACAAATAAATGAACTGAGAAGATTCCTATTTAGATAACTAGTCCAACAGAGGATCCAAAATAAAGGCAGATGTCCAGGGCTCATGAGGAGAGTTGTAGAATCGTGGAATCTTAGAATAACAGAGTTTCAGAATGACAGAATCATAGAATCTTAGGGTGAGTGGCAGAGTCCAGAGCTGGAAGGGACCCCTAAAATGAAAATAATTAAAGATGACTACACTGTGAGCTCCTTAGGGAAGGGATCATGTGTTGGACATCCCTAGATCCTGGCTGGCACACAGTAGGAGGTATTGTAAATAGTTCATAATAAGTGAACAATTAAGTGTTAAGGAAGTAAGAACACAGGGAATCACTATTCATGCATTCATTCACTCATTCAGCAAAGCTTTACTGCACACCTCCCTTGTGCCAAGCTCTGTGTAACATATGGGCACAGAGATGCATAAACCCAGATCTTGCCCTCGAGAGGTCTCTGTATAGTGACAGTCACTGGGTGCAGGAGGATTCTGGGAGGATTTTCTCTTATCTAGCCCCCTTTTTCCTACCTAAGCTGCTCCTTCAGGAACCCTGTCATCTCCTTGGACCTTGGACCTTTTACCACCAAGGGAAATCTTGCTTGTCCCTGAGCAGGACAATCGGTTAAGCTTTTATCAGCAAAAATAACAGAAGAAAATAACATTTACAAAGAGGAATATAGCCCCCAACTCAATCATTTTATGCTTTCTTTCCATACATAGTTATAGGTCTTAATTAAAATAAGCATACATATTTGCCACTCAGTATGTCCCACATTTTTTTTGTTTTGGTGGCAATCTGAACATAGGTCAAAGTTTAAAGGAATATAAATCTATGGATTCTAACAATCATCTCCCACTAAACTTCAACTGTTAATAATTACCATTGACTCTAACTCTGGTTTTCACCTGTGTGCACAGCCCAGCAATGTTTCTGGGGGATTGTAATAGATGTTCTATAGGAATGGAAGACTTTTGCCACCAGATAGGTTTGGAAAATGCTAAAGTAAAGCTCAACACATTTCTTTACTACAGGACTTCTCAGAGCATTTATTATGTCAGAGCTTACGGTGAATCTCTGTAGGGGACATAAGTACAGCTTGTCTCAAAGTAATTTGGCTGCAGAATTCTTTTGGATAAATCCTGAACTGGTGACACAGAGCAAGCATAGTGCAGATGGGACCAACAAGCCAATACATTCACAGTGTTACACGAGAAATCCCAGGGAAGCTGATGCTCCTGTGATCTTTTTCATCCATGCATCCTCTTCATCCCCACCTGGGCTTTTGTCCAGCGGAGCTGCCCTGGGCTGCTGTGGACAATCACCTCTGTCATTCATTCACCTCTTCTCATGTCCCTCCCTCTCCCTGGGAAGCTGAGCCTTTGCTGGACTCATTCCCGGCTCCCCAAGCCTAAGCCAGAGGAGAGCTGACAGAAGAGAATAGAACAATATATTTTGGGGGGAAATGTTGGTTTTGCAGCATGGCTGATGCTTGGCATGGCTTTGGGAACTGACAGGAAATGAAGATGAAAATGTAGAGACAAGAAACAGATTGGGAAAGACATGGAATGTCACTTTAAGGAATGTGGGCTTTATCTGAAAAGCAAAGCCAACCATTGCCAGGTTAGCAGGTCAATTCATCTTTCCACAGGGAAGTCCCATGGCTCAGTCCTTCTCTTCATCTGAGTCTCTGCTCCAAGGATGCTTCCTCAGGATGGCATCTCTATCCTGCACTTGCTGTACCCTCTTCCTGCTTTATTTTCTTCAGAGCGCTTATTAATACCTGACATCATATTTTCATGTTACTTTTATTTGTCTTTTATCTCTCTCACCTGCTGGCAGGCAGGCCTCATGAGGCCAAGGCACACTGGCATGTTCACTGATACATCTCCAGCACCCAGCATGGTGCCTGCACACAGTAGGTGCTCAATAAACATTGTGGAATGCATAAAGGATTTTAAACAGAGAAGCAATGTGGCCAGAGGATCCTTAGGGCAGTCTCTCTAAAAGCCATTCCTCATGGCACTATTGAAAAGGTGAACATTTTATTTAAAATAAATACATTACTTGCAGAAGCACAATTCCATCTAAATACTTGCATCTATAACATTTAATAAAGAACTAAAAAAAATCAGAAGACTGGCTGGGTGCGGTGGCTCACGCCTGTAGTCCCAGCACTTTGGGAGGCCAAGGTGGGCAGATCATGAGGTCAGGAGTTCGAGACCAGCCTGGCCAACATGATGAAACCCCATCTCTACTAAAAATAGAAAAATTAGCGGGGCATGGTTTCGGGTGCCTGTGATCCCAGCTGCTCAGGAGGCTGAGGCAGGAGACTCACTTGAGCCTGAGTGGTGAAGGTTGCAGTGAGCCGAGATCGTGCCATTGCACTCCAGCATGGGAGACATGTCTCAAAAAAAAAAAAAAAAAAAAAATCAGAAGACTTAGAGGACACTTAGCCCAAAAGTCTCAAACAGGAAGTCCAAGGACTGTCTCTACCTACAAATGTGTCTTGCCCAGCACACTCAGTTTATTTTTTTTCTTTTTTAATGCCTTTAGGCAACTGTGCTGCAGTCCTCTACCTTCCTTTTCGTCTCACACTTGGTGCACTTTGTCCATTTACACTGCCAGACCTCAGGTCATTTGTGTTTGTAACTTGACCAAACCCTTCATTTCCCATTTGGGAAAACAGAAGCTCAGAGACTAACTGGATTCTACTCAAGGTCTCATAGCTTAATAGGAGCCAAGGTCTGGACTGGAACATGGGTCCCCAGACACCTGGCTCACTGTCCTGTCCATTACACAGTCCTGTCTCCCTCTTGGCCTGATAGATTTTAAGCTTGTGCTCTCTCCCACAGGGGCTGGATTTCCCTTCCCCTTAATAGATTGCAACTGAGAAAAGGTCAAGAAAAGCAGAGGCACTAAACTGAAGCGAGCAGCGTAGACCTCGTGGAAAGAGAAGCCCAGAACCGGGAGGACTAGAACTCAGTATCCTGTCCTGGCCAGTCTTTCAATGCACCATCAAACCTTCCTCAGGCAGGACACGGTGGCCTGGTTCCAGAAGACCTCACAGACAACTTCGTGATAGTCCCTGTCCTGAAACGTGTTCACTCTGACAGCAAACTCTTTCTAAGAAATTTTTAGCATTCTGTGATGGTGAAAACATGGGCTTTCAATGCAGAGAGACCTAGGAAGAAATCTCTAGTCTGCCCCTACTATCTGAGCAAATCCTGTAACCACTCTGAACCTCAATTTTTCATCTGAATATTATGAGGGTGATAATGATCTCCCCAAACATTTTTTGGAAAAGGAAATAAAATAGTGTGTTTCAGGTGCTTAGCACAGTTTATGGCACATAGAAGGAGCTTAACAATGATGGTTACTTTGTCTTAGTTGGAGTTCCCACAGAAGCAGACCATGAGAAAATAACTCTAGTGCAAGTGATTTATTACAAAGATGATTCCAGGAAACACCAGGATCAGAAATGAGACACTTGGTCACAGTGGCTCATGCCTGTAATTCCAAATACTTTAGGAAGCCAATGCAGGAGGTTCACTCGAGGCCAGGGGTTCAAGACCAGCCTGAGCAACATAGGGAGACCCTGTCTCTATAAAAAATTAACAAAAAAAAGAGAAGTGAGACAGTGAAGGAAAAGAAGGGTGGATTATTAAGCATGTTACTACTGGCCAAACAGAGCTCAACCCCACTGGGGAACTCTGGAAAATGGTGCAGAATATATGCCTGAGCTATCCCACCTTGGAGGTGAGGGAGCTGGGGTATTTATCCATCAACTTACATTAGCCATTGTTAAGGGCTGCTCCTCCCAAGCATTAATTCCTCAGCATTTCGAGCCTGCCTCACTTGCCTGCAGAGCTGATAGGAAGCATAAAGGGAAAGTCCTGGGGCAAGGAGTGCAGATAGTTGGGAGATGGGCAGGCATGAACTGAAATGGTAAGGGCATGGGGATTAGGGCAGGGCAGTGATTGTATTTGCTACCCTGCTGTTATTACTATCATCGAGAATAGCCAACATTTAATAAGCCCTTTCTTTCTTTCTTCCAGGCAATATTATAAGTGTTTTACTTGTGTTCCCGTGTTTAATCCTCACGACCAGTCAGTCAGTGAGGTATGTCTTACTGCTATTCTGGTTTTGTAGAAGAGACAACTGAGGCTCAAGTTCATGTGGCTAGATTTGAACCCCGGCTAACTTTACAGCCCATGCTACTAAATACACTGCCTCAACTCAAGGCACACACAATGACACAGCTAGTTAGTGGTGAAGTCAGATTCAAATCCTAAACTCTAGAGCATCTCATTATTGCTCAGTGTGTATTTTAGTGCCATCCTTGGCTACGGCCTGTCCTGGGCACAAAGTGATCTTATACAAGCTGCTTGTGCTCTCTGACCTGAGTTTCTTTAGCTGCAACATGGATTAAAAGGCACAACTACTTTATAAGATTATTTTCAAGATAAGCAAAAAGGTATATCAAGTTCAGCAGTTGGGATACAGAGTATTCTCAGTTAAGAAAAAAAAGGTATTATGTTTTTCCCCCCTGTAGAAACCTTGGTTTTCTTGTCTGCTAAATAGAAAATATAAATCTATCTCAAAGGATGTCTTGGTTATCAAGTGAGAAAATTATTTTCATAAAGACAGGCAATTGGAAACTGAGAAAAGTTATAAAATATTTTTGAAAGTTGAGAAGGACTTTAGTTCTGACCCCTATCAATTTATGTTATTCCAAACCAGAAAGACAATTCTGGTAATATGACAAAATGGGGTTCCTTAACCAAAAGCTCACACTAGCTCATCATCAATGGATCTAAACCAAGAAGAAATCTCTGAATTGCCAGAAAAAGAATACAGAAGGTTGATTATTAAGCTACTCAAGGAGGCACCAGAGAAAGATGAATAACAATTTAAAGAAATTTTTTAAATGATGCAAGATATGGATAGAAAAATCTCCAGAGAAATAGCATAAATAAACAACAATCACAACTTCTGGAAATAAAGGACAAACTTAGAGAAATGCAAAATACACTGGAAAGTCTAAGAAATGGAATCAAACAAGTAGAAGAAAGAACTTTAGAGCTTGAGGACAAGGCTTTCAGGTTAACCCAATCCAACAAAGACAAAGGATAGTTTTTGAAAAAATTGAACAAAGGCCCCAAGAAGTTTGGGATTATGTTAAATGAACAAACTTAAGAATAATTGCTATTCCTGAAGAAGAGAAATCTAAAAGTTTGGAAAACATATTTGAGGGAATAACCAAGAAAACTTTCCTGGCCTTGCTAGAGATCTAGACATCCAAATACAGGAAGCTTAAAGAACACACAGGAAATTCATCACAAAAAGATCATTGCCTAGGCACATAGTCATCAGGTTATCTAAAGTCAAGAGGAAGGGAATAATTTTAAGAGCTGTGAAGCAAAAGCATCAGGCAACCCAGAAAGGAAAACCTATCAGATTAACAGCAAATTTCTCAGCAGAAACCCTACAAGCGGAAAGGGATTGGGGTCCTATCTTTACCCTCCTTAAACAAAACAATTATCAGCCAAGAATTTTGTAACCAGTGAAACTATGCTTCATAAATGAAAGATACAGTCTTTCTCAAACAAATGTTGAGAGAATTCACCACTACCAAGCCAGCAGCACAAGAACTGCTAAAAGGAGCTCTAAATCTTGAAAGAAATCCTCAAAATCACCAAAATAGAACCTCCTTAAAGTATAAATCTCACAGGACCTATAAAACAATAACACAATGAAAAAAAAAATCTAGGGCATTCAGGCAACAACTAGCATGATGAATAGAATAGTATTTTGCTTCTCAATATTAACGTTGAATGTAAACGTCCTAAATGCGCCACTTAAATGATACAGAATGGCAGAATGGATAAGAGTTCACCAACCAAGTATCTGCTGTCTTTAAGAGACTCACCTAACACATAAGCACTCAGATGAAGAGGTGGAAAAATATATTCCATGCAAATTGACACCAAAAGTGAACAGAAGTAGCTATACTTATATCAGACAAAACAGACATTAAAGCAACAACAGCTAAAAAAAAACAAAAACAGAGGGATATTATATAATGATAAAAGGACCAGTCTAACAGAAAAATATCACAATCCTAAATATATATTCACCTAACACTGGAGCTCTGAAATTTATAAAACAATTACTAATAGACCTGAGATAGATGGCAACACAGTAACAGTGGGGGACTTCAATACTCCACTGACAGTACTAGACAGGTCATTAAGACAAAAAGTCAACAACAACAAAAAATGGACTTAAACTATACCCTAGAATAAATGGACTTAACAGCTGTTTACAGAACATTCCACCCAACAATCACAGAATATACATTCTATTTAACAGTGCATGGAACTTTTTCCAAGATAGACCATATGATAGGCCACAAAACAAGTCTCAATAAGTCTAAGAAAACTGAAATTATATCAAGTACTCTCTCAGACCACAGTGGAATAAAATTGGAAAGTAATTCCAAAAGGAACCCTCAAAACCATGCAAATACATGGAAATTAAGTAACCTGCTCCTGAATGATTGTTGGGTCAACAATGAAATCAAAATAGAAATTAAATAATTATTTGAACTGAACAATAATAGTGACAGAACCTATCAAAACCTCTGGAATACAGTAAAAGCAGTGCTAAGAGGAAAGTTCATAGCATTGAATGCCTACATCAAAAAGTCTGAAAGAGCACAAAAAGACAATCTAAGGTCACACCTCAAGGCACTAGAGAAACAAGAACAAATTAAACCCAAACTCAATAGAAGAAAAGAAATAAATAACAAAGATTAGAGCAGAAATGAATGAAATTGAAACAAAAGAATACAAAAAAATAAATGAAACAAAAAGCTAGTTCCTTGAAAAGATAAAAACAATTAACAGACCATTAGCGAGATTAACCAAGAAAAGGAGAAGATCCCAATAAGCTCAACTGGAAATGAAACAGGAGATATTACAACTGATAACATAGAAATGCAAAACGTCATTCAAGGCTACTGTCAACACTTTTATTCACATAAACTAGAAAACCTAGAGGAGAGAATAAATTCCTGGAAATATACAACCTCCTAGACTAAACCAGGAAAAAATTGAAACCCTGAACAGACCAATAACAAGCAGCGAGACTGAAAGGGTAATTTTTAAATTGCCAAGAAAAAAAAGTCAAGGACCAGATGGATTCACAGCTGAATCCTATCAGACATTGAAAGAAGAATTGATACCAATCCTATTGACACTACTCCAAAAGACAGAGAAAGAGAGAATCCTCCTTACTTCATTCTATGAAGCCAGGATCACCCTAATACTAAAACCAGGAAAGGGCATAACAAAAAAGAGAAAACTACAGACCAATATTCCTGATGAACATAGATGCAAAAATCCTTAACAAAATACTAGCTAACCAAATCCAACAGCATATCAAAAAGATAATCCACCATGATTAAGTGGGTTTCATACCAGGGATGCAGGGATGGTTTGACATACACATGTCAATAAACATGATACACCACATAAACAGAATTAAAAACAAAAATCACATGGTTATCTCAATAGATGCAGAAAAAGCATTTGACAAAATTCAGCATTACTATAGATTAAAACCCTCAGCAAAATCAGTGTAGAAGAGACATACCTTAAGGTAATAAAAGCCATCTGTGACAAACCCACAGCTAACATTATACTGAACAGGGAAAAGTTGAAAGCCTTCCCCCTGAGAACAGGAAAAAGTCAAGGATGCCCACTTCCATCACTTCTATTCAACATAGTACTGGAAGTCCTAGCCAGAGCAATCAGACGAGAGAAAGAAATAAAAGGCATCCAAATCAGTAAAGAGGAAGTCAAACTGTCACTGTTCGCTGATGATATAATTGTATAGCTAGGAAACCCTAAAGACTCATCCAAAAAGCTCCTAGAACTGATAAATGAATGCAGTAAAGTTTCAGAATACAAAATCAATGTACACAAATCAGTAGCACTGCTATTCACACCAACAGCTACCAAGCCAAAAATCAAATAAAAAACTCAACCCCTTTTACAATAGCTGCAAAGCAAAACAAAACAAAACAAAAAAACAAAAAACAAAACAAAACAAAACAAAAAATACTTAGGACTATACCTAACCAAGGAGATGAAAGACCTTTACAAGGGAAACTACAAAACACTGCTGAACGAAATCATAGATGACACAAACAAATGGAAATACATCCCATGCTCATGGATGGGTAGAATCAAGGTTGTGAAAATTACCATATTGCCAAAAATAGCCTATAAATTCAGTGCAATTCCCATCAAAATACCACCATCATTCTTCACAGAACTAGAAAAAACAACTCTAAAATCCATATATGGAACCAAAAAAAGAGCCTGCATAGCCAAAGCAAGACTAAGCAAAAAGAAGAAATCTAGAGGCATCACATTATCTGACTTCAAGATTTACTATAAAGCTATAGTCACCAAAGCAGCATGGTACTGGTATAAAAATAGGCACATAGACCAATGGAACAGAATAGAGAACCCAGAAATAAAGCCAAATACTTACAGCCAACCAATCTTTGACAAAGCACATGAAAACAAAGTAGGGAAAGGACACCATATTCAACAAATGGTGCTGGGATAATTGGCAAGCCACATCTAGAAGAATAAAACTGAATCCTCCTCTCTCACTTTATATAAAAATCAATTCAAGATGGATCAAAGACTGAAATATAAGACCTGAGACCATAGAAATTCTAGAAGACAACATCAGAAAAACCATTTTAGACATTGGCTTAGGCAAAGACTTCATGACCAACAACCCAAAAACAATGCAACAAAAACAAAAATAAATAGATGGGACTCAATTAAATGAAAAAGCTTCTGCACAGCAAAAGAAATAATCTGCAGAGTAAACAGACAACCCACAGAATGGGAGAAAATCTTCACAAACTAAGCATCTGACAAAAGACTAATAGATACAATTTACAAGAAACTCAAATCAGCAAGAAGGAAACAAATAATCTCATCAAAAAGTGGGCTAAGGAGAAGAGTAGACAATTCTCAAAAGAAGATATATAAATGGCCAACAAACCTATGACAAAATTCACAACATCACTAATTATCAGGGAAATCCAAATCAAAACCACACACAATACCACCGTACTCATGCAAGAATGGCCATAATCAAAAAATTAAAAAGTAATAGATGTTGGCATGGATGTGGTGAAAAGGGAACACTTCTACACTGCTGGTGGGAATGTAAACTAGTACAACCACTGTGGAAAACAGTGTGGGGATTCCTTAAAGAGCTAAAAGTAAATTTACCATTTGATCCAGCAATCCCATACTGGGTATCCACCTACAGGAAAAGAAGTCATTATTCAAAAAAGATATTTGCACACATATGTTTATAGCAGCACAATTCACAACTGCAAAAATATGGAACCAGCCCAAATGCTCATCAATCATTGAGTGGATTTTTAAAAATTTGATATATATTTTAAATGCTTAAAAATTTGGTGTGTGTGTGTGTATATATATATATATACACACACACACACCAAATTTTATATATAATACCAAATTTGGTATATATATATACACACAAACACACACACCAAATGTATACTGTATACCAAGTGTACACTGCTTGAGTGATGGACGCACCAAAATCTCGGAAATCACCACTAAAGAATTTATCCATGTAACCAAACAGCACCTCTTCCCTAAAAACCTATTGAAATAAAAAATTAAAATTAAAAAAAATTTTGTTCTTCCTCTATCTAGGACAATCTTATTCATTCCCATGGGTTTCACTACCATCTACACAATTTCAGGTATTGTATTTTTCAGGTTTGTTTGTTTCTATTTCTCTGATTTTTTTAATTTCATTCATTAAGTGCATTTTTTTAACATCATTGAACAATAATAACTGCCTTAACATCCTTGTCCGCTACCTACCATGTTGAGGTCAGTCTCTATTAATTGTCTTTTCTCTTCAGAATGGGTCATATTTTCCTATTTGTGTGTCAAGTAATTTTGGATTGTGTTATAGACATTGTGACTGTCATGTTATTCTTGTCTATTATAACTGAATTTGGTTATTCCTGAGGAGACTGCTGATTTTTTGTTTGTATTAGCAGGCAATGTTAACATAGGTGGGTGCAAACTGAAAACTCTGACACAGGCTGTAGCTCAAATCTCAGTTTAGCTCTTTCATCCTTAGCTGAACTACTTGCAGTCTGTCCTGCAAATGCATGGTTCAGCAGTCCACCAGAGATTTGAGTTTATACACAGATTGTGGTTCCCTCTTTCTCTAGGTCTCTTCAGAAAGGCTGTAGGTTTTCTACTGGTATTTTATTGGCTTCGTGTGGGTCATTTGTGGTCTGCTTTCAGGCTAAACACCAGATAGGCAGAAAATTCACCCTATGCCATTTTCTTCTTCCAAGTGTCTATTCCCCTGCAGAATCTGCCTGCTTTTACTCACTCTTCAGTACCTGTCTTTACATAGTTGTCTATTTTTTTTTTTAATTTTTTATTTGTTTTTTTTTGAGATGGAGTCTCACTCTGTTGCCCAGGCTGCAGTGCAGTGGTATGATCTCGGCTCACTGCAACCTCTGCCTTCTAGGTTCATGCCATTCTCCTGCCTTAGCCTCCCGAGTAGCTGGGGCTACAGGTGCCCGCCACCACACCCAGCTAATTTTTTGTATATTTAGTAGAGACGGGGTTTCACCATGTTAGCCAGGATGATCTCGATCTCCTGACCTCGTGATCCGCCCGCCTGGGCCTCCCAAAGTGCTGGGATTACAGGTGTGAGCCACTGCACCCGTCCCATAGTTGTCTTTTACATTGTATTCTGTTTTACCAAAAAAGTGCCCCCATAGCTTACCATGCAGGGAACTCTGATGCTTCCCTTTCCATTTGAAAGTCATAAATACATACTTCTAGATTCACTCCATCAGCCATCAAAGAGCCTATCCCAAATTATTTTTTTCTAGCCAATTCAGAGACTTCTACATTCATTTTCTCATTTGTCCATTTACTCATTCTGTGATAGAAAAGCAGAAATGTGGTTTGTAAAATCCCAGCCCCAGCATCATATAGAAATGCATTTGGAGCTGAGGGACAACACTTGGGCGAATTGCTTCCCCTCTCTGAGTCTGTTTCCTCTTTTATAAAAAGTTGGATGTTCAATTAAGCATTATATACAACAGCAAAAGAAAAAATGAAAATGACTTTAAGCAACCTAACTGGTAAAAATAATTATAGTCAAACTATATCATAGAATACAGCATATTTGTTAAGAATGATTTGGATGAAGATGATGTGGGAAATGTTTTAAATTATATGATGTTAATATAATAAAATTATAATAAAACAAGTTATAAACAGGTAAATATAACATAGGATCCCAGTTTTGTTTAAAAATATACATAATATCCTTTGAAAAAAGACTAAAAAGATATATGACCAAATGTTTACAACTGATATGTTTTCTAGGTAGGATTATAGGTGATTTCTAGTTTTTTCTTTATTTTCCAATTTTTCTAAAATTAATATGTCTTAGGTTTGTTTCAAGTAAAAAGCTTTTAAAATTTTTTAAATTAAAGGGGTAGACTTATCACCAAAGTCTCTTGCAGCCAGAACATTCTGTGACTCATTGATTTATTCAGATGTATGTATTGAGCACCTACTGTATACCAGCCGCTCTGCCAGGTACTGGGGAGAAGTTAAAGATGATTAAGATATTATACCACGCAACTTGCAGTCTAGAGGGGAATCGAACACATCTCATTCATTTTTAAAGCCCCAGTATTTGGCTCAGTGCCCCAAACACAGCAGTTGCCCATTTGATGTTTGTCGAACAAATGTTTATTATAATCACCTATCTGAAAATCAAAGCAGAATATCTACCTGAGACAAGGAGATACAAGGGGTATATATGGGGGTGCCGTGGAGGTAACCAGAGGGAATAAGGGCTGCAAGGGGAGGGGCATGTAGACCAGAATGTGAGATGTAAGTGGAAGGTCCAACTTGCCTGTGTGTGTTGGGTGTAGACAGGAATGGAGAGACCCACCCCCTTGCTAGGATGTTCTTCGATGGTCCCCAAGAACACCTAAGGTGATCAGAGGTTCCCTGCATTCCTAGGGGAGGTCAAGGAACCAGGTCCCTCCCTCTGCAGGTAATCCCTCAAGCCAGCATCCTTCACTTGCACGAAGGAAATGCATGTCTCCTGATATATTTCCATCTGAGTGAGAGGCAAATGGACAAAAGCAGGTTGGCCGCTGTGCAGAAGATTCCCACATCTAAGCCACGGACCCTCCTTTGCCCCAGCTCCTCTGTGTGGTGCCTGGTGAGGCTTCAGGTGGCTGCCACTGAAGGGAGGAGAAGACGAACACCCCTTAATTAACAACCTGAGCCAAATTGGAAACAGCTGTGAATAATTAGACAATTTAAGTGCTGTGAAGGAGGAATAATTTCTGTAGCCTTCATAATAAATCTTATGCTGTCTCAGTCCCTAGGTTGGACTTGAACTTTTTTTTTTTTCCAGGGGTGAGTTAGCACATTACTCATAAAAGAAACAGTATCCCTTTTGTTTTGGCTGGGTCTGTTTAGTAACAAAAGAGCCTATTGCAATTATGGGGGCAGCACCGTGACAAAGTGAGTGCCCCCATCTGACCGGGCTTGCAAACTTTGTGGAGAGGAGGGTGGCAGCTCCCTGACCCCCTGCCCTGTCCAGTGTGCCTTGATTTCCACTCTAGATGATCTTTGCTTTTAATTGGCTTCAGATTTTGGAGATCTTGGTGGAAAAGATACAGTGCCCAAATGTATTCATGTCAAAGAAGGACCTCGAGTCCCTGCAGGGTTGAACTTTTACAGAATGCTAAGCCACACTTCTGAGAAAGAGAGAGAGAAAAAAAAAAACCAATGCTTAGAATTAAAGAGTAGGAAGAGAATCAAGAGGCCTCTAGATCAACCCCCCCATTTTAGAGAGAAGAATCAAGACCACAGGGAGGAATTGATGTGGCTGAAGCCACCGCTGAATTTGTAGCAGAATCATATCTAAAATTTGACCGCCCACTTTGGATACTGCATAGCAGTTTTCACAGATTAAATAATCAAAATCACTTGAAGCTCCCTTCAAAGGTAATAAAGCAGCTATTTGAGCATACCACAAGGATTAAGAGTGTGAGCTCTGGGGGCAGTCCTGGTTTCTAACCCTGGCTGTGCCCCTTCCTAACTGTGATTCTGGGTAAGTCATTTTACCTGTCTACATTCGGTTTACTCATCTGTGAAACAGGTACAAAATGGCTTCTAAGGTTTGTCATGAGGATTGATGAAATAATGCATATTATAATTTCATTAAATATAGCTGCACGCATGCAGCTGAGCATGGCTAGGGAAAAGCACATAGCCATGCTGGCTGGGCTTTTCTTGTGTATGAGTCCATTTTCACACTGCTGATAAAGACATACCCAAGACTGGGCAATTTAAAAAAGAAAGAGGTTTATTGGACTTACAGTTCCACATGGCTAGGGAGGCCTCACATCATGGTAGAAGGCAAGGAGGAGCAAGTCTCATCATATGTGGATGGCAGCAGGCAAAGAGCTTGTGCAGAAAAACTCCCATTTTGAAAACCATCAGACCTTGTGAGACTCATTCACTATCACAAGAACAGCCCAGGGAAGACCCGCCCCATAATTCAATCACCTCCCACCAGGTTTCTACCATTACACGTGGAAATTGTGGGAGTTACTATTCAAGATGGGATTTGGGTGGGGACACAGCTAAACTGTATCACCTTGAATTCATGACCCTAACCCTCAGCTGAGCTCTTGGAGTTCTCAGCAATTCTTTTCCATTTTCCTAATCAATCCTCTGGCAGAAGATCATCACATGTCTTCCTTTTTCTCAAATTGCCAACACCCTCTCCTCCTTGCTTGCTCTCAGCTAATGACTTTACATCTATTTTATTACACTAGAATGAATTTGAAGCAATCAGAAGATAATTTTCAAATGGCCCTCCATGAAATTCACCAACTTACCTATACTCTGCTTCTCCTCTTGTTGAAACATATGAATTCCAATACTCTTAGCTAAGCCATTTCTTACCTTATACTGGATCAAAGTTCAGAGAAGCTAAGTTATTTCCCCAAGGTTAAAAGCAAGTAACTAGTAGAACAAACATTTTAATCTCAATCCTATTAGAAAGTGAGCTCCGAGAGATCTTTTTCTCAGTACCCAGCAAAAAGCCTGGAATATGGCAGATGCTCAGTAAGTGTTGGTGATGAATGAATGAACAATCTAAGATCTCAGTGGGTTTCCCATGACACCACTGACTTATCAACTGTCACTTCCCATCTCTCTGTCCTCTCAAGAGCAGAGGTCTCAGAACTGTGTAAAGAGGTAGTAGAATGGAGGCTCTTGCTAAATCCACTAGCAGAAAAATGGTGAGGGAGCTTGCCACATGTTTACAGCCCTCGGTAGAAGAAAAAAAAAAAAAAACCTTCTAGAAATTGCCAACCTGAGCCAAATTTTGTTCTTCATAAGACATTTGAACCCTAAACTGACACATTAACATTAAGACTAGCCTGGGACAAGTGAAACTTGCCAAGATCATTCTGTAGAGACAATTTTATAACACAAAGTGCATGGAATTCCCACAGGAAACAATTTCTATGAGAGATGAGGTTGCAATCTAAAATTACAAACCACAAATGAACGAACAAATGAATCACCTTGAGGGTAAACAAGAGAACTGGTATCCCAAGAACCGGAGAGAATACTCTGAAAGCAACTATATTAAAATACCATCCTGTATCATAAGTATGATAAGTATACTATGTCATTTATCCTCTTTAAGAAAATGAATCCAGATTGAACCATTTCTCTCATTATGATACCAATGAGACAAATGGTTCAATCTGGGCCAGGCTTATACCTGTAATCCCAGCACTTTGGGAGGTGGCCAAGGCTGGCAGAACACTTGAGGCCAGGAGTTCAAGACTAGCCTGGCCAACATGGCAAAATCCTGTCTCTATTAAAAATACCAAAAAATTAGCCAGGCATGGTGGCATATGCATGTAATTCCAGCTACTTAGGAGACAGAGGCATGAGAATTGTTTGAACCCGGGAGGCAGAGGTTGCAGTGAACCAAGATCGTGCCACTGCACTCCAGCCTGACCAACAAAGCAAGACTCTGTCTCAAAAAAAAGAAAAAAAGAAAAAGAAAGAAAGAAAAAGAAAAAGAAAAAGAAATGATTCAATCTGGATTCATTTTCTTAAAGAGGAAACAGTGGGATTAAAGGCCCAACAAGCCACAGATCATTGGACCTAGAAAAAACACTTACTCCACCCAATTTCAGTCATTAGCATGCCACCTTTACAATTTTTGCAACATCCATTAATAATTTATATTATTTACCTATTTTTTAATTTGTTACCTCCCTTTAACATTTTTTATTAACTTTATTTAAAGAGAAATCACAATGATGCAGTAATCTCCACAAAATCATGGGTTTGATGTACTATTTATGTTGTTTTATTAAACATTAAAATAAATATATAATCATGATAATTAACGAAATACTTGTCTATGTACTAAAAATTATCTCACATACCACCAGTGGCACATCAACCAAACTTAAGGAAATGCTAGCCTATGGCAAACCCCTTGTGTCAAAAATAGGAAAGTGAAACTTTGCCACAGGTCATAGAGCAAGTTCAAGACCGGGCCAAGACTTGAACCCAAACACCTGCCTCTCAGTCAGGGGATTGAGTCCTGTGTTCTGCGTCATGGTGTCATTCATATTTTTTCTCACATAATTTTTAAGCCTGTTTGCAAAAGTCAGAAATTCTTTATGCCTTTTCCAAAATAAATATATAAATGGTCTTAAAAAGAGGGGCAGTTATTTCCACTAGACATTTATTACTCCTCTGTAAATTAAACCCATATTCATGCATGCTAATGAGCTGGGAAGTGGGCAATAATCCTTCCCAATGAAAGGGGAAGCAAGTCTTGGGGGAAGGCATTAGAGTCATAATATTGCTGAAGTCACAGTTAATTGAGGATCTCAAAGGGTTTCATTAATGTGAAGTCATTCATAACACCTTGAAAGAAATCAAAGAGAGCAAAATTTCCTTTACTACTAAAATATTCGTAATGTATGAGTGAGCTGGAGCCTGACTGCTTTGAACAATTGCATAGCAAAGGAGATGTTCAGGGAATTTTCTTATTAAGCTCAGATTACAACCAACTTTCGGTTATCTCTGAGAGCAAAATTTCCAGCCCCATCCACGCACTTCACTTCCATTCCTCCATTGCCACCACTGCTTGCTGCAGGAAATTTCCAAATAAAACATCTCAAGTGAACTATTCCAACCCTGTAGTTATCCAAGGCCCCTCTCAATTAGGTCTCACTGGCCTTTCTGGGCCAATGTCCCACCACTTCCTCCAACACCCACACTGGACTTTCACTTATGCTTGTGTGGGTTCTACAGGTTCCAATTGCCATAAATACATCTCCAAATTGCAAGGATCTAGCACAAGAGAATTTTACTTCTCATTTCTTTAATAGTTCAATGTGAGTGTTTCAGTTTGCTGAGAAGCTTTCCTCCATGTGATGATCCAGGGATCTAGGTCCTTTCCTGCTTTGAGGCTCTATCATCCCTGGGAACTCAGAATTTTCTGTATCCAGCCAGCAGACAGGGAAAGAGTTCCAGGACATGGTAGACTTATTTCTTAATCATGTCAACCCAGGGGTGGCAGACTTCTCTTGTGCTTACATGTCACTGTCATTTTGACCCTCCAGATGGAAGGAAGAGGGTCCTCCTTGCTCTTTCTCCTGCTGTACCTTCTTCACCACTTGAACTCCTATTCATCCTTCAAGGCCCTATTTATCTTCCAAATACCTTCTACTCTGCAAAGCTGTCACTGTGTCCTTGGCAGAATTAACCAACCTCTCTTTCTTGTTTCCACAGTATTCTGAACATATCTCTACAGGACACACATTAAGTATTCAAATATTTGCGTGTCCTGACACCTGAGCCCAGCTAGGTCTGTGTCTTCTTCATCTTGTGTCACTAACAACACCTGGCCTCATTTCCATTAGAGGGCAGTAGGCATGGTTATTGAATCAAACCAATATACGCTCATAAAATTCACTAATAAGCAGCATTTAGTAAGTTGTTAGTACGCTACCAGAACACACATCTCAGTCTCCACAGTTCAAGTCTCAGATGCAGAGACCTCCACATAGGTCTCCTCGCTCTAGCCACCAGTGTTGAAGCCTCGCTTGTCCTGTCTCCATCCCCACCATGGACAGAAGTCAGCTGGATGGGTGTCCTGTGGAGAAAGTGTCCACTTTCTCCAAAAGTGGTGCCTACTTCACAACTTTTCAGATCCTATGTTGATGATTGTTAGGACTATAATAAAAAAATAGCCAGGAGGTCCCATGAAAACAAGACTGTGAGACACCTACAGAAAGTCATCAGCAGTCTTGCTCCTTTGCTAGACTGTTTCCCAAAAGACAGAAGCACAGGCTTGATGCATGGTGTTGCCACTGGGACCCCAACCACCCAGTTCACTCCCACTGCAGACAGTAGGCTTGCTTTCTCTCCTTCCCATCTCCATTCACACATCCCAGGAGAACAAGGGATCAGGAACTGCCCCTCACTCCAGAGCCCATCTCCAAGGGGAAGCTTTGTGGTTATTACCAGGCAGCAAAGCCTTGTGGTCCTGTATGTGGGATCTGGGCCAGACCTCCTGGATTAGAATCCTGTCTGCCTCAGAGGAGTTTCCGGATCTCAGAGAGGCAAGGATTCCTCATTTGTAAAATAGGGTAATAGTATACCTCCTTCCCAAGTTGTTGCGAGAATTAAATAAGGCTACATATAAAAAGTATTTAACTGGTGCCTGCAGTGCCTGACACATGGAAGCAGGGGATGCCTAGAAGGACCAATCCAGGTGTTCTCTCTTTGTGGATTGCCCTTGCCCTCTTCTTTCTCACTTGTGCCCAAGGGCAAGTTTATCTGCCCCACCCACATCAAACCAGACACCAAGGTTCAGAGACCTCCAGCCGGGATGCCAGCTGAAGTTTCCCTGAGGCACCACCTTGGCAGGGGAGTGCGGGAAGGTACTTTCTTTTCTCAGAGACCGGAAGCAACTGGACCCTGCGGGGACAGGAGTCAAGGGAGAGAGTGGACATCTTCCACTGCCAAGGATCGGGGATCAAAGGGGAAGGGGGTCGGAGAACATTCCTGCCTCCCACTGTTGGTCACTCCCTGGAAGGCGGACAGAGATGCCCGGGGCAGGGTCCCCCAGAGCAGGGAAGCAACTGGAACCATATTAGCTATGTGTATTACTATCATTAGTAATAAATAGCCTGGCCCGCTACAGAGACCTGAAAGAATTTGAAGACACTCAGAATAGCAAAAACCCTTAGAGAGGGGTGGAGGAGCAGTTAGGTGCGTTCCTCAGAACAGTGGTTCTCAGCTTGGAGCACACAGCAGAAGCCCCAGGAGACGTGTTGACATAGACTGCTGGTCTCCTCCAGGAGACCCTGGCCCCGGAAGTGGGATGTGCCTGAGGATTCTGCATGGCTACCCAGCATCACCCAGGGGCTGACACTCCATGGGCCCGGCCTTGAAAATCCCTCCCAGTCAGTGGGGTTTGGCTGCACATTAAAATTATTGGGGATGGCCAGGAGTGGTGGCTCAAGCCTGTAATCCCAGCACTTTGGGAGGCTGAGGTGGGTGGATCACCTGAGGTTGAGAGTTCGAGAGCAGCCTGACCAACATGGAGAAACCCCATCTCTACTAAAAATACAAAATTAGCAGGGCGTGGTGGCACATGCCTGTAGTCCCAGCTACTCGGGAGGTTGAGGCAGGAGAATTACTTGAATCCAGGAGGCAGAAGTTGCAGTGAGCCGAGATCGCGGCATTGCACTCCAGCCTGGGCAACAAGAGCGAAACTCCGTCTCAGGAAAAAAAAAAAAAATTATTGGGGGTGTGTTTATTAAAAAAAAAATTTCCATACCTGGACCCCAGCCCCAAAGATTCTAATTTTTAAAATCAGAATTTAAAAAAATCTCCCCCACCCTCTAAGGGCTGAGAACCACTCATTATGTTGCAGGCAGTCAACAAATGCCTCCTGGGCTTTCTCTGCCCAAAGACATTTCTTCCAAAAACCTTTCCTTCTTCAGATTCTGTTACTAATTCTACAATACAGCATTTGGGAGTAGGTGGTAGTTTTTTTTCTCGCAACCCCTAGAATCTACAGAAGTATTGGTTTCACTGGAATTATACCAGTGCTTCCGGGTAATTCTTTGATGATAGGCTTGTCCAGATCCACAATGGGAATACCTGTGTGGCGAGGGAGGGTAGAAAACAAAACCCCGGGGCTGCCTGCAGTACTGGAGCTGGGGAAACATGCCAGGTGTGGCTGGTGGGACCATCACAGCCCCTTATCCTTCAAGAGAAGGGGAGGGTGAGCCCTCACCTGCAGTGAGGCAGTGGAATTTCAGAAGCGAACTTCTCAACATCAAGCAGCAGATTTGGGGGCAGCAGAGGAGACAGGGCAGGGACTCTGTGGCCGTGGGTTCATCTCTCAGGACTGCCGTAACACATTACCACAAACTTGGCATCTTCAAACAACAGACATCTATCCTCTCACCGCTCTGGAGGCCAGGAGTCTGACATCAAGGTGTTGCCTGGCCGAATTCCCTCTGACGGTGCTCGGGGAGGGCCCAGCTTCTGGTGTTCCTAGGCGCTCCTGGCTTGTGGCTGCATCACTCCAATCTCTGCTTCCATCCTCACATGGGCTTGTCCTCGGTGTCTGTGTCTTCTCCCCTGTCTCTTATAAGAAAACTTGTCATTGGGTTTAGAATCTTCTGGTTAATCCTGAATAATCCCATCTCAAGATCCTTCATTACATCACATCTGCAAAGACCCCCTTTTTCTCATATAGGGTCCCAAACACAGGGTCCAGAGGTTAGAATGAGAATAGATATGGGGGCTTGCAAGTTAACCTGATACAGCCTCTATCTGCAAAGATACACAGTCTGCAAAGAAATGTTTGAATCCATGTTGCCTGTGTTCTTTCTCTCTGCCAGCTATGTTGCAGGTTTCAGAATCAGTAACATCCTAGTTTTAGCAGTGGACAGAAATAAAGAGCTAGGAAAGAAGAAACTTGGGAGGCCGAGTGGGCAGATCACTTGAGGCCAGGAATTTGAGACCAGCCTGGCCAACATGGCGAAACCCCATCTCTACTAAAAATACAAAAAACTAGCCAGGCCTGGTGGTGGGCGCTCCCAGCTACTCGGGAGGCTGAGGCAGGAGAATCACTTGAACCTGGGAGGTGGAGGTTGCAGTGAGCCGAGATGACACCACTGCACTCCAGCCTGGGAGACAAAGCAAGACTCCGTCTCAAAAAAGAAAAGAAAAGAAAGGAAGGAAGGAAGGAAAAGAAAGAGAAACAAAGAAAGAAAAGAAAGAGAGAGAAAGAAAGAAAGAAAAAGAAAGAAAAAACGAAGGAAGGGGAGACAGGCAGAGTAGGAATAGACCAGAAAGAACAAGGGCTTCCACCCTATAACTAAATCCCAGAGTCCTGGGTGGCCAACTGATATGAAAGACATGATCTTCTACTGAGTAAGGACCATGTTGCCTTTGACCTTGCTGTCCTCTCCCTGCTCTGCCCTCTCCACTGCTGTCTAACCAGCCACATTCTCGCTGTACTCAGGACTGAGCTCCAACACCACCTCCTCCAGGAAGCCCACCAGCTCTTCAGCCCTTCCCCTGGGCTGAGCTGGTCATTCTCTCCCCTGACCCCCAGGGTTCTTGATTTGGAGAAGGAAGTAGGAGGGGGCCCTCAGAAAAGCAAGGGGTCAGGAAATTGGACTCTGCTAAAAGGCTGAAGATGAAACTTGCCAAGTCACTCTATAGAAATGTTTCATGAAATGTTTCCAGATTATCGAAGCAAAAGAGAGACGCTCCCTTCTATGCTTTCTTCTAGTAGCATTCAGTCAATTTGATTGGCTTTATCTGTGGGGAAAAAAAAAAAGCCATGGAAAATACTAATTTCCCACTCTACTGGGTTGTTTGCTTGTTTTTTTCAAATAAGAAAATAATGTCTCACAAAATCTGGCATGCAGCCATGTAAATTAGTGACTAAAGCCAGGACAACACCATTTTTACGAATGCTCAGGTCACAGGCTCTTACGACATTTGGGGCCACACCAAACTGGGCAGAAATGCCCAGGCCAATCCCCAGCAGAGCTCGGCGTCACGCTGGAGCTGGGCAGGGCGTGTCCTCAGCACACGGTGCAGTGGCTCACGAAGACTCTGCAGCCAGGGGTGTCAGCAGCCTGCCCTCCCCACAGCTATTCTCCGTTGAAGGGAGGTCTGAGCGGCCACCCCAAGGCTGCCACCCTTGTCATGTAAATGGGGATTGGGAAATGAGATTCCACCAGCGAGACCTGGGAAGGCAGGAAAAAGCATGAGTCAAAGCTTGTGAGGGTAAATGTGCAAGGCAATGTGCAAATGTTCATTTGGGGGGATCCGCTCAGGATGGTTTCAGGGGACACAAGGGAGAGGTGTTTTGAGGCTACACCACAGCGCTTGGATTTTATGCTAAGTACAATGAGGAGCCGACCAAGGTTCTGAGCATCACAGTGACATAATCAGATGGAGGCTTTGGGAAGACAATGTCACTCAGGATGCAGAAGCAGTGAATATTAATACATTGTATTTTGTAAACAGAAAATTTGGGTAAAAACAAAAATTTTTCATTAAAAAACATGAATAACATCCAAAGACAAACTACAAAGAGGGAAAAACTATTTGCAACTCACATCACAGAGAAGGGGTTGCATTCCTTCATTTCCAAAGGGCTCCTGAAAATCCATAGGTAAAAGACCAAATTCTGAATAGAAAATTGAACAAAGGAGGTGAACAAATAGTTCACACAAAAAGAAATATAAGATGGCTTTTAAACATATATCAAAAGATGCACAAACTCACTCTTGATAAAAGAAATGCAAATAAAAGTACAATGAGATACTATTTTATCTACTAAATTTACAAAGATTAAAAAACATATTTTAACCTATGCTGGTTGTAGGGGAGCACTAATCTCTAGCTTTGTGAAGAACGGTTCATCAATATGCATTCAAAGTCAAACGCATGTTCTCTTGACCCACCAACTTGCTTCTAGGAATCTGTCCTGTAGCTACACAAGAACCTGGGTTTTCATTTGTAATAGGAAAAGACTGGAAGCAATGGAGAACTCCATTAACAATTGGGTGGTGGTAAGAACACTGTTATGGGTTGAGACTTGTCCCCAAAAAAGATGTGTTGAAGTCTGAATCCCCAGAACCTCAGAATGTGACCTCATTTGGAACTAGGGTCATTGCAGATGTAACTGGTTAAGATGAGGTGGAGGAGGGTGGCCCTTAATTCATTATGACCGACGTTCTAGAGAGAATGCCTTGTGATGATGACAGAGAAACACAGGAGGAAGGTGGTCCTGTGACGACGGAGGCAGACATGGGAGTGGTGCAGCCACAAGCCAAAGAATATCAGGAATCTCTAACCACCAGAGGAAGCTAGGAGAGATGTGTGGAGCAGATTCTATCCAGAGTCTCAGAGGAAGCACGCTCCTGATCTTGAACTTCTAGCTTCCAGGGCAGAGAATTCTTTTTGTAAATTTCTATTGTGTAGGCCACTCACTTTGTGAGTGTATTAGTCCATTCTTGCATTGCTATAAAGAACTACCTGAGACTGGATAATTTATAAAGAAGAGGTTTAATTGACTCAGAATTGTACAGGGTGTGCAGGAAACATGGCTGGGGAGGCCTCGGGAAACTTACAATCACGGTGGAAGGCGAAGGGGAAGCAGGCAGGACTTACATGGCCGGAGAAGGAGGAAGAGAGAGAGGGGGAAGGTGTGACACACTTTTAAACAACCAGGACTCGTGAGAACTCACTCACTATCACAAGAACAGCAAGCGGGAAATCCGCCCTCATGATCCAATCACCTCCCACCAGGCCCGTCCTCCAGCACTGATGATCACAGGTCGACATGAGATTTGGGCGGGAACACAGACCCAAACCATGTCGGGGGGCTTTGTTACGTCAGCCCTAGGAAACTAATACAAACACACCTTCTCGAGCTGCAGCACTACCTGGGTTAACGTCCCCCAACTCTGCCACCCACTAGTTCTGGAGCCTTAGTTTCTTAATTTCTCTAAGCCTTCATTTTCTCATCTTTAAAACGGAAATAACAATACAACCCATCTCCTAGGGTTGCATTTAGGTTAAATGAAGTAATACCTGAGAAGTTCTTAAAGAGAGGCTTGCACAAAGAATACAACTGTATCAGTGTCATTAAATATAAACAGCTGCATTTCAGAGTAAGATACAGTGCATGTGTACAGTAAAATGCTATGCAGGCCTTAAAAGAATGCTTAGATCTATGGGCACTGATATGGGATGATGTCTAAGCTATATTAAGGAAGAGAAAGCAAGAGGCAGGCCAGCTTGCATAAGTTGCTCCCATTTGTGTAGGAAAAGACAAATACAGTGATCCTGTGTGATATGCAGATTTTGGGGTTAACTGGTAACAGTGGGTGTCTCCAAGGGGCAGCGGTGGGCCATGGGGACAGAGGTGGGAGAGTGTCTAACTTTTCACACATTTATACTTTTGGAAGTTTTCATCTTGTACATGTATCACCTCTTCATAAATTAAACGAATCAAACATTTGAAAGAAAGACCCTGCTGGCACTCACAGGAAAGAAGGAACAGATTGGTGGGGCTGGCTAGGATTCGGTGTCATTAGTCAACTGGGAGATGATTCAATCCTGACTCTGGGTGGTGGGTTCAGATGGAGAGGCAGGAATGTGGAGAGAGACTCAAAAGGTGCTGAGGGGATGGGCTCCCCGCAGAAGTGAGGGACAGGGAGAAGTCAGGGACCAGCCGGTGGATGGAAGAGCCACCTGCCAAGATCAGTGTCTCGGGCTATATGGACTGCTGTCACAACAGACCATGTACTGGGTGGCTTACAAACCACAGAAATTTGTTCTCACAGTTCTGGAGGTGGGGAAGTCCAAGATCAAGGTGCTGGCAGATTCGGTGTCTGATGAGGGTTTGCTTCCTCTTAGACCGCCATCTCCTCACTGTACCCTCACCCGATGGAGGGGTGAGAACAAGCTTCTGGGGTCCCTTTTATAAGGGCACTAATCCCATCCATAAGGGATCTGCCCTTCTGAACTGGTCACCTCCCAAAGGCCCCATCTCCTAACACCATCACCTCGGGGGTGAAGCTTTCAACATATAAGTTTTAGGGTGACACAAACGTTCAAACCATAGCAGAGTTTGGGATGTGCAAGGTGAGCAGTGGAGTAAGGAAAAGGTATTCGCTCCTCCTTCAGAACATGCCTTTTAGCTTCTTCTACATCCCTATTTGGTCTGTAAGGCTTGTTTTCCACTCTGTCTCAGACACACGGACCTCTTTGGTGTTCCAGAAAGGAAATCCAGCTTGGACAGAACCAGGCTTGTCTCCCAGTCCCACCACTTTCTGGCTGTGTCAGCTCGCATCAGTCACTCAGCCTCTGAACTTCTTTACTGAATGAAGTCCTATCTAGAGAAAGAATGTGTGGGCTACAGGAGGTGATCGACAATAGTATTGTTTCCAGTAATAACTGTTGCCATAAATATGTATAAGTTACTTTTTGCCTAAGAACTTCATATGGATATGTAAGCAGGCTTATTTTTAAATCTGCGTCTGTTACAGTGAAAATAAAAGTTGGCTTTGGCTTCTGTAAAAGGAATCTTTTGAATTCCAAAGAAAGAGGCTCTGGAATTCAGAGGTTTGTTTAAAATGGGCAATCCCAGGAGTCTGCATCTGCTCCCGGCATCACAGGCAGGAAGTATCACTGTGAACGAGATGCCAGGCAGGCAGGCACGGGTCCTCAGACAGAAATGGCTGGGCGCTAACTCGCCGACAGCAACAGAGACAACAGCAGCTGCCACCCCTTTCTGCGGGCCAACCACATACACCCACTGGGTAGCCCCTCTGTGAGAAAGCTTTACCGATATTACTACCATGAATTCCAACTTCAATTAGCAAATTCAGTCCTAGAATTTCCAGTTCAAAGATGGAAACATTGAGGTTCAGGGAAGTTACACAGCAAGTCCAAATTCACACAGCTGGACTACAGGGCTGAGGCCAGGTTTTAAATTCAGTTCTGCTTGAGTCTGTACTCCTGACCACTATGTTATACCAGGCGGCTTCCTGTGCAACTGCTGGCTGGGAGTGGGCCACCTTTCAGAGCTGGGGGTCAAGGTCTTGAGCCTTGTTGCAGTGTTATGGCAGTGGAGAGGGACAGGAGAGGCCCGGAGACAGCACCTCCTCGCCTTGGCTTTTCCCTATGCCTGAGACCCCATCACTACTTCGTCTGAAGTACAGAGGCTCTAATAAGACTCTCCTGCATCCTTCTTTCTTCCTGGAAATTACATTAGACAGTTTCCCCAATGCGTGTCCCATGGAACACCAGTCCCTCCTGCCGTTTTCTAGGAACCAGGCAAGAAGGGGTTCTGTGAATGAGCTTCCACCAAGAATTCCTAAAACAGGCTTCCACAGAGCCCCTCAGGGAAAACACTGGCTCAAGCAACAGCCCTAATCCTTTTCTAAGGCACAGAGGAAGTGGCCACAAACATTTAGCTCTCTGGAGTCATTGCAAGAGACTGTGAGAGCTGGCACTGGGTTGGGAGGGGGTGGCCAAGAAACCACCTGGCTCAGGGACCATGGGCTGCGCACGGCCAAGGGGCTACTGTTTCTAATCAGCAGGTGATCAAATATTAAGGGTCAGGAGCAGGGACAGAAAGGGAGGTGCAGCTCCTCCCTGATGAGGCCTGGATGATTGTCAGTGGCTTGGCAGAGGGCCCTGAGCCCTGGGTGGACACGGCCCTAAGTCATGAGTAGCATCACCCGTGTCACTGCCACGGGCCACCCCTGACTCTCTTGTGCCTGACCCAGAGGCTGGGCCTCAGGCCTGGCTCTGCCTTCGAACACACCAGTTTTGCATCTATTTGTAACTTTACTTCACAGCCTATATATGTCTCTGCTCATTGAATTCTCCTTTGAACTTGTAACGTCTTACTGATGGCTTCAATAACTATCAAGTTAAATAAAATCGCTGACATATGGTCATTCCATATATTTATTTTTATTATATTTACATTCATCTTATTTACATGTCATATTTTTTATCTCCTTTATCAACAGTCTCCTTTATCATCTTTTATCATCTATTAATCTCCTTTATCATCTCCTCTTATAAACGGTCACAAAAATTTAAACAGAATTCCAGCCCCTTTTTCTATTAATTTTTTCCTCTTGGTTTCCTTAAGTTTGTGGAGTGCTCTTTCTCACTTCTTGACTTAAAACATTAGTTCATTGATTTTTATTATTTCTCATTTAACAATTGAAATTATTTTATGCTACAGATGTACATCTTTGGTAGGAAGAAAAATGGCCCCCACAAAGGTATATTTACTTCCTAGCCCTCAGAACCTATTAATATGACCTTCTATGGCAGAAGAGTGAATATCGCTTTATGTGGCAGAAAAATTGATAAAGTGATCCTAGGTTATCTGGATAGGCCTTAGATGCCATCACTTGCAGCCTTACAAGAGAGACGCAGAGAAATTTAACGTGGACACAAGAGGAGAACGTGAGGCCAGGCGTGGTGGCTCATGCCTGTAATCCTAGCACTTTGGGAGGTCGAGGCAGGAGGATCGCTTGAGCCCAGGAGTTTGACACCAGCCTGGGCAATATAGTGAAAACTTGTGTCTACAAAAATAAAAAAATTAGCCGGGTGTAGTGGTGCATGCCTGTGGGAGCTACGCGGGAGGCTGAGGCAGAAGGATCGCTTGAGCCCAGGAAGTCAAGGCTGAAGCGAGCTATGATGGCACGATTGCACTCCAGCCTGGGTGACAGAGCAAGACCCTGCCTCAAAAAAAGAAAAGAAAAGAAAAAGAGAAGGCGATGTGAAGACGGAGGTAGGTACTGGAGTGAGGCAGCCTCGAGCCCAGAGGCTCTGGGAGAGCTCCCAGAGCCACATGAGGAAGTGTGGCACTGCTGACACCTTGACTTCAGGCTTGTCAGTTTCAGAAGGGTGAGAGAACGCATTGCTGTTGCTTTATGCAGCTTGTACAGCAGCCACAGGAAACTAATACATCATCTAATGCAGACTTGGTCAAGTTGCAAGTGTTTCTGTGTATTGGGTGTTCATTTTCAATATTTTCTAGGTGGTCTCCAATTGCAGCTTTTAGTTATGCTCTCATATTTAGAAGAAAAATTCTGCCCATTCTTTTTAAGTAGTTCTTGTTAGTGGCTTTGGCTGATAATGTTTAGCGTGTTAGTATATGACATTATAAGTTGGGATTGTGCTTTTTGGGGATTTATCCATATTTTTACTATGGCAAAATTTATTATCAATGTTTTTAATGTTCCATGGGATTGGAAAAGTTGTAAAGCAACTTATAAGAGGAAGTAAATCCATCCATCCATAATTTGTATCATCTAAATTCCTTGTTTTACCTACTTGGTCTTAAATGATTAAGAGATGTCTGTTAAACTGTTCTACTCTTAGCATGTTTGTGAAAATTTCTCTTTGCTTGTTTTTTAGATTTTAATACTATTTAGTACATCCCATAAAATTCTGGGATTTTGTTTTCCTTGTTTTGTGTTCTTTACTTCTTTATTACCCTCGTAATTTTTTGTAGTTTCTTGATCTTTTTTTCTCTGTTACAATTTTTGGAGAAAAAAGAAAACAAAACACATTTCCTTCCATCTTTTTGAGCCATTTTGTTTTACATGAGTCCCATGGAGAAAGTATATAGCTTAATTTTGATTTTAGTTTTTGTATCCAATTGTAACCAATTTTGTTTTTGTATCTCATTCGGGAATAAGCATGAGGTTTAACCCCTTTACACTTAACTGATATTTTTGTTCTTGTTTCTACCACTTGTTTTACTACATGTTTTAAAATAATTTTTCTGCTTTCTTTAGCTTTGACTTTTTTTTTCCTTTTTTTCCCTCTGCATTTGCTCATGTAAACAGGAATTTTTTTCTATGACTGTGAAGGTGTACATGCCATTTTTAAATCTTCTGGACTCACTGATACCTACCTGCTCCTTCCAGAGCTGTCTCTTCACTGACACTCCCAGCTCTGCAGTTGGGGTAGCCACCCCTTTGTTTATTCCTATAACAAATATGTAATGAATCCATGTGATGTGCCAGGCATAGTGCCAGTCCCCAGGAATCAAGTGAACCATGCCCTGCAGCTCCTGCCCCTTGGGACAGATGGTCTGGTGGTGGGAGAGAGACCTTAAGCTAGCAATTCTATTAATAATTATTTTAGCAAAATTGCAATAACCATACAGCTGCCTTCAAATTCTATGAACGTGTAACAGTTGGAGGAAGACATATATGACTGGCTTGCAAATACATGTCTCTATATAAAGGGTCTCAGAAGGACCCAGGTTTCAGCTGCTTACATCTTACAAGCTGTGATGCTTTCTGGAAAAGGCTCACTGCACATAGGCACTCAAAATCATTTTGGAATCTGCCCTCTGCCTGCTGGAATCCATTTCTAACCCATGCCTGGCACTCTCCCCTAGCTACCAGCTGGTGCAGGGTCTTCCCTGTTTCTACAAACCATGCTTATTTCTGTGAAGGTCAGGAAGAAAGAATCACACGCTATGCGCCTTACTGGAAAGATTGAAGATTTTGCTTCCTTGAAGACCTGGGAACTAGCACAGCGACTAGCTACTGAAATAATATATTCATCAGAATCCTTTACTGTAAGCTGCCTCAGCCCTTTGGGAAGAGGAGAGGACATAAGTAATAAATATATTATTATAGTCCTGACTAAGTACTTAACTCACTCTGCAACCCTGGGTGAGTCCATCGGTAGACTTTGGTTTTTCTGCCCCATCCTGATGTGGCATGACAGATACAGAGTCAATGAGTAATTCATGCAAGTCCATGCACCTCAGATTTTGCCCTAGATCTGGGGACAGCAGGAGAGGAAGCTGGGGGGCAGGAATTAGTGTTCACTGGGGGAAACACTGTAGGATGTTCCAGGAGAAATCTGGAGATTCCATATGCAGGAATAGACCCAGAACGAGTTCCTCATCAGGCCTCCCAGGAGACAAGTGGTTGGGGGATCGAAGCAGGCTCAGGAATCAGAGAGGGAGATGGAGTTTCATAGGCACACACAGGCCGCATGGGCCTCTAAGACATGGGGCTGAGGTGGTCCCTTGGGCTCTGCCCAGCTCTGACGCTGTGGCTCTCCAATCCTGATTCATCTGGTGTCCTGAGAACACAACGTGGGGACGTGCCCACCATGGCTTCCCATTCAGCTTTCCACCAGGGTCAACTGTCGCAACTACACCTTTCCAGCGATACCCCCTTGTTAATGCCAAACTAGTTTTCCAAGAGGCTTACCCAGAAAGAAGAGCTTATGGAGGTTGGGATCAAATCAAAGCCACTGGGGTCAGCAACTGTGTCAGCTCCCTTAGAGAGGGTGTTCAAGTGGCTGGTGCAGGCAGCAGAGAAGGGGGTCTCAAGGCTCAGCTCAATTGAAACAGCTCTGGTCCCTCAATAGCTGTTTCCCGGCCCATCCCACAAGCCCAGAAGGCTTAACAAGGACATGAATATGAACCTGGCCCTCCTTCTGCCCTGTTTCTGTCATAGCCCTTCTACCACCCAGCTAGGTGGCTCACCACCCATCTATCTTGCAAGCAAATATATGAACAGAACATCAGCTTTGGGATGGGAATAGGCAGACAGGAAAGAAAAAAAATTCACCCACCTGTTCTCCAACTCTACCTTGCCCCAAATGTAGCTCTTAACAGGAGGCACCATTAATAACTAGAGCTAACTGCTGGCTAAGATTTTTCTCTTTCTTTTTCTTTCCCCTTTTTCTTTTCTTTTTTTTTTTTTTTTTTTAATCTGGTGTTTATAATTCCAATTGGTGTAAAATTTCCTGATGGTTAACACATCACATTACCGACACTTTTGAATAAATGACTCATTCCCAAATAATTGACTAGCTTTGTAATTTGGGAAGTAAAATCACATTTACGAGTCCCTGGAGTGGAGGGTCTATATTTTTGTGCATAAAAAGTAGATAAATCATAAAAGCGAAATCTGCAAATACTCCCATTAGCCTTTGTCCTCACGTTAAGGCAGCGCCTCTTAAAAGGGCACAGCTGCCTAGAATCACCAGAGGGCTTTATACTCAGGCCCTGTTTTATCTTGATGGTAAAATTACATGTTGGTCACTGTAATCCCGTGTCCAGTGGGCCGGCGGCACTCCATGTCCCTTTCCCAGTCCGGCTTCTCATTCCTATTCAAACCATCCAGACCACATTGACTTTGGGTGCTTTGTGGCCAAACATGGAACCCCATCAAGAAGAAACACTCCTCCATTACGACACATTCAATTACGAGCAGCATCCACAAATAATAAATAGGGGCGTTGTCAATTTAGGGTTCAACAAGCCCGCCACATGATCCTAATAAGACCTGACAGGGATTTTTTTTTCCCTTTTCTTTTCTTTTCTTTTTTTTTTTTTTTAGTAGTTGGGAATCAACTATCATGACTTTGTTTTAACTACAGACACACATGCATTTTTAAGTATATTCATTTTTAAGGGCAAAAAGTACACATACAACCGAAAATGCAGACTCAAGCCTGCGCTATTTTGTGCTGAACTCTAATTGTATTTTTATGTGCTGTGGATTTGAAATCTAGAAGTCCTGGGATTTTAAGCCTCAGGTCCTTTTCCCACTTTTCCAGAGTACTATAAATTAGTTTAGTATGCTTGAAAGAACCCCTAATTGTAACTGCTCTTGTTGACATATCAACTTGAGGCCGCACAGAGCTGGCTTAGAGACTGCTGCCCTTGGTTTTGTAGTTACCCTGCATTTCAAGGGCCTGACAGGTCTGGTGCTAAGATGTTCTGAATTAGATTTGAATTACAACCGCTAAATGCCCTTGTCAAAGATTGTTAGTCCTGACACTAGCCATGTACCTTGAGCTGACTGTTCCGATGCAAGGCCGATGGCTTAAACAAAGACATGCCCCCAAGTTTCATTCCGAATTGTCAAAATGTAATTGAGTTAAAAAGAGCAACTACAGCATAAGAATTGCAATCTTCGCTGCTTCTTTCTGCTTTGAAATAAATCCAGGGGACAATTTAGCGCCATCACAGGCACAAAACGAGAAGGGTGTTTTCCACCAAGATGTGGGGTTCTAAAAAAATAAAAATCTAAACCCATCTCTGTATTCCAGGATGAGACTAGCCGAAGACCTTGCTGAATGCCTTTCAGTTTTGGACTTAGTCCATCCCATGTGAAACAAGTAAAAATAGCCAGCTAGAGAACTGACCCAGCAGAGTGCCAAGTCCGTCGCTATCACTCAGCCAATGTTAGGCATGGTAATGAATGAATAAATTTTAAGAAAGATCAACAGATCGTGGGTAGAAAGATGGAACGTTGAAGCCAGGCAACCAAACTTGAATTTTCTTCTTCTTGCCAGATGTGTGATCTGACCAATTGCCTACCTTTTCTGAGCCTCTGTGTCTTCATCTGCAAACATGAGGACACCCAGGATACCCATGACTGCCTCCCAGAGTATTGAGTGAGACCATAGCTATAAAGCTGCATTGGCACATTGCAGCCAGCTGATTGGTTTTCTTTCCTTCTTTAAGAGATTGCCCACAGCAGGGCTTCATGAAGCTGTAATGGGAACTTTCAACCAAAATCCACAGAGCAGCAAGGCCTGGAAAGGCTGCCATGTGAGTGCCCAGCTCAGAAGCCGTGAAAGCTAAGCAGCACAGACAGGTGGGCAGCTGCTGGTGTCACAGGAGGAGTGGTAGCGACCGTCGTGGTTGAAGAGTGCCTGCTCCATCTGAAAAATCCCCAAATTCCGATTTCAAACACATCATCCAAAATAAATTTAGCTGCGTGAGGACTCAGCCAGGGGCCAGCAGTTTGCAGAGGATTTATACCTCAGTATACTTAAGAGAAGGCATCTGGTGAATTGAAAATCAAGTTGCCAGATAAAATGTAAGCTCTGCTTCCCCCAGTTATATTTGAATTTCAAATAAATAATTTTTTAGTATACATACATCCCAAATACTGCAACGGCATATTTAAAAATTATTTACTATCTAAATTTAACTTTAGTTAGGGGTCCATTTTTTTCCCTGCTAAATATGGCATTCCTCATTAGAAAAAAACCTAGAACTGGCTGGGCACAGTGGCTCATACCTATAATCCCAAAACTTTGGGAGGCCAAGGCAGGCTGATCGTCTGAAGTCAGGAGTTTGAGACCAGCCTGGCCAACAAGGTGAAACCCCATCTGTACTAAAAACACAAAAAATACCTGGGCATGGTGGCGCACACCTGTAATCCCAGCTACTCGGGAGGGTGAGGTGAGAGGATAGCTTGAACCCGGGAGGTGGAGGTTGCAGTGAGCCAAGATTGCACCACTGCACTCCAGCCTGGGTGACAGAGAGAGACTTCGAAAGAAAGAAGAAAAGGAAAGAAAGAAAGAAAGAGAGATAGGAGAGAAAGAAAGAAAGAAAGAAAGAAAGAAAGAAAGAAAGAAAGAAAGAAAGAAAGAGAGAAAGAGAGAAAGAAAGAAAGAAGGGAGGGAGGGAGGGAAGGAAAAAGAAAGAAAGAAAGAGAGAGAGAAAGGAGGGAGGAGGGAAGGAAGGAAGGAAAAAGAAACAGGGAGGGAAGGAGGGAAGGAAGGAAGGAAAGAACGAACAAACGAAAGAAAGGAGGGAGGGAGGGAAAGAAGGAAGGAAGGAAGGAGGGAAGGAAGGGAAGGAAAAGAAAGAGAAATAGCCTAGAACTGGAAGTAAAAAAAAGACAGGAGGAAACCCAGCTCCAACTTAGTCATGCATTGAACCTCCCTGAGCCTCAGATTCCTCAGCAGTGAAATGATAACATCAGCCTTGAGTCCCAGCGGGGAGAAGGGGCATGAATCCCGATGGCCTTGGGTGCTGTTTTACTTGAACACGAAGCGCTCTGCTCATGTTCACTGTGGCTATTTCAGAACCGGCAAGTGCCATCAAGATGCCAAGCGCAAGAGGCTGTTTCATTCCCATAGAGATAAGTCCCCGCTCCTTCCCTTGCTAAGGAAAGTATGCAGCGTCTCAACTACACATGTATTTCTTAGCAGGGATGGAAATAGCAAGCTCTCAAATTGCACCTCAGATTCTTGGACTCGGAACAGGGAGCACAAATCCCGGCAGCTTAATATGAAAAAAAAAAAAAAAAAAAAACACTCCGGAGAAGACGTTCCAGTGGCTTGTTTGGGGATCCCTCATCCAGGGGCGAAGGAGTGTGATGAGAAATGAGGTTCTCTGTCCTCATCTGGAAAGGCCATCTCATGCTTCCCTAGGGAAAAGCCCGAGGCGCCCAAGGAATGTTTGCCCTGGCGAAAGCCGAAAAGGGGAAAGAAAAAGCAGGTAGCAGACAGGGACAGAGAAGCCACTAAAACGGGAGGTTCTCACTCAGCCTCAGACTTCGATCTGGAGGACCGAGAACAGCTGCCCTTTCCTCTTCTAGGCTGCAGAAAAATCGCTTCCATGCTCTCAAGTAAATAAATGAGAGGAAAAACCATCATTTTTGTGGGTCCTGCACAAAGCCCAAAGCAAAATGTCCTCCTTTAAAAAAAAAAAAAAAAAAGCTGAAATGATGAAGTATGCGTCTGCAATTTTACCTACTGGCACGCCCCATCGGATAAACAGGGTTTTATGAAAGAAAATTATTTCTTGGTTAGAAAACTCCAGACAGATGAAAGAGAGACACTTGTCTTCAGGCCCGATAGCACCAGCTTTGAAGCCACAGGTTTGAGGGAATTAGCTCAACCCAGCATCCCTTCACTCTGTTCGTGGCGTTAATTTCCGATTCCATTAAGCAGCCCATCGGCTCGCAGCCTCCCCTCCTCCCCTCCCCGGGCCTGATTCGGATGCAAGTCACAGCGCCGGAGTTCAAGCTGCTGCCTCTTAAGAAGGCCTATTTTGACACAGTAATTACAGTGCTTGAACGATGCTTTACATTAGAGTATAAAACACTCATTAAATTAAAATTCTTCCATGAAATCATGAAAATAAACAGTCTGTCCAAACTGGCATCAACAAATTCACAGGGTGCCTCTGCGTTTTCTCAGCCCGGGCTAGCTAAGGGCTGCATGTAACCACGAAGTGTGAACGGTTCACATTCCTTTGAAGGCCGCATTCTGCTTCTTTTTAAGATTATTGCTTTAATTGTTTTTACAACTTGTAAGATTTTAAAGCTATTAAGCTTCCAAGTTGGGGGTGGGAAAACTTGAAATGGGGACCATGGTACCCGGGTGGGAGTGGGGGTGGGAGACAGGTTACCATTCCCAGCCCCCAGACCCTTCTGGGACAATTAAAATGCAAGGGACAAGATGAGATGGGCAATTTCTCCATGGCCCCTTGAGGGATGGAAAATAAACCTCACATTTCAAAGAATCTAGATAGGAGAGGAGGCAGCATGGTTGCATGAAAAGGGTAGGGCACTTACAGCCAGCCAAACCGGGCATGAACTTGGCAACTGACCTCTCTGAGCTCACTGTAAGATAAAGTGAGGATACCCAGGATGCCCATGCCTACTTCTGGGTAGGTACTTGCTGGGACTACAGGCATTTGCCACTGTGACTGGCCACAACTGTTACTATTAAAACACATTATTTCTTCCCTCCAATTCTTCCCCCTACTTCTCAGTCTATGGCTGTGTGTAAAATAAAGATAAACGAGTACAGTGGATCTCATGATTTGTTGGAGTTATGTTCTCTAAAGCAGCCGCAAACACCAAACTAGCAAACACAGAAACACTTGCTCCTAGGAGAAACACAGGCTTAGGTTCCTGCAAGCCTCGGGTCACGTTTTTGTCAACTGATCAATACATAACCATGTATTATGTGTTTTGCTTCAAGACATCGTATTTAATATATGTTGTTGATGTATTAACATTCAACTCAGGGCCAACAGCCCAGCCAACTCATGCCTGAATGACGTTCATCTATGAGCTACATTTTCTCTGCGAGGCACATCACAGCCTAGGAGCTTGGGCTCAGGAACATTAGACAGCACTTCTGCATTGCACTTGGGAGCCATTTTTAAACAGCAAAATCACCAACAAAAAGTGCTAAAAGGCAAACAAAATGTATAGCACTAGATACATTGCAATGAGGACACTTGTTTGCCGTACGGAAGCTGAAAGACGAAGGCAGAGAGCACGTCGCTGTGCTCATCCTCAGCTGGGAACATGCAGAGACTCAAATTATTCCCTACTCGGCCCATGTTGGTGAATGACTCCAAAAACAGCACTGAGGTTACAGATAAATTGTATCAAGAAAGCACATTTACCAAAATAGGATCTATGAGCCATGAGGATCAATTGTACTTTATGGGCATAAACGGGGGGGGGTGCCACTGTTTTCCAAGCAGAAATGTCAGAGAAGAAAGTGGAGATGACATGTGAATGTGTGTCAGGGAAGAATCAATCTTGGTGCTGCTCCATGATACCTACAGAGACAGGAGCAAGAGAAGAGTGACAAGAATTTGATCAAGTTGAAGACAAGATAGATGTTAAGATGCAGGTGTCTAACATTTTATTTAGCACCACGTGTTGATGGGTCAAAGGCTTTGTCCAAAGCCAGGGAGAAGATGCTCTAGAAAGAGAATGAAATTGAAACAAAGATAATTTGAGGTTTCTGGAGTACTCAGAAAGAGCAACCGGGGAGGAGAGGAGAGCCGCAGCAGGAACTGGCGCTGAAGCCCCAGAGAGGCACAGCCAGGGTCGGGTCCTCCCCTCGAAGGTCTCATATTCCTCTTTGGGCTGTAGGCCTCACTGAGATACCAGGGCTGCAACCACCCTGTGCCCCAGCTTCCATCTTGCCTTTTTTGGGGAATCCAGATCAAGGTATGGACCATGGAGAACAGGCCAGAACAGAGGTGATGAGATGTAGGGAGCTTGGAGAATTCAGTGGAAACAGAAGCTTAAGGTTCACAGAGACAAACAGATGTGTATACCCTCCACCAAGATTCCCCAGGGAAATTGGGTGGAGAGTGATGACAGGGTCCCACCAGATGGGAGGCAGGGGTTCAAGCCACTGTCACTTGCCTACACAAAGGAAAGATGACCCCAAAGTCAGTATTACGGGACACCCAGGAGGCTAGTTCTTGGGACATATTGAGTTGCTATGAAGATTCAGGATAACTTATACAAAACACTCAGAATATAATGGTGCTCTATAAATCTGAAGGTTATAGGTACAACTGTTACTACTTTTTTTGAGACAAGCTCTCGCTCTGTTGTCCATGGGTGCAGTGGCGCAATCTGGGCTCACTGCAACCTCTGCCTCTCAGGCTCAAGTAAACCTCTCACCTCAGCTTCCAGAATAGCTGGGACTACAGGCAGGTGCTACCATGCCCAGCTAATTTTTGTATATTTTGTAGAGGCAGAGTCTCGCTATATTGCCCAAGCTGGTCTCAAACTTGTTGTCTCAAGCAATCTGTTCGCTTTGGCCTCCCAAAGTCCTGGGACGACAGGCATGAGCCACCGTGCCTGGCCACAACTGTTATTATTAAAACACATTATTTCTTACCTCCAATTCTTCCCCCTACTTCTCAGTCTATGGTAACTTCTCAGAACAGAGACTGTGTCTTAGTCTTCTCTGGATCCCTAGTGCTTAGAACAAAGCCTAGCCCATGTTAAGTGCTCAGGAAACATTTGCCGAAAGAATAAAAGAAAATGAGCATGGGTTTCATGAAGATCGTCACCTGCCTTCTTAAAGGAAGCATTGCTTTGCTGGGAAGAAATTTGCCAGGCCAATAGTCTGGAATATATGCCCAGTGTCTACAAACCTAGCACCAGAAAATAACCAAGATCCCCCTCTGGACCTAGGTTTTCCTACCTGGGCTGTGAAGAGCCCCAGGATATCACACAGGGGGCCTCAGGTGGGCTCTGGAAACCAGAAGGAGGGATTAAGTGGAGGAAAGTCAGGCAGGCATGGTTCAGGAAGACCCACTTAGCCTCCACTAGCCATGCAGCAAAGCATTAAGTTTATTAGATTATTCATTGGAATTGCAATGTCGATATTCTTTAACAAAAAAAAAAAATCCTTGCTTAAAAAATAATAAAAGACACACTCAGACGCCACTGACATTCAATCACTTAATATTGGAGAGAAAAAAAACTGAGATTCAGAAAGTGAAAGTGACTCAACCAAAGTCCCAGAGCAAGAAAGGGACAGACTTGGGCCAGAAGCCTGGTTTCACCACACCACTGGATGGTCTTCCTGGAGTGCACCTCTTTAAGTATTAGTTTATTGTTTTAGTCAGGATGGGATAGGCTAAGTTGTTGTAACAAACAATCTCCAAAATCTCAGTAGCTTAGCACAAAGCTTTCTCACTCACACAGACTCTGATGCAGGTCTGGGTGATTCTCCAGGGCAGCCGCTCTCCATGTGGTGACTCAGGATTCAGGATGCTTCCTTGGTGTAGCTGCACCATCTCAGCATCAGTCCTCCTCCATAATCACCCCCGTCTGGGAAGGGAGAGACAGGAGAATGAGTCACACAAAAGCTTCTTTTCACCACCTCAGCCTGGAAGTGACAGACATCACTTCCACCCACATTTATTGGCAGCTGTAGTCATGTGACCCTGCCTAACTGCATTGCAGTTGGGAAGTTCGGTCTCCATATGCCCAGGGAGGAGAAAAGAACTGGTTATTATGTAGGCGCTGGTCATTCTGACCAGGTCTGAGTTTTTGTTCAGTCCCCAAGAAAATGGAAAACCTTGGGCTTGGAGTCAGAAAACCTGAGTTCAAGTTCTAGTTTCACCAATTTGTGACTATGTGATCACAGCCAAGTCAGTACAGCACCCTGCTGAGCCTCATGTTCCTCTTGAAAATGGGTGTAAGGGTAATGCCAACCTTCCCTCAGGAGTATTTTGAAGTTCAAAGCTGAGGCACATGGAGTTGACTTGAAAATTACAATGAGCTCTACAAATATTATTTACTCTAGTTGCTATCCAAAGCTTAGGCCTTTGTCAGAGTTAAGCCAGAGAACTGTTGAGTTCAAAAAAACATATAATCGACTCTCAAACAAGTTCTCCCTTGACAAAAAGAATCAGCGCAGGGCAGAAAAGAAACTCACATTCCTATGGATACTTGAGAAAGATCCAGAACTGTAGCCCACCAGAATGGAAAGAACTGTGATGACTCTCTCTCCTGCTTCTCATTGTACAGAAGGGGAGACTGAGGCCATTATTAAAATGCTGTCCCTAGAAAGAGAAATACTAGCATGTATTAAGGACTGCTAAATTATCCCCATTTTTAAAATAATCATTTTGGGTTTTTCCCATCTTGTTCATCCTCAATCTCCTTATAATGCTTAGCTGTCAGAGAAACGCAACTGTGACTTTAAAAGCATTAATGGTATTCAGGGCTGTTGAGCATAAAATAATACAGACATGTATATATCTCGCTGGTCTGGACATAAACCAGAACAATATTTCTGGTTAGATTTACATTAATATCAATATATCAGGAAACTTTGACCCAGTAATTCCACAGTGGGGAACCTATTTAGAATATGTACAAAGAAAAAGTCACACACATAGACGCTAACCATAACAGCTTATATAATAGTGAAAAATTAAAAACCCTTTAAAAATCCAACAGTAGGGAACCAATAAAAATAAAATGGTAAAATATTATGCAGCCATTAAAAATAATCGAGTTTTTAAGGAAATGAGAATACGTTTCTGATAAAATGTTATGAAGAAACAGCATCTAATTACTTTCTTCAGTTTTAGTGTGAAGATACTATGAGCCAGGCTACAAACTGAGCTCAAAAGTGTTCATTCATTGCCTTATACATTAATTCGACAAAGATGTATTGGTGGCTGATATGTGTCAGGCACTCTGTTAAGATCTGGGACACAAAATCATCCACCTACTTATCCATTCATTGACTGTGTTTGTTAAATGTGTATTAGCCAGGCACTATGCTAGGCACTAGAAGGCAGAATTGTATATAAGTGTGTAAATAATACCAATGCGAAAAAAAGGCCATACTAAAACCTTCTTAGGTATTAACTCTGGGTATGGGATTCTGAATGATTTCAAGCTTTTTTCTTTGTATTTTCCACATTTTATGGAATAAACATTTATTGCTCTTGAAATTGGGAACAAAATATTGAGTAGAAGAAAAATGTTAAAACCTGAAGTGGGGCATAGTTGTAAACCTGAGTTTCAGGAGAACTTGTTGGAGGGGACAGCGGACTCAGATGCAGACATTGCTTTCTGGCTCCAGAACAAGTCCCCATTTGTCTCTTCACCTGCCTTCTGACCCCTGCAGCATTTGTTTTCTAAATGAATGGAGTGCACCTTTTCCTCCCCACTGCCGCCATGCTTCTCACCAAAACAAAAAGATCAGGGAGCTGCTAGTTAAATAGGTCTGGATTTGAATTCTGCCTTTGCTACTTAACAGTCATTAGACCTAGAAAAAAAGTGTTTATGTTCTCTGGGCCCTTACTTATTGATCTGTAAAATGGGTATAATAATACCTACCTTGTTAGATGCCCTTGCCAAGTATCTTAGTCCATCTGTGCTGCCATCATGAAATACCTTGGACTGGATAATTTATAAACAACAGAAATTTATTGCTCACAATTCTGGAAGCTGAGAAGTCCAAGATCAACGTGCTAGCAGATCTGGTGTCCAGTGAGGGCTCTCTGCTCATAGTTGACATCTTCCATTTGTGTCTTCACATGACTGAAGGGGCGAACAAACTCCCTCCTGCCTCTTTTATAAGGGTACAAATCCCATCCATGAAAGTGCCAGCCTCATGGCTTAATCACCTCTCAAAGGCCCCACCTCCTTATACCATCACATTGGGGGTTAGGTTTCAATATTTGAACTTTGGGGTGACACAAATATTCAGATCATAGCAACAGCTAAGGCATATATTGTATATAGGGCACCTAGTGTATGTCTAACAGAGTTTAGCATGTTTTATTTTCCTCTGCTAAACATCCCCCATCCTTCATTTCCTCTGGGAAATACAAGGATTTATGATATGGTATTCTAAAATATCCTTAAGAATGATTAACGAATTAGAAATATTCCAGGATCCCACTGGTGGAGTTCAGGGCTGATGTATCATCCCATGATATCATCAATGACTAGAGTCTTTCTCCGTCTGCTTCTCCAGCTTAGGGGGTGGCTTCCATCCTTGCGGTCTCAAAATCACTCTTTTTTAAACCAGAAAGCAATAGTTTTCCCAGTAGCCTGAAGATACAGGCCACTATTTGCTCCTCACTGAGTCAAAGAGCAACGCCAACTACAAGAACATCTGGGAAACTAATTTTACACTGGGGCCATTGCTACCCTGAACAGAATCTGAGGATCTGTTTGCAAGGAAGAAGAGGAGAATGATATGGAGTAGGCAACCATGTTTGTTTGCTGGGAGTTGATACTCATCACCAGAAATGTGGCTCTGGGACCCTCTTGTAAAAAAAAAAAAAAAACCCAAAAGATTTTATATATGAAAATATTTGTTGATGAATTATCTATAATAGTAAAAAAATTGAGAACAACTAAGTACCCAAAAATTAGAGAGGTAATCAAGTTACAGGGTATATTCACTCAATGAAATATTATGTAGCCATTAAGATCATACTTAAGAAGACATGAGGCAAAATGTCTTCTTAAGCACAATCTTAATGGAAAAATGCTTATGCCATGATGTTAAGTGAAAAAGCAGAATGTACAATCATCTCTGCTCATTCCTAAAACTATGTGAAGTATGTATGCCTATGGAAAAATACTGAAAGGGACGTAAAAAATAGTAGCTCTCTGATGGAATGGTGATATTATGATCAATGTTTTTCTTTATTTCAAAATTTTCTGCAATGCTGGTAGATTATTTTTTCAATTAAAAAGCTATACGTAAAAATTCGATTTAAAAAAACCCTAGCAAAGAAAAAGAGAATCAAATATTTGTCAGGTCCTGAAGGGGTGACTATTTTCTCAGCTTTGAAGCCAAAGAGAAAATTTCAGAGGCAAAGTAAAAGCAAGTGTGATGAAACAAAATATAAACATGCAAACAAATGCAATCCTTAAGCAATCCGCTTTATTTAGCAAAAGTAATTGTTTTAACAGTAGACAAACTGCTGGCAAAACTGCTGGCAATGTTATGTTGTAACTCAGATCCAGTGGCAGAGGGAATGGGCGTGACCTTTTTGGAAAGCAATTTGGCAACATATCTCAAGAGCTGTAAATATTAACCTAGGCTTTAGGCTGATATCACCACCCTTGAGACAGCATGCTAAAGACATAACCCAATAGAAGATAAAGCTGTGTGCACATAGATGTCCCTTGCAGTGTTGTCTATGACGCAATACTTGCAGAGCTATTCATTACATGCTAAAGATTTGGGACAGTGTGCACAGAACTCCAGGAAATGCTATTCAGTCTTTGGTAGGATCACTATAAGGACAATACTGTAAACTGAAAATGTGTTTTGACATGGTAATACATGTTTAAAAATGGAATCCACAGGCCTCAGAGCCCAATTATTCAATAAATCTTTATAGCTCCCTTTCTGTGTACTAGGTGCTGGGGATACACACTCACACTGAAGAGTGCAAGGCTCTCAGCAGGCAAATAGGGCTGAACTTAACCTAGTCTGATGTGCAACAATGTGACTGTGCATGTGTGTGCACACATGTGTGATGTGTGTAGTGTGGAGGGTGTGTGCAAGGGTTACACAAGAATGTCCAATGTAGGATTATGAATTATTTTTTCCATGTTCAAAGTTTTCTTAACATTGTTACATTGCTTTAAAAATAAAATTTTAAACTTCCAGAATAAAATAATTCTGTTCCTATTCTCCAAGCACAGGAAACTGAGGAAGGGAATGTATCTGAATCATTAAAAAATGTAATCTTCATTCCAAAAGTTGGGTGTGTAGGCAATTATGAGCAAAGGCTCAGCCACCATACCACTGTGGGAAATGTCACCAGTACTACTGAGGAACTAAAAGTTGAATGAATTTAATTTTAATCACATTCAAAAACTGAAGCAGTGTAAAATGTTCTCTGTCAAACACTTTATTACATCTATTAGTATTAACATTAATTAATATTAAAATTAATTATACATGTTTCTTTTTTCTCTTTAATTGCAGCTACTAAAAATTCTAAAACTGCATATACACTTTCCATTATCTTTCTATTGAACAGTGATGTTCTAGATGCTAAGCTCGTGTCAATTATGCTTTTAAAACATCTTTTCTAGTTTGGAGCTTGTCTTTTCACTTTTCATGAAATCTTTTGATAATCAGGACTTCTCTATCTTTATGACCTTTGAGTAGAGACAGATTTTTAAAGATGACACCGAAAAACAAATTGCAAGCCTTAAAAGAAAAGATTGACAACTTTGACTTCTTCAAAATTGTCTCTTAAGTTTCATTCTGAAATATTAGAATGTTTGCCTTGCATATTCAAGTGTGTGATCCTTCTGTGGAGTTGGGACACATTTCTTTTTTCAGTTTAAATTACCAATTGCTCTAACTTCATTTATTGACTAGTGCCACCTTTCTTTCCTTTGCTCTTCCTGCCAACATGTCACATACCAGGTCTGTACAAGGCATTAGTTTGTTTCTGAATATTTTTTCTGTTCCTTTGGTCTATTTGTCTGTCCTTGCACATACGCCACACTGTCTGAATTACAATCATTTTACATTCTTGATACCTGCCAGGGCAAGTCATCCTGATTGCTGTTTCTTCTTCAGGAGGCTCTTTGCTGTTCTTGGTCTTTGGATCTTTTATATAAATTTTAAAATCAACTGTCAAATTTCTTCCAAGAAAAAAAATAGTAAAAAAGAAAACCTCTCAGAGTTTGATAAAAATGGCTTTGGATCAATAAGTCAATTTGGAAGAAACTGATGTTTATGAAATGTTACATCATCCTATCCATATCAGTGTTATGTCCCTCAATTTAGTTAGTATTTTTAATGCCTTTCAATATATTTTTATAGTTTCCTACTTAATTTTGAACTATTTTGTTTGTTCTATTCCAAGGTACTTTATTTTTTGTTGTAGCTGTAGATACTATATTTGTATTGCTTTTCTAACTGTTCACCGTTGATATATAAAAATGTGACCAATATTTGCATAAATTGCTTTTATATTGAGTGTATAATTTGCTAGGGTTGCTATAACAGAATGCCACAGACTGGGTGGCTTAAAGAACAGAAATGTATCACAGTTCTAGAGACTCGAAGTTCAAGATCAAGGTGCCTCCAGGCTTGGTCTCCGGTGAAATCTTTATGTTTCTATTGCAGACAGCTTCCTTCCTGCTGTTTCCTCACAAGGCCTTTCCTCTGTGTGCACATGGAAGGAGGGAGATCTCTGGTGTCTTTTCCTCTTCTAATAAGGACACCAGCTCTATTGAATTAGGGCCCCACACTTATGTCTTCATTTAACCTTAATAACTTCATTAAAGGCTGTATCTTCAAATACAGTTACATTGGGGGTTAGAGTTTCAACATATAAATTTGTGGGGGACTCAACTTAGTTCACAATATCTATCAAACTTGCTAACCTCTGCCATTAATTCTGATAAATTTGTGCAGAGATTCTTAGGTTTTCCAGATGGATAAGAATATTATCTGTGAATAATGACACTCCCCTCTCTTCCTTTCCAATATTTACACACTTTCTTTCTTCCCTTACTTTCTACATTGACTAGAACCTCCAGCAAATGTTAAATAGAAGCAATGATAGCAGAAATGTTTGTCTTATTTTGATTTAAAGGTAAAGATTTTAACATTTCACCATAGAGTGGGGTATTTGGTACAGATTTCTGGCAGATACTCCTTATCAACTTAAGGAAATTCCCTTCATAGTTGCTAAGGATTTCTACCATTAATTGAATTTAATCAAATGCTTTATCTGCAAATATTGAGATCACTGTATGGCTTGTCTCCTTTAAGTTGTTAATATGTTGAATTTTCCTAATATATTTCCTAATGTTGATTCTGCTTTGCATATCTGGAATACTAGATGTAGATTAAATTATATATATTTTCTTTTTTTATACATTTCTGGATCTGGTTCACTAATATTTTGTTTAGGATTTTTGTATTTCTGTTCATGAATAATACTGACCTGGTATTTCCCAAAATTTAGCAGCTTAAAACAATAAACATGTGTTATTTCATAGTTTCTATAGGTCAGAAAATTGAGCATGGCTGTGGCTGCTGTCTCATCTGAAGGCTCAACTGGAGGGATATCTGCTTGTCAGCTTACTCTCATAGGTCTCTGCATCTCACTGGCTCTTGGCTGGAGGTCTCTCTCAGTTCTCATCATCTGGGCCTCTCCATAGAGTGACCCACAACACAGTTGCAAGCTTCCCCTACAGCAAGCAACCCAAAACAGTGAGAGAACCCACATCCAAGATGAAAGCCACAGTCTTTTTTTATAATTTAATCTCAGAAGTGACATTCCACTACTTCTGCCATATTCTGTTTGTTAGAAGTAAGTCACTAGATCCAGCCCACTCTCAAGGGGAAGGGATTATACAAGGGCATGGGTACCAGTAGGTGGGGTCACTGAGGCTATTGTGGAAGCTGCCTGCCACAAGGAGAAAAAAAAATAATCAAAGGCCACTCCTTCCCTCCACTCAGTTCCCCAGCAGTAGGATCTCCACCATGCTCCTTTCCGTGATCCCAACCATGAAGCAGCAATCTTGGATTTTAGTCCCCTGACAGCACTCACTAGCCATGTGACTTTGGGAAAATCCTTTAAACTCACCCTCTCTCCTGGGTGGAAATATCAAAGCAGTATTTCAAAGAAGCACTTGAATGTGACAGATCAACCTCAGGTAGGGACTAAAAAGGAAAGGCAGAACAAATGGATTGTGGAGTGACTCTGCATGAAGAAATGGGTGAGCGGGTGGTTTCTAATGGGTTAGCACCATCCCCCTAGTGCTGTTCTTGTGATTGAGTTCTCAGGAGATCTGATTGAACCTTCTCAATGCCTCTGAGAAGAAGAAGAGAGAGGAGGGCCCTCAACATTTGCAGAAAAAGCATTTGATTTAAATTCAATTCATGGTAGAAACGCTTAGCAAATGTGAAGGGAATTTCCTTAAATTGACAAAGAGTATCTGTCAAAAATGTGTACAGACATCCTACTTAGTGATGAAATATTAGAATCTTTCTTTTTAAAACCAAAATAAGACAAAATTTCTGCTATCATTGTTTCTATTTAACATTTACTGGAGGTCCCAGTCAAGGCAGAAAGTAAAGAAAAAAACAAAGGGTGTAAATATTGGAAGGGAGGAAACAGGAGTATTGTTATTCACAGACGATATTCTTGTTCATCTGGAAAGCCTCAAAGAATCTCTGCACAAATTTATTAGAATTAACAAGTTCAGCAAGTTTGCTAGGTGTTATTGACTAAATTGTGTCTGCCCAAAATGTGTATGTTGAAAAAACTAATATTTAATTTTAAGCTCATTAATATATAAGCAAATGTTACTGAATAAAATCTGACACACACTCAAAGGCAGTGGGACTGTGTGTGTAAATGTGTATGTGTTAGTCCGTTCTCACATTGCTATAAAGAAATACCTAATACTAGGTAATTTATAAAGAAAAGAGGTTTAATTGGTTCATGGTTCTGCAGGCTGTCTGGGAAGCACAGTGGCTTCTGTTTCTGGGGAGGCCTCAGGAAACTTAGAATCATGGTGGAAGGCAAAGGCGAAGCAGGCACGTCTTACGTGCCCAGAGAAGGAGGAAGTCACGGTGAGGGACTACACACTTTTAAACAACCAGATCTCCTGAGAACTCTTATCACCAGAACAGCACTACGGGGATGGTGCTAAACCATTAGAAACCACCCGGATGATCCAATCACCTCCCACCAGGCCCCGCCTCCAGCACTGTGGATTACAGTTGAACCTGTGATTTGGGTAGGGACACAGATCCAAACCGTATCAGTGTGATTGTGCATAAATGTAAGTAAACCAAGGGAGTGAACTGAGGTCCCCAAGGGCCCAAGGTGCGTGTGCAAAACAGAAAGAAAAATACTCAACTGGGATGAATCGAGGCAGCACCTCTGAGCCTGATGGCGATGTGGGAATCTAGCCCCCCAGTACCCCCAGAAACCGTAAAGTGGGCACTGCATTTACACAGAATATAGAAGGGAAGCTTGCAGCTGTCTTGTGGATCTTTATGCCCATGGAATCCCAGCTGATACTGAGGTTTTTTTGGACGTCACAATGCTTCAGTGTTCAAAGAAAGTTGTTTTCAACGCCCTTTACAGTTTATTCCATATTCAACTTTTCTGAGGTGAGAAAGGAGATAGGTGTCTCTCAGCATGTCTTAAGAAGTCCTCTCAATCCCAGCACTTTGGGAGGCCGAGGCGGGCGGATCACGAGGTCAGGAGATCGAGACCATCCTGGCTAACACGGTGAAACCCCGTCTCTACTAAAAATACAAAAAATTAGCCGGGCGTGGTAGCGGGCGCCTGTAGTCCCAGCTACTCGGGAGGCTGAGGCAGGAGAATGGCGTGAACCCGGGAGGCGGAGCTTGCAGTGAGCCGAGATCGCGCCACTGCACTCCAGCCTGGGCGACAGAGCGAGACTCCGTCTCAAGAAAAAAAAAAAAAAAAAAAAAGAAGTCCTCTCCTTCCTGAGAAGGAGGGTTCAGGACCATAGAAGTTTTGGGGAATCACTTCTTCCCAAGGAGGAGCAAAGGAGACTTCCAGTTGTCAGGGGAAACTGAGTTCCTGTTCCTGGTATTATCTCTCCTCCTTCTGGTTTTGGTGGTATGGGCAGTCTTAGGAGCCTCACTCTCCCTTCCTCTGAGGTAAGCTGGATGGTGTTGACAGCCATTGAGTGGGGCAGGGATACCTCCAACTTAGGGCCCACAGGCAAAGCTCTGGAAATCCCTGCCTGCTCTCCACTGGAAAGCCTCAGTCCTGTGGTAGGAAGCCTCAGCCCGGGACCCAGAGAAAGGGTGATGCAATCCCAGTGGTTGCAAACATTCTTGGAACAACTCTGTTCCATCGGAGTCTGCAATTATGGCTGCTGGGGCTTTGTCTTAAGCTGTTCCAGGAGGTGGCCTGCCTTGGTAATTGCCCGGTTTTATCTCAAGCTACAGATCTGGAGCCTGAGCTCCCAGGCTTATGAAGTTACAACCAATGTGATACTTTTTCCATGTGCATGAAACAAGTCTGAAACATATACATATGTTTTATCTTCAGCTTGTGAACATGTAAAAACACCAGCGATTCCAAGAGTCATCTAAATGTATATTTTATTCACCCAGGTTGTGCAGGCAATCTTGGGTTCAGAGGGAGCTGTTTCTATATACTTGTCATGTCATGGGAACATCTTCGGCACCATGGAGGGGTTTCCTTACTCCCGCCAGCCACATTGGTTGATGGTGGACACCACTGGGAGACAGCCACCTCTCCCCAGCAATGGCACAAGCATTCCACACGGGGTCCACTGAGCTGACTGGTAGTAGCCGCAGCATCCCCCTCTGGGCCAGGGCCTTATTATTTTTAATTCCTGCTAAACAATCTTGATGGATCCACAGATGTAGAACACAGGATCTGCAGGCCCCATCCATTAGGAATAAGCAGCAACCTTTAGGCCTGCTTCTGAGACCTCTCCTTGCTTCTCATTGGGAGAATCAGGTCATGCATTCATCTCTAGAACAGTCACTGGCAAGGAAAATTAGATAAACTCAACCAGCTCAGTCCCATCAGGATTTGCTCCTGACTTACCTCCATGGAGCACAGATACCAGGATGGGGAGACTGGATTTGACATTGGCAGCCAACAGAGTCTGCAGTGCCAATCAAGGCAGCCTGATCCAAGGGTGATGCTCTCATTCATTCATTCATTCATTCATCCACTTGCCAAACACATTCTAGGGCCAAGCTCTGTCCTAGGTGAGAAGCTACAACAGTGAACAAGGCATGATTCTTCCCTTTCAGGGGCAAGAGACACAGACACATAAACCTTCCATTTCAAAGAGCAGGTGGGTGCTATAACCAGGATGAGCCTGGATGGTAGGGAAGCCCACCAGCGGGGCTTCCTAGGGAAAGACACTTCTAAGTGGAGACCTGGGAGTAAACAGGACTAAGAAAGCAGAAGGGCCCATCAGGGAGGACAGAATAGGGAGGAAGAGAGCAGAGTGTGAGCAGGCAGTGTGAGGGGTCAGGGTGGCCAGGCAGGCAGGGGGCCTCGAAGCCTGGCAAAGAAAGGGGAAAAGGGCTTTATCCTGAGCACAAAGGGATCCCAGGAGGGTTTTAAGCCAAGGAGGGATGTGTCAGAGAAGAAGGAATTCATTTCTCCAGGAAGGACGACGTGTCAGAGGCATTGAGTGGCATTTTTTCGGGACCTGAAAGATGAGCAGGAATTCCAAAGCCACATGGAAAGACCAAAGGCATCCCTAACTAAGGAGGTGGTGCTGGGAGCCACAGCAGGTGGTGCAGGGGAGCAGGCTGAAGAGAGGCCCCTTGAGTAAGACTAACGATGGTTTTCAAGGTCATGGATGTTTTATTGGAGCCAAGGACTTCTTGACACCCTTTCATGAGTGTGGCTGAGTGTAAAGAAACAAAGTTCCCTCCGTAATAGTTAATTCACCTTTGCACAGCACATAGAGTTTGCAGAGCACTTTTACAGGATTGCTTCAATAATCCTGCCAGGGGCCTGGGCAGAAAGGGTTATTCCCAGCCAGTTGACAGCAGGCTGAGATTCTGAGCAGTTCTGTGGTTACAGCCACCCAGCTGGTAAGTCCTAGAGTGACGATTTGCACATAGGTCTCCTGGAGGCTCATGGCCTTCTGCTGAACCACTTGGCCTCCCTGTGTCCACAAACAGAGGGCTTCCAAAAAAGGGGTCAATTGTGAAGCTATAGGGTGTTCCAGGCTACCCCGTCTGGGGAAGAGGGCCCTGGGGAGGGGACACAAATCAGCCAGGCAGAACCCTGGAACACAGCAGACTCCCAGAGTGGTTCCCCAGGGCAGAGGGCAGCTTGCAGCCCCAAAGCCACCAGGTGGAAGAGTGAGCACAGAGCCCTTGTCCAGCCCAGGTCGATGGACAGTGTCACGATCAGTGGAAAGGCCGTGTCCATTCAACATTGTCTCCTGCCTTCCCATGGCTACCAAACCTCAGCTGGGAAAAAGGCCTTACTGGGGAAACTGAGGTAGGCTGCTGGGTTCCACATGTCATGGCACCTTTCCCATTGGAAGGTGTCGTCAAGCACCCACCTGCCAGTCACAGGCTCCAGCCATCACCGAGGAGAATGGGGAAAAGGAACATGAGGGCTTTCTCTGTGTGTGCCCAATACGAACTTTCTAGCCGAAATTATCTGCACCCCCCAACCACAAGACAAATTCAATTCAATAAGACTTAGCAAATATATATCTGGCACCAGAAGGTGCCACGCTTGGTGCCAAGCACCACTGGCAATGCAGAGCTTGGAGAGCTAGCGTCTTGCCCTCTAGAAGCTTCCAGCAGGAGAGACTGAGATAAACACACAACATTGCACTGAGATGATCCAGCCATATGTCTAATTCTGCCACGGGTCAAGACTGCAAGCTCCTAGGGGTAGGGACTGTGCCTTTACCCTCTGTATCTCCAGGCTTTGGCACGTGACAAGTGCTCCAGAAACATTTATTATACAAATAATACTGAAGTTAGGTAATTTAATTAAGAATTTTGCCCAGGGTCATAAATCAAGTAAACCGTAGAACAAGCATTTGAATCCTCGGTGTATCTTTATTTCCCCTTCCTTTTCTTCCTCCTTTCCTCTTTTTCTTCCTCTTCACCACCCTCGTCGTTTGCCTCTCAGTTACCCCAAACAAGAAAGGAAGGTGTCCACCAGCAGACCCTAGAAGGCTTCTGCTCTGCTGACATGGTCCTAGGAACCATTCGTCCAGAGGCATCTGCAGAGTTTGCAGGGCCTGGCTGGGTACATGTTTTCTACCAACGGCTCCCAGAGTTCCAGACACCTGTTGGGGTCAGGGCCCTTAAACCAGGATGTGAATAAAATAGGCATCTCCAAATCTGCAGCTCCAGAGCCTTCTCAGAATGATTCCTGTGGACCCCAAGGCAGCACGGGGTGTAGAAAGGCCCTGAGTCTTGGGCCTCCAGCCCCCATTCAGCTCTTACTAATGCCTGCCATTAGTAAGCTGCTGAGGTGGAACGCTTTGTGCCTGAGCCCCAGGATCTCACAGCCTCCACTAGAGGAAGCTGCAAGTCAGTCACCTGCCCCACTGAGCTTCAGCACCTTCATCTGTGAAACGGACAGAATGAGGCCTGGCCCACGTACTTACCTCCAGAGAGGATTGCCCAGTGCAGGTGCTCAGTAGATCTTAGTGGAATGAATGAATGGATGAACAAATGAATGAACGGAGGAAATGAGCAACAGTAAATCCCATTGTACATAAGGGAAACATCAACCCTATATGCTCTTTCTGCCTCTCTCTGCCAAGGGCTCAGACTCTGCCATTACTGTAGCATCATCAGAGCTGAGTATGTTTACAGGTAACTGGAAACCAAGGCCCAGGCAAGCCCTTGCTTGTCTTCACAGTGTGCTACAGAACATAAGTTTTAAAGGGGTAATCAGATCGAAATCACCCAGGGGTGATTGGCCCCTGGTACAGTGACAGGGCATCCATAGATTTATCCACATTCTTTTAGGATTCTAATCATGGCCTGGGCATTTTAGACCTTGGGCTGCTGAAGAAGCCCTTAGGGGCCTGACAAAGATGGGGGCTGCTACAGAGTTTACTAACTTCATAATTCCATGACCTTAGCCCATTGCACAGGAAAGAAAACTGAAGTGAGAGAGATTATTGCAGAGGAGCCCCAGCTAAGGCAGGAAATGACTGCACTAGGTGTTCCGCCCAGATCTTCCCAAATGCCTGCAAAGCCAGGTAGGGACAGGGCAGGTGTCCTGGGGCCTCTTTAAGAAGTCTTCTTACACAGATGTCTTAACCTTGGCAAGCCTTGGTTTTCTCACTTACGTAATGGAAGGAAGAGCAATGATACATGCTCCTCCCAGGCTATGGGGAAGGTATAGTAATTATGAGGATGAGAGCACTTTATAAACTGTAAAGTCATATACGTGTGCCTGTGTGTTACCAAGTCTCCATTACAATATCTCCCAAACTGCTCAGACATGTCCAAATACAACTCCTACTTTCCGCCTCAAAATTGATCCTACTGTATCTTCTCCCATCTTAATGCATGGCATGAATTTTTCAGGCCCAAACCCAGGAGTTATCCTTCATTTCCAACCCCCTATTTCCCTCTCCAGCCCAATCCACCAGCAAACCCTTGGAAATATCTGTCTAAACAGTTCATTTCGCACAACCTTTCCCTGCTTCCATCACTGTAGTCCAAGCCATTACCATCTCTACTCTGGAATCTATTTAAAAAAAAAAAAAAAAAAGCTGTATTGTGATATAATTTGCATACAGTTCACCCACTTAAAGTGTACAGTTCATTCTATTTCTGTGAAGAATGTCATTGGTATTGACAGGGATTGCATTTTATCTACAGATAGGTTTGGGTAGTATGGACATTTTAACAATATTAATTCTTCCAATCCATGAACAAGGCATATCTTCCCATTTGTGTTCTCTTTAATTTCTTTCATGAATATTTTATAGTTTTCATTGTAGAAACCTTTCATCTCCTTGGTTAAATTTGTTCCTAGGTGATTTTTTTGCAGGTAGTATAAATGAGATTGCTTTCTTGATTTCTTTTTCAGATAGTTCACTATTGGCATATAGAAACACTACTGACCTTCATATGTGGATTTTATATCCTGCAAGTTTACTGAATTTGGTTATTAGTTCTGACAGTTTTTTTGGTGGCGTTTTTAGAGTTTTCTACATATAAGATCATGTCATCTGCAGACAGGAGCAATTTGACTTCTCCTTTTCAATTCCGGTGCTCTTTATTTCTTTCTCTTGACTAATGCCTCTGGCTAGGACATCCCCAGTTGTATGTTGGATAAAAGTGGTAAAAGTGGGCATTCTTGTCTTGTTCCAGATCTTAGAGGAAAATCTTTCAACTTTTACCCATTCAGTATGATGTTAGCTGTGGCCTTCATATGAAAACATAAAAGACCCCAAATACCCAAGCAATCTTCAGCAAAAAGAACAGTGCTGGAGGAATCACACTACCTGACTTCAAAATATGCTACAAAGCTATAGCAACAAAAACAACATGGTATTGGGATAAAGGTAGACACATAGATCAACTGAACAGAATAGATAGTATGGAAATAAATCCACCCACTTACAGCCAACTGATTTTCAATACACACTGGGGAAAGAGCAATCTCTTCAATAAATGGTGCTGGGCACACTGGATATCCACACACAGAAGAATGCAATTAGACCTCTGTCTCTCACTATACACAAAAACCAACTCAAAAAGGATTAAAGACTTAAATGTAAGACATGAAACTATAAAACTGGAAGAAAACATGGGAAAAATCCTTCAAAACATTGGTCTGGGCCAGGATTTTTTAAATAAGATCTCAATAAAACAGGGAACAAACCCAAAAATGGACAAATAGGATTACATCAAACTAACAAGCTTCTGCACAACAAAGGAAACAAAAGAGTGAAGAGACAGTCCACAGAATAGGAGAAAATATTTGCAAACTATGCATCTGACAAAGGATTAATATCCAGAATATATAAGGAATGCAAAAAACTCAATAGCAAAAACAAACAAATAATTCTATTAAAAATGGGCAAAAGACCTGAATAGGCATTTCTCAAAAGAAGACATACAAATAGTCAACAAGTATATTTTTAAAATCTCCAATATTATAAATCATTGAATAGGCATTTCTCAAAAGAAGACATACAAATTGCCAACAAATATATTTTTAAAATGTTCAACATTACAAATCATTGAATAGGCATTTCTCAAAAGAAGACATACAAATAGTCAACAAGTATATTTTTTAAATGTTCAACATTACAAATCATTGGGGACATGCAAATCAAAACCAAAATGAAATATCACCTCACACCTCCTGTCAGAGTGACTATTATCAAAAAGACAAGAAATAAATGCTGGTGAGGATGAAGAGAAGTGGAAACTCTTATACACCGGGAATATGAACTAGTACAGCCACTGTGGAAAACAGTATGGAAGTTCCTCAAAAAAAAAAAAAAATAGAACTATCATATGATCCAGCAATCCCATTGCTGGGCGTTTATCCAAAGAAAATGAAATCAGCATTTAGAAGAGCTATCTGCACTCCCCTGTTTATTACAGCACCATTGACAATAGGCATGATACGAAATCAACCTAAGTGTCTATCAATGATGAATGGATAAAGAAAACGTGGTATTTATACACAACGGAATATTACTCAGCCATAAAAATGAGAATGAAATCCTATCATTTTCAGCACCATGGATGAATCTTAAAGACATTATGGAGGTCGAGATGGGTGGATAACTTGAGGTCAGGAGTTTGAGACCAGCTGGGATAACACAGTGAAACCCCGTCTCTACTAAAAATACAAAAAAAAAAAAAAAAATTAGCTGGGCATGGTGGAGCATGCCTATAATCCCAGCTACTCAGGAAGCTTAGGCAGGAGAATCGCTTGAACCTGGGAGGCGGAGGTTGCAGTGAGCTGAGATCATGCCACTGCAATCCAGCCTGGGCAACAGAGTGAGACTCCGTCTCAAAAAAATAAAATAAATAAAAATAAGCGAAATAAACCAGGCACACAAAGGCAAATACCACGTGATCTCACTTATTTGCAGAATTTTAAAAAGTTGATCTCATAGAAGTACAGAGTAGAACAATGGTTACCAGAGGCTGGGAAGGACAAGGGGAAGAGAGGGAGGTGGAGAGATTGGTCAGCAGATACAAAATCACAGATAGACAGGAGGAATAACTTCTGGTGTTCTATTGCACAGTAGGGCAACTATGGTTAATAATATTTATTGTATGTTTCAAAATAATTAGAAGAGAGGATTTTGAATGTTCTTGCCATAAAGAAATGATAAATGTTTTTAGTGTTGGATACACAAATTACCCTTATTTGATCATTACACAATGTAGACACATATGGAAACATCACTGTACCCCATAAATATGTACATTTATTATGTGTCAATCAAAAATGAAGTTAAAAAGTGTACATTTAAGTGGTTTCTAGTATAGTCACAGAGTGTACAAATATAGCCATGATCTAAATTTAAAACATTTTCACCCAAAGAAAGAAACCCTCTCTACCCATTAGCAATCACTCCCCATTTCCCTCCCACCTCTACCAGCTCCAGGCAACCATAAATCTATTTTTAGTCTCTATAGATTTGTCTGTTCTGGGTATTCCATATGAATGGAATCACACAAGATGAAGTATTTTGTGACTGGCTTCTTTCACTTAACATAGTGTTTCCAAGGTTCACCCACATTGTTGCATGTATAGGTACTTTATTTCCTTTTGTTGCCTAATAATATTGCATTGTATGGATAGATCACTTTTTTTAATTCATTTATCAATTGATGGCCATTTGGGTTGTTTCCATTTTCTGACTACTAGGAATAATGCTTCTGTGAACATTCATTTACAGACTTTTGTGTGGATGTATGTTTTTACCTTTCTTGGGTTTATACCTAGGACTGGAATTGCTGGGTCACATGATAACTCTGTTTAGCCACTTGAGGAACCACCAGACTGTTTTCTGAAGTTGTTGTACCATTTTACATTCCCATCAGCAATGTATAATGAAGGTTCCGTCCTAGTAGTGTGAAGTAGTATCTCACTGTGGTTTTGATTTGCATTTCTCTGGTGAATTATGATATTGAGCATCTTTTCATATAATCATTGGCTACTATATATCTTCCTTGAAGAAATGTCTATTTACATCCTTGGTCTGTTTTTTAATTGGGTTTTGTCTTTTCATTGTAAGAGTTCTTTAAATATTCAGGATCCAAATGCTTGTCAAATCTATGGTTCATAAATATTGTCTCCCATTCTGTGGGTTGTGTTTTTTATTATTTTTTATTGTGTCCTTTGTAGTACAACATTTTTAAATGTTTATAAACTTCCGTTTTTTTTTTTCCTTAGGCCACTTGTGCTTTGGGCAGGATATCTAAGGAGGCTTTGACTAATCCAAGTTTACAATAACTTATTCATATATTTCTTAAGGGTTGTATAGTTTTCGCTCTTACATTTAGGCCTTTAATCCATTTTGTGTTAATTTTTTGATATGGTGTGAGGTAGGGGTCCAACTTCATTCTTTTGCATGTGGATATCTAGTTGTCCCACCCCCGTGTATTGAAGAGACTATTTTTTCTCCCATTGAATTATCTTGGCACCAATGTTGAAAATCAATTAACTGTAAATTTGAGGGTTTATTTCTGGACTGACACTTAATTCTATTCCTTTGATCTATATGTCTGTTCTTATGCCAGTGCCACTCTACCTTGATTACTGTAGCTTTGTAGTGAGTTTTGAAGTCAGGAAGTGTGAGTCTTCTAACTTAGTTCTTCCTGTTCAAGATTGTTTTGGCTATCCTGGACCCCTTGAATTTTCATATGAATTTTAGAATCAGCTTATCAATATCTTAAAAAATACCACCTTGGATTTTGATAGGGATTGCAGAGAATCTGCAGACCAATTTTTGCAGTATTGTTATCGTAATAAAGTTAAGTCTTCCAATGAACATGGGATGTCTTTCCATTTATTTAAGTCTTCTTTAATGTCTTTCAACAATGTTTTGCCATTTTTGGAGTACAAACTTCACATTTCTTTTGTTAAACTTATCCTTAAGTATTTTTTATTCTTTCTGATGCTATTATAAATAAAATTGTCTTTTAAATTTCATTTTCAAGTTGCTTATTGCTAATTGATTTTTATATATTGATCTTTTACCCTGCAACCTGGCTGAACTTGTTTATTGGTCCTAATAAGTTTTCAGAGGATTAGTTGGGAGTTTTACATACAAGATCATGTCACTTGAAAATATAGATAATTTTAATTCTTCCTAATTGGAATGACTTTTATTTCATTTTCTTGCCTGATTGCCCTGACTAGAACCTCAGAATGCTGAATAGAATGGGCAAGAACAGAGATCCTTGTTTTATTTTTGATCTTATCAAGAAGGCATTCAATCTTTCACCATTAAGTATGATGTTGATTGTGGGTTTATCATAGTTCTTTATCAGGTTGAGGAAGTTCCCTACTATTTCTAGTTCCCTGAGAGTTTTTAATCATAAAATGGTGTTAGATTTTGTCAAACGTATTTTTTGCACTTACTAAGATAACCATGTATTTTTTGTTCTTTATTCTATTTATAAGATGTGTTATATTAATTGACTTGGATATTGAATCAACCTTGCATTCCTGAGATAAATTTCACTTGGTTATGTTGTATAATCTTTTTAATATGTTGCTGGATCGAGTTAGCTATTATTTTATTGACGATTTTGCATTCATATTCATAAGAGATGTTGTTCTGTAGTTTTCTTTTCTTGTACTATCTTTGGTTTTGGTATCAGGGTAATACTAGCACCACAAAATGAGTTAGGAAGTGCTACCTCACCCCTCACCATTTTATAAAAGACTTTGTGAGGAATTGATATTAATTATTTAAATATTTGGCAGAGTTTGCATTCTGAGCTTGAGTATTCTTATGTTGTTGGGTGAAGTATTCTTTGCATGTTTGTTAGATTTTGTTGGTTTATAATGCTGTTCAAGCCTTTTATTTTCTTTTTATCTTCTGTCTTGTGAAACTTCTACCTTATCGGGAACTGGAGTAAGGGTGATTGCGATCTTAGTAATATTGGCCTGCAGCCCCTGGGGTAGAGCTTCCACCCTACAAATTGGGGCTGGCTGTAGGACTTCCACCCTACGAACTGGGGAAGACAGCCCCAAACCTCTCAGCTGCCCTTGCCCGGAACACAGTCTGCAGCACGGAGCTGGAGGGGATGAGAAACGCTGGTGGTGGGCCCCTCCTGACGGGGTGGCGGGTAGGGGTCCTGTGCTGAACTGGAAGAGGAGAAGAGGGAGTGGATTGTGAATCAGTTGCCACAGATTTAGCAGATTAGTTTGAATAGATGTTTTCTTTCATTTGCTGTATGCCCTCAGGGCAATTATTAGAGATTTTAATAGCTGCTTTCAAATTTTTTTTTTTTTTTTTTTTTTTTACCAATTTTGGTTGTTTCACTTGAGAGAGGTCCTCCCAGCTCCTCACATTGCAATGTCAGCCACCATGCCCGGCCGGATCTGTCTTATTTCAAGAGGACAGAGGTTTCTGGAAGGTGGGAACCATGCCGTAATGCCCTCTCTCTCTCTCTCTTTCTCTCTCTGTGCCTCTCCCAGCACTTGTGTGACATGAAGCACACAGAGCTCCTCCATAAGGCCAGATGACCTCAATCATAAATCAGTGAATATCTCTGGGTCTCCCTGCAATTTAGACCCTTCACAACTGAGCACAAAAGAGAAAGAGAAAACCTATCTGTGCCTCAAGTTTCCAATCTGTTTCCTTTAAACCCACTGAAGTTTATATTATATAGGAGCCTCTTAAAGACAACAGCCTTCATCTCATTGAAATTGAGTCTGTAAATGCAAAACATTGTTTTAAATAATGAATTGGTATTTGAAATTCCTATATTTCAATATTCCTTTGATATTCCAAAATGAAATTTAAACTGCTGGGGTTTTCTGCATTCTTCGTCTTTCCTTTGATTTGGCTCAACTCGTTGCTTTGAATATGTTTGCTTTAATCACTGGACCATAGAGCAGGAGGGATGCGCATCTTGATGGGGGAGGGCTGGGGGTTCAGCCATCTGGGCCCAGAAAATGACTGCCTTATGCAAATCACTGGATCTTCCTGCTGGAACCCGGCTGCGGGGGATTGCCAGGCCCACAGGGAGGGGTGGACTCCCCTGGCTATACTCCAAGGGGGACACTTGAGCCCCTATCTTACAGTTCAAAGGCAGAAAAGGCAGCTGCAGTAGGGCCTTCAGCAGGTGCCAAACCAGGGACGAGTTCCCGGGACACCTGATGGGCATCTGATCTGCAACTCAGGTGGACCAAATGCCTGACCCAGGTTCTGAGGTGGGGAGATGGGGATGATATGAGTGGAATCTATCCTCATTAAGTTAGGCAGTTTCAGTCCTAAAGAAAGAGAAGGCATGATCTTCATGATCACGATGATGGTGGCAGTGACAATGTTGACGGTGTAATTAGAGTAATGATAATAGCTACAATGGCCCACAGTGATGAGGCACTTACCATATGTCAGGCACAGTGCTAAGTTCTGCAGGTGAACTGTTTTCTGAACTGTTTTGTTTTGCTCTCTAAACTGTCTCTATTTGCATTTTCCTAAAGCAGACTCAAAGAGAAGGACTAGGTGCAGTCAAGATTGTCCCAGAAAGAGGAATAATGGATTGGAGAACAGAGAGGAGCTGGGCCAGTGAATGGTATGCTAATGAGCTGGTCACCTCTGTAGGCAATTGCAGCTCTGTCTTGAGGGGGACCCTTTGGGAAACTATGTAAGGCAACTCAGAATTGTTCCATCCAAGGAAGGAGGAGGAGGCTGGTGCTTTTCCTCATTGGGTTCCATCCCCATTGATTGGGGGGTTACCACTAGTGATAGTAATTCCCCTGCAGTCCTGAATTGCAATTTCAGGCTGGGGACAAACCCCTATGGTGACCTGTGAGCCAGTGAACACCCTCTGTCAGAGCAGTAGATGGCCCAGGACCCTGAGAAAGAAAACTGTCCTCAGCTGGAATGGCCCACTGTGGCCACAGGTAAACTCGGAGACAGGCTAAGGAGATATGGGGCCAGACATCAATAGAATCTTCCAAAACAATTTTTGCATAAGTATTTTTATGAACTCTATTTGCGGTAGAAGAAACTGAGGCTTAGAAAAATGGCCAGATGTTGTCCAAGTTTGTCCAGCTAGGAAATGTACCAAGAACCTCAACAAATATTTCCTCACCATCTGCGCTGTGTCTGACACAGGGGGGACAGATATGAATAAGACATAGTCCTTGTCCCCAGGGACATTATGCATGCAGGATGTCAAACACAAACCGCTAGTCCTGAGTGACAAATGTCATCTAGAAATAAGCACAGAAGTTAAGGTAGGGGAAAGGGCCTTCTAACCCAGCCCAGAGGACCAGGAAAAGCTTCCTGGAAGAGGTGACATCTGTTTTGGGAGGGTGGGTTTTGCTTTACTTTATTTACATGTAAAGTGGTCCTATTTGTTAGGAAGAAATGAGAACAATCTGTATAAGTAAAATGAAGCTGGCACCATACCAGGCACCACCTGACTTGCCCATGAACCCTGTGGACCTTCCTGCAACCTCCCTGTCCTGAGCCATGGTAAACCTATTAGCCATCAGACCACAGAGAAGCCCAGCTCTCCACACGCCATGCTGGGCCCCTTCCCAATGTGGAGTCCAACTGCCATACATCCTTTATTTATTTATTTATTTATTTATTTATTTATTTATTTTGATGGAGTTTCGCACTGTTGCCCAGGCTGGAGTGCAGTGGTGCGATCTTGGCTCACTGCAAGCTCCACCTCCCGGGTTCACGCCGTTCTCCTGCCTCAGCCTCCCAAGTAGCTGGGACTACAGGTGCCCGCCACCACGTCCAGCTAATTTTTTTTGTATTTTTAGTAGAGACGGGGTTTCACTGTGTTAGCCAGGATGGTCTTGATCTCCTGAACTCATGATCCACCTGCCTCGGCCTCCCAAAGTGCTGGGATTACAGGCGTGAGCCACCGCACCCGGCCCTGGCTGCCATACTTCTAAGCATGGGTTACTCTCAGAGGGACACTTGCAGCCTGACGGGCATCATTAAGGGAAGCTGGCACAAGCTCTGCCTTGAGTCAGGGAGGGATAAGGAGGGTTGGCCTCCCAGCCTCACTTGTGGAAAGGGGAGGCCCCTTGGCTCCCCCTACAATGCCACTGATGGTTGTGAAGAAGGCTCACTCCAGAGCCTGCAGGAAGAAGAGTGGGGATTTGGAAAGGGGGGGCCTTGAGTTCTAATCCTGGCTTCACCATTTCTCTAGTGACGAAACTTTCTTCTCATCGAGCCTGACCACTCCTGAGCTCCCACTCCACCCCAGATGACTTCAAGGCCTGGCACCCCTGCCCCAACTCCCCATGGTATTGCTCCAGGTGCCTTTAGGTGCAAGGTATAGAGGCTGAACACCAGTTAATTTGGGCAAAAGGAGGGCTATTGGTGCGCACAGGGGAGTCCAAGAATGGCCACCCTCTAGGCACAGCTGACTTAGGAGCACCAGTGTCAAAGAAGTGTATCCCACCTCACACAGGGCCCCAACAGCTCTGGACTCACCATCCCCCAGTACAGCCAAGGGAATGGTCTCCTTCTGGAAAGTTCCAGCCACAGGCAAAACAGCATTCCCATTGGCCAAGCTGGCTCACATGTCCATCTCCGCACTGTGGCCATGGCCAGAGGAAGCTAGCCTTTGTTTGGCCTGGTCTGAATCACTTCCCAGGGCCCAGGGTGGGGTCAGCCTTGGATGAACCCTGTGAACTGAGACCAGGGAAAGGGCAGGTCCCCACAAGAAATTCGGGTTACTGATACCAGGAGAAGGACAAGTGAGAGCTGGGTTAGAAGGAGGAAGCTGCCGCTCCACATGTAAAATGGTGGTGTTTTCAGGGAAGGACACTGTAGGACTGTGAGTCAGAGTTCTCCAGAGAAACAGAACCAATAGGATATAGATAGATAGAGAGATATGTAAGAGGGCATTTGTTATGCGAATTGGCTTATGCAATTATGGAGGCAGAGAAGTCTCACCATCTGTAGTTGGCAAGATGGAGACCCAGGAAAGTGGTGATGTCCATGGAGTCCAAGGCCAAAGGCCTGAGAACTGAGGGTGGGGAGCACTGAGGTAAGTCCCGAAGTCCAAAGGCCAAAGAGCCAGGAGTTGTCTGAGGGCAGGAGAAGATGGATATCACAGCTCAAGATGAGAGAGAGAGAGAGAGAGAGAGAGAGAGAGAGAGAGAGAGAGAAAGGATTGGCTCTTCCTCCATCTTTTTGTTCTATCCGGGCCCTCAATGGATCAGGGATGCCCACCACATTGGTGAGGGCAGATCTTCCTTATTCTGTCTAAGGATTCAAATACTAATCTCTTCCAAAAACGCATAGGCTCACCCAAAACAATGTTTCACCAGCCCTCTGGGCACCCCTTATCCCAGTAACATGCAGTGAATACTCATTGTTGTGTTTTAGTGAATGCTGCAGGGTCTAGGTGTTCGCAGAGATCAGCTGGCGGCTGACAAAGTACAACTCCACACCAAGTTCAACATAAGTGCAGAGCCCAGGAGGGGTCTGCCCAGATTAAACACCATAGACGCCCATCCTCACTCTTCCCTGCAGAAGAAAAGAATGTGAGAGTGAGTGGAGGGGGGTGTGTGTGCGTGTGTGGGTCTGAGTGTTTGTGGAAATTCATATGGGGACTTGGTAATACGTGGCACTGAATTTGAGCTTGTGTGCCTGTGGGTGTGTAGGTGTGTTTGAACGGCTGGGTGTGGGGTAAGTGTGGGTATGTAAGTGTCTGGAAAGAAGGGTGCACTTGGGAGGGTAGCCTGGAGTGATTATGGGTGCACACAGAGTGAGTGGGGTCTGGCTAGCCAGGAGGACACACACAAGCCAGGTGCCAGCAAGTGGAGCTACCGTGGGGATCAACAAGTTCCACAAAATGCCCCCTTGTTAAACAGGCAAGACCAGCCATGCCACCCAAGGTTACGCTAGGGCTAAGGGGCTCAAGGACAGAGCTGTGACCTGATTTAGGGAAGTGCCTGCCTGCCCCTGCCTTGTCCCCTGGGACTGGTCAGCGTCCCAGAATGGGAAATGGGTCCTCACTCATCCCAAAGAGGAAGCCTGGGGGAAGAGCATCTCTCGGGTTATGGCCCCAGGATCCCCGTGCCAATTTCTACTACCACTTTCCTAAGCCCAAATCCCTCCCTTTTCCACTGGGGGTTTCAGCCTCTGCCCAAAAGACCAGCTCCAGCCTAAATCCCCTAAATCCCACCCCCTAACCCCCGAACTGCAGACTCATCTTTTGCTTCTCTTTAAGCAGCACCTCCCATGCTCCTGGGCTCCTCGTTTACAGGAGGGGGAAAAAAATCAAGCAACCATTCTAGGAAAGGGGTTTGGTCCACCTGGGGCAGGGTTCTAGAAGCCTGTGGCCTCCAGATGCTTTAGGAACAAGGAGTACGCATGGAGTAGGGCCAGGGGGACATTGCCCATGAGGGACGTGGGGGTCAGGATATGTGGCAGGGCATCGAGAGGGTAGAGAGATGCTGGTGGCGGGGGAGTGGTGTCCAGAGACCACCCCACCCGGCATCCACGTTGAACTGCTTCTCATAGCCCCGGGCCTGCACCCTCCAGGTGGGAGTGACGGAGAGAATGTGCAAACATTGTGCTGTCAGTTGGTCTGATCATCCTGCCTGGCTCAAAAACCAAAAGGGCTTGGGGCAGCATGAAAAGACACATAAAATGCAATATGAAAATGACAGGACGAAACCAGGGGAAACAAGGGCAGGAGGAACAAGTTGAAGCACGCCAACAATCATGAGGCAAGGCCCCCAAAACCCTGGTCCTGGGGGATCAGGCTTGGAATAGTCAAGCAGCCAACGTGTCTCAGAAGTCACTCCCCGAAGAACCACAGCATGGAAAACAGATGGGAATGGGCTGCTCCGGCCCAGGCTCCCCTCCCCCATGGCTGCTTGGCAAGAGTCCCAGTGCTTGGGTACTCACAGGACATACGGCCAGGCACCAACCAGCGTCCTTATACCATCCCAAGAACCAAGTCCAGGGTCACTTCCCTGTCCTGTGAGACCCCCTGCACTGGACATCGGGCACGTGCTGCCTCCTTTAATTCTCTTCATCCCATGAGATGAGCCCTGTGGTCATTCCCACGTCCCAGAGAAGGACACAAACAGTGACAGCCCAAGACTCAGACCCACACCTGGCACTACCATCCTATCATATCATCTCTCACCTCTCCGAAGGGCTGCCCTTGGGCAAAGGGAGGGACAGGTCCAGTGTATCCCCAACCCTAGATCGGAGACCTGGAGGGCCAGCATTACAGGCAGCTATGCGCACACATTGGACCCACCCACAGATGCACCGGTGTCCTTGGCAGGTGGTGAGTTGCTTGTCACCCAGGGTGTCCAACACTCCTGACCTGGAGCAGCACAGGGAAGGGGAGGCCAGAAGGCCAGATGGCTCCCACCTACCCTGAAACCCGTGCTTTCACAGCCCAGAGAACTTCCCCTCCCGCCCGCCCACTCCTGTGCTCTGCGCTAGTGTTGAACTGAGTGTGGAGTCATGTTTTGTCAGCCACCAGCCAATCTCTGACAACACCTAGACCTGGCACCATTCATTAAAACACAGCAATGACTATTCACTATAAGGGGAAAGGGTGGGAGGGAATCAGTTTCCTTTGACTACTTACTTGCCTTACAGTGGACATCTTGCTTTTATATCCTTTCCATACTCTACGAGTTATTGACGTGAATTCTTTCTCATTTAGTGGTTTGCGTTGTCAGAGGGTAAAATCTGATGTGTAGCAAATGTCTCTGAGTTCACCAGTAATAACCCCTCAAGAGACCATGCTGAGGAAGTTATATGCTACCAAATAATAAAATATCCCCATCTACTTTCAGAAGCTTTGGACAGCAAAGAGAGACCGCCAGGACTCGGAAAACCTTCAGACAGATTCTGTCTGGCTTGTCCAGCCTTATTCACGGTGACTCCATACATCACAGAAGGGGTTGGCAGGGCAGGGAAGCCAGGCACAGCCAGATTTCCTCCATGTAAAATCCCATCAACTGAAAGATTTAACAACAGTTTTTGGAAGGGGGAGGGGGCGAGCAAAAAAACTCCACAATGCCAAACATACACGAAGATGGAAGACGTATCTGCACCAGCAAAATGGTAAAAAGTGGAGGGAAGAGAAAGAACAGCCATTTGTATGAAGAAAATATGGCAGATTCCTGCCCCTTGAGACCTGCGAAGTCATCATTTCCAGCCCTCTCTCTGGGGTCATGCTTTTTAAAGCTCCAAAGATCAACATGTAGTATGAATCACCCACTCTAAAAAAGAAAGAATACTCCAGTTCCAACAAATCTAAGGGCCCTGGACAGCTAGCTCAGCACGAACCACAGTACTCCGGGCTAGACACAATCCAGTCTGTCCTCTGAGCCCCCTGCACTGCCACCCACCTCACAGAGCATCCCCATAGCCATCCAGCACTGTCCACATGTCCCGGGATGAGAGGACTCTCAAGGAAAGGCAGGAAATTAACAAGCCTACAGGGAGCACAGGCCCCATGTCAGCACTTTGCCAGATGGTGTCATGACAAGACTGAATGAGACCCAATCCCTGCCCTCAGTGAGAGGAGATGAAAAGATGATTGTAACTTGCTGAGTGCCTTTGTACCAGCCACTGAGCTGGGTGTCATGTGTGTGATGTCCCATTTGATCCTGGCATCAGCTGCACTGAATAATGATTATCCCCATTCTACAAATGGGGAAATAAAGGCTGGGTGAAACTAAGTTACTGCTCCAAGCACGGGCAGCCAATAAATGGTGGAGCCAGAATACGAACTCTGCCCTCTCTCCAGGGCCTGTCCATGCTACTTCTGCCACCCCAGGCACCCCTTTCCCCACAACCTAGAGAGACATCAGCAGGCACTGGACAAGTACTCCACTCTCACACACACCCCAGCCCTCAGCACTCCCTCCACGTACTGCCCATGCACTTCCACCTCCTGGACGCCAACCCCTCCAACATGTCCAATCTGTCCACTTCTCTTAATTTCCACTGATGAGATCTTAGACAGGCCCCCATGGTCATGGTCATAGGAGACCACCATGACCTCCAAATAGCTCTGAGCTTCCGTTCTCACCCACGAAGGTCACGTCTCCACACAACAGTCAGTTCAGTCTTTGTAAAACCCAAACCTGAAAATGCCGCCCCTCTGTTAAAAATGCTCTAATGGATTCTTCTTGCCCTGGAGAAAAAATGTTACTCCTAGGACCCGAATGATCTGCTCACCTCTCTGGCTGTCCTCGCCTTGGACCACTGAATAGCCTCGACATTTCTGCCTTCTGTTCATTCTTTCAATCCGTGCGCCTTTGTCCAACCTCAGAGCCCTCACACATGCTGTTCCTGGAATACCATTCCCCTCCACGAGTCAATGACTCTTCATCTTCTTCCCTTCCTTGGACAAGGCTGCAGCAATCATCCCATCCAAAGTTTCATTCTCTCCCAGAACCCTGCTCTTTTTCCTTAAAGTTATATATGTTTTCCTGTTTATTTATTAAATATTTGTCCCCTCCACTAAGACATAAGCTCAAAGACATCTAGAACTGGATCTGTTTTGCTCACCGTTGTGTTGTTCATGATGCAGCATTGATGCAAAATAAATATCTTGAGTGAATGCATGAATTAATGAATAGGAACAGCATTGCTACTCACCGTGGTGTTTCCTCTGCTAACTAGCTAGGAGTCGTTCCTTATCCCTGTGTCTCAGGCAGCCACTCCCAAATCAATGGAGCTGACAAGTTTGATGTAATTCAGGTCACAAACTGGTATATCTATACCGTGGACTACTACTCAATAAGAAGGAACAAACTATTGATGCATCCAACAGTTTGGACGAATTTCAAGGGAATTATGCTAAGTGAAAAAAGCCAGTCTCAAAAGGTTACATACCGCATGACTCCGTTTATATAACATAGTCAAAATGACCAGATCACAGAGATGGAGAGGAGATAATTAGGCCTGTGGGGGCGGGTGTGACTATAAAAGGAACACAGTAGGGAGTGTTCTTCTCATGACCGAACATTCTGTATCTTGATTGTGATGCTGGTTACATGACTCTATAGGTGGGATGAAATGCCACAGAGCCATACACAAAGACATACAGAAAAATAAAACCACATGAATGTGCATAATAACTGGTGAAATCCAAGTACAGCGTGTAGTCTGGTTAATTACATTGTGAAGAATGATGTCTGGTTTTGATGAAGCACTAGAGTTATATAAGATGTGTGAAGGGTGCACATGACACTTGGTACTGTTTTTGCAATTTCTTGTGAGTCTATAATTATTTCAAAAGAGACAGAAAAAGAAAAGGAAGATGGAATCCATGTGCCACCCCAGGGTCAGACTCTCCGTCCCCATCTGCCCTACTTCATGAGTTCCCATGAATTCCCAGGCAATTTCTGCTCCTCCCACTGCAGTGCCCCCTCAGTACCTGCCCCAGATGGCTACTTCTCAGCCAGGACACCTACAAATGACACAGAGCCATGGACCAATCCCACTGTTCCCATGGACAGAAGAGACGGGTACCCACGGCCACACCTCTCTGGTGTGGTTGGGTAATGCACACGTACAAGTTAGGCACCCACGCCGGTGCCTCATTTTGCACCAGATTCTGAGGGAGGGTCCAGTACGTTTTCATGTATCAGCCTCTAATCAGTTGTTACACCCAGGCTGGGGCCCTCTCTCTACATCTTAAAGGACGCATTGGCAGAGATGGCCAGATGAGAAGCCCACGCTGGAAATCTTCTGTACACTCATCCTCATAAACCCAGAGATGGGCAATCTTTAATTGAACCAAAGAGGCCAAACCTTTCATCTATCAACTGTGCCGTTGGCCACAGGCAGAAAAGATGCTGGTTTTAGTTAAGAGTAGAAACTGTGCCAATGATCGCTGTGTTAGACCTAAGATAGATGCACTAGGAAGCCTGCTGGGGTTTGTGGCTTGGGGATGAGATGGCAAGTCTGGTTTGAGCTCAGTCCAGACTCTGGTAGGAAAAAGCAAGAAAAAGAAAACAATTTCCAACTTGCGGCCACACAGCAAGCAGCAACTGCGTTTACTCCAAGACGAGACTGTGCAAGCGCAGTGTTGTCTTAACCCTTGGCTAGACCCTGTGCCTTGACTGTCCGCACAGGCAAAAGGCTGGCAGAGACCAGCGAGTGTCTCAGGTGAACTAGGTAACTGGATTGGCCTGGTATAGAGGAATGTGCCCTGGATGAGAGTCCATGGGATACTAGTCTTGGCTCTGCCCCCTGATTCACCGTGTGCCCTGAGCGAGACCCTTTCCTTCTCTGGGTCTCAGTTTCCCCGTTTTCAAAGTGCACTGACTTCTGAGGTATTCGTCAGATGTAAATGTTTACCCAACCAGGATTCTTCAGCCACAGCACTGTGGGCACTGTGGGCACTTTGCTCCTGGGGAATCTCTGATGGGGGCCGCCCGGGCACTGTGAGACAATTAGCAGCACCCCTGAGCTCTACCCACTGGTGGATGAGCAGTGTCTCTCCCCATCCCACAGTGTGATAACCAAAAAGATCTCCAGATACAGCCAAATGTCCCCTGGGGGGTAAAATTGCCCTGCCCCAGACTCACGGACCCTCCAGCCAAGGAGGAGGGAGGAGGCCCTGAGGACTCCTGCCTGCCAGAGGAAGCCGTACACCTTCCCCCGAGACTCTGGCCCCCAGCTCTTCTCTGGCTCCCAGCTCTGCTCTGGCCCCTCCTACGACAGGGGCCCCCTCCAGGACAGCACTCTTTATTCCAAAGCTCTCAAGTTCCCTTTGGATTGAGCTGCAGCGTTCTTCACTGTTTGAAACCATCTAGAACCAGCCTAGGCTCTCCCTGTGTCCCAGGCCACTGGCTCTCTGAAGACAACCCTTATCTTCTCCACTGCGCCCCTGGGGGAGGGCAGGTGCATGCCACTGGGAGGAGGGCGGGATCGGGGAAGCAGAGCACCCACAGGCTCTGGGAAGGGGAGGCCTCCCCACAACTCCCTGCCTTGCGGCAGGTTCTGCTGCCTCCTGCTGAGTTCATGCCGGTGGGCTCAGCGTCCTCACCTGCCAGTTGCCTGCCCCGCCCTCCACACATGCTGTGAGGCTCCAGAAATAAGAAGCCGAAAACACTGTACAAACAGTCCTATCCCTTCAGGGTGGTTCTTCTCCCCGGGCTTTGGATTGCACCTAAAATCCCCTGATCCGGAATAAGAAGTAGGCAACCCAGGAAGTCCTTTATCTGCAGGAAGTAGCCCATATCAGAGGGGTCCTTCATGACCCCAAGTCCCTGTCCCTGCCCATGCCTGGCATTCACTGTCACCCAGCAGGGAGCATCCACTGCGTCCCTTCATCTCGGTGATTCTCCGTCTTCCCCATCAGGTCAGTGCTGGTCCCATGAGGCAAGCTCCTTGCCTTGTTCACACCGTCTCCCCAGCACCCCGACAACATGTCCCCTGAGAGATGTGTAGTACCCTTTTGTGACAAGAGTACACAAAACAGAACTCCTTGTGGCAAACAAGGAATCCTTCCTTCACCATGGGCAGTGGTCCAGGGGAAGCAGCAAAGTTAGAACAAAGGCCCCATGGTGTGCGGCTTGGAGAAGCCCAGTGGGCTGTGTCCTGAGGATCGGGGTCAAACAGAGCAGCCATTCGGAGTCCTGATGATGTGGGCTTGAGACACATCATCAGGGGGCAGGAGGAGGAGACAGATCAATGCTAATGGCAGCAGTGAATCTGGGGGCACCCAGCCTCTCTTCCTGAGACGTGCTGATGTATTTATCAACTGCTATGACCACGTAAATTAATGTTAGTCAATACAGAAATACGAATTCGAAAGATGTTTAGTTTGTTCTAATGTGTGTGGTATAGAAACTAGGTGATATTAACTGTAGTGGAAATGGCTCAGGAAACCCTTTTAGCAATTACCCAATGGAGGGCTGTTTTCAGCAATTGTTGGGTGATCCTTCGACATGGCTGTTCCTAACTGATGCTCCTCTCTGAGCCATGATTTGATAGGAATCCCCAACTCTTCCAGCGGCCTGCCCTGTGAGAGCCACGAGGACCTGGGCCCCACCCCTGTGCTATGGCCAGCAGGTGGATGGCAGCTCCGCTCCTGCCCACCTGGACACACGTACGAGACCGTCTGACTCCCCTCATACCTCCGACCCCATCCCTACTGCTGCCCCACACTCCAGCCCCAGCCCCCCTCCTATGCTGCCTCCCGGCCTCTGCCTCGGCTCTTCTTCCTGCCTGGAGTCCTCTTTCCTCGAGTGTTTACGTGAATGGGGCCCCCAGCTTTTCTGGGTTTTCTGCGCAGGTCTGTTCAACCTTCCCTGGCCACCCTTTCTAAAACCTTAGCACCTCCACTGCAGACACCCCATCCCTCTCCTCGGCCCTGTCTTCTCCTTAGTGCTTATTCCAGCTGCATCCCACAGACTGAGTGAGTGAGTGAAGAACGCAGGCCGGGAGACTCCTTTGGGGACCCCAAAGGGACTCCGTGGAGTGACCCTGGCCCCCAGGAGAAGGCTGTTCTCCAACAACTCTTAAGTCCACCGTAAGGAAAATGTAACAGGATTTTAAAAGGCAAGGGGAAAGATGCAGGAAGGGAGCTTTCCTGAGTGCTGGAATTTTCTACTATTTCAGCCATTTTTCACAAGAACCTATGAGACAGGTGTTTTCACTCCCACACCAGAGAGGTGAAAAACCAAGGCCTGGAGAGCTTAAGCTCAAGGTCCCCGGCTCCTTAACGCAGAGCCAGGGCAACCTCAGGTGCGCCCCACTCCGAAGTCCTGCCCTCTCTCAGACCCAGCCTCCACATCTAGGAAGCAGCAAAAGCGCAGAACAGAAGCCAAACCATCCCAGGGTGTGAGCCTTCTTCTCATCCGTGTCCCACCCAGTGGTCCCAAAGGTCCAGATCTCAGAGCTCTGGAGAGCAGGGACCTGATACTCTGAGGCTGCGGGGCCTGTGTCGCCCACCGACAGGAGCCAAAGGCCCATGCCCTGCCTGGGTTCCACACCCCCGGCCTGGGTTCCACCCCCGAAGCTGTCCGCTCCCATCAGGACGGGGCCTCTGACGTACAAAACCCAGGCCCTGCCTTGGACTGGTTTCGGGTTTCTACAACACAGTAAATCGGCGTGTTTTTATTTCTCCATCTGTAAACATCTCTCCATCTAATACGGTAACTGCTGTTTATACAGAGCTATAAAAACAGAGGTCAGAGCACAGTAAGATTATAGTCTTACTTCAATACATCCAATCCATAATAAAATACAATCTCACAAACGATCCAGAGGACCCGTTTAGGGGTTCCTTAAGAATTCATGTCTGTCATATGTAAGGATTCTATTCTATAATATTTTCCACAGCTGTCAGGACCCATTTAAAAGGCAATATCCTTTTGCTGGCATTTGATTTAGGCTCTGTTTATACCATGTGGAGGATTGTTAATTCTGCGATGTCTGACTCAGGGGTGTTTGATTACATGGAGGCCACCACCAACAGGGTGACACATGATGTAGTGTGAGACCGGGGAGCGGGGCTGCAGCCAGGCCCCTGTCCTGATGAGGTGCGTCTGCAGGGATGGGACTCAGCGGCGGGGAAATGAGACGCTCTGTTTTCCAGGCAGCCTGGGCTGGTGGCAGGAAGAGCTCTGGCGAGAGATGAATAGGACTTGGCCCAGCCATGCGCTCGGTGACGGGCGTGAGAGTTCATTTGTTGCTCGAAGACTTAGTTCCCAATTAATAAGTGGAGAGCCAGCCTGGTGCCTCAGGAGGTGTTCCGGGCTGAACTGTGTCCGCCTCCCCCGCCCCAGCCCCCACCTTCTCCAAAAAGTCTATGTTAGGGTCCTAACCTCGGCACCTCCAAATGTGACTGTGTTTGGGGATGGGGCCTTCAAAGAGGTGATTAAAGTAAAATGAGCTCATACGGTCGGGTCATAATCCAATCTGACTGGTGTCCTTCTAAGAGGAGATTAAGACACAGACATGCGCAGAGGGAAGACCACGTGAAGATGGGGGAAGACAGCTGTCTGCAAGTCAAGGAGAGAGGCCTCAGAGGAAACCAGCCCTGCCGACACCTTGGTCTTGGACTTCTAGCTCCTGGATTGTGAGAAACACATTTCTGTTGTTTAAGTGCCCTGGTCTAGGATCCTTGGTGCTGACAGCCCTGGATAACTAACACTAAAGGGTCTTGGGCGGTTCCAGGATCCATGGACACTGCTCAGCCTTGTTTGACTATGTTTTTGTCATTAGAAGCAGCGCTGTCTGCGGGAAGGTGCCTTTCCTGCCCAGACTACTGAAGGAGACTGCCAGTACAAGAGGCTTTCACTCCCCTTGAAGGTGAAACCTTTGACCCTGGTGTCTTCCCTCCCTTGATGACCTCATTCCATCCCACACCCACTGAGGACCCCGAAATGTTTTACCCCAGCCCAGCCCTCTCCCCCAGCCTCAGAGCAAACATCCCACTGCTTGCTTCACAGGCCTTCCTGCGTGCCTACAAGTCCTTCCCACCCAGGGTGGCCAAAACCCCAATCCCGAGCACCCTGCAAACCTCCTCCCTTTAGTGGCTGTCACCATTTCAGAAATGGCACATTTCATTGCTTGGGCCAAATACCTGGAAGTTCTCCCACACTCCTCTCTTTCCACCACAACCACTCCCAGTTCATTGGCACCACCATCCCGTCAGCTCCCCTTCACCACATGTCCAGAATCCAGCCACTTTCTGCCCCCTCCAAGGCACCATCCTCATACAGCCATCATCATTGCCACCTCCTAACCCCTCACTGGACTGTGATGCTTTCCTGTTGCTGCTATAACAAGTTAGCACAAACTTGGTGGCTTAGAACAGCACACATGTATTCTCTTACGGCTCTGGCGGTCAGCAGTCCAGCATGGGTCTCCCGGGTCTGTATGTAGGGTGTCGGTAGGACTGGTTCCTTCTGGAGGCTCCAAGGGAAATCCATTCCCTTGCTTCCTCCAGCTTCTAGAGGCTGCCCACACTTGTGGCTCCTGGCCCCTTCTTCCACCGGCAAAGCCTACTGCGTGCACCCTCCTCCTGGGTTGTCAAATCCTTTCCATGGACTCTGCTTCCACTCTGGGCCCCTCTGCAATGTCTTCACCACTCACCTGCCTGCATGCTCCTTTTAAAATGCAAATCAGGTCTGGTCCCAATGGAGAGAGCCTCCTGGTGGCCTAAAGACCCCTGGTGCTCTAACCCCTGAGAGCTGTCACCTCTCCTGCCATTCACTCCTCAAAAACCCGCTTCTCCTCACACTGGCCTTCCAGTTCTTTCTGGAACATGCCAAACATGCTCCACCCAGAGGGCCTTTCCCTTAGTGTCCCTCACTGTCCCTCTGCACACTTTCCCCAGAAACTAGTTCCCTGCAGGAGTCTGCCGAAAAGCCCCTTAGTCAGAGAGTTCCTCCCTGACCACACCACCTAAATTACAACCCAATCCTCCATCTGCAGCTCCCTCCACCTCTCCATCCTCTTCCATTGCTGCATTTTTCTGCATGGGATTTATCATTGTCTGATGTATACTTATTTGCTGATATTCTATCTTCCCCACAAGGATGTAAGCTCTGTGAGAACAAGATGTGGTCCATCTTTTTCCCACTGCATCCCCAGCTCTGGCTGGCACAGGGGGACATATACACATAGATGTGGTTGAATAGGCAGATGTGCATTTTGAGTGATCAGTGGTTGAGGTTGAGACCTGAAAAAAGTCATTCCTGTGGTTCTTGAACCAGAAAATGTTTGAGTTAGAAGGCGCTTCAGGATCGCCTTGTCCCACATAATCCACACAGGAACTCCCTTGGGGTTCTGCCCAGCAGAGGGTCCATCTGCCCTCAGGTTCAAGAGCTGAGCTTCCCCCACTGCTCTAGGATGCCCTAGAAGGCATCTCATCTTTTGAGTTCTTGGATTCCAGTAAAGAGTCTGATATAGATTGGGTTGCATAGATGGATGGATGAGGATGTAGAAGGATATATTGGTGAAAGTAAAATAAAATGGATGGATGGATGGATGGATGGATGGATGGAAAAATGGATGGGTAAATGGATGAATAGATGAAAGAAAAATGAGTGTATGGATGGAAGGAAGAAAGAAAAGATGATGAATAGATGGATAGGTGGATAGAAAATGAATAGATAGGTGGAAAAATGGAAGGAAAAGGGAAGGAAGGAAAGAAAAGGGAAGGAAGGAAGAAAAATGGATGGATGGATGGAAGGCTAGATGGAAGGGAGGATGGAATAAAGGAAAGAAGGAAAGATGATGGACAGATGGATGAGTGAAAACAGATAAATGGGTGGAAGGAAAATGGATGGAAGGAAGAAGGGAGGGAAGGAAGGAAGGAAGGAAAGAAGAAGGAAGGAAGGAAGGAAAGAGAGAGGGAAGGAGGGAGGGAAGAAAGAAAATGTAGATGGGGGCAGATGGATGGATGAAAATCAGTGACATGGAGCTCATCCCATTCCAAGGCAGCCTGTGGTCACTGGAGGGAACTGGCAGGCAAAAAGCCCTTCTTGGAGCTGCACTGATGTGCATCTCCCTGTATTACAGAATTAGTTTGCCCAAGAACTTCCTTCTTTTCTTTTTCCATAGGTTTGCAGGCAGGAGAAAAGAGTGACAAAGTTTTTTCTTCCTCCTCTGTTCTATGCTCCCCACTAATACCTCTGGTAGAGCATTCACCTACTGGGCTGTAGCCTGTTGGGTGCATTTTCCCCCTAATACCACAGGCTCTCAATTTCCAGCACAAAGCTCAGGACACCAGGAAACATCTGGTGAAGGAAGGCTGAGGTCATAAAGGACAGCAATATCCCAGCCCACAGCAGGGTCCCCACACCTGCTGTACTACATTCACTCAGTAGTGACTCCATTCCAAAAGGGGCCTCTCACGGGGTGGCCAAGAGGAGCTGGAGCTTGTGAGCCCCTTAAAATGAAGGCAAAGTCATATACTTCACGTCTGCCCATTGCAAGAGTTCATCAAGAAAGACAGCACTGGTGTGTATTAAAAACCACAATGTATTAAGTACCAGGCTCATATTTTCAACCATTTAACTCCCAGAACAAACCAGCATCACCACCCCCATTCTGTGCATAGGGGAAAGGGAAGCTAAGTTGAAACTGGTTTGCCCACAGCCACATAACTAGTTCATGGTGGAGCAAGACTTGAACCCAGGTCTCCTGCCTGGCTCTGTCTCTGCACCTCCACAGCTGAAGGAATGAGAGGTGAGCCGCCAGCAGTTACGTGCAGAAGGGGCTGATAGCAGGACAACGTGGGCCATTACCGGGCTCTCATTTCCCCTTCATTCCTCTGGAAGTCACTGAATAGACAAGGCAGGGAGGGCTCCGACGACTACCTGGCACATGGAGGGTCCTGCACAGAGGGGAACTAAGGCACATAGCAGAGAAACGGCTTGGCCATGGTCACAAACAAGAATGTGGCAGAAGTGGCCTGCTTGTAGGTGTCCTGTCCCCTTGACATCGCCCTGTTTTGCTGTTCTGCTCCTACCTTCACTGAAGCCCATTTCACCCCTCCCAGCTCCCTGGCTGAGCCCCTCCTAGGCTACACTGTGTGCCCAGAGGGGTTGATTTGAGTCAGCCTCAAGCTGCACAATCCTGGGTGCTTCCTACTGACATTCACTCCTGAGAAGCCGGATTAGTCAGGGGTCTCCAGAGAGCAGAGAACAGAACCAATAGGAGGTGTGTGTGAGTGTGAGTGTGTGTGTGTGTGTGTGTGTAAAGAGATTTATTCTAAGAAATTGGCTCACATGATTATGGAGACTGGCAAATCCAAAATCTGCAGTGTAGACTGGCATCCTGGAGACCCAGGAAGAGCTGGTGTTCAAGGCCCAGTTCAAGGCCGTGGGCGGCAGAATCCCTTCTTGCTCTAAGGTTGGTTTTTTGTCCTATGCGGGCCAGCAACCAATTGGATGAGGCCCACGCATGGGATGGAGTACAGGCCGCTTTATTTAAGGTCCACCCATTTAAATGTCAGTGCCATTCAAAAACACCCCCACAGAAACCTTTAGAATAATATTTGACCATATCCCTATCTGGGCACTGCGGCCCATTTAAGCTGACACGTGAGATTAACTGTCACAGAAGGTAAAACACCCATCCCACAAGCAGCTCCTGGGATCCTCACAAACACAGGACTCCACCCCTCGCCAGCCCTAATGAACCTTGGACAAGTCACCTCATGTGTCTTCACTGTGCCCTCCACTGACAATGGGACTAAGCGTCCCCCACCTTGAGGCTGGGCCGAGGATCAAACAGGACGGTGCCCTTTATTACTCAGCAGAGTTGCTGGCATGCGGCGGCGACCAGGAGATGAGACTCAACAGCATCGTGCCCCTTAGGCTGCCACGCAGAGGGCCTGCCTGCCACCCCCCAGGCCCCGCCTTTCAGCTGCTGGTGGTCCTCTCTGCATCTGTCACCTGTGGCTGATTCTTGAGCTCCATCCCCCGCCCTCCTCCTCGTCGGAAGCAGGCTGGCTGCAGCCTACCCTCTCTACTCACTCTCCAATACTCCCACCACTGGCTTCTGATTCAGCTCAGCCCTGGGGAAGTGTTTGTGTTAAGCTACCCCTTGTGTTGAAGACACCCCTTCCTGGCACCTGCCCACATGGTCCACACGGCCACCAGCACAGCCCCCCGGGGGCTGCTTTCCCCTACCCCTCACCACACAGGCACACAGACACACACATGCACACCCACACATACACACAAGCACACAGGCCAGGATCAGCAGCTCTCCCGATGTGTAAAGAACATGTGGGGTGTGTAAAACACCTTTTTGTCTCCATGGTGACAAAAGGGCTGCACCTCTTGGAGGACCTCCCTCCTGGACCAAAAGCAGTCACGCATCACTTAACGATGGGGCTACATCCTGAGAAATTCATTATTAGGCAATTCCTTTGTGTGAACATCATAGAGAAGACTTACACTCTACGTAGCTGACTATACGCCTCGGCTATACGGTCTAGCCTATTGCATTGGGCAACATGCTACCATACTAAATACCGCAGGTGATAGTAATGCAATGGTGAGTATTTATGTATCTATCTCAAGACACAGAAAAGGTACAGTAAAAATATAGTCTAAAAGATAGAAAATGGTCCACCTAAGGCACTTACCAGGAACGGAGCTTGTGAGACTGGACGTTGCTCTCGCTGAGTCTGTGAGTGAATGAGTGGTGAGTGACTGGGAAGGCCTAGGACTTACTGCTCACTGCTGTAGCCTTTATCAGCACTGGACACTTACGATACACTAACTATATCAAAAATATTTTCCTTTCTTCAATACTCTATTAATCTTAGTGTACTGTAACATTTTTACTTTATAAACTTTTACTTTTTTAAAACTTTTTTACTCTTTTGTAACAATACTTAGCTGAAAAGACAAACACATTGTACAGCTGTAAAAACTGTTTTCTTTCTTTATATCCTTATTCCATAAGTTTTTTCTATTTTTAAAATTTCTAATATTTTTTTTTTGCTTTTTAAACTTTTGTGTTAAAAACTAAGACACAAACACACATATTAGCCTAGGCCTACACAGGGTCAGGATCATCAGTGTCACCGCCTTCCACCTCCACATCTTGTTCCACTGGAAGGTCTTCAGGGACAGTAACATGCAAAGAGTTGTCCTCTCCTCTGACAACAGTGCCTTCTTCTGGGTACTTCCTGAAGACCTGCCTGAGGCTGATTTACAGTTAACTTTTTTAATAAGTAGAAGGAGTACACTCCAAGGCCAGGTGTGGTGGCTTATGCCTGTAATCCCAGCACTTTGGGAGGCCAAGGCGGGTGGATCACCTGAAGTCAGGAGTTCGAGACATGGTGAAACCCCGTCTCTACTAAAAATTAAAAAAATTAGCCGGCTGTGGTCTTTGGCACCTGTAATCCCAGCTACTCTGGAGGCTGAGGCAGGAGAATCACCTGAACCCGGGAGGCAGAGGTTGCAGTGAGCCAAGATCCCGCCACTGCACTCCAGCCTGGGTGACAAGAGCAAAACTCCCTCTCAAAAAAAATAAAAATAAAAATAAAAAAGAGTATACTCTAAAATAAGAATAAAAAGTATAGTGTAGTAAACATATAAACCAGTAGCATAGTCGTTTATTATCATTATCGAGTATTATATACAGTCTCTAATCACACTTGCTAGACTTTTATACCACTGGGAGCCCAGGAGGTCGGCTGACACCAGCATTGCCGCAGACATGTGAGTAATGCTTCGTGTTACAATGTCACTAGGCCATAGGAAGTTTTCAGCTCCACGATAACCTCAGGAGATCACTCTCATATATTCAGTATGTTGTTACCAAAATGTAATTATTGGATGCCTGAATGTAGTTCTAAAAATTATATAAGTTTGTTCAAAAATTGTTTACAGACACCTCCCCTGAGCCAGACACTGCGTGCATTCTAACCATACAGAGACAAAAAGAGAAAGATGCGGCGTTTTCTTCGTGGTCTCCTGATGATACTTGCAGGGACCGCGCCGGCTGAGGGGCCACATGGATGCCTGACACAGACCCGGGTCATCCCAGGCCAGGGCCTGGACAGGCGGGGCTCGCTCCTTCATTCCTGAGGGCTCACACTGAGCCCCTGAGTGTATAGGGGGCTTGGCGGTCATTGTCCTGGCCATGAGCTGCCCCTTGGACAGGCCCGAGGACTGTCCTGCCCTATCCCACCTTTGCTAGAGCCCCAGCTTCAGGCATGGTTGGTCAGTGACCCCGGGAATGCTTCTCCACGGACAGAGGAGTGGCTCCCTCCCTCTGAACGCAGCAGGGCCCTAACTCCATGTCATCTGTCACCAAGCACATGTGAGGGCTCCTCTGTGCCAGGCCCAGGGACACTAAGAGGTGTCACCATGGCCCTGCCCTCAGGGAGAAGGATGAGAAACAAACCCACCCAGCAGATCTACCCTCCCAGGCTAGAGACTGCGTCAGTGCATTGGATCAAATGTGCTCACCCTCCACCTCCACACCCTGTGGGGTGTCTCCTCCAAGACTGAGGCTCACAGATGCCTCCCAGCAAGCCCAGCTCTTACCTCCCAACCAATCACTCTTCTCCACTGGAGCACCAGGCCGGGGACCAGCTGGCATTTGGAGCTGCCTTTAGCAAAAGATGTGTATAATCCCAGGAGTGCATGGGGCTGTCACTTCAGGAAGTTCCTGAGACCGAGGTCTGTGAGAGCGACAGTGGCCTCTCGGCTGCTGTTTCCCACTCAGCCCTAGGCATCACCCCTGGCACCTGCAGAGAGGGAGAGAGGAATCCCCTACAGTGTTTAAATTGGCTTTTAATCTCATTTTTCGCTGATCATACATAGCTGAATGTGAGTGTAAAATAATGACCAGAGAGTGCAATGACACTGTAAGTCCCCAAATCCCTGTTCAGAGGGCTGTGTTCTGTGATGTGGGCTGCAGTTCCGTATGGGTCTATATGGGTCTACCATCTATTCTGTGATGTTTTGTGTATGAATGTGCACGCCAAGGGCTTCAGCCGTGCAGCTACGCCATGAGAGCTGCATTATACAAAATATCTAACCGCACAGAGCAAGGTGACAAGGACAGCCATGGAGGCCACCACCCACTGAGTGTGAGGATGGCCATGACACTAATCTCCTTGGAGTCTGTACAAGGAGCAGGTGATGGGAGGCCACCTCCACGGCCCATCCCAGCGCTATCACTCCTGTATACATGAAATGGCACAGGAAGGCTTCATGGCAGAGCCCATGGCTGATCCCAGCCTTTAGTTAGGGCCTCAGAGATGCACCATGATAGGTACGAGCCCAGGCGCTGACATCAGACAGACCTGGTTTCTAATCCTGGCTCTGCTCCTTACAGGCTGTTTGAGCTTGGAGGAATCACTTACCCTCTCTGGGCCTCATTACTTTCATCTGCAAAGCAGAACAGATGACAATCACAGTGACCACACAGGGAGGGGTGAGGGTGAAAACTAATCACACAAGTAAAGAACTTACTGGTGGCCTGGTGCAGTGGCTCATGCCTGTAATCCTGGCACTTTGGGAGGCCAAGGCAGGCAAATCACATGAGGTCAGGAGTTTGAGACCAGCCTGGCCAACATGGTGAAACCCTGTCTCTACTAAAAACACAAAAATTAGTATGGCATAGTGGCAGGCACCTGTAATCCCAGCTACTCAGGAGGCTGAAGCAGGATAATTGCTTGAACCCAAGAGGCAGAAGTTGCAGTGAGCCAAGATCACACCATTGCACTCCAGCCTGGGCAACAAAGCAAGACTCCCTCTCAAAGAAAAGAAAAGAGAAAAGAAAAGAACATACTGGCAACTGCCTGGCACATAATAAGTGCTTCCTACATTGCTTATTGTTATTGGTGTTGTTGAAACGTGTTCCCAGGGTGCGTGTGTGCAGCACCCATCTCTAGCAATCGGCCAGCCGCAGGCCTGAGCGGCACACAGCAGCATTTTGCCTGTGAAAACATTTTGGTGCAATTTTCTGACCCGCAAAAATATTTTTACAGTGGAAATGCATGTCTGGCTTGGAACTGCTCAGTCTCACTGGCTTGTTTAGTGTCTCAGGAAAATAAACAAAGGTGAATTTGTGGACACTAGGGGATGGACTCAAATCAAACAATGTGCCACTCGTCAGACCCCAGCGTACCCCCCTCCGCCCCACCCATCAGGGCAGCAGAACCTCAGACCAGGTCACCTGACCCAGCAGACTAAATAACCTCCTGGCGTCGCCTGGGAGGCCACTGAGCACAGAGCCTCACAGCCTGGAGAGCCGCCAGCGCCCCAGGGCACTCATCCACCTTTCATTTCTCAGAGCAGGTGACAAAACCCAGGGTGGAAAGGCAACCTACTCAAATCACACGGCAAGACTCTGTGGGCATATTTGTTAGTTTGTTTAGATGTGTCTAATATAATTTACTGAGCACATGCTAATTGTCTGAGGAAGCCAGTGCCATCCCTTTTTACCAGAGAAAAATGTGGTTTGGGGAGGTCACCTGGCATGCCCCAGGTCATGTACACACGGGCTGGGGCCTCCAGCTTCCTTCCTTCCCTCTGCAGCTGGGAAGCCTGTGCCCTGTTTTCCAATCAGCTGACTTTGTCCAGAGAGATGGTAGGAAATTAAAGAACAAGCAGAAGTCTTGACAAAAAAAACAGGGTTCCCAGCATCATCATTTAGTAAGTGTGCAGTCATGGACAGCCCAGGAAGGGTCTCTGATATCCACAGTCATCCTCTAAAGTGACAGGTCCATGTGGTGGAATACTACGCAGCAACAAACAGGAACCAACTATGAGCACACACACTGCAACCTGGCTGACTCTCACACACATCACATGGAGGGAAGGATGCCAGGCAGAGAAGCACTCTCCGGGCACATCCATTTATGTGAAGTTCAAGAGCAGACAAAACTCCTGGGGTGATGAAGGCCAGAACAGGGATTGCGTCTGGGGTGGGCTAGGGGCTGAAAGGATGCACAAGAAACAACCCACCTCATGGTGTCGGGGGTGGTAATCTGGGGTCTACATAGGCAAAAATTCACCCGGCTGCACCCCCAGAGATCCATGCTATTTAATAATTGTAAACCAGGCCTCCACACAAATAATGACAATAAAATAAAACAATCATGACAAAAGTGCCTGCTTCACAGAGGTGGATTACGCCGTGGTAAGAAGGCAGCGCAACACTTCTTTTGTTGTTGTCTTGATCAGCATTTTGAAGTCACACATTTTGCCCCTTCACTTCCAGACTGACTGAATGACTAGGTAGATTCATTCGTAGCTCAGTCATGTATTCACTTATTTATTCACTCAGCACACCTGTGGGGCTCCAAAGAAGGCACTCAGTGCAGGCACTGACACGATCTGGCGGGCATTGCAGCAAAACCTTCCTGGCCCTGGCGGGGATGGTGGAGGGGGAGGGAGGGGACAGGAGAGGAGGCCAGTCCAGCCGGGAAGAGATTAGAAGGCAAGGTCTTGGGTCTTCAGCTGGTTCCTGGCAAGTCCCTCCGATTAGATCATTCACCTCAAGAGTCCTACCAGAAGCTCTCCTGCTCACTATTTGACCACCTGAGATGCTCAGCGAGGTCTGCTCACGGCAGAGGCAGCCATGGAAACCACGGCCCTCACTTCTTCCCAGCCACAGGTGTCTCTCATGTGCCTCCAGGTGTGGACATTTGGAGGGACCCAGAAGGTCATCGTGGAGAGAAAGCTGGGCCTGGCCCAAGGCCACTCATGCAGCCCACTGGGCTGGATCCATGTGGATAGACCCAGAATTAAAACATAAATGAGCAAACAAAAAACAGGCAAGAGTTCCCCTTTTGTACAAAACGTCAGTCCTGCTACTTTTCTTTCTCATTAACAGAACGATGTAGCAGCAAGTGTGCTAAGTGCTGGGACCTGGTGAGGAAGACACGACTGGCCCCTGCCTTCATGGCCTGTGACGTTGGGAGGTGGGCAGGGAGTTCCCGATAAGTGCACAGTGCCAAACTCACGGTCACTGCTGTGAGCAGCGCCAAGAGGAAAAATCATGCACGGATGTAGGTGTCAGGGAGGCCTGGCCTCGTCTGCCAGTGCAGGGAGAACTCCAAGAGGAGCAGGCATTTCAAGGACGAGGCAGCATCAACCAGATGGCAGGAGGGGGTTGGGGAAAGTGCATAAGCAGAGGAAGCTGCATGTCAAAGGTGCTGAGCAGAGGCACGGAGGAACAAGATGAGGCTGGTCTGGGGCGCAGGGCTGGTGCAGAGAAACTCGAGATGAGGCCAGACCCACTCAGGCCAGGCCCCGAGGCCTCAGCAAGGATCTGGGTCCTTGTGTGAGCAGTGGGGACAGGCTCAGAGGGCTCTGAGGGTTAAGCAGGAGCCCGGTTTGGTGAGAATTAGAGGTCTTACCACCTCATTCTGGCCTCCAGGTAGAGAGTGGCTTAGAGGAAGCAGGCAGGAGAATTCCAGAACCAGTAAGAGTCATCCAGCCAAGAGGGAGGAGGGTGTAAGCATGGGCTGGACAGAGACTGGGTTTCAGTCATCCTACTGTTGCCAGAGGGCTTAAGCGGGTCTCCAGACACTGGTGAGACACTCCAATCTCAGCTGGTGTCCATGTTCTTGACATTGTCACAAGAAAGAATTCAGGGATGAATCAGAATGAAGGGACAGGCAAGAAGCTTTTCTTGCAAAGCGAAAGTACACACCTAAGACAGAAATGTTAACGTACTCATGAGAACTCATCAGGCACGAAGGAGTTGGGGTTTCTAATTTTATGGGCTTTTCTTATTAGGGGGTAGAATCATCATGAGGTTTTCTAGGAAAAAAAAACAGAGGTTTCTTAGAATCATGGTGCCATCCATTTTTATACTAAATATGGGCATGCTGGGATCTGTCAGGGTGCTGGGGGAGGCAGGTGTATGGTAATGAGCATGTCATTTGGTTTGGGGTGGGGCTCGGTTGAGACTCAGCCGGTCTCACCCAGCTCAGCACGCTCCTGTTTGTTAGGGTCTTATCAGCCCAGGTTCCTCCCCGTCCTTGTAGCTCCTTTCTTTCTGTTCTGTGAAATTGCTGCCTGATATTTTCACACTTCTCCTGCGACCATCCAGTGTTGATTCCTATTTTGTGGTTGATTCTTTGGTTAAAGGGTGGGTAATGGGCCGGGTGCAGTGGCTCCTGCCTGTGATTCCAGCACTTTGGGAGGCGGATCACCTGAGGTCAGGAGTTCGAGACCAGCCTGGCCAACATGGCAAAACCCTGTCTCTACTAAAAACACAAAAAATGGCCAGGTGTGGTGGTGGGCACCTGTAATCCCAGTTACTCGGTAGGCTGAAGCAGGAGAATTGGTTGAACCCAGGAGGCAGAGGTTGCAGTGAGCTGAGATCGTACCATTGCACTCCAGCCTGGGTGACAAGAGTGAAACTCCATCTCAAAAAAAAGAAAAAAAAAGGTGGATAATCATCATTAGATTATCGTTAAGTATTGTGGATAAGGAGGGGATTTCAGGGACCCCCAGTTCCCGGTTACTGCCGCCTTTCTCCCTTATTTGGGTTTGCCCGGGAGAGTCACAGACGTGTCACTTTTACCGGGATTTGGGCTGTTTTCTCTCCTTTATTTTGGGTTTTCTGATATCCTGTGGTTTCTTTCCCAAGGTATTGTTTTAGCTGTTGTTTGGGTTTTTCCATCCTCCTGCCACCACCCCATGCTATTCCCTTCTCACTAGCAGGTGTAATCCCCTGGGACTTGTTTCCCAGGCAGAGGTGGAGGGTCCAGAGAGAGATTCAGGATGATGCCCAAAATTCCACATGAAACATCTGAGTGAGGATGTTTGGGGGCCTCTAAAGTGCAAAATGTCCTTTTCTGTTATCAACACAGAACACTAGCATTTGCAGAACCTGTTTGGTGTGGTCACCCTAGCCCCTGTTGAAATCCGGGCTAAACCCAGGAGTGTTGGAGAAGGGAGTCCAGATCCCTTGCTCCCTTCCCCACCCAGCCAGCGCTTCTCTGACGGAACGTGAATGCAAGTCACCTGGGCATCTTGGTAAAATGTAGGCTGTCATTATGTAGGTCTGGGGTGGGCCCTAAAAGCTGCAGTCTAACAGCTGATGCTGTTAATCCTAGACCACACTTTGAGTAGCAAGGGGTTATGCAAATGCTTTCCCTGTACCAAGTCAGAGACCACCCCAAGCTTCCAACCCATGGTAGAACCAGGAGTGTAGTCAGTACCGCCAAGCAGTTTTCCCCCAGCCCATCCCACACTCAAAGGCAGAAGTTCTGCTTCTCTCTCTCAATCCTGTCCTCAGCTGTCCCCAGGAGTCCTGTGAGGTTGTCATTGGCATGCTTGTGACCATGTCTCCTGCCCACCTGCTCCAGGGCCCCAGGGTTTGAAGACATTAAGACTCCTGAGGCCTTCAAGGCCACCCTAAAGGAGTTCCTGGGCCCTGCTACAGTGAAGCTCAGCTGGTGGGCTCTGAGGGGCATCCAGGCAGACAGACCCAAGTGACATGAGGCACATGAGGGTCTGGACCAGGAGAGCCCTGGGCAGGAGGCGCTCCATGAACAGATCCTGGCAGAGGCCCTGGAGGTGGAGGACATTTGTTTCCTAGAGCTGCTATGTAAACAAACAAACAAACAAAACACAAAATGAGCGGCTTAAAATAATAGAAATCTACTCTCTCACAATTCCAGAGGCTGGAAGTCCAGAATCAGGGCGTCAGCAGGGCATGCTGTCTCTGGAGGCTAGAGAAAGAATCTTTCCTTGCTTCTTCCAGTTCCTGGCATTCCATGGCAATTATTGGCCAATGGCAGCCTCGCTCCAGTCTCTGTCTCTGTCTCCCCACAGCCTCTCCTCTCTGTGTGCCTCTCTGTCTTCACACAGCCTCTTATGGCGACCCCAGACACTGGGTTTAGGGCCCACCTTAACCCACTATGACCTTGTCTTAGTTTTACTACATCTGCAACGGCCCTATTTCCAAATGTGGCCACATTCACAGGTGCCCGGGGCCAGGACTTCAGCATATCTTTCAAGGAGACACCACCAAGCCACAACAGTGGAGGAACCCAAAGCAAGGAGGGGCCAGGAGCCTCCCACACTGCTCAGACAGGCGGCCCACTCACAAGCACATCACCTGCCGGCCCTCGACATCTGCGGACTAGCTAGAGGACTGCCCTCTGCTCCACCTCTCAGGGCCATCCAGAAGTGAACCCCTTGCCTGTAAATTCTGGCCCATTGGCTATAAACTGTTTGTAAGGTTTTAAATAAACACTTACAGCCCTTCTGAAGTCTGGTGACTCAACACTCACTCGGGGCTTTGGCAATTGTCAGCAAACTCCACAGCCTCAGACCCCGAAAACAAACCAAAGGGCAGAGCCACCCACAGAGGCCCGCGAGGAGGGTTCCCATGGCGACAGCCCAAATCAAGGTCCCTCCTAGCACCCTGCCAGGGCCAAACCAGCTGTGGGGATGTGGGGATGCAACTGAGGAAGGCGGGGAGGGGCACGTTCCTCTTCTGGCTGAGATGCTACCTGGAGGGTGGGAACTCAGCATCCTTCCCTTGCCAGCCTCAGTTTCCCATGTTGTACAAAGAGGTCCAGTTCAGGCCTGTAATGGGATGGTTCAGTGAGAAGATTTTCATCCCCTCAGGTGGGCTGGGCCTGGAAACGAGCCCTTCTGTTTGCCATGATGGAAGTCATGGGACCTCAGTTTCCCTATCAAAAAGACAGATGGCTGATTTATCCCGTGTCGCATCTGGCCGATATTCCTTTACAGCCCAGGTCATAAGGTGGCCACCTGTGCGAAAAATTCAGACCCCAGATGGGGTTAGTTGGGCTACCAAAGGGTGGGTTTTAAATGCTTCAAAAATAGTAGCCTGTATTTTAAAATGGGGAAATTGCATATGAAAAATCTGGATCTCAAGCTTTCCAGGAAAAATCGCATCTGGCAGCATGGGGCCGACATAGCCTTCTGGGCTGGGTTTGGCACCTGCTTCTCGGTGGGCACGTGCCAGGCCCCCTTCTCCAGGTTCCTTGGGCCCGAAAACCAGCCCCGCTCAACTTTGCCCCTCTGCTGCTGTTTCTTTATCACCAGACACTGATGTGGATCTTTATCAAGTAGGAAAGCAAGAGCTCAGTTTTAAAAGCAGAGAGTTTCTTTTCTTTTCTATTTTTTTGTTTGTTTGTTTCTTTTGTTTTTTTTGAGATGGAATTTCATTCTCGTGGCCCAGGCTGCAGTGCAATGGCACAATCTCAGCTCACTGCAACCTCCGCCTCCTGGGTTTGAGCGATTATCCTGCCTCAGCCTCCTGAGTAGCTAGGATTACAGGCACCCGCCACCACGCCTGGCTTATTTTTTTGTATTTTTAGTAGAGATGGGGTTTTGCCATGTTGGCCAGGCTGGTCTCAAACTCCTGACCTCAGGTGATCCATCCGCCTCAGCATCCCAAAATGCTGGGATTACAGGTGTGAGCCACCACACTCGGCCAAAAAGCAGAGAGTTTCTAAAAGACTGGTGAGATGGGAGGAATGGCCTAGATATTTTATGGACACATAAGACTTCTCATCAGCCACCCAGCCAGCCTAGCATCAGTATGGAGACCTCCTAGGTTACAGTCCACCCACTGCTTTCCCCAGCGTCATGCTTCTGGAAGGTTCCACCAAAGTGCACCGATCAAAGTGGCCATTTGCTAGAGATTCAAGCACAGGCTCCAGGCTCCTCTAGGAGTGGGAACCCCAGACTGCACTCTCTCACTGTGAGGCCTCAGGCAAGTTGCTTAACCTTCCTAAGCCTCAGCTTCCTCATCTATAAACAGCACCTATGCATAGGAGAATGAGAGAGTGAAGTGAAGACAACGAATGAAAAACGATTCCCGTGCTGATTGGCAGCTATTTGTGTTGTTACGGTTGTTTTTCTATTGCTGCTGTTGCTAGATGGCTTATGTCTCAGTGGTATTCTCCCACATGCAGACTCTGAGACCAGAATTCAATGCAGATATTTTATGTGTGGAGGAGGCAGGATTCCAGGAAATACCAGTAGAGGAGTGGGAAAGTGGGACAAAGAAGGCAAAGCAGCCAGGAAGTCACAACCACTGTGTTGTCATTACCTCTGTGACAACTCACATCCAATTGTGCTGGAGAGCTCCAGCCAACAAAGCACTCACAAGTCAGAGTTCTCCATGCACCCCAGCCTACTAGCAAGGGAGCTGTGGTATTGATACACCCACTCCCAGCGCTCAGTGGGTGAAGGCTGCTGCCACAAGTTGTTCATCTCCTGGGGCTTTCTCTTCTGCGGCAGAGAAAGCCCTCAAATACAGAAAGGATGCTTCCAAATTTGGAAGCTGGGTGGTGAGTCCTGAAGTGTTCAGGGTGCGGAGATCTGGACAGGGTACCAAGAATGCCTGCTAGACTCATGCTTGTCTTTTACATGGACGCAAAATTTGCATTCGATTCCATCATATCCCCATGCTGGGTGTAATATAAAAATATATTGGTCTCCCCCTCCCCACCAAGAATGGAGGAAAGCTGGTATTATAGAAATGGCTGTGCTTGCCCTGCATCTCCTATACTCCCTGGCATGCTTGCTGGACACAAACACACCTGAGAAAGCCATGACCCAGTGTGGAAAAACGGGGTGTACCTTATCTCATTTGAACCCCCTGTCCCTCTTGTGCACTTGGCATGCATTATCCCCATTTCACAGGTAAGAAAACTGAGGCCTAGGGTGTTCAGTAATTTGTTCACACTGGTAAGGAGGTGAAACCCCCAGACAATGGCCCTTTAGCAGCAAAGACCCTGTGGAGCCCAGGCTGTTGAGTGGATCCCCTAGAATCCTGTTCAGGGAAATAGCCCTGTGAGATCAGAGGTCTCCTGGGAGGTAGCAGTAGTGAAAGCTGACTTAGGTCTTAGAAAGACCCCTCTGGGGTCTTCCCTGCACAGGGAAGGGATCTAAACAGACTGAGCTGGCACAGGAGAGTGGCAGGACTCAGCTTCATAATCCAGGGAGACAGGCGGCTGTCTGGGCGCGAGTTCTGGCTGGGCTGAGGAGGAGGAGGGCCAGACCAAGGCCTGTGATGGAGGAGGAATTGGCCAGGCCTGGGGATCCTTGGGTAAGGAGTAAGGAAATGATTAGGAAGGTGACAGGCATGACTCCCAGTTTCCAGCTTGGGCAACTGGGAAGATGGTGGGGCCCTTTACTCCAGGAAGCAAGAGGAGGAGGAGGCGTGGCTGTGGAGGGGCTGCAAGACGATCAGTTCTCAATGAAATGATGTTGGAGGACTCCACGGGGAGATGTTCAGGACAGACATAGGGGTCTGGAAATGAGAGAAATTTCTCCATCCTGGAAACTTGTATCTGAGGATCCACTGAGTAATTAAGGCCATAGGAGTAGAAGATGTCACCAGAGAGAAGAAGGGAGGGGAGGGGAGGAGAGGAATGCCCAGGACAGAGCCTGGGGAGCCTCCTCAACCAGGGCCAGGCAGAGGATGTCTCCGTGTGGGAGGCTATGCTGGGGTCCAGAGGCCCAGGGAGAACCCAAAGGAAGGAGGATGTGGCCGCCAAGAGCAGAGTGTTAGGCTCCTGGAGCCTCCCTGGGGCCAGCATACAGTGGTTGCTCTAAAAAGATTTTAGCCAGTCATGTTGGCATGTGTCTGTGGCCCCAGATACTCAGGAGGCTGAGGTGGGAGGATCACTTGATCCCAGGAGAGAAAGGTTGCAGTGAGCTGTGATCGCAGCACTGCACTTCAGCTTGGGCAACAGAGCCAGACCCTGTCTCAAAAATAAATAAATAAAATAAAATAAAAATAAAACTTTCTTGGTTGAAGAAATACATGGATGAATTGCATTTTCATAGTGTTTTGCAGCTTCCAAGTTCTACCATAACCACAGGCCCATTTGACTGTTATAAGAGGCAAGCAACACTGATTCCACGCTACAAACTGAAAACCCAAGCCAGCATCAACTGCAGCGGCTGGGTGGAGAGCTGAGTTTGTAGGTGCTTCACTAAGTAATTTCTCTGGCCTTAATCCTGCATAACTGTTGGGCCCTTCCTGGGCTCCCTGCGGCTCTGTCTGGCCCTGGGGGCCAAATAGGGCAACTAATTGGTGCTCTGGGGTTAAGCACTTTCCCAGAGCCCAGCTCTGCACCCCCTCCCACACCTCTCACACTCCTAAACACCAGGCTAGTTGCATGGACCAAGTGGGATATTTGCGTGTGAGAACTGATTGGTTTTTGACAAATCCAGCTTGGCCTCTTTTTAGCACCTACTCATCCCCCAGGGGCTGGAAACCTGATATTTTAATGATTTGCTCCAGACCCTTTAGGAGGTGGGGAGGTGATTTTTGTGGAGCTGAATTCCCAGTGGAGGTAGGCCTGGTAGATGTAATTAGCAGGTGAGGATTCCATGGGCTGGGAAATCAGGTGCTGTCAGCACAGGCATGGCCCTTGCCGTTAACCCACTTCAAACGCCTCTTCCTCTCATTTCCCGGCAATGTAGGGGTAGGCTTCCCAGCCTAGGGATAAGAGAGAGGCTTTAGGAGAGGGCTCTCTTGTCTTGGGACTGGACAAATTTCCCCCTCTGCTCCTGTTTGGTCCCAACTTGCCTGTTTTCCCTCAACCCTTTTTCTTTCTTTTCTAAAAGATTTTTTCTACATCCTTTTGATCCTTTCTTAGAATCACAGAATCTCAGAAGGAGAAGGAGGCTAAAGTTCTACCTCTTTGTCTTATAAATGCAGAAACCAAGGTCCATGAAGATAAAGAACTTATCCAATGTTACAGTTAGTTAATATGATCATTATCATCTCCACCATCATCATTATAACTATCATTATTGTTACCATCATCATCGTATCATCATTACCATCACCACCATCATACTCATTATTTTCACCATCATCACCACCACCACCCTATCATCACCATCACCACCATCGCCATCATTACCATCACAATCACCATTACCACCACCACCATCACCATCACCATCACCACCAGCATAATCACCACCACAATGACCATTATCACTATCACTCACATCATCACCATCACAATCACCATCACCACTACCATCACCATCACCACCATCGTCATCACCATCACCACTATCATCACTATCACCACTACCGTCACCATCACCATCACCACCATCGTCATCACCATCACCATCATCACTATCACCACTACCATCACCATCACCATCACCACCATCGTCATCACCATCATCACCATCACAATCATCACCACTACCATCACCATCACCACCATCACCACCACCATCACAATCACCATCACCATCACAATCACCATCACCACTACCATCACCACCACCACCATCATCACCATCATCACTATCATTACTATCATCATCACCACAATTGTCATCACCATCATCACCATCACAATCACCATCATCACAACCAACCACCATTATGATCACCATAATTATCATCATCAACACCATCACCATTATCATCAACACCCTTATCACCATCACCATCAACATCATCACCATCATCACCATCACCACCATTACCACCCCATCATCATTTCTTTATTACCATCATTATTATCATCATTTGTTTGTTTATATCCAACATTATTCCCCCCAAATTTAGAGTGTCATAGCCACCGCAAGATCTTGGGTCTCCAGACTCCTTCCTTAGGCTCCTCCTCCCCATCTCAGCTCCTGCACCCATTGTAGATCCCCACCCTCACACCACCTCTTCTTCCTTCTCCCCCTCTCCACACAGGAGCTGGCTCTACCATCTAGGGTCTTCCCTGCAATTCTCCCACCCATTTCCCACTTAGTTCTCTTGCATACGCACTGCTTTTGAAACTCCCCTCTGTCCTTACTTCTTCCTTTTGCTTAGAGTGGAACTGAAACAGGAGGATTCCAGAGGAGAAAAATGTAAAGCACAGAAGATGAGGGGAAAACAGCAGACAGGATGAAAGTGGTGTGTGGAATGAAATGTAAGACTCCCAGGCAAACTGCTCCTTCGTCTCCACCGTCAGGCAGGCGGGGCACAGGAGCAGAGCCACTTGCCCTCTCTGCTCACTTCCCTCAGTCTCCTCATTTAGAGAATGGTCTGGAGAAGGGTGGGAAGGTTGATGCTGGAGGATCTGAAGGCCCTGTACAGCTCTGACATTCCACAATTCCAGCAGCATGAGGGGGAGGGTGGAGGCCCCAAGTCAGGCATCCCCTAAGGAGGGCAGAAGAAACACTCATCGCAGTCCTCAGGTCCCAATACATGCTCAGCCTGGGCCTGGGCTGCATCTCCACACCCCTCTGAGAGATTGCGGCTTCAGCTGCCAGCTCTCCTGCCAGGTCATTTCTCTTCTTGGGCACCTCTCACTGGAGCCTTGTTGGGTGGGGCCAGCCCGGCTTACGCATGGGAGGCACCTGTGCCTGACATCAGTAGGGGACAGGCAGGCCGACAGTGCCACCCTCCAGGCACATACCCTCCTGGGTGAGCTTCTGCCCCACTAAATCCCCAGCCTCTCCTCCTCCCACCCAATTTCCCCACTACATCCCCACTCTCCATCCTTCCAGCCTCTGTGCAGCCTGACACTTGGAAACGCAGGATCAACTTCTGCTGCGTTTGGCCAGAAAATGTCCCTCCGTCACGGCTGTGTCTTTGAAAGGAGTTTCAAGTTCAAAAACCCTCCTCCTCGAGCTTCCCAGCAGCAAGGAAGGCTGGCTTCCCTCCCCTCCCCTTCTGTCCCATTCCCTCCCCAGCGTAATGAGCAAAGGGACACAGATGACTTCAAGATGCCCAAGGGCCCCTGTGAGGTCCCCTGTGAGTCTAGGGCGGTGACTCAGCCGAGGCCTGAGTTATGCCCGGCAGAGCAAGCAAACCTGACAACCTGGCCAGACCGCCTTCCCCTAATGAAGCCCTTCTTGAGAACAGGCCAAAGCCAGGATGACATCCAGGGGCCTGCTCAGTCATGGAATAACGGACCTGGCTGTGCCTCGGCCAAGCAGTCATCTCCCAGTCCGGCCTGGCGGTTCTGGGCAGCTCTGTTTGGTGTTCATGGCTCCCGAGGGCTAAGACATTTGGGAAAAATGAATCCAAGGAAGCCCTAAAATAAATGAGGGCACAGCCAAGAGCAGCGCCCCTTTCCCTCACTTGGGGACTGGGGGACAGCTAGCAGGGGGGTAGATAATCACCTGTGAGACCCAGAATGTGAGAGAATGACAGATTTGTCTATTGCACCTGCCCTGCCTGCCAGGCTCACTGCTGAGAGCTCAGGCCAGTGCTGCCGTGGCTGTGGCCACCTTGGAGGTGAGAAGTGGCACAGTGGGGACTCCAGCCAGCCCTGTCTGACTGCAAAGCTCTGCATGTCTCCGTTATGCAGAGCTCGGACCATTCACTCCAACCAGCCCGCTCATTATAGCAACACAAGAACTAAGAGTCCCTGGGTAAGTAGCTCGCCCACGTCCTACAGCAAATGGAGGTGCCCAGTGCTGTGCGGTCCACGTGGAATGTGGGTAGAGCCTGGGGAAGAGATGGCTGAAGGAGGAAGGATGGAGCAGGGTGACAGCTGTGGGGACCAGCTGAAAAGCTGGGCAAAGAGGCAGGCAGAGGGGTGAGGGGCACAGAGGAAGGAGAGATGTCATCAAATGATGGGGGACTTGGCATGATCTGAGCCATGTTTTGTGTGCAAAACTTCTGGCAGCTGCATGGGACAGGGTTGGGAGGAGAGGAGAGCTGAGGACGGGGTGACCTGTTGGGAGCTACGACAGAGGTCCAGGTCATCAGAGGCAGGGCAGAACCCAGGCCATGGTGGTGGAGGGACATGGGGAGAGCCATGGCTAAGGGAGACAGGGAAGGTGGCCTGAGGTTTCTAGAGATGGAGAAAAGCAGAACTACCAGCCAAGCAGGAAAAGCGGTGGAAACAATGGGAGCCCCTCGCAGGCGCTGGGCTCAGGGAAGAGCTGGGTAGGCCTTGGGAAGACCAGGCTTAAAGGCCAGGCTGGAGATGTGGCTTCAGAATCCACGCGACACATTCCGCACTCATTTGTTTATTCATTCCATAAATCACGTGTGGAAAATCTCCTGTTTCAGGCTCTGGACTAGATGCTGAGGGAGGCAGTGTCTTGAGAATGGTCCTTGCACAGCAGGAGTTCAGATTGTCCCAGCCCCATGGGAGACAGAACAGAGTCCTCGCCTTTTTCTTCCTCTCAGAAGGGACCCAGGAGCCCCCTGTCTATCCAGCCCACTCTCCCATCCCCAACCGTTCCCTTCAGATCTGGGGGCTGCTCTGGCTTCTCTGATATGAGCCCCACATCTCTTTTGCTTGGACCAAACCCTTCGGAAAGCCCTCACCTCTGCCCTGGGTGCGGGTTTCTCCCATTGCATCACTCTCTGTGTGCCTGGGTACACCACGTCCTTGGCTGAACTGGGTCCCCTCTGTGGCAGGAACCACCAACCCCCACACAGGGCCCAGTGCACCGAAGGTGCCCCAAAGTCAAAGATCATCTTCCCTAGCATGCCCAGGCACCTTACACAAGATCCCGACAGAGTCACGAAACGGCTCCAACTTTTAAGTTTTTACTGACATATAATAGTTGTATATATTTTGAGGGTACCTGTGATATTTCGATACCTGTATACAATGCCAAGTGGTAATTTTTTAAAAAACAAATCAAAGCAACCCAGCTTCCCACAGTTGAAGACGAAGAGAGTTCTTTGGAACCAGCACCTCCATTTTGCTTTCTTACTCATTCTGCAGCAGACTATGGCCATCCTGGGCAATAGAGAACCCAGAGACACAGAATCTGCCCCCAAGTGGTTTGCATGGGGCACCAGGGATGTAAAGAATAAGGCTGATAACATGACAGGTGCACTGAGGAATGACCTGGTCTTCAACCAATGTGAGGAATCCAGGAAGGCTTCCCAGAGGAGGCACTGTCTTGCAAGCTGGACAGGGTTAGCCAGGTGGAGGAGAAGGCATTTCTGCAGACCAGAGGCAGAGAGGGTTGAAGCTGTGACAGTGTATGGATTAGCTCATTTGGGGACATCTGCCAACCTGTTCATAACATATACACTAAGCTAGGCTATTGAGTTGATCAGACCCCAGGTTTCCCACTTGCGTCATTAGTTCAAATCAGCAGTCCTTCTGGGCAACATTCCCAGCCTTAAACCATCTGGCACTGGCACTGGCACCCAGTCGACTTCCTGAGTCTGAACTCTGCCTGGAGAGCACCCTGCCCCCACCAAGGCCCCAAAGTCCTACCCAGCCTGAGGGACCACCTTGCCTTCCAAGGTGCCCTCCTGATTCTTCCCCACCACCTCCTCCAGAAACCATCACTCCCTCCTCTCAAACTTTGGGACACCTTTAGTACCTTCTATGGGGTGCAAACTGTGTTCTGGTTGGCCATTCTGGGTATTCAAGTGCTTCCTCACCCCTTTGGGGCAGGCAGTACAGCTCAGTGGATGAGAGTGTGGGCAGTGGTCATAATGTCCTGGGAAGGGGGAGGGAAAAACTGGAAAGCTTCCTGGAGGAGGTGACCAGACTGTGTCTTGAGGGGCGAATAGGAGTTTGCAAGACAAAGGAGGGAGAGAGAAGGAAAATTCAGGTACAGAAAGTAGCATGAGCAAATACTGCAGGCACGAAAATACTTGGCATATTTGGGTGATGGTAAGAAGTTGGGTGAGGTAAAAGTGTGGGGTTGAGGTTAAAGAGGACATAGAGGCCCAGGCCTTAAATCAAGGTGGACTGCCCATCTAGTGCCAAGGAGGTGGATCCAGTCCTGCCCGGCCCTAGACACCCGTTGGCTCCCCAGCCTTCTGGACGGCACATACCTCAGCTGGCTCAGCCACCCCGCAAACGACAACGGCGCCTCTGCAGAGTTTTCTAACCTCCCCTCACAGAGGGGGTCTTTCTCGCTGGGCCCAGCTCAGTCCTCCTTCATGTGGGGGCTCCAAGTCTGTGATTCTATCAGCCTTCATTTTTTTTCCTTTCATTCACTCACTGATCATTATCCTCCAACCCTTCCGATGCTTCAGACAGGCCGTCCGTTTAATTTTGTAAAACTAAACAGCACGCTTGGTTTTTTCAGGATGCACTCTGAGCGTGATATGTTCTGCGGAATGTTTTTCAGAGCAGTGAAAAATTTAATTTCTTCCCCCAGCATCAAGATGTGTCAAACATAATTTATGCCTGGACATAATTCATCCCTAAAGATAAATATTGAAACCCAAGAGAGGAGAGACGGCTGCAGAATTTCCAGGGGTAGGGGAGTTGGAGAGGGGGTCTCCCTCTTGATGCCATCACTGAAGGGGCAAAAAAAAAATATTATAAACTAAACGAAAGTAAAGTAGCTCGCTCCAGGTCTGCTCCCAGCACTGCTGCGGAATTTTTTTTTTTAAACAGGCCTCTTTTGTGTCTGTTGAACTGTTGCTCTGTCTTGCATAAAATCTCTAGCAATAGAAGTCCTCAATTAAAGTCACCTGCTGGTCTTTGTCAGCAGAGCTTGACGCTGTCAAATAATGCGGAGCCCCTTAAGCCAATACAAGTCATTAAGGAGGAGGTGAATTAGAGATCCGACATGGGGGACAGGAGCCATCCATAATCAATTGATATCTTCCTCTGCTGGAGGCGGGGCCCCGGGGAGCCCCGCTCCCCATCCTCATCCGCAGGGGCCTCCACCCCTGGATCCAATTAGACCGCGGCTCAGCGGGTCTGAGGTTGCGCTGAAAAGCCATCAGTAGGCGAACCCATTAATAACTCGCCAGTGCCCTGCGTATTGTAATTGTCAGGCTGCAATTTACAGTAATCCTCCGATGCAAAAGCCTAAATCGCTGCAGCTGATTGGAAATTCATACACCCATTTGAAAGAGAAAAACACAAGATGCATGGGTTAAAAGGCCAGAGCATGCAAGTGTGTGTGCTGAGTGACAGACATTTTAGTACTAGCCTGGGACCATATTTTAAAAGGTCACTGAAAACTCTTGGCTTGGGCCCTCTGACAAACAATGAACGTTCCATATATTTATTTGCCATCTCTTTGTTTTTACAGCAAGCAGAATAAATGAGTTAAATGACGTTGTGCGGGCCTGCATATTGTCAGCACAGGTTATAAGTCATTATTAAACTCCATCAAATCAAACCAAACCCGGTCAAGGCAATGAGACTAAAAGTTATTTGCATTCCTTCTGTCATAAAAAATCATATCCCCTTACTCAAGACTTTCGTTTCTTTATTAAATGCAGCCACAAGAGTATTTCAGGTCTGGCTATATAAGCTCAGGAAAACCTTCCCGGTATAACTCAGTGTAACAGCTTAGACCCGATTCCACTAAAAAGTCCCAGTTGAACGTATCTGGGCACTCAATCAAGACATACATATTACTTTTAAATAAGATTAGCCTTTATATTTTGCTGCTTAAGTTAAAACTTTTCATGTCATTCTCTACTTTTATGTAAACTCCAATATAATTCTGTTTTAGCAAAATACTTCAAACAAATTAAAAACCTCAAGTCGAACGTGTCCTTAACAAAAACTTTCTTAATGGCATCTCAACGTGTTTGCTGACACTAAAACACTTTTAAATAAGATGGATTTTCCCTCCATTTCCCTGCATTTGTAATTATGGCTTGCTGCGTGCACCTTGGGTTACAATGGCAAAAGCAGTTATCTGTCCTCCAAATATTATTTGACCAATAACTTCCCAGCGACCCACAGCATCTGTTTAAAAAATTGTCTTTGCTTACCTGTCTCCAATTGGGTTCTACATTAATTGCGAAATGGAAAGTGATCCATGGGGGAATATTTGGAGGAGGCAGGTACAGGGAAGCACAGGGTAGGTAGGAAGCAGGGGAAAACGTGGTTCCACTGAGGGGCACTCACGTGGCAAGGCATGGGATTGTTGACTCCTTATGCAAGCTCCTTTCTGATATTTACAGTCTACACATCCAACATAAGCTCACTTTAAATTTGCCTCTATCCTACTAGTTTCTTACCCTAAAATATATTCTTATATATACAAAAATCTACTTCTTGATTTGGCTATGACTCTGAGTATTATCAAAGTTTTATCATCTTTCTGATCTTGAGAAATGCTTGGGAACGAAACTAAGGAGTCAATGATGGAGCAGTGCTTCCATTTCTAATCCAAAAAAGATGTCCGTTGAGAATATGGGAATTTGGAAAGTCAACTCTCATGAAGAGTGAACTAGAAGCAGGTTCAGTGCCCACTCATTCTACTCTTTGCTCACAGGAAAGATAATTGAATATTTGTCTGTGGTGCCTTCCTTTTTATATCCACCCAGTGTATGCAGTTGTATCTTCGGGCCGAAGCAGAAGTGTAGTCTTAGCAACAATCCTACATCTTATTCTTTTATCCAGGTACTTCCTGCCTGCACCAGGGGCTTCTCAGCTTACTCCCAGATTTCTAATACGTCATCTCATTGCAGCTGATGACATCCCTCCAAGACAGGTAAGAATTACCATGCCCATTGGACAGCCATAAAAAATAAAGCTCAAAGAGTTTGAGATCACATTCATGGCATGGAAGGCAGAATCTAAATTGGCCCTAGATTCCTGCTCCCTAATAAGCATGCATTGCATGTCCACCCTTTGAGGGCAGGCGGGACTTGGGAATATGATGAGATGTTCCCGCTATTGTAAGGTTACCTTATAAGGCAAAGGTGGTAGAATTTTGCAGATGTAATTAAGATACCTAATCAGTTGAGTTTGAGTTAATCAAAATGGAGATTCCCCTAAGTGGGCCTGGCCTAATCAGGTGAGTCTTTTAAAAGAGAATCCAGGCCTTCCTTGCAAAGGGAAATTTAAAGTGAGAGAGCAGCTCTCCTGCTGGTCTTGAAGAAGCAAGATTCCAGGAGTTCTGCATCTACAAGGAAATGGTTTCTACCAAGAACCACATGAGCTTGGAAGGATCTCGAGCCCAGAGGAGACCTCAGCCCCAGCAATACCTCGGTTGCAACCTTGTGAGATCCTAAGCAGAAGACTCCAGCTCAGCTGTGCCCAGACTCATGCCCCACAGAGAGTGTGACATAATGAATGTGTTTTGAGCCTTTAAATTTGCGGTAATTTGTTACATAGCAAGAGAAAGCAAATACACGTGTGATCACCAATCAAGTAGACTTGCCTTAACATCCACACTGTGGCCATTCCGACCCCCTTTGTGAACTCCTTTCTGGTATTTATAGTCTACACATGCAATAAAGCTCACTTTAAATTTGCTTCTATCCTACTATTTTCTTATCCTAAAATATATTCTCGTAGATACAAAAATCTACTTCTTGATTTGGCTATGACTCTCAGTGTTATCAAAGAGCTTTCTTATAACACACAGAAAAAGAAACTATGATAGTTTTTCTTTTCCAAGGGCCTTGAACAGCAGCATACTTGACACCAGTATGAGGCTTTCTTGTTAAGCCCATAAACGTTAGTACCTTATGAGAAAAGCCGTACCTTTAGAAACACCTGACTAAATATTTCATCAGTGCAACACACAGCAAATTCCTGCAGTAGAGTCACTGGATTTACAACCATCAAACTGTATTAAACTTACAATATCAAGATTTATCACCTATAAAATGGAGTCTCGTTTTAGTAATATCTCACATTCGATCCCAAAGGATCTCAAATACCTTCGACCCTTCACCAGGGCACTTCACCGTAATTCATAACGAGGTAATCAAATACTTCACTGTAAGGCAGCCACCGCCACATGAGAGGATTAACTCACCTATCAAGGAAGGGTAGGCAGGGCTGGGACAGAAGGCAGCCGCTGCTTTGCTGAGTGCAGAAATGGTACCAAGATCTAGATCACAGGGAGCAAAAACCACACAGAACCACGGGGGTGGAGTTGGGCCATCCTGACAGGCTTCTGGTCCCAGTGGTTTCAAACATTAGTTTTTGGTGGCAGAACGCGTTCTCCCCATACAATGTTACAACAAGTCTCAACCAATGGAACAGATACAATTGGAAGAAACAGCTCTGGCTGAGTTAGGGAGAAGAGAGGAAGACCCAGTCCCCACAGTGCCTCCCTTCTGGCCCCCTTGGCATTCTGCAGCCCATTGTTGGAGACCCTGTTTCTACTTAGTGGTTCCCCACTTTGACTACATATTAAGATCATCTGGAAAGCATTTTTTAAAAGGTAGATGCCCAGGTTTCACCCCAGAGCCTCTGATTTCTTTGGCATTCACCAGTCTGGTTGAGCCCCATGTGATGTTTGAGGAGCCTGAGATTCCAAGAGAGAAAAAAGATTTGCTAAAGGGAGTACAGATTTAAAACTACAACCCAGGAACATAGAGCCTGAATCATTGAGCCAGTCCTCAGAATGTTCGCAGGATGTCATTATGCATGTTGAGATTGTAACTTTGGGTTGAAATCTGTGAGTAAGTTTTGAAGATTTGTAGTGATCACATACCTTAAATAATTCCTCAAAAGTATTCAGGTCTTTATGATATAGGCAAATTACATGATCAACATCTTAGGAGGGTCTCTGCACCCATCATTTAAAGAATAATTTGGTCTATTGAAGAGACCACAAATTTCCATGGCAGCATGAACCAACAACCACTATGGTGAGACACCATAAGGAGAACTCCTACCCATCCCTCAAAACCCAGCTCAAGTATCACCCCGGCGGTGAATGTTCCCTTCACCTTCTGGCCTTCTTCTGTGTACCCTGATCAGTCCTTATTAGAAGGGACACTGGATTAAAATTATATGGTTATACACAATGATCCCCATCATAATTTGAGCCCTGAATATGATGAGGTCCATGATTCATTTTCAGCGATATCTTTAACATCCTTATATGTCTTTACTCATCTGAAGAATGGGAATAATAGCAGTACCTACTCTTATACAAAACAGAGAAAAGTATTTAGAACACTGAGCACTCAATCATTGTTATTTATCATTATTATTTACACTGGCTGTGCCTGTCACTCAATCATATCATCCTATCTTATTGTCTTTAAGGCAAATATTCTCCAAAACTAGCAGGTTTCCTCAAGATCTGTCTTCCCACTTCACTCCCTGACCCCATCCCCGGGATGTAAGCTTCCATGCATGTGACAGACATGTCTACTGCACTAAATCCCATTGACTCTGCAGTGTCTGACCGTCGAGGATGCTGAGTTGCTATTTGTGAATGAACGAAGAAATATGTTCAGCAAAACGGCAAGATCATAACCCCAGCTTATAGGAACATAGTCTTGACCAGACATTATTCAAATCTCCCTTACTTTTTTTTTTTTTCTTGAGACAGTGTCTGTCTCTGTCACCCAGGCTGGAGTGCAGTGGCGCGATCTCGGCTCACGGAAACCTCTGCCTCCTGGGCTCAAGCGATCCTCCCACCTCGGCTTCCTGAATAGCTGGGACTATAGGCGCTCACCATCACGCTCGGCTAATTTTTGTAGAGACAGGGTTTCACCATATTGGCCAGGATGGTCTCAAACTCCTGAGCTCAAGCGATCCTCCCACCTCAGCCTCCCAAAGTGCTGGGATGACAAGTGTGAGCCACCATGCCTGGCCCAAATCTCCCGTACTTCTGCACTCACAAATTGAATTTTTGTGGCTTTGAGTATTATACTCTGTTAGTGGATCTTAGGGGCCAACTCCATTTTATAGATGAGGAAGGAGATGGAGGCCACAAGAGGCGAATGACTTGGCTGGGGAGTGGCAGTTCCAGGGCTACCCCAGGTGCAGGGTCCCAGGCACCAGCTGATGCTCCTTTCAGTGTCCTTGGTACAGGAGGGTTAAGTCAGAGTGTCCTGGGATGCAGGAGTTCCAGATGCCTAGAAATGCTCAGACCATGAGTTGCCAGTGCCTCCCTTTTGTCAACAAAATTGGCTTTAGCAAGCTTCAGTTCTGGAAAACCTAGATTTTCTATTTATAAACATAACCTCAAGTTGGAATTCTGGCTTGTTGGGAGGACTGATTCAGCCCTTTATTCCAAAAAGGTAAACAGAAGTTTAAAAAAAACCAACCACCAAACAAAACCCAAAGTGGGCCTTACGGCTCTTAAAAAAACTTAAAGCTCAAACACACTTTCCCATAAAAGCCACTTACGTCCCACTGTCTGCCCACACTTGAGCCTGGGCTCTCAATGGGAAAAATCTAAGAGCACGATGCTGCCTGTTGTGTGAGAGCTGGCGGGCTGTCATCTTGCTTGTCTTCACAGAACAGTGTGTAAACTGGGGCTGTTCCCCTCTAACAGGTCGGCCCACTGGGATCTGGCAGCACAGGGAGGTGCAGAGTTCAAAGCTGTGATCATAGAGTGCTTTCTGCCTCCTTACGAACTACCTGGCTCCCCTAGGTCCACTTCATGCCCAATACTTAGTCACTGCCTCATAAATAAACTGAACCAATGAATATCAGTGTGTTTGGTCATAGCACACCTCATTCCCAAGAAGAATGGGATGGCAACAACACAACCACCATAACATCACTGATGCCGTAACAGGAGAGCATGGACAGTTAGGGGAATGGGGCAAGGGGAAAATGAGAGAGTACTACTAATAAAAATACTGGATTGTATTCCCATAGGATAACTGTATTAGTCTGTTTTCACACTACTATAAAGAAATACCCAAGACTGCATATAAAGGAAAGAGGTTTAATTGACTCACAGTTCCACATGGCTGGGGAGACCTCAGGAAGTTTACCATCATGGCAGAAGTCGAAGGGGAAGCAAGGACCTTCTTCACATGACAGCAGGAGAGAGAAGTGTGAGCAAGAGCAGGGAAAACTGCCTTACAAAACCATCAGATCTCGTGAGAACTCATTCACCATCATGAGAACAGCATGGGGGAAAACACCCTCATGATCCAATCACCTCCTACCTGGCCCCTCCCTCGACGTGTGGGGATTATGGGGATTACAATTCCAGATGAGATTTGGGTGGGGACACAGAGCCAAATCATATTGATAATTATGGGTGGACTTGGCTGTGGCCCATCTTCCCCAGTAGGATGTAAATGTCTATAACAAGGGCAGGAACGCCACATTACTCATTGTTCCAGAAGAATGTCTGCACGTAGAAGGTGGTTAATAAATATTTAAGTGAATAGGTGAACTGAGTTACCTAGTAGTCAAGGCATAAAAAGAAAAGGTCAGCTACGGGATTCATAGTGTCCATTCAAACCAAATCTTTAGGAAAAGCACAGGCTTTTCTGGACATTTCTCCACCAGACCCTCTTGATTTTACATGTCCCAGTTTACTGTGTCAGACTAACCAGGAGATCCCCCCCACCCCCCTGCCACACTGCCCGGCACCAGGGACTGCCACACACCAACATTCAGAAGGGCCCCAGGTCCCACGCCCCTTGGTTCAAACATTATTAAAAGAAACCAAAAAACAAAAAAAAACCAGAAAATTTCCCCATCCTCTCTACTCTGCTGGTTGCCCTCTGCCCCCCATCATGTCAGTGGACCACAGATAATGCACAAGCCAGCGCTTGGAGATCCACACTGACTGAGGTTCTTCTGCAGAGGAGCAGTGTTTGGGTGCACTGGTGACTGGCATGACCCTTGTATTCCAGTGGCTCCCAGACATGTGAAGAGATGGTGTCAACAGGGCGAGATGTGTTGTGAGAAGGGCCAGGGACTGTAGCAGGGACCAGAGGACAGGCTCAGGCTGAGGGTGGAGCTGGGTGTGGGAGGATAGGCAGGACTGGATGAGGAAAGGTGGTGGGAGGGGGAGGGAAGGGAGTGTCTCAGGCAGAGTCCACAGCACATAGAGAGGTGCAGATGTGGGGTCATTAGGAAGACAATGCCCATTACCCTGGGAGGGTGGGGTGTAACTCCTCTCGGGAGGAGAACTTCGTGAATTACATTCTTCTCTGCAACTGTCAGGGGTCAACACCTGGACACACAAAACTAGTACAGAACACACACTTTGGACGTGAAGCCTCAGCATCACTCTCTTACTGAGTGGAAGAGACCACTACCTTCCTAAAGTCACTTTGTCTCCTGACGGCACGACTGGATAAACCTCCCTGCTTTTTCCATCCTGCTACCATGATGCCCTATAGCATAACAGGAGTGGTTTTACCGAGGTAAAGGAGTGCTTCTTTTTCTTCAAAAAAAGTGACTGCAAAAACAGGACGGAAAAAAGCAAAGAGGTTAAAGCCAACACTTGCTTTGGCAAGTGGGGTTTGGCAGAGCATTATTTAAAGTGACATGCCCATGGCTTATCTTACCAGGACTGGTGCACACAGCCCTGAAATGGCCATTGGGTGAGTCGCTAACTGTTCGGGCTAAGGGGATGTAGGGAACAGAGTAAGTGTAGGTCCTACCTTCAGTTCTCCAATGAGGAAGAGTGTGATAGATCTTTTCCTCCTCTGAAACACAGAAATGATACTAGGGTCACATATAAAACAAAGAGGCCTGCAACTGCTGCCTATGTTGGCTAGAGGAGTCACCATCTGGTTTTCTTCTCAACATGAAAGATCTACGTGCACACATATTTTAATTCTACCACCTTTCTTTCAAAAGACCCACATAAACCGGGAAATTCTTGGATGACAGTTCAAATGCTTTTGTTTTGGATGGACATGGGTTCAACCCTCTTACTGGGATCTCAGGCAAATTACTTCACTTCTCCATACCTCGTTTTGACCATCTCTAAAGTGAGGATTGTAGTGACAATTAGCACTTGTTATGGACAACTGTCAGGGCACTGCACCCAGCGTTTTACGTGCACTCTCATTTAATCTGAATGATTCTTGGCCCCTCATAGTACAGGCAAGGTTATGAGACTAAAATAGGTTAAGTAACTTGCCCAAATTCCACAGTGCTGGAAACCAGGCGTCCTGACTCTAGTCCTCAATCAGAATCTGTACGAGCCACATTCCTCCAAAAACCACCATTTTCATAATTGCTTTGAGAAGTGAATGGCATAAAACAGATAAAACGTTGAGCACAGACATGGCACTTATTACATGTTTGACAAATCTTAGCTAGGTGGGCCACAAGTCCCTATATAAAATCCTTGCCTTGAGACCAATGTGTTTGGCAATTCGGAGTTTTCTGAATTTTAGAAAATTCAGTGTGTAAGTCATCTATTAGGTGATGGCCCCAGCAGCATCTGCAGCAGGACCAGTAATGAGGCATGTTAATATTGCTGTTGCCAAACCTAGGATTAGCCATGCTAAATGGGATAGAGATTATATATAGGCTCAACTCAGTAGAGGTCAGGTGTTGCTGCCAAGTAAGTTCTGGAAACCTGATTTTCAATGTGTTTTGGACTTCAGAATTATGAGCCTGTATTAGTGCCCAAGATACATGGTGTTCCTCCATATGCACAAGGAAGTATGTGTGAGGGTACTAGCTACACCTTTGCTCCTAACAAATTAATGTGAGAACGTTACAAATATCTAACAGAGAATAAGCTAAACCAGTGAGGGAACCTCCATACAATGAAATAGTATGTGAATGTTACAGAGAAACACTTGGCTTTACAAGTGTGTGTCCACAGACATATATACATACGTAAAAAGTCACTGAGCTACATGTATTAAGATTAGTGCACTTTATGCATATTACTGTATGTTTTAACTTCAATTATAAAGAAAAAATCCTAAAATTTGATATGGAATATTCTCAAATACATTAGCTAAAAAAGCAATAGGTAGAAGTGTGCTGAGTGTGCTACCATGTAAAAGCAGTAAGGACACAGCCAGTCACTTATTTGTGTAAAACTTCTGAAAAAAATACTCAAAGAAACTAAGTAACATTGGTTGCCTTTGAGGAAAAGTACTACACAAGGAGAAATACTTTTCATGGTAGAGCTTTTTGTACATTTTTAGGTGTTTTCATTTTAACCATGTGGTTGTAGTTCCTATAGGAAAAATATTCTTAAAAAAAGCTTACTCCTGAAGTCCTAGCACTTTGGGAGGCCGAGGTGGGCGGATGGCTTGACTCCAGGAGTTCGAGACCAGCCTGGACAACATAGTAAAACCCCATCTCTACAAATAAAACAAAAATTAGCTGTGTGTGGTGGTGCACGCCTGTAGTCCCAGCTACTTGGAGGACTGAGCTAGATCACTTGAGCCAGGACGTTGAGGTTGCAGTGAGCCGTGTTCGCACCACTGCACTCCAGCCTGGGTGACAAAGTGAGACCCTGCCTTAAAAAATAATTAAAATTAAAAAACAATGAAAAGCTTACTACCTATACTATTGAGATTGAGCTATCAAGTTCTCCAAACCCTCTCTCCCTGATCCAGGGAAGGGCAAGGTGACTGACTACAGTGGCACTAGGGTTGTGATAATTTCCAAAGTTAGGGGAGAACGTGCAGATAAACTGGAGCTTTGAGATCTCAGGCCCAAAGATCGGGATGAGTAAGTGTGAACGCCCAATCCAAACTGTGGGGCCCTACGAGCAAGGTCAGGGAGGTATGAATCAGGCAGGGGCACAGAGCTCAGCATAGGTTTTGAGTAAATGTGTAAAGGGATAATGTGCACACACGTGTGTGTATGTTGCTCCTGGCTCCTCTCCACTCAGCACCCTGAAGGTGATTGCCGACCTCCAATGCTAACTTCTGAAAATGGTTGGCTTTAGGGTCAGAGAGGCAAAATATAAAAACAAATCATTTTTGGTCCTGTGGTGATACAATGTTCTTTAAGTTTGGTTTAGCCACATGGGTTAGATAACTGACCATATATTCATTTTGTCAAATTTAGGCTGTGTGCTGGGTACTGATCTACAGCAGGAAGCAGGACGAAGTCCTACCCTCATGGAGCATCCCTTCTAGTAACGTGTGGGGGACAGCTAGAGACAAGGTGATAGAGTGCAATGTTAAATCCATGATAGTTATGGGGGGCTACCTTATATTAATACGGGATGTCCTCTGAGCAGTAATTGAATGGGACCCTGAATGATAGGAGCCAACCATGCTAACACATTTCCATTAAAGATGCGTGTTTTCTGGATGCCAGCTCTGCACCAAACACCTTCCCTGTATCCTTTCACTTAATCCTCATGACCACCCTCTGGGTTCCAGTTATTACTATCATCACTTGTAGAGGAGTGCACAGAAACAAAGCATTTTGTCCAAGGTCACACAGTCAAGTGACAGAGAAGCCTTTACACACACGAAGTCCGACCCCAGAGCCTCCCCTGAACTCTGTACTAGGATGAGCTTAGTGCTCAGTGAAACCAGCAAGACCCTCGTGACTAAAGCACACTGAGACGACTCAGCCGTGGAGGGGCCGGATCACACAGGCTTTGTAGGCCATGGGAGGAGCTTAGTTCTATTTTGATTTCTATTTTAACTATTCTGGCTACAATGTGGAAAACAGATCAGAGAGGGGAAAAGGGTGGAAGCAGGAAGACCCGTTAGGAGGCTGTGACACAGTCCAGGTAAAAGCAATGGTTGTTCGATCAGGGTGCTGGCAGTGGAAAGGGGATTACACTTTATCTAGGAGGCCAAATCAACAGAATTTGCTGACGGACGACTGATAGGATGCAAGACTACGAGGGAAGGACAGGAACCAAGGATGACCCTTGGTAAGCTTTTTGTTTGGGCAGCTGAGATGGGTGGAGGGACTGTTTGCAGAGCACCATTTCAATAGAAGAGCACTAGAAAAATGTGAGGGTTCAACAAATGGTGCTGGAGAAACTGGATATTCACATGCAAAAGAATGAGGCTGGACCATTACCTTATACCACAGAGTCCCCAACGTATGATGGCTCAACTTAATGACTTTTGGACTTTCTGATGGTGCAAAACTGATATGCATCCAGTAGAAACCATACTTTGAGGACCCAGCCGGTTCCCCCCACACCGCCCACAGTGGCTCACGCCTGTAATCCCAACACTTTGGGAGGTTGAGGCAGGGGGATCACGAGGTCAAGAGATCAATGCTCATCCTGGCCAACACGGTGAAACCCCATCTCTACCAAAAATACAAAACTTAGCTGGGCGTGGTGGCACACGCCTGTAGTCCCAGCTACTTGGGAGGCTGAGGCAGGAGAATCGCTCTAACCCAGGAGGTGGAGGTTGCAGTGAGCCAAGATCGCACCACTGCACTCCAGCCTGACAACAGGGCAAGACTCCATCTCAAAAAAATAAAAATAATAAAACAGGCTTTGTGTTAGATAATTTTGCCCAAGTGTAGGCTAATGTGTGTTCTGAGCACATTTACATTAGGCTAGGCAAAACTATGATGTTCAGTAGGTTGGGTGGATTGAATACTTTTTTTTTTTTTGAAACAAGGTCTCACTCTGTTGCCCAGGTTAGAGTACAGTGGCATGATCATGGCTCACCCCAGCCTTGACCTCCCCAGGCTCAGATGATCTTCGACCTCAGCTTCCTGAGTAGCTGGGACTAAAGGCATGTGCCACCACACCCAGCTAATTGTATTTTTATAGAGATGAGCTTTTGACATGCTGCCCAGACTGGTCCGAACTCTGGAGCTCCAGCAATCTGCCCACCTTGGCCTCCCAAAGTGCTGAGATTATAGGTGTGAGCCACTGCGCCGCGGCAAATGCATTTTTGACTTAAGATATTTTCAACTTACGATGGGTTTACTGGGACATAACTCCATCATGACTAGAGAAGCTTCTGTACGAAAGCTAACTCATAATGGACCAAAGACCCAATGTAAGAGCTAAAACTATAAAACTCTTATCCAGAATATATACAGAACTTCTAAAACTCAACAACAAAAAAACCCAATTCAAGAATGGGTAAAAGGGACTTGAATAGATAATTTTCCAAAGAGACAAATGGTCAATAAGCCATTAAAAGATGCTCAACATCTCTAATCATTAGGGAAATGTAAATCAAAACCACAATAAGATACCACTTTACATCCGTTAGGATGGCTCTTAGCAAAAACACATAAAACAAGTATTGGTGAGGATGTGAAGAAACTGGAACTTGGTGCATTACTGGTGGGAAAGTAAAATAGTGTAGTCACTATAGAAAACAATATGGTGACTTCCCAAAAAATTAAGCAGAATTACCATACAATCCAGCAATTCTACTTCTGGGTATATACTCTAAAGAACTGAAAGCAGTGACCCAAACAGGTATGTCTACACTAATGTTTACAGCAGCACTGTTCACAACAGCCAAAAGGTGGAAGCAACCCCAATGTCCATTGGCAGATGAATAAACAAAATGTGGTCTATGCATATAATGGGATATTATTCACCTCAAAAAGCAAATTCTGACATGTGCCATGGTATGGATGAACCATGAAGACGTTATGCTAAGTGAAGTCAGACACAAAAGGGCAAACATTGTCAGATTCCCCTTATATGAGGTACTTAGAAAAATTAAATTCAGAGACACAAAGTAGAATGAGGTTGCCAGGGATTTGGAGGGAAAGGAATATTAGTGTTTAATGGGTAGAGTTTTAATTTGGGATAAAGAAAATGTTCTGGAGATGGGCCAGGCGCGGTGGCTCACGCCTATATTCCAGCACTTTGGGAGGCTGAGGCAGGCAGGCAGATCACGAGGTCAGGAGATCAAGACCATCCTGGGTAACATGGTGAAACCCCTTCTCTACTAAAAATACAAAAAATTAGCCTGGCGTGGTGGCGGGCGACTGTAGTCCCAGCTACTCGGGAGGCTGAGGCTGGTGAATCCCTTGAACCCGGGAGGCAGAGGTTGCAGTGAGCTGAGATTGCGCCACTACGTTCCAGCCTGGGTGACAGAGCGAAACTCTGCCTCAAAAAAAGAAAAAGAAAAACTTCTGGAGATGAAGGGTGGTGAGAATTGCAAAACACTGTGAAGGTACTTTATGCCATTAAACTGTACACTTAAAAATGGTTAAGATGGTAAACTTTATGTGTATTTTACATATGTGTTGTTCATAAACTGCCTTGCAGACCAGTTATAAAGCACTTCTCCTGGCCTGCACATCTCTCTGCTCCTTGCATCTTTCCAAGGGGCACAGACCTGAGCTGGCTGGGACCCAGCATTTACCATTCCATCTAAAACATACATTGTGCTCATGGATCTGCACACACACAAAAATTCAATCCCATCTGGATTCTTTTCACGCACATCACGATCTGCAAAATGATACATTCAGCCTGGCTGTGTTCTTTCTTGCTAGCCGTGACAGCTGCAGACGCGAGCAGTTGCTTGTCTTGGAGGGTAGGGTCAATGGTGGCAGGAAGGACCTGTGGCCCTGAGGCTTGGCCTGAACTATCTAGAGAATTCAGGGCAGTAACATCAACACACACAAGCATGTAGCACTTACCCAAATTCCTTAGGATTAAAATATACTTTTTTCTCATCTAGTTTAGGGCAGTCAGAGAGAGAGGAAAGGAAGGGACTAATTTAAACCTACAAAGGAAAACTAAACTTTTTTCTCATTCTAAAAAACTTCTTACCATCTTGTTTCTACAACCAAATGATTCGTATTAGTGCTTGGTTTACTGAGTTACAAAAAAAGTTGGGTCAAAAGGCTAAAATGATAGAATTATTTCTTAATCAACAATATTGGAAATGTGTCCTAAAAACCTGGAAGCTGAACATTCTGTCCACCTGATTTTAGAAAAGCCAAGTTCACCTCAAGAATGTGTCAAACATATCATCTAAATAATCCAAGACCTAGAATGCATCAATCAATGTGACAGAATTTCCAAAAAGCAGACTGGAATTAAGTCTTCAAAAAAGACAGTTGTTACTATATAATTCTACAGGTGGACATGAAGCAGAACTTGGTAAACAAAATTTTATATTAAAATATGCATTTTCATATGATTCACCATGGAATTGAAACATTATAAAGACCATTTCTGCTACCACTATTTAAATGTTATTACCCACTTGAATTGAAAAAAGATGAAAGGACACAAAGTGAACAGACGATAACTTTATTGGAGATTTACTTGGCTACAATTATTACAAAAAAAACAACTAAAGGTAATTGTGATCCATAAGGTGCAGACTGCAAATTTCTGCAGCATGATTACTGTATGAATGAATGACATCATGTTCCTTAAAAAACAGCTGCAGCATGTGATGGTAAATATTTTATTGTCAATCAAATAATATGCATTAGTTTTACTTGATTTTAGTAATTTTCCTTCACTATTTACAGCAGAAAAGCCAGAAATTTACTTCCTGTTCACCTTTGCATTTTTGCTATGTAACCTGCTGCTGCAGTGAATTCTTAGTGCATCTATAAAATTTAAATTGTCTGTGGTTGATGTCCAAATAAAAATGGACTAGAAAAAAAAAAGTAATGATGAAAATATATTTACAAGTTAGTTGTGAAAAATCATTTTCACTGCTAGTGGAAAATACAATGGTCTCAATGCAAATTTCCTAGATATTGCTATTGGCGTCTCCAACAACTTTAAAAATCATTTTAATAGTCTTGGTCTTAAACATATCTTTAAAACTTTTCATGTACAATATAAAATAAAGAAATTTATCTGGAAATAATTAAATTCCTGAAAAGTAATCAGTGGTTGGAAAAATATAATTATTCAAATGTAATTAAAACAACCATATAGGTAATAAACATGACATGAATTTCTCTTCTGCAGATAATGCAAATGGGTTAAAGACTCTTAACATAATTTCAGATGCAGTTAAAAAAAGGTATCAAGGTCTCAGTTTGGTGGCTTCAATCTTGTGTAAAGGGATTAGACACCCTAACAGAGCAAGATCCAATATTTTAAATCAACGGGGCCTTGTGCATGAACTGCGCTCGATCTGGATTCCAGTGATCCTCTGCAGTCCCCACCTGCCTCCAGGGAGCGACTGAAGAAGCCGACTGCCAGGGGAACACCTGGATTCATGAACCAAAGCAGCCTCAAATTTCATGTTGTCAAGGCAGGGTATCAGAATCTTTCTGAGGGCAAAGTATTATTAACAAATAAAAATATCAGTATTTTAAAAGACAATTACAGGAGTGTTAGAGGTCATTCTAAATTTCATCACGTAATATAAAAGAAAAAAGAAAAGAAATATAACAAACATTTTAAAAACATAATTAAGAGTTCAGTTAACAAATCTGTTTCATACTTTCACAAACAGTAAAAATGCCACAGACAAAAATGACCTATTTAAGTTGTGCGAGTATATGACACATTGCAGGCATTATAATTATCTTTTTCAAATTCCATAAATCAAAACAGCAGCAAGGCCAAACCACATTTTTTCCTCTCTGTTAAGCATATTTTCTTGTAATGAGGTAAAAGCATGGTACCAAGTGCAATGCTTATCTGTGCTACATGAACAGAACAGAAGGGAAAAAGCTATTATAAAACGCAGCATAGTTAGGACTGCAGAAAGCATATTATAAAAGAAATTTTAAAAAATTTACAAATGAAGGTTCATGTTAACTAACTTGCACACAATCATCATAAGGAATTTCTGCAGTTGCTTTTTCAAGATACGCCTCCCCAGTCCTTTACACACGTGCTCAGGGCACAACCACACCCCACTGGTAGGTTTTCCATATTACATTCGGTCTCACATTGCAATCACAGGAACACAGGGTGGCACACAGGGCTCTAAAGTGGGGCAACATAGAGTGATTTTTTTTTTCCTTAATTGACAGATGCAAAACATTTCAACAAGCTAAACACAGGAAAACTTTACAGCATTAAAAATCAGCAGCACAAAAGCGTTCATAACCATTTCATATGTCTAACTCGTACTTTTTTATTTTTTAACTCAGTAACCAGGGGATCACAGAATGCTTCAAACTGTGAGTCAAATTAAAATCTACTATTTTTCTCCAACAAAAAGTGAAACAGCTGAAGTTTGCTGTTGATAAAACATTTGAATGGTAGAAGGAAATTTGAACCCCTGAGAATGTATGACCTAATCATGTCTAAGTTTGAACATCTTAGTATTAACAAAAAAATACTCTTCTTAAGGTTACAAATATATTGAGGCATTTTTCTCCCACTGGGAATCATAACTGTGAAAACAATCTGATTTTGGTGCCAGGAATCAAGAGAATCCCGTAACACTGGGATCAATGTATTAGACACAATGCAAAGCCCTAAGCTCCTGGCATCAGGTAGTTTATAAATATTAAGAGATTTGTGATTAAACCTGATCACAAATCACCCTCAGAATAAAATTCACATCCAGCCTTGTTAACTGCACACTTTTACAGTTATATAATTCAAGAATTGCTTTGTTTTAACTGGTCATATCTTACATTAAGGTTTTTTAAAAAATCAAATAGACATCTAAGGTTCCAAATCGGAATTAAATATTTTTAAAACAAGTCACCTAATTTGCTCAAAAACTCGTTTAATAATTTAGATCTCAATTTAAGTTTAAGATTGGAGACAACAAAAAACACTGGAGAAGCTTAATACCCCCCTCACTCAGGGTTCCTTAGAAAGCAGAGCTGACAGTTTTCTGTCGGTGCACTCGCACAGAGGCATTTCTCTGTGGGTGGATGATGCAGATAAAGCAGGAAGGACAGTATTCAAATGTCACTTACACATAAATGCAGCATTCCATGAAGCATCAAGTTCAGAATCATGTGCTGGGAAATAGACACCTCTGCTCAGCTTTCTTAAACTTCAAGCATAATTAACGGGGCAAATTGCAGCAAACCTCTACTGGTATGTTGATGGGAGTGCAAGACTGACCCACAGCTTTTAAAAAGGTAAATTAAGAGGTATTATAGTTACAGTGCAAAAAAAAAAAAAAAATAAAATTTCAAGCATAATACATAAACATAGCACCAAACAGGGGAAAAATGCATGCAAAAGAAAAGAAGAACTGAGGTATTTAAGTGAAGAGTGCCTACAAGTCTAATTAAAGAAACTTAGGCAAATGCCTAAAAAAGTTTTTTTTTTTTCCTTTTCCAAAGATGGAAATAATGAGCTAGTTTATCTAAATTAATGACCTAAATCACAGATGTATCAAAATTACGGCAGTTTATCGCAAACGTTAAACTTTCATGGCATTAACAGCACAGCTTTGGTAGGTGAAACATGCATGCAACATTATGAAAAGTATAGTAAGAAATTTATGTGAGGAGACTAAGGGTAAAGGTGCTGTGTTTTGCTTCTTAAATAAGTAACCAATCAATTATAAAATCTGCAGCATATTTTAGGTGTGATATGTCTAAGGTTTATTTTGTTAGAGCAACAGCCTAGAAGGCAAAATTATTTGCCATAAACATTTCCATCAGTGGGAACTACCTGGCAGGAGGACTTTAGTAAAATGCAGTGTTTAGCCAAAGATCATTTTTATGATAAAAAATATCCGTAGACTACATATTCTGGTTTTTAAAATGTCTTCAGTATACATATGACAGAAATTTTAGTATGATCCTGTAATAAGTTACAACTATACTAGTGAGTTGTAAGTATCACGCTGTCTCAACGTCTAATGCATAATAAAATGAAGGGAATGTAAAACAGTTTGTTCCAAAAAGATCAGAGATTAAAGACTATCCATGAAGGTTTCACTTTTAAGGCAAGAACCCTTTTTTATGCAAGACTATGTGGCATCGGAAAACTAAAATGTTGATTCACCAACATGCCAGCCAATGTTCATTAAAAATCTGTCCCTTACTATCAGGTGCAACAGCGACCGGGAACATCACCTTACACAGTATAACGTGGAAAGAAAAGACAACATTGGCGCACTTCTCCTCTCGAAAACCTTATCTTTCTATTCAGCTTATCAACTACTGCAGGACTGGCACTACTGCACACACGGAGAGATGGAGAAGAATCTACATCATCCTAGGGACTGCTGGAGGTTTAAGCTCCATGGCCTTCTAACACTAAGCAAAGCTGACATAAACTCAAAAAAAAAAACAAAAACCTGTCAATTATTTTGAACACTTGCTAAATGTCATCATTAAAGCACTCTTGTGATTTAAACAAAGCAGAAGTGAGGAAAGAAGATAAGATTGTGTTTGCGCAAAAAACTAAAACTACAATTAGTTCCAAAATTTTATACATATGTTAAATGTTTTATTCTGTTATCTATCCTGTTATCAACCAAACTTTAAATTCTGCCTTCAATTCATTCCACTCACTATCAACTTTAAGTCTTCCTTTCCGATTTAAATAATTTTCCCCTTAATTTTTTTTGTTTTGTTTCTTGTTTTGAATTTTAAAAAGCGGTTTCAGCTATTGGGAACCTGAGGTTGATTAGCTTTGAGGCTTCGGAGGGCTCTTCTTGCTGCTGCAGATTTGGCAATTCTGTAACTTCGACCAACACCTTTAAATTTCCCCTTTCCTACTACTTCCACAGTGACTCTGACCTTCCCGTCGTAAGTTCTCTCAGCCGGGCTGTAAAAAACCCAAACAGCTTGAATTAGAAGTCAGAAGTATTTATTATCATTGTCAATCAGCATTTAGTGTGCACTCTCAGGCCAGGAGTCCCATGTATAAGCTGACACCACACAAAGGAAACACGCGTTACGACTTACTGCAATTGCATACCCCCGACAGACAGGGCTGCCGTCTAGTCTTTATTACAGCATTATTTCATAAAAACAGAAGGAAAAAAGAGAAGTCAATCAGATTACAAACAGAAATCTGACAACAGCACACCACAGTGTAAATATTTTTCAGAATCATTAGTTTACAATATCTTTGTGAACTTTTCCCCTTTGATGTTTTTAAGTTAATGTTTTTTCCATGTACATTTTTTGCTTACCTAAATTTGGCAGTTTCTGGTTCCATTTCAAGCAATTCTCGCACAGGGGAACGGGGTACATTTGCAGAAAACTTTTCTGCAATCAAAATGAAAGAATAATATGAATAATATCTCTGAAGTTGTTTTTAATTTTGTGGGTTTTTTTTCTTTCTAAAGGGAGCCAACAATACCTATTAGTGGCCGCATCATGGGATAGTACACCTGCCAGACTGTCTCCAGTGACATCCCACTATCCATGTAAATGGCACCAGCAAGCGACTCAAAAATATCCCCCATGGCCTTTGGAACTTCAATATCCTCTTCTTTCTCTTCATCCTCTTCAGATCTCCTAAGCTATTATAGAGGGAAAAGTGACTTGTAAGCAAGAGGCCACTTTTACAGGCAGTCCACAGATGTAGTTTCTTTTCTTGGATATATGACTTTTGTTACTTCTTTAATAAGGGGGGAAATACCATTTATGGTATGCCTACTATATTGTAATAGTAAAACAAATGTTATATTTTAAAAAAAAGTTTTTCAAACTTCTCAAGAAAAAAAGAAAAAATATCCCCACCCCATTTATTATTCTATATACCCAGAAAAGAAAAAAGATTACTTCTAACTTTAAACAACCTTAACAAAGAATTAGAAATAGTCAATAAAAGTATGAAAAAAATTCAAATTCACTCGTAATCAAAGAACTATACTTTAAAACAGTTCTACTCCCTAGCTGCTTGGCAAGCATTCAATAGTACTAATTGGTCTGGTGCTGGCACGGGTGTATGCTGCTTTGGGGAGCAGAAATCGCTGTTGTAGGGAAATAGGGAAATTATATTTGAAAGATTTTTTCCTCCAAGTTCCCTCTTCATTAAGCCACTAGATATGTGTTCACTATAACCGAGTATCTGACATAGCAGGTATGCAAATTAATAAAAGAAAATCATGCATCAAAAGCCTTTGAAAAGTTCACAATTCTTTGATGCAGCAATTGCATCTCTAAGAACTTATTTTAAGGAGGTAACTAGATACATAAGTGTATTTATCACCTCCATGGTTATTAAACATCCTAACCAAAAACTACTTAATTACTCGGCCATAAAGAAGCGTTTAAATCAATCAGCCACGTGTTGACTAGCGTGTGGCTCCTGAGCATCACGATACGGTACATCAATACACGGAAAGTCAGCCACAATATATTATACGTGAAAAGAACAGGTGACAGTATCCTATACATAATAGAATTCCATTTTACATTTTAGATATGTTTATATCTATACACATCCACAATTCCTCCCAAAATGTTAATATTGGTTATTTCCGAGGTAGCATAATCAGGCAAATTTAACTAATTTTCTTCTTATTTACTTGTACTAACTTTTCTAAAATCAACACAAATCATTTGTGAAAAAAATAAAGAGAAAGTGGGAAAATACTAATTTCTAATAGGTTGTTTAGCCATACAAAGTTACATATAATACATTTATACTGCTGATTACTTAAAAAAACAGACTTATTGTTCATATTTATGGTTTTGAGATAGAAAGGAATTTTAAAACTTACCAAGTTTAATTCTCTCTTTTTACAGCTGAGGAAACGGAGGCCCAGAGAGGTAAAGAGACTTTCTTAAGATCAAATAGTTAAGTTAGAAATGCCAGACCATGACATTTCCAATCAGTTCTTGTAACTTCTATACATATGTTTATATAAACAAAGGGAAGGAAAAGAATGAACAAAAACTAACAAAACCAATATGCCCCATTGGCATCCAAAGAGAGCTTAAATCTAATTTTAACTAATTCCTCAAATTTCAAGCTTAGCTATTTCTAAAGAATGAGACTAGGTAACACTTGGAAGTCTACGAGCTGGTCCCACCTTCTCGCCTCACAGCCTGCCACGCTCCAGCTCAGGCTGTTCATCTTGGACAAGAGCACAGAGGCGCGTTAAAGTAAGAGCAGGGCCTACTGACTCCTTCAGTGCACATCTGGGCAGCTGGCAGGGCGTGAACTCGGCTCTGCGGCTAGACTTCAAACCTACTCTTAATTTTTCTCATAGAAAGTCACTACTCCCCAACAAAGGTTTGGTGCAATTAAAAAGGGGAAGGTACAAATTAAAGCAATGACAACTAAAACAGCTACTAGTATTAAGGCTGTATTTCCTGACTCCTTATAAGAAAATCTACAAAAATAAGAAAATCAAAGGAAATGAAATGGGAAGAGGAGGAAATGAGAGTCTCTCTGGGGGACACAGGTATGCAGATGAATGTTAACAGACTGGAAAGATCTAAGCAATATCCTTTCCTACAAAAATTTGAAATAGCTCACAAACACATTAGAATTAGCTCTGTCACCAGACAGCCTTTGGCTGAACTTACAATAGAAGCCTCCCAAATTCCAATGGTCAAAAATTTAGAAGTTTGTTTTTTAAATTAGATTTTCCCACTTCAAGTAGAAGCAGAATGTATATTTACGATGCTTCCCTGAGATATTAGCAAATATTTCTGATCCATTTAAAAAAGGAAGAATAAGCTACACTGGGCTTTTACTAAAGCTAAACCTGCCTTGGGGTCCGGCAGTGGAGGCCACTTCTTTGGCATGCCTCAATGCTGGAAGCCCTCATGAAGGCGTGGGAAGGGTCCCTAACTGAAAGGCCTGGTTCCTTCTCTTCACCTGAATGAACACACAGCCCACAGTGGGGGCAGACAAGTTTAAGAGGCCTACCTGCAAACTGCAGTTCACTCGTGCTCCCAGAGAACACAGCACACTGGGTCCCACACCCCTGACCTCCTGCTGTCCCTTTAGACCACTATGCCATCAGAACTCTGAAACTACAGAGACTCCTAGTTAGACCACTTTTTTCAACATCGTTTTGAACAGCACTAACCTCAGAATCCATTCCTTGCATTTCATTCTTCTCAAGCTGAAACTGCACAAAGTCATCGATGACATGGAAGAGCTCAGGAGAGACAGCTTTGAAGTACTTGTGGTAGTCGTACTTTACAGCCAGCGATGCAAAGATGGTGTTGTTGACCAGGGCAGACCGCAGGTCTGTCAGGACCCCCGGGGAGTGCTGCCGCGGGTCTTCATAAAGGTGCTTGGTTATGAGGTAGTCCAAAATCGCATCTCCCAGGAATTCTAAGCGCTGGTAACAATCTGAGGGGATCCGAAGTGGAACCGTAAGCTTGTGCAGAAGCATTTACACTATCCCCACATAGCAACTGATCCCCAAATCCGAAGAAGATTTGTATTTACAATCATTTTCATACATATATTCTTCAAAAAGGATATCTGACATATCATACTAAAAAGCCTCTGGACACTAAATTTTAATGACAAATTAAGTACATTTCTTATATAAACTGGGGTCATAAAATCTTCAAGTGGTCAAAAGACTAATGCTTGTTAAGAAGGAAAAACAAAACCTCCCAGGTGCTATCACGATCACTGAATGCTTTTCTCTGGCACTGTGCTGTCTGGGCAGGTGCTGGGGCCTTCCTCTCGAGTCTCCCTCACACATCATCACTTAAGTGAAACCAGGGCCGCACACACCTCTCCATGTGGCTACACTGTGCTGCCATCGCTAAAGTCTCATTCACACTCTGGAATCTGTGCATAAGTGATACCATTCCTCACTATTCCTGGGCTATTTTTGTTACACAGGATGACAGGAAAAGACCCTCTTCTTAACTTGAGCTATTATAGAAATGAATTTACCACAAACCAAGAGATTGAGAAAGAAGAGTTGTGAAAGGGAGCAAAGGCAGGTAAACTGGTTGTCAAAATGTGAAAATGATCAATGTTAAATCAACACCTCTATTTTCTCACAGTGATTAAAATAATATATCCAGCTGAGGAAACTGAGGCAGGGACCGATGGTGACTTGTCCCAGAATAAGCAAGGAATTAAGAAGCAGGGACTGTGCTAGGCGAGAACCCAGGTCTCGGAACTTCCAGCAGAATGTAGTCGAAAGCCACGGATCATTTTTCCTCCATAACGAAAATTAGGCTTTAGTTTCATCAGTCTTTCTAGTCCAGAGTCAGATAGTTTTTCACTTTTTGGTTTTTACATTTTGCTGATCACCTTAACCTACACTGCTTTTATTATATAAACTACAAACCTTATACTTTGCTTTGGTGTTCTGAATTCAGGCACTTATTTTTCTGATACAGAAATTGAAATGTAAACTTCAGCTGTGTTTCACAGCCTGAAGCTGATTTGGGTGTGAGGGGCTTGTTCTCCCTTCTAATCTAATGGGTTGACAGTCTATTAAAAGAGGGGCAAATACAGAGCACAGTGAGAAGTAGAAGATGACAGCAGAGTCACAGCAAGGGCCACGCAACCTTCTTGTGAAATCATTGCTTTTAATCTTTTAATCTATCCATCTTAAAAAGACCCTAAAGGAGGGGTCTTTTTGTCCAGGAAGAACAATAAAAGGCTGTGGAAATACATCCAGAATATACAACTAAATCAAAAACCAAAAGCAGCACTGAATGGGCAAGAGAAAGATATTTGGGGAGGATAAAATGGGGAAAACACATCAAAATACTAAAATTTCTCTAATTAGGCAGATATAAAATGACACTGATGAGGGTATATGATAGCCATACTCCCAATAACCAAAGTTATAAAGCAATACGTGCTCCCCAAATAACAAGGAAAAGAATTCTTTCTATTCCTTTTGTTCCCCGCCCCATCCCTTGAATATTAAGCACGAACACTGTACATGCATAGATCACTTTTACAAGGCCAACACGATGAGATCAACACAAAGTCTCATTTTCCCAGAAATGAAGTCTGGTCGTGGGCTCCTTACCAGTGATAGTATTGTAGTGGTAGGAGGCATGTGTAAAAGCCTGGAGAAGGTAAGCCTTATTCTTGAATCTGTAGTTGATTTTCTTTTCAAAATTTTCAAACCCCGATATAAGGTGATTCAGTGTTTTATCTGCATCTGGATGATCAAACATACATCTTGGTGGAATCTTCAAACAACCATATTCCGAGTCTTTCAATACAGAAGAGCGTGAACTGGCCACAGAAGCAGCAGCACAGCTCACTGAAAGGTTCTTTTGTTGGCTGTTGAAATTCTCCCGAGTAGGGCACAGGGCCTTTTCCCGATCAGTCCTTTTAATTACCGGGAGCACCTTCAGCCCCAGTGAACAGAGGAAAAGCTGAGCAGCCCTCTCCCCACAGCTGGTTAAATAGCAGCCCAGCAGGGCTTCCACACAGTCCGCTATGCTTTTGTCAGCAATACACTGCTCAGTGTGCAAGTCGTAAGAAATGGACTGCTTTCCCGTGTCAACACCACAGTTTTCTTCTGATGGATTCCAGAACCCCACCACAAAGTCATCTTCTTCAACAGCTTTGCTAGGATCCAGATAGCACATTGCATCCCAAGAGCTGTAGTCAAAATCCTCAAAATCTGATGAAAATGGCATACTACCTAAGGAGGATTTTTTGGGCATTTTCCATTCATATGCAGAATCAGTGGTTGAAAAAGGAGAAAGAGAGATTTTCTTTACAAAAGCTCCTGACCCCATTAACATATTATCTATAAATCTGATATGTTCCTGATCATACTCCAGGAAATCATCTTCATAGTCAGCCTCTTCCTTCGGAGCCCTCCACATCAGGCTCTCCTCCTCCTCATCCTCCTCCTCGTAATCCTCATCCAGTTTGCCATTCGCCAGCATGCAGTCTTTTGTCTGAAACGAGGGGGAATGGGGAAGGAGGGGAAACATAGCTGCTGTTTTTAAAAGGGTTTGAAACTCAATAAAAGCAAGGGTTATGGATAATTTCAAATGACAACCACAAATACTAAAAGGCAACTTTAAAATCATGGCCATTTGTTTTCAATTAACATAAAATAAGTTATTTAATCATATAAACAAAGTAAAACATGTTCTTTGAATGTTCGTTTTCTAAGTTATAAAATGACCTTTATCCAGTATGAAGCTTTAAGTTAAGGATTTTGAACATGGATATAAAGTTAAAATTAATGTCCACAATGCAAAACTTCAACTAAGTCGTCTAACTCTGGTAGGACACACAATGAAAGCACTCATATGCTGATCACACAGATCTTCAATTTTGCTGACAAAATTTGAAAATGTGGTAATTTGATTTTCAAAAAGATTTTCAAACTAATAAAACGAAATTCCAGATGTAGAAAAGCATTACCTTTGCAATTAAGAATATAATATAAAAACAGATAAAATCATTTTTTAAAATGTACAATAGGATTTTATAATAAAGCTTTTGTCCCTATTTCCACTTCAAAGTATACTTGCCACAAAAAAACTACACTGCTTTCCTTAAAAAATAAAAGTGATCACTGCACTAAGCTATGAATTTGAAAAGTTACGCTTTTTCCCTCCACTCTGAACTACAGTAATCAGGGGAACAGATTATAGCATAACTGACAAAAATAGAAGAAAATTTAGACTAACATGAAACACAACAATCCAATTTCTGTCAAAAGATCTTTGCTAATTCCAATTTCTTTGGCAAAAGCTTATTTGTGAGTGACAACCTTAATAATGGGCTAGATTTCAGTAATGATGTAACTTTTTTGCAATCCTAGAAAGATGCCAAATTTCTGTTATGCAAGTTTTTAAAAAACCAAAAAACTTTACTTGTGAAGGGGGAAGACGAAGGGTGTGCATCAATTCAATGTTGATTGTAACAACTTTCCAGAGTGTTCTGACAAAAAAAAGTTGCAACCTTCAAGCATTTTTTAAATACTACAAATATTTTAAACTAGACTCAAGATATAAACACTACATTTGTCTGAAAAGAAATAGCAGTAAGCCAAGCCATATCTCTAACTATTTATCTTTTCATTTTTTTAATTAAGAAAGAAACACCTTTTCAAGAATAAGGAACACCAAAAGCAACTGTAGCGGCAGACCTCAAGGAACATTTCCTGCTAACAATCTTAGACTTTCCAAGGCAACATGAAGATGTTTTTGATTGGTCCTTAAGAAAAAGAGGGCCAAACTGCGATTTTTAAAAAATCGGACAATATTTTTTTTTATTGAAAAAAACCTTCTGTATCTTTAGAAGGGTGCCACCATAAGCCAAAAGTGGCAGAGCACAAAAATCACAAAGGGCTGACTTTTATCACAAACTGTGTGATCCTGGGCAAAGCCTTTTAGTGCCTCTGGGTTTCAGATTCTTCATCTACAAAAGAGTGGGGTTCTATCTCATAAAATGTTTTTCAAGAGCACTTCAAGCCTTTTAAGAAAAAACAGCCACATGAAATCCTTTTCTATATCATTCAAGTCAACTTTGATACTCTCGTCTATTAAGAGGCGTTTTAGCATGCAAAGGTTTCCACTTAAGCCCATTTGCTGAAGGGCCAGAGCAAGGTAGGGAGAATGGCAATGCAACCAGCCAAAACCACAGTGTATCTTTTCAATATAATGCAAGGGCCTATATTTCAATAAAAGTAACTTACTAAATAAAAATCTGAACAGTATTTCTAATGAATTCCAATAACCAAAGTGCCATCAGAAACATTAAGAAAAATAAATTGAACTTTGTGTTGTATCTTAAAAAAAAAAAATCAATGACATGCCAATGTCACCTTCATGCTACAAGTTTTTAAAAAGAGCCAAAAACATTATGAAACGGTATTAACAAAGGAGGATGACCGTTACTGGAATGTTATTCATAGAAATACCATACCATTTCTAAAGTTGAAAATCTATACATTTTCCTCTAAGGTTCTACATATTTCTAAATTAATAACAAATAATTGTTCGGACCTAACTTGCGTTAAAATATTCCCTTAATGCTTTTCCAAATAAGTTCTAATTCTGTAATAAGACAAATACTACATGAGTTAAAAACATCCTCAATAAATAGGTAAAAATCCGAATAGTGTCACTGAACATGCTACCTGGAAATACTTAAAGGCAGATATATAGGATACATGCATCACAAAGAAGACATGGAGAAAATGGATATTTAAAAATATAACCTTTGAAAGAAAAAAACGGTATTATCATTGTTGGCCTGAGGTAAAAATGAAGTAACAATGAGCCAATTTATTTTTAATGCAAAATAAATCTCCAAGAAATGAAACTGTCTGAAGCATTGCCTTTAACTTCGGAAGAGGCACTAGAACTCTCCCAGTCAACCACCACTGCGCTGGTTCCTGCAGTTCGGAGGCCCTCCCAAGTGCCCTCTGGTGGCCTTCAAGACAAGACAAAATGAAGCGGCTGTTGCTGATATTTGGAGTCTTCTTAAGTCACTGGCAAGATTTAAATTATTTCCAGAAAATAACAATCTTTATGGATGACTTTTTTTTTTTAAGTTCACAGGAGTCCTGACTGGGAAAACCCTGAGCTACAAAAGCAAGATTTTACTGAAATTAATTATTTCACAGACAGACTGGAGATCACAGGTCACTGAAAAGTCATTTCACTGAACAGAGCTAAGGATCTAGGATAAATTGTAATAACAGCAAAGTGAAATTTTTTTAAAGAAGAGCAAAACTCAAAGTCAAAACATCACATACTCTTATGCCTTTGGAAAAGAAATAATAAAAATAGAAATTTGCCTCCATCAAAATTATAATACTATTTCTGAATTCAGTGAAAAGACAGTGTAATTAAAGGAATTAATTAAATATATCAAATATCTACTCTATTATAAACATACCAAGAAAATGAAACAAAAAATTAATAAAACAAAATTATTTGGCTCACCAAAAAGTAAATCCCTCCAGTTACACACACACACACACACACAAAAACTTACCATTTCATCTTTTTCCCATTTATCTGTGTTGCTTTTGTCTTGATTTACTACATAACCAGGAGGAAGCCAATTCACAGGGGGATCAAATATTGACACCACCATGCGGCTGGGCAGTCCCTTCTTTTTTCCAAGGCGATACAGATTACAGTTGCTGACCTTTAGCAGAAAATATTAGGACACTTATCCATAAATGATCACTGCTGGAATTCATTCAAGGCATATTAACATATCCTCAGTTAAATGTTCTTAAAATTAATCAATTAATTATATGTCATCAATTAATTATAAGGGCTCTACAGTTTTTCTACCCATTCATGTTATAAAAAGAATATTAAATTCCCACATATTCTATGCTTTTTTGGTGTAAATATTTCTGAATATAAGATGCAGAGCAGAAAAAATAATGTATATAACTATGCATACTCCTTATGAATGACTGAGAAGAAACACCTCAGACAATATCAAACCCTTGAAAATACAACCTGATGATATAAAATGCAAACTGCTAACTGGAATTACCAAAGTAGAAAAGAACCCATATAAAAAGTCAAGATGTCACAATATTTTCAATGAAATGGGGGGAGGATGCCATGAGCTCTAGCTGCAAAGTGAAAACTGGCACCGAACAAAACTGAAACAATGTTATATTCCTAGAATCGAAGCCACAAACGGGATTTCAACTGTAATGCTCTCTCAAATATTATTCCTTTGTTTTACAGGCATTTCAAGACACTTTTATTCAACTTAAAAAAAATGAACCAAAAGGTTTCTGTTTATTCACATTAATGGAACAGCTTTACTATCTTATCCTCTACTCCGGTCTGTTTTTCCTAATGCCTCTATCTCCTTCTTAATTTCTCACATCATTGCATTTCTGTCAAGTTATTACTTGGAAACTAGGGTCTAGAATTGTCAATCCCATTTTCATTTTCATAAAGCTGGGTTCCTTATTATTAAGTACTTCATTAGCCCTCTTCCCATGTAACTCAACTATTGTTTAATAGACACCCCCCATATGAGAGGCACTCGATTGGGCAACCCTGAGGGAACGACGGCAGCAGGACAGAGGGGCAGTCCTCGTGACACACAGGCTAGCAGGGAAAAGGAGGGTACGTGTGACCACTATAGCCAAAAGTACTCTCCCTCTCTGCCTGAAACGTAGCAGGCTGAAATAAATGCTAGCTTCCCTTTCCAAGCTAAGAGAACAAAGCATCACAAGCGCCAAGAAGAGGATAAAGTACAACGTGGACTCATGGGAGGGAAATCACATTCCAAGTTGACAGAAACGGTGGGCAGGATGAAGAAAGAGCTACGTAAGGTCTCAAATATGGGGCAAAATTCTGGACAGGTAGAGATGGAGGCAAGCCCTCTGCAGAAGGCAGGACAGAGCAAGGGCCCCAAGGCTGGGGGTCTGAGCATGGAGTCTGTCCAATGAGCTGCAAGGGGCTTCCACCTGCTTAGGATCCAAAACGCATCAGGGCTGAAAGGGCCTGAACATCAGCAGGCTGAGGGAGTGATCATTCTTTCTGCAGAAATAAGGAGTAGAAGGTTTCTGAGCAGACAAATGGACGAGTTTTGTAATAGAAAGTCACCTCTGTCTTGTCTAACAGAGTATCCTATCCTATTGCCTATGCCACACTTGTCCAAGCCTCTGATACTTTCTTCCTGCAACCACCTCTTGGAAATCTCATCCATTCTCAGAGCTTCCGTATGGTGACTACTCTACAAAACCATATCTGAATCCTACAGCCTCAATTATCTGAATATTTCCACTTCATATTCCATGAGGTCTAAAATCTCAACTCTAACATGGACTTCCCACATTTCTCCCTACCTCCCTGCTACTGCCACTGCCCCCAAGTTGCCAGTTTACGTGGTTGTTATGACTGCACCTCCAGTCCACCTCAAGATCATCTTGGGAGGCCTTGGACACACTCCTGACTCTCCCAGATGAACAGTTAGGTGACCTGACAGGAGCCCATTCGACTCTCTAAGTGTGAGTCCCCTCATCTGCAAAACAGGGATGTGTTGTCTCTTTCCCAGAGGCTTAGAGAAGAGTAAATGAGTGAGCACTTGGGAAATGCTTGGTGTGCTGCCTGGTGTGATGGTTCTATCCGGAGCAGTTAGTATGATGGGGAAGGGGAAGGTCTCCAAAGCCAGGCTGTCTGGATTCGACCCAAGCTCTGCCACTTACTTGCCAAGTGACCTTGGGCAAGCTAACTTCTCCAGCCTATTCTCACCTATAAAATGGGGAAAATAAAAGTTTCTACCTCTCAGAATTATAAAAATTAAATTAGGTTTATATGCATATATGTGCATATATGTGTGTGAGTGTACGTGTGTGCGTATATGGTTATCTTTTAGAGTAGTGCAGAGTAAGCACTTTTAAATTGTTAGCTAAAATTATTTCTTCTGAAATTCTCACTCACCTCAGCCCCTTCCTCTCTACCAGAACTCTAGTTCTATCCCATTCTCTGCTTCTGCTGTTGGTTTGGATATGCTTTTCAACTCACACTACATTCTGCTACCAGATTAATCATTTTAAACTACCACTTTATTAACATTAATAGTTCCTTGCTCTAAATTCCTTCAACAGTGCCTACAACATTCAAAACACGTGCAAACTCCTTAGCCCAGCATTCAAGGCCTTCCACGATACAGCTTCACCCCACCTGCCTTTTCAAGCCTTTTCTCAGGTATTTCCACACTTCTGACTGCTGCCACGGCTGCTTCCCTGACGCTGACATGCTCTGCCATCTGTTCACTTTGCTTATGCACTGTCAACTTGCCTCCTCCATTAATGCCATCCTTGATTCAACAGTGATGCTCCTTCCTTCTGAGTGCTGCAAGTGATCAGCAGCTTTCTAAGGTATTTGTCCAGGAGGCTCATGTTGCCTTGTGACACTTCTTTTTTCCATTTTCCCCCCATAACTTGAATATCTTACCTTCATTCCTTTTCTTAAGTCTTAGTCCATGCTGAGTTTAAGAGCCCGCCCTTTCTCTGAGCTATCGAGCGTTTATTACTCAGAACTCTGGTGTCACCCTCTTCACACTGGAGAGCAGCCAAGCTCTGTGAAGCTTGTTACTCTTCTCCGCTCCACTCTCCAAAACTTTGGAGATGAGCTCCTCCACAAGACTTGTGTCTTACTCATGTCTGTACACCTTGTAAGCCAAGACGTACCCTCTCAAATAAATGTTTAACTCAACAAAGCAGAAGCTCCTTGACTGACTACAACGCACATTTCTTCATATCCCCCTCAGGATCAAGAGGTGTACACACTTGCATAGCTTCCTTTGAACTGACTTTCAATCAAAAAGTAAGGCACGTGGAGATCAGCTAAGCCCCAAAACCTGAGTGTGGGATTGGTGTAAAGCAATACTCATCAACTGCCAGGTAGTTCTGCCACAGGCTTTCGCTGGCCCTGGTAGAACAAGGGAGCAGCTGTGCTTGGCCGGTGTAGCAATTTCTGAGCATGATACGTTCTCATCCTCTGAGATTATCCAACACTGCAAACCACTTTCAGGCACACTGAATTATTAACTGCTCAAAATAAAAAAATCATCTCTTACCTTTTTGCTTCTCATATATGAAAGGCGGCCCTCATGCGCATCAGGGTAAGTGCAAAATAGATATGTGGTGATGGCATGCTTTAAAAAGGAGTCGCCAAGCATTTCAAGCCGCTCCAGGTTAAATCCATCACTAGCGTTTGACAGAGTCAAAGCCTGAAGAATAAGTCCAGGATTGGGGCCAAGAGTCCTTGAGGAGTACCCAATAGAAGGGCTCTGCTCAGAATCCATCCTGCCCTTGAGCACTTGAATAGTGTCTGTCGTACCAGGCATTACGGCCATCACAGGACTTCCATCTGAGGTAGATTTGTTAGCATTTCCATCAAGGTATTTATTACTCAGGAGAGTACATTCATCGCTGGGCTGGGGCTGGTTCTCGTAACTGTATAAATTCTGAATGGAATATGAGGTAGTTGGTTGCACGGGTATTTCCTGCTTGTAGTAATTTAGCTGATTTCCTTGGCAAAAGTCTCTGTTAGCTAAATCATAACTGCCATTGGCGAGATTTTGATTGTAAGAAAGACCATTAATTGCTGTAAGATCTGCTGAAACTTCAACGTGGAGCTTACCAGGGGACTCGCTGAGCAACGTTCTGCAGTTCACAGACATTTGGTCATGATTTTCTAGAGAGGAGGTTCTATTAGCACCTTGATGTGCAGCATTTTCAGGGACAATTGTGCTGTGCTTACAGTAATTATCATTTTCAGCTGAAGAGGAGTTAGAAATTGAGATGAAAGATTTGCTGTCAATAGATTTTTTCCACCCGAAGTCTAAGTTAGGGTATCTGCAAAGACATTTTTATAACTTTACATCAGATTCTTCAAAACAGCTAGGCTGAGAGCAACAGCAATTTGAATTTAAAAACAAAAACAAAGATCCCAAAAATGTACTCCTAAACTTTAGAATAGAAGCAAGTTTCCAAATTTTTAATTTACAGTGTAAATTATAAAGTGGGACATGGTTTTATCTACTGCTTTAATCCCTGGCCCTAGACTCTAGGTGTGGTAGTTAAGAAGGTCACGAAGCTTGCAGGCATCCTGCAGGACCTGGGGCCTAGCTTCACGGGTTGGAATCCCAGGCACTCTGGTTAACCCGCTGAGTAACTTTGGGCAACTTACATAAACTCTCTGTGCCTCAGCTTCTGCACCTGAGAAAAGGGCTAACAATTCCTATCTCATAGCACTGTCTTAATGATTAAATGAGCTAACTAACACAGGGTACAGCATTTAAGCTAGTGTTTGGCACTATAGCAACTAACCAATAAATATTGTGGTTATTCCTATTATATTTTAAAATTCCTTCAATCCCTAGAACAGTCTTGATATTGCCAATTGGATAACCAGAACTAATGTGAGTGTTTAAGCCAATAGTTTCTTTAGAATGCAGAGATTTTACTAATGGGAAGAAAATAATGAAGACAAAGAACATGCTAAGGCTATTGCTTTTTAACATATATTTGGATTTTTAAAAGAAAAAACAGACTGAAAATGCTGATGCAGTAACAAAGAACAATTTCATTCTCACTCCAACTGTTATGGCTTAAGTAGTAATGGTTATTTCTGACCTCAGATTCTCATCTCCCTCTGAGACTTGACAAGACATCTTATATCCATTATTTTCTTTTTACTCTTTTAAGAACTATTTTATATACAATTTTAACTTAATTCTATTCTTTTGCAAACAGGATCTCATGATCTGTGTTCTTTCTGGCTGACTGCACAGGCATACCTAAAATCCGCAGGAAGTGATCTGACTCCCACGCCAGCATCACTGGCAGTCTGGGCTCTTAGCTCCTCTGCAGTTAAAAGGCAGTGAAGGCGATAAAGTATGCTGGGGAGACAAACAGCTTTTCTCCACAGTGATGCTGGAATTGGATGTATAGCACAGAGTTCTGGAACCAGTATCTTCAAGTAAGGGGAAAAACGGACAGATAAATACAAAGCGCACACACAAAAGAAAAAAAAAAGACCAATTTCACTAATGGATAAAGAAAATCATAAATGCTAGTAAAACTTAATTTAAAAAAATATTTGTAAAAATAATCCTCTAAGGCCAAATGGGATTTATCACAGGATTTATGAGAATGATTTTGTGATATATTAATGGGCCAAGTATAAAAACAAAACTCTCAATACTTACCAAAAAGAACATTCAAATAACATTCAACACATAATACTAATTAAAACAGAACAAAACAAAATTTGAGGATTAGGTAACTTCTAAAAAATTAACGAATCATGCATTTAACTTGGTAAGATAAAATTCAAACTTATCTTTAATAATCTTTAATACTCAAATACTAAGTTATTCTAGTACAATTAACTCATTACCTGTTTATTCTGCAGACTTTCCCATTTGGCTTTCCTCTTCTCAGCACTGCTTAAAGGAAGCGCTTTCCCCTTCTGATTCAAATGTCGAGGTGTCAAAAGATTAAGTCTGTAAGAATTCCAAAACAATTTTATCAAACACACAAAAATGAGTACATATTCACAGTGGTTCTCCAAAAACCACCTGAAGAGCTCATTTCAACTACAGCCTCTTGGGCTACCCCTTGGGCAAGTTTGTGTGCAAAGCATCTCCTGATTTCAGATAGTCCACGGGTGGGCAGGGGGACAGTGAACCTCTGCATGTCTAGTGATGTCTGGTAAGAATCCCTCAAGTGCAATCCAAGTGTCATCTCTGAAGCCCCTTACCTTGAAGATGTGTGGTCCACATCCAGCAGTGGCTGGTTGAGATTGGTTAGGTCAAGGTTGTACTTTGTTTTATAATATTCTGCAAAAGTTTCATACTCAGGGGAAGGAAATTTACTGAGTGGGGTAAGATCAGTGTACACATCAGCTACATAAAATCGATGAGGCTGATCAAAATTGCGATATCTAAAAAAGAAAAACAAAAAAAAATCAGTTGCTTTTTGATTTAAATCAACTATTCTCAAAATACAACTGCTTGTAGTATGGAAATGATGATTAAGAATTCAAAAGATTAAAAATAAGTAACGATAAAAATTTGTATTCCAAATATATTTCAAGTATGTAAGAACTGTATTTTTATCAAGTAAAAATGGACACATTATTGTCCCATTTTATTATTATTCTTGTTCTAAATATCTACATTTTGATAACACATGAAGCTAAATGGCACCTTTACATATCTATTTCATCTATATAAATAGTATAAAAAATTTACACTATCCAAAGAGTAAATACTTTGTATATTACTAATGCTAAACATTAAAGACACTTGTCATATAAAACGTATTACTGCATCATCTATGATAGTGATGGTCCTGATAACTAACATTTAAAATATGGTTTTGAGGTGCAAAAAGAAAAAAAAAATCAAAGATTGAATTACAACTAGTATTATAATTATTTGAAAACTGCCTGTATTGTATTGCCCCAAAACTCCATTCCCTAAATTTTTATAAAATAAGGAAAAAAATCATTCTGGATTTACTATTTTCACAGAGCTTAATATTCCTTATAAAAATTTTAAGAAATGAAATCATTATTTATAATCAAATTCTATAAGACTCTGGAGACTAAAAGGATGGAGATTTTAAGAAGAAAGCCCATCAACATTAGATTATCTGACCCCTTACAAAGGAAAATTCCTTATCTATAACGTTTTAGGTATTATTTTTTAAGCAGGTATACTGGAGAGAACGGGTCGACCTTAAGAGTTTCTTTCTTTTCCCCGATCTGTTGCCCAGGCTGGAGTGTAGTGGTGTGATCACAGCTTACTGCACAGCCTAGAAATCCTGGGCTGAAGCAATCCTCCCACCTCAGCCCTGAGTAGCTGTGATTACAGCACGCATCGCCATGCCTGACTGACTAATATATTTCCTATTAGTAATTACAATGCTAAAGTCACAGCCCACTTATATTCCCATGTGAATAAGTGAATTCTTTTTTTTTTTTTTGAGACAGAGTCTTGCTGTGTCTCCAGGCTGGAGTGCAGTGGAGCGATCTCAGCTCACTGCAATCTCCGCCTCCTAGCTTGAAGTGATTGCCCTGCCTCAGCCTCCCGAGTAACTGGGACTACAGGCGTGCACCACCACGCCTGGCTAATTTTTTGTATTTTTAGTAGAGACGAGGTTTCACCATGCTGGCCAGGATGGTCTCAATCTCCTGACCTCATGATCTGCCCGCCTTGGCCTCCCAAAGTGCTGGGACTGCAGGCGTGAGCCACCGCGCCTGACCTAGTGCATCTTTTAAAACAAAGTATCACCACCATTTTCCTTTCCATTTAAATACCTACCTTGGAATGATAACGGCATCTTGGTAATCTTCTAATTTAAAAACAAAGGGTGTTTCTTTTGTATACTTTGTACTGGGAATGCCTATGCGAGCTTCAGACTTCTCAATATCTTCCATGAATTTAAAGTCAATATCCAAAGTGCTGGAGTCATTAACTTAGAAGAGAAAAACGACTCTTTAGCTTGTTAAAACATGATACAGGTAAGTTTCATAACAAAGCTGTATGTTTGTATATGTGTCTAGAGTTATCAAAGTAAGAGATTTTTTTCTTACCAACATTAAGAGGTAGAACACAGTATGCTGAATCAGCGTCTGTAGGTTTAAATTCTAGTGCAGGTTTTTCAAGCCGAAGAATATGTGAGAATATATACTGGTGAAGTCTTGTAATCAACTCAAGCATTTGTAGAGACAACATGAAACCAGACTTCTTCAACTCAATGGATATGGTAACCTCTCCAGAGCGTGTGTACACAGGAAAGTGTGGAATCTTAGCAAAAGGAAACGTAAAGCACCCCTCAAAATTAACAGGTATTTTATTCCATTACAGTTAACTTCAGAACAGAAATGATGCTTTCTAGTGGAGAAATAGAAGAGGCACCTCGATCTTTAAATATTAAACATACTGAGGTAACAAAAGGTACTTACTACTAGTTTTTTTTTTTTTTTTTCCTTTTCCTAAGCAAGACATTTTTGACATAAGTACTCATTATGAAATACCTACCTGAGGTATGGGTTTGGCCGTCAGTATTCCAAAGCATCTTGTGGTATCTTCAGGAGGATAGAGCTTCCGCCTTCTAAAGTTGAGTTCATCAGGTAAAGGTGTAGTTAAAACCATTCCTATCACATACAGGTAACAGGGCTGATCAGGTCTGGGATAACTATCCCTCAAACACTCTGGAATCTAGAGTTGGAAAGGAAAATTAAGCGTCATGCTCAAGCATATTAGCCTCTTTTCCAGATGTCAGCAAGAAAACAAATTAATTCTGGCTTTACTAAAAGCTGATGAGAATAAGCTAAGAAAATACCCGAGGCATGACACTTCTTAATTACTTAACCCTGCTGGGTAAGTCAGCGGATCTCAGGACAGGGCTGCTGACAGTGGCCCAAGTTCACATACATTATAATGCAGTGCTGACTACATAGCTAATACCAAAATTATACATAAAACAATCCAACACTGTAGGGCCTTTTTAAAAATACTATTCATTTGAGCTATTTCTTTTGACAAGAAAACTCATCTCTTCCTTGGGCTTTTTATGTATTAACTGTAGAGTATCAGAAAATGAAGTTAGGCAAATTTTTAAAAAATCACATATAATCCTATCACTCAAAGACAGCCTTTATTAACATTTTGATACACTGTATAATTCCTAGACTCTTTTTCTATGCATAAATACATAGAAACATATATACATTTTTCAATACAAATAAAATCACACAACACTGGTGTATATTAGGGTATGTGTGTGTGTGTGTTTGTGAGATAGCCTGATTTTTATCCCGTTACTGTAAAGAGAATATCTGTCAGAGTCAATATGAGCCAATATCATTATTTGTAATGGCTACCTCATTATGTGAGTGAACCATAATTAAATGGACATTGCTGCTAGGCTTTCAATATTAACACAATCCTTCAGATTATGGTCTTGCAGTTCCTGAGGTTCAATGAAAAAGAACTGCATCTGTAGTTAAAAGGTACAAAAATGCTGGTAAAAGAGACAGTTATATTTAATAGAGAATCAGAAAATAAAGAATGTATCTATTAATTAAACAGGATGCCAGGCAGTACTATGCTTTTCTTTTTTTGTAGAGACAAGGTCTCACTATGTTGACCAGGCTGGTCTCGGATTCCTGGCCTCAAGTGATCCTCCTGCCTCAGCCTCCCAAAATGCTGGGATCACAGGTGTGAGCCACCACACCCAGCCAATACTATCCTTTTAGAAACACTTATCATTAACGACTTTATCACATGAAACTAGTCTCAACGTGAAAATTTGGTATGAGGAAAACATGCATTTTGGGAAAATGGGTAACATTCATGATTTTTTAAAAACATGATTCTGAATCTTGAAAATGCTAAGCTGGGTGCAAAATTTTATAAAGTAAAAACTTGGTAAAACTGCATAAGCAAAACCAAAGAAACACATATTTAGGCTAACATACAGGCACAGCAGTCCCCGCTTATCTGCAGCCTCCATGGTTTCAGTAACCTGAGGTCAGTCACGGTCCAATAACAGGTGTGTACAGTACAGTATTTTGAGAGAGACCACATTCACATAACTTTTATTACAGTATATGGTTACAATTGTTCTATTTTGTTATTACTGTGCCTAATTTATATCTTAAACTATCATAAATATGTACAAACACATTTTAAAAAGCATAATATATGCTATAAGTCCTCACTTAATGTCTTCGGCAGGTTCTTAGAAACTGGCTAAGGGAAACAACCAATTGGTAGAAAGAAACCAATTTTCCCACAGGCTAATTGACATGAATCAGTTAAATTCCTCCAGCACATTTCTGATCACAAAAACATCACCAAATTTCTAAATTAAAAAAAACACTTTTAATATTAAGCATTAAAATAAATGTGAGCTATAGATACACTTAAGAAAGATGAATAAAAACAAGGAAGATGATTATTCACCCACTTATTCCAGTTCAGGGCCAAGGGTGCCGGAGTCTATCCTGGCAGCTCAGGGCCCCATGCAGGAACCCATCCCGGACAGGACACCACTCTGTGGCAGGGCACACGCACATGCATCCCCATGCTCACTCACAGTGGGGCAGCGCAGACACACCAGTTCACCTGATGTGCACAGTTTTGGGATGTAGTAGGAAACCGGAGTAAGCAGACATGAGGAGAATGTGCCAACCCCACATAGAGACAGTGGCCCTGGCTGGGAACGATTTTTTTTTTCCTTGTCAACGTTCTAATGAAACAACGTTGAGCTGCTGGAGGATCGGTACTATCTGCAGTTTCCACTGTGGGTCTTGGAACATACCCTCCAAGGGTAAGCGGGACTACTACACACAGCAAAATTCTGCTTTTGCTTGGGGTTCTTATGAGGTAAAAATATTAACAAATATTTTAAAAATAAATACTTCAGCCAAGTTTGTCTATTACTAGAAGTTAGATTTAGAGATGCTTTCATGTGTGAACTCTGCTAGGATGCCCACAGATTTGAGCTGGAAACACTCCATGGAAATAACTTATTTCGATTCCCAATGGCCCACACTGGGAATCTGACATAACTCCTGACAGATATTTGTGCTTCTACCTTCCAGTGTACCTGTCATCTTGAGAGGGCATCTTTTCACTTGCTTATTTTATCACACAAATCCTCTTCTGTCTTAGCCCCAAATCATAAGTAAAACAAGAATCACACCACTAAACTGAATGAAACAAAGAATGTCTATTTAAATGAAATAATCTCATTCTGGATAGAATATGACAGATGGGTCCAAGAATCCTTTTGAGAAGAAAAACAAAAGCAACCTCTGAAGTGGAAGAGCACACAGTCTACATTAGGAAGGAAAGAGGCTGATCTGAGAGAAGCTGTGAATCGGAGAAAGGAGCTGAGATCCAGAGTGGGCCAAACTGTAAGGGTGTGGGAAGCCAGCCAAGCAGAGGAACTGAGATTTGATGTAGCGGAAAACAAAGTCAGAAATGCTAGGTTTTTACTCTGTTCTAACCAATACTAACTGCTTTTGGGTAGCACTGCCTTCGTTTCGTGGAACCTGGTCTTCCTGGAACACTGGTCTCTTCCTCATCATGCAAATCAAGCTCTTCTTCATATTTAACAGTCTCTTTCCCAACTGGCATCAAATGGTCATCCAGTTCGCCTAACAAATTTAAAGAGAGAATTAACATAATCCAGATTTTGCCTGATTAATTAGTAAAGAATTTAGAACAGAACTATGTTAGAAGGACCTGGAAAAGTAATGGAAACTAAAGCACCTTTGCCTTTTACAATTTAAAAGTAATCAGATTCACACTTCAGGCAAAGTCTATTTTGGCATCCATATATTCCAATATGAGCTGGACTGCAAATTCTGTTCTAAGGTTCAGAAACAAAAACATCTAAACATGACATCACCACATATCAATGCTAAATAAAATGGCCATAGAAAATGGGTCCACTTATACAGAAGGAGCAGGATTGAGGAAAAAAAAAAAAAAAAGAAACTGAGTTCATTTTTTAAAAAAGGATTAATCTCTATACTAGTATAGACTAATTTGAGAGACTGACATATTAAAACACAAGTGTTCATGGTGCATGATTCAACAATTACGAAAAGACCTTTATGTATTTAAAAGGAGTCATTAAAGAGAGCAAATAAATGACAGTTGTTTGCAGTCAAGCTATGGAAAACAAAGAGCTCCCACAACCATGTAGGATCTTCAAGTTACTAACACTTATGTTTATATTCACCAAAGCACATTAAGATCAGCAAGTGAATAGCTCTACAAAATCCTTAGAGATCTATAAAGTCCTCTATATGCTTTTTTTTTTTACAATGGTTGCAATTTATTTTCATTCGTATATGCTTTTCAAACATCCTTACCAATTTTGTGCAGTTTCTCACAGCAAATGAGAGCTACAACTCTTTCAGCCAATCGTACACAGCTCATTGGAGGACCCTGAAAATAACAAAAACCTTTCCATTATATATGCACATCGCTGTATTACCTCTAGCATATGAAACACCTATGAAACCACTGCCCCAACATCTTTAAAGTTCAATTTACCAAAACAAAATTCTTTATTTTGAAAAATTCCAGCAAGTTTTTAAAAATTCTAATCTCTGTATTTGAAATATTCATCTTTAAAAGTCCTGCCTAGTAAAAACTAAGTCATAATTAAGATTTTACAATTTTGATGAATTTAAATTTCAGTAAGATTTTAAAGTATCTTATTTTTACTAATCAATAAATATGTAACAAAAAGAAAGATTTATCAAAACATAGCTATAACATTAATAGTATTGAGCAGCTTTTTATGTGCAATAGAAATTAGTCGCCTTGGAACATTTGGAAATCAGTACTGAGACCAAGAACAGTATTTACAAAAAGCAGATTTTTGAGTCACCAACAAAATAACTAGGACAACGCAACGATCTATAATAAGTTTTATATTACTCTAAGTGTCTAAGCCACAGTTGAATGATTCTGTCAAAAATGTGCATGTTAGTAACACCTTAGAAGAAACTTCAGAGATCACCTAGTCCAGTTCTAAGTATCTGTAAATCAGACAGTCTATTACAAATATGAACATGTAGATGACTACAAAAGCAATCTATAAATCTACTTTTGAAAGTAAATTTGGTTTTTATTTTTATTTTTGGTCTGTCAACACAAGGCTCCTGCTCATGAAAGATTTTAAAATCAAATTTACCTATAACTTGCAAGTCTTAGAAAAGCTGAAAAAAATCCACTAATGACATATTTTAAAAGATAACAATCATTTCTTCTTCTAAACTTACAACAATGGAGGCTCGAAGAGGTGAGTTAATTGGCAGATAAAGAGTTGAATAAAATGTACCATCAGGCAACTCTCGGGTTCTGCATTTAGGAGCTAGATGAGTAAACGGATCACTTGGTAATCTAGCACAGTATCTGTGAAGAAAAAGAAATTCTGAGGCTGAATCTACAACTGAGAAAATATTGATATTTATAACCTCGAGTTTGATTTGTCATGTGCCTCTTCCCCTCTACTGAATTTGTATTTATATGTGGCATTTAAACTTCACTGCTTCAAACTTCGAATAAGACAGAATAGTGTTGTCTAACAGAACTTCTGCAAAGATGTTCTATATCTTCGATGCCCAACAGGGCAGTGGCTGGTGAGCACTTGAAATGTGACAAGTACAACTACGAAACTCCATTTTTAATTTTATTTTAAATTGAATTTTGAATTTAAATAGCAACATGTGTCGAGTGTTACCATAATAGAGCACAAAGTATTGTTCAGAATCCAGTAAGAAAACATACTGCCAATGTTTTTTCCTTAATCATCTTACATTTCCCACCAACTACCAGCACACGTGTAAGGAAGGCATCAGCAGAGGGCGGGACAGCCCAGTGCTGACACAAAAAGGACAGTAGAACTAGCAACTCACTGAGCAACAGCACCAGGGAAGGTTGGAACAGGGCAGAAAGCTAGCCCAGAAAGGGATGCTGGGACAGGACCCACATCAGGAGGGTGCTGGAATGGGCAGCAGCCCTGTGAGGTTGCGACCTGTGCAGCAAGGGCACCTGACCACAGTTGCAGCCCTACAGAGCAGGGAGACTGGCTACATACAGGAAGACTGAACACTAATTATTTTGAGGACAATGGGAGCCAAATTTCTGATTATTAGAGAAAGGAGGTACAAAGACAGAAAAGAGGAAATCTAGAATGAAACCTCTAGTGTCACACTGAAAATAGAGATATCAACAGATAGACACTGAAACAAATACAGATGTAAACATGAACAAACAAACATTCTAGCTCTGTCCACTAAAATGCCTGGCAGCAGCAACACCCCGGTAGCAATGAATAAACCTAGTATCCAGTTCTTGGTTTCTAACTACAACTTTTTCTCCACTAAATTTGAGGAAATTGCCAACATCAAGGCTGGGGCAGTCTAGAATGTCTTGCGCCATAAAACAAGGAAGTATTCAAGGAATAATAGTGAGATGTTAAAAAGACAAAGAAACCAGCTTTAAGGGGTTCCCACTGGCCAAATATGAAACAATTTTAACATCAAAACAAACAGTAAATGATAATGATAGATTATAACCCATTAAATAAAACAGGAGTCCATAAGTTCACGCTGACATTAAAAAATGATAATATAAGAATGAATAAACGGAGAGAAGAAATGGATGGTAGAATGCCAACTAATAAATACAGAAATAATGGAGTTAGAAAATCATCATTTAGTAGCCATCATAGTAATAATCAATTTGGGCCAGAAATATCAAAGAATGCTTACACTAATGAGTCAAACTGGGAAAAGGAACAAATTTTATACCGTCTCAAAGTATCTCCCCATGAAATATCTACTAATTATAAAAGGGGTGAAAGGGAACTTTACAGTAGAGAAAACTGGCAGACTTCACTCAAGTGATCTAAGTTACCACCGGTAAGGGCACAAATCAACATGGTGTGCGACTTGGTAAGCTAGGATGAGGAGAAGACACCATCGTCTCAGTGATGTGCTGCCCAAAAACTTGTAACCTGGGTCTCATCATAAGAAAATAGCAGACAAACCCAGACTGAGAGTAAGACTACAAAATGGCAGCCTATCTATCTTCCAAAGTTTCAAGGTCATTAAAGTCAAGGAGAGACTAAAGAATGGTTCCAGATTGAAGGAGACTAGGAAGATGTGACAACAGGAGTTGAGGACAACTCCTGACTCTAAGGTGGATCCTTTGGCTACAAAGAACATTCTCATGAAACTGAATGAGTCTTTCTTGGTGTCTGGGTGAAAGGCATATGTGGAATTCTAGTATTCTTACAACACTTTAAAGTTTGAAATTGTTTCAAAATAAAAGGTTACAAAGAAAATCTTATACTTGCTCTTTTGTCTCTGAATAGAAATTATCCTGATATATAATCCAGGAATGCATTTGCTGTTCTTAGCTCTTAGAAATTTTATTATCAGCTCTGGACAAAGTAAATTACAATGTACCCAAAAACATAAATTAGTTTATCACAATCTTACTTTATTGCTAGGGGAAAATTCAACATTACCCAATGGTTATGGCACGAAACAAAAAATTTCAGGATTTAGAAAAAAATTGGTGAGAATTATAAAATTAAATTAAACCTAATTTAAAATGCCTTCATTATGTTAGCCTTGCCAAGGAATACTGAACTTTTATTGCTGCACGATACTGTTTTTGCCTTTTGATTTAAAAAAAAATGAAAAAAGAAGTAACTTTTCTTTATCGAAAATATGGCAAGTCTAAGTAAAGACTGGTAACCGCAAAATGTCAACAATACAAAATGTACAGGTTTAGACTTAAACTGTGCAACATTCCCAGGTTTTCCACACAAATGATATGATGCCATACCTATTGATGTGTCCAATGGCCGTGTTGATTGTGACTCGTGGACCACCATCGTCAGGCCTCAACACATATGGTGGGAAAACGTCATCATCATCCATGACAGGATCAATGTCAATCTCACCAGTATCAACCGACTTGGAACACTTGTTTCTCAAGATCTGAACATTTAAAAAACAGAACTTATGATGAAAACACATCCTCTTTGCCGTATGCTGTCTGCCTCTGTACCTACAGAAAAAACTCTACTGAAAATCTCTCTCTCTCTCCTAAACATACTTCAGTACTCCAAAGTCACCTGCTGCAGACACCTTCTTCCAATGAATCCCTCCCAGTTCCAATCATATGGAGACCCTTACCATATGGTACAAAGTCTATACTGTACCGTGCCTACACAGACACACACACACACACACACACACACACGACTGTTAGTCTTTCTGAATGTAACTACCATGTCATCATTTTCCAATCACTCAATAACTTAAGCAGTCAACAGTTACTGTCCATATTTGCAATGCAATTTCCCAGACGTTCATCCCCAATAACATATGTGATGATCATTTTCACTGTTATCTTATTGTGCCCTTTCAAACACTCTGTATAACACTGCTGGGTCTTTGTGATCATTCTCAACTTCCTTACAATGTACACAGAGTACACCTCTTTTGAGATTATTGCCTGTAGATAAAACTCATTATCTGTTTCTATGGATACAAAGAATAACAAAGAAGCCACATTAATTTTTTTTCCCAATCTGCCGGCACATGTTAATATGTTGATCTTACCTTTTCAATAGCTTTGTAGGTTTTAAGGTCTTCTTCAAAACTTTTTATTTTGTCTGTATCCGCTAACATTATATAATTAGAGATGGGTGCCCTTGCTCTTCCTTTAGATTGAACATAGGATCGATATTCTGTGGGCAAATCAAAACGAACCACCAAGTTGCATTTTGGTATATCAACACCCTCTTCTACAATACTTGTTGCAATAAGCAGGTTGGTCTCATGTGCTCGAAATTTCCTAAGTACCTGAAAAAAAAAATCCATCAAGAAAAGCACTTCTAAGAAAATTTCTAAAACAAACAAACAAAAAAAATAGTAAAAGTAAATGACAACTGTCATTTCTGACACACATGCTCTTGGGCATTCTAAATCCTTAAGGCCAGGCTAAAGAAGATGACAGTATCACAGAAAACTCAGCATGCATGGAAACATGGACAAAGAAACTGATTTAATGAGACTCTCCAATTCAGGATAAATTAAATGGTAACATAAGCTAGTTTTCAGACAGTTATATCTATCAGACTGGCTCCTGGACTCTCCAAATTTGGAAATTATCAAAAAGCTACAATGTAGAAAAGGCCTTCAACAGGAATTATTCTGCTAATTTTAAGTTAAATAATAAACTTTAAATAGGTTTTTGTGTACAAGCCAGACCATGGTATTAGTTTTTAGCATCTTTACAATGCTGTTTCCTGTATTAAGACCTTACAAGGCACAAAAATATTTAAGCTAAAATCTATAAAATATAGTGCTGTTTTTTTTTTTTAAGAATTGAAACAAAATAGGCCTTTAAATGAAAAAAAGAAAACACTTTCTAGGAAAAGATTTCAGTTTGTTAATTCATAGTCATATGGAATGTACAAGAGTTAAGGTCATACATGCTTTGTCTTTCCATGAAATGCAGTTGTGTAACATCAATCCAATCACAGAAAATAAGTTGGTTGATGGCAATTAAGACACAAAATTGGTTTGCCAGATAGCTATTCTAATTCTGAGCATACAAATCACTCTACAGCTACCTCATGGGGACAGCTGGTCTAATATATGAAGAAGTATTCTATAATACAAAAAATAAGAGTAATTCTGGGAAACTATGAAAAAAGGGAGACCCTATGGGCACTTTGTCTGTATATGTCCCGAAAACTGTTATTGTACACTTATTTTGATTTAAGTTACCTCTTCCTGTTTTCTGAATTCTGCTTCCATCTGTTTGTTGCGAGGCTGATTCTTCCCAATGCCATGTCCAGTTATAAAATTGCTACTGATATAAGCCAGCTCTGGATCTTGTTTGCCAGCTTCCTTTATCAATCTAAGAAAATTATACACATTTGGAAGTTAAATGTTGCTGGGAGAAAATAAACTTTTGTTTTTAAAGCCTCCTTTAAAATGGAAGTACATGCATTTTTTGCCAACATACCTAACAAAATGGTCTTGGTCCTTTTTTCCCAACTTGCTTAAACAGAAATCACTGTCACTCTTCACCACATAGATCTGCGGACCAAGTACTTATAATGCCAAATACAAGATTGGTTTGTACTGACAAATGAAATGGTCACGTTACCTCCAACAGCTGATTTGGCGCGGTGATTTAATAGAAATGTGGCCCAGGATGAGACTGAGCTAGTCAGAGAGAAACACGGATCCTCATAGATCTTGGCCTCGGGACAGGACGTCCAATGAAAAAAGCTCGACTCATCCCTCTACCAGTTCTACTCGCTCCTCTCTCAACTCAACACCCTTCTCTAGACCATGCACAGCTTGAGCTGCAGGCCCTACTGTGCTTATACAGAAAGGACCAGTGAGCCCAACACCAAAGGAAACCTTCACCCCCAACAAATGTAACAAGAGTTCCAGCTGCGATTTCTTTTCCTCTTATCCTATCACCTGATATCATTAGAAGCAGAGCCCATGGGAAAGAAATGTTGTATCCTCTCAATCCCTGATGCTTTCTTGTCCCCAGGCCACTGACCAAAATTCTGCACAGCATAGTACAGGGCACAGAAATGGCAAGGCAACCCCACCCTTCCCTGTCATGAAAGAGGAGATTCCCGAGCTCTGTCTCTCTTCCTGCCTGCTCCTCTGTATTAACCCACAGTGCCTGTAACTGAAAGCTGGCCTTCTAGCTAAGAAATGGCAAAGAGCTACAGGACGGGATCACATTACACGGGTGCAGAAGGTTAACAGTTAGTGCTGCCATTACAGCTATTTTGGAAATATCCACATTCAAAAACTCAGCACACGGGATAAATGGTTCCACACCTGATATAAGCGATTCCACATGGTTTCTCTGAAGTCATATTACATAGTATAAATTCCAAATAGAAAATTGCATTTTTAAGTTGAATCATTCTTTTTAAAAAAAAAAAATACATGAAACAGACTAATAATAAAGAGCTGGAAGTGGCCATCTAGAATCTCTCTTGATCCCAACCGGCACAACATTTGCGTGTCTAGGTTAGTTTGGGAGTCTACAAACTACAGCTTGTAGTTCAAGCTCTACAGTTCAAGTACTTAAATATTCAGAATCAGAGCTCCCTTATTATGTTTCAAGATGTGTTTAATTATTTTGATAAATTTAAGATGTAACAGAAAGCAGTGTGACATGCAAACAAATAACATGTCCAAAAGTCTAAAATACAAAATAAATCACCTTAGAAATAATACATACTTCCAAATTTTATATAAATAAGCATCAATTTGAATATAATAGAGATTTAGAATGTGTTTTAAGTTACTGTCAATTAGGCAAAGAATGTATTTTACTTTGCCAAAATTATAAATTATCCATCTGGCAGACTTCAATTAGCTAAGAAATAGAGGCAACAACAGTCAATTCATTTTTCCTTAATGAAACCCACATCAAAACCACAGAGAACAGAAGAGACAACAGGCACAGTAAATAAAATCTCTTGTAAGCAGTAATTACATGGGATATACCTATGCTAATAATGCTTAGAGAGAAAAATGTATTTATCTACTTGGTGAATCTCGGCCATGCCTAACCAGTACCCAGGACAAAGCTACAGGCTTCAGGGAAAACAAAGCCAGGCAGTCACATCATGTGAACTCCCAGAGGACAATGGACAGTGCAAACTGCTTAAAGAGTTTGTAACACCACAGAAAAAATAAGACAATGTATTATTTGTTTCTTTTGGTTTTTACACTTAGTTTATACAAGCTGTTCACCAGCAAGCTGTTCACCAGCAAAGTATACTGTTCCCTAATGCACAGTGTTTCTGAAACGATCTGCAGTGAAGAACCAGCTTTTCTTTTTAAATTTCCAATCCATCAGAGGCAGTTTTGTAGAATTTCATAAAAGTGAATGACTAAGAAAACGAAATTTAAAAAGCATTAAAATTCAAGCATCAATTTTATTGTATTCAGCAGATATAAAATTACTGTCAAACTGCTCTAAGAGTTTCTAAATGCTTCTTCTCAATCTCTGTACTTAACTCATGACATAGGTAAATTCTGGCACCAATTCATAGCCTACACTTTGTGTGTATATGTACATCTAATTCTCCCCAATTAGAATGAAAATAACATAACCAAAAATGGGAAATATGTATGGTAGGTTCAGAAAACTAATAGATGTATTACAAAAAATTGTGATCTGAATAAACATGCTAACTAATGCAGACAACCATAAGAGGAAAAGAAATTCAAAGATATAAACACATTATTTGAAATTCCTGCCAGGTTATTGAAATACATTATCAACAATTCCTTTAACAGTATCCCTTACTCCTTACATTTTCTTGTCAATGTGGAGAAAACCAGATATAATTCCTCTATGATTTCACTAAAAAAAGATCACTGACAGTTACATAATAGCATACAGATATTGCACTCCCTAGATGGGTGCATAAGCGGCTGAAGAATTAGCATCTACTGTGTGCTGGTTGATAAAACTGCCATTTTTAATACAAAGTCTCTTACCAACAAGCCAGTAAGAGAGGGAGGTATTATTTCCATTTTACGAATGAACATACTGAAACTTTTAAAAGTTAAATAACTTTCACAAAATATACATCCAAAAAGTGGGTAGAAAAGAAACCAAGTCTCCTCGGCAAAATGGCTGATTCTAGGGCCAGGCAGGGAGAAATACAAGAGCCCAGAGCACCCTGTGGTATCACAAAGGAAGTGCTCAAAAACAAAAGGATGAGGGTATGTCAAAGGGACACGGGTGCTAAACTCGAAGAGCTCCCAGTGGCCACCGCTGCAACAACTTGAGCAACAAATAAATAACATAGTATTGGATTATGGCCCAAAGTATAAAATAAACATGAAACCACCAATTGAAATACATGATTCAATTAATAAATATAAGTAGACAGTTACATAAAAAGGATAAACTAGACAAGTTTTCCTTACAGAAGAATTCCAAACACATATAGATATATCCCTCTCCAGCAAGTGGAGATTAATCCCTCCCTACCAGGGTGGGCTAGACTTGGAGACTTCCTTCCGAATAGAGTAAGAAAAGGGAAAAAGTGTAACTTTACAATAGAGAAAGCAGACAAACACTATCACAATCCATTGATGAAGATGAACATGACGAGTGATGTTTCGTGGTTGATACCATGAGAGCCCCCTGATATAATGTGACTAGAAGAGCAGGTCACCTCCATGGTATTCTTCCATATCCGATCACCCCAGTACAACCCCAAGAACATAAGAAAAACCCAAATGGAGGGGCATTCACCAAATACCTGACCTGTACTCCTGAAGACTGTCAAGGTCATCAAAAACAAGACGGAAACTGAAAACTGTGACAGACCAGAGGAAACTGGGTAGATACTGACAACTAAATGTGATATGACACCTTGGATTAAAGACATTATCCCTTACTGTCTAGTGGTTAGAAAAAAATAAAAATAAATTTTTTGAAAAAGAGGACATTAGTAGAAAAGCTGTCAAAATCCAAATAAAGTCTGCAGTTAATAGTAATGGGCCAATGTTAGTTTTCTTAGTTGTGACGAACACTGACATGAGATAATATCAATGGGGGAAACTAAGTGAGGGGCATATGAGAACTCTCCGTACCATTTTTCCAACTTTTCTGTAAATCTCAAATTATTCCAAAATAAAAAGTTATTAGGAAAAAAAGGGGGAGGGGTAGAGACAGGATGTGAACCCAGGTTTGTCCAATGCCAATATCACATAATACTAGTATATTACACGGAGAAAAGAACACTGGACTTGAGACTGGAAGCCATTTTCTGCCACTTGATATGTGTGTAATTTGGGGAAGGTCACACACTGATGCTTGTTTTCTTCCTCTGTAATATGGAAAGAACATCTACTTTCCTCCCCCATGGAGTGTTGTGAATATGTCTTAAATATATATAAAAGTAACTTAGAAACCCCTATGTAAATATAAGGTACAAAGAAACCCATAAACATAAGACTGTGCACATACACTACATATAGAAGTGGCTGTGATTTATTTTTTTTAATTAGGAGAGTAGAAAACTGCATGTATATTACAATAGCTTATATGCCCATGAAACTATTCACTATAGAAGGGTTTTTCCTCCCATTAAACTGATGGAAGGAAAGAATCTGGATTTCAGGAAGTTTTTCTAAGCTTATTAAAAAGCTTACTGGAACAAGACCTCTATTGTATATTTAATTAGCTGCTCATAAAGTCAACCCTCAGAGCACTCTTGATTCGTCATACAGCACTAAATTCCAGTCACATTTTATGAAAGTTGATCACAATTAATCTGACCCTTAAAGTCAATAGGAAGTAACCGACTGATTCTGGATAAACCTTTTCAGGCTAATATTCCTGCAATAAAAACTGGCACATCTTTACCTAAAAATACATGCAGAAAACAGGAGGAAGGCGGAAAATACACCCCCATTTCTTCTCTCCAAGCCCCAGAAAATTTATTTAATCCTTATACAATCCTAAATGGAGACGGGGAGTATGTCCATAACTAGGCTTACAATTGCGCCAGCATTAAACTTTTTTGACTCCCAAAATGCTTTTTCCCTGCCCTAAGAAATAATCCCTCCTTAGTCACGCTCTCCCAGGTCCGTCTCCTGGCAATCTTCCTGCTGTAAAGCACTGGTTTTTAGTGTTCTGTGATGCCCAGGGGCATTACTATGATAGAAAGAACTGGAAACTAGGAGTCAGGATATTAGGATTCTAGAATTGTCTCTGCCATTGACTAGAAATTTAACTTACAGCAAATCACTCTCTCCTGAGGCTCTTTCTCATTTTTACAAAAATAAGTGGGTTGGATTAGATAGTCAGTGAGGTCCCCTTCCAACCTTCAACTTCTAATTTAAATGTAATTTGGTCCCTAAAGTTATTTTCCTTTGTATTCATCAGAAGGATCAGGCTCAATGACTATGAAAATTACCAGACTAAAAACTGCCAGATGACGACCCTCGAGTCCAATTTCTCGTTACTCAAAAAAGTTTTTAAAACCCCTAAACATTCAGAAGCAGTTAAGCGCGTGTGCGCGTGCGTGCGCGCGTGCGCGCGCACACACACACACACACACACACACACACACAAAGAAAGAAAGAAAAAGAAAAAAAAAATCCCAAATTACCTTAGGAAGCAAAGCTTAGTTTTTCCTAAGAGATCACTACTTGCAGAAAAGTTAGGGATCAACTGTGGCCAATTAATGGATCTCATAGAAAAGTAAATTGATTTAAGTACAAAATAAGGACCTTTTTTGGCAGAAAAAAATAAGAGTATCTATCTACAAACCAAAAGGACCATACATTAAGTGACCATCTGACAGAAATCTGAAGTATAGCTCCCTGGCTGGTTCTAAATTAGAAAAAAAATCTTTCATTGAAGAAGGGAGAAAGAGTAGGAATCCACGGCCTAAAATTTGGATTCAATATCACCTTTGCTAATAGTCTTAGAACTTTCCCCAACATTCTTATTCTCTTCTGATTCACAAAATTTTAATATGCAGTCTATGAACCAACCCAAAATAAATTCAATTGTTCTAAACTTTTTGCACTGTGGCCTTGAAAACTTTATTTTTGGAGACAAAGTCTGGCTCTACTGCCCAGGCTGGAGTGCAGTGGTGCCATCTCAGCTCACTGCAACCTCTGCCTCCCAGGCTCAACTCATCTTCCCACCACAGCCTCCCAAGTAGCTGGGACTACAGGCATACACCACCACCGGCTAATTTTTATATTTTTTCTAGAGACAGGGTTTCGTTGTGTTGCCCCTTGTGAACTCAAACAATCTACCTGCCTCTGGCTCCCAAAGTGCTGGAATTACAGGCACAACCCATCATGCCCAACCTAGCCTTCAAAAGTTGAATCCATATTTTTAAGAGAAAAAAATCAACATTAAAAAATTAGTCACAATACCCAGATAAAATTTCTCCTAAGACTACCTGAGGGGAACACTTGGTGTGAAATGCTTAACACAATGTCTAACACATAGTTAAGGATTAATAAATATCTGAATTGAATCTAAAATTGAATATAAAACAATGCTTTACTTAAATGTATACTGATTCTTTTAAAGACCATACTTGTCCTCCATTTTAGGTAGATTAGAATAGATTCGCATCCTTTAAGAAAAAAATATCAGCCATATGAAAAGCAGCCTTCTGGAAAACATCCTCTCTGTCAATCCCAGGACAGCATGACGTATCAGCAATGATGGCGCCAAGTCAAGGACACTTACATAACCCTCATGCTAGCTCTTACAGCTGCTGCAGCGCATCACATCACAACACAGGACGCCTCCCTTTTCTCATGTGAAAGGAGTCAACTTAGAGATTTACCTGTTTAAGACAACTGCTGTGTATCTTCTTTCCACAAAAATAATTCCGCACAAAATGTTGGTAAAAGGAGAAGGAAAATTTGTCTCTGGCTTCTCTTTTTCTTCAATTTCTTCATCCTCATCATCATCCTCAGAATCACTCCATGACACATAATTATCCTGATTTCTATTATTATACCACTCAACGCTTTCAAACTGCTGTCGCTCATATGGTTTATATTTGCGTAAGATTTCGAGCAGTTTGATTACTTTAGGAGTTACAAATTTCAGGTCAAGTGAGGCAGGTGAGAAGTGCTCTTCACATAGTGCATGTATTTTCCTTAGGAAAGTGTCTGTAAACAATAAAAATTTCCTGTGCAGCTCCTCTTGCTCATGTTTGATGTATTTCTGTAGTTCTCTTACCATCATTCCAGCTACTTTATCTGCACACCAGGGTCCCAGAACTACCAATACGGCACGACAGTCTGATAGTATCTACAAAAAAAAGAAAAGAAAAAACCTAATGCCAAATAATAATAATGTAGCATTTTCATGTGGGGTTTAACTGGGATTTCAGTTGTTCTCAAATGGCTCCTTAAATGTAACCCAGCCTTAGGTTAAGTCCCTGAAGGTGGGGGGAGAGGCCATTAGCCTTTTCAAGCTCATTTCGTATGTATATGCCTAGAACCATCTCCTTTTTTCAATAAAATAATCAAACAGAAATTAAAAGATGCAATTGTATGACATTAATGAAGCTTATTTTTAGATCTGTAATTAGTTAAAACTATACCTGAGTCATTTACTTCCTGCCAAATTACATAAAATTCATGTAGCACAGTAATTTAACTTTAGGCATCAAGGAATAGCAATACAGTTTTCCTTGAACTTTATGTACAATATTCTCCAGCATTATATGTTTTCCACTATACTGACTAGAAACTGTGGATGAATTTTGGTCGATCTACAGTCAGCACCTCTGGATGCCACGGTGAGACTGTTGTAAAAACACTGCACAGCTGTCTCTATTATCATTTCTTTTTTCTTTCTTTCTTTCTAAACAGTAGGAAAGGCCTTTATTGGTTGGAAGTGGAAAAGGAGCTAGGACAGCTGCACTGGGGCAGCCTCCACACGCTCTGTCACAGTTCTCCAAAAGCCCCTGTTATCCGATTTCAATGAAAACACCACCACAAGGTCAGGGCTCCTCAATATTAACATCTCAGCTAAATTCAGACTCTGATCCTGGACCCTCCCAGAGTGCTGCATCTTACAACTCTAATTGAGAGCCGAAAGTCAATCCATGGCCAGGGTGTAACTGAGGAATTGAGGGAGAGGGAGAGAGGGAGAGAGGCAGAGAGGCAGAGAGGCAGAGAGGGAGAGAGGGAGAGGGAGAAGGTCAGGGGAGGGAGAGGGGGAAGGTAGGAGGAGGGAGAGGGGGAAGGTGGGGGAAGGGGAGGAGGAGGGGAGAGGAAGAGAGGGAGAAGGGGAGAGGAGGAGGGGGAGGAGGAGGAGAGGAGGCAGAGATGGGGGGAGGAGGGAGGGGACAGGGAGGGGGAGGAGGGAGGGGAGAAGGAGGGGGAGGGGAGGAAGAGGGGGAGGGGAGGAAGACAGGGAGGGGAGGAGGGGGAGGGGAGGGGGAGGGAGGGGAGGTACAGAAAGAGGAGAGGAGAGAAAGAGAGAGAGGAAAAAAAGACAGGAAAGAAAAGAAAGAAAAGGAAAGAGGAAAGGAAAGGGAAGGGAAAAGGAAAGGAAGAAAGAATGCAAAGATTGAGAAAAATGTGGGCACTGCTGCTCGAGAAGAAAAAAATCATCAGGAGAGAAACTAAGACCCACATTTAATACAGTGTTAACATTCACAAATGGTTGCAAAGTTCTAGGGCAGTGGTTCTCGAGCTTTAATGAATCAGATTACTGGAGGGCTTATCGAAATTCAAAACTGAAGACTCTGCAAACAGTAAAATTCAGTCCTGAGGACCCCACCCAGATGCTGCTGCTGATGATGTGGGGCCCACAATGGAAGGATCACTGTCCTAAGGGATCTCTTCTCAAAGCAGTACCACTGAGAGACAATAGGCTCATATCCAGTTACACACACTAGGAAACTGCGGAAGAATTTGTTTAGTTCAAGGGTTTGAACAGGAACTAACTCTTCTGACCAAAAAGAAACAAAAATTGGACTCACTCCTTATACTTAAATAACCATGACATGAATCCTAGCTCAGCTCCTTAAATAGGGGAAGTCTACACTTAATATAAATGTGCACTGGATAACAATGAACTCAACCTAATATGGTATGTTCAATGAAAAATGTCTAAAAAGATTAAGACCTTAAACTAAAATACAAAGAAAAGAGCCGCATTAAGCATATTTTCATTTCAATATTAAAAATTAACAAAGCTTTCAAAATATAATCACTATACCTACTTGATATATGCTTACCTGTTTCGAAATTAAAGTAGAATCTCTTTCTTTTGAATGTACAGATATATTACAATCATTGATAAAATTAAGTGCTTCTTCTAATTCCATCAGCAGTCTTTCATAAAGCCCACTTCTGTCAGTAAATGGTCCACAATCCACCACAATCTCACATGGCTGAGAAGTATACCTTTAACATAAGAAACAAAAGGTATCAATACTGCAGTAGTGAGAATGCAATTTTAAAAAAGTTTTCCAAAAAGCAAAAAAAAAAAAGGGGGATACTAAAAAAAAAAAAAAAAATGCCAGAATGTTAGCAGTGGGGTGAGATTTTAGGTGTTTAATTATTATTTTTCTATATTACCATATTTCTAAACAGTAAATAATGTATTTTATAAACCAGTAAAGTGTTGTTTAAAAGATGTTTTCAAAAGGCAAGGGGAGAAGAGGGGAAAGAAAAGAATACAAATGAGCATCCACTGCACCCCCAAGCATGATGCTGGGAATTTACATACCTTCTAACTGAATCCACACACAGGGAGGATGATGAAGGAAATGAAGGTTCAAAGACATTACATGACTCTGCCTAAACAAAACTCAGGACTGCCTTCCTCGGAGGGCTCTTTCAGCCAAACCCTACTGCCTCCCTGAACACCTTTTGTTTCATTTCTAAAAAACTCACTACAGCATTATGATCCATTTATATGTCTAACTCCAAAAAGAAGCTTCCTAGTTTCAGTTTGTATATCTAATCAATATGAAAGGCAGGCTCACAACATGCCTTCCTAAAGTGGTACTCATGTTTATCTACACAGGTTGAGTGCCCTTATCTGAAAGGCTTGGGACCTGAACTGTTTTGGATTTCCAATATTTTTCAGATTTTGGAATATTTGCATATAAAAAATGAAGTATCTTGAGGATGGGACCCAAGTCTAAACATGAAATTCATTTATGTTTCATATACACCTTACAGCTTGAAGGTAATTTTACACAATATTTTTAAATAATGTTGTGAATGAAACAGGTTTTGATCGCATTTTGGCTTCAGTTCATCACAAGGTCAGATATGAAATGTTCCACTTGTGGCAGCACACCAGCACTCAAAAGGTTTCAGATTTTGGAGCATTTTGAATATCACGTTTTCAGATTAGGGTTGCTCAATCTGTACTACACTTGCCTGTTAGGTCTCAAGAAATGACCACAGGGGCTGATATTCAAATAATTTTGCCAATAGATTTCATTATTATTAGTTTGTTTTCTTTTGTTTTTTAGGTTTAGACTTCCATCTTTTGCCCCCTTAGGCATTTGCCAGAATGAGGAACAAGGGTGTTCAAAATACTCATGAAACTCAATCACTTCGCAGAAGCAGAAAGAAGAATGGGAAGACTGATCACTGGGAGTTTTATCATTCAATTTATCCATTTCCATATCTGTGTGAATTTTTAATATTTGCAAATATCGCTTTTATTTTTAATGTATTTTTAAATCCTCATAAGAAAACTCCCCCAACTTTCATTCATTTCTAATATCATTCCTTGGGTCTTTTATGCCTTTCATAAAAAATGACCACCAGAATGGCACATAATATCCTAAAAGTACATATGATAATTTTAATAAGAAAAAAGAAATCTAGCAAAAACATATATACTATAGTTCTTATTTTTCTTAACCCAAAACAGAATTTATACTCAACCAAAGAGTCCTTATTTGCAGAATTAGGTAATGCTTATTCAACAGATTGCTTATCAGTTTTACTTAAACACTCTACTACTTCTACTTCTCAGAAAACCTTTAGGCAATACAAGTGAAGCACTCTAACTCAGGTCAGACAAAAGCACAAGCACAGCCTTCTACTTCACCACCACAGTGTTGGCTCAAGAAGTCAGACACAGCACGTTCTAGAGGTCATAAGATTTATATTTCATATGGCATTTGGATACCTAAGTTTGATAGATCCCAAATATTACCTTTCCTTCTCACTCTCCAAAGAAAACTTTCCTCAAATTCTTACTAAATGCCAGGCACACTGCAGATTTTTCTATGTGTCAATGTAATTGATCATCAAAGAATCCCATGAAACCACTGTCAATGCCATTTTACAAGTTCAAGGAAATAAGTGACTCACTCAAGGTCACACAGCTTACAATTAGTGGAGCTAGTATTCAAACCCACGTCTGACTTAACTCCACAACTTGAGAAATCAGTCTCCGCTACTTATTGTAACTGTCCTAAGAACCACCACTAGGTAATCTTTAGCCTTATTTAAGACTACATCTAGTAAGAATGGAAGGCTATTTTGACATAAATCGAATTCATTGCATTTGAAAAGCCATTTTCCTAATTTGTAAAGGCTCCCTTCCACCAACCTAAGTTATGAAGGTTTTGTGTGTGTGTGCGCTTTTCAATGAAACTCAAAATAGTAACCCTCTCAAAAAGAGTCAAACCTAGAAATCACAAACAGCAACTTTCTCTGAAATCTACAACCCATTTTCAAAACAATGGAGTATTTCCAAACATTTTAAAGTATACTGCTGAATTCTCTAAATAACTTAATGTTCTTTGAAAGCATCATGTAAGACATTCAGGTCAGAACAACAAAGCACACATATTGACAGAAAAAAAATACAAATTTACTGTCAAAGTTCCCAGTCCTTGGCAACAACAGCAAATAGGAAGAGCTGACACATACTCTCTTAAGGCAGAAATGCCTGTCTGCTACTCTCTGTGGAAACAAGGTTAGATTCTTGAACTCACAGGTAACGGTACTTATAGAGAATTCTTACTCTTGCCCATTCCTTTTTACTGCCATTTGTTCACTTAAATAGGTACTCTCTGCAAGGTACTACAAAAAACACCAAAGACTTAATACTGTTTTCAACTAATCTCATTAAAGCCAAGTCAATCGGAAGTGCATACCTGTCTAAGACCACCAGGTCAGTTGCAGTTTCAGCATTACTCTTAAGAATTTTCTCTAGTTTCTGAATCTTTTCTTCCAATTCCTCTGGATCACATTTCCCATTTAAAATGGAAGCAGTTAGTCCCAAAATGCGAGGACATGATGGACAATTTTCACAGAGCTAACATAATAAAAGATACTGACAGTAAAGACTTCATTTTGCAAGGCCATAACAAGAGAGACATCGCCATATTAAAACATATCAAAATCACTAACAAATAGTAAAAAAGAATTTGTTTGGTGGAATGCCACTATACCAAGGACAACATAAAATTACTCATAGAATTACTGTAGTTTGTTTAAAAGATCTGTTTTTCAAAAAGGCTCAATTAGATACACTATGAAAATTATACAGAATTTATTATGATGTTTAAAAGTTTATTATAGATTTAAATGAACATTAATTTAATATTCATTCATTCATACACTGCAGCCAAACTCCCAATATTGATAACTAATATTATTGCTTTTGAAATCTAAAAACAAAAATCTGCATTTACTCAATAGTTTACCAAGAATTACTAAGACTTAGGTCTAAAACTTACCTTCATAATTTCTCGATAGGGGTGGTCTAGGATTGCAAGATGACACTCATCAAACACCAAAAGGTTAATGTCTGACAGTGATAAGTAACCATTTTTCAAAACATTCAAGGCGACATAGCAAGTCATAATGAGAACCTAAAATAAAATCAACATCAGTAAACAAACATGGCATTCACTGCCTGGATATACTTACATAAAATCAGATCATAGAGCCATTGTATCATAAGTGAGGATTAAGGAATTCATTAGTCAAAATTAAAACTAAAATACTAAATACATATAATTTTATACATCAGAACTAAGAAGGAAATCAGGAAAGCATGGGAAAAGAGTAGAGAAAAAATATCTTGATAATGGAAAGCATGTCTTGACGACAAATCTAAATTTACTTCAGGTTCTTAGCTCCCCACAGCCATATTATGACTGATGAGATCTGTCAATTTAGGCAAATCACAAAACAATTCACACTTTTTATTTTTTTCTGTTGAACTGACATGGTTTTCTGGAAGAAAACTCAGAATAAATGTTATTTTTGTAGCCTATCATTATGTGGATATTTAAGTGCTTTATTAATGAGGACTTATCCCAGTATGTGAAGCACACTAGTAGGCTGGGCTGTTTCAGTTCAGTGAGGAAGCGCCTCTTAATCACTGTGTATCCCCCAATGACCAACACACCAAAAGCCCCAGTACATGCTGGCTACATGGAAACATGTAAGTTAGAGGAGCCTCCAGCACATGCTGGCTGCATGGAAACATTCAGTTAGAGGAAGTCTCCGTCAAAGACCTAAACAGCTCAAGCAAGAAATTTTTCCAGTTTCAAGACATTTAACTCACGACAAAATTTTTTGAAAGCGCATTATCAGCAAGTTGGAAATAGGTCATAGGAATTTGTGTTTTTCAAGCAAGCAGATCATACTGAAAGCTATTTCTTTTCTACAAAGTTAAGAGCAATAAAAATTAGTAATTTATTTGTTTTTTGGTTTTTTTTTTGAGATGGAGTCTCGCTGTCACCCGGGCTGGAGTGCAGTGACGCGATCTCAGCTCACTGCAAACTCCACCTTCTGGATTCAAGCAATTCTCCTGTCTCAGCCTCCCGAGTACCTAGGACTACTACGCCACCACGCCCGGCTAATTTTTTTATTTTTAGTAGAGACAGGGTTTCACCATATTGGTCAGGCTGGTCTTGAACTCCTGACCTCAGGTGATCCACCCACCTCAGCCTCCCAAAGTGCTGGGATTACAGACGTCAGCCACTGCATCCGGCCTTTATTTGGTTTTAAGGTAAGACTTACAGTAAGATATAGTACATCAGGACTAGCTTCTAGGCTGATTAAATATGGGAAATTAGTTTTCAAACCTAAATCAGACAACCAAGGCTACAGATCATCTTACAAACCAAGTCAAGAACTTGTAGGGATTTATAAAGTGAAATTTCTCTACAAGTCTTACCTGGTGCTTAGTAAACTCTTGGTTCCATCTCTCTTTTGTCCAAGATGCATTTACTTCTAGGTTTGAGTATTCCCCAACCTTGAGATCTGAATGAGTTCTGACAGCTGACACTTGTTGAGCAACCTGGTTTGCTAATTACAAATATAATACTCCATGTAAATATGAGAAATCTTGCCTAGTTGGCTCTCTGGACTACTAATGATTAACAGTCTACAGAAATCCTTATTATTATATTAGACCTAACCAACAATGTTTTTGATAGCCTCTTTAAAACCACAGTTCCAAGGTTATCCTCCAAAAAAATGGCACCTACTAGACTTGCCACCTCACTTTTTGTCACTCGCTTCAGAGAACCCTACACCACCTTTCTTCTTCATAGCTGATTTCCTCTAAGCCACCCTCCTGTTTTCTTCAATAAAATCAGATGGAAACAAGACAGTCTAACATGTATTTAAAGCAGATAGTTATACTGAGACAATCTAAAAAAAGAGCAGTGACATGAATATATTAGTGCCCTACCAGCTTAGGTTCACATTTTATATTTTTTATTTTTATATATAATCCAAGCATATAAAAATCAGTATTTTAAACTCTTAACTGAATATCTAATTTCTAAGCAGCATGTAACTTTATTAATACAACTGATATAGCAAAATCATTAAGTACAAACGTTAATTATCCATAATTAAGCACCTTTTGACATACTTGGTGAAGCTAAAACATCAAGAAAAAAATAAATGTAACAACTTAGATTATGTTCTAATGTACATATGTTCCAATACTTATGTTCCAAAAGCAATCCATTCAAAAGAAATACAGAACGAGAACATTTAAGAGAAACACCAAAAAGAAATAGGACAAAACAATTTCTGCCAGAAGAGATTAAATGAGTACATTATCTGTCAAACTTTCTTCAATAATTTAACTTAAGAAACACAGAAAATCTGTTTAAACATAAAATCCCATCCAATTTCCCCTGCACAACTTGATAAAATAATTTTTTATTACCAGAGTTGACCAAGAACACCGTCCTTTTTCCATTTCTGCTGAAGTCTCCCCTGATCTGATAGGACAGCTCTTTAGTGAGTAGTACTGCAATAAATGTCTTCCCTGAGCCAGTGTTTAAACAGACGATGGTATTATGATCCAGAGCTGCTTCAAGCAGTTCAACCTAGAAACATGGTGAAAAAAAAGTTATGCACTTCTTACCTAAGTACAAAATTTATAAAATTGGATTTTATTTTAAATCAGGAAATTTCACTATTCTCTAAAATCGTCCTCCAATAAATTTACAAAAAAACCCCACAGTCTACGTCTTTATACGAGAATAACTCAGAGGAATAAAATGCCTGCTATATACAGCTGTATTGTGTAAATACGTGTTGAAATGGCATTTACCCTTTCTTTAAGCATTATTTTTGTATACACAGAATACTTCTTTAGAATAACATGAATGACTAAACTTAGAGTAACCGTGGTTCTGCCAGTTCATGGCTGAACATTTTCAAACTAATCTAGGTTCCTACCCAGCTCACTAGGACAGACACATCCAAGTGAATATTAAGGAACAGTGAGGTTTTCAGAGGGGGAAAAAAGAAACTTCACAAATACAACTATCAAATCCAATTACCCAGCAGATGTTAGAAAAGAAAAGGACTATTAAGAATAAAAGTATTTTAAATGAGAAAATTAATCAGAAGTGGGAGGCCTGAAAGGGTAAATGAGTTTTATATAAGTTGTGTCAACTATATGCTAATGTATTCCATTTTAGTGTAGAATGCTCCAGTATTAGTGTTCGCATTAGTACCTGATATTTTCTTGGCGTATAAATGTTATCATGAATTGCTTCTTGTTGCCATGGCAGTCCAAAGAAAGGACCCATTGGTGAGGAAGCAGGGGTCATGAGCTGCAGGCCTGCCATGCTGAGGGGTTGCAAAGCAGGG